>NC_066843.1:10892035-12326934 GCF_001640805.2 Lates calcarifer | reverse complement strand
GAACTGGACTCCACTATATTGAGAGGTGTTTCTAAGATGAGATGGGAGGAATATTAGAAACACATTTCAATATAATTCAGTGTAGTACAACAGCTAATTAAAATCTTGATGATAAACATATAGTTGAATTAATACTGACACTGACAACAAAAATGAACATTAGAATCTTCTGAGTTTGGTGTATCTAACAAACTTGCCAAGGAGTACACATCCATACTGGAAGCAAGCATTTGGGTTATTGTGATTGTTTTTGCAAACTCTAATTATAGTGTATTTGGGTTGTAAATGTGATTTGTAGTTTATAGCTGCAAATTTTGGGAGCTTTGAAATATGACGAGAATATGAATGCATTCATTGTACAAAAATAATGTAATGTCAAAGCAGGCCTTCTTTTTGTGTCAGAGAATCCACAGTGCAATCATTTTGAATGTCTATGAGGGAGCATGACTATAATTCAATCCCTCCAAGTGAGGAGGCAGTTTGAACTCATGTATTTTAAGTTATTTCACTGCTTGTCTGATGCTCCACGTCAAACACACATTAGTGCACTAATCCACTAAATGGGTCATTTGAATCTTTGCTCTGGTCTAAAATCTTTTTATGGGCCCTCTTTAAAAACATCTGCTCTCTTTGTCCTTTATTTACATTCCCACACAGGACAAAGGAGGTTTGCAGTCGAGTCTCATCTTAACACGGCCACATTTATTCTGCTGGTGACCCAGATGCTTCTTCAGAAGTGTGTGGGCCGCTGCAAAGCTTATTCACTGTGATAAAATCAAAAAGGTTTCTGGGAGGCCTTCCCAATGATTCTTGTTTTTTTAACTGTTGACTTCCCATAAGAAGGTACAAACAGAACTGAGAAACTTGTGGAGGAACAATAAAGTGGATGTGGTCATTAGACGACTGTGAACTGGGGCTCCAAGAAGCCCTCCAGCGCAGAATCAATTAGATACCCCAGACCACATGGGTTTGCGACAGACCCTGGGGAGGGACATAAACACACATGTACACACACACACACAAACACTTTTTCCCACCCTCTGACAGCGAATCCCTTAATAAAAGGGGGAAATTGGAGTGGTGGCAGTGCAAACATGGTCTGTTGTGTTATTAAAGTCAGAGTGTTTGTGCAGCAAGGCCCAGTTCCCAGAGTCCTCATCATTCAGCTCTCTGGAGATATGTGCCCTTTGACCCCTGGAAGGTCCAACTCGCTCATCGTGTCACCTGGCATCGGACAGTGTTTGCGTGCGCATATGTCCGTGTGTCACAAATGTTTATGTTTTCTTCAATTCATTAAAAGTGTCTTTAGTACACTGTACATTATTTAGTTTGCATGTTTGTTAAACCATGTATGCTAACTACTTGTCACCTCTCCAGAGCTACAAACCAGTGCTACTCGATCTCTGGCATTCTTACAACAGTCTTGGTAGTTTGAGTCTACAATTTGCATCCATGTCAGTGCAAGTAGCTTCAGCAGCTAGTGTGACTTTGCAGACAGTTGAGAAATGTTTGTAAATTGCAGTAATGACAGTAGAAGCCCACAGGTTTGTCTAGACTGCCAGAGGAATGTGTTCGGTCTCCACACTGCGGTGGTGCACAAGAGAGCTGTTGTCTTTCGAGGCTCTTCAACTGCCTCTGACAATGTGCAGCTCGCACAAAAAAAGGTCCTTTAACTGCAGCAAAGAATTACATTTTTCAAGGTTTAATCCATATATTATGAGAAAAGAGTAATTCATCTTATGCAATAACTACCCAATCCAAGGCTCATTTATTTAATTTCTAGCTGAATATCTACAATTAGGGAAAGCAATTCCACCACAATACAACATTCCTCACATAAGTGTGCAATTGAATCAATTTTAAGTCTCACAAAACAATATTCTAGCCCAAAGCAACTGCTAAACATTAACCCTTAAGTGTGTTGACACAACAGGCAAATGCATCAGGAAGTCGCCCATTTTCTAAGGCTCACTGCAAAGAGGCTGAATAATAATTTAGCTAGCTATTATCTGCTAGATGCTCACTGACAGGAGTTGTTAAAGTCATTAGCCAGGTTTTGGTAGCTAGCCAGTGAAGTTCTTTATCTTGCTCGGGTCATAGTGTATCAGTGAAACGGTTGGCTGACAGCGAGCGTGGGTCCAATGGGGCCAGGGGGCTCAGGAATCTGACCTCTGTCCTCATGCATACCTCACCTCGGGGACAGCCAGCGACAAGATGTCAAACTCATATAAAACAAGATTTTCACATAGAGTTGGATGTTGACATAGCAGTTTCTTAAACAGCAACATCAACATCAATAAAGGTGAGCTGTCACTTGGACTAATGGCAGATGTTTAGTTAGAAGTTGCAGTACCTGAATGACATGTATAGCACATATGCTCTTATCCACATTGCACCTTAAAAAACAGGTAATAGTATTTTGGGCTTGGTTGACTTTAACTAACTAAAGGTGCTTGCCATCTCTTCAGACCACAGTGTTAAGTCATTCTGAGAGGGCAGCTTTCCCTCAGTGTTGAGATGGGAAGGCTTGAGGTCTCCAAGGCCACCAATAAAATGTCTCACTGTACGTGTGAAGGTGCACAAATACACGTCCATCATTCTACCAACAACATACCCAGCAGGAGTCCTGAGACTCTTTGACGCGCTCCACAATCTGTGTGTGTATGTG
The DNA here is from genome assembly GCF_001640805.2 of Lates calcarifer. NCBI lineage: Eukaryota > Metazoa > Chordata > Actinopteri > Centropomidae > Lates > Lates calcarifer. The sequence continues at coordinate 12,324,266 of NC_066843.1, read as the reverse complement.
TGTGTGTGTGTGTGAGTGTGAGTGTGTGTGAGATATAAAGCCTGTCACCCTGGTCCTCTCCAGGCCTCAGGAGCAGTATTTATGGGCTGTGACTGACCCACATACAAAAGCTCAAGAGTACAATCACAGATGGTACCTTAAAAAGACCTCACTACTCACTATGATCGTTTGCTGGGTCCCAGTATCAGATTGGCACAACTTTATGCATTGTGTTATTATTTGCTTTTTATTTCAGCCCTTATTCTCTAGCATTTGTCCACATGAAATGCAGGTTAAATTTGTGTCCATTGTTATGGCCTCCTCATCACATATATGGGCACATGACCTTTGAAACCTGCACTGTAACAATATCATAATAAACATCTTCCATGTCTGAGCTTCTCTTTTATCTCTTCATACAGTATCACAGCCCTTGTTCAAGGACATAAAAGACAGCGTACATAACCCTCTCCAATTATGGATTAAGTCCTACACGTAAAATAGCTTGGGACTGTTCTTGTTACTACATTATGGTGCAAATAATCTACACCTGACAGATGAGGGCAGTAAAGATTTAGATTTTTTTCCTGAATGTCTGAATGAACAACTGATTTTACAACCTGCGTTCATAATGAACATAAAATGCACTCACACATGCACATGTCCACATACATTAAAAAACTCAAACTAGGTATTGGAGAATGTATAGAATGTTGAGTTACAGAGATGAAATCTTATAAATTTTACATTACGGAGCTCTGGTTACATTCATGAAATATTTTACATTTCAAAGTTCTGATTCTGAATTCCACAACAGATACATAATCTTACTGCTCTGACTTACTGGCTGACTCACAACGTGCACAGACACACACAGACACATAAGATACAGAAGGTAGCTATGACCTTTTCAGCGTCCCATCAAACACTGGTGAAAGGCCACTGTCTGTTCTCGCTTGGCATTGCACAGGGGCCACAACAGAGCTCCTTTCAACAGCTCTCTGTGTGTAAAAGTGTGTGCGTGCATGCTTGTGAGGCAAACCAGAGGCTGGTGACTCTCTGAAAAGGTGAAGGGTGGCTGCTGTTTTCCATCAGTTTTGATACTGTGAGAGAGCTATGCCTTGTATTCCTGCAGGTCAACCCAACGGACAACAAAGCCTGGATGGTGATACAATGCTCGGGCTCAGCTTTGTTCCAGCTGCTGCCACATTGCCAGTTAACCAAGAATTCGCACAACCGCCTTCTCACCGCTTAAACACAGACAGAGAGACTAATCAGAAAAGCAGAGATTAAAAAATAAACTTGAAAGAGAAACCTAAGATGGACAGGGTCAAGAAAACAGCTCAAACAGAACAAAAAAAAAAAAGAATACCCTTTGATTTTGGTCAAAACTTGATACCTAGCATTTCCCACTGGAAAAGAATAAAGACTACTTTCCACCGATTAGCATTAGCTTAGCGGATTCCTTTACTGTACTTTCCAAAGCAGACACTATACTAAAAGATTCCCTTCCGCACTCTGTGAAACCTACTAACCACATGTGTGGAGCTAACCTTTCACTTTGCTGCACGCACACACACACACGCCTCGGGAGTGCTCGCTGCAGATCTGGTAATGGATCACTGTCAGAAACAACAGAGCACGTCCAGTGTGTGGACAATGTCAGGAGGAAGGAAACATGAAACGGAGAAAACGTGAATTTAAACAGAGTAGGAGCTGAAACATGATGGAACATCCCTCTGTGTACGTATACGTATGTGTGTGTGTGTGTGTGTGTTACGCAAAGACAGATTGATTACAAAGATTGCCACAGAGCAGAGACACACAAAACATTTAAGGGATGAAAAACAGAGGGAATGCAAAACCTTAACAATGGTAATTACGCAGAAGCTCTCTCTCTCTCTCTCTCACACACACACACACACACACACACAAACACGTACATGTACATGTAAAACATGCAAATAATACTAATGTGGAATAAGTGAGAAGCTTTTCTTAGAACACAGAAACATAGAAACAGCCACCATGTATATTAAGCCTGATGCTGAAAAGCTGAAAAGAATATTTAGACACTTTATAAACAGCTGGGCTCCTGAGTCTAGTATGGAAGGTATGCAGAGATATTCATCAAGTATGTGAAAACAACAGATGATCAAATCTCTTCTTCCAGGGAAGAAGAGAAACATGCAAGAAAGACAATGAAGGAAAAGAACAATTGCTCCCTCTACTTACAACAGCTTTCTTGCAAACACACACACACAACACACACACACACAACCACACACTCTCCAAGTATGCAAAACACTCACCGTGTGTGAAGTGTGTGTATGTGTGTGTGTGTGGAGTCGTCCCCTGCCGAAGTGCAGCGCTCCAGTGAGAGGCCAAACTCTGCTGTGGCTCTGCGAGCTCCCTGCCTGCCCCCTCCCACCCATGGCTGTCATGTGACTCAGCATGCAAGGCAACAAGACACGCCCACTTCCTTCAACCCCCCTCAACAAAGTTTAAAAAAAAACAAAAAACCTTTATACAAAATAAAGTAAATTTTAGCAGAGATTGTGTGGTGGCTGAGGAATAGAGCACAGTATTTGTCAGACGCAGACTTGAAACAAAGAGAAGCTGGGTGATTATCTGTTATAGAGGAAAAAGGGGCAGAGAGCATGTGTGTGAATGTATCTACACTGAGGCGGACTGCAGCCTTAGGGCCAGCTGAATGTCCCCCTCCTAAAGCCCAGGGATTATTTACAACCCTAATTACCTGGCCTGACCCTCTCATCTCTCCAGGCTCTGCATTCATCACATCCCACTCATTCCTCTCACACAGACCTGAGACACATCACATCAAACTACTGGGATTCCCTTTGATATTACATATACTGGTGCTCTGAATAACGTTGCTTTTAGTTCTCAAGATACAAACAAACACTTTGGACTACAAGTCAGGGCTGCACAATTTTGAGTAATGCTTAGGGAATTATGCAATATTTCAATTTCAAAACCCAAGTTACATTTTTACAGGGAAATGTTTTCAGGCCTTATGTGCTGCAGAGAGAGCACAGGATATGGAGACATTTGTTCTTTCTTAAAAGGAGAAAATGTTGAAAAAAGCATTGCATAATTCCACTGCAACTAAACAAGTTTTGACACTGGTTAATAACCTGGCAATAACACACATACACACACACTTCCAATCAACAAAAAAACATTTCTGGCATAATGTAAAATTGTTTTTTATTATTACTATAGAGCGATGATCAAATACAGAGGGATCACAGCAACATCTGAGGCCAAGTCATTTGTAATATTTTAAAAACAAAGCAATAAATTAAGGCACCAGGTTTTACAACATCAATATATAATGTTTTAGAGAGGCCACCAAAGATGAGAACGCTTTTAAAATCTGGACCTAAAATAATAATAATATAAACAGCTTAAGAATGAAAAACTTAAAAGTCCCTTAACAGTTGTAGGTGTTGTAGGGCAGAAAGCTGCCCTCACTTATTTTTTTAAAACCTGAGAGCGAACCAATTACTTTAGCTGATTACTATTCTTATGGAGCATGTATATTTGTGTGATTAAAGAGAAGAGGAAACAGCTGTCTCCAGCCTCATAGGAAGTATAATTATACAGCAGTGCAGGGCTTGAGTGCAACCTTACAGCCACATGAGCAGCAGGCAGACACACACACACACACACACACACACACACACACACACACACACACACACACACACACACACACACGACAGCACCTGCATTCCTTGAGATGAAGAGTCATGTTCCTGAAAAAACAGGCTGCAGAGATGAATTTGTTTCATCCCATTACACAGACTTATAGCTGCCAAGATAAACCTCTCTCCCAGTACACGCTGGCACCTCAGTGTTGAATACCCGCTACACCCAGTGCAGAATTTACACCACTGCCATCTAATTAATCTGAGACACCGTCACGGACCTTCAAAATTCTGCACTATACGAACAGACAGTATATATAAACTCACAAAAAACCCAACACAGCGTGATCAAAACCAGATCTTAACCAAATATGGAGTTAAATTAAACACTCATTGTACTTAGTTTTACAATGTGGGAAATGGTACATTTTCCCCGAAACTGAGGGCCCCCTCTTTTAAAAGCTTTCATTCTAAGCCTCCTCTTTTCTTCTCCCTCTCTCTGAAAATCTACTTTATCACCCCAATAAAAACTCTCAGTTTAAACTGAGAATACACATTCAGGTTTTGACTGACACTAAAATATAGATAAAACTGACAGGAGTTACTAGTGGGTTTAGAGAATCCTAGAAGGGGTTTTCTGGTCTCTGTTAGTTGGGTTCTTAAATCACCTCAGCTCCGATTCTGTAGAACAGCAGTTCCCAGCCGGAGGTTTTGAAAATCTCTTTTACAAAGCTGCCCTGTTTATGGTGCAGATATGACCACAGGGGGACGTTACACAAACACGTTACTCTTACTATTCATTTTTACAGCGCTAGAGATAAAGCAAGTCACATTTTAGTGCACTGAGAAAAAGAACAATAACTGCCCAAATGTAGTAAATTTAACACAGCATCCTTATCTGTAATTTTGACGTAGAGTGTTGTGACAGTTACTGTCTTATTTAAAAAGAGAAAATGTTACAGGGCAGAACAGCTTTGTGTAAATAATCACTTGCCAGCTCGGGGCTCTAAACACAAACTTTTCCTCCTGCCTCCTTCCCACATCACCGCCTTTCCGGAGCCACTCTTTTACTCTCTTCACCGAACCCTTGACTTAACCTTAAAACTATGTCGCCCCCATGGTCACTGACAGCCAACATACCCAGTTCACTGCAGCACTGTCTGCGTCAACCTGCAAACTATAAAAGCTGACACATAACTTCACAAGTGTTATAAATAGGTTAAGATGGATCTTTAGTGAGAAGAAAAAAATTCTTTCCCTCCCTTTTTGAGGTTTCTTCATGAAGACGCTGACTCCTGAGTGAACCCTCAGGAGTCTACATGCAGTGTGAGCCAACCATCATTTGTTTGATCAGCCATTACTTGGCAAGCTCCTTTATTACAGAGTTGCTGCCCTGCTGGGGACACGGCCTCCTCAGATAAAAAAGATCTTCATTTTGAGGAGATGGGGGATGTGGTGACAGAAAGCCAATGGCAGGAGGGCTGATGTTTCTGGGCTGAGCCAAGATGGTGTCATGTATTGGCAGGCGGAGCACAGGGCTGCCTGGCTGACCCCTGACAGCGTTCCTCGCAGCTGTCCAAGGTCTTTCATAACACAGAAACATGATAGATAGTAGTAGCATGAGTCACTGGGTGCATTATGTTAAATGCATCACTGGCTGGTCTTTTTCCTCTTAAGATAATGCACAGTGAGGTACAGGCTATTTATGAACATTTGTGAATATAATGTAATTGCATCGAAGGGAAGACAGGGAGACGTCTTAAATCAGTATACACTGGGTTGTTGCAGTGCACTGGGAGGAGTGAGAGATGAAGGATAAACTTAGCAGAAAAAATTCACTGAAAATATCTATATATTTAGCTGCAGTGCATGTTTAGGTTTTCAGGAGTACAGCAAGTAAAAAAAAAAAAAAAAACAGAACCAGAGCATCTTTTATACAGCATCGCTTGTATGATTCTCTCATGCTGCCCATGTGAAAGATGTGGGTGGTGACCACAGAGAAACTAAATGTTTCCTTTGTCCCCTTTTTCCTCGCCCATAGGGAATACCAAAGCCTCCATACAGGATATCAAGTGTGTGTCTGTGTGTGTATGGAGGTGTCACATGAATCCAGCTCTCTGGGAAAATTGGAAATACTTGTTTGGTTTGAAAGGATTTATAGTAAACAGTCAAATGAGACACTGTCACTCCTCTGAAAACGGCGTCTGTAGCCTCACGTCAGCTTCCCACACTGAACCATGTTGTGCGCATGTTTCTGTGTATGTGTGTGTGTGTGTGTATACAAACACAGAGCCAGACAGCTGATCTGCTGTTTGGTATGTTTCAAACTGTAAACTATAATGAGCATTAAATGCAGCAGCACTGACACATAGATTTTGCAAGCTCCAGGCTTAATACCTTCCAGGTGAGTGAGGCCAAATACCTGTGTGACAGCATCTCCTGCTGGTTGCTGGTAGAGTTGCAGCAATGCAGGCAACAATCACAGGACAGGTACAGGTATGAATTTAACATGCATGTCAGGCAATGAAACCACACATCTTGTCATTAAGAGTTGTGGCACATACATGTACTGAGGTAGGATGTTTTACAGCAGAACAATGAGTTAACAGTGGCTAATAATTAGCCAGGCCCTATTACAAATATAAATCTCCTTCTTCAACCTGCAGTCCAAAGGACACACTCACTGCACAGGCTAGTTTCCAGCCTAAACCTCATGAAATTTCCAGATTTCCAGAATTCCTCCTCACAGAATCATCCCAATAATAACCAGAAATACAGAACATCTGTTTTTGCATTTTAAAAGCACATGACTGCTAAATCCTACTAAAAACACACACAAAAAAATGACTTGAATAAAGAGGGAATTTTCACCCCGACAGCTGCATTACCAAACTTCTTGTAAGGAACGCTTGTGTCACATACTTAACTAGATGAATGCTCAGTTTCATTTACTAGGAAACCGTAACTTAAGGGGAGTTAGGACTGCACTCACAGAAACACACAGACCAGCAGCAGACTAATGCAGGTAAGCGCTCTTATTTTCTAACAGCTAGTTTATTATTTATCTTGGCTTCCATTCAACATGATTGCTGAGGCATTTAACCCCAAACTTCTTTGTGATGGTTTCTCTACTTGCAGTTGACAGCCTTTTCAGTTAGATTTGATTTGGAGTAGATTACACTGCACTTGGTCAACCTACTCTGATTTTTCTGTTGTGTCATAAATACAGTCTTTAACATAGAAGTGAAAAACATACATTATTATTTCCAAATTCAGCAACAACAAATAAAAATAACCAGAAACAAACAACAAGCTACTTTATAGCTTTGAAACATTTAACTACCAGACATGTTTGTTTTTTTTTACAGTTCGCCTATAGCTATAAAACTAACATTTTTACCTCACCGCTAAAAGGACAAGTTACATTGTTACAAATATTACAAATATTCCTCTGCCAATGGAACACTAGCATTAGGAAACACTGTGTGTGGAGGCACAAAGAAGGAAGTTTTTACTAAAAAGACTGACTCTGGAAAATGATCATTTAATTTAGTAAGACAGCTCAGGACTGATATTAACTTCAGATAAACAGACAGACTTAAAACATTGTGAACCTGTTCTTTGGGTGTTAAAAATATGTCATCAAAAATCATACATGTATGTACTGAATAATATCAATAACTTTTTTAATATCGTTACAGGATGATGAGGATCTCAGGAAGAGTCACAAGTTGCGGTGTTGCTCTGTTCCTTGTCCTGACCTCTGTGTCAGCTGTACAAAGGCTCAACTCAATCAATGATTTGAAGAGAATCAACTTTGGCCAATCTGTGCCCAAGCACAGTCTTCTGCTGCTCCACTGGTTTGCCAACGAGGTTGATATTGACAGAAACAATGTCATACGGTTGACCTTTGATCCAGACAATGAAGATTATGGTTCACATCATTATAGCAACTATGAGGGATTGTTGGACCCACTGCCTAATGGAAATACACACCAGTACTACACTGTTGGCAATCTCAATCAAGGGACCTCTGTGCAACTTCCAAATTATGTCACCCATTCTCGGAGAGAGTACGAAGGAGAAAACATGGACCGGATCATATTCAGAGTCAGGGAGCCGCACACAGGACAGCGAGTTCTGCAGAGGATAGACCGAGTGTTTATCACACAACATTATGAATATCAGGAAACAGATTATGATCCAGATCATACCTACGAGATCACTACTGACCTCTTAATGCAGATCAGACAGTTTTCAGTCTCTGTGGGAGAGGACCAGTCATCACTTATGCATCTCAGAAACTGTTACAGAAGTAATGCTGATTTATGGCGCATCAGAAACACATGGCGTGACCTTGCTTGTCTTGGACTGTTCTTGTTTATTGTGCTCCAAGAAAATCACACCTCTCAACAACGCAACAACAGACCTCAGAGTGCAGCAAAAGGAAACACACAACCAGATTTTGTTGTCAAAATCCCACAAGAGAAACAAAATCACTGCCCTGACACTTGCTATGCTTGCTGTGAGACCTGTCTTATTGTTGTTCTTATTTTATTCATTTCATTATATGCCATTGGCTTTTTTTTTATCAAGTAGGGGAATTAGATAATAAGAAATGAGGGCAAAAATGTTCCTAAATATTGTCTAAACAAAGTGTGATGGTAACACTTTTCAGTGATGATGACCACCAGGAAGCCAGCAGGACTTTGAAGATTAATGTGATTCAGGCAGTTATGACACCTCAGTAAACCTGGACAATGGCAAATGGGTTGTTCTGTTGTTCTGCTGTATGCATTTATTTTTTTTACTTCCATGTTCAATTGATTGTGTACAATTTTAGCTTATTTTGTAAATGTGGTTCACTTAATATTGACATACAGGGTTAGTATGGCATGTTTGTGATTAAAGACCAAATACTGAAAAATCAGTGTTTGCCATGAAGGGCTCAGAGTCTTCAGGGTTTCAGTTCAGTCCAATCAGTCAGTCAACTTTATTTCAGACTATAGCACCATAATAAAATCTATCAGTGATCAGCACATCTTCATCACAGAGAAACAAAGAAGTTATCAGTGAATGAAGGCAGCATTTGTTCTGAATAAAAACCTGCAGAGTCTGACCTCAATGGCACAGTTTAAGACATCTACTGTAAATAACATTTGAAAGGGTCTTACCTGCCTGGAAAATTTTAACACTAAAGATCAAAAACAGGATGGAAGTTTAAGTTTTATTAAAATAAAAATTACAGTGTTTTTTTTAAATATTTTGTATGTTGTTTTACAGGTTTTGTCTGTTTTGTCAAATAATTATATTTAGTAAAATCATGTGAAAAAGTGTTAATTTATGTGCCAATCATTAAAAAATAGGGCAAAACTGTAAATGAAAAAAAGTGGCAATGGTTGTTGTATGACATTTAATCATAAAATCATATAATTTTTACCATATTTCAATGTGTCAAAATTATTGACACATTGTTTTTTGATTCAAACTGCTCTAGCCAAACTTCCTGTAACTAGTAGCGACGCTTGTTTTGGTTTTACTTACAAGGAAACCGTAACCTAAGGCGAGTTAAGAGCGCTCTCACACAAACACAGAGATCGTATACCTAAGAGTAGCAGACTAACACAGGTGAGTGCTCCTATTTTCTAATTGCTAGTTTTTGATTTATCTTGGCTTCCATTCAACATGATTAGTGAGGAATTTAACCTCTGTCCTCTTTGTTTTCCTCTACCTGCAGTTGACAGTTTGTTCAGTTAGACTTGATTTGGAGTAGATGGCACTTTGTAATAAAAATAACTGCCAGCATCCACTTTATAGCCTTGAAACTTATAACTACTTTCTTGCATTTCTGTATTATGAATTGTTTGAATTTGAATTGTATGATTATAAAGTCATCAAACACAGGATTAACATAAAATAACTTATTGTTATTGCTTAGATATAAAACTGTCACTACTAAAAGTCACACTATTGTCTTAAAACAATAGTCAGACGTCCATATGAACCCTGAAACAGGTTTTGTTTGCCTCCTCCTCCAAAAATATTTTTAGTATGAACTCCACTTTTTGTGTTACCATTTCTCTGCCAAAGAACTAGATTAAAACAAGAGGTTATATTCCAAAGTTTGACAGCTGAAGACAAATATTAGCTTCAGGTATGCTCAACTTAAAAAGAAGCAAAACCTGTGTCAACATTCATTATTATTAAAAACTATAATATAAATGTATCATCATGAAAATTAGATGCATCTCTCATTCCAAATACATGTACGGACTGATAATGTACAGTTTGAATGAATAATGCAGTTAATAACTTTTTAAATATCGTTACAGGATGATGAGGATGTCAGGAAGAGTCACAAGTTGCTGTGTTGCTCTGTTCCTTGTCCTGACCTCTGTGTCAGCTGTACAAAGGCTCAACTCAATCAATGATTTGAAGAGAATCAACTTTGGCCAATCTGTGCCCAAGCACAGTCTTCTGTCAGTAACTACCTATTCATTTCATTATTGATTAACATGTTAATTATGTTATGTTTGATTAATCAATCAATCATCTAAAATATGAAATGTGGTAAAACACAAATGGTCATAAAATCATAACAATAGTAAAAGAAGTGTTGACGTTATGACCCATGAGTACTAAGTAGTCATTACTCCATACCCACACCCATCTTTGAACTCAGTCTTCATTTTGATCTCAGCTACACACCTGTGAAGTTTTGTGACTGAACAGTACAGGAAGTTCTAAGTTTTATTAGAACAAGAAGCGACGTCTCAGTGGTTGTACTTCACCATTAACACATCTGGACATTCTGAGCTTTATAACAAACTGCAGTTAGTTAATAACAGCACAACTTCTTCTCTAAATGGCTCTTTTTGTATGATAATGCACAGTTCAGACATGGTCATGAAATTCAGGATTTATTCATGCAACAATGTCATGCTCCAGTACGTCTAATCTCATTGTAGTGATTTATTAAAGATGAAGAGAATGTAAATTACTCTGATGGATAAATGAAACCGATAAGTGAAATGATCTATGGTCTGTTAAGGACAGCTTTCACTGATAATGTATTAGATTAAAAAAACAGGAGTGTATTTTACATATGGTTTTCTAAGGTTTTGGCACAGTTTGAGACGTCTGCTGCAGCTCTGTCAAACTTCCTGTAACCAGTAGCAACACTTGTTTCGGTTTCACTTATAGGGAAACGGTAACTTAAGGGGAGTTAAGAGTGTTCTCAAACAAACACAGAGATCCTATACCTAACAGCAGCAGACTTATGCAGGTGAGTGCTCTTATTTTCTAACTGCTAATTTCGTATTTATCTTAGCTTTCATTCAATATGATTAGTGAGGAATGTAACCTCAGTCGTCTTTGTGAGGGTTTCTCTACTTGCAGTTGACAGTCTGTTCAGTTAGATTTGGAGTTAGATTTTACCTCACTATTAAAATGAGTCACACTATTCTCTTAAAACAATCGTCAGGCGTCCATATGACAGTTTTGCTTGCTGTAATCATTCCTTGTGTTCATACTGGTTATTAATAGATCCCTTACTAATGCATGCGTTTTTAGTATGAATAACACAGTTAATAACTTTTTAAATATTGTTACAGGATGATGAGGATGTCAGGAAGAGTCACAAGTTGCTGTGTTGCTCTGTTCCTTGCCCTGGCCTCTGTGTCAGCTGTACAAAGGCTCAACTCAATCAATGATTTGAAGAGAATCAACTTTGGCCAATCTGTGCCCAAGCACAGTCTTCTGCTGCTCCACTGGTTTGCCAATGAGGTTGATATTGACAGAAACAATGTCATACGGTTGACCTTTAATCCAAATGGAGATTACGGCTCACATCATTATCGCAATGTTGAGAGGCTGCTCGACCCACTGCCTCATGGATACCAATACTACACCATTGGCAATCTCAATCAATGGACCTCTGTCCGACTTCCAAATTATGTCACCCGTCCCCGCACAGAGCATGATGGAGGAAACAGGGACCGGATCATACTCAGAGTCAGGGAGCAGAACACAGACCAGCAAATTTTGCAAAGCATAGACCAAGTGTTTATCACACAGCATTATGGAAATCTGGGGACAGCTTATGATCGAACTCATACCTATGAGATCACTACTAACCTCTTAAGAGAGATCAGAGAGTTTTCTGTGGGACAAAACCAGTTGTCACTTAGATATCTCAGAGAGCACTTTGGAAGTAACGCTGATGATTTCCAATTACGTGACATCCAAAACACATGGGGTCACCTTGCTTGTCTTGGACTGCTGTTGTTTATTGTGCTCCAGGAAAAATACTCCTCTACCCAACACAACTACACACCTCAGTGTACAGCAAGAAACGACACAGAACCTGATGTTGCTGTCCACATCCCAGAAAACGAACAAAGTCCCGGGAATGTGGATACTTCAGAGACCTGTCATTTTGTTAGTTGTATTTTATTCATTTTATTGTTAATTATTTTTGGTTTCGTTTTTTTATCAGGTAGGGGAATTAGATGACAAGATGTATTAGATGTATTAGATTTCTAACAGATGTATTAGAAAAAAGTGTATTTTACATATGGTTTTGTATCATTTCTGTAATGTTGAAAATGCTACATTTAATAAATTAGTTGGTTTATTTTTGTGTCGATTAATTTTCTTACTTAACACAGAAGTGAAACTCTCCATTCTGGGACAATCACAGAATCAAAACACAACATCATCTGTTAACTTGATTATGCTTCCTCCAATCACAACCTTAATTCAACTGGGTTTATTTGTGTACAAGAAAATTGTAAAACTGGGAGTTAAGAGCAGTAACTACCCATTCATTTCATTATTGATCTATTGGTTAATTATGTTTTCAATTAATCAATCAATCACCTAAAACATGAAATTTAATAAAACACAAATAGTTTTAAAAAAAGTGAAAATGTAAAAAAAACAATAAGGTAAGCATTGATGTTATGACCCATAAATACTAAGTAGTCATAACTCCGCAACAACAACTTTGACATGCTGTTACCAGCACAGAGGCATAAAAATGCAGGCAATTAAACAAGCAACTATTTTGATTTGTGATCAGATCCGATCTGTGATCAGCAAATACAGGTTAATAACTAGACACTATCTTGAGATAGGATCACACCAGCCATGACGCCCATCATGTTGACGTCAGGACCCACGAGCACTAAGTATCATTACTCCACACCCACACCCATCTTTGAGCTCAGTCTTCATTCTGATTTGAACTACATACCTGTAAAGTTTTGTGACAGCAAAATGGTGATGGTGACATGGTGTTACCATCACATTTACAAGATCTGTCAACAAACTGATATATGAACACCTACCAAAGTACTGAAAAACTGTGTCGGTTATAGTTCCCAGTAGGTGTCTCCAGGACCACATTTTGCCATGATTACACAAACACAAACACGCAAACACACATACACAAGGTGGTAACAAGTCCAGCAACTCTGTCACAGCTGATAATAATCAGCTTTTGCAATTTTTTTTTCATGTCAATGAAGAGATTATTACTTGAATTCTTCTCGAATACAGAATAATTCCTCTGTGTCAAACGTCCTAAAAGAACTAGCTATTCTTGTTTCCCCAGTTTAATTTACAAGGAAACAGTAACCTCAAAGGGAGTTACAACTAGTCTCACACAAACACAGAGAACAGATACTTCACTGCAGCAGACTAACACAGGTGAGCGCTCTAATTTTCTAATTACTAGTTTTTGATTTAGCTCACCTTCCAATCAACGACTGATGAGGAATTTAATCTCAGTCTTCTTTGTGGAAAGTTTTCATTCAAAAGGTGAAAATAATGCAGCTGGGTTTGTTTGGTTGGATTTGATTTGGAACAGATTACACTGAACATGGTCTCTTTCACATAGAAGTGAAGAACACACATTCTTATTTCCTAATTCAGCAACAACTGATAAAAACAACCACCAACATCCACGTTACAGCTTTGAAACATTTAACTACTTTGTTTAATTTACTGAATTGGAATTGCATTGAATATTAATTAATCAAACACTGGATTAACAGAAAAATGATTTATCAATGTCATTTTCTCGAGTGATGCTATTTTTTACACTTTGCTTACAGCTATTAAACTGTCATTATTACCTCACTGCTAAAATGACGAGCCCCGCTATTGTCTTAAAACAATAGTCAGACGTCCATATGAAGGTTCAAACAGGTTTTGCTTGCTGTAAACATTCCTCCTGTTATCAACAGATCCCTTACTGATGCAACAGTCTTTTAGTATGAACTCCACCCTTTGTGTTACTATTTCTGTGGAGGCACAAAGTAGTTGTTCATACTAAGAAGACTGACTTTGCAATATGACCATTTGTTTTAATGTAGGGAGGCAGCTGAAGAATAATATTAGCTTCAAATAAACTTTGTAGAAGATTTTTGCACTGAAGAAAGACCCTTCCTAATACCAGTCTGACTCTGGGTGGCCAGTATTATCTGTTTCAGCATTCACATGGCCACATTACTGTTGTTTTTAGACTGACTTGAAAAAGTTTGAGTCTATCCTTTGGGTGTTAAATGATGTTAAAAAATAAGTTAATTAATCATGAAAAAAATAATTAGATGTATCCCTGCCTACAAATAGATGCATGGTATAACGCAGTTAATAACTTTTTAAATATCGTTACAGGATGATGAGGATGTCAGGAAGAGTCACAAGTTGCTGTGTTGCTCTGTTCCTTGCCCTGGCCTCTGTGTCAGCTGTACAAAGGCTCAACTCAATCAATGATTTGAAGAAAATCAACTTTGGCCAATCTGTGCCCAAGCACAGTCTTCTGCTGCTCCACTGGTTTGCAAATGTGGTTGATATTGATAGAAACAATGACATACGGTTGACCTTTAATCCTGACAATGGAGAGTATGGTTCGCATCATTATAGCAACTATGAGGGACTGTTGGACCAACTGCCTGATGGATACCAGTACTACACTGTTGGCAATCTCAATCACGAGAACTCTGAGTTGCTTCCAGAGTATGTCGCCCACCCCCGGTCAGAGTATGAGGGAGGAAACAGGGACCGGATCATATTCAGAATCAGGGAAGCAGACAAGGGACAGCAAGTTCTGCCGAGGATAGACCAAGTGTTTATCACACAACATTATGAATATCAGCAGACAGATTATGATCCAAATCATACCTACGAGATCACTACTGACCTCTTCACAGAGATTAGAGAATTTTCAGTCTCTGTGGGAGAGGACCAGTCGTCACTTATGCATCTCAGAGACCGTTACAGAAGTATCACTGATTTATGGCACATCAGAAACACATGGGGCGACCTTGCTTGTCTTGGACTGCTGTTGTTTATTGTGATCCAGGAAAGGTGCTACTCTAACGAAAACAACTACAGTCCTCAGAATACAGAGAGAGAAAACACACAACCAGATTTTGTTGTCAAAATCCCAGAAGACAGACAAAATCACTCAAATGCTGATCCTTGCTGTACCTGTAGGACCTGTTCTATTGTTACTCTTTTTTTATTCATGTTATTGGTGCTTGTCAGCGGTGTAATATTTTTATCAGTTATAAGAATTAGATGACAAGAAATGATGGAGAACATGTCCCCAGATGTTGTCTAAACCAAGGTGAGATGGTAATTTGTGATTGTTATTCAGGCAGTTATGACACCTTAGCTAATACTGAGATATAATGAGAGACCCATGACTACTGCAGTCATTTGACCTGAGAATCAATGCTGATTATACCCTGTCCTACTGAAGACAAAAGCAAGATGTCAGTGGGTGTTAGTGGGGGTTTTGCCTAGCGTGAGAGGGGCTTAACAGTAGTGGTGCACTGCTGCTTCATCTTGCTTCTGATAAATATGAAGAGAATATAAACTGCTCAGATGTATTTTACATATGGTTGTGTATTATATCTGTAATATTGAAAATGGTGCATTTATTAAACAGACACTGCTGGGTTAGGTCTGTAAATAAATCTAAAAGCTGACACAGTCGATCATCTCTTCATACCATTTCTATAAGGAGTCCAGGTCAATGTGTGGAAGAGTGGTAGTCTACTGAAAACGTTTTATTGCTGCTACAAAATAAGATAATACAAATAGAGAGGAGAGACTCGCATGTTTGTTTTTGTGTTGATGAATTTTCTTCAACACTGAAGTGAACCTCTCCACTGAACCAAAACACACCATTATCTGTTAACTTGGTTATGCTTCGTCCAATCACAACCTTAATTCAACTGAGGTAACTGGGTTCAATTGTGTGCATAAAATTAAAATACTGAGAGTTGAGAGCAGTAACTATGAGTTAAGTTTTGATCTCAGCTACACACCTGTAAAGTTTTGTGACAGGACAGGTGTATCGCCATCACAGTGACAAGATTTGTCCACAGACATAAAGACAGACCACCTGCCAAAGAAGTGAAAAATTGTGTCCGTGGCAGACACACACAGACACGGTGAAAACAATACCAGCAACACTGTCACAGTTAATAATAATCAGCTCTTAGAGAGATCACTACGGTTATTCTTGATAACAGAGGAAACTTCAATTAAAACAGCTGTGTCTTCCTGTAACGACTGGCAGCACTTGTTTCCCCAGTTTAATTGAACAGGA
The DNA here is from genome assembly GCF_001640805.2 of Lates calcarifer. Lineage (NCBI taxonomy): Eukaryota > Metazoa > Chordata > Actinopteri > Centropomidae > Lates > Lates calcarifer. Next base: position 12,307,988 of record NC_066843.1, on the reverse strand, counting down.
AACGGTAACCTAGGGGAGTTGCGACTCACACGAACACAGGGATCAGATACCTAAAGGCAGCGGACTAATGCAGGTGAGCGCTCTTATTTTCTGACTGCTAGTTGTTGACTTGTCTTAGCTTCCATTCAACATGGCTGATGAGAAATTTAACTTCAGTCTTCTTTGTGAAGGTTTTTATTCAAAAGGTGAAAATAATATGTGAAGACACTGCAGCTGAGTTTGTTTGGCTAGATTTGATTTGGAGTCTGATTTGTTGTCTCATAAATATACTCTTTCACATAGAAGTGAAGAACACACATTATTATTTCCTAATTAAGCAACAACAGATAAAAAAAATAACCACCGACATCCACTTAATAGCTTTGAACATTTAACTACTTTGTCTCATTTACTGACTGGGTATTCTGTTGATTATTGATTGATCAAACACTGGATTAACTTTTTTTTTTTTGGTTATTATTGTTTGCCATTTCTCAAGTGATATCAGACATGCTATTTTTACATTTTCCTTACAGCTATTCAGCTGTCTCACTGCTAAAAGGACATGTCCCACTATAGTCTTAAAACAATAGTCAGGCGTCCATATGAACACTGAAACAGGTTTTGCTTGCTGTAAACATTCCTCCTGTTCATACTGATTATTAAGAGATCCCTTACTGATGCAACAGTCTTTTAGTATGATGTTTATACTAAAAAGACTGACTTTGGGATATGACCACTTGTTTTAATGAAGTGAGAAAGCAGAAGACGTTTCAGGAAAACGTCATAATAGATTAGAATATAAATAGAAAATAAAATAGAAAACTGTGAGCCTGTTCTTTGGGTGTTATGTTACTATTAAAAACCATAAAACAGATATTAAGAAATAACTCTCACACTTTGAATGAATAATGCAAATAATAACTAATTATATATCGTTACAGGATGATGAGGATGTCAGGAAGAGTCACAAGTTGCTGTGTTGCTCTGTTCCTTGTCCTGACCTCTGTGTCAGCTGTACAAAGGCTCAACTCAATCAATGATTTGAAGAAAATCAACTTTGGCCACTCTGTGCCCAAGCACAGTCTTCTGCTGCTCCACTGGTTTGCCAACGAGGTTGATATTGACAATAATAATGTTATATGGTTGACTGTTGATCTAAATGATGGAGATTATGGTTCACATCATTATGGCAACTTTGAGGGACTGTTGGACCAACTGCCTCATGAATATGTCAGATACCAGTACTACACTATTGGTAATCTCCATCAAGACACCTCTGTGCCACTTCCATCTTATGTCACCCACCCACGGTCAGAGTATGCAGGAAAAAACGAGGACCGGATCATAATTAGAATCAGGGAGCCGAACAAAGAAGAACGAGAGTCACAGAGGATAGACCGAGTATTTATCACACAGCATTCTGGATATAGGACATATGATCCAGAACATACCTACGAGATCACTACTAACCTCTTAAGACAGATCAGAGAGTTTTCTGTTTCTGTGGGAGAGGACCAGTCATCAATTACATATCTCAGAGACCGTTACGGAAGTAACGCTGATTTATGGCACATCAGAAACACATGGGGTCACCTTGCTTGTCTTGGACTGCTGTTGTTTATTGTGATCCAGGAAAGGTGCTACTCTAATAAAAACAACAACAGCCCTAAGAAAGCAGAGAGAGAAAACTCTTTTAAACGACACAACGACACACCCCAGAGAGCGGCGAGAGAAGATACACAACTGGATGTCTTGGGCAACTTCCAGGAAAATGGACAAGATCACTTGAATGCTGACACTTCAGATATCAGTACTGAAGTCGGTCTTATTTTATTCACTTTACTGTTAATTGTAATTTTTGGTGTCATTTTTTCACGAGTTACGGGAATTAAATGACAAAAAATGAGGGAGAACATGTTCCTAAATATTGTCCAAATAAAGTGTGATGGTAATACTTTTCAGTGATGATGACCACCAGGCAATCAGGCAGTTATGACACCTCAGTAAACCTGGACAATGGCAAATGTGTTCTATTGTTCTGCTGTATGCATTTTTTTTTTACTTCCATGTTCAATTGATTGTGTACAATTTTAGCTTATTTTGCAAATGTGGTTCACTTAATATTGACATACAGGGTTAGTATGGCATGTTTGTGATTAAAGACCAAATACTGAAAAATCAGTGTTTGCCATGAAGGGCTCAGAGTCTTCAGGGTTTCAGTTCAGTCCAATCAGTCAGTCAACTTTATTTCAGACTATAGCACCATAATAAAATCAGTGATCAGCACATCTTCATCACAGAGAAACAAAGAAGTTATCAGTGAATGAAGGCGGCGTTTGTTCTGAATAAAAACCTGCAGAGTCTGACCTCAACAATTGGAGACGTCTGCTGTAAATGACATTTGAAAGGGTCTTACCTGCCTAGAAAAATTTCAACACTAAAGATCAAAAACAGGATGGAACTTTTAAGTTTTATTAGAACAAGAAGTGACGTCTCAGTGGTTGTACTTCACCATTAACACATCTGGACATTTTCAGCTTTATAGAAACTGTAGTTAGTTAATAACAGCACAACTTGGCTCTTTTTGTATATGATAATGCACAGCTCTGACATGGTCATAAAGGTCAGGTTCAGTTTAGTTTCAGTTCAGATTCATCCTGTGTCTGATAAAGATGAAGAGAATGTAAATTACTCTAATGGATAAATTAAACCAATAAGTGAAATAACAAAAAAGTCCAAAACTCAAACTTATTTACGTTTAGGAAATATATTGGAAACATTTGTATTAACTTAAAAAAAGAACAAACTAGGCATCCTGGTGAAACAGTGGTCTAAAACCACCACACTGCTGGTTCAAATCCAGCTGGGGACTTTTTGTTTCATCTCTTCTCTGTTTCAATTACAACACTTCAATAAAAACTTGAGTTAGGACAAGTATAGAAACACACATAACTAGAAGTACTGTCTTGTGGTTGGATGCTTCCCACAACCAGTACAGAAGCATTTCATTATTGTGTGAATTTATGAATTATAGCCAAAATGTGTTACCATGACCTTTGACCACCAAATTCTAATGAGTTAATCTCTGAATCTAAGTCAAAGTCTGTGCCAGATGTAATGAAATTCCCTCAAGGATTCATGACAATAGGATGGGTGGGCGGACAGATGGAAAGGTGTATATAATGCCTCTGGCCATGGTTGGCACAGAGAAAATACAGGCAATAAAACAAGCAATTAATGTGATTTGAAATTGATCTGTGATCAGCAAATACTGGGATGGGATCACACAACCATGACGCCCATCGTGTTGATGTAACGACCCATGAGTACTAAGTAGTTATTGCTCCACACCCATCTTCAAACTGAGCCTTCATTTTGATCTCTACTACACACCTTTAAGGTTTTGTGACTGTATTGCTGTGTCTTCATCACAGTGACAAGATCTGTCCACAGACCGAGCAACAGACATGTAGAAAACCTGTTAAAAGTACTCTGAACCGTGTCTGTGTAGTTCCTGCTACAGAGGGTGTCTCCAGCACCACATTTTGCCATGATGACACACACACATACACACACATACACACACACACACAATGTACACAATGCGTTGTCACAGCTTTTGCATTTTTTTGCGTGACAACAAAACACTGAAAGAGATCACTACTCTTATTCTTCTGGAACACAGGAGGTCTGATGCAAACAGCTGCATCGTACTTCCTGTAACAACTAGCAACACATGTTTCCCCAGTTTCATTTACTAAGAAAGGGTAACTTAGGGTGAGTTGCCACTGCTCTCACAGAAACACACAGATCACATACCTAACTGCAGGACACTCATGCAGGTAAGCGTTGTTCATACTGATTATCAACAGATCCCTTACTGATGCAACAGTCTTTTAGTATGAACTCCACCCTTTGTGTTACTATTTCTGTGGAGGCACAAAGAAGAAGTTCATACTAAAAAGACTGTTTTAATGTAGGAAGGCAGCTGAAGAATAATATTAGCTTCAGATAAACTTTGTAATAAACTTCTGTGCAGAAAAATGCCCCATTGGTACCAGCTTTATTCTTCCTGGCAAGTATTAGTCTGTTTTAAGGCAAACTCGAAAAAAACTGTAAAACTGTCAGCCAATTCTCTGAGTGTTAAAATTATGTTTTCATTCAAAACCATTAAAACAGATATCATAAAATAAATTAATCATCATACAAATAATCATTAAAGACATACCTCATTACAAATACATTTATGAATGAATAAAGCGTTTAATAACTTCTTAAATATCGTTACAGGATGATGAGGATGTCAGGAAGAGTCACAAGTTGCTGTGTTGCTCTGTTCCTTGTCCTGACCTCTGTGTCAGCTGTACAAAGGCTCAACTCAATCAATGATTTGAAGAGAATCAACTTTGGCCAATCTGTGCTTGGGCACAGAGTGGCCAAAGTTGATTTTCTTCAAATCATTGACTGATAAAGATGAAGAGAATGTAAATTACTCTAATGGATAAATTAAACCAATAAGTGAAATAACAAAAAAGTCCAAAACTCAAACTTATTTACGTTTAGGAAATATATTGGAAACATTTGTATTAACTTAAAAAAAGAACAAACTAGGCATCCTGGTGAAACAGTGGTCTAAAACCACCACACTGCTGGTTCAAATCCAGCTGGGGACTTTTTGTTTCATCTCTTCTCTGTTTCAATTACAACACTTCAATAAAAACTTGAGTTAGGACAAGTATAGAAACACACATAACTAGAAGTACTGTCTTGTGGTTGGATGCTTCCCACAACCAGTACAGAAGCATTTCATTATTGTGTGAATTTATGAATTATAGCCAAAATGTGTTACCATGACCTTTGACCACCAAATTCTAATGAGTTAATCTCTGAATCTAAGTCAAAGTCTGTGCCAGATGTAATGAAATTCCCTCAAGGATTCATGACAATAGGATGGGTGGGCGGACAGATGGAAAGGTGTATATAATGCCTCTGGCCATGGTTGGCACAGAGAAAATACAGGCAATAAAACAAGCAATTAATGTGATTTGAAATTGATCTGTGATCAGCAAATACTGGGATGGGATCACACAACCATGACGCCCATCGTGTTGATGTAACGACCCATGAGTACTAAGTAGTTATTGCTCCACACCCATCTTCAAACTGAGCCTTCATTTTGATCTCTACTACACACCTTTAAGGTTTTGTGACTGTATTGCTGTGTCTTCATCACAGTGACAAGATCTGTCCACAGACCGAGCAACAGACATGTAGAAAACCTGTTAAAAGTACTCTGAACCGTGTCTGTGTAGTTCCTGCTACAGAGGGTGTCTCCAGCACCACATTTTGCCATGATGACACACACACATACACACACATACACACACACACACAATGTACACAATGCGTTGTCACAGCTTTTGCATTTTTTTGCGTGACAACAAAACACTGAAAGAGATCACTACTCTTATTCTTCTGGAACACAGGAGGTCTGATGCAAACAGCTGCATCGTACTTCCTGTAACAACTAGCAACACATGTTTCCCCAGTTTCATTTACTAAGAAAGGGTAACTTAGGGTGAGTTGCCACTGCTCTCACAGAAACACACAGATCACATACCTAACTGCAGGACACTCATGCAGGTAAGCGTTGTTCATACTGATTATCAACAGATCCCTTACTGATGCAACAGTCTTTTAGTATGAACTCCACCCTTTGTGTTACTATTTCTGTGGAGGCACAAAGAAGAAGTTCATACTAAAAAGACTGTTTTAATGTAGGAAGGCAGCTGAAGAATAATATTAGCTTCAGATAAACTTTGTAATAAACTTCTGTGCAGAAAAATGCCCCATTGGTACCAGCTTTATTCTTCCTGGCAAGTATTAGTCTGTTTTAAGGCAAACTCGAAAAAAACTGTAAAACTGTCAGCCAATTCTCTGAGTGTTAAAATTATGTTTTCATTCAAAACCATTAAAACAGATATCATAAAATAAATTAATCATCATACAAATAATCATTAAAGACATACCTCATTACAAATACATTTATGAATGAATAAAGCGTTTAATAACTTCTTAAATATCGTTACAGGATGATGAGGATGTCAGGAAGAGTCACAAGTTGCTGTGTTGCTCTGTTCCTTGTCCTGACCTCTGTGTCAGCTGTACAAAGGCTCAACTCAATCAATGATTTGAAGAGAATCAACTTTGGCCAATCTGTGCTTGGGCACAGAGTGGCCAAAGTTGATTTTCTTCAAATCATTGACTGATAAAGATGAAGAGAATGTAAATTACTCTAATGGATAAATTAAACCAATAAGTGAAATAACAAAAAAGTCCAAAACTCAAACTTATTTACGTTTAGGAAATATATTGGAAACATTTGTATTAACTTAAAAAAAGAACAAACTAGGCATCCTGGTGAAACAGTGGTCTAAAACCACCACACTGCTGGTTCAAATCCAGCTGGGGACTTTTTGTTTCATCTCTTCTCTGTTTCAATTACAACACTTCAATAAAAACTTGAGTTAGGACAAGTATAGAAACACACATAACTAGAAGTACTGTCTTGTGGTTGGATGCTTCCCACAACCAGTACAGAAGCATTTCATTATTGTGTGAATTTATGAATTATAGCCAAAATGTGTTACCATGACCTTTGACCACCAAATTCTAATGAGTTAATCTCTGAATCTAAGTCAAAGTCTGTGCCAGATGTAATGAAATTCCCTCAAGGATTCATGACAATAGGATGGGTGGGCGGACAGATGGAAAGGTGTATATAATGCCTCTGGCCATGGTTGGCACAGAGAAAATACAGGCAATAAAACAAGCAATTAATGTGATTTGAAATTGATCTGTGATCAGCAAATACTGGGATGGGATCACACAACCATGACGCCCATCGTGTTGATGTAACGACCCATGAGTACTAAGTAGTTATTGCTCCACACCCATCTTCAAACTGAGCCTTCATTTTGATCTCTACTACACACCTTTAAGGTTTTGTGACTGTATTGCTGTGTCTTCATCACAGTGACAAGATCTGTCCACAGACCGAGCAACAGACATGTAGAAAACCTGCTAAAAGTACTCTGAACCGTGTCTGTGTAGTTCCTGCTACAGAGGGTGTCTCCAGCACCACATTTTGCCATGATGACACACACACATACACACACATACACACACACACACAATGTACACAATGCGTTGTCACAGCTTTTGCATTTTTTTGCGTGACAACAAAACACTGAAAGAGATCACTACTTTTATTCTTCTGGAACACAGGAGGTCTGATGCAAACAGCTGCATCGTACTTCCTGTAACAACTAGCAACACATGTTTCCCCAGTTTCATTTACTATTTACTAATGTAGGAAGGCAGCTGAAGAATAATATTAGCTTCAGATAAACTTTGTAATAAACTTCTGTGCAGAAAAATGCCCTATTGGTACCAGCTTTATTCTTCCTGGCAAGTATTAGTCTGTTTTAAGGCAAACTCGAAAAAAACTGTAAAACTGTCAGCCAATTCTCTGAGTGTTAAAATTATGTTTTCATTCAAAACCATTAAAACAGATATCATAAAATAAATTAATCATCATACAAATAATCATTAAAGACATACCTCATTACAAATACATTTATGAATGAATAAAGCGTTTAATAACTTCTTAAATATCGTTACAGGATGATGAGGATGTCAGGAAGAGTCACAAGTTGCTGTGTTGCTCTGTTCCTTGTCCTGACCTCTGTGTCAGCTGTACAAAGGCTCAACTCAATCAATGATTTGAAGAGAATCAACTTTGGCCAATCTGTGCCCAAGCACAGTCTTCTGCTGCTCCACTGGTTTGCCAACGCAGTTCACATCTACAATGACAATGTCATACGGTTGACCTTTGATCCAGACAATGGAGATTATGGTTCACATCATTATGGCAACTATGAGGGACTGTTGGACCTGCTGCCTCACGGGTATGTCAGATACCAGTACTACACCATTGGCAATCTCAATCAAGACACCTCTGTGCCACTTCCATCTCATGTCACCGACCCCCCGTCAGAGTATGCAGGATTAAACAGGGACCGGATCATAGTAAGAGTCAGGGAACCAAACAGAGGACAACGAGTTTTGCAGAGCATAGACCGAGTGTTTATCACACAGCATTCTGGACATCAGGGGACAGATTATGATCCAGGTTATACCTATGAGATCACTACTAATCTCTTAAGACAGATTAGAGAGTTTTCAGTCTCCATGGGAGAAAACCACTGGTCACTTACAAATCTCAGAGACCGTTACAGAAGTAACGCTGATTTAAGGGAGATCAGAAACACATGGGGCGACCTTGCTTGTCTTGGACTATTGTTGGCTATTGTGATCCAGCAAAGGTGCTACAACTATAAACTTCAGAGTGCAGTGAGAAGAAACACACGACAAAATCACTCGAATACTGATGATTTCTGTACCTGTATTGTTGTTTTCTTAATTTTATTGTCTTGTGTCATTTTTGGTGCCATTTTTTTTTTATCAGGTTGGAAATTTAGATGACAAGAAATGATGGAGAGCAAGTATCAAGCAGTTATGACATCTCAGTACACCTGGCCAATGGCATTGTTCTATTGTTTTCTGTATGCTTTTTTTGCTTCCATGTTTAATGAATAGTGTACAATACTAGCTTATTTTGTAAATGCTGTTCAGTTAATATTGAGATATAGGCTTAGTATCACATGTTTGTAATTAAAGACCTATAACTACTGCAGAGTGATTTGACCTGGAAACGAAAGCTGATTGTGCACTTCCCTACTGAAGACAGCAGCAAAATGTTAGTGGGTTTTCTGTATAGCGTGAAAGGGGTTAACAGCAATGACTCACTGCTGATTCATCCTGTGTCTGATAGAGATGAAGAGAATGTAAATTGCCCTGATGGATAAATGAAATAGAAATGAAATGATTTAGGGTCTGTTATGGACTTCACTGATAATCTATTAGATAAAAAATAAAAATAAAAAATGGGAAATTATTACGTATTTTACATATGGTTTTGTGTTCACTCACTGAAAATGGTGTGTTTAGGGTCCCATACTGTAGAAAGTGAGATTTCCATGTTTCATGTTTTTTGATTATAAAGCAGGTCTAGGTACCATAGAAATACAGTGAAAGTATCAAAATGCTCAATCCACAGGGAAATGCACGTGGCCTCTAGAAACGGTGTCTCTAAAGTGAGACAATTTTGCTTTTTATTTATCTCTATTAAGGACTCTTTGTGTTTTTAACGTAATTCTTCTATTGATTGTTGGATTACTTTTATTTTGATTACTTAAAGTTTTCCATTTTATCAATTATGATGTAAAGTAAGCACTGATGTAAAGTGTAGGTGTGTTTCAGCCTATTCCTTTTTCGGTTATGCATTATGATACAATTTGTGAGAAATTATCTTTTGTTCTTTGTTTTCAAGATGCATATAACCAAAATAATAAAAATACATTCAATTGTTTTCATTTGGTTGTTTTTTGAGCTACAATTGGACTGAAAACCAGTTATTAATATGGCTGTGTGCGTGGACTGCAAACTTGCATACTTAAAGGGTAAGGGATGATAATCCACCACATGGAGTCAGAGGTCCAAAAAAAAAAAAGGATTAGCAGCTTGATGACTGTCTCTCTACTGCTGCACGGGAAAATCATATTTTGAATATGAAATGTTAAACACACACACACACACACACACACACACACACACACACACACACACAGTAATAAGCTAAATCATAGTAATGGCAAAAAGTTATCCACATGAGACATTTTCTTACTTGTTTTGTCTGACCAACAGTCCAAAACATGTTTATGGATGGAAGTATATTGCAAAAATTATAAAAAAGTATTAACTTTAAAATGAACAAACTGGGCGCCCTGGTGAAATAGCAGTCGAAAACCACCACAGTGTTGGTTTGGATCCAGCTGGGAACCAGTTGTTGCATCTCATCTCTGTTTCTCAAGCAATGATTTCTGGAACAGTCTTACTGTGCATCTATCTAATAAAAGCAAAATGCCAATTTCACCACATTTATTAGGCCAATATCTGCATTAAAGAGTGCATAAACTAAATATCTGATAATAAATCTGCCATTCAGGCAATGAAACCTCAAATCTGATGACCAAGAGTTGTGACATGTGAACTGAGGTCAGACATTTTACAACAGAACAATATAAGGTATGGCTATTAAATACTGTAATACAGTTTTATTGAACACACTCCCCTTCTGCATCAACACACTGCTGCATTCAGGTCTTCCACTGATCAAAGCAGTGCAGTTGGTCTTTTGGACAGATGTCTCAGAACCTCTGTCGTTCTTTTCTTAACTTCTGACACAGACTCAAAACTTGTTCCTTTGAGCACAGATTTGATTTTAGGAAAAAGGAAAAAGTCACATGGTGCTAGATCAGGTGAATAGGGAGGGTGATCAAGCACTGTGAATTGTTTTTGTGCCAGAAACTGCTTTACTGAGAGCGCAGTGTGAGCTGGCGCACAGAAGTTTTGGGACAACTTTGGCACAAACTTTTGTCATGTCATTTTCTCTTTATCAAGGGAGACCTGCTGTCATTCTTAGTTATTTTTAATGTGCATGGGCGCCCAGAACGTTCATCGTCTTGGACATCCTCTCTGCCTTCACAAAATCTTTTGTGCCATTCAAACACACGTGCACGTGACATGCAGTGTTCCCCATTTACCTCAGTTAATGAACGAAAAGATTTGGCCGCTGTTTTGTTCACCAAAAAATTTAAGTTAATGCAGTGCTCAACTTTTAAGCTAATCATTTTCAGATGCCTTAACAAAAATATGTGCACTTCAATCAGTAGATAGTGAACTAAAGATGTCACTTACTGGGAACTTACAGCAGTTGTGCATGAATACCCAACCTTTAATATATAACACTCAGTGTGACTGTGAACTATGTGGTTTTATCATGAGCACAGTCTTGTTATTTAATAGCCATACCTTGTATACTTTTCTATTTAAGAAGACAGTCATGGTAAATACAAATTGATGGTAAATTATAGAAACTTGAATTAAGATAGGTAAATGAAAAATGCAGGAAATAAAATAACCAAACACTACAATCTGAAATTTATCTGTTATAAGTGAATACTGGTTAATTATAAGCCAGGCTCTATTACAAATCTTGTAGTTCCTTACCCTGCAGTCCAAAGGACACACTCACTGAACAGGTGAGTTTCTATCTAAACTGCTCATAAAATTCCGAAATGACTTATGGAGTAATCCCCTGCGTCAACCTTTCTGTAATCACTAGCAGCACTTGTTTCCCTGGTTCCATTTACAAGGAAACAACCTAAGGGGAGTTACAACTGATACCACAAAAACACAGAGATCAGATACCAAACAGCATCAGACTAATGCAGGTGAGCACTTCTATTTTGTAATTGCTACTTTCTGATTTACCTTCCATTCAACATGACTGGTGGGGAATTTAAGTCTTCTTTGTGAAGGTTTATCTACTAATTAGAAAGGTGGAAATTATATTTATATTGCAGTTTGTCCAGTTAGAATGGATTTGGAGTAGATTGCACTGAACTTGATCAGTCCTCTCAGATCACGAATACAGTTTTTAGTGAAGTGAATAATACATATTATTATTTGCAAATTCAGCCATAATAGATCCACAAACACTCATATTACAGTTTTGAAATATGGAACTATTTTGTTTTATTTCCTAGATGAGAATTGTATTGCATATTTGCATTTGATTAATGAAATTGTGTTAATTGTTTGTTATTCATCAAGACAAAATACCAAATGTTGTTGTTACAATTTGCTTACAGCTATGAATTTAACATTTTTACCTCTCTGTTAAATGTTTCAATGATCTAGTCAATGATCTGTTTTTATCAAAATAAAAACAGATATTAAAAAATTTATCAAGAATAAAATAAGTATTAGATATATCCCACATTACAAACACACATGGATTGAAAATGTACAGTATAAAGAATAATGCAGTTAATAACTTTTTAAATATTGTTACAGGATGATGAGGATGTCAGGAAGAGTCACAAGTTGCTGTGTTGCTCTGTTCCTTGTCCTGACCTCTGTGTCAGCTGTACAAAGGCTCAACTCAATCAATGATTTGAAGAGAATCAACTTTGGCCAATCTGTGCCCAAGCACAGTCTTCTGCTGCTCCACTGGTTTGCCAACGTGGTTGATATTGACAATAATAATGTCATACGGTTGACCTTTGATCCAAACAGTGGAGATTATGGTTCACATCATTATGGCAACTTTGAGAGGCTACTGGACCCACTGCCTCATGGAAATATCAGGCACCGGTACTACACTGTTGGCAATCTCAATCAAGGAACCTCAGTGCGACTTCCACAGTATGTCCTCCATCCCCCAATAGAGTATGCTGGAAGAAACAGGGACCGGATCATATTCAGAGTCAGAAACACAGGACCACAAGCTTCACAGTGGATACTTCAAGTGTACCTCACACAACATTATGAGACGTCAGAGCATCAGGGGACAAGGTATGATCCAGAACATACATACCAGGTCACTACCAACCTTTTAAGAGAGATCAGACAGTTTTCTGTGGGAGAAGGCCAACAATCCCTGACAGAGCTTAGAGACCACTTTGGAAGTATCGCTGATTTAAGGGACATCAGAAACACATGGGGTGACCTTGCTTGTCTTGGACTGCTGTTGTTTATTGTGATCCAGGAAAAGTACTCCTCTCACCAACGCAACAACAGGCCTCAACGTGCAGTGAGAGGAAACACACAAACTGATTTTGTTGTCAACATCCCAGAACACAGACAGAATTATATGGATGCTTATGCTTCAAGGATTATAGCATTTCTACAAGACCAGAGGGATGAGATAAAACTTGAGGTGATAACTGGCAGAAACGGAAAAGCCAAGATTCTTTGGAGCAACATTCCTGGAGATCGTCTAAAAGATGGAGTGATGGTGGTGCTTTTCAAGAACAATGAGGACCAGGAAGCCAGCAGGACTTATGAGTGTATTGGGAACAGACAATCAGGCAGTTTTGACACCTCAGTACCTCTGAATGATGGTCTTCAGGCCCGACTGCATAAGGTGAGAAGACTGTGCTGCTTCTGGAAAGTGGTGGGAGAGGAGATATGCAGAGGTACTGAGTTTGAGAATCCAGAGGCAGTCAGTATACCAGGCTATAATGCACATCTCCAGCTCTTTGTGAAAGATGGTAAGGCTTGTGCTCGTTTATTTGTTCTGAAGACTTTCAGTGAGTGGAAATCAGAATTTAACGAGTCTTGGATCGGGTTCTATTCCTCTCCAGATAAAGCCACAAATCACTATGAATGGTGGCAGTGGCAATGGGCAACTAAATTCAGACCTAGCACTGATCTGGAGGACTCCTCTTATAATGTCTATGAGTATCACTCAGGTATGGCAATTGCCCCAGGAGTTCAAGCACGATTCATACTCAGGGATGAGGAGGTTAAAGCACGCACTCCTAGCTGGAGGTGAAGACTGATAGAGATACACTGTCGACAGTCCTTTTATGTCTATATTATAGACAGAAATTATCAGCCCCATTACAAATTACAAATTTATTTTTCTATGAGAATTTCTCAGGAAATGAAAGAGACAGTATTTAAACCAGTGATCAGCCTATATTAGCTTATAGCAGATATACTGGTATCAGTGAATATGTTGGCAGATAAGTAACAAGAAATTGCAGTGCAGAAATGCAAAACTAGGTTTATTTTTATCTCTCCAAAATGCTGTCCTGTTGAATGCTTTGTTTTCCCTCCATGAGTTTAATTTAATTGTGTACTATGTTAGCCATTTTTGTGAATTTTCTTCAGTTAAAACTCAGATATAGGCTCAGAACTTTGAATCAGCCATCTCAAACTCTGCATCATGAAGGGCTGAGAGTCTTCAGGGTTTCAGTTCAGTCCAATCAATCAGTCAACTTTATGTCACACTACAGGACCAGAGTAAAAACAATCAGTGAGCAGCACATCTTCCTCATCAATACAGGAGGAGGTCATAAGTCAATTAAGATGATGTAGTGATTGCTTGGACTGAAAACCTGCAGACTCTGACATCTGCTGTAAATAACATGGATGGATCTTACCTGCTTGGAAAAATGACAACACGAAACATCAAAAACAGCATGGCAGCTTTAAATTGTATTAGACCAAGATGTGACGTCTATCTGCATGTGCTTCACCAAAAACACATCTGGACATTTGGAGCTTTATAGCTCTATTTACAAAACTACAGTTACTTAGGAACAGCACAAACTCCTCTCTAAATGTCTCTTTTTGTACATCATAATGCACTGTTATGGTCATAAAGCTAAGGCTTTGTTCATGCAACAATGTCATGCTCCAGCACGTCTGAGTGTAGTGACTCATTGCGACTTCACTCTGTGTCTAACAAAGATGAAGAGAATGTAAATAGCTCTGATGGATAAATGAAGCAGATAACTGAAAGGATCTGTGGTCTGCTGAGGAAAGCCTGCACTGACAATGTATTAACTTAATAAAAACAAAACATGACTGTAGTTTACTGATGGTTTTCTATTCATCCTGTAATGTTGAAAATTGTGTGTTTAATAAACGACATTTTATGTATGAGACCCATGTCAGTGTTTTTATTTTAAGCTAAAAGAAAAATCAATGTGCAGAAGTTAGATTTGCAAAATCATGAAGACTGGTGAGTGTTTGTAATAGCATGCGTGCCCCATGCAAAACACACAAATAAAACACACAGATAAATGATTTATCAGAGAAATCATTTCCAACAGCATTGACATGGACAAGTCCTTGTTTCTAGTCCCAAGCAGACCTATCAAAAGGCCTTTATGTTTGTGTGAAGGAGATGAGTGCTGAGTTAATGTGGTGAAACCAGGATAGCACTCAGAAAGCCAGCACAAGACAACATACAGAATTAATTCACTAATGACTGCAAATACAAATAATCATCTTTTTCATTTCGTGGCATTTTAGGTAAATCCCAACAAAACACTGGATGAGATTACTACTTCTTTTTTCTTGAAGAGAGAAAGAAGTTTGATTCAAACAGCTTTGCCAAATTCCCTGTATTGACTGGTAGTTCTTGTTTTGGTTTCATTTATAAGGAAGCAGTAACCTAAGGGGAGGTACAAAAGCTCTCAGACAAACACAGAGATCAGATACATAACAGCAGTGGACTAAAGCAGGTGAGTGCTTTTATTTTCTGACTGCTAGTTTTTGATTTACCTTGGCTTCCATTCAACATGACTATTGAGGAATTTAACCTCAGTCTTCTTTGTGAAGGTTTCTCTACTTGGAACTACTTTGTTTTATCTCCTGTGTAAAAAGTGTCTTGCGTATCTGTATTTGATTAATGACATTATGTCAGTTATTTGTTATTCATCAAATAAAAATACCACATGTTGTTACAATTTGCTTATACCTATGGATTTAACATTTTTACCTCTCTGTTAAATGTTTCAATGATCTAGTCATTAAAGAAACAGATTTTATAATGTAGATTTATCAATCATGATGATAGCTATTATATACAACCCACATTACAAATACACATGGATTGAAAATGTACAGTATGAAGAATAATGCAGTTAATGACTTTTTGAATATTGTTACAGGATGATGAGGATGTCAGGAAGAGTCACAAGTTGCTGTGTTGCTCTGTTCCTTGTCCTGACCTCTGTGTCAGCTGTACAAAGGCTCAACTCAATCAATGATTTGAAGAGAATCAACTTTGGCCAATCTGTGCCCAAGCACAGTCTTCTGCTGCTCCACTGGTTTGCCAACGTGGTTGATATTGACAATAATAATGTCATACAGTTGACCTTTGATCCAAACAGTGGAGATTATGGTTCACATCATTATGGCAACTTTGAGAGGCTACTGGACCCACTGCCTCATGGAAATATCAGGCACCGGTACTACACTGTTGGCAATCTCAATCAAGGGACCTCAGTGCGACTTCCACAGTATGTCCTCCATCCCCCAATAGAGTATGCTGGAAGAAACAGGGACCGGATCATATTCAGAATCAGGGAGGAAAACACAGGACCACAAGCTTTGCACAGGATAGAGCAAGTGTACCTCACACAACATTATGAGACGTCAGAACATCAGGGGACAAGGTATGATCCAGAACATACATACCAGGTCACTACCAACCTTTTAAGAGAGATCAGACAGTTTTCTGTGGGAGAAGGCCAA
The DNA here is from genome assembly GCF_001640805.2 of Lates calcarifer. Taxonomy (NCBI): domain Eukaryota; kingdom Metazoa; phylum Chordata; class Actinopteri; family Centropomidae; genus Lates; species Lates calcarifer. The sequence continues at coordinate 12,291,764 of NC_066843.1, read as the reverse complement.
CAATCCCTGACAGAGCTTAGAGACCACTTTGGAAGTATCGCTGATTTAAGGGACATCAGAAACACATGGGGTGACCTTGCTTGTCTTGGACTGCTGTTGTTTATTGTGATCCAGGAAAAGTACTCCTCTCACCAACGCAACAACAGGCCTCAACGTGCAGTGAGAGGAAACACACAAACTGATTTTGTTGTCAACATCCCAGAACACAGACAGAATTATATGGATGCTTATGCTTCAAGGATTATAGCATTTCTACAAGACCAAAGGGATGAGATAAAACTTGAGGTGACAACTGGCAGAAACGGAAAAGCCAAGATTCTTTGGAGCAACATTCCTGGAGATCGTCTAAAAGATGGAGTGATGGTGGTGCTTTTCAAGAACAATGAGGACCAGGAAGCCAGCAGGACTTATGAGTGTACTGGGAACAGACAATCAGGCAGTTTTGACACCTCAGTACCTCTGAATGATGGTCTTCAGGCCCGACTGCATAAGGTGAGAAGACTGTGCTGCTTCTGGAAAGTGGTGGGAGAGGAGATATGCAGAGGTACTGAGTTTAAGAATCCAGAGGCAGTCAGTATACCAGGCTATAATGCACATCTCCAGCTCTTTGTGAAAGATGGTAAGGCTTGTGCTCGTTTATTTGTTCTGAAGACTTTCAGTGAGTGGAAATCAGAATTTAAAAAGTCTTGGATCGGGTTCTATTCCTCTCCAGATAAAGCCACAAATCACTATGAATGGTGGCAGTGGCAATGGGCAACTAAATTCAGACCTAACGCTGACCTAGAGGACTCCTCTTATAATGTCTATGAGTATCACTCAGGTATGGCAATTGCTCCAGGAGTTCAAGCACGATTCATACTCAGGGGTGAGGAGGTTAAAGCACGCACTCCTAGCTGGAGGTGAAGACTGATAGAGATACGCTATAGTACACTATAATAGAGCTACACTTCAAAAACACATCTGGACATTTGGAGCTTTATAGCTCTAGTAAGAAAACTGCAGTTACTTAGTAACAACCCAAACTCCTCTCTAAATGGCTCTTTTTGCACATCATAATGCACTGTTATGGTCATAAAGCGAAGGCTTTGTTCATGCAACAATGTCATGCTCCAGCACGTCTAATGTAAGTGTAGATGTAAATAGCTCTGATGGATAAATAAAACTGTATATTACCTATGATTTTGTATTCTTCCTGTAATGTTGAACATTGTGTGTTCATTAAACCATATTCTGTGTATCAGACCAACGTCAGTGTTTTTATTCTAGGCTTCTAAGAAAAATCAATGTGCATAAGTGGGGTGGCTGTGGAGGCAGAGCGGGTCGCCCTCTAACTGAAAGGTCAGTGTCCCCTTGGGCAAGACACTGAACCCCAAACACTGCCCCCAGTGTACCATAAGTGTGTTAAAGGGTGTGCGTGTGTGTTAGAGCGCTTTATATACAAGTGCTGAATGAATGTGCGTGTGAATGGATGAATGTTAGCTGTAGTGTAAAGTGTTTTGAGTGGTCGATATGGCTATAAAAGCACTATATAAGTGCAGTCCATTTACTATTAAAAGTTAGATTTGCAAAATCATGAAGACTGGTGAGTGTTTGTAATAGCATGTGTGCCCCATGCAAAACACACAAACAGACAAATGATTTATCAGGGAGATCATTTCCAGTCCTTGTGACTTGCACAAGTCCTTTTTTGTAGCCAAGTCCCAAGCAGACCTATCAAAAGGCCTTTATGTTTGTGTGGAAGAGATGAGTGCTGAGTTAATGTGGTGAAACCAGGATAGCACTCAGCAGGCCAGCACAAGACCAAACAGATCATATAATAAGAGTCATCATTAAAAACTGGTTCCTCTCAAAGTGTGATGTGAGCCCATCGCGAAATGTTAATAACAAACACACACTGCTTTTAGTTTGGCCTGTAAATAATATATTAATAATATTGTTGTTGAGCCAGTGTAGTGGTCTCAGTGACATGACTGAAGAACCTACATTTTTATAAACATAGTCCTAATGTCAGAAATATATACTAACTGTCCTACTTGTTGCAATGTTGTTATTTTGTGTTTTTTTTTTTGTTGTTGTTGTTTTGCCATAATTAAAGCTCTCTGAATTGTGTATGTGTGAGAGAGGTGCTACGCCCTGCCTTTTCCTTCTGTGTTCAAGTCTGATAATGGACTCAACTTGTATAAGGTAGCATGCATGTGTTAATATTGGCCCAGAAAATAACTTAAAATACAACATTTCAATAAAAAAAAAAATCCAAACTATTCCTTCACTTTCAGTTGTTTGTGGATCACAGGCAGTCAAGGATGCATACTGCTAAACTGTTAGGTAAGGTTATACATTTCAAAATAAAGTTCCTTTTACAAGATATTAAACTGACTGCAATATGTATCACAGCAAGCAAGACAAAATAAATCAAGGTCAAGTCATGGGCAGGAAACTGAGATGAGCACAGAATGAATGAACATGTGTGAATGTATGTATGCATGTCTGTAAACATGAGATCATATTCTGTGGAAGCACTGGTTACAGCTGCTCAACACTACAGCCAACAAATCAACTGAAACGATACAAAAACAACCAGCTAATTGCTTATCAGCCTGTTCATCAGTCACTCTTCCCCAGGGCCAGACATTCTTAACCTTGCCTTCCATGTAAGAACGTACATGCACATTGAATATGTGTATGCACATGAGCACAGACACACAAATACACAAAGAGCCCAGAGGCAGGTAGATCCCCTTGAAATATCATATAGGCCTTCAAACAATAAACTAATAGGGCAGCCAGAGCAACACATTAAAAGCACAGTACGCCAGTGTCCCACCGGATACAGTGTGAACACATGGAGCAACAGAAGTAAACAAAAAAGAATTAAACTGAAAAAGATTCCCAGTTTTCCCCTCTAAAAAATACTAAATATTTATGCAAAAATAAATACCTAAAAAAAGAGAGTTTGCCAGTATCCGTGCTGTGTGTACTTGTTGAGGAAATGGAAAGTAAATTGTAGTTTTGGGCATATCGTCAAAGCAGTGTGGTCTGTCGGTTTAGCTTTAGTCCCAAATGACTGGAGGTTAAAGTGGGCTTTTCTCATTTTGTTTTCTCCCTGTAGACAGACTTACAGGAAATCGCACTCTTTCTCGCACGCTTTACGTCTCTCTCCATTTTTCTCCCTCTTCCCTTCTGTCCACTGACCCTCCTTTCTCTCTTTCTCCACCTACTATCTGCTCCTTGTTTCTTTTCTAGCATGGCCTCCCTCCCTCCTCCCTCCCTCCACATGCACGGCTGAGCAGGGAAGGTGGTAATCTGAGCCAAATGTGGCAGAAGTTGAGACTTAATCCTCTCACTTTCCCTTGCTTATTTCCCCTCTACTAACACAAGGCCACATTTCAGATATTAGCATGCATATATGCCTACTGGTTCACCAGTGGTGGCACACTGGAACTATAGAAAGAAACTGTAAGAAATAAAGCAAGAGGCAGAAATTAAAATTAAATCCTTAGCTCTTTAGAAAAGAAATGCAGTGGATATTGAGAGACACAGAGAGGCAACACACAGCGTAAAAAGTGGAAATTGGAGGCTTCTATTTTTATGTAGAATGTTTTATGACCTCCAGATTTGGAATGTATCACCTCCCAGCCGCCTACGCCTGGATACTACTCCACCAGTGAGAGCAGCCCATGAGCACATGAGCACAGCTGTCTCCAGATAGCAGTGCTACAGACACACAAGCATAAAGATGAGCTGTTCTAATAGGATAAGAGGGAAGTAAACAGCACAAATAACCTGAAAAAAGTGACAATCCTGAAGTGCCTTCGTTCACACCAGGCACAAATAAACACACATTTCCCCACCAAAACAAGAACCAGTCCAAAACATGACCTCTGTTGAAGCCTAGTTGCAATTAAAATGATAACAAGCTAAAGCATGCTACTGAAACTGGAGCATAAGTAATGTAACCTATGCTCCATAACTCCCTGCCATGCAGAAGTAGCTACAGTTAGCCCAAGAATGAAAACAAAAGACTAAAAGTTTACAGGCCCTCCTAATGGCCCTAGAGGCCGTAATTCATTTTATTCCACACTAACAAAGTAAAGGATTGAATTAACATGCCTGACAGTTTAGGTATTCACAGATCTTTACCAGAAATTCGGCTAAAAATGCAAAGTTTGTCCTGAGGGTGGTGCTAAAAGAAAGGTCATGGGTAACCTTAAGTATTAGGTTTCATCCAATGACAGTGAGGAATATCCACAGTGTACTTCCAGCAATTAAGTCAGAAGTGATCTGAGGATATCTTGGTTCTGAACCAACATGCTGGATGGACAGACAAACCAACTAAGCAATCATGCTCTGCCAGAGCAAAAAAGAGTAAAGCACTTAAAAATTCCCACATCAGATCATCTGAGGCTTTACTGCGGGATGACTGGATTACATGAGTAAGAAGAGTCTCGTTCTTCCACTCTTGACCTGGTCAGCCTTAGAGGTTAGTCCAACAAAACAATGACTCAATGGTATGCAGTACCTTACCACAGTTATGGGGCATTTCTTGATGTTTCGCCTCAGTAAAACCCAATACTTATGGTGCAAGTTACTAGAAAAACATCTGACGCTCTGTTTGAGTTTGGCATCATCTCTGTACCACATGTCTGATGTTAGTCAGCAGTGGCTGGAAAGTAAAAGCCACCTCTCCACTGTCTAGATAAGGATAGATTTTGGGTTTATAACTTCATATGTCACAAAAGTTGAGCAATAAACAGAGAAAATCAGAAAATTTCACAAACACACCAAGATTAAAAACACCAGTGATTACCAAACTTGCCTATTTCACAAGCATCTTAATAGTAACTGATTACACTAAACATAAAATATAAAACTCCTCATAACTTGCAGCTGTCTGTCTCACATATTCTGACTTAGTGTGATTTTACCCTGAGCTTTAAGTCTGACTCCAGTGGTTGATTCAAGTTCAAGTGAGCTGGGCTACTCAGTTGCTTGCCTGTAGGAGTTATTTTTAACTGCTGTACTGGGAGCAGCCCTGCGATTCTCATCATCACCCTCCCTGACCTACATTCACAGATAGTCTAGACCAACAAGCACATGAGAACTCATGCTTGTGCTCTTTATGGTTGGTACTGTTGCTTCCCAGCTGCTTTGTAATGTGCAAGAAGAGAAATCACAAAAATGTTCAAATTTGTGTCATACTTAACTACAGAGCAGGAATTTAACAGTGTTCAGTGTGCAGATATGACTAGACTGTTGTTTTAGAATGGCATGAGATACAGTTGAATCAAGGTGGCTGTATATTTAAATGCAATGCATGAGTGTGTCGCAAGATAGGATTAAAATGAAACGGAGGTAAACAGGAAACGAAAACGAAGCAGAAACACGATACAGCTATGATAAGATGATTTCATCATAGCGTAACTGCTGCCAAACTGTTGCAAGTTATTGGATTTAGAAAGATAGGCCATGTCGAAACCGGTTACAGCCAAATCACCAAAAACAAAGATGGTCAAATGGCACTTAAATCAAAAACCAAAATATAACCCCCCCTGGGCAACAACAGTTAGTATAGAAAACATGCTGCACTGAGCAGGTACTCACTGTCTGTTGGTCGGGCTGTGGGCGCCTCCATGACAGGTGACTGCACCCTCTCCACCCGGGGCTCTGAGAGTGAAGGCAGGGGAGCACTAGGTGCAGGTGGCGGGTGGTTGTTGTTCTCCATTGCACTGCCTGGCACCAAACCGTCCGGCTGTCTGAAGACAGGCATCTCTGGCCTCCTGGAGGCCCCCTCTGCTGGGCTCAGGATAGGAGACGGGGGCTCTGCTCTTCTCTGGGGGGGCTCAGGGATCCTAGAGACTGGGGCAGAGGACAGCTGGGCATCCATCCTCCTAGGAGGGGCAGGGGGCTCATGGGACCGTGTCATGCTAAGCTCTGCCCGCCTGTTTGTGGAGCTGGAGATGGAGTTGGAGGAGCTGTCCAGGGGGGTGCTCCGACTGCTCAGGCTGACCTCAGGTCGTTTGAGGCCAAAGCGGGCGATGCCAGCGCTGGGTGAGTTGTCAATTTGCTTGGAGGAGACCTCAATGGAGATCTCCGTGCGGCGGGACGAGGCTATGTCAGGGTTACGACCCCCGGATAATTCAATGCGCCTCATGCCGGTCTTTGGGGAGCGTGGATTGGAGGACTCAGAGGGGGAAGATCTGGAAGAGGAGTAGTCAGAGTTGCGGGAGCTCAGGTCGTAGCTCCGCTGGCTGGATGTGGAGGAGGTGGATGAACGGAGAGGGTTGGTGGTCCGACGGGACAGGGGCGAGGGGTGTGTGGATGTATCTGTCTCCTCCACCTCAAACGACCGTTTCAGCGCTGGAAAAGACAGAACATCTGAGATTAGACAAGAAACAGAAGAATCTCTTGGCCCATACAGATCTCTGTAATTTATTTTTTACTTATTATACAAAACTTAAAGTAAACAAAACACAATCAGCAAAATTACTAGAGATCTTTGGTGAACAAGTGAGATAAAAACTCTTTCAGTCTGTGGTTGCAGCATCCCAACCCAAACCAGGTGTCTAGGTTTCTGCAGAGAAGTCAAATATATACGTTTTAAATTGTTTACTGTTTGTTTGTTGTGTAGAGGCAAACACAACTGAAGACGAGAAGCGGTCAGCACCAAAACCGGTAGCAATAACAAGTGAAATGTTAGCATGGCTCCGTTACAACTGACAGCCAGGACAGGTTCAACCGCTTGGCAACGACATGCAAATTTTACCACAATGAGCATCACACACACTTTGGCACACTGTGCCGGTGAAAAGCTGCAGCTGACATAATCTGACACATTGCTGTAACCGATAAACCGCCCGAAAGAAATAAAACCCACTGAACATGCTAATCTTACCGGATTTAACTCGCTTCACGTAGCCCGATAGCATGGCGTTCGTAATTTCTAATCCGCTTGTTGAAAGAATATTCCTTTATTCTCACTTAGTAGAATTTAATTATATGGTCGGGGAAATACAGGCATGTGCCACTGACCGAGGAGAATAAACTTATTCAATCCTCAAGCTATAAACTTGATGAAATTACACCGACATGTTCTCCTTCTTTTTCTTGATATCTGACGTTACCCGAAAATGTTGCACACCTGTTGACGTGACATGAGTGGAATGACCACGCCTCGTGAGTGCGCTAGTGCGTCACGTGACCACTCAATTACTGTATTTCACGTGCTGGGTTAAATGACGCTATTGTAGCTTGTGTTTTTATTTTATTTTTTTATCCTTCATATTTGAGTTTGTATGTGGTTCGTTCACACTCTTGAAAAGTTAAAAGAAAAGATTAAATTTGAAACAGATTTTGAAAAGATTTATGTATTTTTTTCCTCCACACTAACCATACCTCTCCTTCCAAATAAGTTGAATGCCCATATTTCACCACCAGCCATTAGTTTTCGTTGTAATTGTTTGATAAATGCTTCTTCTCAGGCCATGGTTAGCTCCATGTTAGATGTGCAGCTACAAGTCCTGGAGCAACACAGCCCCTGTCCCAGATAAACACCCACGCCTGCTCCAACTTCTGGCCTGCTTCAAGGCTGACAAGCCAAGCACCAGCATGGGAGAAGACCCTCTTCCTGGAAGTCTGTGTTTTCACATCCTTGATTTGTTTCAGTGGGTTTTTGTGTCTGATATAAGAGGTTGTGCTTAGAAGCAGATGGTTCTCAATGTGGAATACCAGTTAAAGTGGGCATCTGTATCAGTAACATTAATCTTTCTGATTTCCCTTTGTCATACGTTCATTATAGAAAACATTGGATCTCTTGCTGTAAACTTTTTCTCACCTTCAGTGTGATTATGGCAAACACAGGGCAGCAATTAATGACAAGTTTGAACGACAGATCAGCAAACCCACCCCAAGTCAACAATCCCTACACAAATGTGCAGGGTTCTCCAGTGCTGATCATTTGAGCACAACCTCCTGTATGTCCCTTGAATGATTAAGTACACTAATGGTCAATGCATCCTTGTATATCTGCAACATACTCCCACATTGCTTGAATGTTCAGTGCCTTAGTGCCTTAACACAAAATATTCAATATTTCTGTATATTACATGTTCCATCCACAAAATCAGCAGTGCCACTTTAAAGGATGATTATACATTTCCTTCATGCTGTAAGAATATTGATACCACTGTGATGTCTGTATGCAAAAAATCTAGCTGGGGTCACTAGCTGGTTAGCTAAGCTTAGCATAAAAGCTGGAAACAGGGCGTAACTGCTAGCCTGGCTGTGTACAAAGGTAAGAAATTTCACCTACCAGCACCTTTAAAGCCCACAACTAAGCATGTTACACAAATAACCTATAACTACCCCTTTAAACTCTGGTGTATTGTGCAAATGTTTTGGGGATGATTCGCCATCATCCTCAGTAAATCCTCTGGAATATAAACTACCAGGAAAACACATTCCTGTGTGTTTACTGTATGTGGCAATTTTGGCACGTCTTCATTACACCATTGAGAATGACAGGAAAAGAAGAGAGAGTCTGACAAAAACTTGTGACTTTGATTCAAACTCTGCTTATATGCATTAACATACATCTCCACCATCACAGATCGTTTCAAGTGTCTCTGACAATAAGCTCTTTGTGTTGCTCAAATGGAATAATGTAATTTAATTTGAGAAAAACTGGCCTTGAAATTTCCTTGGAAGACAAGATTGTCAGTGTGCTCTGTTCTTCTTTAAGTGTAAGAAATACGTAAGCAAAGGAATGACACACCAGTCACAATGACGTTATATGTAAAATTCATTGGATGCATGAGTAAAGGCTTGAAACATCTAAGAGTTTCTTGCCAGTAAGGACAGGAAATGAAGCACACATGCCTTCAATGGAAATTACTTGCGCTGTTCATGGATGTGTGATGCTCCGCTTTTAATGGCAAGCTTGAGCTGTGAAAGTGAGAGGCAAAGGCATATTCAAAGCGCCACAGAGCACTTAAACTCTATTTGACTGTGATTCTTATATAATGACCCATTTTCCTAGAATTGTGCTAACTGTGTGGTGTGTGCCTGCTCTGTGGTGACACAGTGAAGTCCTCACAGACACACTGGAGACAGAGGCCCCCGTCAATGATGTTTCTATCTCTCTCTCGCTCTCTGTAAGTGTGTGTGTTTAAACACCGCTGTAGAGTAAAGCAAACAAGCCCGGTCTTCCCTGGTTGGAGCCAAACTCTCTGCCTCTGTTAACGACACTACTAGAATGAGGAGGTCTTTGTGTATTTATGTGACACAAGATGGCACTATCACTTGCCTCTGTGTATGGTTCAGTGACTGTCTGTGTGCTTGTATTTTTATGAATGACTGCATACAATACTCTATATCTGTGTGTGTATGTGTGTGTGTGTGTGTGGCTCTGCTGGCTGGATGTTCATAGCTGTGTGTGTGTTTGTGTGCAATTTCAACACCAAAACTGTTTTGATGTGTGCACAGTTGCTGTGCGCTGCTGCTGCTGCTCTGAGGTGATAGCAGTGATCACAGACCTTCAAGCCAAGCTGAGATAATACTAATGAGCACCGATGTGAACCAAATGTTAACCTTGGTTCTCTCTGTCTCTGGCTCTCTCCGTTCCCTTTACCTCTCATTTGACCTGGAATTGAGGCAATTCTGCTTTGAAGATTTTTGAACCCCATTAATCTTGGTCTCCATTCTAAACGATATACCGTAAACTTTCGAGCAGACTGAACCCGCCAAATAAGGAAGACATTGCAGCCAAGCATGATGTTTTTCAACTAACACTCACACTGTCAGATATGGGGTGAATCCATGTAGTGAAACACGGTTAAACTGCCAGAAAAATCACATGATGTTGCTACTTTGTTCTCCAGTGTAGCATATACTGTATGAGCACCACATAGACATTCTCTGTGCCTCTCTGAGCATGACAGTAGATGAGCTGGATGGGTCAGCTGTTGAGGGAAACTGGGAATTACCACAGATTACACAGGAATCTTGACAAACTGCTAATTAAACTAAATTGGCTTCCAAGAGCTAAGAATATAATCTCAAAACTGTGACTATCATCACAATCAGCCATCAAAGGTAATAGCTTTACTGACACTAAAGGTATTTTGTGGAGTTTTTGACCTCTGATGGCATTATGGGGCAGTTTTTTACTTAGTCACACCACATTTTCTTTGTCTTGTGTGCACACAAAGGGGTGCATATGCACAGCAATGGTTTCACACTATTCTATTGATCTACAGGTAACAGGTAAGGAAGAAAGGGAAGACTGTGAGTTAGTAAACACGAATACAGTGTTAGTGTCTCAGTACAGTCAGCTTCACTCTTTATTGTCCATTTGCCCATGGCCATATCAGAGCTGTATTAACTTACTGCTAATGTGAACCCAAGATTTCCTACTGTCGCTGATTCTCGACTGACAAAGGGTGGCTTTTATTATAACACTAGCCACAATTAATCATCAAAAAAGCATCCAGAAAACTGTGGATACACCAGTTATTCTTCTGTTAAACTGCTCATTAAGTGTTCGCTGTGGTATTAAACCACACTTGCTGTTCCCGTGGTAACCATGGGTTGTCACTAAAACAACCAGAACTGAGATCACAAGGATTCAAATTTTATATTTTACAGCAAAATATAAAAATGTAGCCAGTTGAGCACTCACAACTGAAGTCACTCACCCTCATCTCTCTGAAAAAAGGCTCTGCAGTTTACCACAGTAGCCTAAATAGGCTCTGCATGTCAAAATGTGCTTTGGACCAGCTGGCAGAAGAGCATTTGGCCCTTAAATAGTCTTAAAGCCCAGTTCTCTTTCCTGGAGGTGTCTATTACAGATGTCAAACACACTTTCCATTCCCTGCAGAAACAAAAAACACTTTCTACTCAATGTACAAAAGAAAATCTTTCATCACAGCCTAGTTGTTTTTAGCCGTAGCATGGAGCCTGTTGATAACTCTGGGGTCTTGCCTCAGGTTGGCATTGGTGCAGGTTTCGTTCCACGTGTCCAACAGGGAGAAAAAACAGCAAGGAGAGACATTAAAGCCTAACAAAGACCTGCTGTGTTCGCTGTACCTCAGAGATACCCTTGGTGCTTCCCTGCAGCACCGATGCTGTTGGCGTCATTAGCAGGAAACCTGACCTAGCTGGTGAGTATAGATAATGATGATAAGGATGGAGACTCTTGAGCATGGTTATCACCAGCTTCTGTCGGAGGACACTTCCTCCCTCTCTGTCAGTCAGGCTCCTTGTGGCGTTTTGTCACAAGACCAAGACTTAACGGTTAAAATCAATAGCACATTAACCCCATGCTTCTGTTCTTTGACACAGAAATACTTATAGTTTACCAATGATCCTCAGTAACACAGTTTTAGTGCATTACGTGTTACAGAGCACCACTGACTTCACAGAGTTCCTGAAAAAATCCAAAGCCACAGCTAAGTGGTAGTTGGTTTATAATAACAGTTTTCATTTTGAAAGGCATTTGAGTTGCTACCATGATCCCTCGTCGTCACCATTAGGGAGTTCTGTCCTGCAAAATAAGGTGGGTTTCCTAATTTGAAAAAAGAGATTGTTAAAACTGCTCTGCATATGACTAAAGAGCATTAAGTACGCCAGCAATCTGGTCACAACCTGGAATGACAACTTCTAACTGGAAAAATGTTTAATGTGGCCTTTTTAGAAATTAGAATAATTAAAAAGTGCTTGAGAAAAATGACAAACCAATAGCCGCTCTGCACTGGGGCCAGAAAGGTGCTCTGTGACTTTAAATACCTTCCATACCTGATGATTAAATTAGGTTTATCTCATCACTGACTGTCAAAACATTTGTTACAGTCATTGGTTAGTAAGTGCCATGCAGGCCCAGGCCCCGAGCACATCTGTAAAAAAGAGGCCCGGCTGTGCTCAGATCCACTCCTCCACTGCCTACCCCGACATTTTCACCCACCACAGAAATCTGCTTCAGTGGAATTTCCTCTCACCGGACCAGTGAATGCCCTTAACAAGCAGCTTAGAGATACAGAGAGAAAGAGAGGGAAAGAGATCAACTAAGAGAGGAGAGACTTGAGGCTTGAACAGGAATCACTATAAGCCAGACATCAGGCCCATTTTTGGGTCATGAAACTACTTAAGACTGTCTGCGATCCCTCATTAATATTGCTATTTTTTTACTTTAGAAGGAAACACAAGGGGCTGCTTGCAAAAGTGAGTAGAGAAAGGATCTCTTTGAAGGAGCAGCACAAAATGATGCTGTATGAAACTGTGTGGGCGTGTGTGTTCGCTCTGTTCAGCGGAAGGCCCAGTGGCTCGGTCAATGATCTGTGTGTTTGTGAGGCTGAGGTCACAGCTGAGGTCATCAGCCTCACAGGCAAGAAAATCCTGTCTTCTGTCTTCTCTCTCTCTCTCTGCTTCTCACAGGCGTCATCAGCCAACAGCATGACAGAGTGAATCACACCCGCTGTCCAACGATGGTGACATGGCAGATACACTCACTGCCGGACAAAAAACTTGCTCTTTCCTTTTTTCCACTCACAGATTTACCATATAGATATACACTGTGTAAAGAGTGCTTTAATCATTTCACAGGCTTTGACCCAGAATTTGTGTTATTTTTATACTACCAAGTCAAAACAAACACTGTGCTTAATTCCTCAAGCAGAAAAGAGAAATCAAGTCAGTTTAATATCCACTGTACAGCAATGTCCATCTAAAGTTTGCTAACATTAGCCACCTCGAGCTACAGGTCATACCAGACCAAGTAAGGCTGTAGCAGCAAAGTCCCTGGGTGTGTTGTATTGAGAAAAGGTTTGGTTGTTTCTAAACTCAGCTTTTCATTCACAAGAGGAAGTATTTCTTATTTCTTCTTTCAAAAGTGACACAGCCTTGTTTTAAGATTAGCTGTCATAGTTAACTAAAAAGTAAACTTCAAGACATTGGAGGATGTCTCGGAGTAAATTTTACTGGGATGTCATGTGACATACTGAAAAAAAGTGGCATGTAATGCAATGTGGCATCTTAACTGTCACCATTTTAACATGAGTGAAGGTTGCGACTGCAGCACGCTCTGAGACATTTGCCTTGGTAAAAGTAGTTGAACACAATATTTAATGTAGTTAAAGTGGAATTATTGATTTGAAATGTGCTGCTGTCTTACAGTAAGATGAGTAATTATTTACTTTTCAGCCTTAATTTCTGTCTGCTGTAGGACTCACGCCCCTGCTGCATCTGCGTTATTAAGTACTCACTCAGGGCCATACATTATGGTGCATGGTGGTGACACAAAGGTATTACCACACACTCAGCCCAACCAGTGGCAACACACACCATTGACTATCACAACAGTAGCCCATTATGCTGGTGTTACACATGAGCGGGGGACGTCTAAAAGCGTGACTCTCAGCCACATGCTTGAAGCGCACTTCTTCGCCCCTGATGCCTCTCTTTTCTGAATGCCACTTATCTTTCTGCTCTGTTGCACCGCGTAAGCCAGCGGTTTAAAGACTAAAAGACAGGGGGGAGAGAGGGAGGCAGAGAGATTCACCATATTCACATACCACAAGCAAACTGGTGTTGACAGAGGAGCCTCTCCGGACAAGTGTGGATGCGTTCCTAATGGCTATGTGTTTGTGAGAGACAGGAGACGGATAGTCAGATAGACAGACAGGTAAGGGGGAGAGGTGTCAGCCTGTCAACCAACACCCACCCACCCACACACACACCACCACCAGCAGCAGCAGCTAGGCCGAGGGGAGAAGGGCCCGAGGATGGACGAGCTGCTGAGAGAGGAAAAGGGGAAGCGCAGCCACGGGACGAGGACGTGGAGGAGGAGGAAGAGGCGTGGGAGGAGAGGGATGACAGGGGGAATCTGTGGGCCAGGGGCAGAGAGATGAAAAGGGAAGAGAAGAAGAAGGGACAGAGAGGGGGGAGGGGGGGGCCAGGTGTTCCCCTCACAGCTTCTCCTGAGCTCTCAGCACACAGTATACAAACATACTCATATGGCCTCTCTATGATGGAGGTTGCTCTAAAAAGAGGCTAAATCAGTTGCACACTTTCTTCTTAGCCTCAGATACAGCACATACATGACAACCATAACAAAAACACATACGCATGCATCTCAACAAAAGTTAAAGAGCCGTAAAAAGCAACATTTTACGCATGATTTCACTTCCAAAACACCACAGCTCACCACAGACGTCAACGAACTCTTCACACTTCATTCTTTTCCAGATCCGCTCAGTTCCAATCAAACATGTGGAAACTATCTATAGTGTCCTCATGGCAGGGTTGAAAAGTGCCTCGCTCCAGAGAGTGACAAGAAGAAGAAAAGCAGTGGAGCAGCAGAACGCAAGGAAGAGAGAGAGAGAGAGAGAGAAACTAACCTTCAAAGTCTGATATGATCCCCTCCAAGTGAGCGTTGACAGTGAAATCAGACATTTTGGGGAGCAAGTGTGTGTGTGGGTGTATGTGTGTTATGCCAGAGAAGAGGGAGCAGGGTTCCCTTTCCCCAAGCAAGGAAAAGTCTTCCTGAGGCGCAGTCCCGCTTTTAAACAAATCCCAAATTAGGAGCCCGTGCAAGAGAGAGAGGAGGGGAGGGAAGGAAAAAAAAGAGAAACACACAAGAGTTGAGCAGCTTCACTGATCCAAACCCTCTCTCCCTATCTCTCCTCTCCTTTTCTCAGAGCAGCAACTTATTTTTCTCTTCTCCTCCTTCTCAACTTCCAGAGCTTGGAATGAGCGAGCGATGACAACCCCCCACCCGCCCTCCCTCCTCTCTCCTCCCTCTCTCCCTCCAGCTTGCCCCCCCCCCCCCCCCTCCCCCATTCTCCCTCCCTTCCCTCCATACCTCCCTCCCCTTCTGCAGCCGTCCTCTCAGACTGGCTCCTTTCTATGAAAGCTCTCATTTTTGACTGGATCGGTCAAATTATATGCATGCTAAAATTCAAACGTGTTTCCTGTGGGCCCGATCACATGACTGACAAACTCTGAAAAACTGATGAAACACACAGAAAGCTTATTTCTGAGATTTTATAAGGCCTTACTCTGTTAAATATGCCAACATCAGCATCCTGTAAGCACATAAATCGCACGCGTGTATTGCCACACAGAAAACCGGAGACGACACCAGTCAATCTTATCCTACAGCAGATGGAGTGAAAAGTTACAGTAGATAGAAAAAGAAATCCAGAGTAGAAACAGAATCACACTATGGACTAATATGGTCAGGACATGCTCACACAGGCAGTTAGCAGATTGTCTGACCTGCTCGGTCGCTCTGGAGGCAAACATCAATAAATAAGTAGCCTAATGACTTAATGACCATGTGAATGAGCCCCTGTGTGTGGGGGCGGAGGGGGAAGGGTGGACAGGGGCGTTGGTAGTTGGGGGATGTCTGTATCTGTGTGTGCGTATTTGTCCAATGAATGCATGCCAGGAAGGTACAGCCGAGCACATTCACAACTTGTTTGCTGCACTGTTGTCCTGCTTCTAAAACAATTCCGACCAAAACATAAAAAACTGACATCTTAACCTGCAGCAGTTACTTCAGTTCTCACCCTGTTTGAAAACCCGAATTACCCAGTGAGGAGTTGCCCTGAAGCATATTCATACTTTATCAACTACAGGCCAATGGCAAAGAAAAAAAAAAACACTGCTACTGGCCTCTGCACCACAATGAGTCATTTATTAGTGACTAGACAATAAGCACTAGTGTGTGTGTGTTTATGTAAGTAGACTCTCTTCTCACAAGGCTCATAACTCTCTTTTCAAACAGCAAAGATATAATGCTTTCAAAATAAGGACAGCCCTGTGAGACAACAACACATGAGGCAAAAATTAGACGACACACGAAATAAAAATGTGTTTGGATAGATGATAGAAAGTAGTTAGATATGGAAAATGATTTGAATTTAAGCACTAATAAATCATTCCGGCTGCAAAGTGACAGAAAAATTCCATAATAGCTGTTGTCCCATGTGTGATTTATCACAAAGTTTTTGGGACCAAAACCTTGCATGTCTGGCAAGCTCACCGCCAATTTGTTGCTTACACTGGAATCAAAGTTTGCCCTTTTTTCTGTTGATTTAGGCAAGTTTACCGATCATAAACACAGATGTGTGTGAGTGCGCAAACACACACTAACAAGCAGATTTAAAAACAAATATGTGGATTTACTGTACCAAAATGCACAATCTGAGATTAATCTTACACCACATTTCCACAGCCAGTGAACCATGCAAAGTATGTAGCCCACAATATGTGTGAGAAAACACATTAATCGTCAATAAATATTTTGGGCTAACATGAAAACCGGACCTGTGCCTGGAATTTTTAAAGTCCAGGACAGGTGCTGGGGATAACTTTTGGTATGACTGTTTGTTACCCTTTGAAGGCAAGGTGTCTTTTTCTTTGTCCCCCAGGTGAGAACATCATGGTGTAGGTTGAGAGCACAGTTCAGTGTGCATGAAGGCAGCAGAGATTTATAATCCCTCCCTCAAAAGTCTAAGGGCAATCTTCATACTTACCCACTGCCCCATGCAAATATACAAACAGCTATGGCGTAAGAGCATAGTTGAAGTAAATTTACTTTAAGTATGAACCCCACAATATCTGACACTGTGCCACTTCCTCCAGCAGAGGTCAGCGTTGCACCTATAAATAAAACCTGTCGCTACGGGCAACAGTGTTAGTGGTTGTAGTGTCCCTGGCATACGGTAACGTGATCTGGAAAAAGATAAAGATGGAGACATGGGGAGAATCCTGCTCCAGACACACCCTCATCCCACACAGTGTGTCAGATTCCTCCAGCTTTGAGACACACACACACACACACACATGCTAAGCTGCATGTACACACATATACCCACATACACAGGGATGACAAATATGTGCACAGCAGATGCATGCAAACATATGAACTTGCACACACTGAGGCAAGCAACACATGCATGCACTCAACCCAACACCCAACCATATCACTGAAACACACACACTTACATGCACACAGAAAAGCACACTTCCTTCCACTGCATATCCTTGCAAGCCTCAACAAGCCCAGACAGTGCTAATCCAATCTGCTGTAACAACTGTCACACTGGGAGAAGACTAGAATGCTTGTTGCCCTGATCTGTAAAGAACTTCATTCATACCATAGCGATCACGCACTCACATTCAGTGTAAGCAACGCCACAAGAAGACTGTTTTAATCTGCATTAGCAATAACATATGCCTTGGATACAGTATGCACTGACTTAGATGTGTAGATGACTATTAACAGTTATACAGGGTCATGTTGATTCCACATATCAGAGTATCTGTTTGATCGCTGATGATGACCTGTGAGATAAAGGAGTTATACACCAGGCCTTACAGTAAACATACATATTAATCATCCAAGAATGAGGAGATAGACATGCTACCTGTGTGACTGTATGAAAATGAGTTCTGGCAATAGTGTATAATTGTTGTAAAAAGTGATAACGCCCATCTAAAGCAGATAATGAATCTACTGGGGCCTCGCATTTTCTGCAAATTATTGTATTGTATTTGAATAGGCAGCTGCTGGTGTTATGTTGCCCTGCAGCATACAAATGAAGAGAGACAGAGACAGCCGCCCAATGCTTAAAGAAACCCAGACCACTACCGCCACCACCCCTCTAGTGTGAGTCCTGCCCTGCTAAGACCTGAAAAATGAGAGGAGCAGAGTAGGAGGAGAGGAGGATATAGCTTCTATAAACGGATGCCAGGCCGGCGTGGCAGTTGCTAGGGCAATGCCAGGGCAACAACGGGGTTTGCGAATGTCAGCGGTCGATCACCACGCGCACACACGCACACACACACACACAAGGACCAACGGATCCTCATGCCTCGGCGCCAGCCTTATCCATTCCCCTGCAGCCCGGTCTATGCCAGTCGACAGACATTCTGAGATCTCTGGAATCTGAGATGAGGCTCCAAGAAATGTTTCACTGGTATCCAAACCTAGACTGGGCAATGAGATGCGTGGATATACCTGCGCTGTTTTCTCCACAACTACAGATGTGTCAACTACAACTTTGTATAATAATAAAAACAACCTTATTTTTATAGATGCTGTCGAACATGAATAATAATGTAATGGTAAGTCAGTCATTGGTTGATTTACCACTTAAATCAATAGTCATGAATATTCCTAAGGATTTAATTCAGATTTTAACACCAGACAGGGAACAGGTGGTGGAAATAAAGGAGGGCAATACATGCAACTTAATCAATACCTGTGTCGATATAAAGAAACTGAGAATCTCTATGGATAACAAGTTTATAAAAATAGGTTTTCAGGATGTGATTTAAAAGACAGAAAAAAATTAGGTAATTGTGAAGAAGTTTAGTTAGATTATATCTGCTGAAAATTCAGTGTTACAGGAAGTAACAAGCGCATGGCTGTTTTGTATCGTGAAAGACGATCAGTGTTTTGTTTCAGATCATGTCAGGTTTAGACAGTCATTGTTATTTAAAGATTATCAGTACCAGCTACAGAGGAAACCCCAGCTTCCTGCTGAGTTCATCCTAAAACAACAAAAGCTTTGTTGGCTGTGATGCAGGCAGCTCATCCATGAGTCAGGCTGTATCAAACAAGCCATCTGGAAGAGGTAAAAAATCGGTGTGTTGCGTGTTGGCGAGTGCATGCAATGCTTGCGTCGATTGTGTGTGTTCCCTTGTTCATGCGTGTGTGTGTGTACGTGTGTATTTTGGATGTGACTAGCTAGTTACAGCAGCTCTGTTTACATGGCAACCCCCATAATAAGCAGCTGTACCTGGCTCAGGCCTGCAGAGAGGAGAGATGGATGGACAAGGCAAGAAAGAGAGGGGAAAGGTGGAAAAAGGTGTGCCAGCTCTCTCCCCTAGTGCAGAGAGAGGGAAGGACAGACAGAGAGAGAGAGATGAGAAGTGACACAGAACCCCCATGGCTCTAATGGAAACAAGGAAGCAGGAAACTTTCTCCCTGGTGTGTGTGAGAGAAAAAGACAGAAACAGAGAGACACAGAAAGAGAGCAGAATTAGCATGACTAATGGAATCAGCAGCACTGGTAGTGTAAACATCACCAGAAAAGTGCCTGGCTTTCATTACAGAACAGTACTGTACTTTCAGCTAAATGTGGGAATGGATGGAAACGACTGTATTATTTGGTGAATTGTAAATGTTAAAAGACTTAGTCCAGAAGGTCAGACAGTTTCACAACTATTAACAGACACAAAAACACACACACACACACACACACACACACACACACACACATGAAACCCCCTCGTGTGGCCCCAGAGCGCACATGGTGAACTAGCTTCCCCTAAAGTATATGCACAGCTGTAGTGACAGCAGCTGCCCTTAACCAAATGTTAAACAGCAGCACCCAGCCAGGCTCCGCTAACTTTAATCAAATACAGCACCTGTTGGAAATATGGCTCCATTGCACACACACACACACTGGCATACCCCCTCAGTTGCCTTGGCTCAGTGGTTTGGTTCACAGTGAGCGATGTCTGTATGTGTAAGCGAGTATATTGGCTGTCTGCACACATGCTGCTGCCTGCATGTGTGTGTGTGTGTGTGTGTGTGTTCCCTCACACATGGGGTGGAATGGCTTGGTAAATAGAGAGAGCAGCTGTCCTCCATCAGAGATGACTCTCCATAGGCCTCTCTCTTCATCCCGCCTCCACCCTCTGCTCCGTCTCTCCATCGGGTAATAACACTGTTTAGTACATCAACAAGCCAGCATTGTGATCGCCGTCCTTGCTGTTCCTCTTGTGCATGCATATTGTTCTGTTTGGCACACCACCATGGCAACTCACCCCACAACACCAGTGGCGTTTCACCAGGAAGGAACATGGCTGCAATTTCCTTCAATAAAATTTCTGTCCTTACAATTTTGTACAGGGGTGAGACATTCAAAACACAAGAGTGTGGCAAAGGCCATAACACAAGAAACAGCAAAACAACACTTGTTGCTTCATGTGGGTATTCATAACTGAGAGGGGTTAACACAACACGTACTATGAATTATCGACTCAGCACCTCCACCTGGTGGGGGAAGCAGATATTACATCAAACTCACAACTTTCTACACACACTCATAATGACATGAAATGAATGAAAATGTGTTTTTTTGAGGTATTAATCAGCTAAGCTAGATGAGGCTGCTCTATAAGTCATGAGCCTGAGATTTCAGGCTGCAGCTGTGTCACCCAGACTTTCAAGCAAACATCATCAGCTGACCTCGCTGTGACTGGAATGAATGGGACACGTCAGCCCCTTTTACGCTCCACTCACAGTCTCTGTGCGGCTGACAGACAGTTTCCGTTGAGAGCATCATCCCTGTTGATTCATGTGGGAGGAAAACACTGGAAACAAAGAGGGTCTTGCAAATCAGCATCAACACCAGAGTGGGAGGAACATTAGCGAGAAGAGAACTGAATTGATTTGGCCGAGGTGGATGAGATGTGCTCATGACACATGTACAGATCACATGGGAATATTGTTACATGTGAACCAGTAGAAGCCAATAGACACCAGTGACAGATGAGGTTGATTTCTTAACTTTGCACTTATACACTTAAAAGACAAAGCCTTCTCGGCCTGTACACACACACATAAATTCACTACACGCTACAAAGTGTGAATACATTAGTACTCTTGTGAGCATTCACACAAAACAGAAACATACACAAAGTATGTCCTGCTGAGGCTGTTACAGACCCCTGGAGGAAGCACCTGGAGACAAGGGGCCACAATGAGAGAGAGAGAGAGAGAGAGGAGAGAGTGATGGTGATACCTCCATCACACACTCACACACTTGTCAATGATCTCACCTAATGACCAGATTTCACACACTGTGTAGGTGCTACACACATGCACACAATAACATACACATGCCGCTGCAGCCACTTCACCTTTTCTACTCCAACATAAGATTTTTTTTTTCAAGCCAATGAGCTTTTTTTTACAACACTCACACTAACACTCATAAAAATACCATCAAGAAGCAGACAGCATTGCCTCACTGATGACTTTAGCATAATGTACAACACACACACTCACGCTAAGACAAACTCTCATCAGTTCAATACGTATGCTGCATTACAGCATGCATATTTTTTTTATCTGTGAAGTCGGCCTTACTTTGCTAGTGGACTGAGGGAACGCTTTCTCTGTCCTGTTAGCTAAAGGAGGGACTGACTAATGGTCAGAGTGGGATCAGAGCCACAAGGGACAAGAGTAGTACTGTTCAAACAGAGCTCTTTCCTGTTTTCACACCAAAGAAGAATGGGAGAATGCAGATGGAGAAAAGAGAGAGAGAGAGACAGAGAAATGTCTAAGAAATAAGAACTGTTTCTGTGTCACTTCACCACAGCATCAACTCTTCCAAAGCTCTTTTTTTTTCTCCCTGCAATAAATGTCCTATTTTTGTGCGGCGAATGTTAAAATTAAAACGGGGAAAGGCAGACAGACGGAGACAGGAATAGAAAAGAGACTGTGACCAGACGACAACCTGTAAAGACAAAAAAATTTAACAGGAAACAATGGGATAGAAGGGGTGGAGATGGAGGGCACAAACAGAGACAGTAAAACCTGCAAACGTTGACAGGCACAAAACAGATAAAGACAGATAAACTGAAAACAGGTCCGCTAAGCTGCTGTACAAACCCTGCAGAGCTCCCAGCTCTCCAGCTCCAAACCCCAAAGAAAACATGCAGTCAGCAAACAGGACAGAATGAGAGAGTGGAAAATACCATAGAGGGGAAAATAGAGGCAGGCTCTCACAGAAAAGACACTCGATCACAGTAAAATAGCTGACTGAAGAAGCTGAAACTACACTTCGTTTTCCATTCAGGAGAGAAGCTCGTCCTCATCTGGGCTGGGAGTTTCCGGAGAGTTTGTCTTACCTGAGAATTTGTCCCCCTCCATAACCAGATCACTCCCTCCACAGCCACATGTAGTGTCTGCTCTTGACTCCACTCTCTCTCTCCCCTCTCTCTCTCTCTCACTCTCTGTCTTTTTTTGGACTTCCCTTTCTCTCGTCCCTCTCTCCCTCTCCCTCTCCCTCTGTTCCTCTTCCTCCTCTTCTTACTCTCTCTTTCCTTTTGGGCTCTCTGTTCTCCCTCCCTCTCCCTAGTTTGATTCCTTCAGTGTGTCTTGCTAATGAATTCAGAATTACGACATCCCCATGTGCTGATCATATGTTGCATTTGCCGCTCTCTCTTTCTCTCCTCTTTCTCTCTCTTACCCTCTCTTTCTTCAGATCAAACCAAAAGACTGAAGCAGCATTGTGTCTTGAAAATAGAAACCATTAGCTCCACCATGTGACACGGACAGACTAAAATAACTCGCTGGACTTGCAAACTCCTCTGCCAGCTTACTTATAATGTTGCTTGAGTGTGTGCTCTGTGGCCTTGATTCATTTGATACCAACTGATACTTGTCAACCTGATGTGAAAGACTTCACTACATCTAGACTTCCTCATGATGAGTCACATACAATTCTGTCTTTGTAAACGTGCGAGAGGATCATAGCCTGTTGAAATAATACTGACGAGCAAAAACAATACAGGACGGAAGCGAGGGAGGAACTTTATCAAAACACGCTGCCCAAAAAATGTTTTAAAGGGCCGGCCATTAACGCAGGAGAGGAAGGGTGCTTGTGCCTGTGAAAAGGATAGAGAGAGAAAGAGAGAGAGAGAGAGAGAAAGAGAACGAGTGCGTGTTATGAAGATCAGTGAAACCCCAACCCCAGCTCTAAACCATGCTTGGTCTAGAGCGCTCTCTGCCTTCCGGAAACTCAGGTGACCTCTGACCTCTGGCACGTCCCTCACACTGCGCCAGGGGGGTCAGAGGTCACATGGCGAGCGTCTGAGCTCTGATAGAGAGATCAAACACACTCAGACATGTCGGTCTGCCTGTCTTGTGCAACACACACCGCTCTAGTGACCTTGGGTATTGCAATGTTGACCTCATGTTAGCATTTAGTGTGTTTTATGTGCACTTACATGTATACGTCTCTAGTTATAGCTTCATTAATTATTTAATTAAAGCCAGCTGATGCACTGGGTGATAAAATTAGGAAAATCTGTGCTTTGGCGGCCCCACATGGCCAAAATATGTAACTCTAATGGCCTGCAAGATGACATACTAATTTAAGAATACAGTTTACAAATGCAGGATTAATTTGATGTAATGTATACACTGAAAATGAGATGAATAGGGTTAGGATAATAATACACTTAGATAGATAATTAGATAGATCATTTGCTCTCACTTGGAATTTTGATTTTGTCCCCAATTTACCAAATAAAGTGGAGCTGTGAGGTTTCACTGATCTTCTCTAGTTCTTCCTCTGTGATGATGAGGTGACCACATGTTCTCATGAAAAATGTTTACTGTAATGCAGGCAGTGAAAGACAATGAAATAAAACCTCAAAAACAGAACCAAATCTGTGGCAAAATGAAATGAGATGAGTGTAAAGATAGCTGGCTGAGTCCTTATCAGCAGCTGTAATTAAATATTACTTCATCAGAAGAAGAGTGTAAAACAAGTGTGTGTGTGCGTGTGTATGTGTGTGTGTGCATATGTCCAATACAGCAGGATCTGCTGACTCCCAGATGGGAATTAACCTCACACAAATTAACAATAGGGACAGTGTTGGAGAGACCTGTGTGTGTTTGTATGTGCACGAGTTGAGGTTACAGTAAAGCATCCTCCCAAACACCCACCCGCTGGCTCGTAAATCTGCCCTGTTGGCAGATGTTTTGTATGAGGGCATCTCCCTCCAAATGCCAGCGCACACACACACACACACACACACACACACACACACATGCACGCACGCACGCACACACATGCCCTGTGGCGACTGCATCAATGTCAGGGAGGTCTGCTGACAAGCAGGGCCTTATCCTCAGCCCTAAGCACTTCCCCCAAGACCTGTGTGTGTATGAGCTTATGCATATCTGCATCTGTATGTGTTTTCTTTGTGTTAGCATGCTTATCTGTGTGTGTATGTGTGTGCATGCATATATAAATGGACATGTGTCTTCACAAGCGGTTTACAGACAGTAAACCACAATGACTCAAGAACTGAAAATGCTCTGACACCAAAAAAGACAAACTGACTGAAAATGTAACCTGAACTAACATACACATAATGTAGACAAGCACAAATCTAACACATAAAGTAGAAATATAATGTGGGAGCAAGGTAACGACAAAGCTTTCAAATGAGTTTATCAACAAATCAATCTGTAAGTCAGCATACAAGAGTGTGCAGGGATAGGTTTGTACATTAAACACAGAACAGGGTTTGAGAGGATATCTCTGATTTGTGTAAAAATTTGTTCTCACAAATTTTTCCAGATGTTTTGTCAGATTTCAAAGAGTTTTCACTTCCAGGTCAAATCAAACAAATTTGCCTCACTCTCAGTTTTAGTTTGCACAGAAAGACGAAAATGCCCAAAACTGAGAGTGAGCAGCACTTCAAATCTAACGACAAAATGTCTCATGTGTCCTCAGATCACTGATTACATTCATATTGCTGTCAGAATGTGTTTGCTGTCTCGTGGCCTGTCAGCTGTCTGTGGGATGAATGCACACCCTGGGGCCCATTTCACAAAAGCGATTTGCAAGCACTAATTATACACAAATGGTACCAGTGTCCTGTTTCACAAGTGATTGTAATCTGCAAATCGGAGATTAAAATTTCTTATGTGCTCATGTATTTTGGTTAAAGGTGCAAAAATGAACACAAAAGGAAATGAGCTCATGCTGTAAGTCCCACCTTCCACGCCAGAGAGTAGGTGAGAGGCAGGCAACTGCACAACACATAACGTCTGTCGTGTTGAGTTTGTGCCCTCATGTGCACTCTACGATCTTTGTGTGCAAAAACTGATGTATGTGTGTATCTGCTTCAGCTCCCCTCTCTTTGTGCTGATGCTGCAGACAGAGCTGGCTCTTCCCACTGGGAGAAGATGCTTCAGTGGTGAGCCTCAGCCACAACTTCAGCCTCCTTGCCAATATTGTGTATTAGTTACACAAACTCACATACACTTGCATGTGCACGAACAAGAAGTGCGCTACGTTTCCAGAAACTTGTTTTGAAATTGCATAAAGTATTTTAAATACTGCAGAAATGTTTTTAAGCTTAGCTGAGGTGATGCTAACGGAAATCTGTTTCTATTGTCACACCTGCTTTAACATCCTCTTTTTTTGTCTCTGGCAATGTAGGTAGAGGCAGCATCGGTATATTACTGCAGCCCGCTATGACTTTGCTTTACTGGAAGCCCAAAATATAAAGACTAAAAACAATGTGTCATAGTGGGCACCAACACATACCAATACAAGAAAAAAATGTCATATACTATTATACCAGAGCGGCAGAAGAGCTACAGCTGCCATTTTCATTTTACAATTTAACTCTTCTTCATATTATTATTCCAAGATGAAAATACAAACTAATCTGACATATTTTTCAAAAAAGCTTTCAGCTTTATTTTTGATGACTTTTGGGGAATTCTATACACAGTCACCTAGACAACAGCATGTGTGCTACTATATCGTAAGACACTTTACCATCCTTTTGTCTCTAAAACAGTCTCTATCACTGCCTCTACTATCTGCTGTTTACCTGCTATCAGTTGTTATCTGGACAGGAAATGGTACCTGCATCGCCTTCAGTGTTACCTCATCTCTCTGCTGAAGGTCAATGACTTTGACTTATATAATGCTTTACAGGGACAGTGAGCAGTTAACCCAAATTTGGATGGATGACAGATAAACAGACATGGGTCAGTGGATGGACAGACTCTTTTCAGACTCATGAACTAAATGTATGTATGTGGATGGAAGGATGAATGAATGAAAATGTCAGAAGGAGGTGCAGTCTACTTACTGGGACTGGTGATGCCAGATCCCTCTCTTTCTGTTCTTCTTGTTCGAGCGCTGGCTGATCTTGCTGTAAATGGGGACAAAGACAGAAGGACAAATGAGTAAAACCTCCTGTAACATCAAGAGAAACTGTACCACAATCAACAGACTAGACATTCATCAGTAAGAGGCTCTGCACTCACTGAACTGCTCTGGTCTAAGGAGTCTAAGAAAAGAACTATTGCACAGTTAATTTCTGATGGTTACTTCACTGCCCACAGTTCTATGCCCTACAGCCTTACAGAGGACCAGCCTGGGTTAGTCAGACTGGCCCAATAACTGGAAATTAGACTTAAAGCTGGCACATTTACACATGCTGATTTTTCAGTGCCAGTGTTAAACAACACGTACTGTCTCTAAAAAAATTTAAAATAAAACACCCAAGTGCACTCAAAGTGCTCTCTTCTGAAGGCTAATTCAGTCAACAATGCAGCAAAACAATGTACAAGCACCAAATGGAAAATGGCGCTTGGAGGCCAAATAATCTACAGTTGTCATGTGGAAAAACAAAGGCAGCAAATGTTTAAAAGATTTTTATTATTGCCTGACCACGGAGAAACTGACTCCGACTGAAACAAGACATTTTTTTCAGTCTAATTTGTGGTTTGTTTCTATTTTTATGACCGTGTGCATGATGTGGAAATAACTCAAACCAAACCTGGATGCAAGTAGCATGGTAATAAACTGCATAGTGCAGTGTATGCAGCTATTAATATTTTCTATTGTGTGTGTTTGCAGCTAACAAAATGAACCTGGTGTTGAAACCCAAGTGCCCATGTAAGATTTTTATTTTTAAAAACGTCAGGTCATAACGATTTAGTCCGAGGGAAAAGTCAGAGACAAGTGCTAATGGCAGCAATCACACTGTGAACTCTGCAGTGGAAATGAGCTCAGGTTATCTTGTAATATTGATTTTGTCTTTTCAAACAGGTGACATCTGCACAAAACTACTGAGGATAAAAAGCACACAAACGAGTCATCATGTGACCTCAGTTACCTGATATTTCTATGGTTTCCCAAGAGTGCTCTAATCAGGGTTCAGTGCTCTTTGAGTTTGGAGAAGCGAAGGGTTTGCATCCTCGTTCATGCTCATCCAACAGCTCCTGGTGCCAACAGCTGGGTCCTACATGACGCTGACTGGTTTAGGAATCAGAGGAATGCCTCTTTCTTCTGGCCAATGGTCTACTCCGTGACACTGGTGGAATGCTACAGATGATTCTTCACTGACCGACTGGTGAGTGTATGAGTGTGTGTGTGAATTGGTGTGTTCAGTTCTGCTGAGTCACCAGCAGGGGCATGAGCCAAACAGGAACACAACTGTTGTTCAGACGAGTGATTCAGCTTTATCAGGAAAATGGTGATGTCTATTTTCTGTCAAGTATATGACTAGATGGTACATGTGACAGCATGCTGCAAACGTATGAAATAAGTAAGCTGTGTATAGAAATGAGCTTTCTAACTTCACTGTGCTACTCTTGTTATTTTTTTTTTTTTTAATCACAAGCCTCACATGCATATGTATTTTTAACCATGCTAGCGACGTGGCTCTAGGCATGGCAGTTTTGGTGAGTCAGTTGGTCAGTCTTTCTGCCTCTTTGGTCTGAAATATTTATGCAACCTTTGGATGGATTGCGTATTGACATTCATGGTTCCCAGAGGATGAATCCCACTGACTTTGTTGATCCTTTGATCATTCATCTAGCTCCCCCATCAGGTCCAAATGTTTTTTTTTTTTAAATGTGGTTTTGTCCAATACTTTGGTTCTGCGCAACTTTTGAGTTGATTAGCAAATATTAACATGCTAACATGCTAAATTAAGATCATGTACGTGTTAATCATCATACCTGGATAATAACAGCATGACACAGCACTTCATTGTACATATGTTTCATGTAGGCTTCTACTTGACTGATACACAGTGAATTTATTAAGAGCATTGATGCTGCGAACAGTTTGATAAGACAACAAAGCATTAAACTCAACAACAACATGCTACAGCTCTCTGAGATCAACCACACACACCACACACAGTCTTTTCTTTTCCCCACTTCCCCCCATCCTCCGTTTTTCTCCCACATCGACCCGAGTCAGTGCTGTTCAGATGAGGTAAGTTCATCCGGTGGCTGGTGAGTCACTTGCCCCATCCTGTTTTCAAGTTCTTAGAAATACTTCCTACCGCAAATCAGCACACAACGTGACATTCATTTTCTGCCAATAATGCCAGCAAACATAGTGGTTTTCCGATTGCGTTGTCACCGGTTTCAACACAAAGACAGCTGGTCCCAGGGAGAGGGAGTGAATGTGTTTGACTGGAGGATGTGAGTAAAGCTTCTGTAATCTGTGTGTGTGCACGAGAGAGGCACACTCAGAGTTAGAGAGAGAGTTTGGAGTCGTTCACTCTGAGAGAGCAAAGTAAAATACAAGAAACTACTATAAGTGATGATGAAATGTGTGGCCTTGGCTTTGCTCTGCTTCCATTCCTTCGGTATTTAAGCATGCCCCCTTCTTCCTCCCTCTCTCGCTCTGTGAGTCCGCCGCACAGACAAACAAAGAAGTACACTGCTATTTCTGCCACTACCAGTCCCAAGAGACATAGAATTTGTGTAGCAGGTGAAACCAAACTAATCAGGCCTCGGTTTTTACTGCACTTCATTGTGAAAGTGAGAAATGTGAGACACTTGAGAAAAAACAGGAACTGATATCAGGAGACTGTAACATCTGGTGGTAATGGTGCACAAAGCTCAACATATATTACATCTACAAGTTATGATGAGATCAGTCTTCACATACTGGAAAACTTCCCTGTTACTCTGGTACCTGCAACAATCCTATTTATTCTCATTAACCAGCATCATCCTCACTTGCTGTTTCAGGTTAGTGTGTTACCATATTGATCTCACTAGTAACACAGTTGTGTAAAATATGACTGTAGGCTCTTCAGCAGTTACATTACAGACATCTATGTTTCATGTAAAGAGTGACAGAATGACCTGTGACACAGTAATGTCTATTTAAGCAAAATTATTTTTGCGTTTCCTCATTTCTAAGAGAGGAGATTGTGAATAAAACTAGCAGAGGGGGCTGGACGCTTTCATAAGTGGAGATGCTCATTATTTTGAGTTCATGTCATATAAAGATAAGAATGTTTCAGTAAAATAAACAGGCTAGTGTGTATGTGTGTGTGTGTGTGTGTGTGTGTGCGCGCGCGCGTGTGTGTGTGTGTCCAGGTCGGAATAACCTGCCTACAGCAGCATAGAACAGAAAACATGTCTGTGTTAAACTGATGCCAAAAGTCCATGTCCTGTTGATGAGAATGTCTGAAACAGGTTAAGATCAATTTTCAGATGGATGTGCAGAAATAACTCAGATTAAACTGAGGAGATTTGTGAAGTGGAGGCAATGCTGCTCATGTTTGCAGCAGAACGACCCTCAGTAGTTTCTGACAGAGGAAATAAGAACTAGAGTCTGACTGATACTGGGTTTTTGGGGCCGATGCTGATACTGATTTTACTTGCTTCCTATCTCTTTTTTTTTTTTTTTTTTAAATGGAGCATTAGCTAAATTTGGAACAAAGAGATAATGTATTTTGTATGTGGTTGCTGATATATGATTGATTGATTGATTGTTTCTCTAAATGTCTTGCACCTTTCTGGTACCCAGCCCATATGGACTTACAAGACATTATAAATAAATAAAACAAACTAAATATAAATAGATTTAACAAACTTAACCATATATACAGTATATACACTGTTCAGCCACAACATTAAAACCACTGGCAGGTGAAGTGAATAACATCGGAACATGTTATTCACTTCACCTCTGAGTGATTTTAATATTGGTGATTGGTGTATATACCTATATATAATCTATGATAGGCCGATATTGATCAATCAGTGAGCCTCTAATAGTAACTTTTTAAAAGTAAATATTGTCAATATTACAAGTAAATATTGATTTAATTTATTGATTGACAGTAACAAAGGTTCTTCTCATAGAGGAAATCATGACTCATCTTTTAGTGTCCTTAAATCATCAACTGTGTTTAGACTGTCAAAGATGCAACAGTAGAAGAATCAAACCTTTTTCTTGCTTTAAGCGCAAATCATTAATCTGCCATGAGCCATGTGATAACATCATCGGCCTATTATGTGAGTGTGTACATAGCTACGTGTGTTTCAGAGCTTTTAAGTGTATGGAAAATGACAGAACAAATAAGAGCCCGCCAAGTCAACCCGAGCCTTGCAGCCAAAAAGCATGTCTGTTCCTATTTACTCTTCTAGCTGCGAATACAGCTTGAGAGAGGGGAGCCGAACACACAGACACACACACACACAACCACACACGCCCTTGCAATACAAAGTGCTTCAATCAGACCAAGCAAAGTTTATCATTGCAACAAAGCAATGTACTACAGAAGCCATAACAACACCACAGGTGACTTGATATGATGATATTTCAACATTAAAGGTAGCTGTGTGGTTTGAAACAAGGGCGAACTACTCACAGATCCAAAGTAAACATGCATTAACCAATCACTGTGAGCTGGGATACAAACTGAAGTAGTGACAAAGTTTAACTGTATGTTGGCACAAAAGTGTAAGTATTTGTGTGTCTCAGTGCAAAGACAGGATGTGTGTGTGGCTGAGAAGCTGAGCGGTTGCACTCACCTGCTCAGTCTTGTCTGGGGCCACATAAACACACACACACACACACACACACCACACACACGGCATATATCGCTGCTTCAACAAGTTTCGTAAAAAAATCTCCGGCTCTATGATCCATGTCTTTTTTTTCCTTCAAGGGGTTTTGTAATCTTCTGAGGTCATATTTGCCTCATGACACTGTTATGTACAACAGAGGTCATTACATGCACATGATACATGAAAAGAATAAAACCAGTGTTTATGCTAATGGAAAAAACCTAGTGCTGCAAGTCATATTGTAGCCCAGAGTAAATGCATGGCTGAGAGTGTATTTGTCAATTGCAGTGCTTGGTGAAGCTGTGTGTGTGTGTGTGTGTGTGTGTGTGTGTGTGTGAGTGCATGCATGTGTGTTTAACATGACCGGTCAAGTGCATGGCTATGCCTTAACAAACATGTCAACTGATTAGTTAATGGTCTCAGATGACTAGAGACGGTAAACAGAGGGGAGAGGGCGCAGCACTTTAACGTACTTGAGACACAAGAGCGACTTCACACACTCACACATAAATGAAGGCCCCGCAAACAGATACACATTCAGGGTTTGAGTGACTTACAAAACATGCGCTACAATACACGCCTCTGTCTCTTTCGAACACACAACTTCCTGAGATTTCTATGTTTGCAAAAGGAGGCCACGCAGTTCGTATTTGAGCAGGAGGGCAGAGGAGGTGAAGGATCTTCACCTTGCTTTTCTTTTCTTTTTTCCTCTCTCTTTCCTCCTGTCCCCTTTTACTTCCACCCTGCCCTTTGGGGATAGGTGCTGTTTTGATCAAAACATTAATCACTTGTGCAGCAGGCATTGTTGAAGAGTAACTGCAACAATGTGATGTAAGATGTGTTTCTTACCTTTACCTTTTATTTTATATCATAATAATATATAATATATATAATATAAATGTACATGCAGTATTTTATCCATATCACTCAGCCTTACTGGCAAAATGTGACATCCCTCTACAGGGATTTGTAAAATGTGTGGATTATATCTGTTCAGAATTAAGCTCCATTGTATGCTGATGATTTCTAAAGAAATCCCTAAAAAAAACGACTATGCATGTTCTTCCTGTGCCTGCGTGGGTTCATGCAGGTCAGGTGAACTGGTGGCTTTAAATTGCCTGTACATGTGACTGTGAATGTGAATGGTTGTTTGTCTATATATGTCGGCCCTGTGATGGATTGGCGATCTGTCCAGGATGTACCCCACCTCTCGCCCAATGTCAGCTGGGATAGGCTCCAGCCCCCCTGCGACCGTTAGGGATAAGCAGTATAGATAAAGGACAGATGGATGGAGGGATGTATTTGGACTCCTTTCATAACCATACCCCACATACATATGTAGTTTAACTCAGAAATATTTCACATTACAGAAGCTAAAAATGCTCCAGGTATGGACCATTGTCAAAGGCTAACATCGCTAATTCCCTCCCTCCTCTGTCTCCCTGCTCAACCATCTGTTCCTTTGTGTTTTTATGGCTCTAATTACACATGTTAAGGATATACTGCAAACACTGCATTTCACAACACTGCCTATCAAAGAGCTGGTAATGGATGGACTGGAAGACTGAATGGCAAGACAGCCATTTTTCACGATTGTTTTTACAGCCCATATAAGGCTTTTACCTGGGTGCATTCTTAATCGGTAAGGACCGCACTGGACATGCACACACACACACACACACACACACACACACACACACACAAGCACACCAACAGACTCGTACGCACACGTCGTCACGCATATAGTCGAGGAAAGACATTGGCCGTGACCCTGAACTGCACTCCTCCCAAATGAATAGCCCTTGTTCTGGCGCCAAAGGTACAAACCGCCAACACCTTTTCCTACCTCTGTACTTTCAACATGCATCTATTCCTCACTCACCACGTTTCATTGAAAAACCGACACCGGCTTGCCAAACACACAGTCACCTTTCTGTACTCTTCACAATGCAAACACAAGCCCAAATCATATCATATAAAAGTGTTTTAACAGTGACAGGATACCATGGCAGTCTATAAAACAATGCTGGTGTGGCAGATAAGGATCAGCCTTCCTTCTTGTGAGGCTGTTAAAACCCACAGAGTCAGTTAAATAGTCCATAGAGCTTTATGGGTTGAAACCTCCCCCAGGAAACATGTAGTTACTTTATGTCACAGGTGAACAACTGAGCGGGGGAACAGCTGTATATGCGTGCATGTTCAGAAATGTGAGAGAGATAATGAGAGATATCAGGTTACCAAGGTTTTTAAGTTTTTTAACATCTGCATCATTCCATCTTAACACCGAAGCAATGAGCACACTGGTGTTACTGATGATACTGGTGCACATGCTTCTATATGTGCATGTGCATGAAAACTCTGGACTAGTGACAAAAGTACTGTATCATCATTCTATAAATTGTTGGGAGTGCTGTTTCTGAACTACCATGTATAGAAACCCTGGTCAAATTGAAACTTGCCATGATTGGTCGAGCTCAGCCAATGCAGATGACGTTGATTCACCTCCAAGGAATATATAATGTTGAGAGTTGTTGTCTTGGTATAAATAAGATTATCTTTCTAATCCAGTAGAGCTATCTCTGCTCCTCCGAGCCCTTTGAACACATATGAATCACTAACACTTGAGCTGATTACTAGTTGCAATAAAATATTTATTCATGTTGTGACAGGACACGTTTACTCTTGCCAAACAGTGGAGTTGTTACCTTGCATGGGCCCTGTCTCTGTGGCCTGAAGAGGAGAAACATATTTCTTCTTACAGACTTTTTCCTAAAAGATTAGTGGTAAAATTGTTCAAATCAAGTCCATAAGTTAATCAGGTGATGGTGTAATGAACTTGTATTCAAGGTCACTTATAAGTTTGAAGGATTTTTAATTAAATCAGTTATTTGAAATGGTGCAATGTATGTATGAGTGCCTGTCCATGCACTTTATCCTTCTAATACCCACGTCTAGATGTCAGCACACATGTTCTACCACACATCAGAACATCTCTGAGCCTGCTATTATCTTTTTACAGGCTCCCTCCTGGCCTCGGGCCTACAGTAGAGGCAGTCTGTTGTATCAGTTGACACCCCCCAGCAACAGCCAGCAGCCAGGCAGTAGCAGCCACCAGAGCCCAGCCATCACAGAGACAGACTGCTGCATTCTTGGGCCTGCAGATAATACAACTAACACGAGAACAGACAGTGGTGAAGATAATAATCAAGAGTGGACACCATATACATAGTATGGCTAACATTCAGCTCAGTCTATAGACATAATATGTAAACATCATGAATAATCAAAGTAGACAAAAGTAATCAATCTAAGCAACATGATCAGCTGAAATAAAAGTAAAAAAACTACTAGAAGACTGAAGCTAAAACCTGCAAAGCGTCAGCACCAGTTTGATGATCCATGGAGAGTATTTCAAAACTTATGCCGCATGGCATGGAGTAACACAATTGTGATCAATTGGCAAGAAATTCAAAAACATTTGCGAAAGTTGACATTTGAGGCAACGCCGTGTAGCTTTTGCTGAGCAGTGTCAGCAACGACAGCTGTAGCCACAAGTGGTAATTACAGGATGCTGGTACATTCATTTCTGGGCATCAGGTCCGAGTGGTTAGGGGTACTAGGAGGCAGTGTACCCCTAGAAGAACATGTAGAGAAAACAAAAGCCTAACAATCGCTCAGGCAACAAACATAAAATGAATTGAAGAGGTTGGTAAATGAAAGAAATTACCACTGAACTAGCTTCTCCAGTGTGTGATGTAGTGCCATCAAGCACTTCTTGCAGGAGATTGTACCCATTCAACCAAAGTTACATTATGCAACAGGTCTTCAGGGTGCATGGCACAGGACGCCATCCTCCCTATTACAAGTCAGTGTACCATCAAAATGATTTTGTAGCTGTTATATTAAGGTAAAATAGTTGCATAATGTTGCTTTAAGAGGAGAATACATATAAATGTTGAAGACAAACAAATACAGTTTACTAACAGGAATGGACACAGTATACATAAAATCAAACCATTTGAAATCCACATTTTGTTTTGTTTGTTTTTCATTGTCATTAGTTCATTCCCAGTCAGATATTACCACTTTATATCCTTTGTGCTTCTATACTTTCCTTAATGGCCTGTGATGCTGTTTTCAAAGTTATGCCCTAAACTCAAACCCGTAGCTCCATGACACCACTATTTTAGATCATACCAAGCAGAGCACTGTACATGCATGTCCACGTGTTCCAATAGCTTATTAGTATTATTATTCACAGGCTTCTAGGAAGCCAAATTGAGGGTTAGACCATCCTCGGCATGCTCTGCTAGATGACAGGGCAAATATGTCTCAACACAGTTTATAGCTTGACTTTCAAGTTACCATCTAACAATAGCTTTAGGCTCCAAATCAAAGCCTCGGTGACTCCTCAGTATAAACAGCCTAAAAGCTGTAATGCAGCGCAGAGTGAGGCATTTGTCACACAGGTACAAGTAGTGGAGTTAGGCGTGTATGTGTGTATGTGTGTTGAGGAGGACATAAAAGCACATACCAGTAGGAGTGTACTTGGAAAATAATGACTCTGTGTGTGTGTGTTGGAGGGGGCTGTTATTCATACGGGTTACTCATTGATCCAGACGACTTGAGGGAGTGGTGTGCAAGGCAGGGATCGGCTCCATGAGCAGGGTTCAGCTGCGAGGGGTTGCCTGAGTGAACACAGGTGCACACACACACTCACAATCCCCTAACATATACTCACATTTCTATACAAAATTCTGAAACTCACACTTCAGCAATGCCAGAAATATAATTAGCCAATGCGTGTGTGCATGTGTGTGCGAAAGAGGTATTTGTGTACCAAACATACACACACATGCTGACACAAAGGCCGACCTTCCTCTCTCAAAGTCAACCCCACCCCCAACATCTCTTGATGCCTGTCTAAACACCCCTACACGTTAGAGAGGAGGGCCTTTGACAACACACACACACACACACACACATCACACTACACACATGCTTTGTTATTAGACTATTCCCCGAGTGTAGCCCTGACAAAGAATGTGACAGCTCCACACACGTCGCACGCAGGGGTAGAACACACACACACACACACATGCAGGAGGAGGAGAAGAAGAGGCAGCATGACCCAACATGCACTTGGCTCGGATAGAAAACCGTCCGACGCTCCATCGCACAAAGACTCAGGGGAAGAGGAGCCGGGAAAGACGGCATTCCGGGGGATAGGGTTGTGTACACTGGACTGAGCCTGAGCTTAGCAGAGGGTGAGGAGGCTCTGAAGAAGATGTGATAGTAAGCAGTGCTGGAGGAAAAGGGGGAAGAGGGGGAGAGACAAAGGAAGGAGAGAAGAGGAGAAAGAAGGATGTCACATGTATCTATAAAGACATACACAGTAATGATAGACTGTGAGTGACAGGGCAGCTCTAGCGGTTCATGAGACCACTAGAGCAAACAGCCTTGGTTCAAGCCTCAAAGCGGCAAACATTTCTTTGCTGGAGTGTCTTTGAGCAAGGCTGCAACAGAAGACCTCACCTACACAAATCAGTATCGACACAATTCAGCCTTCTGAGCTGTCTCATAACAAGTTACCATTACCTCCGCATCTCATTAGATACAATTTCGCAATAACCACAATCAGATCCAGCCAGTCCCTGAATAAACTGAACCAGTAGGCCTGTGTAGAGTTGATGCAGATGCATAAATCAAGCCATTCTTCAGGGTATTAGTGGGGAGGAGTGAAGGAGCCACGCCATAAAACTGTCAATCAAAACAGCAAGCAAACTGTCTTATAATTGGGGTAAACAGAAGTGTATTATAATATTCCTGTGCTTCCTCCACCAACTTTTAGTCCTGCAAAAGCCTGTGAGCACTGTGTTTCACTGAAAAAAAAACAAACAAACAAAAAAAAAAAACACCAGCAGCAGCCTCTAAGTGATACATTTAACTTTCTTGTGATATGTTCTTCAGAGCATAAAATAAACTCACATTTTGCCCAGTGGACTTTCAGAGAAAGTGGCTGGGCTCTCTGTACCACCTCTCTGTTAGGATGTCATGTGTAAAGATATAGTCTAGTGGAGTCCAAACCTGCAAGAAATGTTTTATCACCACACCCACAGATCCATGTGTGGGCTCCTTTTCTAAAAGGGGGAATTTAAAGAATAAATACTAGTTTGAGATGTTCACCTCATCTGTGGAGGCTATTCATTGTTAATGCTGTTAAACATTTACCTGAAATTATGTCAATCCTTTCACTCTCTGTCTTTATTTTGTCACATGGGCACATTCATGCACTCACACACACACACACACACACACACACACTTTAAGTTTAACACCAGTGAGTTGAACCCTTTCCCTGCCACCAGACTGCACCTGAGGTTTGATTATATCTTTAAAGATGACTAAACACTATCACATTACCTGAGGGTAACACTCTTACCTGGATATGAAGATTTCTTCATTGTTGCGGATGTTTCCTCTCCTGGTAGTTAAACGGTATTTTAAATCTTAACACTGGATGAATCGCTCCGGTGTCTCGGTGTGTGTCAAGGGGCACGTTTGCATCCGTAACTTTTCCAGATTGCTTCTCTCTCTCTTTTTTTTTTCTTCTCTTTTTGCGCGCGCCCTCCTTCTCTGCCACTCCTTGACGGTCAGCTTTCCAAACGCACCTGAGCTGCAGGTAAACTCGCTTCTCCTTCAACTTCCTAAACCCAGTTCCCGTCTTTTTATTTCCTGTCGCGAACCACTTGGGGAGACAGTCTGCTGGGAATGGATACAATCACACCTGCGCTCCTGACGCACGCCCAGTCCAGGAGCGGGAGTGGTTTACTGTAACAGTAGGGGGGGGGTTCTTTTTAACATATTAAAGCTCAGGAGTGGCAAAAATTCAAATTCAAGTGGAAATTCAACAGTGCCCAGGTCTGGTGTGCGTATATGAATAGTAACCCCAAAAATATGCAAATGCTAAACAATTGTTGGGGATCCCTCTGTTTGTGAGTGTGGTATAGCTTATAAAAGAACTCATACCATCACCCCACACACACCACCACGTATGTATTGTGTGGGCAGGCCTGTGTGTGTTTGGTGTGGGGGAGTGGGGAGACAATTTGTTAGTAGTATAAACCTCGTGAGAGGGTGGGTGGGGCCATATGTTGAGTTAGCCCTCATCTTTTCAAATGTTCAGCTGTGCCCACAACCTTTAACCTTTCTTGAAATTCCACATGTCAAACTGCGGCAACCTGCTTCACGTTCTTAAAGACCTGAGTTCACATCCTGCAACAAAGAGCTGCAGTTCTGAGCTGCAGAGACCTCTTGTGGCTGATTCCCAGTCTCATCCTCTCTCATGCTCTCTGGTCTGTGCCCAACAGCTCAGCAAC
Source organism: Lates calcarifer (assembly GCF_001640805.2). NCBI lineage: Eukaryota > Metazoa > Chordata > Actinopteri > Centropomidae > Lates > Lates calcarifer. The sequence continues at coordinate 12,253,724 of NC_066843.1, read as the reverse complement.
GGCTTGGACACAGCAGGTGTCAAGGTTATCTGGGCCTGTTTGAGGGACCCTGTCCAGCTCTGGGCCAATCAGTGGTGATTCCTGCTTAAATTAAATGACTCAATCATATATACAGAGTTCATTGAAAACAGGTTTGTCCCTCAAGATGATTTAGAAAGCTGTTATCCCATCATTCTTTAGGCAGATATCAGTGGACACAGACTAAAAGTACTATTCACGCTTTCACGTTTAACTGACAAATGACTGGCCAAAGCTTCCCCTCTTTAAAACATTTACAGAAACAGCCATCTTTTACGAGTACCTCCCTCACTGGGTGTTTCTAGGGAACTTGATCTGAATTTTCATACTTAAAAAAACTGTGGTAGTTTCAATCTGAAATCTGTTTATCAGTAGCTTCATGAACTAAGAAAACAGAACTTGCTGTTGTTTCACACCTTGTTGATGATGACGTTTTATTGAAACGCATCAGCACCGACAACCGTGGGAGGACCTGCAAGATATGTGACCCAAAAAAACAAGCCACAATCAGATAGCAGTTATATCAGTCAAAGGTACGAGCATTCACTGTTAACATATTGGACCCACTCAGTGAGAAATTTAAAGTCAGTGATGTGTGTTTGGGTTGCTGTGTATAGACACTCATTCAACACCTTAAAGCAAGATTACGTAAGTCGGAAAAGTGATTCAGGAGAGTCAGCTATACAGAAATATCTACATAAAGTTGATTAACATAAGTGAACATTAGTCATCATACTGGTCACACCAGACCAGGTAAAGCTGTGGCAGCAAATCCCTTCAATGTTTGCAAATGCGTTGCTTCTTCGCAAATTTTAACATGCAAGTTTGCAGGGGAGGTAACATAAAAAAGTCAAGTGAGTCATCAGTGTTCTCAGAAATCAGATGAATGTATGTGCGGTGCAGTGGACCACAGATGGATTGAATGTTTCTTTCTCGCTTTGCTCCTACCTCTGAGGACAAAAGCTGTTTTTACCAATCTTACTTGTCAAAGCATTGCTATCATATGCCTCCACCCACGGGGTTTAAATAGATACTGGGTGGTGGGAAAAGCATCAAAAGAGAAATGTAGCGAGAAGAGGCATGTACACGAGTGAGGAAAATTTGAATTATCAGGCAGCCTCTAATTTAAAGCTTGGGTCACTGCAGTGAAAAGTCAGTCTCCTTTGTGTTCTGTGATGCTTCTAATGTGGGATGCTTTAGATCGCAGCATCAGGAGACGTGACCCTTTGCAGGAGCTGGATAATAACTGCTGATTCAGATGTTCAGTGGCTCTGTGTGCCACATGTATCAAACGGTGGTGGCTGCAAGATGTGACCACATAACTGTAAGACTCCGGGGTCCCATCCCACTGTGCACGAATACCAAGTTCTAATCTGAAAAAAAAAAAAAAAACCTATTTAAAAATCAACCACCAAAAACCTGAAACATGCTGAAGAAGAGCTTTTTTTAATCCAACTAAATTGTCTCGCACTGTGAGTCAGACCTCTGTTCACAATTAATAGTGATTTCGTAAGGCTGTTAGCTGACCATCTTGAGATTAAAGCTGTTTAGTATTGTTGTTCAAAAGAACGGACCACTGTGCTTTCAATCATGTATGTAAATAAATACATTTTTATCATTTATCCACATACTTGTTGGACTGTGACCAAGCTGAAACCAAGTCTTCTAATCTTAAGATCTGTTTAGAGGTTGTGTATAATGTGAAAAATGAACCCTTTTATTCAGAAAAGCTGCTGTTACTGCTGGATGTGGGTATCAGTCAAGTATTTAAGAAAGAGGAAAGAGTTGAGCAAGACATAAGAACATCATCCTGTAAACATAACCAACAGGCTATGTTACATTTATCACCAAAAAAAGGTGGCTTGACATTCTTGAAGGGGCCTCTGCCCCATATGTAGGGCCAAGACCACATCCTGTTACTGTAACACTAGTGTCTGGGTCACCCATCTCACAGTACGGTTTTGACCAGAAAACATGTATTTGCACGAGAGGGATACGTGTACTGAGAGCACTCAAACTTTCAAACATAACACAACTTGTGCGGAAAACACTAATCAGATAGGTTCAGAGTTTGAAACCAGACACTTTGACTCCAAACCCCAACACCTGCCTACACTTCTAAAAGCACCTTGTGTATGTCACAGTTTCCGCTCATGCCTCTGTTACAGAAAACCAGCTTCTGACAAATTCTAACAGTTCAAAAAAAGCAAAAAACAAGAGAGGTGAGTAATGAAGCCACATTTCAAGTTAACTGTTTACCCTGTTTCCTTTACCCTTGATCAGCAGCACCTGTGCATGAATGTCTTATCAGACTGACGCTGAGGCCTGTCAGAGGTTACATAAAAATAGACTGCGGCCTACATGTGGAAATGACAGATCCTCTGGTTTTTGTAAACACACATCGAAGCAACTATTGGCTGAGTAAAACACTGGCAGATTGTTATCTCTTGCCATATAGTATTTTACCCCAGGTTCTGAAGTACCTTATCATTTGGCGTTTCCTGTCACAAGTTACGACAGGTATAGGAAACTGTTGCAGTTGCATGATCTGGAGTTTTCTGCACTTTGTAACAGAACAAATGGGCGGATAAAATGGAACATTTGTTAAGATTAAAAAAAATCTAATCTACCCCTGAGTAACCTTGACACAGTGGTGTAGACGTTCTTATACTTGAACTGAACCGTTATTCTTGTAAGAGGGGATCTCAGTTTCCGTTTTGTGCTACCACTCACCTCAAAACACAGTTTCCATTCCCTGCTGGACGTTTTTACAAGTCGTTCTAAGTGGTCTCCCCCTACACGCATACATACGCACCAGTGTACCTTAACACTTGCCCCACAAACACGCGTAAACACACACTTCACACTCAAATGTTTTGGGTGATCTTTGCTGCTTAGTTAAGGAAGAAAAAAGTCACAGCTTGTGACCACACAGAGACACCGCACAAGTAAACATTCGCTTCTTTTGCATGCTCTGCATTCGCTTCTGTTTTTTTTTTTTTTTTTTCCTGTATGCCATTTTTAATGTTGACTCATATGGTCTCTCTCTCTCGGCCCTGCGTTTGGATGCAACTTGTCTTGACTTATGTTGTTTGAACTGTTCCTTGATTTACAGTGTTTGAAGATGCTGTGTTTGCATTAGTGAACACATGCACTAGGCTCAACTTGGCACTGGTAATAAATTATTGGACTGTTTTTCAAAAGCTTGTTTCGTCCTGTGTGGCCCAACATAGACCATGACTCGCAGAAGAAAAAAAGAACAACAGGATTTTATTTAAGTTAAAAACACTTCACTACATTCAAGGTTTAATGAATTAACTTCAAAAACCACAGAGATAATTGGACTGATTTGATGTGGGATGTTGGTGGCTGAAGCAGTGTAAAAATTTGAACCACAGACTAGCCACAAAATAATTATGCTAACAGTAGAAGTATTATTGATATAGCTTGTTTGTTGTTGTGACCCAAACCATGTGTCTGATTCACACCTTGACCTTACAGAGTTCATACAGGGTCATCCATTTTAATGTGGTCCACACTGGTTTGAAATATTTTGGTAAATCAATCACTTACACTTAGAAATTACTGACCAAACTTTTCTTTTTAGTAAACAATGTAAATTCACACTATTACTACAGTGGACAGCCTGCCTCTGTTATTTTGTATTGTAGAAACGATTCCTATAATTTGTCATCTTGATACATAAAACTATAAATCTGTGCAACGTGTAGCCATGTTTAACACAGTCACCTTTATATTACTTGGTGAAATGTGTTTTCGGAAAACCAGGATGCTCAGTGATCTGAAATCAGAAATGATCTGAAATCAGTTCACATTCAAATTTTATATGGAACACCTTTAAAATCAAGGAAATAACAAGTTAAGTAAAAATTAAGAAAACATAAACTTTACATCCTGATTCAAATGAACCTTACAATTATCAATACGACATTTTTTATATACATTAACTAATACATACAAAAGGTACAAGAATAAACTTGTCAGATGGTTGTTTTTTCCACTCACACAAGCCAAATTTGTGCCTCTCTACTACTTTCAAAGTTGTGTTATATAATTCCACACACTCTGCCAAACCATTTATAATCTTCAGTGAGGAGCCAGGTGTTCTCATCTTGTAGATTTCTGAAAATCAGGCACCTTATTGTCTTAACTGTCTTTCGCTTACTTACAACCAGATAAGGCCTTAGGAAATATGAGAGTATGTCTGCAGAGACGCTGACTTGCTACATTGCTTCACATGCATCACTTGTACCTCAGTGGTGCAGAGTTTCAGGTTGGTTGGCTGCTTGCAGGTTGACATCCTCAGCGTCTGAGTGTGCCTCGCATGTCCTCATAAACATCATTGTTGGTGACTCGTCTCGGTTTCTCTCTGGTACGCAGAATCTTGGTCTGACAACAGCAGACATTGATGTCAACACATTAGATCTGGGGCTGTTATATAATAAGTTATATGACTATGACTCAGTGTACTTTCTGCAACTTTCCTTTGCTGAGGAGGCCTCAGTCTGAGATTTATTTTCCTCTTGGGTCATAGTTTATCTTTGCAATATTACAACTTTTTTGGAAACATTTTAAAGTGACATTTTTTCTACTGTTCTGGTCAGGCATGTTTTAATACAATATCAAAGATGCCAGATGCATTTAAATGTAAACTGACACTAATAAGGCAGTCTAATACATCAGTCCTGCAACAAATCCTACCGTCATGAAAACTATAATGTCAATTGTATGATCATTGCAGAGGATGCAATTTGTGGTGCTGTTGAATTGAACTGACTTCTACCGACAGGTGGCTCTATTATTTTGTCCACCCCATTCACATCACTTAGGGTAAGAAACATAACAGAAACACCTCTCTGAATTATGCAGTGGAGTGTGCGTGTGCGTCATACAGAAACAGAGCTGAGATTCTGTTTTTGATGAGTACTGTTGAGCAATACAGGAAAATGTAATGTTAAGAATGACAGGAAAATGGAAACAGCCCCCAAGATTCCATCAGGTCTTGTGAGTCAAAGCAAAAATACAATACACACATACACACACTAAATCACATAGAAGGTACCTTGACTAAGATCAGTGCGAGGATGCAAAGGATGATGCCGAGCAGCACAGCAGCCGAGATCACAACACACACCAGGACCAGATTCTGATTTGGTGATTCACACCCCTCATTGTCTCCTAGAAATGAAGTTGACATATTACCAAATTGTTTTTCCAATTACACTACAAACATAATTGCTGTCTGGTTTATGTTCAGCAGGCATATTTGAATGACTGAATGGCTACATTTATGAATGACAACAGACTCTTTCCCCAACTTTACTGCAAGTAAATGCATAAATATAACCATCAAAAGTTTAATAATCTTGTAGTCACTACTACTGGAAGATCAGATATTCGGTCAACATTTTCGTGATACGTTCAATATCAAAATTTTGCCAACAGACACCATCAAATGTAAATGAACAACCTTTCCCTTTCGCCTTGGTAGAGATGTGTCACAACAACACACAGACTCAAGCTGTGAAGGTTTAATGTATTCCACTACTTCCTTTCCACCAGAGACACCACTAGGGATTTTGGGTCCTATGTAAAGATATCATATTGGGCCCCACCACCATATATATATATATATATATATATATATATATATATACACATATATATATATATCATCACACACACACGTATATATATATATATATATATATATACGTGTGTGTGATGATAGGTATAACATGGCCATAGGCTGTTCTGTTTTCACAGAGTGATCATTATGTGGCAAAATAATAACAGTATTTGCATTCTTATCATTGAAAAGGATTTAATCATTTTTCTTTTTAGTTCCCCCGCAATTCTGCCAAGCAACATGTCATTCAACAGGATGCTGCTCACCTGGGAGTAAGGCCGGTTCATTGGAGTTATGGGGACGGGGAGACAGGGCTGCTGAAGCTGCATCTGTTGGGCAGGGCCATCAGGCAGAAGCAGGGACAACAGATTTAGTAAGAATACTTTGCTAAAGGTTTGCCTGCTATGACTGATAAAATGTCTGCTAAGAGAGGAGAAATGTAAAGACTCAGAATTTGCTGTGAGGATATGAAGAGGAACTAAGCTAACAGGTTGATTTCCACCTCATGGACTACACTGTTTGGTGATGGACAGTGTAGAGGCTCTCTGGATGTTTAGTTTTGGCCAAAAAGAAGAAAGTGAAACCATTTGTTTTATTAGTTTACTGTAAATTAAGTATTCTATTAATGACGATAGGTAGGTAGATCATTTTATTTTGAAAAAAGTAACCTAATGTCCCCTTTCTTTTTCGTACCACCACCACCAGCCCCAATTCTGCCCACAAAAACCAGAAGTAGACTGTTTCTGTTGACAGCTTTGAAGATGGTGTGAAACTCTTTATACCTTTTATTTAAATTAGGTGGTTGCAGAAGTGGAATATACAGTAAACAGACTGTAATTACTGAAAATATTTTTTTGTCCATTTCGAATTACTTATAGCAGTAGCTTATTGTTACATTGCACTGTTCAACTATGATATAATTCACACATTGCACTCCTTAAAATGGTATTTAGGAGAAAATGTGTCCAGTTGAATAATGACGAGGTCCATGTGGAGCTCAATGGGTTTTAATTTTGCAAAATAATTAAACAGATGAGGCTCACCTGTCACCACCAGGAGCACAGATCCTTGGCCTTTTGATGTTATGATCTGAGCGGATTGCGTGTCAAACCTTTTGTACACACACCAGTAGGGTCCAGTGTCATTAGAGGTCAAGTTCTTGATGCGAATGTCCACTGTAGGAAATCGGTTATTTAACTGAAGTCTGCCTTTGAATGGATCAGCAATTTTAAAGTTTTGTGTTGTACGGTCCACAAAAACAGCTTCAACCTCCTCATTGAGTCCCTTCGTCAAAGTCAGGCTGTCTTGGAGTGTTTCAGAGGACTGGCACTGGATGGTAATGGCTTGTCCAACTTCACTCCACACCACCCCACCGTTTCCTACATATATAAACAGAAATAACAAATAGCACAGTCATAAGCTTTATGAATTAATCCTGCCTTACATTACTGTAATTGCTTAAGAAAAAATGTGTTTCATTATTTGTCATTACACATGTCATCAGCCTTACCTGGGTCACCCTGGGCTGTGCAGGAGAGACAAAGGATGGTTATAAGCTTTAGCCAGACAGCAGACATGCTGACAGTGACTGTTACACAAAGATGACTGGAGTTCTAACTCTGCAGTAGGAAGTGTGTGTTAGTTTTCACCCACATATTCAAACAGCAACACGTGACCCGTAGTGTCTGATGTGGGTGAGAAGATGTCAGCCTTTTCAGGGAGATAGCTTATTGTCATGTGATAATACTAGATTCATAAAAACAGCCTAACTCTGATTGAACCATTCATATGGGCGGTGAATGTTAACATTAATTGTTTTTGCCCTTCTCTAAAACATGTAAAGATATCATATTGGGCCCCACCACCATATACATACATACATACATACATACATACATATATATATATATATATATATATATATATATTATATATATATATATATATATATATATATATATATATATATATATCACACCATATACATACATACATACATACATACATACATATATATATATATATATATATATATATTATATATATATATATATTATATATATATATACACACACACACACACACATATATATATATATATAATATATATATATATATATATATATATATGTGTGTGTGATGATAGGTATAACATGGCCATAGGCTGTTCTGTTTTCACAGAGTGATCATTATGTGGCAAAATAATAACAGTATTTGCATTCTTATCAGTTGAAAAGGATTTAATCATTTTTCTTTTTAGTTCCCCCGCAATTCTGCCAAGCAACATGTCATTCAACAGGATGCTGCTCACCTGGGAGTAAGGCCGGTTCATTGGGGTTATGGGGACGGGGAGACAGGGCTGCTGAAGCTGCATCTGTTGGGCAGGGCCATCAGGCAGAAGCAGGGACAACGGATTTAGTAAGAATACTTTGCTAAAGGTTTGCCCTTTTTCCCTTCTCTAAAACAGAAACCACCTCACTGGCTCAGTGCATCTTCAGCTACAGCATAAAACAATATTCAGTTCTATAAAACAAATTTAAAAGCCCAGACAGCAGACATGCTGACACTGGCAGTAATGTAAGTTACACATGAAAAATAAATTCCCAACCAGAAGTGTTAGACAGTGGTTTTGCTTTCACATCAGGATTTTTTTAAAATCCAAAAGGGCACAAACAACATGTGATCGTCCTGTGTGCACGTGTGAATGAGACCGCTAACTTGTAAAATCCAGTACAGTGCAATATGAAACTGGCAGTTCTAATCTGAAAAAACAGAAAAAAACAAAAAACAACTCACTGAAAGGCATTATCATTAGTTGATATGTCTTAGAGAGCTTGCACTATAGAGACACAGTGTCAGTGCATATTCCACTAAAGGTCACTGTTAGCAGAGTTCACTGTTTTACAGTGCCCCCTAGTGGCTGAAGAATAAACATGTCTCAGTGTAAACTATTCACAGTGGATAGTTCCACCATGCCAAGAAGAACAGGATTTTTACAGGAATTTATGTATCATAATAAACAAATGTCCTTTAAACTATATTATAGTTGTTATAATCCACTCAATATTTATATGGTGCTTTTGAATGCTTAGTACAGAGGGTTAAAGTAAAGTGTTACTGATATAAGTTATAAGTGGATACACGGATATACTAAAAAGAAAAACACACACAGCAACAGATGCAATGTCAGTCAATGCTATATTTAAACTTTAATGGGATATAAACTACATTGCTTGCTTAGTTTATGTCCAGATATGACATAAAACAATACTATTTTGTTGTTGTTGTTGTTTTGTAGAATGTAGTTCAGTTTAATTACAAAATAAAGAATAGTAAATGCATATAAAATGTGACTGAAGGATTAAGATGAACTTAAACGGAAAAGGAAACATGTCAGTAATTATATTACAAACTAGAATGTCAGTTGTAAACATAGAATTGAATGAATGAATGAAATCACGTTATCATTATTTCCCCTTATGTCATTAATGAATCCACAATCTTGGCATTTTGGTTATCCTCAGGTTAACACAGGAATCTAACATGATGTAACACCAAACAGTCTATTAAATAGTCAAACCAGCCTTGAAATGTCAACATCCATGAAATATTAACCAAGTAAAGTAAATGATAAGGTTAAAATGCTCATCTTTTAACTCACATTGGTCCTTTCTTTGTTGTCCATGCACACACACACACACACACACACACACTGGTTTGGAGGGAAAAGGTCTGAATGGTGGAGTTCTATCAGTTCCTGATTGTGTCCAATGCTGCAAGTTAGGGGAGGTGGTTTGAGGTAAACCCAGGTGTACAGGCCTGTGATTTAACAACCACATGGACTGTGAAATTCAGTCAGGCACATGAGAAACCCCCAAACTCAACTACTAGTGTAGAGCAGAAAGTGAGGAAGACCTGAATAAAATACAGCATAGAAGTGGTATTGAAAAAATATCCAAGCATATTGTCCAAGGAGAGTTGGGGGATTGATGACACAATATAATCACAATCATGTACCTATTGCTGACAAGTACAGAGCTACATACAAGATGATGACCAAAGTAGTCTGAAGCTGAAATGACCTCAAACTGCATTAAGTTGTCTTGGTCCTGTGAGAATTGTGAACATCAATAACGTCAATACAGGCTTTCACAGTCTTTGGAGACAAATTGGAAAAAAGAATAGACCCACACCCGACTGCCCTCTGGGACAGAATTAAAAAAAGGTCCCTGTCCATCCCCCCTGTTCTTCCCTCGATTAGTTCCCTTCCTCCAGTCTCATCCAGTTAAGGAGGTACAATGTGATCTGGAGCAGGAGGGCTTTTTTTTTTTTTTTTACGATCTCTTTGTCACTACGGAAACAGCCCTGTTCATTTGCCAGCCAGCGCTTCCTGTTTAGTGGTCCTGGTGGGTGGGAGGCGTTACATTTCTGAGGCTGCAGGATAATCAGGAGGATCTGTCTTTAGTTACAGAGAAGACAGGAAGACACAACAAAAAATAGAATGGAAGATTATTTAAGTTCTTTCATGAATTCAGACATACAGTATATTTAGCCCTGCATTGTGTTGGGATCCTGAGCAGTATATTTAACAGCTGATTTCCTGTGATTCTCTTGATTCTGCCTTGAGTGGTTGCTGAGTCAGTGCAGCATCACTGAATAGGGAGTATTGATTGACTGATTGTTCGCCATGCCACTCAGAGATGACTCATCTCATTTCCCCCAACTCCTTTCCACACTCACATATCCTTTTCCTCTTCAGAGATCTCTGGGGACACACATGGCCTCATCTGGAGTGCACGTGGTATAATGACCCTGTCAATACACTGAAGTTGCAAATGAGCCAGGACGCTTAAACATTCATCACAGACATTGGTTAAATAACTTAGCATATGGCCATGGGGGAGGAAAATGGTAATCTCCCTTCTTTTTAGAAAGATTAGTAGGATCATAGAGGGGGATAGAGGAGAGAGTCTGTTTCTAATGTGGTTTTACTGATTAGCTCCTGCAGGACGAGCAAACTGCACAGTTGCATTTGTTTGCTACAGCCCAGTAATGCAAATGTCAACAAACAAACACTGGCTAAAACCATTGACTCATTTCTCACGTGTTTGCATATTTCCAAAGTGGTGAAAGAAGCATCCAGCTCTTTTACATAAGTAGAAGTAGCAAAGCACAATTTAATAACACTCCAGCTGCAAGTAAAACTGCAGCATACAGACTGTATTATCAGCAAAATTAAGCAAAAGAATAAAAGTAAAGTTACTCACTAAGCAGCAAGAACAGGTTTGTCCATAAATGCAGCATTTTAATATTGTAGCCAGCTGCAGTAGGGCTAATTGTACTATTGTAAATCTTTATCTGCAAATTCAGTAAATGTATAAAATGGCATAAAAAACACTCAAATGAAGTAAAAGTGCCTCATGTTTTCTCTTATGTACAGTAATTGAGTAAACATACTTGGTTACCTTCCTCTGCTGGCCATATGTACAGCAGGAGCAGACTGAGGAAAGCACCAGAGATCCAGGCTGACTATGTGTCTTAAGGTAATAATAAAAGGCTCAGGACTTTACTTCTGTGGGTACAGCACTTACAGAAAACAAGCCTTCATTGACTACTCTCCGACATCCTGGCATTTCTCCAGGGCAGGAAGTTCTTTTCCTGATCTTGACTGACCTCTGCATGCCTTTCACGGCAGATGAGGACTGAAACACACCGCTGTGCCACAGCACTCTTCACGGGCCGCTCAGGGTTTGGCTCTGAAGGAACTCGAGTTGTAGCCTGGGAAGCGGAAAGAAAAAACATATTTTAAAGATACCGTTTGGTTGAACCCGAAGTGAGACAACATGAAAACTTACAGAAAAATACTAAACTCAGATGGTCTGGATCAGCACAACCTGTCAAATTATTCATTGCTGTGATTCCCTGTGTGTGCTGTAGCCGATAAAAACCTTGAATCACTGAAGATAAGATTTGCCATGGCTTAGTTTTACAGAACTCACCCACTCACTTCGGCTGAACTGTAAGAGGCTTACAGAGTCATCAAGTCAATATATAGCCATTCACATTAAAGTAATGAAGCAAAGACAAGATGACTTAGAAGTGATCTTCATAGATGTAGGTAAATCTACTGTTAAGCTGTATTGTGAGCCCCCTTGTATTTTACACCAATATGTGAGGTAAAATAAATCTTGTTTGAACTCAGTTTATTAATTTGAAGACTGAACTGAAGTCTTGAAAAATGTAATGGTGACTTCATGGGTCAAATTTAGGCATTTACTGTATGTACTGGCTGTTACTATTACCAGTGACCTCTCAATTTTGTTATTACAGCCTCCATGCTCTTAAATGGGCATATATTAACTTCAGGATGTGGAACCATTACTCCTGTCTCTCTAGCTGTATCAGTTGAATACATGCAACAAGATGGGTGATACCTACAGTATAAATACATTGACTATAGGCAATATCTCAAATGTCCCTTTTGTAGTTCACAGCAAGGGCAGAGCAAAGTACAGTAGTACTGAACTGTAACTTCCAAATTTGGTTGGTTACTCATTTGTTAAAGAGCTGTAGAAGATCTAACTGCCTACAGACACAGTTCACCACCACTTACGTAGTGTGTGTAGTGTTCAAAATGAACTTATTAAAGCTACTATTTCTAACTTTAAGTCTAACAGGTCTAACAGAACTCAACCCAACATGAACTGCTAAGGAAATATTAGTGTACTGAATCCCCTTTGTATGTGCCTAATGGTGCTTAAGGAGGCAAAGTGCTCAGATTAAGACAGGCATTCCCAAATAAAGCAATCTCTGTAGGAGTGCTATCAAAGGTAATGTTTCGTAAGTAACATTACATCTTGCATGAATCACATTTCACCTTTTGAGTCTGACTTTTGTTTAAAAAAAAAAAAAAACTAACTTCCAAGTTTGAAAAAAAAAAAAACATGCATCTCCTTTCTTAAATCAGAAAGACTGTACAGAGAGCCAAATAACCAGTGTATGATGTCATGAAAAGATAGGGCAGTTTCTTTTTTGACAGAATTGGCTTCAGCTTTTATGATTACTTTGACTGGGCAGATTTCCAGTCACTGAGCCTGTCTCTGCTCTCAACGGCCGCAGTCTTCAGACTCCATCTCACTGTGCATAAATAATGTTCAGCACAATGTGTGGAGCCATTTATGTACATGGAAACTGAAAGGGAATTTTTTCATGTCTATATTTTCATACTTTAGGTTCCTTTATCTACATTATGTGACGAGTACAACATTAAAAAAAAGAGAGAATCAGCCCCAGCAAATTCATATCAATCTTTATTGTATTTAGAAATCCACGCATCAAATCTTTTTTATTATTTTTTTCTTTACCATTTACAACAGGGAAGAATGAGAGACAAGCTAAACGTCATGCCTTTCCCAGCAGGCGCGATGCACTACAGGATGGGCTGAAATGGAAGGGGGGGGGGAGATACATAAAGTGCTTTTGTCAACAGTTTTCTTCTTTTAATAGAAAAAAGGATCAAAACAAAAGGTTTGAGGGTGGAGGGCGAGGACACGGGATGTCCATGGACGTGACAGCATGAGTGCATGTGAAGTAGGGAAGAAGGTGACATGTTGATGAGGAGGAACAGAGTGGTGGGGTTATTTATCTTTAAAAAATAAAAAAAAAAGCGTTCGAATGAAAAAAAAAAGCAAGTGGTCTCAACCCAGGATGAGGCTGGATTTGCCACCGGGTGGGTTTCTTTTGCCACCTGCAGCGGCGTTGGCACCTCCCGACGGGGCAGAGGGCTGTGGCGTCTCCTTCTGCTGATCTTGCTCCTCTTGCTCCACCTCCACATCGTCAGGACACTCTACAGACGCAACAAAAAGACAACATGGTTATTTAGCAGAATACAACTGCAAACGATTTCTGGATGATGCTACATGTGATCAAAGCCAAACAGCTTACAAAATCTGGAATGCATTTAATAATTACACAGTGTAACAGCATGTTATCATCTGGTAAAACACGCTGTGCTTGGAGGTTAAAGTGTCCTCAGGGGTACTGCCCTAAAAAGACTAAATTGGTAGACTGTCTACTATTTGTTAATAATTATCTTGTCATCAATATAATACATTAATTTACAATTAAATAAATATAAATTTATGACCTATAAGTAGTTTAACCCCCAAAATATGAATTCCACTAGAATCAAAAGCTGAGGCAGCACTTACTGCTAGCTTGCTACACTAAGCGAGTTGCATTTTAGCAGTAGTTAAGCTGTTTTTGTTTCCTGTTGCCACATTTTGCTATTACTATACTTAAGTGGGATACTTAACTAAATCGCAAAATGTTTGTTCATCGAACTTGATAGGATTTCAATTACAGGAATCTGCTAGGGGGTAAAAATGAAATAAATTAAGCTGTAGCAAGACTGTTACTGGATTTAGCTGTCTTACTTTGACTGGTTTGGTTCTTGATGTGTTTTGTAGTAACAGAAAATTTAACAAGCATTTTTCTTTGAACTTATATAGACCAGTGATATGATTTAGGTTTATCTATTGGCAGAACTGGAGTGTAATATTCATAATTACGTCTTCATTAGTGTATAATCACCTGAAACTTAAATTTGTAGTGTTTGCATTAGCTTATAATGAGCCCTTCATATTTAATTAGGGAGCATGACCTCTTCCTCAGAACCTGCCATGTTGCTATGTTTCTAGAGTAGCCCAGAATGGACAAACTAAACCCTGGCACTAAAGAGGGCACTGAGGGCCTTTCACAAATGTGAAGAGTAGGGGAAGGGGAAGGATATTCAGTTGGTTGCAATCTGCAACCTCACCACTAGATGCCACTAAATCCTACACACTGGTCCTTTAAAATGAAAACTGCAATTTTTTATTTGAAACTAATGTCAACAAGCCAGGCTCGGTCTTAACTAAGTTTTGACTTGATATGTAGTTACTGTGGTTTGGCTTTGTAGGCAAGAATACGCAAGTGAGGTTAGCCAGATCTGTAACAGAATCACCGTGCTAAAGCAGTGGGCTCTTGTTGTCCATTAGTGCCTGAATTGCTGTAGAATTTGCACACTGAACGGGATTTTTAACTTAAATGTCACAAATAAGGGCAATGCTTTATATTTTGAGCTGATTTTAAAATCTTTTTTTAGGCAGAAAGGACACTTAACCCCCAGATACTCTCTGCTTGACACCAAGGGGGGTGGAGGGGCTGCTGTGACAGCTGCATTAATTATAGGTTCATAAGACTGTTGCCACAGATATTAGGACTGCACAGCCTGGTGAAGCTCACATATTTAGACACTGTGCTTGAGCAAGGCAACACAGTCCTGTCTACTTCAAACTGTCTACTCCTGGCTGACCCATTCTGTGTGAGAGATTTGTTTCTAATAAATATGGGGAGAAACAAATCACTAATGACACTGTGTTAACAAACTTACTGAAGTGCTCAAAAAGTTTTTGATAATGTATAAATATTAATACACATAACACTCTCGTTAACGCACATTCCCATCACATTCAAAAGCAGAGCAAATAAGTGAGCTTTGATTTCTGAATGTTCATAGCTATGTGTGGTCAAACCCTCCATTATCTCAGGAGCCAGCCACTCTCTCACAAACATGCACCTGGAGGTTAATAAAAAGCTTTTCATACTAAGTGATGCCTGCCATCAAAGAACAGCTGTCTGACTATAGACCATCACGCCATCCTGACAGGGAAAAACCACATCAAAGAGATCATGTGATAATGACTCAGAAAGTGACAGCATTTGTACTGTATCTTTAAGAAAAAAAGCTATGGTATGCCAGCAGCATATGGGATTAGACCAGTCACCACAATTTGATCTTTCAGAGGCGAAGGAGAGTGGCATTAACTTATCTGTTATAGTGTACCATGGAGCTATTCACTGAATAATCTAAGTCATGCACTGCTGTTTAGACATAGTGAAAGTATGACAGAAACTTAAAAGCCTTTTTATAAACTGCTGAAGAGGTCAGGATACTTACCATCATTTGCTTGTTCTTGGCCATTCTCGACCTACAGTGAAAACATGAGGCAAGAATATCAGATATCCTCACTGAACAAAGTGACGTTTTCACCTGTATACACAAAAAACCCCTTCCTGTATCCCTTAATCTGAACCCTATTACTTCTGCTTTGTGACAGGCAGTCTGGACAACATTTAAAAATTTCCATTACTGGCAGATATGACAGACACTTTTTTCTTTCCTCATATCCCAAAACCAAAAGATTAAATAATGTACAGAAAGATAATTCTTACAGAGAACCACCCAGAAGTTAATTGCTTTAATAGAAGCTTCTTAGCACAGTCAGCTCATTCCCAACGATACATGACACCACTACTTTCTGATTCTTCAGATATGATATATTTCTGGTAGGTAAGCCATGTCTTTGTTTACCAAACAGATGCTTGGCTAATGACTAGTATCATTTTTCACTCTTTCTTTATACTTCATTCAAATTTCTCAATTAGAAAATTCAGCCCATGTCTTCAGTGAGAACTGACTCATTCCCAGAATAAAAACCGAACCTCCACAGGGACTACAAATGTCAGTGGAGAATATCTATCAATCAACATCCTGGGTCGGTTTCAAATAGATGGATAAAAGTCAGCCATCCCCCACTGAATTTTCCACTGAACTGTTTAGAATTATACTTAATCTAGGACCATGTGCTTTTCAGCCCTGACCTAGGCTGTGGCTCTGTTGTGGAAACAGCGACTGTCAGACTAAATGAGAGGTACCTCTCGTCTCTGGTTCCAGACCAAGGCTGCTCCAGAGTTGTGGATGGTGGTCAGTTCCGGCTGAGGGTTCTTGGGGAAGAGAAGAGGCTGCTGGCACCGCCTCAGTGGGGCCGAGGGCTCCCCGCACAGGGTCCCTGTGGGTGCCCCGCCTGGGAAGGTAAGAGGCAGATGGATAGAGCAAGAATTTTATTAAAAAACTGAGGCAGACTGTAACGCACCAGCTGTCATTTTATTTTATTTTTTTACTCTTTGGCCGACAGATTATATTGCAGCTAGACGGGAAACACAAGAGACAAATGACAAAACATGAGTAAGGCTTCAAAGCTGCAGAGTCATACCATATGGACGCTAATCCAATTAGCCACAAAGCCACCCCAGACCCCAATGTTTCTAGACCCTGCTAACCACAAGATTCATCTTCTCAGAGTTGACAACATCAGCTTTATGGGGGAATTTGACTAAAATAACACAAGACAGAATCACTGAGAATCAACAGGAAACATCACCAAATCCGCTCGGGCGCCTGCAACAGACCCAGAAACACAGTGGAACACTTCCAGACAGACAACCTGAATGCCAAAACTCACATAAGCCTGTAACGCCTGCATTCTCCTTTAGCAGAAAAAGCATTAAAACCCAGTGTTTGGCCCACTGTGGAGAAGCAGGCTGAGCTAACCAAAGCCACATAAGGTAACAGCCCAGCTCTAGCCCAGAGAGCCAGGGAGGGGACAGACTGTCTTTGTCATGAGGGGAACAACGACTGCTGAAGAAGCAGAGGAGTGGCCATTGTTGTTAATGGAGTGAAGTGAATCAGCACTGTTGAGAGACTCTATCACTCAACAAGAGCTCCTTCACTACTGGCTCCACATTTCTGAATCTGATCAATCCACTGGACAGTTTACAACAAATAGCAAATGGAAGAAGATTAAACTAGATTGATGGGCTAGACAGCGATGCATTATGTTATCATCTCTGTAACACATAGCCTTCTACTTAACATTATAGATCTCCTGGGTTCATGATATAAATGTATTACATCACTGACCCTACTGGTCAACAAGCTTGGAGACAGGAACAGCAATCATGCTGCTGCTGCTGGTAGTTTTGGCTTCCTCTCTGATTACAGAGCGCTCATCATGTGGCCAGAAGCTGAGGGCAATTGAACAAACCAACAGCTCTGGTATCTTAAAACCCTAAAATCCTGACCAACAACCTGCCAGAGACTCTGGCTGAATAACAATACGCTTATGTGTCAGCATAAACATAATATCAGCACATTCCTACAGTTAAACTGGTTTTAGATTATTTTTTTAAACTCCAACCAAGAACAAGAATTAGCTGCCTTGTGAAGAACACAGTTTGTGTACCTGTCAGTTTTTATATATGTATATATATATATATATATATATATATGTATATGTGTGTGTGTGTGTAAAAAAACAAAAACATTTTCTCCCTTAACTCCTGGTTTAGCTAACAAGTTTTTTATTTTTTACTCAGGTTTTGAGATTAGTTTCTGAGGTTTCTGCCACCATCCTGGTACAGTTAAGGTGAACTGAATTTCATTGATAAAAGCATTTAAAGATGACACCTGAAAAACTCTGCAGCAACATATCTTTCCAGAAATAATATCCTGGTCACTGTATAATCCGCAGACTTTGCCGTGAAAAGTTTCAACTGGAAATACTTTTATAGAAAAAATAGTCCCTATAAAAATGTGGTCCATCCAGAATAAACAGGACATTGTCCTGACTGTCTGAAGTTGTCAGGAGTTAAATATTTGAACTGTGAACAACCAAAAACTACAACAAAAGTCGTGCTGACAGGCCTGCCCATATTGTTTTGTCAGACGAGGATAGACAGTCAGTGATCATGAAAACCAGCTGCCAGGGCTGTCTGATGTCCCAGTGGTCAAACAGCCGCACTATGTAAAACCATCTACCATGGTGGGACATTTGTTAGCATGTCTCTTCTTCTCCATGTATCTCCTGTGACTAGAATATCAGAAAGTATTTCCAACATCTGTTAGTAAATACAGTGTTGCTAGAGCCTGTATTATCTTAACAAAGCTAAAAGCTATTCCAAAGGGTAAAGCATGAGAATGTATTGCAAGACAGTATTCACAAACAGACATGTCTTGAGCATATGAAACGCAAATCTGACAATTTCAAACCGATCTACACAGGTCAGCATGCCAGAACAAACAAACCTGTTCATCTGCAGGAGTCCGCATGCAGGCCAGAGAGATTGCACAATGCTTATAAAACCTGCTATTGTAATAAACCTAGCTCATTCAGGCAGAAACAAATATCCTCATCCAGTTATATCCGTTAAAGTGGGACAACTGAACTTGACCTCGACCCAAGTGAAACAATGCAAGCAGGAAAAGGCTTTAGTGTCAGCAGCTGTGGGCTGTAGAGGTCAGAGGCTGAAGTAATGATTTTAGGGTGAATTCGTCAGTGTCCACACAACCTGAAAATCTGATAAACCACATAAATGGTTCTCTTCAAAGTGTCCCAGTGTGAAAACATGTGATCCATGGCTTGTGAGTAACCTCGCAGCCCTGAGCTGAAATGGAATCCAAGTGCTGTAAGGCTTGAATTTTCCACTTTAAGCACTTTATCAAATCTTTGAGTCCTAACCAAACACTGACTAGCTGGGTAAAAAATGTCCATCCTTAAATACAGGCAATAAAGATAATGCATACTAAGACTGACTTGTGTTTGGCTAAAGCTTTACCTGGATGAGAATAAACATACTGCCAGGTACAATAATGTCAGCCTACATCAATTTTTCATTTAAGCCTCTGTGGCTGTATGCTTGCTGTGACCTTGACAACTCAAGCCCATTTACAGGTCTCATATCCTTTGCTGCTGCATTTGCCTGCTTGTCCTCCTGTAGTCACATCTATAGAAGGCCACACATTTCACCAATTGACACATTTTTAACTGACCTATTTCTTTCCAGCAAGGGCTGATCCTCATCCCCATTTAACAAAGCCTAGCTTCAAATTACCCTTATCCCAGTGCTCCGGGGCTTTTTGGCCATTTCACTTGTGGGATGTTCTTTCTGACAACCTAAATGGAAAAATACTAAATAACACTCCAGTTTGTATCTTTTCCTAGCTCAAGTTAGAGGAATTAATTCCATGGTGCTTTTTGCTTACTTAAGGCTTCTAGTAGTTGTGTCTACTTTAGCAAGACTGAACTTGCCCTTACATTAGTGCTTACACACCCTCCCTGTTACTTTGTAAATCTAAACCCTATTGTTTTCATTCCTTTGGTTCTGAGATTGAGTCAGAGGAGTTAGAGGAGTTAGATTGTTAGATTGAGTTACTGGGTGGATTGTTCCTCCGATGAGCATGGGGGTCCTCAGGTTCTGCGAAGATGCTAGAGGCCATCTTGTTCTTGCGCTGGGGGGTTGTTTCGTCATCTGTGCCGAAGGAGAAGCTGGAGTCCCCGCCTGGCGGCCGTAGTACCCTGAAGAGCAACAAATGAAAGATTTTAATGTCAGTTGATTGACGTCCAACCAACCACACTCCCATCCCCCCACTCTTTAGGCCAATCTAAAATACAAGGCCTTCATGTCACACCACTGATCAGCTGCACAGTGCAAAAAAGAAAAAAAAAAAAATCAATAGTCAAATAAAACACAAGTATGCCTCAAGCTACTTACAGCCTTCTGCCTACTCCACCCTAACCCCTTCAAACACATACCACACACACAAAAAACACACAGGCTACCAGCAAGGTCTCCGCTCTTTAAGCCCCGGCTGTCAGCCTGTCAGACAGACAGTCACAATCTCTGCCCTGCAGCTGACTCCAGCCGCATATAATCACAGAGTTAGCTGGCTAGCTGCTGCCTCTCCTCAGCACAGATTCCTTTGCAGTGACATACGAGGGGTTGGTGTCAGTTCTTGATACCATTGTTAGTCCATCATTCAGTGAGTAAATCCAATACAATATCTCTTTTGGGTCAGTGTTACACAGTAGAGGTGAAAAGTCTGAGGTCCACAGTTAATGTAGGTCACCTAATAAATAGACTGTTCTAGAACAATATAGAGAGCCTGCATGCACACTAGTACATGGTAAACAATGCTCACTTTCCACCGACATTCCTTCCACCACAAGTTAAACAAAAGGAACATGATAATGAGTAGGGAAACCCTTTTTTCCTTGCTGTGCTGAAGGACAGTTGGGGTGGACGACAGAAACCGATGTGTTTGCAGAGCCCCTGCTGAACCCCTCCCTCTTTTTTTCCCAGCAAACTCTCCTCTCCTCGGAGTCCCTGAAGCCACCAGCTGACACACCGAGCAGCTGTCCGAGGGCCAGGGCCGGCAGATGGGAGTCCAAAAAGCAACTCAGTTCTCAAAGCAGAAGGCAACCAGGGATCTACACCGCGTGGCCTGCACTAGCGTGAATTTTCTCAATCAATTCTTGTATACACACTCGTGTCTGTCACACTTGGCTGTGACAGTAATGCCTAAACCAGACTTCACCTCCCGGCCAGAGAGGATGAGCTCATGCTTTCCACACGGATTGCGACGGGGGAAAAGCTTTTAGCTGCCTGGCAGCAGACCCCACCCTAGAATGAAACTGTAAATAATATCAGTGAAATGGCATTAATGTTTAGGAGCTGGAGGGCAGCTACAGGCAGGTGGAGCTAGGGCAGATAGGGCTGAGCTCCAGAGCAAAAGATGGCATGTTTGATAAAGCAGGGTAGGAGGCTTTTGATGGCCTACTAAGATTTTAGCCTAATTCTGCTCAAGTTGCTGCTCTACGGATCCCTTCGCTCAGCCAGCAGCAGAAATGACCAGAAGCTCGTTCAAGGGGGTTTAAGGAGCCAAAGCAAAGAGCTAAGGAAAGATTTACAGGCTTAGCTAGCTCAAAGCCCCCACCCAAGCCCCCGCATCATCCGAAAACAGCATGCGACTTCAAAACGCTTGATGACTGACCGAGATTTGACATGCTCACTCAGCAAAGTGCTAGTATTCCTTAAAAATCTGATTTCAAAGCCCTAAAACCATGCCTTATTATTGAGGATATCACAGTTTAAAGGCTTTTCTTTCTTTGCATCATTTTCACTGCAAAGGGGGGAGGAATGCATCCAGACGAGACGCATCACTTACTGGAAAGCTATGACTGCATGCTTGGAGGATGAGTGGTCTTCTTAAGGTGTTTTTCCATTAATATGAAGCTTTAACAGATATCATGAGTCAGACATATCTGCTGAAACCACAAAATGGGCATTATCTAAGTTTCTATAAACTTCCATTCTCCGTAACCGACAATGACCCAAATCAGAGATAATGACATATGCAGACACAAGTCTAGTCTAGGATTCTTCCTGTAATCAATCACATATTTGGACTCTGGCTCATTAGCTGTTTCCTTGGTCCTCTATAGGAAAAAATTAATAACAAAATCCACGGCGAATAGATTAGGTATAACGTTATTCATGGCTCCAAAGTGCAGCACATATAGAAATCACAGCAGGAGAGGAGCTCTGACTTGAACTACAAAAAAAGTTATTTTGCAGTGGGCCACAGCCAGCTGAGAGCTAACGTTAGGCTGCTTTGTCCATTTCTCCCCCAAAAACAGATGGAAAAGATCTCTACAGGCACTTGTTTTTTTCTCTTTTTTTTCTTATACTGGCCTATACCTTATTATTCTACAAAGGTCAGACAGGCTAATCAAACGAACTTGGTGAAGCTAAAGGCTGTGGCGCATCAGTCAACCAATAAGATTAACTTAATTAGCGAGACTATGTGACAGTTTAGCTAAATCCAGAAAAGTCCCTCGCCAGCCACCAGCGGGCTAATGTTAGGTAGCAGGCTGCCTTTCAGCAAAAGCAGAAAAGAGGCGTTTGCTAGCTGAGAGGCTTGCCCGCATCCCACTTCTTTTGTTCCTCCGTCAAAAGGCTTTCAGCTCCTTTTTTACCTGGAACTGCTTTTAGCACCAGGGTCCATTCCTTGAAAGGTGGTTGTCGTCGTCATCTTTAAGGAGTATTTCGATGTCTTGGCAGTAAGAAAATGGTCAGTGAAAAACTAGTTTAAAAAAAATTCCTCCTCCTTCCCCGCAGAGATGCGACGGGATGTAGACTCCACCCGACACTGAAAAACATAACGACGACCAGATCCGCTGGTTCTGCGGTGCCAGCCCACGAGACCCAGCCCACCAGCATTCGACCCGCTCTGATTGGACAGAACGCCACAGAACTCCTCTCTCATTGGACAGAACCTCAGAGATCGCCTCTCTTGTTGGTGGCAGGTCTCGGCTTCATGTCAGTGATCAGACAGTGGAGTCCAAATCCCCGAGGGCCTCTTTTTCTGCTATCTAATCTATAAGCATTGATTATGACAATCTGCAAAACGTTTTAAGTGGAAAGAAAAACGTGGGTAAACTTTGAACTCCAGCTGGTGAAAATCTTAGGACTAGCTTTTAAAGATCCACTACAGGGAAGTTTGAATATACATAAAATACTCAACTTTGAATAATAATTTGTGGCTGGTCACAAATGACCTGTTTAGAAATTATTAAAGATATCTACAGTTTCTCTACAGTTTCTGAAAATATTTTATTTCATACTTTTGATCAATGAATACAATATGTGTATGCTGTGTGTGTACAGTATGTGCAATGCAAGCTTCACAATTCCACATCACACTTGTGTAAGTTGACCAGGACCAGGATTTAAACTTAGATTTTACATGAGCAGAAAGAAACCTCCTCCTTTAACAGATGAACTTAAAAACTGTGTTCCTGTATCAAAGTGTGAACAGCACACAACAATAACCAAAACTTTTTTTAGTCTAAGTAGACTTTAACAAAAATCTGCAGCAAAATTACTACCTGGACTTGCGCTGCTGTGATAGTTCTACAGCTTTATTTTTATATCCATTGTATCACTGCCCAGAAGAGGGTCAGACAATTACACCAGAGAGGCAGACAAAAAAAGTGAAAGTCTGGAAAAAGACAATAGCTTTATTTTAACAGGCATCTTAATAGACAAGACAGATGTTTATGTAACTGAAACATCTCTTCAGGCTTCCCAAAATGTTAAGCTTGGCCTAGTCGAATGATTAATCAAAACATTTCTCTACACATCCACTACTATATAAAAAATGTATAAAATCAAATATTTTTTCTGAAGGGAACAGAAACCAAATGACAATCCGGCTCCATTCCCAAACCGGACATAGCATTCACCAAGTGATAGCCAGTCCCAAAAGAGTATGCTTTAAGAACAGATTTGCTGGACACTGACCAAGCCTAGCCCCCTGACATTTGACCAGAAAAGTCAGTTTTATTAATTCTCACTCTATCACCAGTCTGTCTGCAACCATAGAAACAAGCCCTTCAAATTGGGGAAGGGAAGTCCTTAACATTTACCACAATACAGCATGAACAAACAAAACCTGAACTCAGGGTGATCTGGATGTAGTTTATGTACAAAAACAGAAAAGTAACAGGGGCGGGAATGAAAATACTATACAGCAGTTATGTGTGGCAGAGAAAAGACAAACTTCTTCTGCGTGGAATTCTGTCGAGACAACAGGACAAGTTGTAAAGAAGCAGCCGCTGTGTATCACAGGCCAGGAGGGTTGGTTGTGTTGAGGAGGAAAATGGTGGCGAATTTGGTCAATTAAATCAGGCCTCCCGTCTGTTGTTGAAACACATCAATTGTATCTTCGTCTTCCATTTCCAACTGTTGAGAGAAGAAAAGTTATTTAAACACGTGCGACACTTTATAATGCAAAAAGTGGAAAGTGACAGGAAACTCTCCCTAAGTAGAGAGACACAAGTGGGCGGGGCATATTTCATGTCAAGATGTTACAGTTATGTGGCATGTGCCCAAAGGGTGACAGTTACGGTCTATTCAAACTCACATTTGTCTTTTGCATAGGCAAAATGGCACCATTGAAGCCAAAATGAAACGCTGTATTTGACTTTGATGATCACAGCATGCATAGACAGGCTTCTATAATATACAAGAACATGCAAGTACATTGGCTTCTTTCTACACTGCCATATTCAACACACATTTGAGAACACAGCAACTAAAACTTGAGTTTGATGTTCTCTGACAGTGTGAGGCATATACATGCTCCCCATAATAGCATGTCCTTAACCTCAGCCTACATTTCCTATGACACACACAACTCATTGTGGGGGCAATCTCCTGTATATTTAACTTTTTGACTGTTTAATCGTATCAGCGAGTGCCTGTGTGTCCTACAGTTATCACAACTTAGTCAGACATTGGGTTGTGTGTGAACATTTCTTCCATTTTCAACACGTATTTAACATTTCCCAGAAGGAAAAAAAAGAATGCCACAAGTCAAGCAAACTAAGACAAGCATCCCCATGAAAAAGCACAGATAGTAATGCATGAAATGTGCATACCTTCCTTGTTAAACATAGCAGAAACGCATCAGCGTGAGTAATGAAGCGTGTGGCAGTGCAGGCAAGGCAACCGAGTGCCCTGTGAGTGCACATTTTGTAAGCACACCCCTCTATTCAGTTTTGAGCAGCAAAACTCACTGTTTTAAGACTTCAAACGTACCTGTGCCGGCGTGTCTGTCTCATTTATTGGTTGTCCATCAAATCTGAACCTGATTTGCCTCATCGACAGTCCCTGGAGAGAAAAAGACATAAGACCTTTTGTATTAAATTACACCTGCACTGCCTCATCTGTCAACAAAAAGAACCCATCATCTTCATGCCTTCCCAGAATTTGTTACACAGTACTAACTAGGTGACTTTTATCAATACTTCAAACATTTAACAGCCTAAAAGAGGAAATTAAGAATGGTTCACAGAAAGAAATCATATATTCAACAATGTAAGGGGAAGGTTTACAGTTTCAGCAAAGATTCTCATATGATGTCAGCAGCTGTGACTGCTACTTGATATTGGATGGTGACATTTTACAGTGAATGTAGTATGCACTTTCAAAGGCTGATGTAAAAGGGCCTAAACAGAAAGGATAGGTGAAGATCCTGCAAGTTTACGCTCGAACAGTGACCGACTACATGATTTCATCAACAAAAATATATATTCACTGCCATCACTGAGTTTTGTCTCTGACTATACTAACTAAAAAGTTTAAAAACATATCAGAACAGAAAATTAAATAACAGTAATGTTTAGGGCAACACAAAGAAAAGAAATTCCAAAAAAATTCCACTTGCTGCAGAAATGCAAATTTAAAAATGAAATAAAATAAAATATTAAAATAAAATTAAAAAAAAAAGTTAGTTGGGATTTATTGTGTTCTTTAAAGTCATCTGTTAGATACAGCTCCAGTATTTTATATATAGAGATATATTTGATATATTATTGCAAAAGCTAAGAAAATAATATACAGTAGACTATTTTAAATTGTGTATGCATGTCGTGTTTCAGGTATGTCTGCTGAAATTTGAGGATCATGAAAACATCATAAGTTACACTGTCTTTTGCAGTGCAACAAAAATAAAGGGATGATAAAAAACATCTGGTTTTCACTGCAGTTTTAAAAATGAGCTGCATAACAAATATGTCTGTCCTGCTGGCATTCCAAGGAATAGACAATATTGGGATTGAGCTTTCAGTCTTCCATAATGTTGAACTCTCATTTGACTTTCAAATAAAGAGGAAAGTCAGAGGCTGTGTTTTATAAGATATTTTCCTCTTGACTTTTAGGTATAGATATTTCAGAATGTAAAAGTTATTGTCAAATCTCAGGATTGTTTCTGTAGTCATTCGATCACAGTTGCAACCAAGACTACAATTTTCAGAACTGAACTGGCAACAATTTCAGTGTTAACTCATTAGAATAAGTCATAAGAAGAAGTCAGCATTCCTGCATGCCATTATAGCAAGTACTCTGATGAAGGGCAACTTCAAAAGTGATTCAGATCTGCTGACAGAAAAGATGGGATATCTTTTGTGATTAACATATCTCAGATGTAGATAAGGCAGTTTAGTTTAGGAGATGAGCGAGAGGTAAAGCAGTAAGCTGCTGAGGGAAGATCTGCATTGACCCTGTGGACCTTACTATGTTCTAGCAGGGAGAGAAGAGCTGTAGAGCAGAGCTGGATCATAGCCAGTAAACTATGAACAATAACTCTTTCAGAGAAAACGATGAATTACTTTTTAATGAATGTCATCTGGCTTTTATGTTTGAACTTTTAACATTCTGCTATGTCTTTAGATTTGGATATAGTTGGATATAACTCCAGTATGAGAGGCTCAGGTAGATCTTAACCTCTTTTAACATACTGAACTATATCAATGTCTGCAGTCAGTCTTCATGTTAAATAAACACAGTTAACACATTTTGACCACATAATTTATATGGTAAGTGGGACTTTTAAATTGCCCTGATAAAACTACTTGTTTTCTTGAGGTTAACTGTGCTTCATTTAGAACGCCGTAAAACAAAAGCAGCAATTACCAGTCACTAAGTGCACGCGCTGGTGTGAAAAGGCTGAAAATGATTACTTTCATCACAGCCTTTTTTGTCTTCAAACAAGACAAACATGTGCATACTTCAAAGCTGTTGCTCTGAACCATCAAGTAATTCCAATAATTATTTCCATATGATGTAAAGGCAGCATAACTTAGCAACATAGCTCTTGTAAGCCTTGGTCTGCAGTTGGAAGGAGACTACCTGAGTAAATGCTGTTCTTTGATAAATATGTAGGCCTACAAGGTCTCTGCTATGTTAAAAATATTCCACTCTAATAGGCCCTTTTTATTGGCAGACATTTTGACATGTCATAGCAGGAAAAGCCTGGGTGTAATTAATAACTTTAATAATAGCTGCATTACATTCAGATGTGCCAGTTCCAGTGCCTGAAAAATGCTGGTCTCGCTGGGACATTTAAATGTTAAATGTTATTAGTAACATCTATGCTTTTTTGGCAAATCAAAAGCATGCAGTGAAAAGGCAAATTAAGAGGCAGCAGGAGTTTTGATTCAAATTTACAAGAGGGACTGTGGGTGTCACTTACCCAACATACTGCTCCTAAAATCCAATATTCAAGTGGATGTATTAAATGAAGTAGATGTGAGTAATACTGAGGTGCTGCACCTTTTCATCCACTCCAAAATGACTAAAAAGCTAAAGGAAGCAGCTCCTACCTAAACAGTGCAATGCAGTCTTAAAACTAAAGCTCCATTAAAGGCTAATTCAGAGAATTTCCAACTGATCTAGAACAAAACATTTGACTCTCAGTGGTGGTTGATACACTCACCTTAAAAAGTACATATCAACAGATTAATAACAAATGAAAAGGAGACTGGAAAATATTTTACTTTGTTAACATTTTCCTTAAGGGCTGAAAGTAAATATCACAACAAGCACACAAGTGAAGGAGAATATCAAAGCTATCCTTTGGATTTTTCACTTCACTATAGATAAAGGGTAGTCAAATAGCATGTTGCGTAATTGCAATGCAATGCAATGTAATATGTAAATTATTAGACCTGCGTTCAACAAGTCAAAATGTCTGCTGTGAAAATGGTCTGTACATCTTTAGCACACCCTCTGGAATAGCTCTGTAACTCCCTAGTCTGGGAGCTGCTGGTTTAGGAAATGCACATCATCCTGAATGTTCACAATCAGTGACGGCTGTTGTTTGCTGATATTGTGCCATGCCCACCTGTCTCTCGCAGTAGGCCTTCATGAGTTTGATGAGCGGCGTGTGTCTTTTGATCTTAAACTGCACTACAGATCCATCCTGACCTGCTACCTTCAGGTTTATGTGTTCATTGTTTTCTGTCTTGACTCCTTCCTGAGGGACAGAGACAGAGAGGGAAAAGAACCATTAACAAAGACGTGAAGGGGACCAGAGCAGGAATACTGATTCATCAGTTTAGTTCATCAACAAAATAATGATCTGCAAGCTCTAATGTTAGTTCATTTTAACAACCAAAAATACCACGCTGGTTACAGCAGATATGAAGAACTGCATGTTTCTCTCCATTATAATAAACCAGATACTGTGATAGAGGTGCTGCAATTTAAGTTTTTGTTGAAACATTTTTAAAAAGCAGTTGACTCACTGCAATTTGTGCTGCTGTTGAGCTGTCCTGTGTTATACAAAGAAGTATGTCTTTTCTTTAGCCTACTCTCACTGATTTGAATGGGGGCAACAAAATAATAGGAACACCCCTGTCAACACAGTGCAGTACAATTCAAAAGCACTGCAGACTGCATCAACACTTCATTAACACATTTTCAGCAAAAACTGAATATTGAAACCTTCATGAATGGATAAATCTTAACTAGGTAACGAACTGACGACTTTTGACGAGTTTTGACCAGAGCACATATCCCTTTACTGCCTCTCATTGACTTATAAGCCATTGCTGACAAAGTTGCAGATAATATTGGATATACAAGATTTTTACATTAACATGATTCAAAATGTGAAATAATTAATTAACCGCAAAAACAAATATCCCCATGAGGTTCAGGTATACCTAAACGGTTTCTAAAACGACTTTCCCGCAGCATTTTCCTTTTGTTTACATCCTGTTTCAGCGTCTGCAAGATCAGATCAATACAAGCCACAGCCTGATATCAGCAAATAAAGGTAAAAAGAGAATACTGCAGTTTTAGAGGGACCAGTTCTCACAGGTATGCCGCTATTGAGTGCACAAAGTTTCTCCAAGTTAGACAAATTAACAAAAACACACACACGTTGGTAAATTGAGTCATGCACTGAGGATGACACCAGCTGGTTGGCTGAGTGTTATCAAGCAAAGAGCGATCTGCGCGCCTGTGGATGCGCGTTCACAAACCTTCCGGTCTATCAAAGTAGGGATAGCTAGTAGTTGAATTTTAGCTCTCAACTTTAACAAGGTGGAACAAAAGGCTTGGAAATGTCCGTTTTTTTCTATGACCTCCTGTGCCACAAATCCGGTGAAATAAAGGGATACTGTGACACAATGTGGAAACACTCACCTTTGGTTTTTCATCAGCCATGGTCACTCTTTTGGCGCTTCTCTACGCTGCCACACAAAGAATACGGGTACGCGCACGTACTCGTCCCCGTTTAAAAATTTCGAACCGAACGTGCGCGGCCATGTGCCACTGCGCGTCCACTGCACTGGGCGCTGAATGGCTGTAGGTAGTCACGAGGTTGAAAGCGCAATCTGTGCATGGGCGGGAGAGTCTCAATGCGCGTTAAAGAGGCACCGAGGAACACATGCACGCGCACAGCGATGTTTTGCTTTTTGTTGTCAGGTTTAGAGGGGCAGTTATCCCACAACACGCACCTGACCACCGTGCTGATTTCTGATTAATGCTGCATGGATCAGTCATCATCACCATACAGTACATTACGCGTACTGGGAATGTTGTACTTGCACTTTATGGTCTTTTTTCTTTCTTTCCTTCTTTTAACCCTTTAAATCCCAGCGGCCATCTTGTTTTTCTGCCTGATGATGAAGATGCACTAAAACTATATTAAACGAATACTTTTACATGAAGAAAGTATGTGTTCGTACAAGACTGAGTCTTAACAGATTCCAGTGAGAATATTTGTGTGATTTCTTCACATTTGGATGTCAGAAAAACAATTCTCATATTTTGATTATTTATTTCTTCCATCTGGTATGTGGACCTGGTTCTCCAGACCTTCAGGATTTCTGATTATCCGTGTTAACATTTTTATTAATAGTGTATTTTTCAGTTATCTACATGTCTGTTGGGGAGAGACCATGAGGCAAACACAGCGGATAAGAGAACAGGCAGGAGGACGGGCAGCACCATTCGTGACGTCATGACAACTGCGCCGTAAGGACTTTTGACTGAATGACTGAGGCGCGTAAGCAGCACCGCGCCTGTAGTTCATGGCATGAACATTTTATAGCTGAAAAGCCAGTCATTTTATATTTTACATTGTTGATAGCATTGTTCCCTGATGGAGGAGGTAGACGTCGAACCGGCCGTCACTGTGAGTTACCGCTATACCTTATTTTTCTCTCTTTACTGCCACTGAGTAGCAATGCTAACAAGCTAACTGCAACGCAGCAACCTGTCAACTTATCTAAGTTGAACAAACACAAAATCACTTAACGTCTGTTGCAAACATTAAGAGTAACATCAAAGATACGATTGTCTTGACACATGTGAAGCATAAGAGCATAAAAGATACAATTCTACAGGACTTGTTACAGAATATTAAAAGGGTCTAAGTAAAATTCAGTGTAATAAGAGGTAGAGGATTTTGCTTGACTAAAGATAATACTGTAAAAAAGCTACCAGCAATAATTAAATTTAGCCAGTATTTACCTGAAATCTTTCCATCCCCTCTTTCATTAGATATTTACAATGTCTTTCTTTTTTAAATGCAGAATATTCCTGCAGCCAGTGATGGGAAGCATTTGGGATTTGCGTGGGGTCCTGGTGATATCCTTGTGTATGAGACCCTTTATAAAGCAAAAGGTATTTGTCAATATTAACACAAGCTCCCTTTCTATGTTTTCATATCCTCGCCCCTCTATTTTACCAGATGTTAGTTTCTGTCTTTCATCCTTCCCACCCTGTGTTTTCAGGTGCTAAAGGGTCAGGTTGCTCCTTCATCCATGAAGTCAGGAAAGACGAAGACATCTATTCCCCTATTTTACGCAAACTCTTCAATGAGTCACATCACATCTTTGTTGGTCTGCAGACGATTAGAGAGGACCTTCCCAGCAAGAACAAAAAACCCCAGTAAGTCCTCCCATCTTTTCCATGTCACTGCATCGGTTTCCAGTGACATAAATCCTATTACAAAAGGCAGATGAAGCACTTACTTAAATGATTGAGGAATGATAAATGTCTCTATATATATGTCTACCTCTTAGATTTGTCAGCATCAGTAAAAACTACAGATCTGTGATACGAGCCTGTATGGAAGAACTTCAACAGGTTGCAGGTCAGAGTTTTGCAATTTAATTTTGTTGTTTTTGTCTTCAGTGTGATTTCACAGGGATAGTCAAATTGACCTTTTTGTCTTTTCTACAGTTTCTACAAAAGATGCTCAAATGGCCACGCAGTATGGAAATCAGGTGTGTTCTGCTATTGTGTGTATATCTGTGCTGCAACATGCAAAGACATTACATTCATTTTTGGAGAGCAGACTAATGCACATACACAATACCATATGTGTATTTCAGGTTTCAAGTAGAGGCAACGTTTGTTCAACATTTGTTCATTCAACTTTTAGTAGAATGGTATTGTTGCGGTATAATAAGACACAATTCTGTTGCATGCCAGTAATTTATGAAAACAAAGAACATTTTATTTGAAAACAGAGACACTCACTTGTGAGCTAGAGTTAGTAAAAGTGACAATTAATGCACATACATACTCATTTTTAAAAAATTCAAATCAACTTTTGGCTTATTTAGTCTTTAGATGCTGTCCTAACCCCAGCCTCTGTTTTGTTTTGTCACAGGTGTCCATTCTGTTGGCCATAGAGCTGATCTGGAATCTGTGTGAAGTTCTGTTTATCGACGCAGCCCCTGGTTAGAGTTTGATTTTTTTCTTGTAGTTAATCTCCCGCCTTTATTTTTGTAATACATTGTATTACTTGACTTTGAGATTAGGAAAGAACCCAAACAAACAAATGAGCTGTGTGTGTGTGTTTGTCTCCTCAGCGGGTTCCCTGTTGCTCCACCTTCTGGACTGGGTAAGGTTACACAAGGCCGATGTGGATGAGAAGGCCAGAGATGTGCTGCAAAGTGAGAGCCCTGCTGAGCACCACGACTACTGGGATGTGGTAGGTGCAGCAACATGAACACAGTCATGTCTTTAAAACTTGCCATGCACACACACACACAGAGACACCCAGTTCTACTTTTAATGACTGGTGCAAGATGTGGTGCTGATTTTGAGCAGAGATGTTCTCTCTCCTAGTATCACCAGACAGACACATTTCCCTCTTCATTTGCATTTTCTCTGACGTAGAGCTCAGTGTAAATCTCTGTTTTCTTTGCGTCTGTGCTGTGCAGGTGGTGAGTTACGTGCTGCAGGGCAGGTTGGAAGAAACCAGACAGATGCTGGTGAAGCAGGCCACCCTACAGCCTGCTGCTAGAAACATGTTCAAGCTGATGGACAGTCTGCTCAGCAAGATGCCCTTCTACAATGTAAGATCATTTTTCAATTGTTTATCTTATTGTGTGGCTTTAGACTACCTTGGCAGAATGATCAGGACTTAATTTTATTTCATACTCTTGACACCCATCATTATTTTACACATGGTTCAATCTCATTTTTAAGGAATTATTAATTATTAATCAGGTGGGAAAGGTGCACTATGAATTTTACTAGGCTAATCAGCACAGACTTATTACAAGCCACTCTGACAAGTAACATCTTACAATATACTGCAATTCATCAGAATGACACCTCAAACTACAGCCTCAAAAATGAATCAACACCTCCACCTCTGACCTTTCTGTGATATTTCCTCAGCCTGGTGGCACCCAGACGTTAACAGAGTTTGATGTAAAGTGGAGACACTGGCACGAGGAGGTGGACCGCTGCCTACAAGACAACTCTTTTGCCAGTAATCAACACCTGGAGATCATCTGCAAGGTCAGTGGCCCTGTCACCTCAGTAGTCCACTCTGTTCTCCACCTTCGTATTACATGTATACTTGACCACAAACTATAGTCTCCAAAACTGAACATCATAGCCTTCATGAATGGAGGATTTATTGCAATACTTTTGTATTAGACTGCATTACTCTTAGCTAGGTGTACCTGGCAGCTGAGTGTATGTAAAATAATATCTGTAGTAAATTGTACATTCTTTTTTACATTTTAAACATTTTAAACTATTCATCCAACACCACTTTAACCTCTTCCTATCTGTTTCATATTAGATTCTAGTAGGGGACGAGGATACTTTGCTCATGCACAAGGAACTGCTGAGCACCTGGTACCACTTCCTGGTTACTAGACTGCTGTTCTGTCACCCCACGGTCAAACCCACTGAGTTGCATTACTATGCACAGGTACGCTGCACTAACTGCTGCTGCACCACTCAACACTCATCTCTGCTACTGTATCCCTGTTATTTACTTTGTGTGTGTGTGTGTGTGTGTGTGCGTGCTACAGTCATGCATGACTATGTTTCTGGACTCGAGGAGCGTCCCTGAGCCCCTAGACAGCATCTTATTGGCTGCCTTTGAGTTTGACATCCATCAGGTCATCAAGGATTGCAGGTATGATGTAGGATTTAACAGGGTGAAATAAAGGGATAATCTTTACCCATATCACAATTACTAATTCATGAAATAAGTAAAGTGTGTAACAGTGCATTCACATTTGAAGAGAGGCTCGCTTTTTTGTGTGTGCGTTGGCTGCAGGGGTTGTATTTACTTCTATTCACTTAAAAAATCAACAAAATATATAGTTTCCCCAAACATTTGCATTTTATGGTTCTTGTTTATTCTTACAGCCTATAATGTTTAATGTAATTTCTTCACCATGTGTCCTTTCAGCATTGCTCTCAACAACTGGTGGTTTGTGGCCCATTTGACAGATCTCTTGGATCACTGCAAACTCCTGCAGTCGCACAATCTGCAGTAAGCACTTTGTTTGGCTGCATTTGTACTTGAATACACTTTATTCAGCAAACTTCTAACATATCTTTCTGGTGTGTGTTCAGCTTTGGCTCCAACTTGAGAGAGTTTCTCCTGTTAGAATATGCCTCTGGTCTCTTCACTCATCACAGGTATGGTTATCTATAGTTCAGTATGATAATTATATTTGTGGTATGGAAATTCTGTTAATTAGTGTTTCCAGCTTTTACAGCTGGAAATTATTATTTTTTTTTCACAGGTTGTATTTTTATGATTAATCATATCACAGTTGCCTTTATGTTACACTTACTATGTTTTTGTGCACATGTGTTTGTGTTAAGTCTGTGGCAGCTGGCCGTGGACTACTTTGACCACTGCCCAGAGTTTGGCCGTGTCTACCTGGAGCTGCAGATTGAACGTGTTCCTTTAGACACCGAGCGCAAAGCCCTCAAGGTGCTCAGGATCTGTGAGCAGAGGCAAATGTCAGAGCAAGGTAGCGCTCTCTTCCCCTGTGCCCTTCTGTCATTCTATATCCACCTGTGTTGCACAAATGTAGACACAAAGGTAAAGTCATTTGTTTCTCCGGTGCAGTAGAGATGTAAACCTGAATTTTTTTTGTCTTTTCAGTGCGGAGCATCTGTAAAATCATGGCCATGCGGGCTCTGAGGAACAACAGACTGGGCTCTGCTCTCTCCTGGAGCATCAGGGCCAAAGATGCTGCCTTTGCTACCCTCATTTCAGAGAGGTTAGTCCCCTTCACAACATATTCTTCAAGATATTTCTCAACACAGTGAATAGTTGTGCTGGAACCTTGGGTAGAATAATCCTCAAAGAACCCCAGAAGTTATAAAAGTCTTAATTTTTTCCTTCACTCTTTCCCATTAATGCATTTTAGCTTTTCTCCTTATCAGAGAGCGCTTTGCCTTTTTCTCCTCAACTCTGTTTCCACCACTGACTCTGAAGGGCAGCCTTTTTGCAGACATCTCTGAAAACACTTGATTCTTAATCATCAAACAAGGATGCCCTGTTCAAATGTAGAATTAATATTAATGTTGAGAGATGATCTCTCTTGATTTTATTACACCCTAAAGAACTCCCCTTTGTTAGATTGGGCTATTATTAGGCTGATGTTTTGTACTCAGACAAAGCCTTTTACACAACATGGGGAAAAAATAGCATAAAGGATTACATGTGGTGGACTCGAAACAAATCAAGCATTGTAGTCTGTTTGAGAACTCAGATAAATTACAGCTTGCCAGTGTTCCTGTGAAAGCACTTTGTTATGAGGTTACCTCATTCAAGTGTGTGTGTGCATGTGTGTGTGTCAGGTTCCTACAGGATTACTGCGCCAGAGGGACGTTCTCTGATCTGGACCTAATAGACAACTTGGGCCCAGCAATGCTGCTCAGTGACAGGCTCACTTTCCTTGGTATAAACAAGGAACACACCACACACACACACACACACACTGCTCCACTTGGGACTCAGCATTCTCACAAGTTGAATTCACACATCAAGTTATAGCACATTCAGCATTGTGTCACATGAGACTCAGACACAGAAACATGTGTACACACAGAGATATAAATAAAGCTTAACACAACAGCATGTGACAGAGTGAATAGAGACAAACCATCTAAACAACCTTCTAAAGCTGAGATTCAAGTAGAGTCCATTTAAAGGAATTACTTTTCTATACATAACATAGTACAATTCACACAGATGAAATTAACGTGATACAAAGTTATCAAACAGCACATTTACTTCACTGTGTGTCACATCTACATCAGCATTAGCTCAGTAGTGATCAGACACTGTTAAAATGGGCCAGTTTTTTTTTCCCTGATAACGTTGCTCTCTTTTCATTCCTAGGGAAGTACCGTGAGTTCCACAAGTTGTACGGAGAGAAGCGCTTCAGGGAGGCGGCTAAGCTGCTCCTCTCCCTCATGACGGCCAAGATCGCCCCCCGGAGCTTCTGGATGACTCTGCTGACTGACGCCCTGCCGCTGCTGGAGCAGAAAGAGGTCAGTCACCACAAAGTGTTCAGTGTACTGTGGGTTTGGATAGACTTCTATCCTAATCACAATATAGACATTGATATTACTGATTTTCTGAAGGTAAAATAAAAGATAGGACATTTTCAAATAAAATTTTCAACTTTGTTTTAGATGATTTTGTCATTTCTTTAGACAAAATAATAATGTAGAATGAAAATTAGCTTTTTCATTAAGGCACATAAAACGTCAGAGGCAACAAATAAAATACTTAATTTCAGTGTTGGTTAATCTATATATTCTTTTTTCTTCCCTTTGTTATTTGATTGATAAAACATTAGAAAATGTGAAAATGAACCTGAAGATATTCAGTTTACTATCTATTTTAACAATTAATTGATTATATCTAATTAGTTGCTGATTACTTTTCTGTTGATCTAAAGATCCGTTAACCAACTAATTGTTGCAGCGCAACCAGATTATATAAGAAGGTATATAGAATAGACACAAGGCCACATCAAATGTCAAAAGTTGGTGTCCAACTGTGATGAAAACATATTTTCAATGTGATCAGATTTCAGCTGCATAATTGATTCTGTTTAGTGATTGGCTCTAAATAAAGCGGCATATCGTTTTAGTCTGATGAAAAACCTCTGTCCTCTGCAGCAGCTGCTTTACAGCAGATTCACCCATTTATCTGTTGATTTGTGCACATTCCTGTCAGGTAATTGTTTTTATAGTGAAAGAGAACTTTGTGCGTCGCTCTCTGTTCTGCAGTCCGTGACTGTGACTGGATAATCAACATGTCTAATTACGATCATGCATTTTAAATTACTAGTCTCAAGACTAAATCTCTGAGTGGGTCATACTCTTCCTTTGTGCTGTCAGTTGTGATCTGCACATTGTCATTCATTTTGTCCCAAACAGAAATAAACCACAGTGTTGACTATTGTCATGGTGCAGACTTGAACGTCACATGACAAACTTTGTAGTTCACATTATTATGTTAGATATGGAAACAAAAGAAGCATGAACAAAAGAAGAACTGCAATGCTCGCAAAAAAGGTTGTTCTGTGGTCTGTTTAATCATAGAGAGGCTTTTTTTGTTTTTGTTTTTTAGGTGATCTTCTCAGCAGAGCAAACCTATGAGCTGATGTTCTGTTTAGAGGAGCTCACCTCCTCTCTGAACACCACAACTCCTGGCCCAGACAGACCAATGCAGGTATGTTTCTCCTCACACAGCCCTAATACTGCTTAAATGATCAAGATAAACTCTAGAGAACTGATTACCCAAACATTGCTTGGCTTATAACACACAGACTCAAACCTGGTCCTGGAAGTTCACCTCTTACTCTTACAGTGATGATACAAGGATTTGCTGAAATATTAAATCCAGTCCACCTCTGATTCAAGTGCATTTGTCTTTTCAGGAGGAAGACATAGAGCTGACCAAAGTGGAGCTCCTGAGACTCGCTCTGGCCAGGAATCTGGCTATGGCCATAGTCAAAGAGGGAACAGTGGAAACATGAACAATGACAGTAAAAGGAAAACTCTTGTTTTGCATTTTTGTACTGTATATAAAATTCAAGTAATCAAAATGTGCTCTTTGGTAATAAAAGTTTTCATGATGTGCATTTTTTCTGAATCTTGAATTTAATAATCATGAGTGTAACAAGCTAAAGAACCCCAGATTATGAGACATCTGTTGAAAGAAATATTTATTTTTTTCATGCAGCGAACAAATGGCACATCATACAGTATGTACAGACCTAACACGCTCCCAAAATCTACATGTCACATGTTCACATAACTTGTCATACAACACACGATAGGTACATTACATTACATACTATGTACATTAAACACACTTCTTTGCATCCTATATGATGATAAGCTTAGGACTACCAGAGAGGGGACCTGGATCGGACTGATGATGATTTATGAAAATTTACCCACAGCACAGTTCCACTCCATCACACACACTGCACATTAATCTCCCTGGTGACAGATTTCTCTTTCAAGCTACCAAATTTAAACTCCCGATTTTTCAGTTCACATTTTCTAGGTTCAGTGATGCACTGAAATACTATAACAGAAAATAATAAATATGACAAAAATACTCCCAATACTGAGACTGGCAGAACAGTTAACATTATTACATAAAGAACAAAAATACTGATACCCAGTGCTTTCAAAAAAAAAGGGCAAATTACTTTTTACTTTCAAAAGAAAAAATGCATCACATGAAATAAAACTAGTATTCCATTATTTAAAATGAAATGATGAAATGTACAGTGCTGTTGGTTGCCTTACTTTGTCTTTACAGCTCAGTAGTCAACATTGTTGGTCCACTAATCTAGCACAGGGCTACATTAGCTAGAATAACTGTTAAACACAGTTCACTTCAAAAATCCTGATGGCTCAAATAATCACATAATAAGTACAATAATCAGTCCACCATCTTCCTGCAGAAATGAATAGGTAACAGTACTTTTTAATCAGAGGATGAATTTGCCAGTGTAAAGAAATCTACTAGATACCATTTCCAAATCTCTGGAAATATTCAAGTATATATATATATATTTTTTTTTTGCAGGCTGGATGAGTGTTCAGTCAGAGGAATAAATAAAAGCACAACAGATGTCTCTTAGGCTCTGTCAATGTAGAGGTTAATTTCTTCTAAAATATTTGAAATGCTGCAGTGCAACATTTCAGACTGAGGCAGAGCTCTAATGCATTTGTTATTTAAAATACATTCGGGAAAATCCATTAAAACATTAATCTCAAAACCGTCGATCTGTTAACACTGTGGCTATCTCCCTCAACAGTGTATATCTTTGCTTTGTTAGCTATCTGCAGAAAAGCACAAGCTTTGTATAAAGAAAACTTTTAGTGTCTGTTGTCAACATCTCACTGCCAAGAATAACAATGGCCAGAAAATGAAAAACAACTATAAGGAATGTGAAGCTGAAAGTTATTGTTACTGTAACAATGCAGCTGAATTTCTCCCGCCCCTCCGCCTTACCCTCCGTTCTCTCTCTGGGATGCATGTGAGTACACATACACACCCCTTCATGGAGTACGAACCAGTCTGTCCCTGCTGACAGGCCTGCATGCTGCTGCTATAGGTGACCCCACGCCTCTGGTGGGGGGAACTGGTCGACCTCTCCGACCTCGTTGCACAGACGGTCTCCTAGTGTGAAAGCCAGCTTGTAGCGCAGACGCACTTTCTCCTGTGAGGACACACACACAGATCTCTAAGCATTATCACCATGTTTCCACAGCTTTTTAGGGACTGCCTGCCACGATGACTGACAGCTGTATGGCTCAGAAACTCTTTGTGGTTTGTGTGTGGCTAGGTCCCTTTAATGTCATGACGTCACCTACCTTTGCTGGATTAGCCAGTAACATGATCTGGGTGATGGAGGCTGGAGGTAGAATGGGATTGAATGGTGCCAGGTCTGTTCCTGATGGAGGCTGCAGCTTCACCTTCATTGACTTGTGGAAGATGAATGGAAAAGTCAGCACTGCATTTTAAAGCCTTTATTAAAGGACAGGTCCGCATCTTTTTCAAGCCTATCTTTGTGTTTCCACAGACAGTGGAGGAGGGTTGAAGACAGCCGAGGGAAAGTAGCACAATTTTGCAAGAAAAAGACTTCAACTTAGTCACTGCACCCGACCAGTTCTCTATTAAGGTGCTAGAAGCGTCAATGAGTCCAAAATGAAAAAGATCTCTGCACACTTCGATCTGTGCAGTGTTTTGACTTAATTTAGTGAGCTTTCAGATCTTCATCAGAGCATGCAGCCAAAGATACACAGTCACACTCTAATCACTGGCAGTATGTGCTACACCTGTGTACTGTGTGGAGGAGGAGTCTCCTCCTCCTCACCTCTTGGGAATTGTAGTTTTATAGTACTATAAGCCCTACAGATTGACTTGTTATAAGATACAAGATACAAGAATGATGGTACAAGCCTTTCAAAGCCCCACTGAACATGTGATGCAATTATATATGAATGTTATTAGTATAAGGTGCTTGTTGATTTTATATGTGTTTTTCTATATTCCCTGTGTTCCACCCTTCTTGTGATTGTTTGCTCATTGTTGAGTCTTGTATGCTCTGATGAAGGTCTGATACACCAAAAGTTCACAAAATAAAGTGAAAACAACACATGGATCTAAGAGTGCAGAGACCTTTTTCTATCAAAGTCTCTATCAGTTAAAATAGGTTATTTAAAATGTAAAATATTTTATTGGTGATACAGACACATTAGTATAGTGGCTGCAATGGAAAATGGTGTGAAAACTTTGGTGTAAAGCACAGGTCAAGTCAAGTTGATAAAGTACGTCCACTAGCTGTAGTGAAAGTCTCTACCTTGGGCACAGCAGCTTGCAGTACCACATTGTGAACAGGCAGGGGCGCTGTGTTCAGCATGGACACAACCATTACGAGAACGTCAGGTCTGCAGGGGGGACAGTCGGATGCAAAGTTGAGCAGCACACGAACGCCATCCTTATCGTAGGCTGTCACAGGCAGCACTTTACCTGAGGACAGATGAGGCACGGCAAATCAGGAGCAGGCAGATATGAGCTATCCAAAGAGTCTACATCCATAAATGTATTCCTTTCTCCCTCTTTCCCTTTTATCCTTACTGGGTCTGATGGCCTCCAGAGGGACGTGCACATTGCTCAGGGAGATGTCTGAGGCTCTGGCCGGGCTGCCCTGGAGGGGAGGGTGGCAGGGCGACAGAGAGCCGAAACAGTGGGCTCCCCGGGGCCGAGCCCAGGCCCTGTACCCTAGCGTGGGACAGGGCAGGAGAACCAGGCATCGTACCCTGGAGAAGAGAGGCTGAGGAGGGAGAGCCCTGCCCAGTTACGAGGGGAGGTACTGCTGCAGGGTTTATTCCAAAGTTGCTTCCTCTGGCCGTCATCTGGCTGGGCAAACTGAAGATCAAATTTGATAGATTACTATGAGAAGATTTGATCAATCAAATAAAAACCATCAATTCTGTAAAAATGCCTACAGAAAAAAATAGGGCGTTTGCTATTGTTACAATCAGAAAGTACTGACTTTCAATTAAACAGCAGAGAGAAAAATACTGTGGATAACTCCGATACCTCTTGTGATCTGAAAAGCCTATCATGGCCAGGTCTTGCAGGTTCTGGAGACTGTGTATGCTGGTGGCTGGCTCAGCTGGGGGCACCACTGGACCTGAACAAGTTATACTGCCAAACATATCCACACTTGGTGCTGGAGCCTGCAGAGGAGATGAGGAGACAACATAATTTACCTCTCTCATTACATCATAAACAGCAGCACGTGGTTTGGTTAAAGTTGCTCACAAACTATTTTAGATGTACCTGCAAGGAAGTCCATTGACTGGACACTTCTTTCAACTTGGGTTTTGATTGGCTGCTCAAAGAGGTAGGGGGGTCATTTAGGCCTGAAAGAAACATTTGTATCATCAGAAATACACTTTTCCGTTTCCTGGCAGAGGGCTGAGATCACGCAGGAAAATGGTGCTCAGTTTAGCAAAAAGACTGCAAACAGGTAGTCTGGCTCTGCCTGAAGCTAAAAGTCATTAACACATTATATGTTGTTTAATTTAATCTGTACAAAATGTATATAAACAACAATTTGCCATTTTACACTGGGGTGATATGGCCAGACTCTCTCTTGGCTGGGAAACTCCAGAGCCAGAAGCCAAGCCTAATTGCCAAATGTCAAACAGTTCCTTTAAAGGTGCTATATGTAGGTTTTTGCTATCGCTACATAGACAATGTTAGCATTAACAGCTGTTTATTTACCAAGAGCTTCAGCCACTGTTGTGGTTAAGAGACTGCTGGATGCTATCGTTAAGTGGTATTATGAGACAGGACTAGACAGGACATGCTAACTTCAGTAGAAGAAAAGAAGTGATGGCAATAGAAGCAAAACAAGAGTTAACATTGGTGTTGCTGTCCCCAAAGGAGAGAGGGAGAGGAGAGAGAGAGAGAGAGAGAGAGAGAGAGAGAGAGAGAGAGAGAGAGAGAGAGAGAGCTCTTGGTGAGTAAAGGAATGAAGTTTGATGCCTAAGTTTTTTTTTTTTCAAACCTAGATTGTTTAGTAAACAGCTGTTAATGGTAGCATTGGCTATGTAGCGTTAGCACAAACTAACATTTAGCACCTTTAACTCGAGTCAAAGCAAAGTGAGAGATAAGGACCCCAAGTAACAATGTAATACAGTACAAGTACAACTGTTCATGTCAAATATGAACAAATGAAAAACCTAGGGACAGCAGCTCATCATCAAGGAGTGAGAGAGCAGTGGAGGCCTTGTCGAGGGGGAGATGACTCGGGCTGCTGCTCTGACTGCCATGGGAGCCAGCCAGGCGTTTTGGAGGAGGAGGCAGGACGGGTATCGGAGAAGCCGTGGGATTGGCGGAGACAGGATGTGAGGACTGGGCAGGAGGGATGATGGGCTGAGGCGGGCTAGGAGTGTCAGGGCCGGCGAGGTCGATCAGTGTATCTGTGGTCTCTGTGGAGAGATAAAGAGGGGAAGATCGATTGGAGCAGCTCAATTAAATCACACAGAGGCAGGATATTTGTGTAGCAATCACAATTTTTATATAAAATGCATAAATATGTGCACGATTGTTAAATATCTCTCACCACTCTCACTGTGACCAGCTGTAGATTGAGGCTCTTCACTGTCACCGTTGATCGGCTGCCCCTCGACTATCTTCTTATAGGAGTTAATGACTTTGGAGAGATCATCACTGGCCTGCAGGATGTCACCTGAGGAATCAAATTACACAGATTACACACCATGAAGTGATGAAAATGCAAACACAGGGCTTCTTCACAAAATACTAAACTACCAAACCTAAACTGGTGTCATTGTCCTCTGTCTCAGTGGCCATTTTGAAAGCAGCACGCCTCAGCTTGTCACACCGCTCGTAGAGTTCCTGAGGAGAAATACAAAGGAGGTGCTGTACAGTTTATATGCAGCTGTGATGCCAGCTGATGTGCTGGAATTTCTGTAGTTAGTTTATTGACTTAAATATCACAAGACAAATATATAAAGACAGCTTTACATGATCAAATAAGTTAAGACACTATTAAATTACTAAACAGTATGGTCTACATTTTCAGTTAGAATAGACAGTGAACTAAGATCATTTGAATTCTATTAGAATTTTACTTATTTTAGGTTGTCCTTGCATTTGACAAATGTTAACTTTATATGGTGATGGATATGGCCAGCTGATAATTAGAGCTGAGCAGTCTTTGGTGTACTCACAATGATTTATTGTATGTATCACATGTATTCAAACATAAAATTCAGATCCATTAATGAAGTTCAGAGTTTTAAATGTGTTTTTTCTTTTTTTCTCTGTGAGGGAAACAATCAGTTTCATCCTTCTTTGTTAAAATTGAACTCATTTAAGTTGACCATGTCATTTGTGTGTGTGAGTGCGCAGACACACACCTTGATGATCTCCTTGTCTGAGTCGGTGGAGCTGTCTTTATTGTAGTGGGAAAGCATCTCAGTCAACAGCTTGACGTTGATGTTCACCTCCTCCAGTGTGTGCAGCCGCTTTGTAACCTTCTGTACTCGTGCCTCATCCTGATAAAGACCCAAAGTAACAATGTAATACAGTACAACTGTTCACATCAAATATGAAAAAATGAAAAACATGTATATTAGCCAAAGTCCAACAGTTTAATAAGCTCTATTGGCAACACTGTCCTCATGCGTCTCACCTCTTTCACCATGTTTTTAATTAATCTGTTGGCTTCCTGGAGATCCTCTGGATTTTTACTGCGGAGAAGCTCAGCAAGCAGCTACACAGACACACACACACACACACACACACACACACACACACACACACACACACACACACACACGCACACATATATATACATCAGTTTGCTTTAGCAGGATTGCGTCCTTTAATGATAAATGGACAACCC
This sequence comes from Lates calcarifer, assembly GCF_001640805.2. Classification (NCBI taxonomy): domain Eukaryota; kingdom Metazoa; phylum Chordata; class Actinopteri; family Centropomidae; genus Lates; species Lates calcarifer. The sequence goes on along the minus strand of NC_066843.1, from coordinate 12,209,774 downwards.
ATGCTTCCTCTAGAACAAATGATTCTGCTAAAATTAAGATGTTGATGATGATGGGCCTCATTTCAGGCAATTAACTTCATCAAGACCTAAGTAACAGCAGTGATTTAGCAAGGAGTTGTGTGTTTTTTTCAATTCCTCACCTTTCCCATGTCCTCGTTGTCAAACACCGGGTGTTTAGGTCGTGTTGGGGGCGAGGGAATCAGAGTCTTGTCCAGAGGTAACTCTGGGTCACGCATCACAAGGCCTGGTGAGGAGAGCGAGGACCGGATTAATTCAATTCCTTTAAGGTGAGAAGAAGGAGAAACTACTGTGTTCTGTCAACATCCCAACACACCTTGTCTTCTCAGGGTCTGGTAGGCTTCGCCGATCTTGGCCTCATCAGGAAAAGCAACCGTCCAGCTGTACAGCATCTCTACAATCTTCATCTTCACCTTCTCAGGTGCACTGTCACCCATGTACTGGAAAATAAGAGGTGATGAAAAAGAGGCTGGATATTAGGACATACAATCAGCTTCTTAAAGTCTAAACCCATGTGGAGGCAGCTCACCTTAGGAGACACAACTTTAATCAGCTCATTCAAAAATCTGTATTTTCCAACTTCATTATGAAACCTTCTCCCGCAGTTCTTCATACAAGCCTCTAATACCTGTACACAAAATATTTCTGTGAATGATCGGTTCAGTTGTTGAGAAAAAAAAAACTGTGTTGACATTTATGTGCAGCATTTCTTACTGTCAGAGCCTGAAGAGCCTCCCATTCTTGTGGTGAGTGGATTTTGTGGACGAGCAGAGTCACCGCTATCTGAGGACTGCAAGAAGAAATTCCAGATGAACAACTTTGCCTGAGGTGACTGCAGTTTTCAAAAAAAAAGAGAAAAGAAATAGGTTTTGCAAGTACTTCACAGACATACCCCTCCAATTCCTTGTTGATCTGATCACAGAAGCCTATAATGTACTCCCAGTCCTCCTGTCTGTTTGTTGGATGGGTGGCTTTATCTGTTGGAGAAAGACATTTACAGTAAGAGTATAGTACATCACATCAAGTGTGGGAAGAAGTATTCAGTTGCTTTACTTGAGTAAAAGCAATAATATAACATAGAATATAATATATGTACCAATGTTCCATTAAAATTAAATCCTTTACATTTTGGGCAGCCGTGGTCTACAGGTTAGAGAAATGGGACCAAAATGGGGTCTGATCTTTTCTATGAGGTCCCAAGATAAATTTGAATGGGTGGAGTGATGATTGATGGAGTAGGAATGATCTGAGTTTAGAGGGGGAGTCACTTTTTGCTGCTAAAACAGTAATCTAAAACTATTTTAAAAACTGAATAATTGATTCAGTCATTTTTTTAAAGCAAAAAAGCCTAATATTTGCTGTTTCTAGCTTCTTAAACATCAAGATTTGATGCTTTTCATTTTGACACATCACAGGACTAGTGAAATGTAGAGGAGTAAACGTATAAATTTGGAAATGCTCAGGCAAAGTAAAAGTACTTCAAAATTGTACAATATTTGAGTAAATGTACTTCCCACTGACTGCAGGTCACATCCCGCTGTGAATATGGATCACTGTGAGTCTTGTGATCAACATGACAATGCAGCAATTGTTGCCATCCTTCCTCTTTTGTAATTACTGGTGTGGTGTTCATTGTGTTGTCAGTGCAGCTCATTCATCACACAGACCAATCTGTTTTTGTCCTGCAGAAAGTATTGAGTTGTGCTGAGGGACAACCGTATGTAGAGCTTTATGTCACTGCACAGTCTCTGCACAGTCACTGGTAAATGTGGTCCCACACAGTGTTTTATTTAAGCTCTCCACCCACCCTGCTAGTTAATGCTGCAGAAACTGGACTGACAACCTCCACCAGCGGCCAGACAGCGCGCTGACAGCGTCTCTACAGACCAACACACTGCCCTGTCACCCGCAGCAATGTTATCTAGCTAATTTCACACGTTATTTAATTCATAAAATGGGATTAAACACTCACTGAGCCAAGATTCAAGCGACTCCTCTTCCTGGTACGCCATAGCACTAAAAACATCGCGTGATGTCACCAACGTATGCGCGAGAGTCCAAAATCGATGCTTAATTATTTATTAAATAATACACCGCATCTATCATCCGAAAAAACCTTATTCGTGTTGAAATTAAAATATGTCGAGTAATACGTGGCTGGGTAATTTTTCCCCTCACTTTTTTTAAAAGGCATCTACCAGAGATACTAAGCCGGGGTCCTAACTGACACTCACATTGTGAAGATGGCTGCCTCCCTGACGGGACTATTAAAACCCTGGACACCAAGGTAATTATGCCTTTTATTAAGATATAAACCATTAACTATCTGTTTAATAATACTCTGCTATTCCTGCCATACAGAATTAAAACACCAGTATAACTGAATGCTAAACGGTGAAGTAGTTCTCGGTAATTTTGTAACGTTTTAGCAGCAGCTGCAGAAATGTCATTTACTGTATCGCTTTAATAATGTCAAAAGTTGCGATCTTTTATAATCAGCCAGCTGATAATTAATTCTATTAAGTACCTAAAGTAATAATATTTTCCCATCAGAGTATTAATCTGCCCATTATTTTGTTGTTTCGTCCTTAATAGCCCAATGTCACGTCGTTAACGATTAGTCGATTATCAAACTAGTTACTGATTAGTTTTCTGTCGATAGACCAGACCGGACCTGCAGCTCTAACTGCTTAATCTATACAGTGTCACAAAACAGTATGAAATGCCAAACAAACTTAATTCAAAACTGAAAGATATTCAGTTACAGTGAAACAGCAAAGTCTGCGAATGGACCTGAGAACTAGTGCAGACTTAAACAATTAATCAATTGTTGATTAGTTAATCGACTTGAATAGTTCGAAACTCCTTAATGCAAAATGCAGAAAATGTTGAATTGTACTTGATGCCATTAACTATCAGTTAATTAAAAAGAAAAAAAGTGAAACACTGAACCAAAAAGTGTTTAATTTAAAATGTCCTGTCCTGCAGAGCTCCAACAAACCCATCACAAGCTCCTTAAGTCCATAAAATAAAATTGAATCACTTAAGACATGTTCAATTTGACACTCACACAAACTCACTGGTTAACTCTCACGCGTGTCCTTTCATCTGCAGAGTGTTCCTGGTGAGATGGAGCAGGTACAACCCGTACTATCTGGAGCCAGAGTTCAGGAAGGAGGTGTACAGCAAATCAGAGGCAGAGCTGACCGCTGAGGAGAAGGAGCAGCGGGAGCTCAAAGTGATCAGACCCATCAAGGCAGCAACGCATGGAGTCAACAGCTCTGTTTTCTATGACCCAGTCGTCAGGTAAAGCAACAGTCTCAGCGCACTGCAGAGGGGCATCACTCATGGCACCCATTTAGTCAAAGCTGAGCATTTTTGTCTTTGCTTTTCAGTAAATTCACCAACATGATGATGAAACACGGAGAAAAGACCTTGGCCAGACAGATCATGACACAAGTAAGAAAACACAGATCTTGACAAACCTCATCCACAGACTCTAAAGTGAGGCTTTAAAATTTACTGCTGGCCTAACGATATACTGCACTAATTGCTGCTGTTTCTTTTTTCCCAGACCCTGGAGACATTAAAGAGGAAACAGGTGGAGAAATATCACAAAGCTTCAGAGGAGCAGAAGGAAGAGATCGAGTGTAACCCCTACGCCATCTTTCACCAGGCTCTGGATAACTGTAAGCCTGTGGTCGGGCTGGCCAACATACAGAAAGGTGGAAAGAACTATCAGGTCAGTGAAGTTTGTTCTTCAGAAAAAAAAGTTTGGTAAAAGTGAGGCAACAAAGCATTAACATCAAGAGACTAACTGCATTCTCCTCCCAGGTGCCCGTCCCTCTTACTGACAGCCGGCGTCGTTTCCTCGCCATGAAATGGATGATCACAGAGTGCAGGGAGAACAAACATCGACGCACACACATGTATGAAAAACTTTCCCAGGAGCTCATGGCAGCCTACATGAAGGAGGGCAACGTTATCAAGAAAAAATTTGAGTTGCACAAGATGGCTGAGGCCAACAGAGCCTACGCCCACTACCGCTGGTGGTAGAAAGAAACTCCTCTGGACTGAAATCGTCACTGCCGACTCAGACATCGCTTCAGATTGACAGACACTGCGTTGCTTGAAGCCCTCCTGTAAATAGTAAATACCATGAAAAGCCCTTAATGGAAGGACTATGCTGTAAAAAGTGCTGCTGAAGAAGTGAAATATGTATAAACTGAGAGAACATAGCTTGCTCTGTCACTTTTTACATTGAGAAATTGTATTATGTTCAATAAACAGTTGTTCTCAGTCGCATTGTTATAACAACACAATAAACAAATCAAACTGAATTAAGGAAAAACTTCCAGAGATTTATTAGAACAAATCTGCATTAAAATGTACAACCCAACCATAAAAAATGGAATTGAGTGATGTAAAAATGTTGAAACGCTGTAATAAAATATAGAAACATACAGTATATTGCAATCAGGTCTGTGCCCTGTTATTAAGGGACTTTAATTGTCTACAGCATTAGCTCTATTTGACTCTTTAGGATCAATTAATACATCAGTTAACCTATTCGTTTCTGGTCTGAATATAAAGACAAATACCAAAGTTGATACATAAATCTTCCTACACTGCTAGAAAAAAGGATTTTGAGAGATGTTATACAAATTTTCTAAATCCTGACCATGTTTCTCAAAGCTTTTAAGAGCTTTGATTCTTTTTTTTGTATTTAACACTGAGGATTCTTTATAGTAAATAACAGAGGCTGATTTGTCTAATTGCTGTCGAAGTAAAATTTATATTAAGCTTTAACATATTTACATTTTACAGGTTTTTCAGAATGACATTTCACAGAGGTGTATTATTTTAACCATGTGACACCATGTTGTCCTTCGCTCGTGTCTGTCTGATTCCAAGGCACAGCTTTGGTTGAAGACCTTCGAGCTGTCACTGAGTTCTATAAACAAAAAGGTAACAACAGACTCCAACTTAAAACCCAAGTTCAGCTACATACGTGTGGCCAGTGCTGGTGGAACCTGAATTCGAATGCAAAATACTTAAGTTTTATACTCACATGACCGGCGTATCTGTGAAGGGAGGGAAACAGCTACTCCTCTAGCACCTCAACTACAAATAAAGAGTTTAGGCTTTGTCATGTCAGCTTTGCTGGGATGATCCTGTGCAGGCTGCATTGGCACGACTTGTTTAACAAACAAAACTTGTGAATCCAGAAATCAGATATTAAATCTGACCTATTTATCTGTAGGAACAATTTAAATATGAAATGTAACCAATCTCTTGGTCTTTTATTTTTTAGCTGAACTGTAAAAAAAACTAAAGGAAAAAAAGAAAATCCCTGAATTAAGACACAACTTTTCATCTGAGCTTCGCATACCCAGTGGACAAAGAAACAGTAACACAGGAACAAATTAGGCAGAAAATTCCTCTGAACAGCAATTCAAACCTTTTTTAAAATTCAGTTCTATGCTAAAGTATATAACTATTCAATTAAAATATTTTTTAAATTATTATTCAATTAATTAAAAATTGGTCACACAACAATAAAAGGTAGATCAAAGACCAAATCAGCTTGCATCTGACTGGAATGTCTTTTCAGAACTCTTTTAGATTTGGTAAAAATAAGTTGAAATGCTTTCTCAAAACAGGAATGCCAGAAAGATTAAAAAAACAAAACATAAAAAATATCTTCAGCCTCTCTAGCTGTAATCAAATTTTAAAACAAAGTGTACCTGAATGTGGCTAAACCTCGTTAACTGAACTATTGCACGTTCCACATCCACGGCACCATGTGTCAGTAATATTATCAAACGCAGGAACAATCCAGCTAAATCAAAGTCTTTTTACACTTTCTGAGCCGCCTTTTTCTCCACTGATTACCTGGAAGGTGTCGCTGTCTGTCCTGAAATTGCTGGTTTTACACTCAGTGGCGACTTAGCAGAGGTGTCCGAGGTGTTTGAAGGTTTCCTGACGCAACTGCAAATGAAGCTGCTCAGCACCCTCGTCCTTTCAGCTGTCCTAATCTGCAATTTCACTGTAGTAGTACTTGTGGGCGGTGCTGCTGAGCATCCAGCCTCCGGCCCTGAACTCCAGGATCTCCAGCAGCAGCAGACGGGCCATGGACGTGAGGCCCTCCTGGAGCAGGAAGCCGTCACGTAGCAGGAAGAACAGCTCATCCATCCGCGGGCCATTCACCTTCTCAAGCTGCTCACCGATGCGATGCAGCTGCAGCACCAGGCAGTCCACCTGCAGGGGGAGGTTTCATGTTCGGTGAACACAGCATGGTCTACCTGAACCACATGTTTAAAATTTGATGGAGTTGTACTGAAGCTCACATCTCGCTGTGTGGGACCCCATGACTGAAAAAATTGCTCTTACATATTTAAAGAGGCTATATAAGAGTTTTTTCTGCATCTAAATGTGTTTTTACTGGCAAAGAGCTTCAGCCATTGTTACATTTACAATACAACAGGTTTTAATACACCCTCTGAGCAGCGCTACTTCTTCAGGGCAGTCTGGTCACTGCAGTGAGTTGCTGTCGGAAAGTGATGAGATGGGCCGGGGCTAAGTGGTTAGCATGCTGACTTCACTGGAAGAAATTAAGTGACAGAACTGGAGGCAAAACATTGCTGTTGCTTTCCACCGCTGGAGACAGCTCTGGGTGGGTAAAGGAATGAGGTTTTATGCTTAATTTGCTGCATTTCCTCTAGACTAGTAAGTAAACAGCAGTTAATGCTGATGTTAGCTATGTAGCGATAACAAAAATTACAAAAAGCTCTACAGATAAGAGAAATTTCTCAGAAAAAATCAGTTCCCAGTGTTTAATATACAAAATAAAAACAAGAGCTACACAGAAAAAGTATGTTTATTTAGATGCATTTAATCACTTTACAAAATAACATGTACATAACAAAAGAAGAAATAACCACACACACTTCCTCACCTCTTCCTCGTTCATTAGAGCATCTGGTTGGGCCAGCCTCATCAGACAGTCATACACTGGATGGACCAGAGCCACCATTGGCATGTTGTTCACCTAAATGTCAAGACATACACAGAGTGTGTTTACAGCAGCTGACTGTAATTACTGTTAAAAAGAGCACAACTCTCACTGAGGCACTGCATTAAGTCCATGTCTATAACTTCCCTTTCACACAGGTGAAGAATGAGAATGGGCTGGCGCCATGGGATAAACAATAAGCCATTGTAAAGGATGAAACCTGAGTCAGGCTCCTGTTGATGTGAAGGTTTTACCAGAGCCACACCTTCCAGAGTCATTTCCCCACCACTGACATATTAACTGACTTGACTTGACTTTATTTATTGATCCCTTTGGGATGACTCCCTCAGGGAAATTAAATTTCCAGCAGCTTATAAGGAGAGAATCAGCACACAGAACAGTTTGCAAACAACCACAACTGCTTGCAAACAGGTATAAGAAATAGGATTAAAAAATAAACAATAAACTGCTTTCTATACAAGTGAGATGTTAAGGATGAAGTACCGATGAAGCACATGTACAGTGTTAGTGGTTGCGAGAAAAATGTGGGAATTTAAATCCCTTCCACAAGATGTAATCAAAAACATCAGATGGTGACAGCTAACTATGCTCAAAGGCTTTAATCCAGAGCAATTTCACAAAGCTGCTCTATATTCATGATTAACATGTGACAACACAATGAAATCTGAAATATCTTCACAGAAAACAACAGTGAGGCTCCCTGTGGCTCTTACTTTGAGGTAGTCAAAGATGTTGCAGATGAACGTGACGTAGCACACCCACTCCTGCAGTGAGCGTGCCCTGGTCTCCTCGCGGCTCTTGAACTCCTGCTGGAGTCGGTTCAACAAGTTTCTCCTAAAGACGTTTCCATTGCTCTGCTTGGCTTCGGCCTGCAGGATGCGAGCCAAGAGAGACGGAGGGAGATGGAGTTAGATAATAGAGGGTGAGGTATGGGCAAGAAGTCAGGAAACACGGTGGTGTAGGTAAGCTGGATTAAGAGCCTCCTGTTGCTTAAGAGCAACCTACCAGTTAGGCATTGTTATGGTAAGAGGATTAAGAATTTGGTTGAGGAGACTCAATCAGATGTTTAAGTCTTGTTCTAGTTTCTAAAATCCCTCTTCCTCACTGGCACTCAGCGTCTCTGGCAGCGCACTACTGTAAACAAACTAACATAGACAGCTACAGTTTGATGTCAGTATCTACCTGCACAATGGTGTAGCAGATGCGTCCGGCCTCTTTGCTGAACACCTGGTCCTTCAATGACTGATCCACGATGATGTTGGAAACCTTCTCCAGGTTCACTGCACTTGGATCTGAAAGAAACAAAAGTGTATTTATTGTTTCAGATAATTGTTGTTGTCTCAACACCAAGATAAGGTTCCTGTGGATCAGTGTGAGGTAAAATGCTAACCTTTCAAGGCTGTTTTCAGCAGCACCTGTGTGTCCAGGTCAAATGACTGGATCCTGTAGTCTTCAGTGGAGTTTTCCATTATAGAGAACTGAGAGCTGTCAAGCTGTGAACATCAGAAACAACACTTTTTACTTTTAGAATATACAAACATATAATAGGTGTTCTTTAAAACAAAATGCAAGCTTTTCCAAACACAGATTAAGTTTCTGCTTCAAGCCTAGGCACAAAATACATCACAGACAAAACCAGAGAACAATTTGAGGGACAACAATAAGCACAAAATCCTGTACTGTCATCAAACTGGCTGCTCCCCACAGCTCATTCACTGAGGGATAGGAGGGATTACACGGGCAAACTCGGGTCAACTAAAAGGCCACCCAAAATCAATAGATTTAACTCACAACACGTGGGCAAAGTTAGCTTTTAATTAGCGAGACATAAACATCAACACATTAGCCACATACCCTTCAGAAGTCGGTAACTTAGGCTAACTACACGAAGCGTTAACGTTAGCTAACCGTCAAACTTAGGTAACATTAGTTTATGGATGGATTAACGACAGTTTGTTTTGTTGTAAACACACCAATAAACAATATTAACTGACAGTGAATTAGCTAGCGTGCAGAAACCGTTAATACGAGTTAGCGTCAAGTTTTATACCGAGCCTACATTTACGTTACAACCGCCCGCCAAAACAAAGAACCGGGGAACCGACATAGAGCAAGTATAAAATACGTACCTAATAAGTAACTTACATTTAGATGATAAGGTGCGAAAATGTACTTATTTCACGCTAATTCTTCACATCTACACACACTCTCTCTCTCGGGTGTATGTAGACGTTACCCGACGCAGCCTTTCAAAGCTTAAATGTCGCGTCAAGATGAATCCCTCCCTGTCGCCCGCCACCGCATCGAAAGAAAAGTAACATTTACAGTCATGGGGACGCCACAAAGATATTGTGTACACATAAAGTGTCAAAAGAAGTAATTAAAACGTCCGAATTAAATGCCTGATTTGCCAAAGGTTTGACTGCTAATTCAATTGAAAAAAAAAACATTATTCTGAAAGAGAATAAGACACAGAGATGTAGTTACGAATAGTGGCCACCAGGGCACGATGTTTACCCATTATCACATCTCCAGCCAGCCCAGACTTTGTAAAATATGTATTTAATATTTTATGTACAGCCAATAAGCCAGACATAATAGCACGCCTATACTTCTGCTGGCAAAGTAGGAGTATAAAATTAGGCAGAGAGGTGGTACACGAACACATAGGTCGTGGTAATTCAGGGAAACATCTTGTTGAGATACTTCTTCTTGGACAGGGGGAGTTGTTACGTTCTATCTGACCCGGAAGTTAATTGCCGAAGTCCATAGCGTGCGACGGGAGTCTGCCCTCGTCCTGATAATGTTGGCTTGTGTTTGTCCGGGTTTAGCCCTGTAACTGTAGTTGTATTTATGACAGACTTTAACTTAAAGGTAAGTGTTTGTTCACCTGTGTCACTGCTGCAACGCTGAGCCTCGGTACAAAGTAAACAGCTGCTATGTTGTTGTTACCTTATGTCTCAAGGTCCCACTACTTGTCCTCTACATAATGTTACTGTCACTTTATCTGGTCTTTATAGGATTTCATACTTGTTTTTATTAATACGACATCATATTATTGTCTTGACAATTAGATTTTGTCAATTAGAGTTTATTAATGTTTTGACAATGTCAGGGTTAAGTTATTTTATTATCACTTTACAGCCTTTTTAAGCATTGCCATTGATTGAAACTATCCAGTAATATATAAAGCATTGCACATCAGTCCCATATTGACCTGCTACAACATTTAACTGAAGCTTGCAAGTTACTGCATCAGTAATAATAATCCAATAACATAATGTATACATAAGAATATAACGCCCTGGAAGGGGCCATTCTGCATTGTGAGTTCATTTTGTTGCTAACACTTCTGATTACTGAATACTAAATAAAGAGTTCATTGTGTTCTGAACTTAAAAGTTTATGTTTAAGAGAGTTAACATTACAACACAAGTGATTAGTTATTTCTGTCTGCAGTATTAACAGAAACCTGAGGTGGTGGAGACATGGTGGGCTATGACCCCGGGGCACGGGGTGCAGCCCTCTCCGCAGAGGCGGCAGCTCTGGCTGGGTCAGCCGCCGGAATGGTCACCCGGGCCCTCGTCAGCCCGTTTGATGTCCTCAAAATCAGATTTCAGGTAACGACATATCTGTGCAGTAGTAAGATAAAGTCTGATGGTGTGTTGACAGTCCTGTGTGTTTATCAGTGTTTCTCTCCACTCACCAGCTGCAGATTGAACGAGTGTCTTATCAGAAGCCGGAGGGGAAGTACTGGGGCTTATTTCAGGCAACTCGCTGCATTCATTCAGAGGAGGGGCTCTCTGCTTTCTGGAAGGGTCACATCCCCGCACAGCTCCTCTCCATCTGCTTCGGGGCTGTCCAGGTAGAGCCTGTAAACTGGCATGCTCACTCAAACAAACAAACTTCTCAAAACACAGTCACCTTTATTCACAAGACTTACTGATTTGTACATGTGTTGCTTTCCAGTTTGCCAGTTTTGAGTTTCTGACTGAGGTGGTCCACAAATCTACGCCGTACGACAGCCAGACGGCAGGAGTTCACTTTGTGTGTGGTGGCCTGGCTGCCTGCTGCGCCACAGTCGTCTGCCAGCCTCTGGACACACTGCGGACACGCTTTGCAGCTCAGGGAGAACCCAAGGTAGGATGTGCCACGACTGATGTACTGTACCGTCACACCTATAAACTCAAACTGGGCTTGTTATAACAGTGGATTGCACAGCACAGGAAACTGCTCAGCAAAACAAACCTTTTTTAATGGTTACTCCATCCATTTTATGATGCCTATCTGTGTCCAGGTAGCATTAATCCTAAATATTGTCTGGTATATCCTCTCAGGTGTACAGGAACTTGCGACATGCCGTGTCTGTAATGTGCCGCTCAGAGGGAGCACTGACTTTTTACCGCGGCCTGTCTCCAACGCTCATGGCCGTGTTTCCCTACGCAGGGCTGCAGTTCTTCTTCTACAATGTTTTTAAAAAGCTGCTGCCTCCACCGCCCAAATCTGGAAGCTCAGGAGGTCAGTGGAGCTCAAACGTCTGGTCCTGCACGTTGGAGCACACAGACGCAGTGCTGTAACTTTTTATGTCTCCTCTTCAAGGAAACCTGAGAAGCCTGGTCTGTGGCAGCGGAGCCGGAATGATCAGCAAAACAATCACGTACCCGTTTGACCTCTTCAAGAAGAGGCTGCAGGTGGGCGGCTTTGAGGAAGCTAGAGCTCACTTTGGACAGGTAAGCTCCTCCACCACGCGTTTCACATTTCTGAAGCACATATTCTGGGTCTGATGTCTAATCATTATCTTGTGTGTGTGTGTGACGTGTAGGTGCGGAGTTACAGAGGCCTGGTGGACTGCATGGCTCAGATTGCCAAAGAGGAGGGAGTCCGAGGCTTCTTCAAAGGCCTCTCGCCCAGCCTTCTGAAGGCTGCGCTGTCGACAGGCTTCACTTTCTTCTGGTATGAATTTTTCCTCAATGCCATGCAGAACCTCAAGGAGAGACAGAGAACAAAAGACCTCGCCAAAAACATAGGGGAAAGATAATCAAGGAAAAAACGCACATCAGAAATACACTCATGCCTTGTTCTTTGCACTTAAGAAATGTATCAGCTGGGTGGATGTTTGGTGGTGGTTTTATTGTGTTTACAGAGAAAAACAGGAAAACATAACCTCATTTTACTTGTTATTGTGCTGTCATTACATCCTGTGTTGTACAAGCATTGTTTATTTTTAAAAGTATATTTAATATCTTGTCCTGAGTTTTTAAGGTTTATGGACGCTTGCTCTTAAAAGATACAGTAAATGTCTTTCTATCAGTTTTTGTTCAAGCTGAACTTGCACATTTTAAGCTCTGTCCTCTATTAACATGTCGTAACTTTGCTCATCATCGACTCACATTTTCTTGACGTTCAGTCATTAAACTGGGAGAAGAGTGCTCAGCGAAATATCTTTGTTGTGGGGTGATATGGAACATTTAATATTCACTGTGTTATGTGCTGTGGTGGACAAAAGAGTGTTCTCTTGATCATAGGCCAAATGCACTGCTAGAGTTAAACTCAAAAAAGTGATTGTGTTTGTGCTGATGTGTCTGTCCAATACTGTAACTTTCAGGTCATTATTTTTAAATAAAAATTTCAAGTTTTTATAAAGACTGAGTTCTGTCTTTTTCACTGATAAGAGGCTGCTTGACATACCTGTTTTACACATGGTGGTTTAGATATCACAGCAGCATCAGTTTTATGACTTGACTTGAGACTTTACGTGCCTGCATTGACCTGGAAATGGAGAGGTGGACGAAACATAGCTCTCAGTAGATAGTAGTTCATTTCCACTCTGCTGCAACCTCACTGATAAACAAACACAGAGAGATTAATACGTCTCTGACAGCAGCAGCTCAAAGTTATACATTATTATCTTTGTAAAGGTAAAATTCATGGCTAAGCTGTTTTACTGGATTACATTAGATCTCACAAGTGTCCCTAAAAAGTTGCCACTGAGTGTACATGAAGATCACAAGTCGTATATTAGAGCTCACTTTCAGGGCCTCCCAAACGTTTTGGCAGGAAGGATCAGCTGGATGCTTTTCTGAACTGTGGGAGTGGAAATGAGAATACACAGCTTTATACATCGAAATACAGACAGCCTTAGTCCTGAATTTACACAGTTTTATGCATCTGGTCTTAAGTCTTTTATCATGATCATTAGAGAGATCCCTGACTTAGTAACTTGTGATTTTTAATTCCATGAAAATAAATGGCATTAACAAAGACATCTTACACAATTATGGATACAACAGTATTTAATTTAATTTACTGAATACAAAACTCATCAACAGTATGACTGGAGATGAACACAGCTGAACTGAATAAAGCAGCAAAACAACATATAAACCACATGACCAGTCTGTAAAAACTGTCAAAACACAACATCAAGTATGAGGCCCGAGATAACAAAGAAAACATTTAAATCACAAATATTTAAAATCAACTTCCGCAGTCAAAATCATGCAGTTACATAAGTCATTTACAGACACTGTGACTAACAGAACTCTCACTAATACTTAAAGAAGATAGAGACCTGAAGATAGTCCTGTCCTTAAAAATACACGAGCAGTTTCATAGCAGCAGCAGCATCACTGGATTGGATATTCTTCTTTTTGAAGTGCTGACATTTTACTGGTTATTTAATTTTCATACAGTTACTGTATATACAAGAACGCACAATCACTGTACACCTGACTGTGAAAACCATAATACTCAACTGATACAGTGGCCGAAAAGAATCTGTCCCCACCACATACATAGATATGTCAAACCACAAGCTCCAGTTAACAAAGTCAGAGACTCTGATGTTTGAAGGTAAAGTGGAGAAAAACTAATTTTGTACATGTAAAGTTTATGTGCAGTGACTGAATCTCAACAAACCTCATCGACACACCCTAAGCTGGGATGAAAACAAGGTGATGTATCGTGGGATAAAACATTTTCAGGAACGTACGCTACACTCAATCTGACTAATTGGACTCCATACTATCTGGTGCATGGTACTGGCTGGCTGTTTTCTGAGGAGAGAAGAATGAGTGGCCTCCAGCTGCTTTTGTTAGACTTTCAATGGGACGTACTATACCTTTAGACCCCACAGGACTTTTAGCTGTGGTGATCAGGCTGCCTGTCTGTACCTGTAAAAGGTAGCCTGAGAGCTGTTGGCTTTACTGTAACACCGGCGAGTCTGCTGAAGGCAAGGGGGGGCGGGGGCTGGGATCACCAGGACAGTGAAAAGTCTCCTTCACTTCAGCTGGCTGAGGGGGTATTGTGGGATGTGCTGGGCAGGCATCCTCTGCTGATCCACAGGTCGAGGACGTTCACCCCACCCCGCTCTCATTCCGGCTGCGGACTGGAGTTCCAGGAGAAAAAACTGGGCAGTTTGAAGATCGAATCCCTGCGGCCTGGATCCGGCAGGGTCAGGGTCTCCGGAGCAGACTTCTTCCTGGGACGCTCCTTCGGCACCGACAGGAACTCGGGCGCTTCGGTGGAGAGCGGGGTGGACGGGGCGCTGTTCGGGCCGCTACGGGTGCTGGAGGGCAGGGGGGTCTCGGAGATGGAGATGGCGGGGGGGAAGGACCCGATCTTTAGGTTGGTGGCCTCCTGTGTGGTGCGTTCGTACTCTCTTACTTCCTCCATGGTCATGTCTGTTGGGACAGAGGCATTACAGACAGACAGAAAATAGCTGATTGTTTAGGAAATTGAATGGATATTGACTCTATATTGATTATACTTAATTAAACAGCCCAGTTATTGTTATTCAGTGAATCAGTTCAATTTAAAGTAATGAGAGCAGAAAAAGGGAAAATTGACATTGATAGAAATATGGCCATATAATGACTCAAAATACATATATGACATACATGTTGATTCTGTGTCAGATTACAAATTGGTGTAATTCTTATTTATTTTACAAAAAACAGTACTGAGCTGCTCATCAGCATCAGTCAGTTGTAACTGGTTGAGAAAAGTTATCTAAAAGTAATGAATAAATGGTAAAAGTAATGGATAAACAGAATAGTTACACATGCATGAGGTTTGGAAGTAGTATTAAAAATGAACTGATAAAAATGGAGGTGATAAATCATGGAGTGATTGGAGTAATTTAAAGACAATTTGGTTAGAGCTGCTGTAATATGATGAAAACAAAGCCATGTGTCATCATTTTCTCTGTCTTACATTCATGAGTCATCATTCACAACACAAGACTGCCATTTATCATCTCAGGAAATTGGCCTCAAGGGTGAGAGTAAAGTAAAAATAAAGGTGATGAAAATGCTTATGCATTCATCATGGAATATTACACATACACTGTGGTGATGAAATGTATGTGAATTAAAAAATAGAGTGATCAATTATCAATTGATCTGATAAACTTGATTGACATTTCATTTGAAATAGTGTTGCTTTGATAATCAGCTGCGCTGTGTTACTCTACTGACTGCCAGTGTCAATCAAAAACCATGTCCACGTTTTTTTTTTTTTTGTTTTGATACGGCGGATGTAAAATGTGATGTCAATGGGGGTGTACCTCATCTGCAGCCATACAGACATATACAAATATACTGTACCATAGCCTCATGTCCTCTTCTAAAAGACCTTTAAAATGTCTTATACTAGCTTATAAAAATAGCTTCTTTATAAATACTTGTGTGAAACAACACTGCAGTGATGGTTAGCTTTATCTGCTGCACACCCAGTCTCTGACTTTACTTTTATTATTCTGACATCTCTGTTAAAACCTATATTAACTCAGAGATTCTTCAAACGGAGAGCTACATGGCATCAAACAGCTGTGGGTAGACAGATCAGAGAGGGTTCATACTGAGTGGTTCACATCCACCACCTGGCACAGGGGTGAACACAGTCTTGTATGTGTGTTTCTGAGCAGGTACATGGTTACATCGGTGCATCTGGTATTGCAGCGGCTTGTGCAAAGCCAATAATCAAGACGTTTATGGTAGGTTGCCATTAAATTAATCATCAAATAGTGGAGATGAAAAGAAGGGAAACAGTTACAAACAGAGTTCTCCATAGAAATGTATATCTTATCTACAGTATGTGGCTTTAGTGCCACCAGAAGATGGAAGATTTTATTTGACAGCTTCGTTCATTTTAAAGATGCTTCACTGATGATGAAATATATGTGTGCGCATGGCAGCACTGAGTCCTTTTGATTTTTCTTCTTCATTTGATCTGACCTTGTTGTAGACAAAAGGTTGTACAGTTCTCTGTCTGTACAGAGAGATTTTGATTTTATAAATGTTTCAATGCTCTAAGACAACATCAACTGAATAGTGTGAATTGTGTACAGTGTATACAGAAATGTAGTGATAAGTGAAACATGTTTTACAGCATAAAAATTGGCCCTTCTAGACCTAAAAAAGACTCATGACTCAGGTGTCTCCTGATCTTGAAAGAGATCTTGAGTTAACTGAGATTATCTGATTAAATAAAGGTTATACTGTTTATGATCAGGGCTTTGCCACAGCATCAAACTGTAATATTGGGATGAGTCACAAACTACACAATGTTTCATGAGGACTGTCATTGCCTTCACTAATGGGCACACTCACCGATCCACTCATCCACCCAGGCAAAGGCCTGCCTGTGTCCTAACAGCAGGACATCTCGAATCACCTGAGTAGAATGGGACAAAAAAAAAGAGAAGCAAAGGAAGGATAAGAGGCAGGATCACAGAGGAAGAAAGGCAGAGGGGAGACAAAGGAAGGAAAGAAGTTCAGGGAAAGAGGATGTGACTCAGAATGAGAGCATGAACTCTGAAGGCTGCAAGTTTTATAACATTTTTTAAGTGTTCTCCCCTGGAGGAATGTGATTAATTTGAGTCACTCCCGGTGTTACAGTATGAGTAATGGCCCTGTGTGTGTGTGTGTGTGCGCCTTGGGCAAGGAGAGGACAGGGACTGTTCACCCCAGGGACAGATGCTGTAGAGGGCTAAGCGAAATGTTTTTGGGAAATGGGAGATATGACGTTTATAGTCTGCAGCTGAGGTTAAAAAAAAAAAAAAGCAATCTGTAGGATGTGAACAGGGCAGATATTGTTGAAGGCCAACAGGTCGTGTATCACATGGTTTCAGAGCAGAAAATGAAACGCCTCTGGCACTGACACCGATCTCCGTGGGTTAAAATGTTTGGCTGAACAAGTGAAGGGTATTTTTGGAGGGCATTTACAACATGTCCTCACAAAAAAACAAACAAACCAACTTTCATATCCTGACCTTGTGTACAAACTGCTCCACGCGTGTTTGCAGGCCCCAGACCTCAAACTTGACTGTGACCAGTTTATAGGAGCACATGATGGGGTCTTGTGTGTCGATCCATCCCTCCTTCAGGAGACCTCGGTTCGTCTTCTTGGACTTAAAATAGCGCAGGTCCTAGAGGGTCATGAGACACCAGGTTCAGGAAAAGATGAGCTTATTATATCATTACTTCTCATAAGTTTTGCACAAGAACCAAAAGTTTCCCTTAAAAAATACACTTTTTTCCCAACCAATACCTAATTAAATGTTTTCTCCTGTCATTTATCTCTTTCTCTCTCTCACACTCACACACACACACACCCACACACACTCAAATGAATTTCTCCCTCCCTGCCTATAAGACAGTATCACCTGCATTCATTACAAGCCTCATACAGAGTGCGGCCAGGCGGCGCAGTGGGAGTCCCTAATCACAACCTTTATGTGCATTAATCACTGCTCCCTATAGACTAATTATGCTGTGGCGCTCATTTGTCTTAGGGTCATGTGTCTGCCTGTGACAGAGCGTGTGTGGGGGTGATAGAAAACTCTCTCCATGCCTGCTGGGAAAACACTTGCAGCGGAGGTGGAAGAGGCCTGTTGAGTTTGTCTGCGCATAAGACGTGTCATGAAGTTACTTGGCAGACAAAGAGGCAGAAGATGAGGAATGCTAATGAGAGCCTGGTCTGTTTTAAACACATCTGTTCATATATAAATATCATGTCGAAAGATATTTTACTTCAATTTCTTCCATATTTGTTGAACTAACAGAGCCTTTATAAGATGTTGTATACCACCACTGTGTAACTCTGTCAACAGCCAGCCTCTAACTGATCATTCAGGTTTACAGTTTCCTCAAAAAGTAAAACACAAAGTGAAACAACAGATGTAGAAGAATGGCATCAGGATCACATCACTGCAGTTTTCACAATAAAATCAAGTGACTCTGGGTTCCCACATAGCTTAGGGTTTAAAATCCTGACCATGAACTCCCTCATCTCCTGTCATATCTCCAATATCACCATCTAATAAAAAAATAAATAAATACATAAAATCAAGTGAGTCATTACACTACAGGTACCTGAGGGTGTCAATTTTTTTTAACATCAAGTTAGGGAAAAGTATGACATTTTTCAATTATTAGTAGTTTGTCTTGTACAAACAATATTGTATCTATATAATATAATATCTCTCGTCAAAAACACGAGAGACAAGAGAAACTTAATTATATTATCAAATAGAAACTATACTCTACAAAGGAAGTTGAAAAACAAACCACAAAAAGATACATTCCCCAAAAAGCTGTTTTTCTTTTTTTACTTTAGTATTTTATTTTTTCTTTTATATATTTATTATTGTGTGATTTATTTATAGGTATTGCTTGGTTTCAAGAAAATCTATATGTATATATATTTCATTAATATTATCTGTGTTCATCCACTGAGTATTGACAACAGGTGTAATGAGGGAGCTGAATGTGAAAAAAAAATCTCAGTTGTGTGATTAAAGCTTTTGCTTGTAAGTGTGATTGTTTGACCCTGATGTGGTCGATGTGCATTAGTCTTGTCTTTAATTATTTAGTCTTTATAAATTCTGTAACTTGGTGAAACAGTGTGCCTTGACTTTTTAGGGAATTTATTCACTTTCTTGTGGACACTGTGATTCAGGAGAAGCTGCTTTGAGTTATATTGCTGAAATGCTTACTTATATGTATTTTATTTAAATTAGGAAAGTGGAAGATGTCCAGTACTCATCTAGGTCTGACCACTGCAGTAACAGTGGTTCATGTGTGTTTGACACTGGTCTCTGTTGTGCAGTGAGGTGTGACTCTGGTGTACTGTGAACCCATTTGTCTTTAAATCAAATGATATTTACATCGACCATGTGACATCCACTTTTAGCTCTGGATGCCATCTCTGTGCTATTCTTAGGCCCGAGTGGATAAAAGCAGAAGACCATAAAGCTGTGTGTGTGTGTGTGTGGTGTGTGTGTGTGTGTGTGTGTGTGTGTGTGTAAATGGTAGTGTCAATAATAAAACACCACTGCAGTGCTGTCATGACCCCTCGTGATTATTAATAGCTCAGCTCTTTATGACCATCACACCCTGACAGACAGACAGACAGACAGGCAGGCACACACACACACACACACACACACACACACACACACACACATGCATTCCTCCATCACCTGAGAGCAGATGCCAGCTGTGTCAAAATGAGCTGGTGCTGCTGGGGAAAGATAACACACTATTCTCTATCTGCACACAAAGAAGACCCCATTCTTTGTCTTCATTTCTTATTAGTTGACGCCCACCTCCCCACCCCCCGTTCTTCTGTTCATCTCTAAACTCCTTCTTTCCCCCTTCATCTTGTGTGCATGTATTCATTCACTCTCTGCTCCTGCGCACAAAAAACAGGAGCACCCTGAGGTCAGTGACTCGACCCGCCTCCCACCTCTGACTCCTTGTAGTGTCGCTCTGGGATTTCATCGTAGACAATGTCCACGAAACACACCTCCGTTTCCTCGTCCCTGGGCTCGCCACCAAAAATCTGAGGGAACAAGGAACAGTTTGATGTGTGAGGAGGACAGGCAAATCAATAACGCACTTCACGGGTTGACAAATGCTGCAGGACGATGTGCCGTGATTTCCCCTGTTACTTGGTAAAGCTGCACAGACACTGGAGGTGTTAGGAGTAGTTTTGGACTGAGGGCGAAAGATAAAATTGTGAAATATTGCACAGGAAAGTTGAAGTTAAAAGAGGTTACAGGGTTGACGATGATTTTCCTCCTGGTTTTAAAAGTACAGAGCGCAGGTGACATAATGAGCACCTGCCTTGCTTCCGGCTTTACCCTCAGACAATACACTAAACAAACTGTGAGGATGAATGTGACTCACACGGCCAGTGACACACCATGTGGTCAGTGATTTCTTCCTGCGTGACTCACACAGGAAGAGCAGAGCAATGTGTTTAATTATCCGTTCCTTTCAGAACGATTCCACCGCTCCTGCGTCACAGAGTTGGTCATGCTTCCTATATACTTCAAACTTTCACACAGGTGTAGTGGGAGCGGGAGAGGGCAGCGAGAAAAGAGATGTTATTAAAAGAGATGAGGGAGAAGAATGAAAGAGGAAATGAGAGAGAATAGCTGTACAAACGGTGAAGGCGACGGCACAGAGTGCATATCTGAGAGAAGGAGCAAACACCTCAATTGAATTCATCCACACCCCCATCTGTTACGATCAGTTTCAAATGTGAAATCATGACCATCTGTGAATCTGTTTGCAACTCCCCCGACCCACCACTAAGAGGAGCTGCGGTATTTTCTCTCCAGCTACGGTATGGATCGAAGCAGCATTGCATAACCGCCAGACTTGCCCTCACTGCCTTTAAAGTGTTAAGTGGCACTGAAGGAGAAGTGGAAAGCAAGCAAAGTGTTTCTGACAGTGATGAAAGACTCAACAAAACCATGAGTAGCTTGTCATGTTGCTGTAGAAGAAAGTCAACACTTACTTTCTTTCTACAGTTTTCAAATCGTTTTTTGCTTTTATTATTGTTATTTGATATTACTGATGTGTGTCTGTGCTGTGCCTATTTTCAAACATCCATTAACATGGACTGAACTTAACAAATTGTTGTGTGATGTTTGTGACTTTTAGCTGCTAATGGAGGCGTAGTCACAGAACCAGGGCAGGTGGTGAAGTGTTTATATGTTTTTGCTATTGATGTTTATCTGCCAGAACTGCAGGTCATTGCCATAACTCTCCCATATGATCTTCTTTTTTAGTGACATTAACACTTCAATGGGAAGACATGGAGTGGTAGAGAAAGGAAAATACATATCACAAGTTGAATTTAAATTTTAAAAAATGATGAGAGACTTGATCACTTGCGTAAAAAACAAACATACATCTATCTACGGGAATGACTGCAAATTTCTCTGCATATCCTTCACTTAACAAACGGAGAAAGATAATGAACATCCATCCATCCATTATCTATAAGACTGGCTGAGTGACTGACTGAATATGGGAAGAAAAAAAGACAAGGCAATAAAACAGAAAAAAAAAAAACCTGAAATCAGTTGAAAAGACACACTGAGATCCCCTCTTTTTTTTTAGAGCTACCCACACAGCACGCTCCCAACCACATGACACTGAGCTCTACTCACATTATCATTGCTCCCTTTGTTGTCCTCATATTTGGTCTCTATGTGGATGGAAAACTTTGGCAGGAAGGAGCACTGGAGGGAGATAAAAAAACAAAACAAAAAAAACAGACGAGACAGTGAGAAATTGATACGGACAGTGATAACTTTGTCAGGTGGTAATTGCATGGCTTAATAATGCAGTCTTTGGACCAGATCACATCACACAGGTAGAAGATTTCTGTCAACTGATCCACAGGATGAGATGTGAGAAACTAAATGTGTCTCCATGTCTATGCTTTATCACCCAAACCAGATGAGCAATAATGATTATTCTCTCACTGTGTAGATTTACAACTGCTCTGCACATGCTCCCTTTCTACATAAGTGGCACTACATACACACACACACACACACACACACACACACACACACACACACACACACACACTTCATTCCCTTTGGCCATGTTGACTGCCGTTCATCAGCTCTTAAGCACAGCAGTTTGATTAGATTAAAGCTTAACACTTTCAATTATTATACAACCAAAGAGTGGAATACTGGTTACATAAGCTGTTGTGCCTGTGTGTGTAGTTGTGTGTGTTTATGTGTGGCACAGCGGGACAGAGACAACATGACGGATCAATTTTACCCTGCAGCACAGGAAAGAATGAGCTATAGGGCATGATGCTGGGAGCTCATGGTGAATACATAGGGATGTGTGTGTATATCTGCGTTTGTGTATAAGTGTGGAAGAGAGGGTGTGCATTCTTACTATAATTACTGTGCACAGTGCAGAAGTCAGCGCTGCCTAGTCAAGCCTGCTGGCCTTGTGAATCTTAGGAGGAGACAATAAGAAAAGTGTGTGTACAGAATGTGTGCATGTGTTTGTGTGACAGAGACTGAAGGCAGAGGATAAGCACATAAACCTTCATCTTGGAGGAGATAATGTCATCCACAGAAGACTGACTGAGCTATTATCTGACTCTTTGTTATTCATTTCTTCAGCACTTTTCTTATCGCTCCGGAATCTCCATCAGTATAAACCTCACAGTATGCTCTGTTTCATGTGATGTGTTCATGCAGTGCCTACTTTCCAAAGATGTGTTTTGTGCGCCCTTTTTTTCAATATTGTTCATCTGTTATCATTTACTTTTTTGTTGTTGCAATAGTTAACCAATGAAATTCCTGCATCTCATACAGACACTGCTAATTAAAAGAAGACGAAGAGTCTATAGCCATGTTAGCGGCTCTGTGAGGCTGCACTTCGGCACAATGGTGCTTTAAGTTAAATATTAACATGCCCACAACGACTAATCTAACATGCTGATGATTAGCAGATGTCATAGATACCATAGTCATTAGCTAATTAGCATGAAACACAAACTATAACTGAGGCTGAGATAAATCAGTGTCAGAAAAAGTTTAAATTTTACCTAAATGCTAAATAAAAAGTCAGATTATCACCAAAGTGATAACAATTCATCCTAAAGGAGGCAGGATTGTGTGTACCAAATTGCATGGTAATCCATTCAATAGTTAAAAAAAAAAATTCACTAAAAGCCAACCTTTGTCATCCTGCTGGTGGCAGGAAAAGCCAGCAGATCATCAAGTCAGTGTGCCTCATCCTCTGGGGACTATGACTGCTTGTATAAAATTTAATGACAATCCATTTGGCATTTGTTGAGATATTTCAGCCTGGACCAGTGGTGTGGTGGGCCTACCGACTGACTGTCAGACTGATGGACCTATATTGCCACCCTGAGAAAACAAACTGCAATCTGAGAATGACGTGACTATGTAATACGACTCCCTACTTTGAATAATAAAGCCAGTATCATTGTCTTCATCTTCTACATCATCACCACCAGGGTCAATGACAACAAAATATTTCCGAGCAGAATTAGTCCCATGAGGCAGCATGACTACACACGCACCATCATCACACGCTATAAATAACTTGTTTAACTTAACTTAACAAGTGGACCTCTGTCTTGTTAGAGGCTCTTATCTAAATCACGATGATTGCTGATTTGAGGATACTGTGAGTTGCTTTGGAAACCTACAGCATATTTTCCAAGAATCAGATACTAACTTGCAGCAATATTCATATTCTTGAGTTTGTTCAGTCAGAAACTTACTCATCACTTTCACATGAGCTGACATGACCTTCCCCAAAAATCCAGATGTTCCATGTATCTGTGCAGTCTCGAGGGGGAAGATCAGCCTGCTGCTGATTTTATGTGCCCTTCATCGATGTTTCCTCACTGCCTTAGACATAAGGTGGGCAGGCTAATGTCCCTCTGATGTCCCAGAGCAAATCATTAGTGCTTTTCTCAGCAACAGTCAATTAAACCTGTTATACCGCTGAGAGCTGTGGGGTTTTGTTAATGTCTTCAATGGGAAATTTCCTTGATTAGTTGATATTGACAAGTGGATTGGTGCAGCAGGGATGGAGGTGTTGTACCAAACGATAATGGTGAGGTCATGGTATATATATTATATTCCAACTTTCACCTTTGGTTATGAGCTCTGGTGTAAATAATTAATTTGATTTCAAATAGAGTTGCAATAAATGATTTTTTTCATTATTAATTTATCAGACAGTTGCTTTCTTGATTAACTGATTGGTTGTTTAGTCTATAAAACACAAGAAAATAATGAAAAAGAATATCATTTCTCAGACTTCAAAGTAATTTCTTCAAAGTAACTTTTTTTTGACAAGCAGTCAATTAACTGTAATGTAAGACAGAGGAAAGTTGGAACTATTGAATGACTGTCATTTTTGGTTGAAAAATTACTTAAACAATACAAGTAGCCAAAATGAGTTTCCTTCAAAGGGTATCTAAGTTCATCCTTAGAAACAGGGTGAGGAGTTCAGATGTCTGAAGGGAGCATTAGAGTAAAAACTGTGCTTACTTTGCATTAAAAAAGACAAGAACAAGATTCTGATCAGGATTCGTCCTCCCTGCAAAGGTATTCCAGGTATAATCAACTGGGAACTGACCACAGGGTAGGCTCACAACTCACTGGGTGGATTACACATTACTCCTTGCCCAGCAAAGCCTGAAGCTTCCCCAGGAGGAGCCAGAGAAATCGGCTGGGTAGAGGAACATCTGGTTTACCTGGCTGTTGCCACCATGACTTAGACTCAGTGGTTGATGCTTTTGTAGTAAGTTGACTGTTATTCTCACTTTCCATAATTATGCACAACACAAAATAATCCTAATGTCCAAAGGAGAAAACAAAACAAAACAAACAAACAAAACAAATGATTCTGTCTGGATTTAACTGAGATTCCAAAAAGGTAAAATTACATGTGTTCTAAACATGGGCTGTGTTGTAAATGTCACTGAATGAAAAATACTCAAATGTGAGACAAGATTTTGTTTCCACTTGGATTAGATTTGAGTTGCTGTGAGCACAATCTGATGAATGAAGGTCAGAATAATAACACACACACACACACACACACACACACACACACACACACAACTTATGAACAACAATATGTTAACAATATGTGACTCATGAGAATTCTGCTCTACACAATAAACATGCAAGGTAGTTGTGTATTATAGATTACAATATCTGTGTAATTTAAGAGGCAAACACACCCTTAAAAAAAGATCATTCCTAAAAAGCAGTTATCAATTATTATACTGATATACTACACTAAAGGCGCTCCTCACACATTTGTCAAGTGTTAGCCGTGTTAAGGTAGTGCAGCTACTCTCACTTTTAACCTTCACTGCACTGATTTGCATGTCAGCTGTTGGAAGTGTTTTTGTGCATGTAGGTTTGTGCATGTATGTGTATTTGAACCACTCACCGTGTACTCTGACCATATTCCCAGCAGAAGACATCAGTGTAACAGACAGAGATGGGAAATGTGTGAGGGGGAGCAGGCAGGTAGAGGAGAACAAAGGAATGGAACAGCATGAGAGAGATAAGAAGACAATAGAGGAGAAAAAAATAATTTAGTCCAAAATGGAAAAGGGGCCATTAAACATGACATATTCCCATTTTTTCAAATCTATGTCATGCTGATAATTCTTTATGTGCATAGTCCTACCGAGGCCACATTTAGTCACGTGTTTATACAGGAGAGCTGCACAGCCCTGTAAATCTGCTGCCATGCTGTTTTGCAGGCAGCAGTGCTCAGAGCTACTGAAAGCTCAACATAACAACAAAGTCATGTGATATCTGCAGACTGTTAATAGTTTATTACCTGTCAGTATTTTTGTGGCATTTAAACTGGCAGTTCTTCCCCCTGTTGAAAGTTTGTTACACTTTCAATAAGTTGTTTGACAGACTGAAATGATGCCACTTTAAAATGAAACGTTTTAGAGGAACCCTTCAAGCACAACATATTTAGGATGACGGAAGAAAAACTTTAAAGCAGCTGTCTGGCACCACTGTGGCATCGCCAGATGATAAAAAACACCACTTAAAGTGTCAGGTGTACTGAGTGTGCCACAATAACGTATGACATCGTAATATGCCTTTGAAAAGCTGACGATAACAGGTGCAGTCATATTTTATGTAACAGATCACATAAACTTTTGACACTGAGATTGGTGTTGCGAAACAAGAGTAGTGTATTAAAAAAGCAAATAAGACAATCAAAAAGCACATGTGTGATGGGGTTTTAGGGTTGTGTTGACATCTAGCCTTTCACTCTGCTCTTTATCTTTTGGTCAAACCTGCCGGTTCCTCTCCACCATCACGTCCATCATCCCTCCTGACCTCTGTCTCTCCACCCCGCCCCACCGCTCTGCTCGTGGTGGATTGTGTCGGACAGAATATTGCCTTGATATCCTTTTGCCCTCACAATGATCCCATATAATGGCTGCCAGCAGGTGAACAGAGCCGTTGTTTGTCTGCAGAAAATGGAAGTTTGTGCGAGTGTGTGTGTATGTTGTTCTTGAACAAATAAGCAGAAAGCTGTGTTATTACTGAGAAAGATCCTTATTATGAGGGAAAGTGGTTTTCTACTAAACCACTGCTAATATTTGTTACATAATACAATGTACTACAGATAATAAAGCCTGGAGAATGTGCAGTAAATAAGCCAATGTGTGTGCTTTTTGATTGTACACTGAAAATAAAAACAAAGCAATGTATAATTAAAGCATTACCTGTTATAGTATATGGGTAATAGTTCCAAGCCTTCTCTGTGACATAGAAAATTTTAGGGACGACTGCTCTGGCCCAACTGGGTAGCTTGCTGAAACACAGAGAAAAAGGAGCGGATGGATTAGTGAACTGAAGGAGATGAAAAAAAAGGAAGAAAAGCAAGAGGACAAATGAGACAAATAGCTTGTGTGCTGTACAGTCAAAGTCATCCTCTTCCTGAAGTTTCTCCACTCCTTTCTTTGGCTTTATCACCCAGAATAGGCAATGATAAGCTTCCAGCTGTGTGCAGACATAATGGAGGCCAGACAAGGCAGCAATGGGGGAAGTTGATTACACTGATTACACCCTGCACCCTGCAGTGGAGTCTCACCAGAGCTTGCACCGTGACAGATCGAGGAAGAGGGACACGGAGGGTGAAAATATACAGAGAACTAGCTTTTACTCAGCACAGGTAGATTACAAATGCTTACAGTGGCAGCCAAGTCATCCGGGCACCTTATTCGGCATCCAATCAAAATGTAAACGATTACAGAGAGAGCGGAACAACAGGAGCAAAACCTAGTTTAGCTGCAGGGAAAATTGCTGAGGTGAATAGGGTAGATTTCCTTTTCAAACTTTGATACTTTTTTAAAATATTTTTTGGGGGGGTTTTGCACCTTTATTTGGACAGGACAGTGGAGATGAGACAGGAAACAGGGAGAGAGAGCAGGGGAATGATACGCAGTAAAGGTCCGTCTGAACCAGGAGTCGATCCAGGGACCAGCTACTTAGGGCACTTAAGCCCATGTGGTATGCGCCCCAACCATTCGGCTACGAAACTTTGATACTTTTGACAATGGAACAGTAAATCCTGATTGGCAATAGATGCTGGGAGAAAAGGTGAGTGCAGACTGTCTCATTATTGAGTCCCATCAGAAACAACTCACTGCAGCCCAAACCACAGCTGGTCCAGATTTCTACTGACTGAATATCAGCCAATCAAGCATGGCAAATAGCACCATAACTGAAGCCATCATTAAGTTGTACCAAATTTCACTTTTGGGAAAATTCACTTCTAAACCAGCCACTGATTATTTTTACACCCACATTACTATCCTCTTCTCTTCTTATTCTCTGTCAAGAAGTGAGTGTGTAGAGCTGATACTGGTTCGTAACTCAGAGTCTGTAAGAACCACTGGAACATGAAACAGACAGTTCCCATTGGTCTCCCTCCAATGGCCTGTCAAACAGCCAGGGGAGTGTCTAGAGACACAACAGACTTGTCACATGTCCTCACACTGCCTTAACTACAAGCTACACACACGCGTGCACGCGCACACGCGCGCACACACACACACACACACACACACACACACACACACACACACAGACTGCAGCTTTAACATGGTAACAGGTGGTTTGTGGGCGGAGAGAGGCAGGCGCGGCGTCCGACAGTGACTGCTCAAATTATCCATCACTTACACACTGACCTCATCTCCCTCTGCCCACACACACAGAGTAACACTCAGACATGGCATGCCTGCGCGCCGCGCACACACACACACACACACACACACACACACACACACACACAGACAAGAACACGGAACCTCCCTCCCCTCCGAGTTTGTCAATGACACTTCACATTTCCCAAAGGCCCACTTACTTGTCACTTCTGACCACAAACCCCCTCACCCTCTCTGCCTCTCACGTCGGTTCTCCATGTGGCTCTCTTTCCATCTCTGTCTCATTGTCTTACTTCTGGGAATGGATGGCCTAGTTGCCTGTGTCAGTATTTTATTCTGCTCATTGTGGATTTAATCGTCTTAGAAGACAGGGAAATGAAATTCGGATGAAATGCTCCGACTGCAACTGTCCAAAGTATGAAGGAGAACTATAAAAACTATATTAACCCCAAACTTTTTAACATAATTGTACTAAATGTTCTGTTCATATGTCCTACCTTGGTTTGCTTGTCCATATTAGCAGGTACTTGAGCAAGACACTGAACCTATATTGCCTCTGGCCCAGGTCTCTGCTTGCAGCTGACCCTGTGCTCTGATCTCTCTATGGAAATCAATAGTTTCAAATCACATTACCTTAATAGGAGTTGGCTATATTGATGGATTTGTGCTCCTGCCAACTGTTTGGTGTGGATTTATTGGACTTATTGGACAGGGTGATGATAGGCCTGCTATATATGACTGGCCAAGAGCTAACTGAGTTATTGCTGTGGAGGTAAGCCATGCAATGATTAAATGCACCAGAAACAACTAAGATAAAAACACTGTGTGGAGAGAAGAGAGAACTGGTGAAACATCTGAGGTTGGTATGATGTTCATGTACACTTTATCAGGCACACCTGCACAGTCTAATGCAGCCATGATGTTTACTTCCATGATGCCTTATCTTGCTGATACCATCATAGAGGCGTACCTAATAAAATGGTCACTGGGTGTACAAATTTTTAGCTATGTATCCCTGATATTAACTTGTAGGGTATATATATGTTTCAGTTGTCTGCAAGCTTTAAAGTTCTTCTCTAGTTCATCTGTTCTCTCTGTCTACATTTCATCCTTTGCAATCGTTCTAGATTTAATAAGGGAAATCAATGAGGTGCTGGGGCGGGCCTTCACCTGGATTCACCTCATCAGTGTACTCAATGAAAAGTTCATGTCCATAACATTTCATACAAATATGGATAATATAGTTTTTCAGCATTAAAAAAAATGTGTGCGATGAGGGTACACATTCAGAGCAAATTCACAAATGAGAGTGAGGAGACCACACCTCAGACTGCACACAGCAGCAGTAATTCAATTGTAATCTACATAACAGAAAATCAAATACTCAATTTCACGCTTATCAAGTTTAACAAAGCACAGGGCTGGCTATGAGCTGGAAAATAGGCTTGGAGAGAGATGAAAAGGGACGGCCAGCTACATTTTTCCCTTGCTCGTTCCTGAAACACAACAGCAATCCTTAGTGCCGCTCACAATGCCTCATGATATTTGATATTTTCTTATATTATGATGATATATTATAATTGTCATAACACAAGTGGTATGTGACTATTTTTATTGACATGGACGTGTCATTAGGCATCTAACCAGCAGCTAATACACATGTTAACACCAAGGATTGCTGCAAGGATGAGTGACGGCCACACAGTGACACATCTACTGACAGCCTTATCAGCAGCAGCCTGATGATGATTTTTAGTGTTAGATGAAATATAACAGAATAACAAATATAACTGAGAGAATGTGATGTCTACAGCAGGATATGTGGACTCTGTAGTGATAGTCAAAGACAGGTTTCTCCTTAGGTGATCAATGGAGAATTACATAAAAAGACATTTATACATCAAGAAAATCATTTATTTGACTAAATTGAAGATATGGTACATGACAAGAGGAAGACACTCACTTGTTGAGGTAGATTCGTTTCTCGGTGAACTGGCCTGATCCGTGCTCGGGGTCCTCATACGGCTCATTCTGGACCACCTCCACCCCCTCCCCTCGTTCACTCTGCTCATGACTGTGTTTACTTATCATGTACAGCTGGCCGATCCGGTACTGAAAGACAGACAGGGGACAAACAAACAGAGAGGCCTGATATTAGATTAATTGCTTTATTAAATCTAGAGGGGCCATTAAGGTAATAAGAAGAGGTCATCCTGACATATAAACATTGTTATGGCAACAAACTGTCCTTACAGGTATGTATCTTTTGAGGGGACAGTTCTGATGAGCCAGCATTGAATGGAAAGAATATGTTCTTGACTTAAGTCCAACAGTTGACTCAATGGTATAATTTTATAGCTGCTGTAAAAATAAACGCAGAGGGGAAAATACCAGGATTACTGCTCTCAGCATATGGTCATGACACCTGGGGAAAGTAGCCATAGCGAAAGAAAGCTGGGGGATTAGAAGCTGTCTGCAGCATAGTGACAAAGGCATCGTATCAGGTCAGGACCAAGAAACACAACACTAGTAACGGCAGCAGCAGTAGCCATTCAGGTGAACCTATCCCACGGCCTCTTGCGACACATCAGTCAACACCCACAATCTTTCACTCATCACTGACTGACCCACTTGGCCAAGTCACAGTGTCACCATTGGTTGCCTTGACAGACTGGGGCGTCACACGGCAACTATTTTCCATACATTTGGAAAACGACAAGCGTTAGAGGGAGGCTGCTCCAGGACGGAGATTTCCGACTGCTTGTAGGCCTATTTCCGGGCCGGGGGGAAACCGATATGGCCCTGATGGTGACTTATTCCACTCTGCTGGAATGCCAAGGGGTCATGTAGGACTGTAAACCCCCCCCCGATCCAACCAAGGATAGCTATGTTAAGCTAATGGAAAAAAAGTCAAGGACCGCCTGGGATGTCGACTTGTGAGTCTACATTCAGCCACAAAAAGCAAGGAATGGAGAGAAGAGAAATGTGATAGTGTGGTGGGAAAAAAGCGTGTACCAGTAAACAAGCTCAGGTTGTAACTTATAATGATAATGCCAGATTTTTCCATCTGCCGACCGAGAGAGAAACGCGAGTGGCTGCGACAAAGTATTCCCAGCTGGAATGTTGATGGCAGTGTGTTTCTGACTGAACAGCTGTTGGCGTCTGGCACAATTTTTCTGCTGCAATGACAAAGTTGCAGGCCAGGCATAATAGAGGAGGAACCCGTGTTTAGTCGCATACAAACACACATCTGTGCTCTCATTTAGAGCTAAAACAATTAGTAGATTAATTTATCAGTTGATCGAACAGGCTACAAATTCTCTGGTTCCAGCTTCTCAAATGTGAGAATTTGCTGCTTTTCCTTTTTGGAGCAAATTTGAATATTTTGGATTTTTGGACCGTTGGTTGAACAACACAAGATGTTTTAAGACATCACCTTGTGCTTTAGGATGTGCACTGTTTTGTGATGATTTATTGACAATCGATTAATTAAGGAAATAACTGTCAGATTGATCAATAATGAAAACAATCATCAGATGCAGCTGACTCTGACAGATACAAGTACACATGGCAGAAAAAGCACCTGCAGTGAATCTATGAGCATGGACCAGTGGAACAAATCCTCCAAAGGCCTTATTCTCTATGATAATTTAAAGTTGCTCTACTTTTCATTTTTAACAGTGGATTTACTCTAAAATGACCATATGCTACCTGCTTTGCATCAATGGTAGACAGACAGTTAGTGACAAGCTAAGTACATGACAGAGACTTTTGCAGCTAAAGAGACAGATATTCCTCAACAGTCGACAGATAGAAACCTTAAGCAGTGACTAGAGTGTCTATTTGAATGCTACTGGAAATAAGCACTGTTTGCTACACTTTTGCATATCAACTTATAAGGTGAAATATGTCAGTGTTGTGTTTACAGATTGATGAGCTGTCGCAAATGCAAAAAAAAAAAAAAAAAAAAAAAAAAAACTAATACAGGTCTACAGTGCTGGTTGAAGGACAGTGCATTTGGTTTCATCTGCGTAACACTGCAATATCATTTAATATGTATGAAGAGATGTATAAAGGTCATGGCAATCATGCTAACATATGCCAAACACATATTGTATAATGGACAGAGAGGAACAAGGTGAAACTAACCAAGGACAGAGCAGCAGCTACTGACTCAACTATAAAACGTATCTTTGTCATTGTGTTTGTAAAAGCTAAAAGTTAGTTGTTTCAAAAAACAAGTAATGGTATTGAGTTCACATTATTTTGTCTATCCCTTGCAATTCATTTCAACATTACAGAATTGTTGGTTGAATATTTCAGTGTCATTTGGATGCGAGAGGTGGAGAAAGGACGGCTAAAAGAGGGAGGGGGTTGTCGTGCAAATCAATAATTACATCTCCAGAGATTCCTGTTTGAACACAAAGTGCAAAACTGATGATGAGATGAAAGACAGCACACATAAATCTCCCTGCTGGATGAAAGCATCAAGGCAGAGAACCACTTGAGAGGACCTCTGAGCGCCACGCTGATCACACTGATGGCTAGCAACAGTGTATTAACATTAAGAACCATCTTTCCTGTTTTCCCCTCTGCTCATTCACGGATCAGGCATATTGTGTAAACACGGCAGCCATTGTGCTCTTCTTCCTCCCCCACCTCCCTACCATGTATTCAGTCACTCTCCGCCGTCTACCTGAGAGCTGTGGTTGATGAATAAGCGGCTGTTTTCATTGTTGTCTTTGGAAATCTCGCTCTAATGACTAGGAGGGAGAAGTGGCCCTTGCTCAGGTTTGAGTGGCCATGAATAATTTCCTATTGTCTTCCTCTTTAAAGACAGTAGAGCCATTGGGCAGGATCTCGGGCTCACAGCAAACAGAAAGGTGTAGTTTTTCTTCCACCTGTCATTTAATTTATGCACATTCTCAGCCACTTAATTTTCTCCATTTCTTTCTGTGTTATTTCCGTTTATCCTCACTCCATCTCCACTTTTCCCCCTCATTTCAACTTTCTTCTCTGCAATCTCCTCTTCTCACTCTCTGCCTTCAAACTTTGGTATTAGCTCATTATGTCACATTTGTTAAAGCCACATGTAGTCCACTCACCTTGAGCACTAATGCACTGGATAACTAATGGCAGGTTATCATTACACATGGAGCTACTCTTGGTTCCAGCTATTACAAGCTAAAAGACCACTTTAAAGGGTGACACTGGCAGGGTGAGCTGACCCAAGAAAAATAATGAAACCGAAAGCACATCGGTCATGCTGGTCCTCCTTTTTCCTTTCTTTCAATTCCTCTGGGAAACTCAATTTACCATTACTGCGTCAAGCCAAGAAATGGTCTGGCACATAACCCACCAAACAAACTTCATAGGTGCTTGTAGGAAGATACTGATACATTTGGACAGAGCCAGGCTAGCTGTTTCTCCCACTACACACTCCATACATATACTGACAAAACACCCATGTTAAACCATCCAAGCGACCCCTGTGCACAGTCATCTAAGTGAAACCCATTGAAGCATAATTCCACCCTCACTCTCAATAAGTGTTTTTCCCAAAATGTTGAACTTTTCCTTTAACAATGGGATAATAAAAATGAATCAAAATCAGTTTGGCAGCAATGCCCTGGTTACATTTCAGTGTAATGGAAATTAATTAAACACATCCTGATCTATGGAAATTTGTGAGCCATTTCCCAAATTAAATAAAAACTGCCACTAACACATGCAACTCAGTCAATGTTTTATGTTTAAAGATGAAAGAATTGAGCCTATATTGTGACTAAACTCTCTTCTGGCTCTTTGTTCTAACACAACAGCAGGTGGCAGGGAGCTGTGGTCATTGTGTTACAGCCAAGGAGTGTGTTAGTGTGAGTGTACGATAAGGATCCTGACAGAGCACACACACACACCCACACACACACACACTTTGCACATGAGACAATACCGGGCACAATGCTAAGATGTAATTAAAATTCAACCACAGACAGAGTAATTACTGCTTTGAGCGCTCAGTATTCTTGGATAATTGACTGTGCTCCTGTTGAGATAAATAGCTTCTGCGTTTTGATGTCCATTTTAGGCTGTGTGTGTGTGTGTGTGTGTGTGTGTGCGTGTGTGCGTGTGTGTGAATGAGAGAGAGAAAGCGAAAGATAGGGAAGGATCTTTATCTGCACACATGAAAAATAGGCAGATCGTTCTTATCTAACCCAGTACTCACACAAGAGGGGATCAGTAAAGTCTCACATTATTTTTAAGTTAATAAGGCAATCACTGTTTAATCATTTACACGTGAAATGCTCAATTCCAAACCACTATTCAGTATTATTAGCACCTGGCGATCAAAACACTCATTTGCCCATATGTTGGATGAGTTATTTCAACATCAGAGGGCATGCACAGACATAAACACTCTGTCTCTCACAGCAGATGCACACAAACAGTGGAAAAAGAAAATGTAATGGAGGCATATTTACAAAGGTTAATCCTAATTCACCAGCCATATGCTAACCAACATATTCCACAAATATAGTCAGTATCTGGAATGAATAACACTGCAGCAGCGAATGAATCTTTAAAAAACATTCACCATTTAAGCTAAAATCAACAGTTATTCCTGTATACCTACATGTCCAGTGTGAATTATGCTGCACGATGTATGCTGTGATCAAGCCATGAGCACCATAATCTAAATTCATTCTAAATAAGGACACCAGCTGATTATGGACATGCAGGTGTACAGCACACATAGCTATAAATTCATCTGCAAATCTTCTAGCAGACGAAAGCACACAAAACACACACTGTAACACTGCATTGTGCCTTCAGGCTGTGTGGGAGAGCTACCTCCATTTATGTCTTCATCTCACAGACTTGATGAAACCAACCAGCATCCTGGTAAACAGAGAACTGCTGAATATCATGCATCAGATCACAGAACTCCATTAAAAATATAATCAGGAGGCTCGATGCCGAGCTGCACAAGCTTAGACGCTGCCGTAACAGACATTTTGCTGTGGGGCAGAGCTGTGTCTGGGGCAGTGGGGGGTGGTCCCACAGAGGACCTCTGCCATAATAAAACATGCAAACAGGATGAATCCACAGAGAGAGCACACGCAAATCCACATATTATTGTGCTTCCAAGGACGCTGAACTCAATTTCCCCAGCTCTTGTCTTAGCTGAATACTTCCTTCCAACCGGATAGTAATTCCTTAAATTCTTTAACTCAAACAAGGTTTCCTCACTTTGCAAAACTTTTTTCAGCCTCAAGCTCAAAAACTTTTTTTTTTTCTCACAAGGACTAAAGAACGTGCACGTACATCAAAAGCTGCCATCTCAGCAGAAATGTGGGCATGCTATTGAGAGAGTGCATACAGTGCGAATGACCGCATTTGTGCTGATTCAGCAAAATGTGAAGGTGAGCATTAACTCACCTGTAACAGTTTGATTAATTCACATGCCATAGCTATGACACAGGCAGTGTGGGAGGACGCCAAGGATGGCAGGCTGATAACGGAAGCGATGTGTTGCTGTAGTTCAACACTAACATATGCTGCACTGCAAAAAATGGGACGACTGCCTTCCCTGATTCCATGGCTTCACTCAGGTATTCAGTCAGTCAGTACAGCAGAAATGGAAAGTGACAGGTCTGAGAGTGAGATAACCTAGTGTCAGTGCCTTTTCTTCAGAAAGAACAGGAGGTTCAGACTCTTTCCAAGAAGTCTCAGTATGCCTTTTTTGCATTTTGAGTTGTGGCTGCTTGCTTCTTTAGTTGAAAGGTAGAGTCTAGATTCTGTGCAGAGTCAAAAATCTGCTTCAAGAATTCATTATGCAGCAGCTGATTTCTATTTATATACAGTACTTAACATTGAAGAAAAAATGCTATAGCATGCCATTTTGCACAACAAGTACAGATGTAGTTAAATGTACCCTCGAAGGGAAAAGAAAAACATTGCATGGATGGAACAGACAGCATACTGTATACCTTATACCGTAAACTGAGGAAAATATAAACAACTTCTGTGTCATAAAATCACCCACTAAAATTTATATTGACATATTTAATATAACCAGGTATTGAATTAAGATTTTGGCCAACATCTCAGTACACTGGAAGTGAACTCAAAATGAACATTACCAGATGATATTTGCACTGAATTTAGTTGTTACAATAAATCAAATACCAGTGGATCTTAGATCAGCCAAGAGAGGTGTTCTTGAAGCCACTTGTGAAAGAGAACATTACATAAACTTAGTCAAAGACGTGTGGAGAGGTAACTTATTAATACTGATCGCTGGAGATGGAAGAGAGCACTCTCCTGTCGTGCCTCCATCTCTACCCGTTTTCCCGCTCTCCTTCTCATTCTGCATCTCTGCAGTGTCTGAGGTCACTGAACCAAAGATTACGTAACGTCAAGATCACTCACTATGCATCACTCCACTATGCTTCATCTTTACTCCCTGCCTGGCCGCACACTGGGTGGCCTGCTGGAGAGATGTGTTTATGTGCACGCATGTAACAGGGAGAGAGACAGAGCTGAGGGAAGGAGGATGAGAGAGGACTGCATCGTGGTGGAGTATCAAAGAGAGGTAGGGATGAGGAGTGTGGATAAGAGAGCAAAAGGAAGGCAGTGCTGCTAAAGAGGAATGTTCAGGAAACTGTGTGTTGAGCCATTACATAAGAGGACCTGATTGAGGACAGCTGTCTGTCTCTTGCCCTCGCCATTACTCCCATTTATCTTATATTCTCCTTGATAGATGTTACTTTCTCCTTCAACCTTTTCTCGATCAGCTCTGCATAGCGAACTCTTTCAGTCTTCCCAGTTTTTCCTCATTTGCTTCCTGCCTTTATGACCCAGGCTTGAGAGCATCATTCTGTCAGCCTTGCCTGATAAATGTTAGCATACTGATTGTAGCACTGAACTATACTCGCAAAGAACTGCCAGCATGGCTGTAGACTCTTAGTCTTGTCACCCTGAAATTTGTATGTTCAAAAACCTGCAGGTGGGCATTGGGTGCATGATGTTTAACTGCTCACACCCTGTTATGTCGGTTCACTTATTTACTGAGATCTTAAAGTGCAGGGAGTGTTCTGCTGATGAGGAGAGCCTTGAAGACAGGATCGATTTTCAAGAAGAAGGTGAGAAGAGGGTGAGATTACCACATCCCAGACACTCTGAAGCCTCTGAGGCAATTCACGATGTAACTACTGAGAGGCAACAGTCAAAGAGAGAAACTGATTCAGAACTTGAATGAACTTGAATGCTGTGTGTTGCCAAAAGATTTTGTTTGACTGTCTAATGCTGACACTCGATTAAATCCATTTCCTCATACAAGCCATAGAAGAACAGTACTCCCACAATCACATATTTTGGAATCATTGTGATGTTCAGGTGACTTATGATATGTTTATAATGTTGTGACTCACCTTAACATATTGTACTGAACAATAACTGTAACCATAGATTTTGTAACCATAGACTCAGACAGACCCCCCTCCTCGTGGAGAACAAAGAAGGAATTGGAGCCTTATGTGTGATGCTGATTTTTGACTGATGCCATTTGTGCCACAAACATAACATGCATGTGGAGGTACACGTCAGGTTCTGTTCCGGATCGTGCACTTGATTTTGAACCATTCGGAGCATTACGACCAAGAATAAATTGGTTCGCAACCCAAAAAGTTGGTTCCAAGCTGGAACCAAAAAATAGCAGGTTTTCCTCGACCTGAAGTACAGACCATGATGACATCAGTCGTATTGTACAGGTTGGAAAGAGAGGATGTGCAATGCCTGTATGATGACACATCCTTTATTGCAATGGTTCCACTCAAAACTGATGGAAACACAGGCCAGTCGGTTAGACAGCATCAAGGTTTCAAGAATTCTGAATGGAACTGGTTCAAGATCGAGAGCTTATTTGGAGTTCTTGATGTTTCACCTTCAAGTTGGAGCTGTACTGATGTGCAGCTGACTGCAACTAACAACTAACATCACATAATATGCACAATATTATCAGTCCATCTATTTACATTCTTCACCAGAACCTTTTCAAACATCTAAACCATGTGAGAGAACTGGGTGATTTTTTTTACAGCCCTCATTCATTTGTTTGATAAACAAGTCTCCCTCCATGTTACATAAGCTTTTTGTCCCCTCTGTTACAGTCTGGAGTGTTTTGGTACAACACGAATTTCAGGTTGCTCGGGGAAAACCCATCTTATTTATTATGCATAGAGCAAGCTGAGATAGAGAGAGATGGGAAAAAGTGAGCACAAAACACAGAGCAAGAATGGAAGAACGAGAGAGAAAAGGAATGACCACAAGTGTTATCTTGGTTTGGTCTACTCGAGTACTGCCTCAATTCTCTCTGCCTTACTGGAGTCAAATGTAAGCTGGGAAAGAGAGCAGCTAAGGAAGATGTATCAGGGATCGGTTTAGTGCTGAATGTAGGGCAGCGGTTATGGTGTATGGCCATTCTGTAGAAGATACTATAAGGTGGTTGTGGAGATAATTTATTTGCAGATGTAAGGATTTTCTGTTCTTGGGAAAAACAGAGTGAGGTATGAGCTGAGAAAACACAGCTGGAGTTGTGCAGTATGGACAAACAGGAAGATTATTGCAATTCACTCTGCTAAGACAAGGAAGTTACTGTTCAGCCAACAAGTCTGATTTTCTGGTTGAACAACAATACCTGTGCCAACATGTACGTTCTTTCCTCATTGCTGTGAAGGTGTGCACTTTATTTAAATTTTGTATGGAAAAGCTAATTAGCTGATGTAAAGTACATTTAGTACTCACTATAAAAAAACTCTTAAAGAGTTCTTTCTGTTTCACAGTTAGACACACAACCAGGAGCTGTTATTTCCTACAGGTACAGTACATGCAGTACCAAGGAGACCAAATCTCTGAGCTAAGCAGCTGAGCCTGAAACAGAAGCAACAATGACCAAAGCTGCACACAGAAAACTGTGTGTTTTAGTCAAGAAAGTGACTGCTGAGTCAGTTCAGAGTGACACAGCTTTGTTTTCTGTGATTAAATGTCAATAATGATTTACAGCAAACATACAAATTGTTTACACAAATAGATTTCACCAAATGCTTTATTATATGATAGTATTCATGTTAATTTGCTAGTATTCAAAGTAATACAGCTCTCCTTTTGTTCCTCCATTATCCTTCCTATTCTCCAGCACTTCAGATATCTTCTCAGAAGTGCCATGTGCCATAAGGAAAAATCATGAGAGTCAACCTGAACAGTCATGTTCAGCTTTCACTGGCTAACCACCCATCACCCCATACATATACAATACAATGAAAGGTTCTTGCTGCTAGCATACAATGCCTCCAGAAAACTGCAGTTCACTGGCCACTGAATTTCATGCACAAGCTGAAAAGCACCACACAGCACCTTCAGACATCATTCAGTAGAACTGTGTCGACACAGTTCTACTGAATGCCATATTCAGACCATCATGGATGGTACGTGCCACAAATACTGGTGTTTGTTCAGACTTTTAAGTTGCTCCAGCTGCAGGAAGTTCTTCCACAGGAAACCACACTCCTCCTGTTAAAATACAGAAAAGAACAAACATTTATCACAGTGGCAAATGATTAACACTGTATTCAACTTCATTTCATTTATCATCATACTGGTTTCTTTTAACGTCTTCACCTTGGCAGGGAGTAATGTATGTGGCAGACTTTTTCTTGTAGTAGATGAATCCAGAGCTTACAATAACAACACCAAGTATCAGTCCACACAGACCCACAACAATTTTAATCTGTTCTGCCGCGAGAAGGAACGGATCTAAAACGGATGAGAAAAAGCTTCATTCATTAATGCATCATACATTTTCTAACCCTGTGTGCTGTGTTTGCAATACAGTGGCAAAACTCACCCCAGACCTGAAGCATTGGCTCAGAGAGAGTGAGGTGTTGGACCATGCAGGTAATTGTTTCTCCTGGAGTTGGGGTGTACTCCAGGTAAGAATGAATCTGGTAGTACCAATCCCCATCAGGCATTGCATCAGAGGAACTGACAGCTGAGGTCACTTCCTGCCCATTCCGCAACCATGTCACTTGGATTTGTTTGGGATAAAAGTTATAGGCACTGCACACAAGAATGGCAGGGTGTCCACCACCAGGCTGCTTCACTGAATTCAGCTTGACAGTGGGTGTAACAGCTGCACGATTAACTGAAAACAAACAAACAAAAAAACACAGTTAAGTAAAGTTATGTTGAAAAAACTGAATCTGCTATATTTAAGAATCAGCTTTAATCAATGGGTAAAATATCATGGAAAAATAATAATTTCATTAAGTGTCCCACTTATAGTTCCACCTGTGCTTTTAAGAAAAAATACTCTTACCTCCTGTTTGGACAAGCTTGCGGTTGTCTATACACAGTATCTTCTTTTCAAATGCCCTCAGTAGTCCATCATATAGATCACCATTAAAAGTTTCTGCTTTAAGTAAAGCATAGGCTGTAAATCCTGTCCAGTTGCCTCTTGTGCTGTTGTACTCCATCATCAATTTCTTGTTATAGTGATTCGTAACAATATACTCTATATCTTCAAAGTCTGGACCCTTGAATGTACAACATGCTTTGAATTGTGCATAATCATCA
The DNA here is from genome assembly GCF_001640805.2 of Lates calcarifer. Lineage (NCBI taxonomy): Eukaryota > Metazoa > Chordata > Actinopteri > Centropomidae > Lates > Lates calcarifer. The sequence goes on along the minus strand of NC_066843.1, from coordinate 12,169,063 downwards.
TCTGAGAAAACTGTAATAAAGGGAGAAAAACATATTAATATCAGATTAATTACTATAATAATCATGAGAACCTTTTCACTGGTGCAAGTAGAAGAGTGGTGTAACTCACCTGGACTGAAAAGAGAGAAAACCACACAAAAAAGAAAACAATAAATTCCCATGTTTTTACATGAACAGCAAACTACAATGACAAAGCTGCTCCGGTGTGCAGCATTTATGTGTTCACAGACACAAGGAAATAAATACAGATACACTGATGTCAACAAAATGAAAGAATGTACCCGCTCAGTTGAGACTCAAACAACCTCAGAGTTCTTGGTGATGGCTTATCATAAGTGGACAGCTGACTATGATTGGTGGTGGTTGCAAGGTATGGGACCAAACAGGAATAACTCAATTATCATGAGGAAATACAGTCACATGCTGCCCAACAGTAGATGTGCTTGAGCTAAAGGGTCAGAGCACCTGTGGGTTTGCATCATGATACTGCCAAACCTTAAAAAAAAATCTTCTCAGAAATCTTCTCAAAAATCTTCTAAGAAATTATTATCTGTGAATGATTTGATGATAAGTAAATACTGCATATGTCTCAGACTCAAGCAAATGATCCAAACTAGAGCCTTGTGGAAACTCCCAGCACATTCAGCTTGGAGCAGAAGAAAACCAGTCTTCATTATAATGTTGTTATTCAAGCATAACATATGTGATATACACTCCAACAGACAAACACAGCTGCAACTGTGTGCATTTATTTATAACAGGAATAAATGGTAAAATGGTTAAAAAGTTGTATGAAATATCAATTAAACAAGTGACAACACAAATAGAAAAGGGAGAAAGGAAATTCAGTGAATTACAGATGTATAAGTGACTCAGTTTGATTCATGTACATTTCCTTTTTTTAAAGGTATTACAGCCATTTTTGATTGTGGACCACTGAGAGGTATCAAGAGAGACAGGAGAAAAGACATGAAATAAATGTCAAAGGCTGGAAACAAACCAGGGATTATGTGATCATATATGCTGTAGATGACATCTGCTTTAGGCGATAGAGTCCATGAGTCCCTGATACTGACTTCCTTTCACAAAAAAGAACGTTCCTGCAGCAATTCCAACAAGTCCCAGACTTAGGCCAAGTCCACAGAGGACAGCTGGACCAATACTCATCTCGTCTGTGTCAACCTCTGGGGAGGACAACAGAAAAATTAAAACCCAAATTTTAAAGTGATTTCAGATTCATTCCTACATCTCCATGAGGCCAGTCAAGAGAAAATTAAGATACTATATAACATTAAGCTTCTTTGTTCTCACCCCAAAACTTGGTCCGAGGCTTGTCCAGTGCCTCATGTTCCACAGTGCAGCTGTAGATGTCTCCTTCTTTCGGGACAAAGTTCAGGTGTGAGAAAACATAAAACGTCCCATCGGGATTAGGTAAGCTTTTGATGAAAGCATCTTCCACTGTTACTTCTACATCATTCTTGGTCCACTTTATGTTGATGGTGGGAGGAAAGAAATGGTTGATGAAGCAGATGAGGGTATTTTCTTCCTCTTCTATCACTTCATCTCTGGGGTAGATGAGGATTTCTGGGGCCTCTGAGAGTTAAATCAACACAGTTTAGTGTTTATCCATTTAGCACTATTTTTGCAAAAAAATACAGAAAATTGAAAGTATATTTGTCAAAAGTAAACAGTCAACATCAGCATGTTCAGTATCAGTTACCTTTAGTTCTTGTTGCAGCAGACTTGTCTGATTCCCATCTGTACGCTTCATACTTACATGTAAATCTGTAATGTACTGCATATTCGTAAGCCTTGGGAATATACATAGATGTGGGGATTCTGGTATCCCAAATGAGTTCTCCTTTTTTAAAGTCTGCATAGTAGACTTCATCACCATCCAGTGTCATAGAGATGTGAGTATCGCTTGATTTAAAGCATCCGTAGCTGTGACAAAGTTCAAGACTTCCTGCCAAAACATGATAATCAATAGATTAATTCAGCAACAACTGTTTATATTGTTACATACAATACTAACTAGAGATGTAAAGATTCTGAAACCAAGACTGAAAACCATGATACAAATGTCTACAATATTGTATCCTGTATCTGGGAAGACAGAACCCTGTTGACTAAATGGAACCAAACCATGGCTCAAAAATCGAGATCAGAACTGAATGGTTGATTTGGGGAATTGTTACAGCCCTGTTAACAAACAAATTCATGAATAGATTTACAAATAAACTTGTATATATGCCTCTTTGGTCTTTAAGATTAAAGCTAATAGACGCAACAGTAATAAGAAAATATAGTCATACTTACTTTGTGCATAGATGCAAACTGCTCCTGAGAAGACGAGTATAACTTTAAAGTACATATCTTTAGTTATTTTAGTGTGCTGTCAAAGCTGTCTTGTTCTCTGTGATCACTCTTAAAGAAATATGAGACTTCAAGGTTGGCTGTGTTAGATGCAACCTTCCTCATTCCTAACAAAACTGGCACAAGGTGAAGTCAGGAGGATGAGAAGAGTCAAATAGGACTTAATGAAACACTTTAAATGAGATACATAAATAAAAATGAACTCAACTTTTGAATTTTACATATATATGTATATTCAGCCCGAACAAATACAGCCATTCACAGTGGTCACAAGTACTAGTGCCCTGACTGAGTAACAATAGAAAAACATGTTAAGTTTTGCATTTGGCTTCTTCCTTGTTTTGACTCTTTTCACATCCTCATAGTTTCACAGTTTCTTTGTGTGACAGATTAATAAATCAGAACAGTTTCCTCCTTTAGGAAAGGGGCCAATGGAAGTCAAGATTATATTTCATATATTCATATATATATGTATATATGTATGTGTGTGTACATACACAGACACACACACACGTGTGTTTTGATTATTAAATAGTTTTGTATGTTATTATTACACGTATTTACTCAATTAATCACAATGAAGGTGTTTAATCCTTGAATTTTTTTTTTTTTTTTTCCAGTTTCAGAGAACATTTGTGGTGACGATATGGTATTATGACATATTATTACAGAGGTTGGTTTTACCAATAAAAACACTTAGAATTAAATATTAGAAGATTTGAATATTTAGAGAACATCCCATTCATATATTCATTGACAACAAAAGTGAAGGCAGCTGTTTCTGTATATTTAAAATGATGATAGACAAAAGAATAATTATGATAAATAATTGTGGTTATTTCAGACCTAGTCGTGCAGCCCCTTTTCATTGAAGTGCGGTGCACATCACATTATGGCCTGACTAATTGGGCCTCAGACACTGCAACCTGATCAATGGTAATGACAGAAGAAGGATGCTCATTGAAACACTTCCCCTCACAGGCGGAGGAGGCACCCAGGGGAGAACAATGCTCAGTATGGGTGTAGCTCAGAGAGGGGGAATACAGCAAGAGCCATCTGTATCTATGTTTGTGAGAAATTATTGTATATTAAAGATGTGTTTCAGTATCCTGCTCAAAGTGCACTCACACACACACTCATACACACACCTGCAGGATGCTCAAACGCAAACAATTACAAGTGAATCTTCATCAGCAGCACTCAGTATTCAATCAGGTAGAAATTGGACACTTGATGAATTAAAGCTCTGATGAGAAAGGAGAGTGGAGATGAACACAGTGGGCCTTTATTGTGTGGATGCTAGATTTAAAATGAGTGTGTGTCTGTCATGGTAGTACGCATTTATGTGTCTTTATGCTTTTGTTTTTGTGATAATGGTAAATTATGTACACTAAATCAGCACAATTTCTTTGAATCCATTAAAATCTGGATCAATGCACCTTTTCCACTGAGACTGCTGTTTCAAGGACAATGTCAAAATCTTATGAAGCTTGAATTCAGAGAGGTCTTCATCCAAATCAGCACCTGTACCACCAGTACCACACAGTCAGACAGGACATGGCTACTGCACAGTGTCATGACTTCCAATATACCAGCTGACAAATAGCCCATAGAACTGAGGGCAGCTGGTGGTGCGAGACTAGAGTCTGAGTTCAAATCTGTGAGGTGAGGAGATGTGAGCTCTGTGTTGAATAAAGGGCCCGGAGAGAGAAAACATGTTATACAAGTATATAAAGTCATGACATGTAAAAAGAAAAAGAAATAATAGTGGGAGTGAGTTATGTTTGTCAAATTGCTGTATTGACTTATTCGACTTCTACTGAACACTTTATGTTGGTTTCAGTTTTAGTCAGACGATGGGTGGAGATACTTTTAATTCAAGAAAGCACTGATATATGTAATGATCTCAGCTGTCATAATGGTACTTCTTCTGCCTGGTCTTTCTCATGCGCATCTGTAAAGTGCATGTGAAAAGCCGATTAGAAATCAAGTTGTGCATATACAGACATGGCCAAGAAACTGGCATCCTCAAGCCAGTGACGTTTAAGAAATCTAGTTAACTGCAGAGAGCCGACTGAAAAGTGAATGAAAGAAATATGGCAGGCATGGACTCAAACGCGTATAGTACTTACATAACTGGTGCAAAAAGGTTTTAGAGCGCCCTCTCAAACACACACAGACTGACTAACACGAGCTTCACAGGCAGCCAATGACTGAATTTAATTGTAAGAGCAGTGTCCATTACCTACAGCTGTAACATACTGCATGAACAGGGTAAGCAAAGAATAGTGCAAGTCAGAGGAATGCCTCCAAAACTGAATGTGTGAGTGTGTTAATGCAAACAACTGTGTGCTAATGCATTTTCAAGGTCAGCATGTCTTATGTTTGTCAAGTGAAGAAAAAACTACAGTGATATATGGACAGTGAAGCAAAAATCACTTTATGATAAGCAGAACTGGGGGGGGAAAAGCAGCTCTTGGAAAAGTCACAATTATGTAAATAACAATTTGGAGAAGAGAGACTAACTTCAGATCACAGGGGTCTGCTGACAGAAGCCACAGACACCACAGGGAGAGAGAAGAGGATCCATGCTGCTGGCCACCTGCACTCATGGCACTGACTAGCTGCCTGGGAACGTTGACTCACACAAAACCAGGCAGGGATGAATGTGCATGAAAAAAACATTTTTTTGGACATAAAGTGTTAGTGGAAATAGAAAAGGAAGGAGATACAAGGTGAAGAACGCCATAATCACTTCATAGTGAGATGAAATGGGTTTCTGGTCCTTAAGCGGGTGGTTAAAGAAGCTTATTTTATCACGTGATCCTGCAAAAAAACATAAAATATTTGCTGCCGTGAACTTCCAGGACAAAACCTCTGCTGTGTCTGATAAGCACTCAAATTCATGAAAGTGTTACTCAAACTAGACCTCCTGGATCATATTTCATGATTCAGCAGTACCTGAGGCAGCACGCTCCCACCAACACAGATCTGTGCAGTGTTTAAACGCAGATCTGATTTCAGTCAGAATGCCTGATAAAAGATTACTCAAAATACACCGATTCTGAGTCACAAAGGGAGAGGAGGGTGTTTTTTGAAATGGACTTCAGATTTTTGTCTTCTTTGTGTGTCCTTCCCATATCAAGGCTTTTCAAGTAGTTTGTCTGGTGGCGAATGAAGAACACTCATAATTAAAAAATGTTCACTCAACGCAGTAACAAAACAAATTTCAGCTGTTCTGTGTAACAAGATAAAAGAATAAAGATAAAACTTTCTAATCACATCATTAACACAATTGGTGATTGGTAATTGTGATTTAGGGACCAATTACCAGACAAGCATGAGCAACACTAATAGAAACTACAATAATTAACAAACTGAAAGCGCGGACATTCTGCTGTGTTGAAGGGGTGTCACCACATATTTGGCACTGCTCTGTGACATTCATTAACCCTGTCCTCACTCATTCCAATCCTCAACTGAGGGCTGTGCTGCAGCTGTAGAAGCCATAACATCTCAAGCAAAAACAACACAGTGAAAATAATATCAATTCTACTTTACCATTCACTGAACATCAGTTGAATAAATACTTGGAACAAAAGACTTGTCTTTTCCCCCTTTGTTGAAAATACCCTCCTGCAAATATTATATTTTTCATTTGTTTTGTTAACTTTGGGGACATTTAAGCTGGCCTGCCATGTTGCTGTTGTTGAGTTATCATGTTTGAATAAATCATCAGTCCAACCAAACAGAGGATGTGAATGAAAGATTTGATAAGCGATTTGTTGGCCAGGCTTAACAAATCCTGATATTTTACCAACTTGGAAGTGGACCCAAAATCGAGCCAGCTATAGGAACTCATCCCTAATGGTAAAATACAGAAAAGGCATTAACACACAGACACACACTCACATGCCAGGACTAACAAAGTTATAGTAAACACACATTAATACAACACAGACCATCTGCTGTGTTGGAGGATCCACTGCCATGCTGAAGTGCTGAACTTTCGAGCTACACAGGCCCCATTTCCAACAGCTGTTCACTAGATTTTCAGGTCTTTCAAAAACACATTAAAAATCATTAAAAGTGCATAAATATTGTGATTAAAATACTTTAATGTGAGATGACAATTAATGTTATATTATTATGTCTGCCCTTTAGCAAATTCCCTTCCTCTCTGTTGCTTATAAGGAACAGCCAAACAGCTGTGTGGGTCAATTGGGTTCAAATGCACACACACACACACAGACACAAACCTCGACACACATGTGCTCACTGCTCACATACAGAAGCCCCACTTCATCATCAAAGAGATTTCTAATCAGCTGTGAGCTGCTGACGTTCCTATAGCAACCAGGGACACTTGTACCTGTTATTCTAGTATGTACACCATGTATCTGCGCATACACCCACATACTGTAGATGGGTAAGGACATTCATTTTTGTGTGTGTGTGTGTGTGTGTGTGTGTGTGTGTCAAAGAACAGGATGATTTTGCTGTGAAGCAGCACTTTGACGTGTTGCAGCTTTGATACAGTAACTTTACAGCCACATGTGAGAAGGTTAATGGCTCATGCAGAGAGAACTGTAAGTTACACAAATTAATTGCATCTTGGTGATGATCAAGTTGGGAGCTGTCTATGTCGGTGTGGTATGGAGTGAATGTCTTCTTGTTACCCTCTGAAAATGAACCCTTACAAAGGTTCAGATGTTAATTATGCGGCTGGCTCATCGAGTGAATCGGTCAAACCTCTTTTGCTAAAGGAAACGTTTTGATATGTGGTACACGCATTTGTTCCCCACCCTCAATAGAATAACAGTGCTGTAATGATCAGTGTGTGCATCTGTTTAGAGTACTGCGCAATTGCATATCTGGGAGTCTGTATTCACTGTATTGTACACAACCTTTTTGTGTTTGCAAAGTTGGAAACTTCTAAAGCTGGAATTATGCTTCTCCAAGCTACACATATGCAAACACATATTTATTTGGATGTGTTTGCGCTTATTTTTTGTACAGACTGGGAGGGTGATGCATGACGTATGACTATATAAATGTGTCCAGTAGGATACAGTGTCATGTTTTCCAAACCACAATGTAGAGAAAACAAAGAAACCAGTAAATGAATCAATTTCACCACAATGACAGTGTAATGTAAGGGAAACAAACATTTTGAATTTATCAACAAAATGGCTGATGATATTATTTTAAGTAAGAGGTTGCATTTTTAGTTATGTAATTTTAGCAAACTGAAGCAAATGATGCATTAATTTCCATTTACATATAATGATCCCATATACAATTCATCACCAGTCAGAGTGCACAATGTGTCCTTATACATTGTGATCACATTATAGCGTGGCATGCCCAGCTGCTCCCCCTCTCATGCTGCATCTCCTCTAGCACCTGTCCCATAACTCTGCTGACACATTCACAGTGTGTCAGCACAGCTTCTATTCTCAGTAGCCATTGTTCCTCCTTGTTTTGACAGGATGTTGACAGTAAGTAAGGTTTAGCAGTACAGGAAGAGAGGAGGTGGACTAGAGGCAGAAATGGAGGAACGGACGATTAAGAGTTTCCTGTTCTGATAAAATGAATGATGTTAGCCTGCCATTAAACTGGTGGTGCAGCCTGCTCTGTAGCACACACAAACACATACGTGTGTTTTTTACATCACTGTTGTCCAAGCAAGTTCAGCAGGTTCAATTCATCCATGCCTGCAACAAGTTAAAAAGATACACTTGACTCCACTACTTAACATCACAACAATATGAGGTAATGTAGACAAGCTTTACTTTACTCATTTGAAATTCCAGTCATGATGCAACTACCAATAAAGCAGGTGATACAAATCTAATGTAATGCTTAAAAGATGTGGAACCATTATTGACAGTGCTTGAATGTTAAATTCAAAAAGATAAAAGCAATGATGAAGTTTTAGCCACAATAGACCCTTGTATAACAAGCTCTAAGGGGCTCCTAACCAAGATGGAAAAACTACACTACACACTCAGAGATCATGTATGCCTATTCTTGTTTATTTTTTGACAATATCTGTATTCCTAGCAGAGGTAAATACTTTCTAAGACAGACAGACAGACATAAGAGTACAGAGCTTCTAATGTGTTACAAGCCTTGAGATTTTCCATCTAGTGTGGAAAATAGCCATTATAAGAGTCATTCAGAGTTTTGGTGTCATGCCTACTTTTCAATGGTTCTTTGCGAAAATAGACAGGGAAAGGATCTGTTGATATTCGCGTTGACTTCATACCAGAAAAATTACATAAAACTGCCACCTTTCACTGTCACTGAAGGTGAAGGGCAGTGGTTGCTCGCTCTTAACAAGGGTCAATTGAATTAATAATAAAAATTAAATCAGACACTCTATTATTGGCCATTATCAAAGGCAAACTCATTTCTGCTGCAGCAAACACTGGCAGTGTGGACATACACGCGTGTGAAATGTAGCAGTTGAGCGAGGAAGCCATTACACACAGGTGAGGTAGGCAGCATGGCCCAGGCATAAAACAATGTTCACAAATGTTGCTTTGTTACAACACACATCCGCTTACTGACATTTCTACTATCCTCTAGGATTGGGATAATTCACTAAATGAGAGGATACATTTAATTCACAGTGCTTGTGGAAGTCTATTTCTTAATATAGCATCATCTAGTCTATATTTCTCTGTTGAAGGATAAGCAGATGTAGCTAATGGATGCATGGATGGATGGACATGATGTTGTATTATCATCCTTTTGTCAGAGTTTGTTTCCCTCTTTACACTGTCAAGCAGCTATAGATGTAGATATAAAAAGACAAAAGGCAAAAGACAAAGACAGAAATAATACACTGCTTTGGTATAAATATTCCTCTTTAGCTCTGGATAATTTGTTAAATTTCAGAGGTTTTTAAAGTGTCAGTTGTTTCTGTTCTCTTTGCCTCTGCCATATCACCCTGTTAATCACTATGTTAGGCTGTTATTCTTCCCAGCTCACCTCCCTCTTTGTGTCTGCCCTTTATCAACTGTGTGCCTTTAAATTAATAAACATGCACTATGTGCAGAGTTCCAGTCAATGTTAAAGGCTATTTTATGTTTGAATGCTTTCCTTGTGTCATGGAGACAAAGGCATGGACTCTCTACCCCCACCTCCCATCCCCGAGGACTCTTTCATTTCTCACCTGTCCATTTGTCACCTCTGTTCCCACAACCTCCAGTCACCTGACCAACTGTTCCTGTGCTGCTCTTAATTTAGTGCCCAGCTCTCTACTATAAATAGAAAACTGTTGACCCCCTGTGTTTACCACATCGTTAATGTTAGCCATTGCATTCGGGCCATTTCTGTCTGCATGTTTGTTCAGGTACGTAACCTTACGTAACAGTGTCAGTTAATTGTCTTGAGAAGTTTATTTTGCCTGCCTTATCTACATGTGAAACGGAGGCTTTCAGCAGCCTTGATGGCCCACTGCTCTCTCTGTCCTTGTTTCCCTGTGAGTATTTCAGACAAGTCTGCTTTCGGCTGCAGGTGATTTATTCCACCAAGTTATGGTTAAGAAAAGAAAAACCTGCATGTATGTTTTGACTTTGACTTTTGCAGTTATTCATCAAGGAAAGGCCTCTTGGACCACTGTTTCATTTCTTTCATTTCCTCTACTACCTTAAAGAACATCAACCTAAAAGACAAGACTTGTTTACAGGTAAAATCAGAAAAATCTCTTACTGCCTATTAAATCTATGATGTTCTCTTTAGTTTTGTAGTTGAAAAAACTTGAAATCTGAGTAGTATAAGGTCTGCAGGTTAAAATGTGAAGAGAGAGAACTTAACAGAAACATTAAGACAGATTTTCAAGACATATCAGACAGAACAAAGATACAAACACAGAATATGCAGGCATCAAGTACATGCAAGTGTATTCCAGCTCTCACTCTGCTGTATAACATCTCTCTGGTGTCACTGCTTCACTAATCCAGTGCACTAAGGTCTGAATCCCCCGCTCCACCAACTCATCAGAGGGTCACAAAACATCCAAACATGTAAACAGTCACGTAGTCCATTAGCAGTTTTATTATGTAGAAGAAAAAACATTGTTCCCCAAAAGATCTTAACCCTGCCAACCACAATTTAATACACCAATGAATGTAACGCCAGTATTGTAGGATTCTGAAATGATGCATTAGAGAGAAAACAGGAACAGCCAGACCCTGAAAGAAAGGCTCTCAGCTGGAGAAACACAGAAAATAAGATTTAACAGGATAGCCATAATCTGAGACAAAGTATGTGAGTGCAACCTTGAGAATACCACCAGGGTTTCAATTATCTTCACAGCAGGGACTCATTCAATGCTCTCCTATGAACCAGCAGGCTGGCAACTGGATAACCACAGAAGTCAGACAAATGGAAGCAATTCAAATAATGTTATGCAGATAAATAACCACACAGAATGCAGGCAGCGAACTGACTGATCACTACCTGCAATAACCAGCAGTGAAACTTAACAAAGCCATATAGAATCAACTGTTGCTGAAAGCGTACACTGAGTATAGACCATTGAACACAGTCTGACAGAGAAAGCAACTAATACAACTTGTGAGTGGAAAGCATAAAACACGATCCAACAGCAAAGAAGTGCTGTGTACTCTGCATCAGCACTAACTAAACAGGTCAGTTCTGAAAAATAAATCTGTATCTTACAACAATTAAGCCTAAGTGTTGATCAATGATGGGTCTATGTAGATGTGTCTGTTAATTTGACAGTTTTGATGATGCCAAAGTGGTCCTCAGAGATCCAAGGCCAATCTGATATGTGGCACTGTGGAATCGAGGTCCATTCTCAAGGCTAATTTAGACTAAAGCCATTTCTAAATGGTAATGGGAAACAGACACTTCTCTTGTCATTTAACAGAGCAGAGATGGCATTCTTATTCCCTGAACCTACGGTCCAAGGCTCATTACTCAGGAGCTTATCAAGCAAGCAGTCAGGGTAATTCAACCGCTGTTCAGGTACAGAAAAGAAGCTCTCTGCTCTGTAACCAGTGAATGGTTAATTAATAACAGAAGAATCAGCATGGTAATTGATGAGCCAGTGAAAACTCTGCTGATTGTAATCTGAAAATAAATGATACAGCGGCGCTTTTACAGTTTTAGCTGAGATTTATTTGAGTACATACTGACACTATCATTAGAAAATTATATGTTAGTAATTATCCCAATGGGGAAAATTTGCTGCGTACAAGCTTTAAGGTATATCAAATAAAAATACATAGAATAAAAATAATCACATAGAAGCAACTCAGATAGAAGAAACTTGACATATTCAACTCTGTACAGTACGTTTAGCATAAAAGGACTTTTAACAGAATGAGTACGAAACCACAAAGACTGAGTGTAGTGAATTTTGTTTCACTAAGACTTACATTGTGCTAAATATGCTTATTTGCTTTCTTGCTCAGAGTTAGATGATTAGATTGATACTATTCTCCTGTCTTTATAATATGTAGTTGGAGCTAGCAGTTGGCTAGCTTAGCTTAGCTTTAAAACTGGCAAGCAGCTAGCCTGTCTCTGTCCAAGGGGTAACCAAATCCACCAACCAGCACTAACACGCTGTATTACACACTCCTCTCTGACTGGATAGTTGTCTTCTGACATATTCACTGCTGCCAGAGACACAACATTAATTGTTCCTCTTTTTTTTATATTCCTGTAACTCATTAAATACACGTCAAACTGAATTAGGAAGCCTGAGACAGCGACCATCAGCTTTATCTCTGTTTTGTTTCGATAACACAGTACAGTGGAGTGGTAAACAGCTCTGTGCTTCAGTGTTACTCTTGCCTGTTTGCCACTTGATCTGCGTCAGAGGATATTTACATAAATGTGGGTCTTTCGAGCTCAGCAGGGGGCGTGTGGCTGCAAAGCCAAGTCTCATTCACAATGAATACAATATATTCTGTATATTAAAATATTAGTCACAGTGTAGGATGCCCCAATTTCTGTGTAGCCTACTCTGTGCATTCAGATACAAATGCTTCTGAGAATCTACTGCCTACAAAACAATTACAGTGACCAGAACAAAATTATGCTGACTTAAGCAGAGTCAGACAGTTACCCAAAGCAATTCTCAACACACATGCATTCTCATCTCTCTCTCTCTCTCTCTCTCTCTCTCTCTCTCTCTCTCTTTCTCCCTCCCTGGCTCATCCTTTGACGTCTGGCAGATTATCTGAGTGAGCATGTTTCTCTCCATCTGGTGTGTATGAGCCAGGTCACTGTCTGGCTGCGCTACAGGCTCCTTGGGGGAACAACCAAGGAACGGGCTTCTTGGTAGTTGGAGCACAGAGCCTCCACTCTGGGGACGTAAACAGCATCTTGGGTCTGGGCCTGAATGTGTTGTGGGGGCATCTCAGTATGCCGGGACACAAACAAACATATGGAAACCCCCAGAGCCCAACATTACACTGACTGTCTTAGGTTACCTTTATCAAAACAGGTGTACGTCTCTCATGCTGCAGTAAAACATGGAAGGTTGTTAGATGCTTAGCATTGTCAGCACAAGGACTACAACTTCACAGGAGAATAATTAAGTGTGAAGGCCTTGTGCTTCCATCTATGACTTGTTATCGTGCCCTGAAATCCATACAGAATAAGATTCTTTTTTAGGATTTACACATTTTCATCCTTGTTTCATTTCTTCAGTCTAAACTTGAAAACAGATTTTAATCTGGCTAACAAGGAAATCTGACACAACAAGAGAAAGATGTGACAATGACTTCTATGAAGTGACATGTTTTGATGGACCGTTTTCTGGCAGACTTTTGTTTTCTTCCTGTGGCTACGCGAATGACTGACATGTTCACAAAGGATGCCAGCGTTTAGGGAAAGGGTATGTGTATATCCAGTGTTTACACTGTGACAGATACATCCACTAGTCTCTCTCATTCTATTAAAGAGAATGAAATGTTTTCTGATCAGCAGGCAGGTTTCCGAATGTGCACACTCATATGGGAAAACTTAGCATTGCCACAATTTACCAATAGCACAACACACACACACACACCACCACACCACACACACACATTTTGACAAAACCTAATTAAGCCTTCATTTTGACTGTGACAGATGATGTAGCTCTTTGGACATACCTGCCCTGAATCTTTACTGGCACTGTATTAGACAAATTGACCGATGAATGGTCTGTTATGCGGTGTATCCCCAGAAAGCTTACCCACTTGCTTGCGCACACTAACGGAGCAGTGTGTGATTTGTTTATGAAGGAAACACTGATGGCTTTGGGATCTGTTGGAGAAATGAGAAACATGGCTGAGGAAGCCACAGCTACTACAGAAACTACAACACCAATAACATAACATAATCAAATTAAATTTTCATGTTGGCAGGGCGACTGCATCTGGGCGAAAACAACAACAACAAACAATTTGTTGCATGATAGAAATAAATAAATACAGCAGCTACCTGAATATTTTAGTTCAATATTTTATGTACTCAGTGAAATGAATTGCACTTATGCCATGACAGGATCATCATGACAGTGTCACCACTCTTTCCTCTCTGCAGTACTTAATCTAACTAACTTAATCACCTTTTGAAGATAACAGTCTCCTTAAGAAACCTGTTGAAGATTGTTAGTAAGCTGTCTAATTATGACTGTGCAAAAAACAAAACAAAAAAAAAAGCTGTCCGCTTGACTTAACACAGTCACGTGTTTGAAGAGGAGCCTGTTGCCTTCATGCTGCAGTGCCATTCAAGGAGATTCTGATATCTGACTCCTATGATCTGTGGTGTGGCAGTGTATATGGTATAACCACAAAACCAAAAGGCTAAATAAATCATTACATACCATAAGGAAAAACTAACAAAAAAAAAACAAAAAAACGACAGTATACTGACTGAGAGATGAGGATGTGCTCTATTATGCATCCCATTTCCACAGGAGCACATGGGAGTACAATATGTAATTTGCACCAGTCTAGACGACGACGACTGCTGAAATAAAGATACTGCCTCTTCTAAATTTCATTAGTTGCAGATGCATTGATTTAGGAAAGAGAAGTAAATAGTTTTCCTTTTACTCTATGGTTGCTTTAAGAAAATCATTTTCTACCTTCAGCCAGAAACAGTTTTAAAGGAGGAGAGATCCACTCACATTTACTGTTTTGTCATCTCCAGTTGTGTTAAGAGTTTAGATGCATTTCAACTCCTCTGATAGCATGTCTCTCTTACACACACACACACACACACAAAATACTGATGATCACTGAATCAAGTGCTTGCATGCTGCAAAAATTAATAGATTAAAAATGTTCATTTGTCAAATCAGTGACAGGTCAATACATTGGGTTGGGCCCCATCATTATCATTACAACAGATGTAATAGCCTTTGGCTGGCCACAGAGGACAACAGTGTCTTCCATCACCACTAGAGCGAAGCAGAGCACAGGAGAAAATCCTTCTTAGGACAAGATGTGATAAAGCAGCAGCATCCTGGTAATTATAAACATTAAAACTCAACTAAAACTACTCAAGGGTCCAAAGCAGGATGACTGAACAACATAAGGATCATTAGACATCAGGAGAGGCTGCTCACTTCATCTCTCTGATCAAAAGTACAGATGACTCCAACTTCATCCAATCACAGCCAAAGAGCAATACAATGGGCTTTGTTTGACTGCACAGAAGAACTGTATCTTCACAAACAGCAAAGCTGACAAAGACACAATTTAATCACAGTGACAATGAACTACTATGGTAACACACTTATTCCAAAGAGCACTGACTCCATCTAAGTGCCATTTGAAGTCACATCATAAACTGGGTTAAATGGTGTGTAAAACCTTTATGACACAGTTTAACTCAATAAAACACATCAGCTGGAACATTGGTTCAGGTAACACTGGAATGAAGACTATCTGCCTTTACAGTAAACAGTGACCTGAGCTGAGCACTGAATGCTGAAGAAATTCTGTATCTTTTTTGCATCCTAAAATGTCAAAACACGGCAGTGTGACTTGATCGTGAAGCTGTCTCTGTGTCGCTGTGACCTGAGGGGAACTTCACCCAGCAGATGCTCTTTTCCTCTCATCCTCTCTTTCACCCTTCCCACCTCCAAACACAAACACAGTGTGCTGAATGTTTCTCTACAAATAAAATGTGAATTGTGCATTAAAACTCAGAGACAGAGTGATACATGTGAGCATGCAGCAGTTACATAAGCATCACTTCCAAAAATAAGGAGTGCAAAGGTAACAGCATTTGTGTTCTTGTAATACCTGTCCATGGAATAATAAAAATGTGGTAGTGTTTGGACGAGAAGGAATGGAGTAAGAGCTGTGAACAGAGGGTGAAAGCAATGTGTATGCACACACGTTACTCTTAACCACTCACAAAGAACCATCCAGACACTCGAAGTAAAATAGATGCACGATTTGTCCTTCACTACCAACAGTACAATAATCACATGGTTCGCTCTGCCTCTGCTGCTGTCTGTCTCGGATTGCACGTCCCCTCTTAAACACACGACAATAGGCTAAAAGAAAGAGACGACAGCAGCTCCACCGCGCGGCGGCTGCCTCATCACACCTCGGTTGTAGAAGTTCAGTATGTTCTTTGGTGCAAAATGACAAAGCGCATCTCTGACAACTTCACAATAACCGTTCCACAGTAAAAACTACAGCGAATCAAACAAAACGTGCTGACCAGCAGCTCTGTGACTGTTAGTCACGGGATTTGCAATGGTGGAGTAGACGACCAGCAGACAGGGCAGGTTCAAAACACCACAAAAGCCAAGAAAACTTCACCTACCTCCTCCACTGTGAGGGGCATACAGATGCGGTACTCCTTCATCAACATAGTCCTTACACAACGGTGATGGCAACACAGAGGAAGATGTAGATTGTCGGACTTCAGTCTTAGGGGCGATCCTGCAAATCAGTCATTTAGATGAAATCATTTGTTCAGGTGAAACGAGCGCCACTGAGATCCACAAATTCACCAAATCCACTAAATCACTTCTGCATCTGCAACACCTGCAACGGCTCCGCTATGCGTACGTGAGTCTCCACGCACACCAAGTCCGAAGTACGAGAGGGTCTTCCAAGGAGATAAAATAATCCTTTTGTAAAAGTCAGCAGTTGGTAATTTTCTAAACTACTTCAACAGGCTGAGTTTTGTCTCCGGGTAACGTCTGCGGTGTAGAAAGTGTAAAGAAATCACACCAAACTCCCAAACAAGTCGCTTTCAACAACAACAACCGCAGCTTCAAGCGGGGTCTTGTAGCCGCGCTCGACTGAACCTTTCGTCGTTACCTGGCTCTTAAGACATAAACGCTTCTTCGTCTAAACGAGTTTATTTGAAAGCAGTTTCCTCGAATCTATCAGCGCGTCTCCTCCTCCTCCTGAGTTTTCCTAACAGCCCCTCCGTTCAGGGATGCGCAGTCGTGTGGAGCAGCTGCGTCTAATGAGCGACAGAGAAAGCAGCACTGTACAGGAAGTGAGAGGATTTGAACCTCGTCGTAAAAGCATCACTATAAAAAAACGACGCAACTATTAATGTACTGTATAACGAGTGTACGTAGTTGTAGTATTGTATTACAGCCCATTAGTCTGAATGCTACCGAGAGATTCAAGTCAATATTAGAGTTTGCACCAAACATTCAATAACATCTTATTTTTTAATACGTAACCGGAAGTCCTGCGTGTTTTTTCTGGCCGTTTAACACAAGTTTGCTCTCACCACAAGAGCTTTAGGTTGTCAAGGATTTCAAAACAGTATTAGGATGACAAGCAGTGTGAAAACAAGAAAAGTTAACCGATTTTTAATATGTGGAATAACGTAGAATCTATCTAACAAAACCTTGGTCGAAGTAAACTGATGAAATGTAAGGACCATGTGAATCATTGCATAACTATGTTTCATAATCATGCATATGAAACATTTGTGAGGGTTTTGTTCGCCACTTTTAATGTTTTTTAGTATGTACATTTAAACAGAGCCACCTTTGTTTGTCTTATGAGAATCACCTAAGGTTTCTGTATAATATACATTTAATATAGAATGTCTTTCAGATACAGTATAACATAGTAGGTCTATATACAGCATCATGGGTCTTTTGTTCCATGATGCTCTTGGCGCCGTGTTTCTGACCTCAGAGTGACCACAGTTGTGGAACTGACCTTGGTGCTTCAGTGGAGCTGACCATGGTTCTGAAATTTAGCCAGTATTTTAAGTTTGCTTGAATAAAAAATTATACACAGCTGGAAATATAATCAAAAATAAACAAATAAAGACACTTTTAAATGTTTAATTGTTAACAAATTCTTTATAGATAAGCCATTAATAAGAACTTTTGGGTTGCCAGGTTGTGAAACCTTCCTCCTCCTGCTGAGGCTAATAACTGCTGATAAATAATTTAGACACACTAACAAAGTGATTGGTTGCAACTTATAAACAAAGGGTTGCCATATTAGTTATATTACATACTGGAAGGAGCAGGTATTTATATTTATGACCCATCTTCTATGTATAACCTCTTAGTCAACAAACTCTCTTTTATTTGATTTCCCTGTATTTTGGCTGTAATGTGTCATCATTTGGTACTACAGTCCTGTATCCAGTTGTATACTTGTGTCCACCCTTTACGTTTTTTACTCTTCATGGTTAACTAGCTTAAACTAGCTTAAACTAGCCTAGCTGTCAAAACTACTTTCGAGTTAGCTAACTAGCTAACATGGTGATATATTCTTGATTCTGTCGGAGCTGTGTGTTCTGGAGCACTTACCAGGAGGTGTACAGTTTGTTTGTTTACTTTAAATCTTAATTTTATCTTCATATCTTTGTTGTTGTTATTTCCTTTAGCGGAGTAACTATTTAAAGCGTTAGCTAGCAACTTGCCATCGGACACTGTTGAGACTGCGGTCTTATCTACTTTCAGTCAAACTTTTTTACGAATAAATTCAATTGATAGACTATAATTTAATTGACTAAAAATGCATTAATGTTATAGCTAGTGTTATTGGGCACTCACCGGCTTATCCGTGTGTTTGTTGTTTCAGAGGAAAGAGGTCAGAAGTCATCCTGCTCCCGAGGGACCTGCAGTTGGTTTCTGAACTGAACTGTTCATACAGATTATGGCGGTAAAGGTAACAGACACATGTATAGAAATACACGTATATCACTTGTCAAACTTTTATATTGTGTTTGTGTTGTGTTATACTGTTAATTTCAGGACCTTTATAGACGAAGCATAAAATGATGATATGTAATTCTCATTTCAGACAGTAGATGTCACTACAGATCTATATTTCAGTGCAGAGTTACAGGGCAGACAAATTGTATCACATTTATGATTTGTTTCATTTGTTGTAGGGAGATGATGCATAACTAGGGTGAATCTCTAACGTTTGAGTCTTCAGTCTAAGAAATAAGCACTTTAATTTTTCGTTTGCTCACAAGATAAAGCTTTTTTTCTATTCTTGGACAGTTGACTGCACCATACAATAAATAGTATATATACACATTATTAAACCTTTAATACCCTTTTTACCTATTTTTTCCATACTGGTCCAGTATGTACCATTAAAAACGAATTTCTCTCTGTGAATAAAGATTATTTTTGTCTCTATATGGCATAGGTGTATCTATTACACTGGCCACTGAGTATTTGTTAACATTTGTTAACAATTTACTTTGGCCCACACTACTAAAATCTAGATTTTTTTTAAAACACACTTCTAAGATCCTCTTATTGTACAATGCCACTGTACAATTTAGTATATGTAAAGGAGTGTATGTGTTGTGTATAATGTTGATTCCTTAGACAGAGAAACATAAAATTGAGTTATGAAATTAATTAATTGTTGTGGCTGAAGAATTCAGAGTTAATGAAATAAACTTTCTCTCTGTGTTGAGAAGGAAGGAAACAGACACTTATAATGTATCAACTGAAGAGGGTGCAATGCGCCTGCATGCACTGTACATCTGAAATACATTTCTTACACTGTTAGTGTCAGAGAACAAGACAGTGCAGAGGCACAAGCACAAACTCTGATGTATATGCACAGCAAATACCAGCACATACAATTACACATACAACCGAGACACCTTTTGGCGTCTTGACTGTTGTAAGGAATTCTCAGAATATTTTGACATTAAATTTGATGTCAACAAAGATTAGTTGTGTGTATGCTGTGCTGCAGCAGCTGAACACAAATGAAGTCAGTACAGTACAGCAATCCCACATTTACCAGATTTGGCAAGTTCTGAAATATTTTTAGGTTGTCTTGCATGCACAGCATGTTTAAAAGATTTTCAATGACGTTCAATCAGCAACTGTGAGGGCAGACAACAGTTTCAGCTTGTGTATCTTGAAATAGTCCATTGTGGATTTTGTGCACTTTTCCCTGTATCTGTGCAGTGCTTGTTGTACTACTAGCTGCCACACAACCCCAGAGCAGAATATTTCCACCCCCATGATTAACAGTTGGCAAGGTGTTCTTTTCATCAAATGCTACTTTTTTTCTCCAAATACTTTTTTGGTGATTGTGGCCAAAGAGCTCAATTTTATCTTCCTCTGTTCACAGCACTTGTTTTCTAAATGGGTCAGACTTCAGACAGTGACTTTTGTGATGAGGTGGTGGTGAGGTTTCCCTCTGATGACTCCTCCATGTGGACCCTGTTTTAGCAGTGACACTGCACAGTGGAACAGTTCAACACCGCTCCTGTATCAGGTAAACTCTGCTTTTTCAAAGCAGATGCACTTCTGAGAGTAGAGTCTTGTCTTGACTTTCACAGTTTCCCTTAACTGTAATTTCTTAATGACATTTCAGACAGTGGCAATTTCAAGCTGGAAATATTTAATCTTTTTATATCCCTTCCTGCTTTGTAGACCCAGTAGTCCCACTGAGTCAGTTAAGGCCTAATGAGCTAACGAAATATGGTGTACAACAAGAAGGGTGTCCAAACTTTTGTACAAACCACAATTACTGTTAATTTTTTTCTATTTCTTAAGTTCAGGAAATGATGCAGAGGGTTATATCAGTTAAATATGTAATTTTTCCAGGGAACCATATGACTGTAATATCACCAAAACTTCATCACAGATACTTTCAGCTATTGCGCCTCAAAGGGATTCAGGAAGTTCCAGGAAGGACTTGGCCAATATTAGATAACTGACATTCTTGTCTTTCAACAATGTCCCTACCACTCTAATCAATTCAATTTCACTACAGTCAGCTGTCACAAGTGATGAGAACATAGACTGACCCATGGACCAGACCTGGGGATTCAAAGCAAACTAAATGATATAAATCTTTATGAACATATACCACTGTGTGTGTGTGTGTGTGTTTCACTGGTATGTGAATATGTTTTTTTTTCTGTCACGTGTGTAAACTGTATGGTTTTACAAATGTGTGTGGTTTTAGTGGTGCGTGTTAACACAGTTTCAATGGTCAATGTGTGTGTGCATGGTTTCACTTGTGTGTGTGATGAGACTGAGAGTTTAAGTGTGATGGTATGGTATAGTCAGAGTACATGTTCTTACTTATTGCAGTGCATGCAGAGCACTTATACACAGTCAGACACACACACACACACACACACACACACACACGCAAAGCAGCCTTAATAAAGGGCCAAAGAGTTGATGATTGGCAGATGATGCACTCAAAGTTACGGTGTAAAATCTATTCCATGTACTGTTTTCCAGCTGAATTCATTATAACCCACACAGAAGGCAAACACATACACACACACATACACACACAAGAAACCAGCTACACCAAAAACAGGTCTGAGTTGCGATGACACAACAACAGAAATCATTTGTAATTGGGTTTAAAAAGAAAATAATATGACATTATTCTAAGCTGTTTGTAGTGTCAAATTGATGACATCTTCTACAGTGAGGCAGACACATTTCTGCTCTCACAGACACACAAACACACGCGCCAAAATCTGTTTATTCCAGTCCGTACCAGTGTCGGCAGAGAGGACAAACTGTTGCTAAGAAACCTGACTTCCTCGCCTCTTGCCGCTCAACATCATTAGCTGGCCTTTACTGTCACTTTCCTAACCTCTCAGCCCAGTCAGTTCACTGTTATGATGGAGAAAGGAGCTCGTTTCTCAGCTTGCTTAATGGTGGGGGTTGTCCAGGAGCCAGAATTAATAAGGGGTTTTGCTGCCATCAGTCTGGCAAAGAAAACACTGGTGTTAGATGAGTGCCATGGGCTGGTTTAATGATTGTGTTACATCCAGGTGAATAAGCTGGGAGAGGGGTGGATGTCTTTTGCACTCCCTTTGTGTGACTTTCTTTCCACTCTAGCGGGCCTTCATTTAATCCATGTAGAGCAACACAGTCACTGATACAAAGCTGAACATGGGAAATTGGACTGTTCAGTGCAGACACCAAGGATTTTGGTTCAGTTAACTTGAAAGTGTGACATCTTTGATCCTTCTAATATTTAATGGGAAATGTGTCCCTGGGTTGTTCTGCTTTTCATCTTATTCTTGTCATGCTGAGAGGAATACTCTGAAAAGAGTTGGTATCACACATTTCAAGGTCCCAAAACACTTTTTTTGTCGTTGGGATGAGGTGAGTTAGCTATGCTGGACAAAACTGACATCACATACCACCATGCACCGATCAGAATGTAACGATGTTGTCACCAAAATGTGGTGAGGGTTGTGGAGCTGTTTGCTTATTTTGCCCCCCAACCCCTGAGACTAATGTAGGCTGTTACAGATTAGTGTGGGGAGGCTTTCTAAAATCAGTCACTGTTACTGAAAAAATCTTTTTAAGCACTGACAATATTTGATAAAGCAACACAATCACAACCATTTTTATAATTAAATTTGACAATAAAACCCTCAACTGGTAAGAAGTTTTGAGTCAGCAGCAGTATTATGAGTGTGTGTGTGTGTGTGTGGGCATATGAACTTTAAACCTTATAATAACCCAAAGTACAGTAAATGCGATCATGGTTAGTTTGGATCCCTCTTCTGTTGGCAACGCACAATCCATAGTGTTTGTTTCCCTGTCACTGATAAACCACCACACTAAGCACCATGAATGCCTAAATCGGGCCGCAGCAGAGCAGTGAATGGCGGCCAGTTCATTAGCGAGAGTAGACGGGTGATAAGGTGGCCGGAGAGTGTGCGAGGTGATTATGTCACATAATTTGGAAATTGCAGAGAGTGCTGTTCTCAGCTGTGTGTGTTTTCACCACAGGGATTCACACATAGAGATGACTGCCGCTCATCAGCATATGATACATGCACGGACACACATATACACACATATCCCACGCTGTATGTAGACTGATACTTTCACACACACACACACAACCTCAAACTTGAGTACGCTTATTCCAACACTCTCTGTCTCTCTAAGGCATGCTGTCAAATGAACACCAGCGAGGTGGCAATTGAGATTTGAGAGATGACATTAACAGTGACACTGACAGCAATTTGAAGACAGAGCACCTTTGAGGGATTTTTATGAGGTGAGGTGACAAAGTTTGTCTGCAGATAAATTGCTATCTGTCTCTATTGCTGCACTGGGACTGTTGAAACAGCACTCTCCATGATGCCACCTGTTCCTTGCTCCCAGAGGCAAAATGTTGTCAGAAATCTAAAGGGACTTTGACCTTGATTGGTATTTGAAAGTAAATGCATTCTAATTAATATAGAGATTAAGGGATGTCTAATCAAAAGTGCAAGAAGCTGATTCATATGATGAATGCAGCAGGATCATTCTCTGTTTTTCCCCCATGGAGCTGATTATAAAATCAACTCCACTTGAAAAATTGAAAAGTTTTCTTAAAGGTCTTAAAGGTGGCTGTGTTGATTTAATATAAAAACAGAAGGATTACTGGGGGAAGGAGCAGTTGAGCACTTGTTCACAATCAGACAGAAGAAGAAAAAAATATACAACAAGAGAGTGCAGCATCAAGTAGCTTTACCCTTCCTTGCTTTCAAATGTAATTCACAAATTGGAGCTTTTACTGAAAATGCAACACTTCTGTCGCCACATCTGCACTCGCCCTAATCAATCATGCAGATGCAACCTTTTAGAGCGGTGATTGACGCTTCGATGTCAAGACTGTTTCCATGGATACACTGGGAGCCAATCCATTTCTCAGTTTTCCCTATCACTGTTCTAAAACCCAAACATTAGGGAGGGGTGGTGGTGCTTCAGGACTGGAATTACCACAAAGAGATAATGTACCAATCCTATGAACGAGGTACCACAATGTGTCTTTTTATCCGGGTAATTTCAGACTTCCCATTTCCCAATCTAGTGGGTCAGACAGCCATCTAGGTGTCATGCACATTTCATTTAAAGCAGAAGATTGTCTCTTGCATAATGTATAATGAAATCTGAACTTATTGCCAGTGGAGTGATATCGCTGTGAGAGATGAGGCATCTTTTTTTCATCTTGGGGCTCAGCTTGCATTTCTCCTCGAAGATTAAACGACAACCGCTCAATATCACAGCTATTAGGGTGTGATGTTTGAAGGGAGAGGAGAGCTTTGAAATGTGTATGTACATGCATATGTGTTTATTCTCTGTGCATGTGTGTGTGTAGTGTGTATGTGCATATACTATATATGCTTCAGACTGTGTGTGTGTGTGTCTGTGCTAGAATTGCAGGTTTTTACTGACGTGATGTTTTTGCTTCGTCACAGTGGCCGCAGTGCATTTAAGGCCTGGTGATCATCTCCTTGCTCACAGCCAAGCTGCTGCCTCCATGTCACTATGGAGACACTGGTTGCTATACATCAGCCAATCACTGCAGAGTAGGAGATGTTAAAAAGTTGTCAGTTTACAGATTCCCTGTGTTGTTTTGTGTATGCTCAGGAAGTCAGTCTGTCTCTGTGTGTGTCACTTTGTGTCTGTGTCTATTCCTCTCCTTTGATGGGGTTTACATCCACTTTTTTTCCTTGTTATAATATGATGTATAGAAACAGAAAAGCAGAATCAAAATGGAAAAATTCAACACAGCACTCTCATTATCATGAAATAGTTTTCAGTGTCGCTTGATGCTTAAAAGTTGTTCTGTCGGTGACAGAATCTTTCAAAAAAAGCACAACATGCCACAGTCTGTTGAATAAATAATGACTGACTTGGCACAGTTAGAAGTTAAAATTCACCCGAAGGTTTGATGAACGTTTACCATGTCTTTCTATTGCTCCTGCTTTAAAATCCTTAAGACTGTTTCATGCTGCATGTCCACTGAACTCAGGTCACAAGGTTGAGTCAAGTGATCAAACTGCCATAAAGAATACAAAGACATCCTGGCATGAGGTAAAGGTGAGGTGAGGTGTGCTAACCATCTCAGAGCTGAGATGGACTTTAAAAGTGCTTTTACTTAAATTTGCTTCATATTTTACTCAAACCCCTACACTTTTAAATTTGCAATGTGACTTTGTGCCTCACTTTGACCTGCCGAAAATAATAACAAAAATAAAATCCCAAAAACAGACATTTTCACAAGTGAGCGCTAAAAGGATTGTGGTTGCTTTTTAAATGACACTGACAATGACTAACAATGGCAGAACAGCAGGAAGTAGCTGGAAGGAAAATGAAAGAAAAGAGGAGGAACTGGGGGAGACAAAGGGGATGAAAAGGGAAAAGTGGGAAGAGTTCAAACAAGTAAGGTTAGGGAGAGAGAGAGAGATGGGAAAGGTGAGTTAATGATCCTTCAAATGGAGGCTAATGAGTTCATATGAGGGGCTCTGAGGTACTGTCTAGACTGTGATGAAAGTTAGACACGTGCACACACACGCATGCACGCACGCCGCGCACACACACACACACACACATTTAAACATCTCCTCCTCCTCCCTCTCACCTGTGGAGTAGGAACAAAGACACACCATGAATTGATGAGTTCCTTCCTCTAGTATCACTGCTGTTAACAACTTGCCTCTAGCTGTTCAGGCTCAGGGACATACACTTATTGCTTCTTGTTAAGACAATTCAGCTATGCTTAAAGTTTAAAACTGAGGTACAAGAAGAAACCTTTTGTTCATGATGTTAATTCACCAACTGCTACTGTGAGAAAATAAACATAAATTCAACCTCATATTGTGAGCTTTGCTGCCTCTTTCATCTAGCCTTTCAATCGTTGCTATATGTACCTCAATTGCTTTGCATTTTACCTGAAATGCTGCTGCCTTGTCTTGAGCTGCACTTTGTAACTGATTTATGATGAAACCCAGAGAGGATAAAATATTTAATATTCTTAAGTCTTACAATAACAGATTTCCAAATGAGGAAATGTGTTTTCCTCATGACGATATGCACTATTGATCTTCCCTCTGCTTTCCAAATTGCCTCTGAAATTACATTTGCCTGAATGGAGTTGAGGTGGCAGATAGGCAGTGATGGTGGTGGTGGTGGTGGTGGTGGGTGCACGGCAGCCATCTCCTCATTGTAAACAGTTTGTTGTCTTTGATAGCCAGGCTCACTCACCCGCATCAGCCGTAAATGCAGCGGATTAATAATGTAGCCGCCTCGCTCCACGGAAGAACGCCACAGATTGGATGGAAATCAGCCTGTCACTCCATGTGCTCCGCCTCTGCTGTGCATACTGTACACACACACAGACACGCAGATGATCATACACGCCTATCACATTTGCAAACACATACTTAGAGATGGGAGGAAATTGTGACACACACACACTCGCAGCTGCCCAGACACAGGCAAATGTGACTGTCACTGTCTGTGACATGTGTCGGTTTCTTCATGGATGTGCTTGTCATTTGTCTAATCCCATCCAGTAGACATAATGACCTGACTGGACCAATAATAAAGCATAGCAGAACAGAAAAGGTCTCATTTGTTACAGCTTGACCACTCTCAGAGTGGCACACAACACAATCCTCTGATTTGATTTTGTAGAAAGTAATGAGAGTGGGTGATAGATGACAGAGCAAAGAAATTTAGCAGATGTGTGTGTTTGTATTGTACAGGTTTTTATGTCTGTCTGTGTCTGTGTCAGCCTCAGGTTTGTGTCATTTCATGTAAACATTGTAAGGAGTGTGTGAGGTTAAGTGTGAGGCACAACACTGGCTTCAGGTGTGAAGTGGACACCTCTGGTCTGTGTGGACTCAAAAGTCCCAGAGATACTGTCCTGACAGCAGCTAATGCAGAATGTTGCCCCGCAGCAGCTGTTTCTAAATTATTATTCAAATTGTTTTGAAAGTGTCACACAAGGTTTGAAATTGTGGAGGATTTAAACATGGTCAAAATCATCCCTGATACATGAAATGATGCTGCATTTGTAGTAGACTTGCAGTGGTGGAGCAACTACAAACATTTACAGTATAATGCATGTACCATTTTAAAAGTACTCCATCAAAATAAAAGTCCTGCAGTGTAAAGTGAAGCATCACCAGATGACTGATGGTCTTATTCTCCAACTTAAGGTTCACAAAGGCTTTATTAACATTGTAGCTTAAAAATATACTGTGAAAACAAAATATTACCCTCACATCCTAATGGAAATTATTACTACACCCTTAAATATCCCAATAATATTTAATAACAACTCAGATATACTGCTATTTTTAAGTATAAGTTTTAAAATTAATTAATGTTGCCATTTGTACACAATCATGAAATGACACCTTTTAACTAAGTGACAAGTAGAGTCCAGTAGAGTGCCATAATGTAAGTAAGCATATTTAACTTGAAATATTTATTCATATTCTCAACCGCAATTGATATAAATCACAGAGAATGGCGCAAATCCCACATAAAATACGTCTTTAAAAGTTTTCTCCTGGATTTAAATAAACTGCACAACAGAGTCGGTTTATTTGGCTAACACAGCAATTAAGCTAGCTTGTACATACTGATTTCAAACGACCAAAAAGAGCATTGCATGTCGCTCAATATTAAACATATAATGTAACGAAACGTTAACAAACCTTGGGTCCTTATCAGGTGCTAGTTAAACAATACCATGTTTTCCTTTGTTTGGCGGAAACACTTTGACCCTTACACGTCTTTTTCTTCCTACCGAATTACGTCTTCAAAATAAAAGCACCTGCCTCCATAAATCAACGAAACAATGAAACGGAACAAAACCAGAATAACCCCGAGAAAAACATTTATAAAACGAACAAGCAACATTTCTTTGAGGTAATTTCCAAAAGTGTACTTAAGTAAAGGTACACAGCTTACACAAATATTACTAGAAAAATGTAGTATTAAGTATTAATATTGATGCATCAACACAAATGTAGTAGTTAACCGTTGTAGCTAGTTGAGGTGCAGCTAATTTTAACTACTTTATTTACAGTTATGGAGTTTAGTCTAGTGGTTCCCAATGTGGAGGTCAGGTCTAATCCAAAGGTCCATAACATAAACTGTGAGATGATTAAAAATCAAAGTTCTTTGACATAAATCTCTTGTCATGTTTTGGATTTTTTTTTTTTTTTTTTTAAATCCTTCCTGACCGAAAGACTCTCGCTTTCTGTGACACATTGGATAATTTTTCTCTCTGGGCCTTAGTCTGTTATTTATATGAAGCTAAATGAGACATTTGGAGAGGAAATCATCACATAGACATGTGTGAAGCCTGTGAGAAGGGCACCCAAGGGCACACTGCTTTTTTGTAATGGGTTTTGGTCTATTTTTTATGGTCTTGTCTCTAAATGTAAACTCTTAATTTGAAAATTAAGTAGTGACTAGTGAAAGTAGAAAGCACAATATTTCTTTCTGAAATGTAACAGTGTAGAGGTACAAAGTAGCGTAAAATGGAAATTATCAAGTAAAGTACCTCAAAAAAGTAGAATACTCTCTATCACTGTATACCTCTGTCTTGCTGATGTACGTAACTAAATGTATTATTCAGCTTGGCACATGTTGTGTAAATATCATAATTCTGTAAATAGAAAGGCCATTTCATTGCCAGTTTTTTCCCAACCAACATTTTAAATCACTAAATGTCAGAGTGGTTGTCTCTTCTGAAGATTAGAGAGTTGAGATTTTATAAGGATTCTAAGTACAAAATAGATTGTGAGACAGAAAGCAGAATGACAGCCTTGAAAAAAAATAACACCTCAAAGAGACAGGCAGTCAGATGTAATTAAATGCATGTAAAATAAGCAGCTGGGCAAACAGATACAGTAGTCATAGCTGTGACGCACAAACTTGATGCAAATTAAAACAAAATAAAAATAGAACCGGTGCCAAAACAGGATTGATCATAAGTGGGTGGACAGCCTAGCAGGATAAAGCAATGTTATGGAGTAGTGAGACAGCATTAATCCCATTCACATGTTTTTATTGGACATGATGCAGCAAAAATCTTCTGTCAACCCCTCAAACAGTTATGCATGTTGTGGAGGAAATGTCATGTAGCCATGGGTTTCCATACTCCCGGTGGTGTTATCAGACGAGGCTGTGGGATGGGGCTGATGGACATGAGGGGCTGAATCATTGTGGAGCATTAAGAGACCAGCAGTGTCAGGTCCAGTAACACACAGCTCCAATCATCAGAAGAAGCTGCTGCATCGTGTTCAACCCTGAAGAAAGTTTTACTTTTGTGTAAGACCGGGAGGTGAACATCTGTGCGAGTGAGGAAGTGTCTCTCCTACTCTCTCCTTCTGTTCATTGGCACAAATGCAAATGAATGATGCTCAATGTTCAGAAAGTTCAGCAGGCGTTTTATTCTCATGCACACAAACCTACAACTTTAACGATTAAGACACCCACTTGAGGGAAACCAGGGGTCACCCAGTTATCATTAAAGGACATTGTGCCATTTCCTCCGTCCAACAAAACAGCATGATCTTTCCCTCCTTCCCTCCTCTCTCCCTGTCTGTCTTTCACTCTACCTCTCTTGCAGTCTCCATGGCGACTATGAAGCTCATACCAAGGAGCAAGCATATACTGTATAATGAGAAAAATTAAAATTAAGATTGAGGAAAACTTTGGCTGTACTTATGTGCTCTCCTCCCACGTTGCCCATGAGTGAGTCACAGGCCTGCATGATGGAGATGAGAGCTTTTACCAAGCAAGTGTGAAAAATGGTCGTTCTGCAAGGGTACAATTAACCTGTGAGCTGTGCACCTTTTCTTTATTTTTTGTGATCTAAACTGAATAGGTGGCATGAATGCAGTATGTTTGTTTTCTTTTTTTGGAAACTCTTGGTTAAGGCCCGTTTTTACACCTAAGATAAAATTACAAAGTGTACAAAAGTCACAGTGACACAAAAGCTGAGCCTCCCTTAACTTTCAAAATAAAAAGCAGATGAGAGAGCTCTCAAATTTTATGTCAAATTTTATTGTACTTATACTTATTGTGCATTACAGGGGACCTCAGATATAGATTACTGTTCACAAACTGCAGCACTGGCCTTTGCTTCACCTTTGTTGTTTGAGCACAATCTCTTTGCCTGCCATACTATGTCAGCATACTATATATACTTTAGTTTTCTCTTCCAGCATCATCAGCCATAAGACAAGTTAGATAACAGAAGTGACGTAAGTAGTAAACTCCAGATACAGGAGATGAACAAAGTGAGAGAGAAAAGTTTTATTTCTGATGATGCAATGTTATAATATCATATCAGTCTGCTCAGTCACAATACGTATTATCAGAAGGTTTCTGAGCAAACTAATATCAAGCTCCTGTTACTGTCTTCAGTTTGTAAAAGAAAGAAAGACAAAAAGAAAAAAAGAAAGTGTATGAGGACAGTAAAAAAAAAAAAAAAGTCAGGGTGAGATGGAATACAGAAGAAAGTAAATGACAACAGGTACAACAGAATTAAAGACATTCACAAAAGGAGCAAAGAAGTTATCGTCACACTATTGCTGTTTGCCAAAAAGCTCCTGACAAACACTTTTCCAAAATATGTTGTTGTCTCTGTGATTACCCGGCGCTGCCTTTGTCAGCGTGAGTACTATTCATTTCTTCTCTTCCTGCCACTGCTCTTCGCTTACATAATAGAAAACAACATAATGGCGGTGCTCAAATCTATTTTTCCACAAGGGCCGGACTGAATAACGCCTCCATGCTCATCATTCTTAACAATTGTTTCCTGTGTGTGTGTCTGTGTGACTGTGTGTATGTGTGATTATGGGTGTGTGTGTGTGTTATTGCCTGACCTTTTCTTCCACCTCTCCTCCCTATTGATTGCGAAAACAGACTTGGATTAATAATTCACAAAAAAAAAAAAAAAAAAAAAAAAAAACTGTGGGAGTTTTGACTACTCTTGTTGCCCATGGCAGCGGCATGTGTTTGCATGTGTGTGTGTGTGTGTGTGTGTGTCCATTTACTTGTGAGTGTATGTGTGTTCTGGGAAGCATTAGTGTGTACCTGTGAGCGTTCTCGTACTTAAAATGTATATTTTACACCAACACAAATCCTCTCAACTCCTGAAGACTACTGATATCACGACTTGACTTCCACTCTCTCCACTGCTGTTTGTCCAGCCTTCCCTTTGAATACTGTAGGCGGAAATGTGCTGTATAATATGGGTCAGTGTGAGCACTGTCACATATTTGAATTGTCACTGTATACATACCAGCCTTCATAAACTGGCCGTACGTAATATATAAATACAAGTGTAAAAATGACAATTCACCATTTTATGGCCTTTTTCTGGGCCAGCACCAGTTGCCAGACAACCAGCAGACACACAGTCACAGTGAATTGTTCTTTTTACAATTCAGTTTATATACAGATTAAACAAACAAGATATAACATGTTAATCAGTAAGCTTTACAGGTGCCGATTTTGTAACCACTGGACAGAGCTAGGTTAGCTAGCTAGTCTTTAAGCTAGGCTAGGCTAGCTAGCTGACTAGCTGCTGGCTCCAGTTGCATATGTGAGGATTTCAATCTTCCCATCTATTTCTGGGCAGGAAAGCAAAAAATGTTAAACTCTTTCTTTTTAAGTATGTTCCCACAATTTCTGATCTTATTAATGTCAACCCCTGCAGTCCCATGAGATATACTAAATGTTACTTCAAGTCATGTAAAACTTTTGACAAAAATATTAAACTAAGCTGGTAATTCCCAGTAATGCTCAGTTTAGATGTGAAATCAGACACTTAAGCTGTTAATTTAACTACTTAATCCACCTTGAACCAGATGGGGGAGGTTAATTCATGAAATGCACTGCTGCTAAATTTGGATGGAATAGAACACCTGCGCACTCAGGGAGCTTAAAGTAACACTAATGGAGCCTACTATCCAATCTCTCCCTTCTTCATCTGTTGAATTCACTTGTCCTGCTCTGTATCAGGGCAGTAAATGTATGTGACTTAGTCAAATGCTCTCAACCCACAGGACATTTCACCTCCACGTGCATGCTCCGTCAGCTCCTTTTCCTCCATCCTCCCTCCAGGCCCGGGTACTGTATGCAGCGTTGTTACAGATGAAGCACTAGTAGCACGTTGCTCTCTTGCGCTGGGTTGGATTGCCTTATTACAGGTCTATCTCCTCTCAACAGTCACTACCGATCCAAGTCATTAGACAGCAGAGTGCCTGCTTGAGAGAGCACTGGAGCAGAAAGATAGAGAGCGAGGGAGGGAGCGAGGGAACGGGGGAGAAAAACAGACTTGGAGAAAAAGCAGATAAAAAGAAGGTGGAGATGGGCCAATGGCTCACTGTCACTGCTTGCAGAGGAGACCGTCAAAGAAGGGGGAAGGAAACAGATGGAAAAGAGAGGAGGGGAAGATCGAAGCCGATTCAGAAGAGGGGAAAAAAAAAAACAAAGAAAAGGGTTGATTAATGAGGGAAACACTGAGGTGAATGGAGGAGCACAACCTGATGCCAGGCAAAGAAAGAGACAAAAAGAGATGAGAATGAAGAAAACAGAGAAAATGATCAGAAAATGAAGGCTGGAAAAAGAAAGAGGAGAAAATCTGGTTGAAGAGGGAAATGGGAGAGAAAGGAGCAGGGACACGAAGTAAAGAGAGAAGAGTGTGGGCAGCAGGGAGAGACAGAAAAATGAATGACATGGCAATGAGGGAGGGTGGAAAATGTGTTGGAGAAGAGGAGAGACAGGTTTGACTGAGGGAAAGATAAATATGGTCATACTCGAGCAGAGTGGAGAAAGAAAGAGCTGAAGTGAGTACTTCAGGCTAACTCGAGCTTCAGTGTCGCCGTCTCCCCGAGATAAAGAGTGTGTGGTTCAGTAGATGAGCAGCTTGTCTCTCTCTCTCTCTCTCTCTCTCTCTCTTTAGATTGCACTGGCTGAGACCTTTTTGACCACAAAGGTAGGAAGAACAGGACTGTCAGCACGAATATCAGCAACTTAACATTTACAGTGAGAGAGACATCTAAAAAAAATGGCAACAGGCAGTGTAGTTATGCCATGTTCACATCATATGGGGCGGATGGAAAACAACCTTGGATGTCAGATTTAAGTCATTCAAAATAATGTGATGCGAGACTGATTTAATAGTTTAATTCATTTCATGACTGCTCTCAGCTCCTGATTGTGTGTCACTTTTTATTACTGTCATGTAAGTGTAACTGCGATGTTGTATGGTTGATTTTTACCCATGTGGAATTTAAATAAAACCAACAAAGCCTTTGAGCGCCCTTGACAAGTGTATTTTTTCCACACTTGACTACTTGTAAATACCAGAGGTATGGGAATTGAGAGTTAAGGAGGTAAAACAGTGCACTTTGAAAAGTGTGGTTTAGTCTCAGTTTGGGCTCTGTCATTGTTTCTCTTGTTCTGCTGGCTGAGCTTTAAATCTCTTTGGAGTGTCATGTTTTCTTCTGCCAGTCAGTCTCTGTGGCCAGCTTGTGTCCATCTGTACTTTTTCACAGTGTCATGTGGTTCTCTGTCTCTCTCAGCCGCTGTCCTCACTCCTGCTCCGCATCATGTCCATCATTTCAGTTTCTTTTCACGGCCCTTTTCTTCCCCCCTGTCCGCCAGACTTGCAAGAAATCTAACCCTGTGATTTTAAACATTTTTGCCAGCTCATGCACTCCCCGTGGGGACGCAGCTGAATGGAAAATGCTTGTACTGTACTGCTGTGTGTAGAGAATAGTAACAGCTTTGACAGCACTCAGTCAGAGGTCAGGACAGGGACCGACAGCTTTACATTCATAACAGTGACTCAAAGGACCGGATGACTCCTCCAAACATCAGCTTCCCTCTTCAACAAAGTGACACAAAGGTGAGCCAAACCAGTGGCATTTCTGAGACTAGGCCCAGCAGAGGCCACGTGTCCAAAAGTATTTCTCAGGAGATTTTCATTCACAGTAAAATATATAATCTACCTCTTTCACCAGGAGTATTCAGCACTCATTTTAATGCACATTTTATAAATGGTATTGTATTGACATGCAGGAAGTAAATAGAGGACAAAGTAAACTAAGACTACAGAACTCACATCAACATCCATAGAGTAGTTAATGAGAATAAAGTACTCTTCTTTTCTTACAGTCACACACACTTATATGTATATAGCTACTATTATTAGACACGGATACAATTTGAATTTTTCACCTTTTTCATAATGTGCAAATCTCACATTGTCTCATTATGTGAGTGCAACCTGTTGTCATCTAATCTAAAACATCATCTTAAATCAATGAATACAGTCTGAATACAGTCTGTCCTCACTATCTATCTATACAAAATACAGATATAGAAACAAACAAACAAAAAAGCGTACAAAATTCTAATGATATGCAATTACTTACCTGTATATTGCATTCAAAGAAATTCAGGTGCTAATGTAAGAGACAAAAACACGCCGTGCTCTCAATCTATAATGAAACACTGTAACTCACTGGGTCTTCCCTCAAGCTTCTGTGAATAAGAAAATAGATGAGAATGGGTGGGTAACACAAGTGGGCTGAGTGGTTGTGTTTTCTTCACAAACCAATTACATGTGAAAGTAATCTAACAAGCATTTCCTTGACCTTTTCTGCAAGCAAAACAATTACAAATCCAACAGCATAGAGGGTCATCTTTGTTGTGCTTTATGTTGTGATTTTTTTTTCTCTCTGTTGAGCAAATTTAAATTATTTACACAGCCACATTTGGCCATGCACAATGTTTAAATCATGCCTCTCCATGTTAGTGTGTACAGTCAATATTCATCATCACCTGTAAGCCTCCTGCATTAATATAAGGTATTCAATGTCCATATTCTTCCAGCTGTTTTATTCCAGTCTTAGACTAAACAAAGAACACAAAAACCTATAATCCATAAGCACAACATTTGTGTGTGTGTGTGTGTGTTCTATTAATTGACATAATATTAAACACATTGTTTCTTGCATGTATGGAAAAAGGTTAGTAATCTATATGAATCAAAACCATGAGGGAATTCCAGGGATCAACAGGCAGCAGAATGTGTTTTAGTGTACGCTCTTCCCATGCTGTTCTCACTGCTCTAAGGTAAAGGTCTCATGAATGATTTAAGGAGCTTTGTGCATCTATTACATTCACTCCTGAATAGCCCTGACCTGCAGTGTGTAAGGTCTCTGGAGCATTTCCAATAGATTTGTCTCTCAATTCGACCACATTTTCTGGTTGAGAGGTTCCTGGACCAAAGCGACTCTGTGAATATGTGAGCAATGACACAAGGATATCTGAACGTTTGCTAAAGAAAAGACTTGAAAAGCCATCTTTATTTCCTGAATAAATCCATCTATTGACTCTCTCTATCTATAGGTAAACATAAAAAGCACAATAGGAAGAAAAGAGCTATAACTAATTGATTTGATACTGTATGTGTATAGACTTTCTACAGTAATGCAAGAAGAGCGATATTAACATGATTAAACATCAGTACATCAAGAAGTCATACCATCATCAAACAGCATTATTGACCTGTTTAGTGGTCCATTTTTATTTTAGTTCTTTTGAAAAAAGACAGTCATGGACAATCAGAGCATTTACAAATTTAAAATAAAATACAAATCATACTATACTCTTGGTGAGTCAAATTGTGGGCATTCTGTGTATGAAACTCCTACATGTTTATCATTATTGTATTAAATATCTCTTATTTTTCAGCTATTAATTGAAATCAACAGCTCGCTCCTGACCAGCTGCACATGATGGCACGACTCACACCAAATTATATAAAATAGTCAATAAAATGAAAAAGAAAAAAAAAAAACATTCAGGTATTTCTTCTTTTTTTTTTAACAATATAAACCTGTACAATGGTTGAGTAACTTTTTCAATTGCAGTAAGAAAAGTGGAAATGTTCTTCTCAGTAGGACCTCAGAGCTAAATGTAATCATTTCTTCTTGTGTTCCCCTGTGAAACGACATCATTTAAGGAACTTTAATTTCACTGCACCTGCACCAGCTGAATGACTTCGGGGCCAGAGTGACTCACTGTAAAAATAACATGTTAGAAGGAGATGTCCATTTTGCTAACAATATACAACCCTTGTGTAAAATCCACACAGGAAATAAAAAATTACTGCTGTCAGATGAAATCTGATTTTCGTGTTTTTATTGATTGTACTAGAACTGAAAAGTTTGTCTATGATTTGAACATGACAAAAGAAAAAGCCACTAAAAAGAAAGGCTGTTGGTCTGAATGGGGTTTTCATCTGACAGCAACAATATACAGTAGTTGTCTACAGAACAGAAAAATCTTCAAGCTTTAAGGTACTATTTCACAATCATAGGCAATAATTAAATGAAAAAGTCATCTGTGTCATACTTATCCTATATATTTTAGCTTTAGGTATATATGGCCCCAAAAGAAAAGTAATATCATTTAATAGGCTGTAGCATTGCAAATGAAAATCATAAGTGCCACAGACATCTATTTTTTTTTTCTACATTTGAAATAAATCCTATATGGATGTTTATGATATATTTTATGTGAAGATATGCTTCATAACCCACAGTTATAGAGAGCCAAAGTTATGACATAACATCCAGACTAGCCTCCATAGCTTCAATAGCTCAATACAATCACTCATTTAGCATTTGTTTCATTGGTTTTTGTGAAAATCTAAATGTGTTTCTGGAGAGTTCTCTCCGTATTCAAAGACAAATCACCTTTCACTGCAGCACTGGTTACTGGAAAACCTTCTTGGATCCAAAAAACTACAGCTCCTAAATAAGATAAATAATAAAAATACACAGTAAAATAAAACTACAAGTACAGCAGCGTGGATATTTCATTGTAAAGTGGTTTCATCCATATCCAAAACTCACCAATGGTTTCTTCTAAAGTGATTTTTTTTTCAGTGTTCTAGTAGTCTCTGCATCAAAAAACTTTTACAGTGTTCGCTCCTGTGATGTTAAAAATGTAAGTGGGATTTTGAAGGAGGTTTTCTCACTTCTGGAGCTGAACATGAAGTTCAGGTTTCACCTCAGCTCTCCATGTGACAAAGTTTAAATTAAGCCACACCTTCACTCTTATGTTGTTGCATCCAGGACTGGTTTTCACACAGTGAAACACAGTGGATGTGCTAGTTAGTTAGCTGGAAATGGTAACATTTGCAGCTTATGTTAAATCCAATTCTTACACATTTGTGCTTGTGTGTTTGGTTTTGGAGATATATTAAGGAAGAAACCAACATCCATACTCTCTCTACACTGAGTATTGACTGGACAGTCACTGTTCAGGGTGGCGGTCTAGCAAATGGGTAGTTGCTTTTATTAGTATCTTTGTTTTTTTCCACTAAAAGCAGTTTACATTTTCTAACATTCAAAGCAAAACCCTCAGCAAATATTATGGACAATATTATGGATCAGAGCTCCTGGACCTGAGTCACCAGAGGTCTTGAACATTGACCTGAAATCAATGACTGATGTCAATGAGGGAGAATCAGGCAAGTCGTCTCTCAGGAGACAATGAATGGCACAGATTGATTGTAGAAAGTCCTTGGAGAAAAAAGAAAAGACAGCAGTGACAGTAGCCCATTACAACAATTCACTTCTTCACTTTGTGTTACAGTATAATGACTCAATGACTCACTGTTTGTATCAGGTATAGTCCAGTTTTATGTTTTTTTTTTTGTGTGTGTGTGTAAATCGTGCCTGGTCTTTTATTCCTCCCTAATTTGATTTATTAATTCTTAAGGTTTGATCACATAATGTGTTGCCTGTTTGTTGTCATACTGTTTTTTTTTTTTTTTAAAGTAGTTCTAGTTCTAGTTCATCATCTGAAAATCATTTTACTTTCATTGGAGTGACAGATGGACAGTTCAGCTGCTGTGAAAATAGACAATCATGAACATATACAAGTTTAAATCGTATTTTTTTACATGACTGACCGACAGTTTGGGATTCTTTGCGTTGTACTGTGTCAAAAACTCTTCATTGTTGCACTTTATAAACCAAATACATTAACCGATCAGATCAAGTGTTAAAGGATGATTCATGTTTGCTACAAATTGTTTGTGCATGAACATTTTCCAAAGTCTCTAGATGGATCTACCTTTCATTTCCAGTCATCCACTGGTTGCAGTTAATTTTAGTAAATTATGAACAAAATTTTAACCTTGCTTCAAACAGGTGATCTATCACAGTGGACACTAAGTTGCCTTGTTTTTCACTCAAATTTCTTTCTTTCTTTCTTTTTTTGTCATGTGGTAATGCAATTACATGCAGGGTTCACGTGGTGTGTTCAGGTGCTGGCGGAAAGCTCAGACACTGCTGCTGAAAAGCATTGTATTTATGAGACAAATTGATACACACAAACAGTAGGCATACATGGACCTTGTGAAAAAATCTAATGCTAGTTTGATAAAGTCTTGCTTTAAAAAAAAAAGTATAGGTCTCAGATGTGACGTAATTATCCCTCAACTCTTAAACACACGCATTCTGTGTGACGACAACTTGAACGTC
This sequence comes from Lates calcarifer, assembly GCF_001640805.2. Lineage (NCBI taxonomy): Eukaryota > Metazoa > Chordata > Actinopteri > Centropomidae > Lates > Lates calcarifer. Next base: position 12,130,858 of record NC_066843.1, on the reverse strand, counting down.
ATTGTTTTTGCTGTGGTTATCTAGCATGCAAGTCTCTCCGAGCAGATTTTGGATATTTCACTCACATGAACTAAAACCAGTGGACATCTGGAAGGTGGGAAATCAGGCTAAAAACTTTTAAATGCTTTGGAAAGGAGCTTGCTGAAATGATAAATATGTGGGACAGGATAGGAAGTTAAAGGGCTACTTGTGTTTTTTTTTTTGTTAGGTTTTTTTTTGTCATTTTCACCAGCTCCTCAGACGTGCATCTGTTGCATCACCTGTGGCTAATCTAAGGTGTCAGGCTCAGCGTCCATGCAGGTCTCCCAGGGATTACGTGGCATGTGGGGCATGGAGATGAGGAGCAGGGCAACTCCGCTGAGGATGAGCAGGGTGAAGGAGGCGCAGGCGCAGGTAAAGGACCAGGAGTAGTGGTACTCGATCCAGATGGTCTCATCGCTGTCGATCATGCGTTTGACAGACTGGCGCATTACCTCAACAGAAATGATGATGCAAAGGCCTGCGTGCCAAAGCAGAAAGAACAGGTTGTAATGGGCTGAGAGAAGCAGATGCTTCACTTGCATTCATGGCAATTGTGGTTGTCAAAATTGTTCAATCAAATGCTGTTACAGCTCCACATTTACACCACAGGATTGTCATTTTTATTTCAACTTTGAGTCTGTAACAGCAAATGTGATCGATACATGGGAGATCACACCCATCACAGTTAATTTGATACTTTCAGATATTTTTGAAATGTTGTTCCAGAGCAACATCAGCTCCATCAGCACTCACCACCTCCAAAAAAACTTGTCAGTGAAAAATCAGCTTTGTCAACTCTTTGTTAAATCAGCTGCATCAGTGATATTCATCACCAAAAGAAAAAAGGTGGAAGTTGTGCACGACGAATACACACTTCATTTCAAGCTGAGCAAAGAGACAAGAGTACCAGACAAAGCCTGGTCTATGATTTACATTATCTGTTACATCTGACCTGCGAAGGCAAAGAACATCCCGGCAGGCCGGAGCAGGTAATCCCGCCCCTTCCCGAAGGAGAAGATGACACAGAGAGTGCCCAGGATCATGAAGAACAGACTGAATATGGCGATGGCTGCTGCTGAGATATTGTACTCTGAGGAAAGAGGAGAAAAAAAGGAAAGATGCGAGAGAGAGAGAGAGAGAGAGAGAGAGAGACAGCAAGATAGAGAAAGCAGCGAGGAGGGAAGAGTGTGTGAGAAAGAGAGGGAAGGAGATTTAAGAAGCAGAGACAACAAAGTGGTAGCGATTAAAAATTGAGAGAGTGGGTAGGAACAGAAGGGGAGGTTGCGTATCGTTTACATAATAATTGTTTCAATATAGCACTCAGGCGAGTTATGACACAGATAATTAGCCTTTAAATTAGCCTCACTTGAAAAACAACAGTCATTTATCCAAACTGGCAATAATGCCATTTGCATAGCAGATAAGATGCTGAAGGCTTATAACAAGATGATTAGAACATCCCTCTCTCTTCCTGCTTGCCTCTCCTCCTGTGTGTTTGTCAGATAAAGATAATCTAGACTTTCCTTCTCTGTAACACTCCAACTGTGATAGAAATGATCCTTGGAGCAGCCTATTCCATTTCAGCTCCCCACCAACTGCGGAATAACACTAATGTGTAAAATAACCTTTCACTCAGCCTCTCCAGTGTAGGTCACACTCATTCTGTGTCTGTTTGAAGACTGTTGGTATGTGTGGGAATGCATGTGTGCGAAAGCCCATGTGAGCACTTTTATGCATTGTATGTGTGCGTGTTTTTGCCAGAACTCTATTTGCTTTTGCTCTCTGTTATGTTACACCAACAGATTTGCAGATAATTCATTTCATTTATTCTGTGTAGAAGTTTGTAGATGATACTACAGGCCATGTCTGTCACTGCACTTCTCACTGTATCCCCCTTTCACCTTCACATGACATACGGGAAATTCAGGTGATGAATTAAAGGAAAAACCTGAGAGATAGATGCGAGGAGAAACACAACGAATGCAGAAGGTTCCATACAGGTACACTGCATGGTAAAATTAAGCAGTGTGGCATGTATAAAAATACTGAGCCTGCCAAGTTGATTCAGATTTTTGTGTCAAAATGGCAAGAAGGAAAGATCGAAGGGACTTTTCTTTTTCCAACTGGCTACTGTTTCAATAGGAACAGTGACTAAAGTGATATCTACATTTAGATCTATGGGAAATACATCAGTAAATATGATGTGAATCATCTGCTACGGGATTCACAGTCACCAGTTCTAAACCCAACTGAACACCTATGGGAGATTTTGGGCTGTCCGACAGCACTGAAACTGCCCTGGAGGCTCATATGTCGGTTTGTCCATTCATTTGTGACCTGTCTGTAAATGTGTAATGCATGCCTTTATGGGTATCTAGCTGCATGATCCTTCATGTTTCCTTGCGTGCTCTTCTGTGTCTGTCAGAAGCTGAACGGGTCGGCTAACCATCAGAAGAACAAAAGAGCTGTTTCCTGGAAATATGTTTACTTTGAACGCAATCCCGCTAAAGCAGGGAAGATAAGAAGGTGAGAATCAGAGGACACTGTAACAGAGTTCCTTCTCATCTGATATGAGGGATGGTATGCATTGTAACTAAAACAACAAGCAGCATTGGGATTTTCTAAGAAATGTATTTGCTATTGCAAATTAGTTGTATAAGAAAGGAATTGTAGAAGACAAGGTTGGAGTGTTGTATATCGCTGGGGTCTTACACACGACATGCATGCATTTCCACACGTTGTGCTTTATATAATGAGGGTATGTGATACGTGTGAGCTTGTATCCATGTAGAGAATGCTGTTCTCCCTGTTTACTGTACACCTCCTTTCCTTTTATTCCTCTAGAAACGGTTTCTGTTATATTTTTTCACAGGATGTGTTCCAGCGTGTAGTCTGGGTGGCAGTGAGAAGGCACCCACCTTTTTGGGTCTTGACTTCAAATACTTCAGCTTCTTCCCCCGACGTAAAGTGTTTGAAGTAGGAGCAGTTTTTTGCTGGTGAGACAGGAGGGTGAGAAAGAGGGAGACAGAGAGAAGGAGATGAAACAGGAGGGATAGCTCAGGTTCTATACCAATCAATGTAAATGGTAAATGTTGGATCCCATTAGAAAGCTACAGTAGACACATATTAATGAGACAAGCAGCCATTGTATGGCCTTATAATTTATTTTAACCAGGAATTCTGGGTTGGTGTGTCACTACTAGCCTGAATAATACTTTTACATGGATTCAGCTACTTAATTTTCACCTATAGCAAAGTTATTCAATCATTATATTTAAAAAGTAAGAGGTCTTTACAAGCCTTATGTCTTACACATCTAGAAACCTTACATCTTTGACAAAAACTAATTTCAAGAATTGAACTGAATTATTCATAACCTCACAATTTTAAAACTTCATGAGGGATTCACAATGAGTTACTATAATTTTAACCTAAATAAATGATATACTATGCACCAAATTAGTAATAAATTCCCACCGGTTTAAAACATTTTCCACTTTTGTGTTCAGGGATCTCAATCTAATTCATTTTACTTTGTGGAAAGGGCATTTGAAAATGAATATTCTTTTTGATAATGCTGACCATGGTACCATGTTTTTTTTTTTTTTTTTTTTTTACAGTTGTAACTCTTCTTTAAGATTCAAACTTTGTACACACTGTACCAGAAAAGCAAGTATAAAGTGTGTGTTATGTGTTATCCAAGCACAAAACCACACATAGTTCTTGTTTCTAAATTGGTAAAGAATCAGCATGCACAACTGTTATAGTTCCTCTCTGGCTGTTTGATCAGATGCACAACACCACCTTCCAAATCACAGCAGTGTTCTGGGTTTTGCCATCATCCTAAAATAAAATGTCTTAAACTCAAATCCTTCACTGTCCTCCTTGTTGGCTGTGTTTACTTCTCAGTTCATGCTCATTTCTACACAGAAATGATGAATTTCTGCACTTTGCTGGTCCAAACTCTAGTCCTTTGACCACAATCTTCAATATAGCCTCATATAGAAAAACGATTCCAGGGTGCAGTCATTTCCCACACATCCATCTATCTATTTGCCATCTCTAAGGGCAGCTGGGCTGAGAGGGAGGGGTGGAGAGGACATAAAGGCCAAGTGAGTGTCCCCTCTTTCCTCCACTCACCATCCTTTCTCGCTGAGATTAAACCCATAAAGCAGACAGGTGCTCTCTCTGTCCACACAGAGATGGACGATGTTTGTGTGTGTGTGTGTGTGTGTGTGTGTGTGTGTGTGTGTGTGTGTGTGTGTGTGTGTGTGTGTGCATATACTATGTGTATGTATGTGTGTACCAGGCAACAGAGGAGCTGTTTGTTACCCAGGATGAGAAAGAATCACTAAAGAGGTAACCTAGCAACAGGCTGCTGCAGGTCTTGGCTAGTCCTATCTATTTACTCATGTAAAGGCATATCAAGGGGAGTGTGTGCATGCATGTGTGCATCTCTGTCTCTCTCTCTCTCTCTCTATCTCTCTCTCTCTCTTTCTGTGTGTATGTGCGTGTGTGTGCATGTGTGTGTCTTTGAGGGGATGGACAGGTTGGAAGTAGGAAGAATTGGAGGTGGGGTCACAGTGCAGCTTGGATCTGCAAATATGTTATTTTCATTAGCCATCTCTCATTACATGTCTTCACCTCAGAGACTAAGCTAATCAAAGGTAATATGTGTTTGGGTGTGGCTATGAGATTTCTCTGTGAGGACTATTATCTGCTCAACACACAAGACAGACTAGAAACAGAAAGACCTTTGATTTATACTGAGGAAGCTTCAGACTGAGCCATTATGTATCTGCTGAATCCTGATGAATTAAGAAGGATATTGCTGAGTCCAGTGACAGAACATTAGATCTTTTTAAAGGTTTTTTTTTTTGCCCCGCCCCCCTTAGTTACTGTTGCTATGTCTGACAGGTTTTCCATTCTGGCGTCGCACAGCTAATGCAGTTTACAGTGGTACTGGTGCCAGATTTGCCACTCAAAATTCACAGTAATTTCTTTTTTTTAAAACAGCATATCTTCCATTTCACACAAAAGTAAACAAAAGCAGCATGTCTAGCGTACAACTGTGTTTAATTGTTGTTGCTGGCCGGTTTTATCAGCTGTAGCTAGCAAACATAAGCTATACTTCTATGGGTTGTTTGAAAACTAATCTGTAGTATTGTGATATATCATTTTAATTAAAAATATAAGTATTCATTCTAATCAACTCTGGATAGTTTGAAAGCATGCACTGTTACAAAACTGTTGTGCCCCAGGATGCCAGAGTAGTTGAGGACAAGCAAAGAAGAGAGCATTTTATTGGATTTCCAAAGATCCTGAAAGACAACAAAAATGGATTACTAGCATAAAACGTGCTAGAAGTGGGCAGGAGAAAACTGAACAATGGGAACCCACGTGTAGTGATCATTTCATCAGGTACAGACTCCAACGCTTATTACAGTTTCTAACAGTTCTATTTTCCATGAAAGGCATTTTATACCTATGCATTGTGGCATGGATGTTGCAGGGTTAACTTGTTGCTGATACAGCAACTGTCAATGTAAAATAATTGTGGAATTAAAAATACAATACAAGTTTTACAATATAAAATGAGAAGTGCACCCAGGCGGTGCTGGCACCATTCATATGTAACCCCTCATTTGGTTAGCTAATAACATTCCAATTGCTTTTGGAAATGATACTAGATTACAACTTCAGCAATTGAGCTAGTTAGCTGAGCATGCTAACATTTGCAGCATATGTACTCCGCTTTTTATACCTCTGCTCTTGTGTTTTTGAAAGGTGATGAAAAATAAAGATAACAAAAGACACCTCTCTCTGAGCTCTTTATATATGAGGTATTTCCTGTATTAGAACCCTAAGACCACTGTTTCACTGTGGTAAAATCCAAAGCTTGACCAGCCTACTGTGTCTAATTATATTTGAGTGGACAGTTGCTGTTCAGGAGTTATAGTTTCCAAACCCTTGCCGTGATTTTTCTAAATGTAGTCCAACCATTTCACATCATTTCAAAAATCAAGCCAAAATGTAGCACTTCTAGGAAATGTATCAGGAGAATGTCTGGCTTTCCTCAGTATTTTATCTTGGTGCTAAAACACACAGAAGACAGGAAGAGCACTTGCACAGGTGTGATTCATTTAAGTGATTTAACCACCTTGCTACATTTTGTCACTGCCTCAGTATGCGAGGGCAGAAAATTGGAAAACTTTTGTAGTCATGTAATTATGTGTCTTACATCATACTGTTACTCGGCTGCTAAAGGAGAACACCACATTTATATTAAGTGGAGCTACGATATGAATACAGCATAAACGCCCACATTTTGTTATGAAAGTTAACAACAGTGCCTAAAAAAATGTTTCTTTCTTTTTTTTTCTTCTTTTTTTAAAAAAAAGCAAGTCTACATGGTGAACATTCAGGGTGGAGGAGACCATCTGGGTGCGTATCTTTGACCTTGCATCTGGTTAATGGGGAAATTTAGTTCTGGGTGGGGAGAGTGATTAGAACGAGGTATCGCCTGTCATTTTAGTTTCCCCTCTTTCCATTAAACTCTGCTGCCACCTCCTCTCTTTGATATGCAGCTTCTCCTTTGCACTTTTCTTCCTTTCCATTCTCCCCTTTCCACCTGTCATTAGACCTGTCACCTCAACTTTTTATTTCATTCCTCTTTCAGTTTGATATTCATATGGTTTTCAGTCGGCTCATGTCTGCTCATGTCCCTCCTTCCACCCACTCTGTATTTATCCTTGAAAGTTTTGAGGGGAGATGAAGAGGCATCAACAGCATCAACAGCATCAACAACTGAATTAGTTTAATATTTCCATGTTTTTACATACAACAACAACTGTGAAAATGATTAACGTCTTGAAAATGACTTCCATTTCTTTTGCAGGAGATGGCTTTTTTAGGTGATGAAAGTGGGGGTGGCTGTTCTTTTTCTAGCCAGGCAGAACGACCGACTAATTCTGGGTCAATGTGAATAGGATGGGTGGTGGTATTTGAATGGCTATTCCACTAGGAGCTCTGATAACTGGGACACAACAGCACAGGAGAGTCCTCACAGCCCTCATGATCCTGTACGTACGTGCATGCGTGTGTTTGTGTGTGTGGCCTGACCTTTATCAGGAAATGCGAAACACAAACACAAACACAAAGTTTGACTGTCATCGTCATGGCCACCACTGACCGCATCCCAGCATCACATTATGTAAGAGGTGGCAGCAGCTATCTCTGAATATGTATTACCTTTTATGTGTCAAATTTACATAATGGGGAATGATTCAGTCAAGTTTTGAACATTTAACTTGTTTTCTGAATGGCAAATCAGCACTACACCTCCACAGTTGTGGATCTGCACTTGAAGCAAGAACCTGGCAGACTAGAGAGAAATAACTGAGCAAGGTAGAAATGGTGGTTCAAGGTGACATCGGAGCTTTTGAGGGTATGCACTGGGGACACCAGTCGAGCATTGTGTCACTGAAAGAAGCAGAGGAGGAAGATTTTTTTTTTTTCTTTGAAGGTGTAAGTGCTCTCAGGCTAATCTCTTTCCTGGAAAATGCCATTCTTGACCACTCAGAAGCTCTAAGACATCTCTGATAATAAACTCTCTCCCCTTGCTTCTTTGCACACATATGTGCAGGAACACACGCATACACAGGAAAGCACCATTTACACTCTTTATTTCCCCAGCCGAGTGGCATCATGATGTGATCCAGAAAGCGTTTGTTTGATTTTTACAGCACTCAAGCTGTCGTGCGTCATTTGTGGGAAGCTAATTTCAAAAGTCATTTGGGTTCGCTGCTTTGCTGCCGTTGTTATGCAAGCCTTTCACAAAAGCAGTGTAATTGTGCATATATGAAAAAGTGTTTGTGTACGTGCCTCTTGACGACTAACTCTCCCTCTCTTTGGGAAAATGCAAATGTGTGTTATTAAGTCCAATCACCGCTGCTTGCTTGGGTATACTGTTAATCAAGGATGTTATCTGTTATTGCGCACTCTCGATCAGCTTGTTTATTTATTTTTTTTTACACCACTGTGCATTGCTTATCTGTTCAATAATCGACCTACAATGCATATTAAATTGAGAAGCAGGCAAAGTAAAGCTGGTAATTTTAGCCAGTCCATTAAGCTCTAAACTCAGTGGCCAGTGTAGATCCATCAAAAACTGTATTAGAGCTGTGTTTGCCTCCAGAACCTCACACAGCATCTTACAACCTACCAATAAAAGTAAATGTTCAGTGCATTTTGCACCACTGTCTTCTTGCTAATTGAGCCAAAATATCTCAGTACTTCTTCAGAACTGTCCAATGTTATTATAGGTTTAATATTGGAAACAATTACTCCATGATGCAGACCCTGTCACAAAGTGTTAATGTCATTGCATGAGGCTGACTGGCTTGTTAAGTGCAGCCAGAAGCTCCCCTTACAAAAAACACACGTGGACTTATCACATGTGAAACACTATTATACAGGTGAAATTGCACTCCAAGTGTGCAGTCTAGCCAAGTCTTCAGTACTCAGCCAAGCTGCCGTTCCTGATAGCACTCTATCAAGGAAGAAGCAAACCGCTGAGGTCAGAGAGCGCCTATATTTCTCTCTCATTCTCTCTCTGTTGTCAAGCTACACCAACCCTGGCAGACTGACCAGTGGGGTGTCAGCAGAGAAGGCGCCCGTCATTAAGACAAAATGCTTTTAGATGCCTTTTGTTGGCCACTGGAGGACAATCGGCAAACTAACACGTTTGCGTTTAGCCTTTTGCCCACAAGCCTCAGCTTCACCCGGCAAGAACAGTCAGTAAAACTCACTTTCAGAAAGTGGGAGCTGACCAGCAGGCATCTCACCAAATGCAATCTCCACATCATGTGGTGTGAAAGTTGCGATCCACCCCCTAGGCAAGGGACACACCAACCACACTGGTAGATCCATCTCTGACGACGACAGGGCTGTAAATGGGGAATGATGGGCTTGTATAACCAGAACCATTAGGCTTGGCGTGGGAGCAAAAAGCCACATGCCAAATCCCTGGACCTTTTCAGGTAATATCAGAGAATTACTCATAATCTGAACATAGGACACACCACTGTGGTGTTAGAATGTAACCATGGGGACCTCTGACAAAACAGAGGATATTTCTCGCTACACAGACTCACAGACTTGAGGAGGGTGGAGCTCTGCGCGTCAAGCCAAACTCCCCTTGCTGCACCGAAAGCTGAGCTGCCGACAAGTGTAGTCTGCGAGATGGCTCCTCTGTAGTCAGTCCGTCAGTTGGAATTCAGTTGGGATTCTGTACAGATATCTGAACTCTGTTTTACTGCTGCTGTCAGATTGTGGAGATTGTAACTGGATCATTCATCAAATTGCAGTTGTGAGTCTGTCAGCTACAATATGCCCTTCTTTCATTCCTCAAGTGACTGACTTCACAAACAGATTGAAATTTCAGGTTCCAATTTACACCAAGAATATTTTCTGGAGGCCCTCGATACCCTATACTTGTCACATTTGTATGACAGGCAGCTGTCATACCTCTGGTATATTGGCTTCTCAGTCTAGTGGCCCTCTTTTTCTGGGTTCTCAACATGTAATACATAAAACTACTCTCTACCCCCCACCCCCACCCAACTGTGAAAGTGCTCCCCCTTTCCCCATCAACAGAGGCATCCCCGCCTCTATCCCCCCCCGCCCGAGTCTCCCAGGTACACTCTAACTCATGAGCTGGAGCGGGAAGCCACACTTCATTAAGGCCTGTACTGATCCTGAGGTGCTGGAGCCGGAGGCTAAGTCAATGATAGAGTCAGAGTGAAATCTCTCTGTTAGGCTGCAAGGCACGCGCACACACAGCCAGAGGCCAGCGAGACACTGTTTACCCTCGGGGCTGGCTCTCTTCAAGGAGAGCTCGTCATTAAAGCTACAGGCCTATTTTGGAGAAGTAGACTTTTAGATACTTTTTACCTGACTTTATCTCAAATCGCTTACTGTATGCAACAATGTTATGTAAAGAAGGGAAAGAACTTTTGAAATTGACTCGTGTCTCGAAGATGACCTTTTTACTTTTTGACACAGATGCCACACCAAGCAGCCTGTCCCAGTTTTTAGTCTTTTTTTTTATCGCTTGTAATTAAGTCAGAGTTGTGGAAGCCAAGGTTTATCAGCAGCATTAGAAAATACTGCTTGAATTAAGTGAATCCTTTAAAAAAAATCATTGCATCTCTCTTGATCAAAGCCAACCTCAGCTCTGCTTTGACACTGTGAGTCAGGCTGAACATGAGATGTAGAAGTTAAATAGCATTATTGTCTTACATTTCAGTACAGTGAGAGTCAAACAGTATGCTGACAAATTATGTAACACCTTCTATTATGATCTGAGAGATCATCCCCTCCAAAAAAAAAAAAAAAAAAACAGTAGCAGAAAAATTTGAGAAAAGGAGGCTTATTTCTCATCTTACACTGAGAGTCCATCAACCCAGACAGAACAGATTCATGTTTTTGTCGTGTTAAACGTGAAGCATAGCCGCCATGCTCCTCCATTACGCACTTGACTTCAGCTGTTTGAGTGCGCTTAATTGGCAGTCTGTTCGGAGACTTCCTCTGCAGGAAGATAATGATGGTTCAGTAAGGATCTGTTACACACTCAGTCCAAACACAAGTTTGTGTTTGTGTGTGTCTGTGTGCACAAACATATGCACATGCCAACATACTGTATGTGCTGGCATGTGCCTTTGTGTGTGTGTGTGAGAGTGAGAAAGAGAGAGAGAGGAGAGAACGGAGCAAGGGATGGAGGCAGGGAGAACTTGAGTGAAAGGAAAGGCTGACCAAAAGTGATGTTATGCTAAATGTTACACTGACGCCGAGACTGTTGATGTCACGAAAAAACTTAAATACAGTTTGCCTCGGCTCTTTTCTGGTGCATATGCAAGGATTAATGAGAACTTTGAAGTGAAGTGTGGAGATGAAACCCCCATATGTCGAAGTCAAGGCTTAATTATAACTGTGATACAAGGACGATGGCAGACAGCGCCACATTCAACACTTTGTCTACTCTGACCTTCATGTTGCAGGATGAATATTTCTTAACAGGTTCTAGCCCCCTTTCTGCCAGCATAAGAAAAGAGTAAAAACTCCTCACTGTGTCTACACTTCCAGGACTATTTCAAGCCAGATAGCAAACATTTTCATAACAAACAAAAAATGTTAAGCCCCGTGCACTTTACCCAGCTCCGTACCTCCAGGTAAGCTGATGGGGCCGCAACCTTTGCCCTGGGGGTCCTCCTCCACGATGAAGATGCTCTTCTTACAGAGCCTCCAGAGGCCAAAGTGGGCTGCCTCGCAGGTGGCGTTGAGTTTCTCCACCCGTGGGCTGAGCACGGCCCAGTGGTCGGTGACCACCGCTGCCAGCATCGACGACATGCCCACCAGGATCACCACAGATGTGATCTTGACCTTGGTCGCCTGCTCCTCGAACATGTTTCTTTCCAGTGTGCGTGCCTGCGTGTGTGTGTGTGTGCGTGCGTGCGCACAGTTGTGGATATGTGTGCGTGCGCGTGCCTGTGTTTGCACGTTTGTGTGTGTGTGTAAGTGAAAGGCTAGTGTGTATGTGGCTGCGTATAGATGGAGTGTGTGTGATCTTAAAGCCCCGCGCGAGACAGCTGAAGTTGCCTTCGCCTTGTTTCTCTTCAGGTCCTTGACGCCGGATGTTGACTCCAGAGGTTCCCCCCGTCTTGTCTACAGCTTCACTACACTTCTGATGTCCTCTCCTCTCTCCTGTTCTCCTGTCCACAGCTCTTTCTTTCTCATTCTCTGCCTTGTGCCTGGAGGTTGGTAAAAAGGGGCCAGATAACAGTGCCCTAGTTTCTACCTCTCTCCTCTCTTCCTCTCTCTCCCTAGTTGCCTTTGGTGAGCTTAGGCCATTCAGCTTCGAGATGAACATGTACCTGAAGGTGCTTCCACCTACTACACCTGTCACTTAACCATTCTGATGTCGACAAGAGTCGTGTCACGATCAGACATTTAAACTTTCCACAGTGTTGTGATCGTAAGCGTTCCAGTTCTACACTTGTAACTACAACATCAAAGACAATGTAATGAAAATCTCTGGTGAGGTTTGACGCTCCTATTCAGTATTTCATTGCCATTCCAGAAACTGATGCAATCAATCCATCATTTGTCCAGAACATTCTCTGTCACATCTCTCGCATATTCTTATTCAGTCTGATCTGTTTCCAGCTCAGTTGTCTCGGGCGCCTTGTGCCAGGGGACTCCTGGTGGTGGTGGGGGGAGATTTCCTTTATTAGTTGCCGTCTGAATGAGCTGATCTACATACTCAGCCAATCAGCAGGCAAGGTTTAAGACAAGGGTCCCACCTGATGCCAGCAGCTGATCCAGATTTGGAAAGATGGAAAAAAGGGCTTTGAAAGAGGACCTCTAAAATTTGAGGTTTAGCCATTATATGCATTTTAAATATGCTTGACTAGGCAGGAAAGTAGAGATTTTTAAGAACTTTATGCATTCTTTCGTTTAATAAATCAGCTTTCTGAATGTTCTCGAATGTCTTATCTTACAGGAGCATTTGGAGCAAGCTTTGCCGCCAATTCTTGAAATCCTACAAGTGGCTGTCACATACCACATGCTGCACATGGACGGTTACTGCTACATCTTTTCCTTTTGTATAACCAAATTGTTAAAACTTGAAAATTTTATCTCTGAATATATATATTGAGATAACAATCTGATCCTGAATTTTGATGCTTTTGGTAGCTTCACTAAAAAAATGACATATCACACAGTTTGGGGAGGGAGAAACTGTAAAACCCTGATACATCTCAGAGGCATAATCAGCCTTTTCCCTATGAAATACTTGAGTAAATGGACATGCTTTTTATAAATCACTGTGCCCCACTTTAGGGAGGACTCATGGTCCATTTTCAGCCCTGACGCTCACAGCTCTGGCTTTTTAACACATTAAATGGTAAGATGTTTGAGGCAAGAGCAAGAGGTGAGGGGAAAGTGTTTCAAGAGAATGCAAGATACGATGCTTGGACTCAGCATTCATGTAAGACTGTAAATCAGAGAGAGAGTCAGGATTGTTTGTATATTGTGTATGCTAGTTATATGAAGTGTTCATATCTGTGTGTGGGAAAAAGAGAGAGTTTTGTTTGATGTCTCACACTGTGTAGAAAATGAATGTAATGTGAGAGAACCAAAGTGCTTTCTTCAAACACCATCGGTAGCTAACTGAACCAGGAAATTGATCATCAAAGATAAATCATCTCACTCACTAGCTTAAAAACACAGAAACCCTGCAGTGGGAGTTGAGAGGAGATGAGAGACAGTTGTGTTCATTATCATGTTACACCTGGATGCATTTGCAGCAAAACTGCTTTTTCTCCCAGGGGACGAGTCCCTCTGATGAGGCTGTGAGAGCAAGCGCCTGCCGCTAAGTGTGTAATGATACTTTGGGGCGCAGCCTGTCTTGCTGGGTGACCCTCTGACCTTCTTCATTTGCTCACGATCCCCCGGAGGCCGAGGAGAGACCGCAACACCTCACAGCTGTCGAGTCTCCAAGCAACGGCCGACAGCGGCAACACGGCATCGACGACACCAGTGTGTCACGCTGGAGGGATCAACTTGTGTCAACTGAACACGGAGGCGAGACACTGAAAACAGATGACAGCACCTGGCAAGAAGGCATCTCTGACTCACCTGTGAGTGCCACTCACTGGATTGTTACCAGCATCACCAGAAATATCAACTGGCAGGCTTGCAGTACCGTAACTGTTAGTGCAATGACAGAAACATACAAAATCACTTCTGCTTAAATCAGGATTGACATGTCTAAACTCAGCAGTGATTAACTTCAATTACAGCTGCCAGCTTCCCTTTCAGAATTTTTATTCCAGGATGAAAAACAACCTTAATTGGTGGCTAATTTTACCCATAGCAGAATAGATTGCATAGCCTTCAGAGAGAGCCGCCTGTATTCATTTGCTAATGACAGGCAACATTACTCAAGCTAAATTAGATTACCCATGCCCCAAGGCCATTTCTATGAGGGTCACGTTAATATTCTTCTCTAAAACAACGGGATCAGTTACCGTACATGTTCGTCTCTGCGGCGCCATCCTCGCTCATTTGACCTGCTCCGGTAAAAGCTTTGGCCATCGATCTGCACGCAGCAGAGGTTAGGTGATGTGGGACAGTGAATTGCGAGTTAATGAGCACAGATTGAAGAAAAATGAAATTAGGTGGAGATTACAAAGGGGCTGATGAAGCTGTTGTACTGCAACATCAGATATTACCATCAAAAGATAATTTCCCCAAACAGTTCTAGATCCCTCTTTTGCTAAATGAAATCTCACCATCATAATTGCACATACCAAACAGGGTAATGTAGTTTTATTAATTTATTTTTACACGGGACACACCGCACCTTAATGTATATAACTATCTAACTGTCTGCTGGCTTTGCTTGAATTAGAAAATGCTTTGTATTCAGCTATATGATGCAGTGTTTAATACAGGTTATATTCTGCTTTTTTATTTATAGAAAAAATGAGTCATTACAGTAATTTGTAAAAGCTTTCATTCTGCTTAAAACACTTGATGTGGCAAAAAGACATTAACCCGTAGCCTTATTCCTCTGCCCACCATCCCGTCTTTGCTTCAATCGGTATGATTCAAACACACTGAGGAGAGAAAGGTTCACTGATTGAATCAGCCGGGTGACTGTCGAGTTAAAAAATGGCTTCATTTTGTCAGGTGGCATCTCTCTGAGCGAGAGTGACGGCTTTTTAACATTTTGATCTAAGACCGCTGTCATTAGCACAATGCTGACTTATGATTTATTTCTTTGAAAAACAATGCAGGGACTCCGAGGCTGAAGTAGCTCATGGCTCATTCAGGGATGACAGTGATTCAGCTGTATGCAGCTGAAATGAAGAGGCATTCAGGACTCAGAGAAGGTCAACCACAGAGATCTGAATGAAGCACCGCAATCACAGGTCTTCAATGGGAAAAAAGCCCCACTGAGATGAACAATCATGGCTGTAATTATATGGCATGAATCCCATACGTTTCCCACATATCTGTATCACAGTTTTTATACATAGATGGAGGGTTGTAGGCAGCATTGCTCTAGGGACTGCAATATCAGTCTGTCAGTCAATCAGTCTACCACCTTTTTAGCCTGAAATATCTCAACAACTATTAAATGTATTGTTATGAAATTGAGAACAAACATTTACGAGAGGATACGGATGAATTGTAATAATTTTGGTTATCCCTCGTCATTTGCTCTAGCGTCACCATCAGGTCAGAATTTTACAAAATTTTTTGTTTTACAATCAAATACCTGCAAAACATTCCCACCTGCCTCAGCTGTGCTTTGTCTTGCTAACTTCGTAAACTTAAATGGTGAAAATAGTTAACACCTTAGCATCTTGAGCAGTTATTTCACAGCACCACAGCCTCATATTGTCTTGTTAAAAGAAATCACCACTAAAGCACAACAGAATGACCCTGATGTAGTTTATTTGTCTATGTACAGTATGTTTTGGGTTGTAACTAAAAAGCCATAATGAGAGAAAAACAATTTAAATAAATTCAGATTATTTAAAAAAAAAAAGTTTGTTTGAGTGGAACAATAAAAGCAGGACATACAGTATATTACAAATAAAACAAAGGCACTCTACTATCCAATATCAAAAAATGAAAATACCTTTAATAGTAAGTTTGTACTTGAAACATACTGTATCTAAGACAGGGAATTCTTTGTTTTTAAACAATATAACAAGTGCCTCAGTATCTTTCGCTGTGATTTTGTACTAAGCAACGCATCCAGTTAGCACCTTTCTTTCTGAACATCTCAACTGCTTATAGTTAATTTCTCGAAAAACAAAATTGACAATGTGCTTATTTCACAACAATAGTAAGCCGGTAATCAATATAAGCACATACAGTAAAGTACAGCTGCCGCATACACATGGAATAGAAAATATAGTTTCTTCTCCTAGTTGTACTTACTGTACTTCACCTTACAAAACAGAATATTCAATAGTTAGATTTACTTTTTTGACAGCAAAACCAGAGTGCGTTTACCTGAATATAAAATGGTAAATTTAATTGTTTGACCAATGCCAGATTGCATCAAGGCATTATTATTGACACCTTGTTCAGTAAAATAATGCTTTGAAGCCTCTGTTCTTGTCTTTGCACGTTCATATTTTTTTTTGTTTTCACATTTTTTATTGTACTTTTATATACAACTTTACAGCTTTACATTACAAACAAACACATTTGGATATTTTCCCACACTGTTATATAAAAGTGTAAGATCTACACTCACAATGAATCATACTGATGGCTTTCTCTTAAATGAGACCAGTCTGGTACATGAAGTGGTATCGCTAATGGAATATCAAACACACCAAATACAATCAAATACTATTGTGTGGTTGAGTGAGCTCGCTTGCCAAACCAGAACCAACAGAATAGCCCTAAGACTGAGAAAAAAAAAAAAAAAAACCCACCCCAGCTGGTTCTTGGAGCAAGCTCAAGCAAACACTCACAGCATTTTGTAAATACAACAATGCCGTTCTCAAACCATTTTCACCAGGTTTGTCTTTATCACTGGTCCATTTCCCAGCACTGCCACAAAGAGGAGTGGACCTCAAAAGTGTCCAACCTGCCACAACAACACAGTATTTCCTGAGAGAACTAAAAGAAAGAGCAGGGATGGACAACAGTAGACACACACACACACACACACACACACACACACATACACACACGTCTGGTTATTAGAGCCATATCTTTCAGGGATGCGGTCTGTCTGCGTCTGGGGCCTCTGTTTAACATGGGAGGACGGGGATGGGGGGGGCGAAGGCAACCAGATGGACTCACAGGCAGTGTGACAGACAGACAAGCATTCGCCGCCTGACTCTGATCCTTATCCATTAAACACTCCGGATGCTGGGGCTCCATTCAGAGCAAGAGGAAGTCCTGACCTATGTCATTTTCACAGTTCTAGGCACCCCCACCCCCGTTTTTTTTTTTTTTTTTTTTTGTCAGATGCTCTTCTCTTGTGACAGGCACATACACAATGTAACATCCAACAGGGGGTTGTGATGGAAGGATGGTGGACTGATATGGAAGTGAATAAAAGGGACCATTGAACAGAGGTTTGCCACTGACAAAATGGACATTTTGTTCTGCCAACAAATGTCAGAGAAGAACAGGGTTAAGGAAGAAGCAGCGAGCGAGACAAAACCTTTCATATTGTTTGGAGGACTGGATGGTGGACACAATGGTACAATGTGCTAAAATACTAAACATTCATTACATCACAACTCAGCAAGTCAACCATTCAAAGACACTGACTCCCAAACTGTGAAAAAGGATGCATTAAAAATATTTCTAACTTGCGTTTATTTAAAAGGCTATATATTATTCTACAGGACAGTGCTGAGATAGAGAGCCCCTGTTATGTCTTTCGAAACTATGAGTATAAGGCAAGACCAAACTGGTTATGTGGACACAATAGAAACTTTGGAGAGAGGGCCACACTTTAACTTCACACACAAATGGAACACTTTCAAGTTGAAGAGTACTTTTTTTCATTTAGCACCTTGTTAAATTATTTACAGGTAGATTACTGCTGATTGGCACACCTCAATGCTTCATTCTCAAGTTTGTCCACAACATGTAATGACCGTTATACAAACATCCACACACTGCTCATTTAAGCATTTTGACACAGTTGAAAGATAACACTAATTTTGCATTGGCTACAGCACAGACAATGGTAACTCTATTCTGCTTTGAGGTCTCTAAAAGCAGGTAAATTATCAGATTCTCTTAAATGGCTCATGCTCTATCCAGCTGCCTGTCCTCTCGTCTCCCTCTGGTCCTTTCAAAGAGGACAGTCTCTCTGAAAACTGTGCCTCTACAATGGCAGGCTATCACAAGCACTTAGGCTCCAGCAGGTCAGCCCACTGACTTTTTCATAATTTCCCATTCATCTTCATCCAGGTGAACCTCAAGCCCAGCAATAAGCCACTCACACCGGTGTGGTTCTGCGATTCACCCCATCCTTTAAATCATTGGGGAAACAGTTATGGACCTGGAGGAACTCGGCAGCCGCTTCATGCTCGGGGCTGTACGTGTTCTCCGTGACACTGTCCCTGGCCAGGGCGTACATGGACAGCTCATCCAGGGGGCCGCTTGAAGATGGTGCACCCTTCAGACCGACCACCGGCGAGTTCTCCCGGGATGCCTCCGTAGAATGAGAGCTGGCGTGTGATGTTCGCCGGCGGTAGCGGAAGCTCGGTATCCTCGAGTACGGGGAAGAGGATGAGAGCGAACGGATGAACTCGCGCCGCGCCTTCCAGCGGACCTCCTTGTTCTTTTCGATGTAGATGTTGATGGCAAGGACAGCCACGGTTTCGGCCACGATGAAGGAAAGGGCGCCAAAGTAGAAGGACCAGCCATAGGAGTAAGTGTACTTCTTGTCATCATCACGTTTATCATTGGGGTCTCCTGCGTTGCTCGATATGTAGACGATGATGCCAATTATGTTACTAAGACCTGATGAAAAAGAAACAGACATGATGTAGTGACGTAGGATAAAGCAGTGTAAACACGTATAGAGGAAAAGCAAAAAGGAAGAGCAGAGCAACATTACTGACTTTATCAGTAACAATGATAAAACCCCTGAACTACCATTATCATCAGCCAGTGATTACAGTACTCTCATCACTACAGCAGCCCTTAATGACGTGTCCTCATCACTTGTGTGTGAGGTGTGTGATGAATGGGGATCCTGACCTACCTCAGTAGTTACTGAAGTACGTCTTTATGATTGCACCATTGATGAAGTACAAAATGTGACCACACGTGCCACATCAAGCTGCCTTTCTTCATTATCAAACCCTCCACCCCAGCCCTCACATGATTGCTCCTTGCTGGGAGCACTGCTGACGGCGTATGTAATCCTCAAGCTCACCTGCAGCTACAAAGAGAATGCCTGCACTGAGGAGGACGTTATTTGTCTTGTTGTAGACTCGGCCCACCCCTACACACAGCCCACCCAGCATCAGCAAGATGGTGCTGAGAATGGGGAACACACTGGAGGCACGAACTATACCTGCAGAGACAAAGAGATCATTAACTAAAGCAAGCCATTGCAAATTTAACACAATTTATTAAGCAATTTTTGACTGGACAGTAAAGAGGCTGGGTAGTAAAACATGAAAACAAATGAATAAATCCGTCAATCAATAGATTAAATCATAAGACATTTTATAGATACTACAATACAACAACAAATAGATTAGTAACAGGCAAATAGAGTGTGGAGTTTTTAAAAGAAAAATGAGACTCTTTTAAATAATTTGAATTTTCATTACCCAGCTGAGCCCTCATCTATCCAGTTCCACCTCTTCTCCACCTCTTCTCCATCCATTTTTGAGGACTCCATTATCATTTATACTTTGGGGCCTTGTTGTGACAAAGCTTCACTAATCAGCTGTGGGATGTAACAAGAGCTCTCACTGACTATCACCTCCCCAGAAATGAATCACTGTGCCATTTTACAAGTTTCCAAGGATGGACAAGCTTATTCAACTGTAAAGTCTTTTATTAAGTCCTCCTTTTATTTAGTTTTGCTAATGGACTGATATTGGACTTTGTCCAAAGTCTGATACGTCTTCTTTGTTCATCTCTGTGTATTAGGCAGACACTGAATTGGCTGGGCTTTAAATGAAGGTCCTTTGCTGATTGAATATACCCCTTTTGATCAAATAACTAATCACAATTTGGGGTCATTTTTAACCAGTTTTCAAAGAGGAGACCCTTCAATTTTAAAAGGGGCAGATTGGTTTAGACTGGTTATAACAAGTATTTTGTCTTCCCATGAAACCAAAGTAGAGTCTTCACCACAAATTAGGGTAAGTTTTTTTTTTATGCAGTGAGCACAGCTCACAATATGGCAGACATACATGATAGAAAAAGAAAAGTCAGAAGAACGTGCAAATGAGCTGCTGATCCTACACCAGCATCATTTAAAGTAATTAAGAAATTAAAAGCCAAACAAATGTTTGAACAAGTGTTTGCGCTGCAAATTGCATGGTATTTTTCACGGTTTTTAAATGCTTCCAAATTGTAACAATAAAGTAATAATGAGCCACCTCTATGTTTGAGCTCCATGACTGAAACCACAGTGTCAAGAGATCTTTTGGAACTAACTGATTAGCAAATAAAGAAAATTGCATTTTACAAAATCCAGTCAAGACTCTTGCCAATTAAGGTTTTTTCAGACAAAATAGACACAGTTGGCTTTACCTTGTGATTGGGTTTGATCAGGCTACCATTAATTTTCCCTATTTAGTGACAAGTAATTAATTAGGACTAGGACCTCTGTTACTGTGAGGGATGACAATGTCAGAAATCCAAACAGACCAAATAAAAAAATGAATAAATTAGAAATATAATGAGGTGTGGTTACAGTCTGATAATGCCTGTAACACATTTCTCTGCTCACCATATGCCATTTTTCTGCATTTTATCAATCTCTGTGTAAAAGAGCATTGTCTGTTTGGAGATGGCTCTCAGGCCTGCATAATAAGACACTGAAGGTTAGTGGACTTCCTGCTCGCCCTTAAAAATAAAAGACAGACAGTTTTCACAATGGCATGCAGACATGGTATTGTGCAAGGAGCACTTACGCAGCAGGTATTCAGAGCTGTCTGTGTCATAGTCGTTGTCGTCAGGGAAATGGTTGATTCTGTAACAGCTGCCTTGGTTGATACCTGCAGGACAAAAAGACAGAAGGACTGAGTGTCCACATCATGTATGAAGAGATGTGGACTGTTCAGCCAATGAATAGGATTAAGAACATATGCATTAATCGCCTTTGAAGCAAGCTGAAGTCAAACTGGATTTATTCAGTGCTTGGGGTCAGACTTTTTGCTGTGAATTTATCAAACTCCAGCTGGCTGAAGGATGTGTGGGTGCTGGAGTCAGAGCCACAGTTGCTCCCCAGCCAGTGACCTCTTTTCGTTAAACTGTGTCCACTGAAGTAAGACACTCTTGTGTTCTTGTCTCAGATAAAGGCGGATAGAGTGGGGGAGTCACTTCTCAGACGAATCCTGGTTATTTTTCATGTCCTAACGGTGGTGCCTTGTTGTAAAGAAAAGGCAACAGGAGCAGGAAGACATAAAAGGGAAACACAGCCTCTCTGAGTAATGTGACTGACCTCTGTCTTCCATTAAGGTTGATTTGGTGAACTACAGTGATTAACACAATCAGCAAGTGTTATTTACACTGTTTAACAGCAGAATTTTAACTTAGATTGTTGTTTGAGCCCTATTAAAGCTTTTCCACTTTTCTAATAAACACTTTATCATTCTAACACAACTGTTAAGTTGAATCTCCTCCTTATAGCTTGTATCACAGATTAAACCATACATACAAGCCATACATATAGCACACAAAAGCTGTATTTTCTCCAGGATTAACTCATTACGCTCTCTATGATTTTCACTTCCAACCATTACTGAGACGTTGACCTTTGACTTAAGCCGGGGGTCAGCCGTGAATCCCTGCAAACCAACAATCACAGCTCAGTGAACACATATTTGCAGAGGAAAATCAACGTGAGGAGGGGTAGTTGCTGCTTCGAGGATCAGAAAGTACACCTTGCTATATAGTTGTGTGATTAAGATTGCGCTGCCCGCAGGGATTTGATGGGTCGTGGTGCGTGTCCAAATGAGGCACAGGTAAATGGTTGAGTGCTGGGTGGAACAAGAAGCCCATCTGAGCAACAAAAGACCATGTGCAGAGAGCGGTTAAAGCTGAGAGAAGCCTGTAGCTGTAATTGAGCAGGGGTATAAACAACACCTTGTCTGGAGAGAGAGGGGGTTGGGGGTGGGTTTAATGGATGTGCTCAGTGCAGTGGTGGTAATGCTAGGAGCTCTTTGGCTATTCATTCACCATTTGGGCTGTGAACACCCTCAACACTTTAGTCATTCCGCAAACAGCACCCACGGTATTAAAGGTGGGCTGGGCTGTGGCTTAATTTGCATATTTTTACATAAACATATCAGTGTTTTTTCTGAGCATTTTGTTCATGTATTGCATTTGTCTGCATCCCAGAGAAGGGAAAGGCAATTGGCCATTCACTAAGCTGCCAGCCTTAGTTACTGCTGCTATGCCTGTCAAGCATTTGGTTCATGATGCAGTGTATAGCGATACCAGTGTCACATTGAAATCTTAAACATTTTTTTTTTGAGTAATTAGCCTTTTATTTCACAGGAAGTTGCACACATGCAGTCTTCTCATCTCCAGCCGACAACACTGATTTAGCTAAAATGACAGCTGTTTTTGGCAGATTTTATCAGCCATAGCTAGCTTGCTAATTAAGCTAATGTTAGCTCCAGGAGTTGGTTTAAAATAGTGTCACCCCATAGGCTGACTTTACATATTCCTAGCTGTCTTTTATTAAAAGAAGAACACTGTAACAGGGCTCTGTAAAACGTGGCTGATGGCTATTTCTGGTTGAGGTTAAAGCTACCTCTACCAGGTACATAAATAAGGGACTAGCATTCTTTTTTTTAACATAGTTAGTCATAGAATTATAAGTATGACAGGACAGCTTAGCTTGCTTGTTATTCTCAAACTAGAAGTACAGACCTGCACCAAGGCCAATGTCAAACAACATACACCAGACTCAAGAGAGAAAGAAGTCAAATTAATAGTAAACAACCGAGATCTGCCCCAAAATTGAATGTTTTCTTCCCTGGGCATCTTTTCATCTAACCTGTAACACCACAAACGAGATAGACCAGTCCCAGCCTGGTCAGATGCATACAGGAACTGATGAAGCCTCTTGGATGAGAGGTGAAACGTCTTCCCAGGCTACAACTAAGTCCAGTTGCGTTCGATTTAAATTTCCTTGAGATAACTATGACCTGGATTAATGAGAATATCCACAGGCCCACAAACGAGATAATTAATAAAGCAACTTGGCCTTGGAGGTAACACTCAGTTAATATAAAGGTAATGAGCTAGTTAGCCAGACATAATAACAAATGCAGATTACATTAGAGCAGATACGCTAGACCAGATAATCTTTTCCTCACTCTTTCTGCCTTTTTTAATGGTTTTGAAAGTGACACTGTCCTTTTAAACTCCAAAGGGTTAAAATCCAAAGGGTTTTGGATGGGCTTTGATATGGTTGTTAAACTATGACTGGACAATTACTGTGTAGGGGAGGGGTTAAGAGAATGGTCAGTTGGCTAAGCCTCAGTTAAGCTTTGCTTATATCTCTGTAGGCCATAAAGACTTTTACTTATCCCACCACAAAAATACCAAGTCCCCACTTTAATCCCTAATGTCCCATAAGGCAGCAGAGATCAGAGCCAACCCACCACTGCATAAAGGTCAACCCTCCCATTAACTGCCTACACCAAGGACAGACAGACACCTGTCAACTCCATTTCCCAGGTGCCCATGCATGGGTGAGGAGCACAACCATCACTGTCTGTGGCACAGCTTTTAAGGGCAAGCTTGCTTCCATTAACTAGGTCTGTCGCTTAATAAGGGACATCAAATTAATTAGCGTCAAATCAGTCGGTGGAAATGGAGCACAAGTTTCTGTGTCTAGTCACTGATGGAAAAAAGGGCTATGAACTATTTTAAGCAGTGATGTGAGACTTTGTGCCTGGTGAAAAAAAACCCACATCTGGCTCACGTGGTTAAATCAAAAACGGTGACGATAACAAAAACACAGACACCTTTGCTGTCCTGCTAATTGCTGTGTAAACACCGCATGCTCGCTTGTAGCTGATTTTATATTTGCACTTTTATAAGTGTGTGTGCGCATGTGTGTTTGTAAGTGTGTCTATCACGGTGTCTTTTCTACTAAACTGAAATATCAAAGTGCTTTCACACATTTTAAAAACAGCACACAAAAACACTTGACTGTGAACCCAGAACATTACTATTAATTTTGACTTGTACACAAAATTCTCCATCCTCTGTTTGAGGCCAGACCCCAGCTACTCCAGCTTGTCTGACGCCTCTGTCTTGTCTCCTGTGTGTGTGTGTATTTGTGTATGTGTGTGATAGAAGAAATAGAAGAAATAGAAGACAATATTGCAGCTGATTTGAAATCTGATTATAAGCCGAGGCCTCGAGGCTCGTGATTTATGAGTGACAGTTATCAGCTCAATGTCTATGTTTAGTTTGTGTGTGTGTGTGTGTGTGTGTGTGTGTGTGTGCGTATGTATGAATGTGTGTGTATGGATGTGTACACACTGTGAGATGGACTCTTCATGAAATGAAATAAAGTCTGAATACTGACTAGCTGAGAGGAGAGGAGCGGGGGGAGAAGGAAGAAAAAATTAAACAAGGGAAGAGGGTACAAGGAAATGAAACAACACAACCGCAGAGAGTGGAGAAACGATGGGGATGGGAAAACAAAAAAGATAGAGGAAACATTAAAGAGGGAGACTCAGCCAGGGGAGGAGAACGGGGAATCGGCAAGAGAGAAATCAGGCAAGGTGGAGAGAGTGTTAAAGGGCAAAATGTGGATCGTGCAGTAAAGGTTGGAGGATGGTTGTGCAATGTAACAGCTGTTTAAGTGGAGGTGAGGGATTGGCCAGACAGACATATGGACAGCTGGTCATGTGTTGGTGATGAACAGAGATGATTTAAAAAACTGTTTATCCTCAGATTTGAGGGATGTTACAAGGTGATTGTGTTGTGACAAATTGTGAATTAACCTTACACAGTTAACACATTACATGGGAAATAATGGGCTCCCTGGGCTTGACTGGAGTTGCAAAGCCCCATGCTGAGCATCTCCTCCTCTTCTCCATGGCAACCAGTGTTAGTCTTTAATAAGCTCATTTACATAAACAATCTCCGAGGACGTTTTGACATCTTCATTGTCTTTTGATACCCACTAAATCAGAGACAGCATTTCCTTGGCAAAACCCTTCCCTTTCACAGATGCGTCACCACTAACGATACATCACTGCCATACACAAACAGATACATGCGCACGAAAGGCACACAGACACGTGTATAAACATACACATGCAATTGTATTGGGAGCAGCTGTCACAGCGGCGGTGCCACTGGCAACAGGATGATGCACGTCGTCATTATTTTGAATTAGCTCGGCCAATAAGGGAGCTGCCTCAGTGGAATACAACCAACGGCACTGTCTCATCGAGTCCAACACTTGCTCACTCTGGTGTCTCCAGGAGTACAGTAGATCATGGCAACGAGCTCCATGCGATACATGCCCCACTACCTCACTCTCTCACATCAATAGCTCTGCAGATTGATGAATAAACCGATCAAAAGCAACTTGAATACTTTTTTTTACATTTCACTACAACTGTGTAGCCTCCAGTGGGTGATATGCTACACTTAACAGATCCACAACAAGCAGGAGTAGCAACACCTTGTTCTGCTTTGCTTCTGCTCTCATCCTCATTGTTTTTAGATCTGTGCAACCACAGACAAGGGAGAACACTCTGTGGTTTACAGCAGGTGGGATGATTAGGTTTTATAAAGCTGTAAACAGATAGAACACTATTACTGGGGCTTGATATCAAATGCAGACATGCATGCACAACTCACACAGACACACATTTATTACTTTGGAGGCAGGGAATGCCAGGGCAGAATATAAAAGCATCTGTGCAATCAAACAAACCCGTCCATTTTTTTTTTTTCAGTCCAAGTGAGGATGAAAGAAAAGCAATTTGGCAAAGACATCAGCGATTCAGTGTTGATATGACTGACAGTCGGTTAATTAAATTGTCACCAAGCTGCAAGTTCCTCAAACACAGCTCTGCTTTGGGTAGACTGTGCATGTGTAACCACGTTGTTGGATCTGTTGCATGTAGTCTGTTGTGAAGGCTGTTATGCATTGTCACTAACTTATAAAAATATACATATATAATGGATTTTGAACACGCTGGAGATTTTCTTGTTTTAGCATCAATTAAAATGAAGGATCTTAAGCACTGCATAGGTGCTCTGTTACAGATCTTATAATATATATTTCCTATGTAATTAAGGCAAAGACCGAAATGGTAGTTGGTACATTTATCCAACCTCATTCTTTTACTTTCACATGGTGGTAAATCAGGTGTTCATCCCAAAAAAATTACTGACTAGGTACATTTAGGTAAACTTTAGATTACATTAGCAAAAAAAGTTAGCAAATTTACTTGCCTACATTATGTTGTGTTGGCCTATTATCTCAAAGGAAGAGCCGGACCTTGTCTGACTTGGGGATGAAACAACAGGAAATGATGAGGAATGTAATGCTCCGGCTGTGAAACAACAGGAGCACTATGGGACAATTAACAGAAAAATCATATATTTTGAAAAAAATAAATATATATTTTTTTGTGTCTTGCTGAGTTAGATGAAAGGATTTGTCTACATGATCTCATGTGATTACGTATAAATAGCATGCAAGCATTTCAAGGACATTTCATGTGTTATGTCTATACATTTAAAAGCTTTTAGCATGTCATTTAACATCTTTTTGAGTTAGGGGTTAGAAAGCAAAGAAATGTGAGTAAAATGGCACACGAAAAGCAAAAAAAGGTGTGTTGATAATATACAAAATTACTTGGAAATTGAAATTATTCATATGCCTTTTGGTGCTACCAGGCTGGATTTGTGGCACTCTCATGTCTGTACGTTAAATATAAAGCTCCCACCAACAGACATTAGCTTAGTGTAGCACGAAGACTGGAAACTGGGGCAAACAGCTAGCCTGCTACCTGTTCAAAGTTCACTATTTAACAAATAATATCTCATTTGTTGAATTACTACAAAAACTTAAATGTAAAAACAACAATTTAACATTCATGTGAAATAATTTGTGATGTTACTTTTGGACCTCTTCCCCTGTTTCCAGTCTTTGTGCTAAGCTAAGTTAGCTGGGTACTAGCAATAGCTTCATGCTTAGCGTACAGACATAATTGCCAACATTGCCCGGATATGACACAAAGAAACTTCAACTGAGAAGAGAAGAATAAGTACGTTCATTAAAAAAAAACAAATAAAGAAGAGAACATGAAGAGTAATAAAGAATGATGAGATGAGATTAAAGAGAATGACATCAAGCAGAGAGAGAAGCGTAGTGACTGAGTGATTTGCTGTTAATTAGTGCCCCCGCATAGCTTCTCAGTTGTCGCGCTTTAATTACAGACTTGTGGAGCATGATGGGAACAGTCGAAATGAACCCCCACCCCATCTAAACTAATGCCACTTCAGCTCTGCCTCACCACTCACCCCCAACCTACTGCCAGCTGGGATGTTTACTGTAAATATGTACCTGCTAATTGGATTATTCATTAGGTTATTTCTCATGCTCAAAGTTGGTTTTATTTACTCGAGTCGCACATAAGCAACAGCCTCTGATGTACTGCTGATTCTGATGCAAATGAGGCTGGACTCAGTGCACTCGAGGGTGCTACCGTGGCCTCACGATTTTCATGTAGGAAAACAAACACAGAGGAGGGAAAAAAACAAAACAATTGATGAGAAACGAAAAGGACTCCATAAATGAGCACAGTGCTGACCTCACTGTAAAGTAGCCTCATTCAATATATTCCTGCCGGCTCCTTAAATGTCACACATGCCCACTGAAGAAGAGGTAATGCTTGTTGAGCAGGGCAACTAGAAACACTAAAACACACTCATTATGTGGCTCTGAGAAGAGAAAAAGGACCGGAGAGTTCAGAGCGGTTGCTGAGTGTGTGTGTGTGTGTGTGTGTGTGTGTGTTTGTTTGTTACAACAATGTGTTGTCGCTTTGAGAAAGACATGTTGTCGCTGCAATCTGTTCAGCCAGACGTGGTGATGTTTTCCCCAGTAGCTGTGACACACACCCATACACACACACAGAGTGGTCCCTGTCAATAAACCAGTGTTTTTGTCATTATGACCAGAGGGGTGGTGGTGGTGGTGGTGGAGGGGGGTGGGGGGAGTCTTCCTTTCTTGTCTTCTCCGCTATACTTATGAGTCTCCATGACAACAGAGCCACCGTCCAGCAGCGTGTAGTTTTAAGCAGAGGCACAGAAGTGAAACTATTAGCACGGGAGAGAAGGATATGATAAGCCGGCCTTTTGTTTGTGCAAATGATGCTTTCAAAAAAGAAGTCTCATTGCACAGAGCCGGCCTTTGTCCCCAGTCTCATCAACATCATCGATTCAGTCTCTAATCCACTTTCATTATTTACTTCTCATTATTACCTTTCATTATTTCTGATGGGAAATCATTCCTGACATAATAGTTGGCTAGCATTCCTAATGTATTGCCATTTCTTCAGGGACACGGGCGGGGTGGGCGACATAACACAGACTGCAAGTCTGTCCACATCACAGACAGGAGCCCAGCCAAGCATGACTCTCAGTGAAATTGCAAGTGTCATAACACGCTAGGATGTTCTTCACATGTGTCTAAAATGTCCATCTTCATCACAGGATGAACCTAGGGAACAGTTTAATCACTGCTGACAGCTGACTCTCTCCCTATACGTGGGCTCTGGTAGTCTTGAAAATGTGAATGAAAACAAGTTCAGCAATTCAATTCACTGAATAAACTGCAGACACTGAAAAGCACGACCTGAACGAAGGCAATAAAAGTTACCAGTGTCCAGTCTGGAAACAAAGCCGATTCAGATACCTTTTAATAAATCAATATATAAATGGCTAAGTCCCAAATCTTACACAAAAGACAATACAGTCAAAGAAAAATGCATAAAAGAACATTTTAGAACAAAGAGTTCAGTTACTGAGTGAGTCAAGGAGGTGACAAAAATAAGTTCTTGATCTTGGCGTCTACATTTTATGCATCAGTGTCTAAAACAATGCTCCAGATATGACAGTAAGGTTGTGTGTCACATTTCTGAGCAGCTTCCCTGTACCTGCTGCTGGAACACAATGTGCTGTGATGATGTAGCCTATATTTCTGTGTATGACTGAGGTGCCTGAGCTTGTGGCCAAACTATGCCTAATTCTGCAACTTATTAAAGATAAGATTATGCTCTGACATAAAGTTTCAAATTATATAGGCCCTGTTTTCTGTGTATTCTCTGTATTCTACAGAGCAAAATATATTTGAGTGAATTGCACTTATGTGATGGTAGTAGTGAATTTAAAGGGTCATTTTGTCAGTTTTTTCTGTGTTGTGTAGTAAATGTAACAAGTAAAAATACTTGAGTATTTTTCTTTACTTTTGTGTAGCAGGACCTGTTATTTGTTGGAGAACCTTTTTTCTATGAATTTCTGCGTCATGACAGACGTTCGTGCCCTGAAGAGAACCATCCAGCCACATCGACTCACTCGCCGATAGCTGAGGCGAGGAGTCAAGGGGTGGCCGGAAGGAAGATTGGTCAATGAATGAGTGTCTGTCTGCCTCTGAAATAAGACGTCACAGCCGACGCAACTCCTGTTCAAACATCAAATACCTAAAATGATTTTTAAAAAAACAGTTTCCAAAAGGACGGAAAGGGTGAAAATGTTTGTCATGTTCAATTTGTTTTTTCTTCCAATTTTGCTTGGACATGACGTGAACTCAGAGTCATCTATTTTTAAATCACCGGGGATGTTTCCATAGCAATTTCAGGGATGTTGCCAAGCAACAACATCGGATACAATGAAGACATGAATGAAAGTAGACTAATAGCGCGCACATTTCCTGGCAGCGACCGGTTTAAAAGTGAATGGGCTCAGACGCGCCGGCTTGGCATCGCATCCTTATGCAGACTATAACACAGCCGTATTTATTGTGTGGGCCTGTGCTAGAACAATGCGATGTAACAGTTGGCAGACAGCTTGAGTTGAGCGCTTTTACCGGGACACCGTCCGTTTGTTTCTCGTTAATGTGCCACTTCAGCAGATCAGTGCTCCTCCTCCATCTCACTTGCATCCCTTGAAAGTTGTTCCACATTTATGATCTTTTTCTAGGTGTGCACCCATCTCCCGGTAGATACATTTGGTGTGCGTAAAGGGAGTGTGCTGTTTCGTGCGCTCAAATGACTGTGCGCACTGAGGAACAAAAGACTCCTCCTCGGAAACTAAAACTAGTTGTTGCACAAAAACACCGGGGAGCTGCGAAGTCTATGTTTAAGCACCATGCAGAGCCAGTTATCATACGTACCGGAGCCCAAAAGTGAGACTAGACTCACCTTCAATACAGCAGATTCTCCACAGCCCGGAGTGGGTGAGATCGCCCTTCTTGGTTTTGGGCTGCGGCTGGGTCTCGTCTGTAGTGGCATTGGTGCCGTTGCAGATGTACGCCCGCGAATAGAGCCAGTAGTCCGTGCCGATGGCGATGGTCATCAGGCTGAAGGCAGCGAAAGCCCCCACGGTGGCCAGCAGCGTTTGAACCCCGCGGTCACACCAAGCCATGGCGCTTCATACTAAGTCCACACTCTTCACCGGTCCAACATGCACGCACCCGCTGGCGCGTCAGGGCGCGGATCCTTTGGTCATACTTTCTTTGGGGTTGCGGCCACTCTCTCCTCTCCTCTGTTCAGAAGTAGTGTGTGTGTGTGTGTGTGTGTGTGTGTGTGTGTGTGTGTGTGGCCCAGAGGAAGGAGATGAAGAAGAGTACAGGGATCTTGTCTGAAACGCTCACCTGATGCTCAAAACCAACTGGCTGCTGCTGTGAATATGAGAGGACACCAGTTGTGCCCACTCCAGAGGCTCCACATAGGTTTGAAGCGCGCAGGACAGCACGACAGCAACATGGTGTACCGATTCAGAACACTTCAAACCTCCTCAACACTTCATTTTTTTCTGTTTCCCCCACGTTTATCTTTGTCTCAAAACACTTGTCTGTTCCTCCACTGACTGCGCCTCTGTTAAAAGACATTGCTAAAGAGGGCTACGTCAATGGCTCTTAAGTGAGACCCCACCCTCACCAAATCTAACCAATGGAGGAGATGTGCTGTTGAATAAAGAGAGAGCGGAGAGAGAGAGAAAAAAAACTCTGTGACATTACAGTTTACTACTGGATCAGTCGTGCATCTAAAACAAATCTAACTATAAATATTAATTATCCAAACAATCTGTGTCTCATCTGAGACGTTTGGACACTCTCCACTGACATCAGAATGAATATTACCAACCCCCAGAGTCAGCTGTCACAGGGGGTGAGGGGCTGAGGGAGTTGGGTTGGGAGAGAATTAATGACAGGCTTTTGACACAGTGGTCCTCCTCTGTGGTGCACTAACGCAGAACAACCAGTCCTCCTGCGGAAGAGACTATTAAAAAAGCAGTTAGATGCGTGGTGAGTGCTGTTACTACTGAGCACACTGTAAATCACTCAGGTTCATTGGATTTCAAAAGACCTGTCACAGAGGAGGATGTTAAAACTAGATAGATAGATAGATAGATAGATAGATAGATAGATAGATAGATAGATAGATAGATAGATTTGCAAAAACAGGCACTTGTTGCTCAGCAGTATAAATGTGTGTTTCAAGAAAACAATGAGATTTATAAAATAATGTGACATTTACATCCTGAAATAAAAAACAACAATACAATGGTTAAGTGAGAAATAAATAAAACATGTGAATAACTTAACAAAATCTCCATTTCTCAGACACACTTGCACAAACTCTTCCCTCCCCTCCCTCTGACTTCCATCGTGCAGCTGACAAATTGGTTTATTAAACATGCAGGAGAGAAAAAAAAAAAAACCAACAACAACATGCCATTCATGCCAATATGAGCACCAGATTAAAGACATGCTTAATGCATCCCTGAGCCAGATGGAAAGTTTTCAAACCAGTGGGGGAAACATTTTAGGAGCGTGCTTCTTGGATGACATCCACTGGCAAGGTGCCTCAAGCTTGATATAAAAGATGAAGAAAAAAAAAAACAACTCTTGATGATACTGCCAGCCTGGTTTCTGTAGTCATCTGATCAGCAGACTGGGTAATTTCACCCTGCAGTTCAGGTTAGAATAAGAAGTGACTGATTTTGTTTGTTTGTTTGTTTGGATTTACAGCCTAATACAATGTTATATCACATGGGCAATATAACAAATCAATCTGTGCAGGGATAATGAGAGGTATGAGGTTACTTGTGTTCATGTCTGGTTGTATAGGCTATGATTTCTCAGTGCAGCTCTTGCTTTATTCCTATAGATAGGTTAGTGTCTTTTTAGAGCCAAATTCCCACACGCTGCCAGATGAAGAAATGACCATCATTTCGATGTCATTTTCAACATATGCAGACATGTTTTACGCCATATAAAAACACTGCACCTGGAATAAGAGTCTGTGTCTAACAAGGTCTTTCAACCAAAAAGTTCATTCGCCTTGTTGAAAACTCTTAAACATTATGTCTACATATGTAGCTAAATGTTGCTGACCATGAGTGACCATGATTGGCTCCCAAACTGCCACAAACTCAAGCTCATGTGTAGGCTTCACGTCTTAAACTTTAAGATTTAAGGTTCACACAGGAAAAGCTTTGCTTCTTCAGCAAATGAACATGCAAACAGACTATAGCGTCAAACTCTTCACACACATTACTCTGTACAATTATTATCAAAAGACCAAAGCAAAAGACATGTTTGAGTGGCTTTAAATGCCATCAAAGTATTTTAAAAGTTACTGTTTGAGACGGGGTTAGATCTAATGCTCGGACCAACATTTGGAAATCGACCCAACAGTTTTTAGCCTTTGGAGCCTTTTCATGCAACTGGAAATATATATGTGATTGATTATTTTAAGCGATGGGGATATGATATATCTGTTTTTCTCTGTATGCCTATTGTCTATGTTCTCTCTATCAATCATCAGTTACACCGTTGTGCTTGTCTTACTTCCGCTCCCCGATGGTGGCGCCAACTCGCTGCAACACTGAAGGAAAAGGAAATTCTAGTAAAAGTACTGCCGTGTATGTGAGTGAAAAAACACAAGGAGTAGACCGTGACGTATTATAAAGGGAGCCCATGCGCACATTGCGCACGCGCACAGCTCCACTGTGCCTTATTCGCCTCGTGGAATTTACAAGCTGTGACTGCGCATGTGTAACAGTAACTGTAACGACAGTGGCAACACCTTGTGTGTTTTCTGGGCAACATCTGAACAAAGGCCTGCCCCTTTTCATGAGGATTTCTCTACCGCCATCGTTACTTTACGTGTAATCACGATTACTAAATCGGATTACGATACTTTTATTATATTTCGGGACGTCGGTAACAGTAGAGACAGCGTCCGTGATGGATGTGGATCACCATGAAACCAGCGGCGAGACCAAATCGGCCATGCATACTTGGCGTTATCGCCACCATTTCACGTACAAGGCAGATCAAGGAAAAAATATCATCGTCCAGTGTAATCTGTGCCTGCCGAGGGTTAATCTGCTGTCCACGTCGAAAACCTCAACATCAAACCTAAAGAAGCATTTAGACGTGAGTTACAGAAAGTCATTTCCCTGCGGTGATCTCCCGCACCCGTCAGGTTAATGTTTGAAAGAGTCAATGAATGAATAGCAACCCTCGTGATTAATAACGTTACATGTTGATTACCAACTCGTGGCGCTGGAGGCTCTTTATCTTCAACTTTGCTTAGAAAACAATCACTTCACTCTACTTGAATGTTTGTTTGTTATTTTTTCCTCCCTTTGCAGTTGAAGTTTGTAAAGTGATACAAACTCTGAACATACTAATGACACACCTCCAGCAACTAACATGAGACCTCTGGCGTTTTGTCTTTCAGAGAACACACTTGGGCTGTGAAGCCAGTCCTGATGCCAAGAGGGGAAGGAAGAAAGAGGAACGCAATGGTGAGGAAAGCAGGCACTGTCAGCTCAAAAAACTCAAAGCAGAAATCATCTCCAAGTGCATGACCCAAGCAAAGATCGATGATCTAATCTTCAACTTCATTGTGGAGGATTGCCAGTCTTTTTATGTTCTGGAACAGCCTGGTTTCAGGAAGCTGATTGCAGGCTTGACTGAAGGGTTGAAGTCCATGGACAGGGTGACTTTATTTACAAAGGTCGACCAGGGCTTCTCCAGGATGCGGGAGGAGCTGATGTCAAAGCTCAGCAGCATCCAGTACGTGTGCACCACAGCTGACATCTGGACAGCCAACAACAGGAGCTTCTTTGGGATGACCTGCCACTGGATCGACAGCGATTCTTTGGAGAGGAAATCTGCTGCTTTGGGGTTCGCGCGGCTGCAGGGCAGGATCACTTACGACAGCATCGCTGGGCGGATACATGACATCCACGTGGCCTACAGTATAGAAAGCAAAGTTCAGACCACGGTCACTGACAACGGCAGCCCCTTTGTCAGCGTATTCAAAGAGTTTGCGATGGACAGCCAGGAAAGTGACGATGACATTGGGTTCTACGAGAACGTGAGCACCGTCCTCGAGGGCGAGCCCGAGCAGGACATGCTCCTGTTTCTGCCCACTGTGCAGCGCTGTGCGTCGCACACCCTGGAGCAGATTGTCAGTGAGGACTTTTGGCAGGCTGTGTCACAGGGGCCCATGTGCCAGCTACATTATAGCACGATGGCCAAGGTGTATGCCATATGGAGCAAGTGCCACCATCTCCAGGTCGGTATGGATGCGGCGGAGGAGATTGGAAAGATGGCACTTGTTGTCCCTGCTGTTATACGTTGGAATGTGGAGTACTGTGCTGTGCAGAAGATCGTCTCCCTCACAGAGCGGGAGCTGACAGAGCTGTGCGCCCGCCTGGAGGTCCCGCGCCTGCAGCCTGAGGAGATGGCCTTCCTGAAAGAATACGTGACTGTGTTCCACCCGCTTGCCTTTGCACTTGAACTTTTCCAAGCGGAGCAGAAATGTTACTTGGGTCTGGTCATTCCGACAGTACTCAGTCTGAAGAACAAGTTAAATGAGCAGAAAGATGCGGCGAATTACTTCGCTGATGTCATCCAAGCCATTGTAATGGCCATTGACGTGCGGTTCCAGGAGCTGTTCGCCAGCACTGAGGCAAAGATCGCAACAGCGACCACTCCTCAGTTTCGCTTGTGGTGGATGGCTGCCTCTGAGAGGGAGGAGATGTGCTCCCTGCTGGCCACGGAGGCGTCCCAGGTGGATCCCTGCAGCGTGTCCGAGGCGAACACCAGCCGGAATCTGTTCCACCATCGAGTCCGAAGACGACTTCTTCAGCTACGGGCCCGTGAAGCCCGCCACTCAGATCCAGCAGCGGGGTGTGATGGAAGAGGTCCGCAAATACACTGAAGGAACGGGGAAGAGCCTCGAGTGCCTGCAGGACTTCCCCAGAGTGAAGCAGCTCTTCCTAAAATACAACACCACCCTGCCGTCCACGGCCCCCGTCCAGCGTCTCTTCAGTCAGAAAGGCAACCTGGTCACATCACAGAGAAACTTTCTGACTGACGACTACTTTGAGCGCATTCAGCTTTTGAGATACAACAGCAATGTGTGTTCTTTGACCACCGAGTGAATACATTGCTGATGACTCTCTCTCTCTCAGCCTTTTAATTGATGCAGAATCAAACCACATTGTGCTTAAATCATTACAGAAAAACCCTGAGTTAATAACACATTTCAGACAACTTAGTCCAGATGTGTTTTCTAATACACCCCCCCACCCCCACCCCACCCCCAACCTGTTTTGATAGGCATGGCTTATGTCTCCCACTCCAGGATGGCCTAATGAAAATATCTAATTGACAATCATAGACATTGATATTCAAGGACTGAATACACTGACAAAAGCATCTTTTTATCTGTGCTATTGTTGTGATTTGAAGTAGCCACAGGGTTAAACTGATTTCGTCTTTCAGTTAAGCTAGTTTGTTTTTTCTACAGCTATTCAGTGAGAATGCATCTCCTGTCTGTATGTTTTATATCATATATAAAGAGACAAGGAACAAGGGTTTTTTTTTGTTTGTGTCTCACCTTTTTCTCCCATAAAAGGCAATCAGAAACCAGAAGTAATTAGATTAGCGACAGGATGGGATCGGCGGCCTCATTTGCATGCAGCCCCTGACTGCCATCAACACACACTGATTACTGTTTCAAAGACTTGCATTTCTGTGTGTTTGTGTGTGTGTGTGTGTGTGCGCGCGTATGCGCATCAAGAAGACCGAGAGCACACAAAACGCCCCAAATTCCAGTGCTGCAGAGTCCCCGAGTGTATTCCTCTCCGTGCACCCAG
This sequence comes from Lates calcarifer, assembly GCF_001640805.2. Taxonomy (NCBI): domain Eukaryota; kingdom Metazoa; phylum Chordata; class Actinopteri; family Centropomidae; genus Lates; species Lates calcarifer. The sequence goes on along the minus strand of NC_066843.1, from coordinate 12,094,636 downwards.
ATGTCAGTTAGGAGCTTTCGTCTTGTCAGACAGCTGCCTGGAGACCAACAGGAGGCTGTCAGAGCGTGCAAACTCACACACAGGCTCTGTCTGGACATGAGCTGTCGAAAATATGACACTTGTGAAGATGCAAAACCAACCCCTAGAGAGTATGAGGAACCATGGGATTTGCTTTTTCTTCTTTTCAACATTATCGCATGCACGACCCTGTATTTATATACAGTATAGTTGTCAGATTTTCTTTGAGTTTGCCTGTGGCAGTCACAAAGGATTAGACATACTGTATACAAAGCTGCCCAGCAGTGGACTGCTGTGAAATTGAGCTGCTGTTCTTCTTGAGACAGACAGGGTGTTGGGATTCTGTTCAGCAACACATCAGAAGGACAGAAGGATGATAAGGACAGAGCTTGAACAACTGATTGCAGAGAGACACCACATGAAAGGTGTGTAGCTGAAAGATTGCTCCATATTACATTTAGAAAACCATATCAGTCCATTAGAACATGTAAGGATGTTTAAAATGTGTTTTTTATATGGAATTTGTACCAGTACTTACACACTATGTGAAGAAATGTTCAGGAACTACTAAATGTTGTATTTGGAATCACTACTTTAAGTCATATTTTGCCATTTCACGATTATATATGACATACAGCCCGACTGACCAGGATTTTTGAGGCCAATCAATATTGATATTTGGGTATTTAAGGAATATATCTACTTTTATTCCCATAAGTCAATTTTTTTGTTACAGACCACAAAATGTACTGGGCAGCACATTTTACAGTTGTCACGTCTCTTGTGGACAAACTATAGTGACTCTGTCTCAGAACATATCTTTGGCACGTCAGTGCGACAGTTTTTTGTCGGTTATTGGATATACTGTTACTGATACTGTTATTTTTGCCGTGAGCTAAGGTCAGACCATATGAATTTGCCTCAGGTTCTGCTCCTAAAAGTTATTCTGCACTTGCGCTTACTTCCTTACTGCTGCCACTCAGTGCTCAAGAGACATGCAAGCCAGGCGGAGTAGATATTTTACTTTTTTATACATTTGTTTATTTTACATTTTTTAATTTGACTGATAACTTGTGTAATGGAAGGACCATCTGTCTAATGTTTCTTCCTCTTCCTGTGTGCAGGAAAGACGTGCAAATCTGTGTGTCCCTGGACAGGATCAGCAGGTCAATGAAGTTCATCAATAACATTATGTTTGGAAATTATCTTCAGTTTATAAATGACAATCCTGCCACCTGTTGGACACAGAGGTGCACTCCAGTGAATGCTACTTGCTTGGTTATTTGAGCAATTTTTTTTTTAAAAGTGATCCTACAGTCCAACAAAACAAAGCCCCAGGCCCCAATTCAAAGTTTGATCCAAAGTGGAAGTTTTAATGGCTTCAGAAAAAAACAAATGGTACAAAGTATTACTTTTGAAAACATCCAGTAATACCCGCCACCACACATTAACACACATATTCAGAACAGGATTATGTTAGGCACAGAGTGGGTGGAAGGTGTACAGTGTGTGTTAGGCTAACAAGTTTTGTCAGTACCTTTGATTTAATCTATCACCAAGCCCTTGTCTTTTCAGTCCTCTCATGCTTCCTCCCTTGCAAAAATAGCCTAGAATCTCTTGTTATATAAAAGCAGCATGGCAGAAACAAATACTCTTAAGTTACTTTAATGGTCAGCCATCTTGCTTCTACAAAGTCTTTGTCAGTTCACAGATATAATACAGTAAGGAGGGAAGCATTAGAAAGCCTTCCAGACATGGCTGGGATATTTTAATATTCTAATGCCTTTCTCTTGCCTCTCACTTTGCTCGGGTAAGGACACCCTTCTGGTGTCTGGTCCTGGGACAGCCCTGGTCACTGCAGAAGTAGCTTGGCGGGGCCAAAGTGGCCCAGGTTCTCACATGACTTGAGCCAGCGCTGGACGTTGGCCGGAGCGGAGGAGGCCGAGCCGCTCTGGAGCACGCAGCAGTAGCAGGCGATGTCAGCCAGCGAGAACTCCGGCCCGGCAAGCCAGGGGTTGCGGCCCAGGGCGGAGTTGAGGGCCCGCAAGACAGCGGCTCGCTCCTTGGTGCTGCCCTCTGCTAGCTGGAAGAAAGCCGTGTCCACCCAGCTGTCCACCAAAGTGGCGAGAGCAGGGTCACTGGGGTAGGGAGCCAGCAGCTTGAAGAGGAAGCGTGCCACGTTGGCTTCACCCTGGATGGGACACATGTTCTGGACGCTGAACTTCATTTCCAGTTTGGGGACTGTGGACAGGGCACAGGAGAAAAATATCATATATTAACAAGGATGCTCTTATTCACGCCATACAGTGTTATTTCTTAACCCTTCTCCCACTTCACACTGTCTCTCTCACTGTAATCTTACCATCTTTCCATATGAGGGTGAAGCCCAGCTGGAACATGTGGCGAGCGTAGCTGTTTGCATGGCGTGGACCGAGACAGGACAGGAGCTGTGGTGGTACGTTAGCGACCGAGGAGTGGACGTGGACGGTGGAGAGCACCTGATAGCGCTGGCACAGCAGACTGTGGAGCACCAGTAGGGTCAGAGGTGGCTGTGCCGGGTTGGCATTTATGACGACGTCACGGAGAGCACCGAGGTCCTGAGATAAACATGACAGAGGTAAATGGGTGCACTATCCGAAAGAAATCTTATATTAACATTTGTCCTCTATAACTAGAACAAAACAGCTTGCACAAACAGGTCAGTCCACACCTGCAGTGCACAAATCTGCTTGAGGACAAATTCCATTATGAGCCAGTTAGCACAGTATAGCCAGGTATGATGGGTGTGATCAGAGACTGCTATTAGAGAAATGAAGTCAAAGTGCGTTGAAAGAAACAGAGGCATACTGTCAGTGTATGGTTCATATAGGAGAAAAAAAAATTGCGCACCAGTATTAGTCCCATTTTCTCACCTTGCCCAATAGTGTGTCCAGGTCTGTTGTGCCTTTAAAGGTTGTGGAGCTGACGCTTTGGGAGCAGAGGCTGCTGCTGACTGTCAGATCCAGATCGGCATCTGGGGTGGTCACCGTCTTGGCCAGGCCCTCCACAGCTGCTTTCAGCTCGTACAGTTTTCTCATGATCTCATCCTGCCGGGCCTCCAGAGCTTTGACTGCTGGATCCACCTCGCCATTCTGGGGGAGAAGAAATAGGAAGAATAGCTGTTTGGCTAAAACCAAGAATGTGAGCATAAACAGTTTAGACAATTTGAGCACAACCCTGCAACAGTTTTACAACAGTATACACACACACATACAAAAAGGATCAATAAAAGACAGCTCATGAATAGATTTGAGGATTTGACTTTAAGTAAAGGTGGTTTTTGTACCAAAATGTAGCAGTGCTGGAAAGTATCCCAATACTACAAAAACTAGCAGTATCACGCTGTTAAAATACTCCACTACAAGTAAAAGTCCTGCACTGAAAATGTTACTCAAGTGAAGTCCACATTTTTTAAAACTTCGTCTAAAAGAGTCAGCTTCTGATATGGACGCTGAAACTGGTTTTTCTTGTTATTATGGTTCCTCTTGTTCATACTGGACATTTCAAAGATCCATTCCACTGCAGTACAATACAGTAACACTGTCAGTCACTTAACTTCAGAAGATATCCACTTGATTTGTCAAATCTGACTGTTGAAGCCTTTTATTTACTGTCAGGTAAACTCAAACTTGAGCATATTTTTACTCAGAACAACAAGGCCAGTGTGAACGGGGGGAACTATAACAATGGACAAAACCTGTTTCAGTGCTATTATGGGAATCTGACTATTACTTTGAGACAGACTTGAAACAATGTGAACCTATCCTTAATGAATAAAAAGTACTCAGCAGGGAGAGAATGTTCCTTTGTAAATGTTGCTGGTGCATTTATGTGTAAGTAGCATTATACTATTACATCATGTTGTAGCTAATTTTAATAATTTTGTATGATGTTTCCTAGTTTATTCTTTAACAATGCATGATATTTTATGAGATCAAGTAACTATAGCTGTCACATAGAAGGTACAACATTTCCCTCTGAGATTAAGTGGCATAACTATTCACCTTACTGCGCAGGTGGAGCAAGAGTCTCCGATTAAAAAGAATCAGAATCAGATTTATTGGCCAACACACACAAGCAAGTTAGTCCTGGTCGTTGCTAAGTCCCAAACATTACAGACGATCTGCATCATATTTAGACAGTACACACCTTTCAGGCAACATGCTGATTATATAAAATACAAGCAATCTGGATAAAGTGCAAGTGTGTGTGTGTGGTAGAGCAAACAATATTTTATGTGCATCGCGTATAGGAATGATTGTGATGTATGAGTATTTGTGAAGCAGGGTGTAGTAACTGTCGAGGAAACGAGACTGGCATTGGCATAGTAGATGATACTGGTTAGCTATTTAGGAGGGTGATGGCATGAGCAAAGTGTGCAGCTATGCTAACACAATTTATACTCGTTATATTAGTAATGACAGTGTCCGCGAATGTAACAAAGAGCGGAGATATGCTCTCCTAACATTTTGTATCGTGTAATAATCTTTAAGCACTGATGGATAGAGAAGACGTGCATCTAATTGTTGCATCAGCTAGAAGTGACATTACTCATTGTCCTGCCTAGCTAAATTAGCCGGCTAGCTTAGCTAAAGGCAGCTCATGCTAATAAGCCGAACGAGAGGCGAAAAGCGAGGAACAAAACGAGCTGCGGGCAACAGCGAGAGCAAAGCACAAACTGGTAATTTGTTTATGGGGAGAACAAAAATGAAGCTTGTCGAAATGAAATCAGTTAACAGTTACCTGAAGCGCGTGTTCGGAGGTGCAGCTGTTCCCTTGCTGCGCGTGGATATTTGGTAACTTGTACATGCAGGTTGGCAAATCAATCTTTATGTCACCCCCACAGATGGGCTTTACCTGGTACATGGACATGGTGGAGGACAGTCTGAGCACTATCAGAGACAAACAGTTACAAACAAAATCCCGGACGCAGACGTCTTCTGGGGGTGGATGATGTTGACAGGCAGCAGCAGCGGCGGCCACCAGCGGTACCGGTCCGGCAGGAAAGAGGCCGAAAGAGGTGTCGTCACATCCGGTAAAAGTACGAGGTGAGTTGAAACGAGTGGGTAAATTCCTCTGTTTGTTTGTTAAGCAGTAACCTACTGTTAATTTATTCTTAAGTACTCACGAAGCGGGGATAAAATCATCCAGTTCACAATTACACTGCACATCACTGTCTGCAACCCAAATACACTAGAGGGCGCCACAGTATAATTTCATACGCCCTGCTCCCGCAGAAGGTAAGAAGTCAACAGAGGGTTTGGTGATATTCATGGATGTATTACTGAAAGGGCCCACAAGGCACAGGTAAATTGGCTCAGTGGTCTCATAAAATGACCACAAGCAGAAACAAAAAGGCCACAAAGACACGCAAAACAACCACAAAAAGATGCATAATGACCACAAAGGGATGCCAAATGGCCACTGTATCGTTTGTGGTAGTTTCTCTTCCACTTCTCCAGTGTGTTTATCCGGTACAGTTACATGAAAAGACAGCACATTCTTACTGATTTGGTGATTTGTCTGGTGGTCAGTATACTACCTTATTCACCTACATTCACTGGTACCCAGTGTCTTGTTGCCACGACAACCCCATCATGGCTTGGCAGTGACAAATTCTTTTGCTCTGTCACAGGGAAATAGCCAGATGCAGCCAAAAACCCAAACCCAGCATAGACAGTGTACACAGATGAACAGTGGTGCATGCTGGGCTGCCTGTGAATGGGCCACATCATGAGACTGACTTCTGAATCCAGAGAGCCACAGAGCAGCTGGCACTGGATGAGGCTGACTTCGTGTCACACCCTACTGTGAATGTATCAACACCTGTGGAGGTGCTGACCGACATGGACACACTCAAGCACTCGTGCGTGCACTCAGGTACGCTCAAATACACACACTCTCTCACAGTCTCTCTCTTGCCCCATGTGTCTTCCTTTGCGTGGCCCAATGTCAGTCTCATCAGCTTTATAAAGAGATATGGAGATGAGAGGAGAAAGAGGAGGAGAGGGTAAAATGGGAGAAAGAAGAGGTTGGGGGGTCATATTTGTGAGTGATTCAAAGGGGACTGCCACAGTGGAATGCACCACTTAGGCCATAAAAGTGGGTATTTACACTGTGTAACACTGTGTTGCAGAACCAGATGTTGTAAGTGTGAGTATGGGAAGTGTAAACACAGAGAGATTATTCACTAAGCATCTGAGTGGCTCAGAAAGCGCACTACTGTCTTTGGTTTCCTGGGATTAAAACAGTAATGAGATATTTCAGCCACATTTTACCCCCTTTTCCCACCTTGTTTCCTTCTTCCTCTCTGATATTTTCCTTCACGCCTTTGGGAGAGCAGCAGTTTATGGGGTAAAAACAAGTGTGTAGAGCCAAGAAACAGGTCTGACCACAGTTTCTAGGACTAAACAAGTTGCTGGTCTCTAAAGTGTGGGTGTGAGTAAACTCCTAATTTCCACATTTCAACATGTGAGCTGCATGACATATGCTTAAATAACTACACATTGTCTAATACTGGTTTGCGCTTATCATCTCAACCATAATTAAACTGATTACGTGATGATGATGATGATGCAGGCTACTACGGTCAACATTAGCAACAAACACAAACAATACTGTGTACAAACATGTTGGCAAATTTCAGCCTGTAGAGAGCAGTGCTACTGCAGTTTTCTGCCCTATATGATACAGTGGGGATTTACATTTTGATGCAGTTCTTGTGTGTTTGGAGTGAGTCAAACATTAGTCCACAGTACTCCACAATTTGCAACATTTTGCACAATTTGTACTTTTTTGACAAAGTATATATTAACCCTAACAAATGAGGAAGTGCCTCTTGGATGCAAAAGTGGTACAACACAAAGCAGGTGTACAGATGTATAGGTGGTCGATCTATGTCCACAAGAAAAGTAATGAATTCCAAAAAAAAAAAGTCAAGAGACACTGCTTCATCTACATTAAAAAGTTAAAAGCTTCTCTTATTCTAGCTACATAATTAAAAACAAGACCAACACGTATCAAACGCGTATCAACGTATGCACATGGCCTATGATAGGCTATTAATGAATGATAGGCCATGCGCATACATTATCAATGGCCATTCCTGATACAGCCGGGGCATTCGTGGAAGGCGATTTCTCGAAGTCTGTTTCCATCCTACCTTTAACCTATTGTTTGCGTAGCCGCTAATTGATACGTTTTCAGATATACAATGAGCTGTGACTATTAAGTAGACTAATGCAATTTGAACCAACATGTATCAAAGACTTAAGACCTGAGAAATAAGGTGTGTGGTCGATACCTGTTTGTGTGTTGTATTTAATTTGTAGCTAGTGTATTAAAAACATTTGTATCTTTACAAAGCAGTATGCACTGACTTCTGGGGAGAGTTATTTCCCTTTCTCGTGGACATTACGGTGTGTTATTGTATATCTACATTTAAGATGGCTCAGTCCAAAACCTTACATGTTAGTTTTTACAGAAAATGAGGGGACATTTTATAGTGTTGTGACTTTTTTGACCTACCTGGCAGCTCTGCTGAGGTAACGGTCAGATCTAATGGCCAGACTAAGATCTGAGCTAGAAACTGAGACTGCAGGGGGAGCGGAAACCTGACAGTTCAAAGTACTTCTTTAAATCATGTAGGAACAAGGAGTCTGTCAGGACACGAGTAGCGTGGGAGTAAGGTGGGAGGTGACATAGGCCTTGTAGGCGCTGTCTTACTCAGGCACAGTCTTACAGGGCCACTGATGAACTGATAGATGGAAATGAATACTGTGCTTAGAGTTGCTTAAACACAGCTAATAAATGATATCATCTTAAAGATGCTGTAGTCTGTGTGTATTAAATTCATAGAAGATAATTGATGGCGGAAGTCATCATATCTCTGTACATGTGATATATATAATATTTATGTGAACAGCTACTTTAGATTAATGGTTATAAAGAAATTAATGGTTATTAAGGTTATTGTTAAAGATATTACTTGTTGTTTATTCCGTAAATATTCTGTTGAAGGTGAAGAAACATAAAGTATAATTAGTGCAAAAGAGAAAATATAGCATTGATAGCAGTCGTTAACAATAATGTCCACACTTAAAGCTGCAAACTACATTTTAAGATGCAGACACTTGTAAGTAATATTGTCTGTACTTCGGAGTGTAATCCAAGTTTGTGTAAGAGTTTTTGTATCTACTTTGACATTTCTGGATGTTGTAAGGTGTTTACAGACTCCACCGAACTCCACCTAGACACAGACATTCCTTAGCTGTCCTCTTCCAACCAGACAGTTCGCCTCCATTATTCAGCTAGTCAAACTAAGTCTGTCCTGGACGATACTCACCATCTTATCTGATTGTGCCTTCTCATTTGGAAAAGTCTGCAAAGTACCCGTCTACCGCTCCACGACAGCCATTACTCAGTCTGAGGGTGAGTCAGCACATGTAACAGCTGCTCAGGGGTTTAAGCAGGGTGTGGCTCTTAGTTCAAATTGCAAACTTGCATTAGTCTAGTTAATAGACACAGCTCATTGTATATATGAAAGCGTATCAATTAGCAGCTACGCAAACAATAGGTTAAATGTAGGGTGGAAATAGACTTTGAGAAATCGCCTTCCACAAATGCCCTGGCTGTTTCAGGAATGGCCATTGATACTGTATGCGCATGGCCTATCATTCATTAATGAAGGGAAGTTGCACGCAGACATCATAAGTAGAGGCTCAGGACTAATGCTTGTTGGGGAACAGTGGCAGTGCTGTCATCCCCTGCATTATGGATAGAGTTCCTGTGTGGAGCTCACAAAACCCATTCAGTCATCCTAACACGCCAGTTAAATCTTTCACGACGTTCCTCCCTGTTCAGACTATCAGGTAGCAACATCTCCGATACCTCCAGGCTCCAAATGACTGGGAATGAGTCAAAATATGATCAACGTTTGTCGCAGCAAACTCTGGATGCACCCTCCGACGTCCAAATAGTTTAGCGCTCCCATTCCCTTGTTTGTCTGAGCACATCAGTGTGTTATCAGTTGAAGATGGGGTACACATTAAAGTTTCACACAGACTTAATCAGTAAGGTGAGCCTGACACTCCTTTCTTGATATGAGTTTTTGGTGACAATGAAGCGAGGGCATCAATTATTGAAATGCCATGCAGACAAGCAGGCTAGGGCCTATGTGTCCATCCCAAAAGGCTTATCCAGACATTTTGCACAGTGCCATATTAGCAGTCACACAATATATTTAAATATAAAAGTTAAGTTAAGCTCAGTTTGAAGTTAGGTTAAGTGAAATTTGTTTACTTTATTTTGTCTAATAGTTAATTCTTTTTGTCTGTTGGCATTTTCATATTATTTTTTGTATTATTTGTCTGCCTTTAGTCCCTCCACTTTCAAAATGCAAAACTACATTCTTGCTGGTCATATACAGTATGTTTTATTATAATATGGTAATAAATATTTTCCATCCTTAAAAAGCATTTGTTTCTCATAGCATGATCAACTCTCATGATCAATTATATTATATTTTCAAAGTACACCATTTACCATGTTACTTACATTCACTACATTACATTAAAGAATGTTTATGTTTGTTTGACCATTTTCTTTCCATCAACAGATTAAACAGCACAAGGGAACTGTGCTTTAAACTTGTGTGTTACAGCTAAATTACTGATTTAGCGCTTGAAAGTATTAGTAGCTGTATTTTAAGGCGGGTATTTGTGAAAGAATATCAAGACGTCCACCATATTCACCTTGCCATCCAAAAACTGTTGTTTTTTTTTTTTTCCTTTTTCTCACATTTTCTCACAGCTGTATAGAGAGACACAGCCACTATCTGTCTCTTTCATTTTCCCTCCCTCTGTCCAGGTAATCTGCATGTCACATTATCATGTACTGCTGTCCCACGGCAGCACATCCAGCAGTCAGTGTCGACCTGTTGGCTCACATTTCCTTCCTGTTTACCACTCGCCGCTCCTGACCCGCAGGGGTCACGGCTCTATTGTGTGTCCCCTGGCTTGTGTTACCTACTGGCTTCCCCAACCTTGTCCCGCTTTCAGTCATGCAGCCCGCCACCCCCCTACTATCCCCCCACTCCCAATCTCACTCCTCCACAGCATGTCTGCAGAGACGAGGATCGGAGACTGATAACAACAGATATGGATACATGATGATCTAATTAGTGCCGTGTCTCTCTGTGTCCAGTGTTTGTGTCTTGATACCTTGAGCACATGTCAGTCATTATGGATGTCAGGGTTATAATTTAAGGCAGTTTTTGGTGTAGTTCATGAATTCACTGAATTTTAAGAAAACCCAACAGTGTTCACACTGTTTTTATTTTAATATGAGCAAACTATTTAATATGATGTAATGAAAAGCCACGTAACAATAAATATATTTTATTATAATGTATACATTAATCCTGTCTCTATACACACTGGTATCTGAATTTTGCAAGATTTCAAGTCAAGTTATTTTTAAGTTGTTTGTCTGGGGGATTCAGCTTAAGCCTTGAATAGGCTAGAGTTGTGCTATTAGCGGCTAATATAATTTTGAGCTGCTAGCCTGGGGCATCAGAGGTCTTTAACCCTCTTACTCTGTTTTTGCTCATACTCACATACAATGCAACATAACTTGCAGGAGAGGGCTTGCTATCGAATGGTTAATATGCTTGATCACTGGTTTTAGTCACATTGCTGCATGTTGATTACACTCTGTATAGTTTCACCACATCATTTTGTTGGAACAGTGAAGTTAATGACCTGACAAGACATTAACAGGCCTCTCACAGGCTGTACAGGCCTTGGTGAAGACAGAACACTGTTAAAACCTCCATCATCATCATCACAGCACACCGTCTGAATCAAGCAACAATAGGTATGACTACACATCCTACATTTGTGACCACGACCTGATGCTAATGCCAGGGTATGCCCCATAGTTCTGAGTAGCAGGTGTGCTGTAATAGTCAGGTTCTCCCTATAATATACAGATAACTGAAATGACACTGAGGTGGAAGCTCTGAAAAAAATTGGTACTCTGTATTTTGGCGCCTCTAGTTGGCGGGTGAAGATGGGGTGGTTGTTAATTTTAATCCCTCAAATCCTATAAATGCAGAGATCTAAACAGCTGTGTGCTATTTAAAGTCTCTCAGAGGAGGAATGAAGAGTTTGTGATATGGTCAAAACTTCTGTCTGAGAATTTGGGTGAGCGTCATAAAGTGATTCTTCTTTGATATATCCTGAGCAAGCTCTCCTGAGCTATCAAAGAGACCTGGCAAAGGAATACATGTAAGGATAGCTTTCTCAGGTATAGCATTCTGCAGAGTACGCATTTCCCACTGTACATCACATACACACACATAAACGCCAGCGCAAGCTCAAACACATGCACATATCAACACAAACATGTTGTTGTGCGTGTATTTGGATGCATGTTTTGGATTATATGCGTTTGCATGGGTGGCCAACTGTGTCTGATCACACATTTGATTTTTTCAAATGCATTGGGTTTTGTGTGTGTGTGTGTGTGTGTGTGTGTGTGTGTGTGTGTGTGTGTGTGTGTGTGTGTGTGCGTGTGTGGGGGTGTGTGTGTGTGTTATTGCCCTAGCCTGAGCAGCACTAAGGTTCAGCTGGGTTTATTTACAAAGCTGAGGTCAGGTGTCACTCGATCCAGTCCAGATGACACTCAGGTGGTCATCAAGGTCACCTCCTCTGCTTTCTCCCTGTGCTGGCTCTGTATGGGCTCTATAAAATCACTCTCTCACACACTCACACACACACACACACTTGTACTGTACACAGTATACACTCAGTCAGAAACCCTGTCTTTTCAGGACATGTCTCACTTCTCATATACCTGACACTGTTTGACATTTAATCCCATTTACTGCTGTGATAGGTAAGTGAAGCTTCAAGAACACCTTAGAACTGTAACAGAAATAGTGTGTGTGTGTGTGTGTGTGTGTGTGGTGTGTGTGTGTGTGTGTGTGTGTGTATGTATGTCTGTCAGCATGTGTGTGTGCATGTTTGTTTTATGCACAGGCACATCTGGATCAGTGTGTACACACTGTAATGTACATTCGTAAGTTTAGTCAATGTAAATAATTTCAGTGCTCTATCATGTAAAAGCCTTGACTACCATACAACATACTGAGGCTCTGGTCCTGTCATGCTTCACTTTATCATCCCAAACCCACATCTGAGTAGAAGACATACAGAAACATACAAAGATGTACACATAGAAATAATGCAAAGAGCCGCAAGACTTGGATTTTATTATTTTATTTTCTCAGTAATTTGGTAAATTGTACATATATTTGGGCAATGCAGCTTAATGATCTGTCTGAAAAAGAAAAAACAACTAAAAACATGATGAGGATGTGGATCTCTGTTGACCGGAGCAAGTCTTGCAAATTAGAAAGAATAAAAAAAATAAAAAAAAATATTATCTAACCAGATGGAAAATGATTGACTAAAACTAAGAGAGCCCTTGAAGCAGTGGAATAGGGGCAGGAGCAGGGTCAGATCAAATTGGAGAGATGGAGTCCGGCTGTTTAGGACAAGACCATGGCCTGGAACTCTGTGGAGAAAAGAAACAGCGTTATTAAGTTGTGACATCTTATTATTTACCTCATCTGTCTGACACCTACCCTTATGTAACACTAAAATATATGTTGCTGTTTAATAGCACTGTTGTGCTCTCACTAATTCACAAATCTAAAATCAGGATTGCTCTTTAGGAACATTGGCCATTGTTAAGTGCCTGTTGCATTGTACTGCTGCACAGACAAAGTCAGCGATTATTTAGAAAATGTAGGACTTAAAAAGTTTGTATTGACTTGGAGGGAGTCACTATGATTGCTGCTTGTCTACTTTAGTAACCAACCAGACTATTCTAAAAATATAACAAAGTTTCTCAATACAAAGTGGAAAAAAAAGTGGAAATTGTTTTTTTGTTTTTTGTTTTTTTTAGCACTGCATACACATTATGTCTTGCATAACCAGTCATATCCAGTGGGTGTGGATCCACTCACCGTCAGCTCCAATCCGGCCATCGCTATCATCATCAGCGGCGCACAGGAAGGCCTTGGTCTCCGTGTCTGTCAGAACGCGAGCCCCGGGAGAAAACCTCTGGAGGAAAAACCTGGTGGAAGAAGAGCCATGGAAAAATATCAACAAAAGCTAGAGGTACTCCTTAGTTTGACAACTGGAGACATGGCAATAACTGTAAAGGCAATGACTAGCATTCAACACTGAGAACTATTCTGTCCTAACGCAAACACAAGAATTCTCTAAATGTACACAGATACAGGGATGATTGTTTCAGTGTAGGTTTATCATGTCACATGATGCTGTGTATAGTTGTACACCGTCTCTTGCAATGGCTACAACAGCACAGGCTTATAGCATCTCATGAGTGTTCATGAGACTTGAATTTTGGATCTTTCATTTTCATGTGTCTTTGTCCACAGGTGACTGTCATAAGGCAAGCAACAGAACTCTGACCCATCTGATCCTGGGCACAACAAAAAGTCTGTAGTCTGCAAACTCACTTGAGTTCTTCCTCCTCAATAAAACCACTGGCATCGTTGTCCAGGATCCCAAAAACCTTCTTCACATCCTGGGGGCTCTTCTTGGAGAGGCCACACAGCTGGAAAAACTTCTTGGGGCAGAAGGAGTCAGGTGCTGGTGGAGGAAATAGAAAACAGAGTCAGTGACAGCACAAGATGACAAAACTCTACCCTCAGTTCACTACCCTGACCTGTTTGGGATAGTTCTCCCTCTGACCTAGAATTAAAGCAAAGTCACTGTAATATCGGCAAATCCTCAAACAATTTGTGTCAGTTTAAAATTGTGCAGACAAGACGATACATGACTGACAAGTTATTATTAAGTGTGATGTAAGCCACTTCGTCTTCTCGTCCAGAGGCACATAGCCTGGAGAAAACACTGGTCCTGAATATTCTCTGTGGAATTTTTTTTTAATATATATATATTTTAGTAATTTACCTTCAGTAATAACACAGGTTACAGGATTAAATATTAACTTTACTCTGCTTATGCCTCAACCACATATCCTAGGTTATACTATGCTTAACTTAGCCTGCATGCATTTATGTGTCTGTTGTTCCAGCAGGCTGTCGTATAGAGAGTGCTCTATTGTCTCGTGACAGCACAGGCTCCAGTTAGAAATACTGTATAGAACTGGTAAAAAAAAAAAAAATCTAATGAACAGAGCAGTAATGATATTGGTGGAAGACGATACCTTGGCAGTCCTTGATAGCACCGTCGATGGCATCAGCGGAAAGGATAGATGAGAGCGACATTTTATTCCTGTAGGAGGAAGAACCGTAGTGAATTATTAACACATACAGTCAGGTACGGCAGTAAAACCCCTCCAACTTGACGCTGATGGGGAGCAAAAGGTGTCCAGGTGACAATACTGACAGCGACAAGTCAGGCCAGGACAGAGGGAATCAGCACGCTGACATAATAAAACTCTTTAAATCGTTGTAAAATCTTAAAAGTCAGAAAAGTAACGCCTGACTTTTGTCAATACAAGACACTGACACACAGATTAAACATGACAGAAGTAGCTTTAAAAGCGTTCTTCCTTTGGCTTTTGCCAGCGGTAAGACAAATAAGTCTCCCCCTTTTTACGCACAGATTTCACCTGTCGTCTTAACTAAACAACCTGCTCTAAAACACGCTGAGTGCACAGCAGCCAGAGAGTTTGCCTCCACAAAATCTTTCGAAACTACAAATTTAAAAAAAAAAAAAAAAAAAAAAAAAAAAAGTAGTCTCCATCAGAAGCAGCCTCCTCGGATCCACAGAGCACCTTACCGTGTTAAGGTGGGGTTCTCGCCCGGTCGGTGATCCAGCACAGAGAGAGAGGTAAGGCTATGTGGTGACTGCTGTCCGTCAAGGCGGATTTATATAGGTCTGATTGCAGTGACAATAGGGGATTGCTTGAGTTACCTGTCTATGGATCAAATTCTAACAGCCCGCCCCTGATCCGATTTCTCAGCTAACTAATTAACCTTTACTATTTATAACGCCCAGGGGCAGAGAGACCCGGACCGTGGACATCTGTAACGCCCTTGCAAATAGCAAATTAAGTTAAAAAGCCGCGTTCTTCTCTTTCTCCCACCCCTCCCCAGCCACCACCCCCACCCATCTCATCCCCCACTCCCTCCTCCTCTTCTCACCTCTAGAATTATACAGTACAGTAAATGCAGGGAGGCTGTAATGTAACAGCAATCTCTCTCTCTCTCTCTCTCTCTCTCTCTCTCTCTCTCTCTCTCTCTCTCTCTCTCTTTCCTCCCTCTCTTGCTGTCCTCCCCCCTCCACCCCCACCCTTTCATGCAGATATCCTTTTTCAGGCAGCGGTCCCAAAACGAGCACACCTGAGCCACATCCCGCTGAAAATATGCCCTTATCAATACATTTGAGGTGAGTTATGGGAAATAAGGTATTGACAGACACTGGACTGTTTCCATGACAGTTGTGCTGTACTATTACATAGGGAGCGTGTGTCTCTCGTGTCAATAGGCACTAGTGTTAAGATAATGAATCGGCCCATACACAAACTTCTGTGCGTCTTGCACACTTGTATACTAATCTACTACATCTGCACCTCTAGGTGACGCAGCAGATGGGTGGCGGATGAGCTCCATTGAAATCGGATGTAACCCCCCCAAACACACATCATAGCTGCTCATCAGTGGATGTCAGGGACGCCGGTGCTTTATAACCTTCTCACACTGACAGAAGAGGTGGAGACAGGAGGGCAGCCTCGCCAAATTGCTTTGTCAACTGTGCTGATTAAGGGTCACCCTCTACCGTCGGCGTCCCGTCTCCCTGCGATGGTGATGATGATGCATAACGTCCAGTGTCCGAGGTATTCACACACTGACCATATGAATAGGAGATATACAGGAAGCAGAGGGCACACGGGGTTATTCTGTACTGGAGTTTGGTCATTTTGTCCCATGTCTTCTTTTCGTTTCTTTCTGCAACCCGCGGAGCTGCACACTGTTCATTCTGTCTGTAAAATGACCATTTCAGGTTGCCTTTTCCGCGGGCATCTGTGGCCTCCCCCCCACAGGCCCTGACACACTAACAAATTCAGGGGTCATTAAGCACACTCCTGGGACTGAACACTGCAGCAGCACACGGAAAAAGAAGGTTATTAAAAGGTTGCTTGAAGGTGTGCGTATGCAGCATAGCCTACAGCACCACTGTGTGTGGCGAGGAGAAAGACATGTGCAGCTGGAAATGGCTTTTGTGTAAACATTTCTAAACTAATGTCTAATTAATTTTAGACACTATATGATCGAATTTAATAAACAAGCAGGTCCCACCGAGATTTGAACTCGGATCGCTGGATTCAGAGTCCAGAGTGCTAACCATTACACCATGGAACCCTGCTTGCCAGGACCTCCCCACAAAAGTGTCCTCAGAATATCATCTGTGACCTGACACTCAGGGATACTTTTGCATATAACCAAAATGCATGAGGCAGCTTCCTCACATTAGAAGTAAGCCACGTGACACGCACATACACGCGTGCGCATTGAACGAGCGACTCTTGGCACCGGTGCGTTCTCGCACGCATCAGCTGTGAGCGATGCCAGTCTGGGGCGGCGTCGTGACACGTGCGCAAAGATCAACTCATTGTCGAATGAATGTCGTTTGAAATGCGTTGTCGCACGTGGTCCAGGATCAACATTATATTATATTTTATATGTGAAGTTGCCCCGGGTGAGATATGAGTATTAAGTATGAAGTTGAAGAACTTTTGATGAGTAAGAATGAAGAAGGACACGTGCTTTGGGCATTGGTTTTACGCACAGCAGCTTTTTGCTTAATCCTCTGGCATCTTCCTGGCGTCTTTCATTATTGAATAAAAGCTTGTATCTCCGGTGGTTTGTCAATGTCAACCTTTCCCAAACCTAATCCCGGTGCCAACTTGTTAATGGGGCCCCTCAACAAGTGATGTCTGATAGTCTTGTGTGAGCTTCTAATGCAGCTCTACTCGCGAGCAAGTAAAGAGAAACTCTATCATCTGCTCCGGACCGTGTGTGAAAAAGAGACTGAGGATACCGGATCGAGAGCAGTGGTGCGACTTTACCCACACCCGGTGCATGATGTCATGCGCCATGTTGATACCTCGTGGACTATACGGTTACTGGGCGATCATTTATTCATTTACATTTGCTAATGTTCTTTACGAGCCTCGCTCCTGGTCATATACAGTGGTGGAAAAAGTTTTCGGACACCCCATGCATTTGTGAAATATTGCATTAAGAATCACTCTTAGGTCTTCAAGTGCAATTTCTTTTAGTACAGTGACAGCCGAAAAATACTAAACAAATCCTTAAAAAGACATTAAAAACTTAAAATTGATTGGTTCCATAAAAATACATAAGACAATTTGAGTATTGGGTCATTTGGGTACCAGTGATCCACTAATGAAGGTCGTGCTTTTTATTAGAAGACTCAATTTTTGTTGCCGTGTTTCGTGTCTATATAAAGCCAGCACATTTCAAAGTTCTTCAGAAACAAAAATGGCTTAAACAAGGAACCTAACCTAACGCAGGAAGGGTACAGCTGCCGCAAGATAGTCAGGAAGTGCAGATGCAGTCCTTCAGCAGTTGGATACATTGTGCAGAAATACAGACGAACCAGTAGCTTGGAAGACAAACCAAGATCTGGGCGTCCAAGGGTTTCTTCAGCAAGAAATGACCGCATCCTGATCCACATGTGCAGGGAAAACCGCCGAATGACATCACAGCAGTGGTCAAACCAAACTGGTGTCCAGTGTTCCATCCCAACTGTACGTGGCCGACTTTTAGATCATGGCTTAAGGTCCAAGGCTGTCAATAAGCCCCTGATCAATGAGAGACAGACGTTAGCCCGGCAACCAGGGATTGTGCCAGGAGAAGCATTATTTCCAGCATGTACAGTACCTACTGTCAAGCATGGTGGAGGCAGTATCATGGTTTGGGGATGCATGAGTGCTGCTGGTGTTGGTCATCTCACTGTCTGTGATGGCACATTCAACTCTGCCAAGTATTGTGCCATTCCCACATGCTCCCTTCTGCACGTGCACTGTTCCATCTAGGTCAAACCTAGATGTTTCAACAAGATAATACCCCTTGCCACACATCCAGGGCCAGTAGAACATGGCTGCAGGAGCACAAAAGGTCTGTTTCAAAGCGTAAACCTAAGAATTTAGAAGAATTAAAAGCAGTAATTTAAGAAGAATGGGACAAGATTACCCCTCAACAGTGTGAAAGGCTCGTGGGGAACATGCCAGGATTAGAGCTCTACTGCGTGCTAATGGCAGAACTACTAAATATTAATTTGATGATGTGATAGTTTATTTATTTTTTGTTCAGTTTTGAACACATTCTCTGTTATTTGTTGACTTTGATACCGACAATGTTGAGAACTGACATATTGAAACGGTCAAGAATTTAGTTTCCCCAAATAATTTATGATAATATTTGAGATTGTGTAAAGTTTTAAGGGTGTCCTAAAACTTTTTTCCACCACTGTAGATTGGCTGAGAGGAAGAACTCAGCATTTTAGATTCTCTTCTGTTGCTGAAATAAAACATAGGCTCATTTAATACTAGTTATTCAGGCATTCCCGTTTTCTCTTTGCACTAAATATCAGTATTCAAACCACGTTTGTCTTAAGTGAGATAAAATAAAACCACATTGCTTGAAATTGTAATTTATTTTCAGTGCCTTTATTGGTACAATCCTGTCTCACATGTTTTGCAGTAGTAAGTTCAAGTAAATAGTTGGACTGTAAATTGATATTTTTAACAGGTTCATAAAAAGATTCTAAGATGCGCATTTTCGACGCTTAAAATAGCCCTTTTCATTTCGTCCTACTGTATTTATTTCTAATAAACTTCCCGCTGTTTGAAGTGAGGGACCTCAATGTCCCGACAGCTGATGCTTTTATGGTCAGATGATTTACTGCGTCGTTACTTAGGGTGTCCCAACATTTACTGTAAATGGACGTGGCTCCATCTAGTGGCTACAGAATGGAACTGCACGACGAAACACACGCTCTTAAACTGCGTGTATGTGTCTATGTGTAAGTGTGTATGCACGCATTTTGTGTGTATCAATATTTAAACTTAGCCATAGGGTGCATCTGTGTGTGTGTGTGTGTGGTGTGTGTGTGTGTGTGTGTGTGTGTGTGTATGAGAGAGAGAGAGAGATTATGTCTATTATTATAATGTTTTATGTTGTATTTGATATGATGGTTTCTAATTGCTAATCATCTGTCAGTGCTTTGGCAATATATATTTCTGATCTGTCATCCTAATAAAGCTTATTTGAATTTGAATAGGAATTTGAGAGAGAAAGAGAGAGAGAGAGAGAGATTATACACGAAGAATAAAAATCCAGGAGGACCGTAGCAAAAGAATATTTATTCTTTTTTACCGTTCGTTCCTGGAAAGTGCATCATAGATTTTACAGTAAGCAAAATTCATATTTAAGACATGAACACAACCGAGCGACATTCACAATCATCATTTTGGACAGTGTGTTGCATAGGAGGAAAGGTCTCTTATAAGCAAATGTATAAAAATTATTTATATTCAGATGAAAATGGGGGAGGTCGACATGGGCTTTGTTGTTCCATCAGAGCTTGTGTAATTGGTCAGTTGCTATTTTATGGCTTAACCAATGCAGTGAACTCTGCAGGGAGAGAGAGGAGAACACACAGTTGTTAAACAGTATCCAGAGAATGGCTTTAAAAACACACACACATCCTGCATCAGAATAAGTGCAAATACCGTCAGCGCCAATCTTGCCGTCACCGTCGGTGTCACCGGCTTTGAGGAAAGTCGAGGTCTCGACGTCGGTCAGCACGCGTGCATCTGCCTTGAAGTTCTGCAGGAACAGCCTGCGGACGCACAGAGGCGGTGGTTAGTTCATGGACATGAGGCTTTTTGGCAGGCAGCCATCATTTATTGGATGTGAATTAATAAAAACAATGATAAAAGATCTGCAGCCAGTTGTCCAAGGAGGAGTCTTTGTCAAACAGGGCACTGGCTAAAGATAGTTTGACCCTGTGACCCCCAACCTCTACATTCCTTCAGTGCACATAGCCCGGTAAGAACAATATTCTGCAGCTAATATCAAAATGCCATTCGTATGAACCGGTCTGATGTGTGCATATCTGTTTAGAGACTAAGGGAGTTCGATGCGTCTTACTTCAGCTCCTCCTCCTCAATGAAACCACTCTTGTCCTGGTCGATGATGGCGAAGGCCTTCTTAACGTCGTCGGAGGTCTTGTTGGATAGACCACAAGCTGAGAAGAACTTCTTGTGGTCGAAAGTGCCAGCGTCTGAAATCAGTATATGG
The DNA here is from genome assembly GCF_001640805.2 of Lates calcarifer. NCBI lineage: Eukaryota > Metazoa > Chordata > Actinopteri > Centropomidae > Lates > Lates calcarifer. The sequence continues at coordinate 12,074,184 of NC_066843.1, read as the reverse complement.
TAGCCGTTAATGCTCCCAGAAGCAAAAAGCCGCTGAGTAGGTGGGCTATTTGTGATTTCGTAATTGTCACTTAAGGACTCACCTTTGCACCCATCCAGGGCTGCAGCGACATCACTATCACTCAGTACATTTGAGAAGGCCATTTTGATCTGTAGGAATGAAATGATATTTTTTTTTAAAAAAAAGAGCATTGATTGAACGCTTAAAGAAGGAGATAGCCTACTCTCATTATATTCATATTTCTTTCCTATTTTATAAGAAGTTATAAATCGCATTGAATAGACACTGAACATCATTAAAGCAACTATCACTCGATAAACAGGTTGGTTTGTTTCCAAAAAGTTTTTTCTTTTTAAAAAAAAAATAAAAATTCTATAAATTATTTCAAATAGAATAGAAATGGAAAGATTTCACTTTTCGGTCCACTTCTTTCAGAATGACATGTTTGATGTTGCATTTCCAAATCCAATTCGAGAGGCTGAGATTGACTGCAACTCTACAGATGCAGGGAGGTCTGACCAGTAATCCATATCCTCAGTCAGCTGACGCTCCCGCAAAGAAAAGAAAAAGGAAAGAACTCATCTCTTACTTAAGGATGCTGCATTGCAGTGCAAGGTCCTTTTTTTTCTTTTTCTTTTTTTAAATCATGAATGTTTTCTCAAAGATGCCAAAGTCTGATGCTGCGGCTGTTGTCTGCACAGATCCCGGGGTCTTCCTTTCCCTCCTCTCATTCAGACTCACCTCTGCTGTCTTTGCTTTGTAGAGTACAGATGACACAGACAAGACTCGAGTCGACTGCAGTGATCTTCCCCGCTGCTCCCGGTGACCTTTTATAGTTTCGCTCCATCGAAATCTGAGGCATAAGACAACTGACACCGACGAGAATGGGGAGTGTGGGGTGGGGGGGCGATAAGGATTTGTCCTGTGGCCAGAGAGCGGTCTATTTTAAGTTTCACAAATGAAGACGCTTAAAAGGTCCGTTTGAAGAAGTCTTTACTATCCCCCTCAATGCTAAGAATAGGCCTGTGCACTGCTGAGGGGGACGAATTGGAAGTGCTGCTGGCAACCCACAGCCATATTCAAGAAGGTGGATACTGAGCATGCATACATTAGAGCTGGCGTAAGTGGCACTAATTGGCTGTTTTCCCTGTTTTCTTGTGACATTATTGGTTTTCGGAAGGCACTGGCTATTTTACTCATGATTTCAATTGTCCTTGGTGGATATTTGGTGGGTTTGGATAAAACAGGCCTATACACGTATATATGGTATGCCTATTTATGTCTTGAGGGTTAAAGCGACTTGTGCAAAAATAAATCATAGGTCACTTTGTGAGAAACATGCCTTTGTTGTTTACACATGTTTAGATGCCTAAATGATGCAATAGTATTTGTGTTTTTGTTAAATTTAGGCTGTATCTAGAAGCGTTTTTCTACTGGTCTAATCGACTTAAAATTAAATACGCACACTGCCCCTTTTCATTGTAATTAAGTGTATCATCCGACTATTCGTGATTCGTCTTATCTTAGGAGCATAAAATGTTTAAAAGCCTGAGAAAATGTTCATGCTGTGAGATAAATCTTAGGGAGAAGGGGATTCTGAACCGCTCCACTTGTAAGGCTGAGAGAATGACTTTGACCTGTAGGTGGCAGCACTGTCCTGTGGGATAAAGCCTGTGGAAACAGCAGACTGCTATGATTATGTCTCTCTCTGTTTTGACCACTGGTTGTTCATCTGATAGGGTTGAGGGATTACACATTGCTGAATTGCAGTTCCCCGAGCATTTGTATCTTCCACTTGGACTGTAATTTGACTTTAATATGACAGATGTAAAGTCTTTTTCGGCCAGTTCATGTATGTAGGATTTTCTGTGGCACATTCCAAACACTGCAAGATAATTAAAGAATTTAAGAACCCCTCAGACCAGCAGATGTAACCTTCTAAAAGGTCCTGCTGATGCAACGGTGGCTGTTAATAGCCCTCCTGTTGCCACAGCACATCATCTAATTGACTACTCAGCAGTTGGTAGAGAAAAAGACCTTGGAACAGAGCAGCTAATTACACTATGTGTGACAGCTATCCATTGCAAACCTCCCTGGACCCAGGAAGTAAGGAAGGAGCAAAGCCCCAGGGCCATTCCCACTGTGTTTGCCAGCTCCTGGCCCAAGTCCAGCTACACTCCCTTTCTTATTAACCAATTATCAAAACAAGTGCTGGGCAGGTCGGTTCAACCATTTCTCAGCACCTTCCCAGAATTCAAAAACCCTGGCAGGTGGAAACTCATTTAGCACCGCCTCAGCCTCAACCCATTGTGTTGTCATAGCTTCAGCTATGTGAACACAGTGGGTTGTATAAAACAAGAGAAGTTGACCAATTCAAAGACAACTGACCTGAACGAGATGACTTTACACCAAAAGAGTATTTATTCCTGGTTTTTCACTCTTCCTCAGAAGTGCAGATGGTGTTTTACAGTTTGCACAAGTCATTTTTCAGAACATATAACACATCTGAACAACATTAACAGTAAAGTATGTGCTCAATGTTGAGAAATAGTCCGCAGGCAACTCATAAATAAGGTATAAAAATATTCTTTCAGCTGATGAATACTGAATCTTGCAAGGAGTTTGCAGTTCCATGAAAAGAAGTAGATCTTGGTCAATGGAAATTTATGCCTTTACAAGGGCGGCAAACTCTGTGAAAGTAGAATGAAACTGCCATTAGTAGTGAAGAAAAGGTATTCAGATTCTTGTATCATCATGGTGGTTTGATCTAGACTGATTGTATCCACTCTCTGACCAAGAGTTTGAGTCTTAGCAGCTATACTGTAGAAGGTATGTGAATGGATGATAAAAAATTAAACTGCAATTAAGAATTAATTTAGAATTCAGGCATGAGAAATAATGGTGTTTGTCTTTGCTGTGTTCTGCTACATTCAAAGATGCACAAGAAAAATGCGCCCTCCCCTCCAAAGAACTCTTACCATCGACTCCGATCTTGCCATCACCATCACTGTCACCAGCAGCGAGGAAAGTCTTGGTCTCCTTGTCAGTGAGTGCTCTGGCACCAGCAGAGAAGTTCTGCAGGAACAGCCTGAAAGGAGGAGAAACAGCAGAAGTTAGAATTGTGCACATCTTAGTCTGTATTGATTGATCTGCACTGAATCATTATGTAGGATGAGTTTCCCTTAAAGCAGTCTCTGTGTTTGAGGTTTTACAACAAACTTCAATGTTTCTAAAAGCCTGTTCATTAAGGATTTAAATGTACAAAGTCATTAAACCTTCAGGCTTCATTCAGCATGGCCTCTCTTTAGCTTCTTTAGTGCAGCCAGTGTGTTATTTGATCCTCAGATTATAGTCTAGATAAGCTAGCATGTATAAATATGTATAAATGAGGGGGTAAAAGAAAGACCACTCCTCAGTTTGATTTAGCCCCTAACTTAAACACGAGACAGCAATACTATAACTGGTGCATATTTTTGGCCGCTGAGGCCTGAGTATCAGGTGTCAGCTTTAAGTGTGAAGAGCTAGAATGTCTTACTTCAGCTCCTCCTCCTCAATGAAGCCACTGTTGTCCTGGTCAATGATGGCGAAGGCCTTCTTGACATCCTCAGCGGTCTTGCTAGCCAGACCGCATGCCTTGAAGAACTTCTTGTAGTCAAAGGAGTCAGCACCTGGAATGACACATTTAAACACCATTAGCACCCAAATAGGCTGCATGGGCACAACATAGTACTTCAGTGTTGATATAATGTGATAACTGTGGCAGTTTATAGAGAGTGTAGCTCATTGTAATCTCAGCCAATTTGTAGTGAAAATTGCAAATATGCCAATTATGGTAATAAGAATGTGTCCAGTGCATTTACTGTTTAATTTACTGGATGCTAAGATAATGAAGCTCACCTGCGCAGCCATCCAGAGCTGCCTTGATATCAGCATCACTGAGGACACCAGCGAAGGCCATTTTTCTTTTTTATTCTGGGAGGGGAGAGAAGACATAGTTAGTGTCAGCATCACAAGTCCTATACAGTGGTCATATTTTTGCATTGTAGATAACCTTCTTCAAAGCAAACCTATCTGAAATACTGAGGTTGTGTATCTAGGAGATTCACATAGAGCTACTCTGAGGGCCTAGGATACTGTAACTTCAGAGAGTTTACATGAAGCAGCTTTAGGTCTGTGGGCTAAAAAGTCATGCATCAGTGGCCAGACATTAACATTCAACAATCATTATCAGCCATTTTCAATTAGCCTCTTGTTTACTTTGGTCACAATTAAATTTAATTGCTCTAGTTTTGCAAGCCTGCCACAAAGCACCACCAGTCCTGTTTTTGTTCGTGGGCTTAAGAGCTACTCTTTGCCCTCTGATCACAGCTTAGGTCTGACTCTTTATCCCAAAGCGTTATGCTGCTATGGCACTAAATAGATGATGCTCCCACTGAGAGGCCAAATCACTCACGAGTCACTGCCACAAATAAACAAGGCAGCAGGAGAAACGCAATGATGTCAAACGCATCTTTAGCTTTAGAGTGACTTGTTTTTTCATCCTGGTTAAGAGAGATTATGTAAAATAGTGCAATTATCATCCACAATCGTTGATCCTTTGAAATCAAATGACCACATTTGGCCTCCCTTTCAATACTGATTGAATCGTCCTGTTGTCGTCCTGTGTTGGTTCCATTTCTCTCTACAGTTTATAGTCCACGAGGATCTCCCTTGTCTGAATCCCTTTTTGCCTCCCAGTGCATTCTGCAATCAGAAGTCAGAGATTTGCGGGGCGCACTTCCCACTCACCTTTGCGCTGCGCTGAGGCGAGTGAAAACCAAGGCGGACTCGAGTGAATGCCCCAAGCCCCTTTCCCTCTCTCTTATATATCCTGGAGCAACACCATTTACAGAGCTTTGAGTCTCAGTATCAGGTACCAAGATGCATGGGTTTCGAAAAAATGTGTCTAGTAGTCTCGACCTATTTTTAGGTGAACAAATGAGGATGCTACCATGTGTGCAGGAGGCCTATAGCTAGACGTGTGGAAACCCGAGCAGGCCTGCTGCTTACTGACTTCACAAGACATGTTGCACTCGTATGATTTATTGCCAGCTTTTAAGATGCTGATTTTGATGTTGCAAATTTCATCTGAGAGCATAAACGTATTGGATGGAAGTGTGTGAGAACGCAGGGTGGTGGGTCATACCCCTTGTTGTGGTTTGCAAGGAAAACTCAGCCAAATGCTGCTGACTTCTTAATTAGGAGAGGAAATGTTCAATCTTACAGCTTTAAACTTAAGTCATCTCTCTCAAAACAATTAACCATAGTAGTCCACTCAAATGTTGTTAATATATGTGGAAGGACTGTCTAAATACTGCCATTAAAATACCACTGTAATAATGTATATGATTACAGAGACATGCTCCTCTGTGACAGACTGCTTATTAGAGTTTATAGTGTTGTGGTATCAGTAAACTGTAGTCCACTCATATGCTCTGCATACCTCCACTGTCTGTGCATCTTACAGAGTTTTACATTATGATACAGTTTATTATTAATGATACCAGCATTATTTGATAATCTTGCCTATAGTGTCTGTGGTAGGTCTGCTCAGAAGTGGGTGAACTTAATTGTTTGGTTGTTTCCTCATATAGTTTACACTCTAACTCTTCTCAGTTTTATTATGACTTCAAATGATTGGAGTCAGGCTTTCTATTCTTGAATCTGCAGGACTGGAGTTACAACACCGCCCTGAGATGGTCTCAGATGATAGATATGTGCGGCCTCTGCCTGTTTACGCCGTGGTGTGACATCGGCTATACCTAAAGCATAGGCTGCAGCATATTTCTATACGGTTCATCTGAGCTCCATATGAAGCGAAGTCTAGTTTTCAACGAACTCAGCGCTCTGTCAGGGATGACAGACTTTGGGGCCTATACCTCCAGATCCCTGTCCATAGTAGGCAATGCACCAATCATTCAGACTATATTTTCTGCGCTGCGCGATTGCATGCGTGAACACGTGGACGAGTTACTAATATGTTGACAACTCATTTCTGTGGCCCTGAACGCAGCTTATTTTTTCACACATTGGCCTAAAAACCATAATCAAGATTGAGAACGTCCTTTTCGCAAATGTTTTTGTGCACTATGCGTGACTGATGAATCTGTTTTTGTCACCCGTACGACCTCTTTATAAACTATAAACCCCCAGGACTATTAATCTTTAGGTCCTTTCCACCTTAACCAGTCATCACGGCAACTCATCTCAGTGTCTCTGTTCTGTATATGAGAGGCATTTTTCATAATTATGGGTTTATTTCTACTAGGTGTGCAGGAATTCGAGATCCGTCCAGCAGAAGGCAGTACTAGTCCTAATAAGGTAAACGTGGGGAATTTTTGGAAGAACCCATGTGTCGTGAGGTCTGAGGAGGGGTCCCATCAATTTAAGATACATTACTGCAATTCCACTTACTTAACACGATCGATTTTCTCGTATTGGGCGATATTGGACTCAGATCCGTTATTCCCCATCGCCACAGGTTTTTGGTTATAAGCTGATCTGCAGCAGTGAATCAGAAGCGGGGTTTCCCAGGCAGTCTGTCCACTGTCATGTTCCACCGGAGCATTTCCATGAGTCTCATTTTGGAGGTAGTGTATAATAGCTGAGTGATTTCATGCACAGGCATTGACTGGGTTCTCATTCTTTATCCTAAATGTTTCCTATCTGATATTTGGTTTTGTATTTAAAAAATCCTGAATAGTAATCACCAGATGTCACTCAGGTGAAGCACATTAAGACACAGCCTTTTCTTTATACTGCATTAAGATAATATGGTGTTTTGTCAGTCGTTTCTAACTTTTCTCATTACCATAAACACATTGCAATGAAGGATATGACGCACAGAGACCCAAGATTACGTGAAAGTGATATCATCATTGTCACCACAATTTAAAAAAAGACCAGCAGACACTGATATCACATCTAATAAATACGTTTATTAATCAATTCCAAGTACCTGATTGATTAAATACACACACAACTAATATCCAGCTTTAGCCCTCTGTCCAAACAAACATTTTATGCATTACCGTATCACATCAATAAGGAGAGCAGCAGGCAGGTACACAATATCTGAGGTTTCTGGTCTTTGCAGCAAACAATCTGGAAAGTCTGGATTTCCATAAGAGAGACAGCTGTGGCCATGTGTGTTCACTCTCTTTATTTCAGGAGATCGCAGAACTCTGTGAGGGGGAAAAAAGAGAAACAGAGGATTCAGTTTTCTGCAGGCAAGAAGTCAGCGTCATGCAGCGTTAAGCAAGATGACTAAACAAAGAACAAACTATTTAGTTTGGTTGTTTGAGGGCATAGTTCTATAGTTATATGGGTTTTTTTATAGACTGCAATTTCAGCACTAAGTGGTGGACAGCTCCTCTGTACAGGCGGCTCCTTTTTCTCATCTACCGACAGCTTTTGTCAGACATTTTATAAGCACCCACCCACCTTCCATCCCAATCTTGCCATCGCCGTCCCTATCTCCTGCCGCCATCAGACTCTTGGTCTCAGCCACAGTCAGCTCCCTTGCCCCCGGAGAGAAATTCTGAAGGAAGAGTCTGATTGGTGGAGGGAAAGAAAATATCAGTGATAAGTTCAGACTTAAATCATCACAGACTGTATCTTCTCTGATGACATTTCCTCTCCCCTCTAGGCCTTTCTGTAATGTTGTAACCCAACCCCCCCCCACTCCCCGCTTATCACTCACCAGCCCTCCCCTCATATATTAACCAATTCATTCATTGAGGAAATGCTGTTCCATTCATGTGCTGACCTCTGCCTGAGTACACAGATGTAACACACATGTACAAACACACCTATCCGTACCACCCTGTGTCCTTGCTCAAGCTGTTTAACCACACACATACGCACACATACACATACACAGACTCCATCCTTACTTGAGCTCCTCCTCCTCAATGTATCCACTCTTGTCTTGGTCCAGGACTGTAAACACTTTTTTCCCATCAGCCTCAGATGAGCCGGTCAGTCCCACTTGCGCAAAGAACGACTTGAAGTCAAATGTGCCCGGAGCTACGTAGGCAAAGAGAGGGAGAGTCAGGCAGATGTGGGAGTGTGAGGTCAATCACTGAGTGACAAGAAAACAATGATGGTAAGGGGCTGAATAGAGATGTCGCATTTACTCATTCGCTCAGATGACTTTCATTCTTCAACTTCTGACATTTAACAATATACACCCCGTAGCGCATCACTGTCTTATACCATTACAGGCTATGTCACTGTGCCACTGAAACAGTCAAAGCACACTGAATATGGCCCATGGCTTTAATGCAAACCTAAATGTTAAAAGCTACTCACTTATTAAGCTCTTAAGGATGGAAATTCTGATCTAGGATAAGTTACCTTCAAGTAGTTGAAAATGATTTACTGAAGCAGGCGCTGTATGAGAAACTGAAAAGATTTACACTGAGATTTAAATAATATATCATCTTTAAATAAGGGATGGGGACCTTAAAAATGATATCCCTAACCCTAAAGTGATTTGTCTGCTATCCCCACCTTCATTAGACATCCTCCACTTGATAAAATAAATCATAAAAATGTGACCTGCTTTTATTGATACATGCAAAAAAAAAATATGCCAGACAAAGTTCGAATGTTATTTTGCCTAAAACATTGCTAAGAGGGGGGGTTTCTTGAATAAAGGGCATGTAAGCACTGACATTTGATTTTCATTGGAGCGGTTGAGCAGTGTCTGGCTTGTCATGCAGACATAATTGCTAGAGATAAATAATTAAGTGCTTTGGGATGTGAGGGCTGTATAGCTTGTGTGATTTGGTCTTCTCTGTGTGAATGCTCAGCATAAACACTTTGGTATCCGGGTGGTAACTGCCCTCCTGCCACATGGCTGCCAGGTTACCTGCAGGCTCCCTGTCCCCACTGTGAACAACACATCATACATGCTGTCCCCCTATGGGAGTGGGAGTGGGCTTAACGGCGCCTGTGTATTTCTCTGTGCAACATGCAGGTGGATGCACGCTAATTTATTGTAAAGTATGTGTTCTTGTGTTAATATTTTGATGCTTGTTAAGTGTGCATGAGTGTATGTGTATGTGTGTGTCTGTGTGTGCTGTCTGACTCACCTTGACAAGCCTGGACCGCTGCCTTGATGTCCTCATCGCTCAGCATCCCTGCAAATGCCATGGTCCTCTGTGGCTGCCTGAGGGATACACACACATGGAAGAAATGCAAAGTGACAGTGAATGAAACCGGTGCAGGTGTTTTCTGCTGTCAGATAACAATCTAAAAACAGTCAGAACTTGTGCATTGATTAAGCATTATTGTTCCTCTGTGGGTAGTCTTCAGGTAAATCAACACTGTCAGAAACCATGTAGCTGAGTTGCACCTTTTATCACTGGGGCTGCACCATTTTGACAATGAGGCACAATCACACTAATAAAAGATATAACTCTGTAGACTTTTGTTTTCCTCAGTGGGATATTTCATTGTATGACATGGTTTAAATCATATGAGAATTGGCCGAGCTTTGCTTTACAAAATGAAAGAAATTCCCTTCCCACAGATAAAGTTGTTGCAAGTTGAAGGAGCAAACACAAAGAGGGCTTCCAACATCCTATTTTTTTCCTCCTATATTTTAACATATATCTCCGCCTCCTGTAAAGAGAAAGAATTGAGATGCTCCAAGGCATGAGCTCACACACAACTGACAGCCATTGTCACAGAAACACTGCCATGCACACAAATTTGCAAAAAGCTCGGTACTCACCGTGCTTCAGGTGAGGTTTTGCGCTCTCGGAGCCTGTGATGTGCAGATCTCTGCTTCTCTTGCCTTGCAGCTTGCAGCTTCGTGATCCAGAGTGCAAGAAGCAACCTGACGTATCTGTCCTCAAACCCAGGGAGATTTCCCCCACGCCACAGAATGCCTCCTCCTCCTCCTCCTTCATCAGTTAATCAGAGCAGATAATTTTCTCACTCATATTGTTTTGTAAACTTGCATGCAAAATAATACACAAAAAATAAAAGAGATTTTCATAAAGATAAATGCATTTTTTATGTTGTTTATGTTTATGTTGTTTATGTTTATATATCCTACTACTTCTGCTTTTATTGCTACTGCTACAATAACCAGCGCTACTAATAATGTTATTACTATTGTTCAAATTAATATTGATAAGGATAGTAAAATAATATTATAAAATACAGCAGCAGGTATACTCAGGAAATGCTAAACCTTTTGGTAGATGAGATGAATGTGGTCATTATCACTATGTGGTCTTAATTTTAGCAAAAATTATATCTGGTAATTAAAAACAAATGTGCAGTGAAAACTGTTAATGAAAAATTGAATATGCAATTGCCATACTGTAGGTCTCACAGTGTCTGAATAAGCATACACAAACCACTGCAGCATTAAATTTTGATTAAAGTTTATGACAAATCAGTTATCACATGAAAGCCAACGATATTATGACAGAAAACAAAGTGCAGTTATATATTATGTTGATTTCTTTTAGTATATTAGTGTCTTTCATTTGGATTAATGACCTGTGACAACTCAACTTGACCTGTTTAAAAGAGCATCTGTTCTCTGCTATTGTGATAAAAAAAAAAATACTATTCAATTTTGTTTGTTTAAATTTTGCTGTGATTGATTAATGATGGTAAATATCACCATCATAACACCCAACAATATTAATATGAAATCATTAGAAGAAAATGATAAAAGAAAAGCAAAATTCATAAATACATAGATCACGATGCTTAAGCCAAGCCAGCATCAGAACACCGGTCAAATTACCCTATCTGTCTATAAAACGCTGTTTATGGTTGGTCGTAAATCCAGAAATAAACATTTAATATAGACAGGTCCTCTTTCCTAATCAACACTGTGTGCCTCACATGGTTGGCAAGTGACTAGATGTAAAGGCTTCTTCAGCTTTGATACAAAGCGCAGGATTTACATGACTGATAATGAAGCTCGAAGCTGATTGGCTTTGTGTGCTCAACGCGAAGACATCCTTTGTTGTGATTGGCTCAAGTGCTTGTCAATCATTTGAAGTTTTACGCCCCATCCAGTGATGTGACGTTGTACAGGAACATGGCGCTTTGGAGGAGAGGTGGCTGATGATAGTCAGGGCTACTGATTAATTTCCTTTAGCTAGGTTCTTTTAAATAACACTAAGCTACACAGATCAAAGATGATAGGCCGTGAAAGGTGATCGCTCGTTTTGTCTCTATGGACAACGGAACACTACATTTGGTAGCGGTGTTTGCTGTCGTCAGCTGAAACTGTTAGCATTGACATGCTAACTGAAGCTAGTTAGCGGGCTAACAGCAAGTCGCCAAACAGACAGAAAATATGCTTGTTTATGTAGCCTACACTGACGTTAAGCTCATTATAATCAATGATTAAAACACTTAATTTAGCATCGAGCCAGCCATTTTTTGTTTAGAACGACGATTCCAATTAGCTAACATTTCGTTAGCTAAGCTAGGAGGATGGAGAGCCGCCATGGATATGTTTTGTTGCTGGCCAGTGGGATTTTTCTGTCGGCGTTTTGGCTGTCTGAAGGTGCCCCTCTACATTATCCTCACAAATCAGGTGAGACAGCTGACTGCAAGCTGATACACGACTAAGCGATTGTTTGCTCACTCACTATAACTGCTGTCTGTCTGTCCAGCTGCTTAGCTAGCAGATGTTTCTGTCAGCTAATATTTGCTACCTTGGGTAGCTGTTGCTAATCAGCAGCTAAAAGCTAACAACACAAGAACCTGGCTGTATTTCCTGCTAACCAGTGAAGACTGTTGTCAGTATATGAACACAACTATTGCTTGTTTGGTCACACAGTTTACAGAATATCAATTCTGTTTTGGTCTAAATGGACATGTAACGCGTTTAACAATGATATAAATCAAAAGTAACAGCATGTCATCGTCACGACTCAGCTAATAGCAAACTGGTAAACATAAACATTCCTCTAGCAGTGCTCTGAAAACACTTATTAACCCAGTCTGGTTTAAATATGATTGATATTTAACACAATTTATTCATTTTCCAGGTAGCAGTCATGTGTCTGGGTTAATGTAGAACAACCTAACTACAGGTACAGAGTTGTTAACCTTTCAGTAGGGTTGGTCCAGTCACTGACACATAACCAAGTTTATAGGGCAATAGAATGGATGTTGGCCTACCAGCATGGAAACACTGTTTCTTCTTGTTTTGAAGTGAACCTTGAATAACCTCTTTGATGTTGAGTATAGTGTCCTCACACTTTCCATCAGAGGTCTTCATCATTTGATTATTTTAGGATGAACAAAAGTGTATTCATAGAACAAAACAGTTTGTCATTTTGTCAAACACCAATGAGATTTTAAATAAAAACCACTTACAGAAAAACTGATTGTATAAAAGTTATGATAACAACTAAATTCCAGCAGTTTTGTTTGGGATATAGACAAAACTTGGAACAGATCATTTTGATGATCATGTAATCATTTAGCAAGTAAAACACTTCAAGCACTTAGTGGGTTACAGATTTTCAAATACAGGTATTTGTTTCTTTCCCTTAATTTCATCCCAATACATTTTGGATCAGTCAAAAAAAAAAAATGTGGATGAATTCAGCTAGATGAATCCATTCTTAATATTTATTATTCTGAAAATTAATGAATCAATCATTGCATTTGCAGTTTAGTTGCAACCCTAAAGCTGTGGATGGCATAAATCCTCAAGTGACTGGTTTTTGTGTTTTCTTTCTCTTTTCCTTTCTTTCTTTTTTTGCAGCCTCTCAGAGCAAGATGCTCAGTCAATGTGGCCTCTCTTTGTATAACCTGCCTCCTCAAGAGAAACAAATACATGCAGATGTGAATATGTTGTAGTGGCGTTCGGTAATGTGTAACTGTAACACATTCCAATCTTATCAGAACCAGTCAATGATTAGCAGTGGTGCTGTTTGCTTAATTATAATACAACATACAGGAAAGCGATGTTGCAATATGAGCATAGTTTTTATGCTTTAATTACATAGCAACCTGTCCTTTGCCCTGTTTTCCCAGATTTACTTTACCACTGCATACAGAGATGATAGAGTGATACCTGATTATGTAAAGTTTTGCTCTAGGTTATGGATTATGGGTGAGATGACATATATTAGATAAGAACTGAGCTAGTCGCTTACAAAGCCAGTTTTTGAGTGACATGTTCTCTTTTTTCGCTCATCAAACATGGTTAAAGGTAGATAGGTCAGTTTTGATGGGAGTGTCATTGTTTAAATGTACTAAAAGCCAGGTCATACTGGTATGTCTAGCCTGTTCGTCAAGGTGAACATTGGCCTTAACCTTCCACTACACTACTTGGAGCTGTGATCATTGTCTACCACCTGAAGCTGTAGGGAATGCTCCTTTTACAAACCAGCCCATGTTTTATGTTGCTGTCAAAGAGCTAAGTCTTTTGCCTTGTCACAGAATATAACAAAAGAGAACTTGTGCAGGTGTTGTCCATATAATGTTTAAGACAAAAATGGAAACGTAATGCTGATTTGTTACTGAAAATGACAGAATACAGTGTTGTAATTATAGACCTTTTCAAGGGCAGCCATAAGTATCGGCTGCTTCAGATCCCAGGCTCTTCATTTGATCGATGAGGCTCGGTGCTCCTTATCTCAGCAGACAGACAAATCTTTTCCGAACCCAAAACATGCCAGCCAGACAATGCCATGCTCCGTCCTGTATATAACTGACAGCACAGTCATCCACTGTTGTGCACACTGGTGGGTAAAATCTGCAAAAAATGGGTCAGCACCTCCTCTGCGTGAATGCCTACTGAAATATGCAGTGGAACCGAAATAAGACCTGGCAGCTCCCTGCCGTATTGGTCCCAAAAAACCAGTTGAGTCATTTGGTGGGGCCTGCCAAGTCATAATATGAACCCATGACTCAGATAAAGCCTAACAGAGGAGAAGTGATCCCATGTAGAGCTGCCGTGACCCAGCTCCTGTTGTTTTCTATCTGACTGCTGCTACAGCCTCTCTGGGAGTCCTGCACTGCCTGGAACCCTGTTGCTCTGCTGAAACAGACAGAGAGATGTTTGTACCAAAAGCTGCCTGCAATTACAGCCAAATGTTTTTCACAGGATTATTGTGAAGTTAAGCTTTTTATTCAATCCAATTGTAATACCCTCTGAATGATTGCGCCTGTCAGTGACAGACACTGTTTTCGTTGGTTATAATTATAGATGGGGAGAGTGCTTGATGAAAAACAGCCACACATGACTTATTTTGAAGCTGAAGCTGGTACATTTTGGTTTATCATCATGGTTCATCATGGTTTCATGATGTTGCCAGTCTAGTGCACATTATGAAACACAAGTATTTCATATCAGGATGGTCCAAAGCCAGAATCAAGCTCCATGATATCAGTTTGATGCTTTATCTCATGGATGTGTGGTTTACATGATGGTTTTTCTTTTCCAGTCTCTCTTATGTGTGGCAAAGTGGGAGACCCCAGGCAGGGGTTTCCCTGTCACAGTACAAAGCTGTAGTGGCACCCACCCTGCTTTGTTGTGTGATATTGGAACAGTACAGTGATGCATGCAGTAGTTGGTTGCTCTTCACTTTTAGGGAGATTTAAATTTTGTACCTGCAACTGGTTTTAGCTGATAGACTTGCATAAAAGTGGGGAATAATGTCCAAATGGGGATGTAGACCCAGCTTCTAACTTTGGTTTACAAAGCTGCTGAGCCTCTGACAGTGACTATCATTATCACAAAATGTTGAATCAGTGCAGTTTGCTTGGAGGCACAAAGCAGTGAGCAAGTATTTATTTTTTAATTAGCCACATTTCAGCATTGCTTAAGGTATTCTCAATTTCTCTCTTACTCATTAGCAGTTCATTGTACTTGTGTCTGTTTTCCCTATTGTAGGGAAAAATGTGTTACAGGGTTTCAGGGTTATCAAAGATTTAGATCTAGCAGGGAAAGTCTGGCCGGTGTTGTGTCCGTGATACCTCACAATTTTTTATTTTTTAAATTCATTTATTATTTATTTCTTTATTTTTGCCAGTGTTCACCTTGTATGACATTTTATGTCACATCCCTCCATCACATGCTGATGATATCTCTAGATTGTTCCCATCATTCGTTTTCATCATCTTCTGTCTTGGATGCGTCATTGTTGTAGTGCTATATGATAATGATAAGTTATTATGTACGAGGTGGCTTCCCTTATGAAGACAAATTCTTTGTCATCGTCTTCATTCAAATTTTGTCCATTCAGTGCTTTTCACTGATGCATGTTAAGCATATTAAGTCAGGTTAGGCTGCATTATTATACAACCTTCAGTAGCTCCTATAAGACTTAGCAATGCCTCATCACCTCCCTCATGATGTCCATGATAAATTGCAAGGTAGGAAACACTTTAATTTAACAGATGTAAGTACACATCTCCATTTAGAGCTACATCCACTGGGCCTGTGTCCTGACTATGGACCCATTTAATCTTTAATTCCTCCTCTCATCAATACCAGACTCCTCAGTCTGAACAGAGAAGTATGTGGAAAACAGAAACAGATCAGTAATGGGTGAAATATCTGTGTTTCTGGTATTTTAACCATTTACAGTTTGCATCATAGTAACTTTTCCTGAAGGCGAAGTTGCAGGCAGTGTCTTTGGCTGGGCATGATGTAGAATTGTAACAGTAATCTCAGAGGTGGGTGAAATAAACTTTGCATTTTGGCACGAACATCAGTTTGGAGGGTATGGTTCCCTATGTTTTCAGTGCAGTAAGGAAAACTTGAGGTGCTTTGTGAAGACATAAAAACGGCAGAGTGTGTGGAAGAATTTTGTTTTGATCATAAGTAAAGAGAGCAGATTAGGCAGTCCTTTCTATTTTTGTCAGTGATAGCTTGGTGTACTGTGGCAGACATGAAATGAATCTCAATCACCGCTGACACTTTGGATCATAGCTAATGCTCCCCGGGGAGTTTTAAGTGATTGCTGCTCATCTCGTCTGCGTTCTAATGGACTGTGCTGTCTGGACACATAGCTGCTCCATCTGACCAGACCTGACTAGTTGTAAGATCACTGCTCAGCCTGTTGGTTGCTCAGCTACTTTTCAGCCTCTCCGAGCTCTTATCACAGATTTATTTTGAAGGGATATTTAATTCATGAACATCTTGTGGGAAGGCAGAGCTTGGTGCCAGACCTGAAGCCAGGGTTTGTCTGAAGTTGCCACGGTGTCGCCCTAATAAAAATGATATGGCCATTGGGTTAGGCAATGGTCATGTGGCTAAATCTGAAAACATGTAAAAATAACTTGCATCCTCACTGGCTTTTCACATCTTTTTAAGAAAATTCTGTTCACACTGAAGTGCCAAAACAGTAGGGAACAGTTACATCTGCTCCTCTTTCACCTCTTTTTGTTGGCAAATAGCAAGATTATAGATTAGAACCATCATCCAGTAAGGTGTGACAAAAACATCCCAAGTTTCTCCTTGGTGTCAGCAGTTAAAAACTTTGTTCTGTTGCTTCCTTCTCTTAGTGTTTCAGTATTCGTTTGACATTCAAATCACTTTGTGATTCTTTTGTCAGACTGTGTGAGTCTAAAATTGATTAATCAAAAAGAGTAGTTCTAATAACTAATTACTGTGCTGCTGCACTGAGAGCAGATCACAATTTTCTGCTTGTGAAATCCTTAAACAACCTGAAGAGAAATGCAGATTAATGGTGACGCCTGTATTGTGGGATAGGCTATATGGTATTCAAAACAAGTGACCAAAAAGAGGTTTTGGGATGACAGAAAATTAGATTTTTATCATAGGAGCACAGGTGTGTCTGAAGGTTTGAGGTTGAGCCACCTTGGAAAATTGAAAAATACCAGTTTAATGTTGATGCCTAAACAGAGAGGTGTTCAAATTTAGAGGCTTAGTGTAGACATATTGACCTTAGTCTGATTTCTCGTTTGTTCCAAAGTAGACTCAGACTGTTTGTGTTGCATTCAAATCTCCTTCAGGTGCTGATGTGAAAACACGAGACACCTAAAAGCAGGTTTGTAGTCTGGATGTATTCAGCACCCGCTTTCATCTGTCAGGGATTTGTAGCTCAGCAGAAGGAGACTCAGTAGGTGTTGATTCTCCCTCCAGCAGACAGGATGTACCTGACAAGCTACGACCAGTGGGAGACAGAATAAACACAGGAGGGAGAATGGGGAGGAGTGTCTCACACAAAAAATTCTCGCTGGTCTTTCTGCGCACGCTCTCGCTCACTCACACATCGTGCCACATTGGAATACGATGTAATGGGCTTAGATTATGTTTGCATTTATTACAATATGATACAATATAGGGAAATTAAACTTGCACTTGGATTCAGCAAGTCTCCCAGCGAGAGACATCCTTAAAAGAAAATTCAAGCCGCAAGTGGGAGGGGTTGACTTTAATTTCTTCTGACTGTTCACTCACAGTGAAGACGAGGTGCTGTGACCAGTAGTCATACATTTCAAATGAACACTTAGAAATGAGCAGTGACATTTGGGAGATGAGAAAACAAGGTGGACGTGTGGTGAGAGAGCATGGTGACAGTCGTCACACTTACAGCCAAGAAAAGGTTGAGCTTTTGTCAGAATTAAGAGACACACAACAAAGTCTATACGCCTGACCATCAATGTGAGCTTTCAGGGAGAGCATATTTTTATGTCACCACACTAAACAAATTCTGCTGTTGTGGTAGAGTCAAGTCACATCTGGTATAAACTGCTGCTTTATGTAATACACTTTTATTTTCTTTAATTGGGCCTCTACAGGTGATATATTTTGCATATGAAGCAGTCTTTGGGTCAGATATCTTGTGCTAAATTGGAAATCACTTTCAGTAAAACAAAAAGCTTTAGCTCTGTAAATCGTCAGCTGGCATCAGTAGTGGCGAGCGTGCAGTAGCTGAGCAGCACAGTGGGTGGGTTTACGAGGCTGTTGTCAGCCCTGACGCTCAGAACTGCTGGGGCAGCAGCATCCTCCTACCCCAGTGCAGACCCACACCTGCTGTCACTGCTGCTGCACCATCAGCTGCTCATCAGCCAGTGGAAACCCCCACAACTGTCTCTCTGAATGGCTGATGAGGGATAGAGGGATAGAGGATGGTTTTCTGACCTAGAGAGTCACAATTATTGTCATGTCATGTTTGCAGAAATTGTAACCTTTAAAGAAAAATCACAGTTTACGCTCTTTATGCACGTACATATAAATATATCAGAGTTATTGTGTGTCTCATTCAGTGTTACAGCTTGCTATTTCTTCCCACTGCAGTGGAGTTGCTGGCGAAATAGAGCAATAAGCTCGAGAAGTTTCATTGCAAAGACACTGTGCAGGGTATTTTTATTGTCAAGCTTAAATGTACCTTTGTTGTGGGAGAATTTAGAAAAAGAGCCAGCACACTTCTCAGTGTTCTGTGTTACTGTCAAACACCCCTATGTTTATACTCATATTTTAACAGCACTGTCAGGTACCTTCCTTTATTCTCTTCTAAATTAATTTTGAAGCACAGCTACAAATGTGAATGATTTAGCAAAGTTTCTGTCTGTTTTTCTCGTTTCAGGTGGAAGCACAGGCGACACCGTGTCTGTCTCTCTCTACCTGTCCCTGGTGGTGTCGCTAATGGTGCTTGTGGCCTTGGTGGTGTTGTTAGTGAACTGTGTGACCTGCTGCAAGGAGAGGGAGATCAACTTCAAGGTGAGAGTCTTGGGAGGCAGGTAGCCAGACAGACGCAGCTCCGCCTGCTCCCATGCAGGCTATGCCTAATGAATACAGAGTGCAAATGGACTTTGATGGATGGTCTATGAAGTTACGTTCAGTTGTGACAGATACTGTGTTGTAGTGTCATGGCAAAACTGTTTTGATCTCAGTGTTTGTTTTTCGTTGATGTAGGAGTTTGAGGACCACTTTTGACGATGAGATCGACTTCACCCCGCCGGCAGAGGACACGCCCTCTATGCAGTCTCCAGCTGAGGTGTACACCCTCGCTGTTTCTCCTGTGGCCCTGCCTGGACCCCCACACCTCCAACCACCTGCTCGCCTCACAGGTTAGACACATGCATACTACTACATGCATGTACAAACTTTTAGTCCTAAATATTTTGGCAAAATGTATGGAAGGTTAGTGTGTTTTTGTGCGCTCTCTGTCATGTGCCTTTTATAGGATTTACTGTAATTGAAAGACATCTGACTGGGATGTGGTCAAACTTGAACTACCTGATATTATCCAACTGCAGGTGAAACTTGTCAGCACAGTCTTAATTAAATTGCTTTGTGGTTGGTTTCACAGAGGGATCCACAAGCTTCCAGGTTGCACGTCATAATCTGAGTTATATCCAGGAGATCGGCAATGGCTGGTTTGGCCAGGTTAGTTTTTTTCCCCTTATAATTCACAGGTCTTACAGTGTCCCAAAAATAAAAACCCAACCAAATAATCTGAATCTGTCCAGTGGAATACACATCTTTCCCCCATATTTAAAATGCGTTAAGCTAAGTTTCTACACTTGCTGGCATCCCTTGACCTTGAAAAATCATGTGGACCTGGAGAGAGAACTGGTCTTTTTGCCTATATGTTGTTTTCTAAAGTGTTGTCATGTAATAATAGGTCCTTCTGAGTGAAATCTACACAGATCCAGGTGGAACCAGAGTGGTAGTGAAGGAGTTAAAAGCTAATGCAAGTGCCAAGGAGCAGAATGACTTCCTGCAGCAGGGGGATCCATACAGGTATCCTTTTCTCTCTAACCCTCTTGGCTGAGGACTATTATTATTTTTCAGCATGTTTAAAAATTATTACCTGATCTATTTTATATTTACCTCAGTTACCTTTTAGATATGAGTGTGTGGTATAACATCCACTCAGTAAATGTAGATAAAAATAGTTTTTATTACATCAGTGTAATGTTAGTAGCTCCCTCTACCTTTCTTCTTACACACTGCATCAGATCTTATCTCCTTCAAAGTCTTAAAGATATACAGTAGGTATTATTTTAAAGCTTGGGCTTCATGTTCTTTTGTGTTCACAGGGTGCTGCAGCATCCCAACATCCTCCAGTGCCTCGGACAGTGCGTTGAGGCGATTCCCTTTCTGCTCATCTTTGAGTACTGTGAAATGGTGAGTGACTACATGTTATTCATGGGAAAAAAATAAACCATCAGCCAGCAGTTAATGTGGGAAAAGTTGTTGGTGTGTTTGAGTGGAAAAACAGCTGAATAATATCCATTGTTAAATAAATTATGTTAATGGGAATGAAAGTGATGTACTATAAATCTGCCATGATAAATATCTCATTCTTATTTTGAGACATTGTGCAAGTTTTCCTCCATTCAACCAACAGTCTTAGCTCACTGGTGTCCAATGATTGAGAGATGGTTTATTTACTTCTTGCTATTTCAGCACCTCCTCACTCAAAAAACTGCATTAATTGAGAAATCTGAGAATTAGCCCTTGTCACTCTGTTAAGCTCACAGACTCATAGGGCAGGACCCCTTTAAATACTGTCCAGCAAGCATGCATAGCTGACATGCCCTATTGACAATCTGGGCTGAAAGCTTAGTGTCTCAATCCCAAAATTATTATCTGTTGATCTTTCCATATTGAAGTGACTCAGACTTCATCATGGCAGCTGATTTAGTCACAGTTTCTCTTTATCTTTTCTGGGTGGGCAGGGAGCCCCCTCCCCTACCCTTCCCACCCTCCTCTGCCCCCCCCACCCCCACCCCACCTGCCCCAAGTCGCATAGCTAGTCTAAGCCTGGGACTTCTCACATTCCCACCTTACCCAGTAAAGCAACAGGCTCCATTTACACTCCTCTGGTGTCAGCTCCACCAGTTGCTGTGTTTGTGCATTTTTATGAGTGGCACCTTGTGTATGACAGAGACTGTTGAGTTCAGACTAAAGTAAACTAAGCTGTTCCTAAAGAAACTTACAGGGTGCCCAGCGATGAACGCAAGAAACCAAAAATGTAACCTAAAAATATGCAACACCTTAGTGTTGATTTGATTTATCTTAATAGGACAAACCTTCACAATCAGAAATACGGTGCTCGTAGTTGTGTAGTCTTAGCTTTTTGTGTCATGGGCTCTAAATAAGTAACCAGGAAAATAGAAAACACTGCACATTTTAATGCAAGCCAGTCTGTAATCAATAGTACATGTCGTCACATTACATTTTACCGTACATTACAGCCGCAGTATGCACCATAGACTTGATGACTTGACATTTTTGCATTACATTGAAACAGTGATTGTATTCTGTTATGCTTGTTATCGGTTGACTGACTGTAAGGTGTGTGTTTGTCAGTAAGCACATTTACCATATGTGCATCAGAAAAATTTAATTCTTCAACTGAAATGGCTTAAGTTATAATTAATGATTTAATTCAAAAAACAGAATAGAGCTACATTAGTTTGACCAAGAGCAAAGCACAGCCAAGTGTGTAATTCATCAGGATAAACAGGTGTTTGTTCACACGAACTAGTACTACAGCTGCAGGAATAACCACATAGTTTATTTTCATCTATACCTGACTGTAATGTTGAATCAAATGACCCCTGTCATATTTTGGCAGCTTCAAATTATCTTGTGTGTGTGTGCGTCTGGGGGCACTGGTCCACCCACCAACTACTTGATGCCAGAATACAGGATTCCCTTTTTCGTGGTAACCGTGAATGAGCTGGCACAACCTGAGCCATAAAGTTAGACTTAGTAGTTGATTCAAGGAAAACATCACATTCATCTGGTGCTACACATAGAGCACAGATGATTTTTCAGTCGTGCTCCTTGGACGTTAAGCCGTAATTTATGTGCTTGCAGGAAAGAGGAAATGCATTTCTGCTCCTTAGGTGACACAAATATTTAGCGTAACTCCGCCTCCACCTTGGCTACCCATTTGTCCATCCTGGTAACATGTCCAGCAGGATCCAGTTCAACTTCATCTTGCCAGACATTACATATATTTGTTTGGCCGGAGTATTGTCAGCTGTCCGGGCCTGGCCGGCGTCCTGGCATTGTGGTCTTCCCAGCCAGCTCTCGTAGTGTTTCTGACAGGAGATGGAAGTGAGTCAAGGTGAATGACTTATCACAAGTGTGTGCGGGTGATTAGGGAGGACGGCGTGATGAAGAGCAGGTCCTGTTTGTTGAAGGTGATAATGTGTGAGGGTTGCACAACTGAGAGATGTCTATGCTTATTATCCCTCACTGGGTAAAGAGTTTTGAGCCGGACCTTGTCTTACACAATACTCGTCTCCTTTCTTTCAGTATGAAGAAATTCTATTTGCATTGCCTGGACTTAAAACTTCAAAATAAAATTAAGTTAATGTCGAATCAAGTGCTGCTGAGTCTAATTTCTGAGGACTTGTCTGTGGCCTCTCCTGACTTCAGGCCATGTCAGTCATCCCTCTAGATGTCGAAACATGAAATGTGACACTGCAGCTGCGCAGTGGGACAAGGTGAATCCCAAAAAAACCAATAGACTGTGACGTTCCCTCAGACAGCCCGGTGATTGATGGTGGTTTTTCCGTCCCGTATCACCCGTGCTGGGTAACCCTGACTCAAAGCATTTTAGACATCAAAATACATCAAGCAACTGGTGCAGGGGCCACAGAATGTCACATACCGTAACGTGAGTGACAGCCTCTAATGCATGCATCTCCTGCCTGGTGCCTGGCCAGGACGTTAGTCAGACCCCTTCTCTGGTTCAGGGTCTCGGACTTTAGCCAGCTGACTTTTGGCTTTTGAAAGTTGTTGATCTTCTTCATTTATTACGTCTGTATAGCAACAATCCTCACAGTGTGATGGAGGTGCTCTTTATGTTATTGTCCTGGCATTTATAAAGTTATACATTATTGACCACGATCTTCCTTTAGGCACACGGAGCATTATAGTCATCCTTGTGGGTAAAGTTGCCCTTATGTGGTCGGTGTCCCTTTTTGACTCCTTTAGGCTATTTAGCCTTTTCAGAACTTGCTCTAGTGATGGTATTTCACTTTTTAAATCAGGATTGATCTAACACAGACAGCTGATTGGTTTCTGTGTAATATGTAATATGTTGCATATTTTTTGTGATTTTGAACCTAGATTTCATATTTATTTCAATCACCCACTTGCGCTGTTTAACTAACAAGTAAATAAACTAACAACAATCAGATCATAGCCTGCGTCTAATATCAACTGGCAACATGAAGGACAAGCACTCAAAATAGCTTGAATTTTTTTTTTTTTTTTTTTTTTTTACATAACTCAATCATGTGGTGGCTGAGCCAGACATGCATCCGTGCGCTGGGAACTTGGCACATTCTTGTTTATTCGTGGGTCAGACACAAGGCCTAATTGTTTTGGCCTTTCACAGTTAATGTTGTTTCATTAACAGCACCGGATCGTCCCCCTGGAACCCGGCTCTAATCACCTGCTGCGGAGCCTTCACATATAAAGACAGGCAGAGGGTATCACTTAACATACATTGAGTATAGCTCTTCTGTGAAAAGCCCTTCTCAGAGCTCACTTTTTCTTTTTTTTCCTTGTGTATGTGTGTGTGTGTGTGTGTATGCGGGGTTGAATGTTGTTGAAGCAAACAAATAGTGCTTACGTAAGACTGATCTAAGCTGCTTGTAGTGAGATAGCTCAGGGAGAAGTAAACCCTTTGCAAACACAAACTTGCACGCTCAGTAACTGCATGTGACTTGACGTTTTTCTCAAGAGTGCTTCATATACTGTATGACTCCGGTGTGTGTGCACAGTATGTCCTTATTAGATAAATCCTCAGGGTAGCTCCGTTCTCTTGGCCAACCGGGAGTCTCCTTTGCTCTGACTTTGTGTGCATCTGAGATCATGTTCTCAGATGCACACATAACTTAAATGACCCTTTGCTCACACATCCAGGAAGTCAGATTTAAATAAACCAGTCAATAAAATGCTCACTATCTCAATTTGTCAGCAAAGTCCTGCACTTTGACTTTGTTTTCACATGCTGTAGTGGAATATCACAAAGGTTTGAAGTACAGTAAACTGTTTCCTAACCATTGTACAGTCACACTGGTAAACTGACATGTGACATTTTAACATAAGACTTCTTTCTAACCGTGTGTGTGTGTGTGTGTGTGTGTGTGTGTGTGTGTGTGTGTGTGTGTGTGTGTGTGTGTGTGAGAGAGTGAGAGAGCCTGTGTTTGTTTGTTGTGTTGGGGCTGTAAGTAATGCTCAAAGCACCTCATCCTGCTTCCCCGCAGCCTTTTCTCCCATCCACTCACAAGCTCCGAAAAGCGACCGAACACAGGCACAGTTTATTTCACTGACCTGAGCTGGACTCTTTTATTTATAAATCCCTGTGACACAGCATAGAGGTCCATTAAACAGCGTTACCCTTATTTGGTCGTCAGCAGTGTGAAGTGCTGAGGAGACAGGAATAGGGGAGCCTACTGCCCCTGTGTGGCAGTTTGAGCACAGTGCATTCAAACAGGACCACTTGTTAAATTCCCCCTATAGCTATAATACAAGTAAGGTTGAATGTTTATCTTTGATACTGATGATCTATAATGAAACTGTGTGTGTCTTTGTGTGTGTGTATGTGTTTTGCAGGGGGATTTGCGGGGCTATCTGTCTCAGCAGGATTGGATGTTCAGAAATGCTGAGTTGCTGCAGCTGCAGAGGATGGCCTGTGAAATTGCTGCTGGTGTCACTCACCTTCACAAACACAACTTCCTGCACAGGTAGCACTTCAGAATTGCAACACTAAAGCAAACGCCCAGGTTTTCTAGACACACTAAGCTAAGCATTGTCTTTTTCCATACACAGTTTTTCTGTCAAAGCAAACAGCTGCTGACTGCGGCAATGCTCGCTCCGTCAGTCGCAGCTAGACATGAAGACGTTGTAATTACACATTTTAATTACACACTCCTCAAATAGATGCTTTACATTTCTCACAGAGCCCTTGTTTTATGCTTTTGTGCCCATCTATATACATACCTATGGAATAGGTATGGGGTAATGTTAGTAAACTGAATTTTGTGACCACTGTCTCATTAATTTGGGCTGCTCATGTCTATTCCAACAAACCGATGTAATTTGGGTGTTCAGATTTGTCTAAAAATGTCATATATTTTAAATTAGGCAAATTTCAGCTCATTAAAATGACACCTTGGCTCCTCACATAAAATTCCCATGAATATGGCTGCCCTAAATGTTTGGATCAAGCAATACTGTTACACATTTTTCATGATGATAGATACATAATGTTTCCTGAGGAGTGACAAGAGTGACAAACCTCAGAAGATATGATTGTAAAGACTTGGGTCAACTGTTTTACATTAGCGCTTAGTCTCCAACCAGTCTCAGGAGTACCAGTGTTCTCCAAAAAAGGTGCAGCAGAGCAGCTCCGTTTCATTTTCATTTTTACCCCATCGAGTACTGGATGTCTGGCTACTAGCAGCCAGCGGGGCACAGGGGTGGGGGGTAACATATGATGCTCCGCTCATCAGGTCTATTTTGCATGCTCAGAATAAGCTCAGAGGGTTCCAATTACACAGCTCCCATGCATTGCCACAGTGTCAGCTGTCCGCTGCCAAAAGGATATGATGATTCTGCGCTTTACATGTAAAAGGATAGCCTCATTTTGGGCGTTGTGTTTTAATCCTTGTTACAACTCAAAGGAGGTTATACAAGCCTCCCTCCGTGTGAACTAATTTAGTTTACAATCGTAAAAATGTTTCTGTGGCACTTTGAACCACAAAAAATCAAAAAAAAGGTTACACAAACTGAGTACAGCCACATGCAGGGAGAACTGAAAGAGAGGCTGTTGATGGTGCAGTGCCACAGACACAAATCCCCGAAGGCAAGCGCTGCCAAGGTTACTTAAGATTTTTTCTAATTTGAATCATTAAACCAGAAACTCAAAAGCTTACATTTAGTTCATGTTCATTCAAATTCTATATTTTTTATTAATGTTAATTAAACCATAATCACATCTTATGATTTTTACTGAAATTGAGAGACCTCATTATTCCAGCACTTAGCTTCACAGAGCTTCATGTAATGTTACAGTATGTTTTGCTGTCTACCTATTTGTAGATCTTTTGTAGAGGTTGAGTTCTGGTGTCAGTGGAGAAGAAATTGTGCCAGTTTGTACTCGTGCATTTCTTTGATCTTTAAATAGGCCTGGCACAGCTGCTGTGAAGATTCAGCATCATTGTCCTGCTGAAAAATGAGTCCTCCTCAACAAATCAAGGAGTAATGGTGTGAGACTTCTCTCCTGTCAATATGTGGTTGATATTGTACAGGTTACCAAATTCACTTGTTTAGTCTATGAAACCTTTAAAAAATTGTCAAAAAATGTGATTAGGCAGAAGGTGATCTCATCAGATGTCTTGTTTTGTTTGATCAAAAACCAGTAAAAACCCCAAATATTAAGTTTACAAATAAGGCAGATTTTCTCTTTTGAGAGGCTGAAATCTGCCTGCATTTGGCATTTTTTTCACTATTCTTAATCGAAAAATTAATTAAATGATTAAGCAACAATCAAAAAAAGTTGTTGATTATTTTTTGTTGATCAACTTGTCAAGTTGTCATTTCGACTTTATTGTAGAATGTATGCTCAGGTGTGCCGAAATGCTACGATAATAAGGTGTAGATAATCCTTTTATTGTTTTTTTTTGTTTGTTTGTTTGTTTGTTTTTTATCTAAAATGTATATAGACTTTATGAAAAATGCAAGTTTTCAAAGATGTTTTTTGGATGTGAAAATAATGTTTTTAGCCACAGTGTCATTCAGGACCTAAAATGAGCCGCCATTTTCTTTTCCCCTCGATCACAGATAAGACCAAGGAATGGCTTAAATGAAGTTAGACCAAACTGCTCTAATGTCTTATGGCATGGGAGTGATCACTGCTGTGCTATGCATCAGCCTTGTAGGGTTAAAATGTTGGACCTGTTTCCCCATTGCTGTGTTACTGTATGTTTGGCCCTCAGCCAACAGCAGAGGACATGGGGACAGGAGAGTTTAAAATAAATCTCCATTTATCTTACATAGGTTTCAGTGGGTCTGACAGTAGCTGGGACATGTGCACACAAGAACACTGGTGTCAGCAGTGTTGTCGTTAGCGTAGAGGACTTGGAACTTGTGCACAGGGAATGCCACAGGGCTAAAGGGAAACTAAAACCTGTCTCTTCATTCAGTGTGAATGAACTACCATATGTCTTCTTAATGTGCAGGGACAGCCTCAGAGCTCCTTACCGCCCTCTTCTGGGTGATGCACAAAAGGTTTACATAGCTTGTGTTTCCCTCTAGAAAATATCCTGCTGCTGTATGCCTGAGTCAGGAATAGCCTCTGTGAAGAGCAGAGGCAGAAGCTTGTGTGCTAATTTCCTGGTTGCCAGAGTCATTTATGATCCCTGCCAATTTCCCCTGTCCTCGATTCTTGCACTGTAATCTTAGCCTTTGAGGTTAAGAGCAGATGGTAGATTCCTTTTTGATCTAGATAAGATTAATTTCATACTCACTTGATACCAGTCTTTGCTTTTTTTCTGTTTTAAAAAAATGTGTTTATTAATTTTCTTCATAAACAAACATACAAAAGACAGGACCAGACGGAACAGCAAAACCACACAACAACTACAACAACAAGCTGGGAATAGCAACACTAAAACCCAAACAGATCAGTTCTGGGTAAATGTGGCAGGTACATTATGCAACTTAGAGTGAAATACATGGGAGCTAAACAAAGAGAAAAAATGAAAAAACAAAAATAAATAATACTGTTTTTTATACAAATGCTCTCGTCAGTATAGCAGAAACATTTACATTAATATAGTCAAGAAATGGTTTCCATATTCTTTCAAAGGCATTAGTTTTGGAGTACAGAAGACAAGTGAGAAAGTCCAGAGGTATGCATTCCATTATTGTCCTGTGCCATCCCAACACTGAGGGGCCCTTATCTGTGATCCAGTGCTTAAGAATATTTTTCTGGGCACAAAATGTCAGGACATTATATAGTTTTTTCTGATACATATCAGTAACATGATCATTTGGAAGACCCAGAAGAAGGGAAACCGGGTTGAGTTCAAGCTTTTTTTCAGAACCTTCTGTATTTCAAACAAGATATCGTTCCAATATTTTTGTATTTTTACACAAGACCACTAGCAGTGAGTACGATCACCAATTTCTGTCTTACATTTAAGACCAACTAGAGAGACATCTTTTCTATATTTGGAGAGACGGTTGGGGGCAGCATGTGCTTTATGCAGAATCTTTAATTGCATCGCTCTTGTCCAGTTTACAAACAGTTATTTTCCTTGCATTATCCCAGATGTCATCCCACATCTCCTCTGTTATCTCAACACCCAGTTCCCTCTCCCAGACTTCTCCCAGTGTCCGAGCGCAGAGATTTGAGCAATCCCCCAGACTGGCATTAAAAGGTTCTAATGGCAGCCTTGCCCTGAGAAAGAAGTACTTCTTTCTCTATCTGTGTGACATTCATATCAGCAAGCAAAGAAGTATCTTTTATAATAAAATCTCTGACCTGAAAGTAACGAAAAAGATCATTTCTTGACATGTCATATTTTTCCATAACCTGATTGAAGGTCATGAGGGTAGGACCAACGAAGAGATCACCCAGGGAAACGATTCCCTTAGCTGTCCAGTATTTGAAAGCTCTGTCTAAGGTTCCTGGGAGAAAATCAGGGTTATCAGTGATCGGGGTGAAGACTGACGTAAGCCCTGATCTGCCTTCCATACGCTGTGTGGTCCTCCATGCTCTAACAGTATTAATTGTAACTGGGTTGCTGCAAAGCTTTTTGATACATTTCAGTTTATCAAAAAAAAGTAGATTTTTTTGAGGACAGTTGGATAAGGACTTCTCGATATCAAGCCAGATTGAGGAAGCATCATCTTTAATCCAATCAGCTATGTATCTTAAATGGGCACTCAATTGATATCTCTTAATATCTGGGAGGTCCAGCCTGCCCATAGCACTTGATGACTGCAACATTGACATCCTGATCCGTGGTCTTCGTTTCAGTCTTTGCTTTAACTTTACTTTGTAGACACAAATGACGATACACAGGCTTAAAAAAAAAAAACTGGCAACAAGCATCAGCTGAATATCTGATTCAAGCGATGATCCCAAACTTGCCTGCAAGCTTCATAATCAGTGAATGACTTGGTTAATATGAATTTGTAAAGTATCTAATCCACTCCTATATGTCATGTTTTACTCCATAGTGATTTGGCTCTGAGGAACTGCTACCTGACTGCAGATCTTACTGTCAAAGTTGGAGACTATGGAATTGGACCCTACAGATACAAAGTAAGTTGTTCAATTTCAGATGTTTTCTGCATAGAGGTGAATTAATGTTATTACACCAGGACCTGTTTACACAGCGATACTTTAGACTGGTCTGTTGACTAAGGCCAGTTTCTGTTTTGCTCTTAAATATCCAGCCTTGATCCTGTGAGTCTTGTGCTATCTTTTGTATGTTGTTGTGGTCATCAAACAGAGAGAAAACCTTTGCATTAAGATGTAGCTGTCTGATTTGCAAGACATTGCTCTTACACTTATGGGCATTAGAAACTCAGATACATCAAATAAATGTTCCAAATGCCAAATGAGACAAGCTCCCCCACTGCGCTAGCAGCCCAAAGATACAAGGCCCTCTGAGGTTAACGGCGCCATCTGGAGTCTTTGTGTGTATCAAGAGAGAAACATACGCTGCACTACAAGGGTGTGCGGGGGAGACCATGGATCCCTGATGGATCAGTCTATGAAGACACTGTTTGACTGATGTTTGTTTGACTAATTTATGATCTTCTTTTCTGATGGGGATATTTTAAGACCATTGATGGAATAATAATCTAAAAAAAGAGATGAGGAAACTAAAATGAAATGAGGAAAACGTATTCTCGTGATCAGTAGTTTGCAAAGAAAGTAACAGAGGGAAAAGGTAATGAAGTGTTTAGCAGTTTGAAGCAGATCGACATTGTCTTGTTGTTGTTGTGGTTGTTGTTTTGTTTAACCACTTAACTGACACCCCTAAAAATAATGTTCCCAAAATAAAAAGTTCTTGAGCTTGTTCTTCAACCCCTTTTACTACAGCCATAACTCTGCTCTCCTTTGAAAGGTCGCTCTTTACATTTTACAACTTAGTAGTCGGAATGAGTTTAAGAGGTACTCAACCAAAGTTACAGACATAAACATGGTGGAATTATTTGTTGAGCTCACATCACTGTAAAAATCTGTCTTTGTGTAAGCAGCTCCAAATAACCTCACAGAAAATAAATTTTGTTGTCGGCTATGCAGGTGTGATCAATTCCACATTTCACTGAAGAATTAACATTGTCTTCTCTTGTAACTTGACATGCTGCATATGTCCTAAGGCAGTTCTGTCTGCTGCATTGCTTAAATACTGCTGATCTGACAGTTTGGCGCTCTGAATTTAATACTCATAAGATAAGGTCACCCTGTGAATCTATTTCTGTGAAGAAAGGGAGAGGCAAAGTGAGAGTGCAGTGCCTCAATGAGAGCTAATACACAACTAAATTTCTCCTGTTTGAGTTTTCATGAGGTTTTGTTTCTTTTATTTGAAGTGTCTCTTATTAAGTTACACAGTTCAAAGAAATAAAATACCGTGTTTGACTGAAATACTTTACAATGTCACTGTAGGAAGATTACATCATCACAGAGGATGATGTGTTTGCTCCCCTTCGCTGGTTGGCTCCTGAGCTGGTGGGCGAGCGCCATGGGGGTGTGATTACTATGGAGCAGACCAAGCCCAGCAATGTGTGGTAGGTTCAAGACTGCAGCTCTAAATTGACAGTAGATGACATGTTTAAAAACCCATAACTCATAACGACTGTGAGTGACGCTCAGGTTAACCCAGATATAATTTAAAATGACAGGTTTTAAAATCCATTAACAGCTATACTGGCTTATTGAGTATTGTTCAATTTAATAGATATTCCCTCTAGAGTTATGTCATATAATCAGAATTTACATGTGAAATATATTTGGAATGAGATTAAGTGTCACAGTAAGTTGCTCTGTAGTACATTTCACTGCTGAGAAAACAAGCCCTTTCTGCCATACCAGAGCTTGTAAATCCTAAACAATCAGGCTAATATCCACAAGAGGGGAAAAAGACACTGACAGTGCACCACCTAAGCATCTCTCCACATTGCACAGTCTTCTCAGCCCCTCCCTGACTTCACAACTCATCGTCCAAATGCTTTCCGGTCATAAATTTCAGACTTATGTAAGGTAGCTCTAGTTACAAAAGCCAGATTGCCCCCTGAATAAAAATGTGTTGATGTTAAAAATGTCCCTCACGTAAAGAGTAACCCAATAGTGTTTGAATTTAGCCCCTTGCTATTGTAGCTGTTTTATGAGTCATGTAGTTTATTTTAAATCACTTTTTTTCTATTCATTAACAACTGCAGTAAATTCCAACAGCTATTTTAACCTCACTCCTCTGTAGGGCCTTGGGGGTGACATTGTGGGAGCTCTTCGAGAATACTGCTCAGCCGTACCCACATCTGTCTGACCGCGAGGTTCTCAATCATGTGATCAAGGAACAACAAGTCAAGCTCTTTAAGCCACAGCTGGAGCTGCCTTATTCTGACAGATGGTGAGTCTTTGGAATATGTGTATTAGAGCGAATTATATAAAATAGTAGTGTAAAAATAAGGCTCGCAAAAATATACCTTGTCTGAAAAAGAGATGTCTGTTTTCCCTGTAACGGTAGGTATGAGGTCCTGCAGTTTTGCTGGCTGTCCCCAGACAAGCGGGCTACAGCAGAGGAAGTGCACCGTTTGCTTATCTACCTGCGCATGCAAGGCCAGAAGGACATAGAAGAAGATTTTGAACAACGCTGGGATGCTCTCAAGCCTAACCCATCCACACGGCAGACCACTGTTAGCCACTCCTCTTTCCCCATCTTGGAACAGTTTGCAGATGATGCCCTGCGGCAAGAAATCGATGAAGTTCTCACTGTCACTGAAACTAGCAAAGGTCTCAGCTTTGAGTATGTTTGGGAGGCAGCTAAGCATGACCACTACGACGGCAACCATGGCCGCTCAGGCATGGACACAACATTGAACTACCACAGCATGTTCTTTCCTGTTTCTAGTGAGGACATCCAGGCCCATTTCCCTGATCCTCTAGCCAGGGCATCTGGCACAGAAGGTGGTAACACTCCATCAGGAATACCTGGGATTGTACCAGTGTTTGATGCACAAAAGCCATCTAATGGTAATGAATATTACATACAGCTAGAAGAACAAGGGGAGAGCAGTGTTGGGGAAGATGGAAACAAAGGACAAGATCTGGACTTTGGTTCAGGCCGGCAAGACTTTGTTGTTCTCCAAGATGTCCGCCTGGATGAGTCTAGCACTGATGCTGACTTTTTCCACCAAAGCATTGACTCGAAGGATTCCTATTTACCAGACAGTCACATCTGGTCATCTCTTGAAAATGACAGCCCATACCACACCAACATTTTCACAGAGGGAGGGTCCAAGCAAGAGGACTCCCCTTCCTGGAGAGAGAGTTTTATGGAGCTTTCAGAGCGCAATGGGAATCCTTTCCATGAAGATGCACCTTTAGAAGTCCAAGAGGCAAATGAAGATAAACGTTACAGGGATTCTTTTTTAGGGGATTGTTCAGAAGCCACTCACCTGGCGGGGCCTGTGAAAGTGGAGGGGGAGAAGACTGATGTGATGAGGCTTCTGAACACTGAAAAACTCGCAGACAACTTTATGTTTCTCCAAGATCAGAACCTAATGAAAGATGGAACTAGTTTCCCAAGTCCACTGCAGAATTTTCTTTCACCTGGCATAGCCCATGAACCGGAAGAAAGATTTAAGATGAGTTCTTGGGACAACCTTGAAACGTTAGGTAGCTTAAACACAACAGACACTCTTTCAAAACCCACAGCAAGTAGCACATCCTCAAGACAGGACCTTTTAGACTCTCCAAATACCAGCTTGGGGGGGTTAAGTCAGTCTCTGTTAGAAAATCAAACACTGGTGCCTTCCATTACAGTGGTCACAGAAGATAACACAAGCAACCAGCTGCCAGTTAGAATTAGTTCTTCCACCGAAGACCTTGGTCTGCTGCAATCCTCAGACAGGGGTATAGACTCTGGTTTTGATTCTACCTCAGAGAGGTTTGAGGTTCTTATTGGTCATGCTGATGGCCACGCCCCTGAATTCTCTGAAAGTGCCAACACAGACTCATTGTGCACAGATGCCAAAATTCCCAGCCTTGAAGAAGACCTTGGAACCTCAAAGGATAGCACTCAGCTCATAGGAAGTAAAATGCCAGAAAACCTGCAAGTCCAAGCCTTGTCCTCAGCAGACAATGGACACAGTGAAGACCTAACAAGCAACGATCTGTTGAGTGAACTAATTGAGGATGCTGACATAGAACTGGAAACCACTCTGTCTGACCATGAAGAATCCTTTATAGACACAAATGGGCAACCTCTGGTGAGATCTTCTCTGCTGGTCTCTGGGCCATCTTTGGACCAGATCAGCCAAGACAGCTTACTGGAGGACAGTATGTCCACCACTCTACCAACTGTAGACAATTCAGCCGAGACACCGGACTCTCTAGACTCCCTTGACATCCACAGGCTTGGGGAACAGGGAGAAGAGTTGAATGGTCAAGTAGCTCAACACAAACTCCAGCCTCCATACAAAATATCAGACAGCGGGTATGAGACAGAGAACCTAGAGTCCCCTGAGTGGAATTTTCAGCCCAATGTCAAAGACCAATCCCCTGTAAAAAACGGCATGAGCGTCGCCAAAGAGGAAGAAGAGGAGACAGAAGAGTTCACATGGTGCGACAAATCTAGTTCCACCAGAAATCATAATTTCTGAAGTAGAGGGTGTGCTGGATACTCAAAGTGAGTATCCCAGTGAAGACCAGCAGCCAGATCATGTAGCTCCTGCTGAGGAACCGCTCATGGGCAGCAATTACAGAGACTCTGCCTACTTTTCAGACAATGAATCAGAACCTGACAAGAAGTCTGAAGAAATAATTGGAGGTTCTACTGAAACCACGTTGCAGAGAAACTCGACCGACGAGGTCAGCAGGCTCTCTGGAGGTCCAGCACAAGCGGTTAATGACGAACGAGATGTAGATTCATTATTCTCTCAGCAGAAGTCATCTGTAGCTGCTGAAGCACAACTTGAGGCTGGAGAAACACCTGATACTCCTGTTGGCAGCACATCACCTGAGGTTGATTTAGATATTGCAGAGAAATGTGAAGAGGCGGCGACCAACAGCCATAATGAAGATGGAAACAAATCTGAGTTTTTCAAGGACATAGCATCTTCTGATCAGCCAGATCCATCAGAACAACCAGAAACTTCAACTCCACTTCCTCCGGTTGTCCCATCAAAGCTGACGCCAGAGAACACAGGTCATGCTAAACTAACCAGGACTTACGCCAATGATGGTCATAAAATGAAAGAGCCGGACATGGAGGGGCGTTACCTGGGGAGGCGGGATGGCTCAGGTTTAGATGCACAGGAGGACGGGGTGGATGCCGACGAGGAGGACGAGAACAGCGACGACTCTGACGATGACATTCGTGCATATCAGCTGCACAGCTCCAGCTCAGAAAGCGAGGATGACACTGTGCATACAGTGCCGCTTATTGTCTCAGATGATAGCAGAGCAAAGAACCTGAAGAGCTTGTTGAAACCCACCACCCTGAACATCGAGGCGTCATCTTCCCCGTTTTCTGCGAGGAGCAATTCAGATAACTCCAGAAGAGCGGTGTCCTTCTTCGATGATGTCACTGTCTACCTGTTTGACCAGGTAAGGTATCGTCTATTTAGGTTTAGGGGTTAGAATTTTGTATTTGAAACTAGTAAGACATGTTTGTGCGGCCATTCTAATTAAAATTTGATGCGGTCTGGTTTAGGAGACCCCCACCAAGGAACTGGGTGACCACTCTTCAGGCTCAAACAATCAGGTACCAGAGTTCAGCAGTCCAGCGCCCACTGCCAGCTACCTGAACCGGTTTGCCAACTCTGAAAGCTCCACTGACGAAGAAGGTAACACCAAAACTCGCCAAATGTTTGCAGCTACTGAAAAACTGTCTTTGCTATTACATGTTGTGACTCATTGTGTTAAATCCCTACAGGTGGTGGTTTTGAGTGGGATGATGACTTCTCCTCCCCGGCTCCTGCCTTCCTGCCCAAGACGGATCAAGACCCAGTATCCAAGGCTATGTCCTCATCTGCAGCATCTCGCTTTTCCTCTCCGACCCCTGCAGCGGGGCGTGTGCTGGAGCCCAGGTGGTCCAGCTCCTCAAACTACTCCCGTTTTTCTATCTCACCGGCTAGCATTGCTAGCTTCTCCCTCACACATCTCACCGACTCCGACATTGAACAAGGAGGCAAGTTGAGCATGGTTTCAACACCAAACCTGTACAGGTTCAAAGCAGTGATTCAAAACCTTTGGGGAATACATTTAGTATGCTTTCTTGATCAATACCACTCCCATGTGGCACGGTAAATATGAAGCTGTGGGCAGCAGCCAGTTAGCTTAGCTTAGCACAAGATGACGTCAGTAACAAGAAGATATAACATGTTAGTGAGTTTTAGTCAGACTTTGTGCTAAGCTAACCAAGTAACCAACCAAATTCTTTAACCAAGACTGCGATTAAGTGTAGTTCCCAAAATGACAAAATGATCCTTTAAAAATGGTTGATTCTCATTGCGATCTTCACTGTTTATTTAAATCAATGTTTAACATCGACAGTTCCACCATCCTAGCTGACATCCTTAATAACTATTATCTGATTATTTTGCATGTACCATCTTCAGTAGGTCTTAAGATAATATGGAATAGTCAAGTTTGAATAATATTCATCAATCAGTTGAACATGTTTAAACTCTTCTTCCTCTTTTCTTCACCTCAGGAAGCAGTGAAGATGGCGAGAAAGACTAGCGTGATAAATGAAGGGACCATCATTTGTCATCACAATATTGAGAAACGAACCTATACTCGCACTTTTTTTGGGGGAAGGAAGAACGGCTGAATAAGGACAAATGACGCGGCTTGTTGGGCAAACCGCGGATGCTTCTCTCAGGCAGAACTGTTCTTCATGGAGTTAGCCATGAAGAACAAAGGCTGTAAAACTGACTTTCAGCAAATAAGACAGACAAGGCCCAGTCCCAGTCTGAGCCACATCACCTCTCCAGCTTACATCAGTGTGTGTGATTTCAGTTCAGTGCAATTCCACTTTGGAAAAAACAAAACAACTTAAAACGGGCCTAGCTTCTAAATGTTTGCTTTAAAGACTTATCAAGCGCATTCCAAGTGTTTGGCTGCTTCTTTTTATTGTGTTTCTAAGAGCACTCCTCCTCCAGGACTTTTGCATCACCAAAAAGAAAAAAGAAAAGAAAAAAGACTTTCTATGTTCTTAATTAATGGACACACTGAGCTGGCAAACTTATCACTACAGCCAAATAGGAATAAGCTCTTTGATTTCAGCAGACCTAAAACTGACGATCCAAGCTTTTTCTATAACATTGTTAATTTTTCTCCTTCATGTTCTGCAATTATTTCAGTGGTTGCCTTTTTTTTTCTTTTTGGAAGAGTGATTTGTTTTTTCGTAACCTTTTCGTTGGATGTAATCACTATCTCCTAACTGGAGAGAAACTGCGTGGTATCCTTCTGTAGCAGCATTTGAAAAAGAAGGGTTGAAATTTAGAAAGCGCCATCCATGCATAGGATGATTTGATGACTAACAATCCCTCATCTACAGAGGTGACACACTGTACGCTCCTTTATTTATGCTTGAAAGGAGCATTTATAGGAAGTAGTTTCATATTTTTGAGACATCTCAGTGAGAATTGTGGGTGTTATTAGACAAGGGTTGTCATTAATCCTTTAAGGGGCGGGTTGGTGGGGGGGGGCATAAACAAAGTTATTCATGTAACACTTCATTTTATGCTCTGACATGTGCAGCGAGTTGCTCGGGTGGTTCCCGTCTCAACTACTAGTCACTGGGTTTTGTCACAGTGCCTGTTGACGCTGTAAAGATGGCTGCTCTCCTCCATTTATTATTATCACTACAAAATTTCAAAACACACGTGAAGTTAGATTGTGTAAAAAGTGAGAGATTTTATTTTTAAATGTCAGAATGAAGAATTGTATTGAGCTGTATGTAAAACAAATGTGCAATGAGTTTCATTAATTGGTTGAAATTTGTGTAGGAAGTTGACAGGATGACCCAGCGAACGTGGTGGAGTTTTCTTCAGTAACATGCAGGGACTTTATGCTTCTTTAAAAAAAAAAAATCACTACTAGAACAAAAAACACTGCTGCTTTTATCAACTTCAGTGTCATGAACAGAGTTGTCTGCCTTTGGGGTTTTTTTTGTTTGTTTGTTTTTGCTTTTTTTTTTTTACTTTGTGTCAAACTTAATGAACTTGTTCAGATGGCATTTTCTTCCTGAAGGACCCCTCCTCTCCAGTTGAAATTTTTGAGCAGTTCATCGTTGTATCTCATCATTTGCTGGCCATTCATTGTTACTGTGGCTGTACAGGGTTGGTTGGGGATGCGTCATGATCGGTTTCTGGTCAGTGCAAATGGTTGTGGATCAAGATATGCTTCCCCCTCCCCAAAGTTTTCATGTACAGCTATAAAGTCAGTTATTTAAAACTGTAGGTTATACAGTTACTGTGTGGTTCTTTCCTTTTAATGACTCAAACACCTTAAATATTTTGTCACTTATGACCTGATGAACAGAATATACTTCACCTGTAGTAGATAATGTCCAACTCTCCCTGCCCCATACAGAAGGCACTGTATCTTCTTAGACAATGTTAACCTCTGTTAAAAACCAGCAGCCTGTGCTTCAGTTAAACTTGAACATTTATTTAAGGAAATCTTGTTTTATTTGACTTCAGTATACATTTGCTTAATCTTGCACATTTGAGAAATGTAACTTAATGTTGAACTGTACTGATGTATATAAATGTTAATTTTTTTTTGTCTGTAAATGGGAAATGATGTAACTGAGTTATAGGTAAGAGGTTTCATTTTGTAACTTAAAGCTGAGTTGATCAGAGGAACATATCACAGTCATCGGCTACAAAGCAGTTAAATTAAGACACAGAAGCGGATGTGAATTCATTCTGTCCTTTAAACTTGTAGATTTTAAAAATATTTTTACTTCATATTGATCATGCTTAGTGTAATTGAATGAAATGTTTATAATTACACTGTTTAATATGAAAATAAATGCAAATGAACTTCTAATCATTGCTGGTATATTATGCAGCATGCTTGCTGTGGGCTGGCTGCGCATAGTAAATCTATGTGAATGAGTCTGGTGTTTTGACAGGCAAGGAATCAACGTAAGCCAAAGAAATCAATCTGGCTCTTAGGATGAGAAAGGCTGTGAATAATGCTCATGTGCTGGTTGAGTCCTGATGAGAGAGGTGAAGTTTTGTTTGTTACATAATGTGACACCCACAGGCCTTGGGGCATCATCTGTTGTGGTCTTCCTCTGCTCTCTCTCTGCTTTCCTTTTTCAGATCTCCCGGATCGCCTAACCCCCTCCCACTTCATTGAGGTAAGTGCTTCACCTGCCTGGGGCCTTTAAAATCTGGGTGAACAACACTCTCAGCTCGCCACACTCACACTCACAATTGCTGATTGAACACATTAGGTTGCTTATCTTTAGTTAGCTTAAATAGACTTGTTGTTTATTTGAGCTGTTACAGTGTGGACTTCTCTTCCTCATTATGCTCGAAACGAGCCAAGTATAACAAGTGGGGGGCTCGTCTAATTCTCAGTTGTTGACACTCAATGGGTGTCACAGTGGAGAGGATGGGCAGATAGTCATAAGACTTGATGTTGTGGTGTGTTTTCACAGGCAAGGCCCAGAGAGCTTATTCTGCCCTTAGTTCTGTTGAAAGTGGTGATTATGCTCAGGTTAAAGCTGCAGCTCTAAAGGCATGTGAACAACAAACACTCTGTGCTGAGTGCCAGCAGGTCAGATGATTTGTGCTACTGAAATAAAAAATGCATTTTTCATATTGCTGCTTTGGAATGAGTTGGGCGCTAAAAGACTGCTGAAGGGAGAATGTTTCTCCACTCCCACCATTAAAATCTGAGTTTGATATGTGTATGTGAATGTTACGTGGAAACGCCCAGTGCACACACACATGCTTTACAGTGAAGCAGGGAATATCTTGTTTCCAGCAGTTCAACTTATGAAAATGAAGATTTTGGATATTCATATATTTGTTTTTTTTCTGTAAAGGAGTGAATTGAACTTTTTTTGTGGAAAAACCACATGATACAAATTATTATTCAAAGCAGAATATTTTTATATATGAACATGTTTGGAAGGGCTCTTAAATCCAGATACGTTAGTCATTTTCTCACAGTCAAATTAATTCAATTAAATTCACTGCAGTTTGCCCACATACTGTCAAGTGCTGTCAGTTAATTTTCCAAACCTATTGTGAAATGATGTCAGAACATGTTGCAATGTTTTTAGACTTTTATTTCATATTTCAATGCCCTTGTAAGATGAATGTCTGGTCATGGTGACATTCAGACCTGCTGTGCAGTTTCAACAGTCACGGTCATAGCAGTTGTGTGGATGGGTACAATACTAACAGGAAAAACTTGTCCTTATTGCAGGAGGATAGAGAGGTATTATCTGGTGATGTGGACTCAATGTTTTATATTTTTCCATTGCAGTCACTTGTAATCAAAGAGCAGTATATTTTCATACAGTATGAATATCTTAAAGTTTTGCCGGTCCTTTTGAAAAAGCCCTCAGCATTAGGAAGGCTTGTTGTAGCGACGGGGGCGAAGAACACTCTATTGCAAACATGTAACAGGCCAAAACGTGGAGAAACTAAATTCAACAAATGCATAGTAAATAAATAATTTAAATCACATGCAAATGTATGACAGGCAAATCAGACACAAAAAACAAACAAATCAAGATTCTAGAAACCAAGATAATATCGGCTACAGTGGGATCATAAGTATGTTTGAAAATGAGTTAGTTTGGTACCCAAGCCTTAGCCCTTTATTTACTGGAAGTCTCACCCTCTTAGGTTTTCACAGAATATTTTATCTAAGAATAAAAGCTATTGCTAGATCCCAAAACACCCAGTAGCCAAAGCCTAGTAAGAGCAAACACATGCACTCACTTTGAAATTTTTATCCCACAAGATCCATCCTGCATAAATGCTGTTGAGTTCCCCTTGTGCTTCTGTCGTGGGGAACAAGCCGGGGAGTTAACATTCATCCATCGATCGAGAGTCAGATCCAACCAAAGTATACAATATAAACTCAGTGGTGCAATTGTGCATTCCCTTTACATGAAGGGATAAGAGCCTGTGGGAGTCAAATGTACTGTAGATCCAGGCACAAACAGGGCAGGGGGAGTAGGAGATGGAGGGGTTGGGGGTGGGGTGTGTGTGTGTGGGGGCGGTGCTACACACCCACAGCGTTCCCGTTCACTTGTGTTGGAGGCCGCATGGGGAATGGGCTGCGTGGGGATCCAACGGGTGGAGGGTGGGGGGGGCGAGGAGCCTCAGCTGAGTTCCCCCTCACACTGATGTGCTCCCATCCTCCCTGGAATTCAAAAACACAAAAATGACAGTGACTTACTAACTTACTTGCATGTTACTTAACTTATACACCAGAGGGCACTAACAAGGCAACAATACACTGGAATTCTACTAACAAACACAGACTGTGTATTCAGAGCTTAAAATCACATCAGTGAGCCACAGTGAGGTGATGTGTTCCTTTATTATGTTGAGTGGATCCTATGTACTCAATACTGTCCTGCTGCTGAAAATACTCAATAGAGCAGCAAACATGCATTAGTCCTCTGCTGAAAATTGTCCACAACAAATGTATCATTTGCTTCTTTTTGAGTGATATTTGATAAAGACTACAGCGCCCAGCTTTTTTCAAGGAAATGACTGAGCTTCCTTAAGAAGTGAAACTATACATTTGTGAGCTGTTTGTAAAGATTTACGTCTTCCATAGCAACCAGTTGGCTCAGGCTCAGGCATACTGAAGAAGTCTGAGAGTAATTGGATTTGATGACAATAAGAAAAATATGGAATAACACTAGCCTTATTCTTTAAGCATGTCTCACATCCTTTATTTTAATCCCTTGAGTGCCAACAATATTATTTCAACATAAACAATGTAGCAGTGACCCTATGCTAATTATTGGATGAAGTCAACAAAAGTATATGTTTTCTTTTTTCATTTCATATTGCTCATGAAATGTGAATTGAAGGGTCTAAGTTTAATGATTATGCACTCACCCCTATACCATAGTCCCAGGACTGGCCCTTGGGTTGCATGGGTCCCACCCCCAGCCTGTGGCAGACAGCGCCTGCAGTCTCAGTGGGGAAACCTGGAACCCCGTCTGCTATGATCCACACCTGAAGAGAACAAGAGCACTGAGCCGAATGCCAGCCATTCATTCAGTACCTCTTAAAACTCGTCTTTTGACCAGTCTCACTGCATCCTGGCTTTCTGAGGTTATATGTTTCTAATGGCTTCATTAAATACCACCTTTTCAGAGTAACCTCAAACTGATTTCACGACCCCACTTCCTGTCTGCTCCGCACTGACCTGGTCCAGCGGTCCCACAGAAACCTTGGTGACGTTGTTAGAGATGAGCTCCCAGGCGGAGCCCTGAGGATAGCTGGGGGTGAGGCCCTGCCTGTACCACAAGTTACCTACATGACATTAAAAGGAGTTTATTTGCCATTTTATTTGCTCGTGTTCTCTGACTTCAAAGGGATTAAAAATATGCTACTCACTGTTTTCATCCACAGCGAAGACAGAGGTCCGGCCCACAGACAGCTGTCTGAGGGTCTGCCTTGGAGGAGAGGGGATGTGGTACCAGCATTCACCTGCAGAGGGACAACAGCATTGGAGCTCTGGCTTCATTTAGACCATTACTGGGTATGTTACTGGACACTGAGCCTTTATCTGTCCTCCCTGTCACGTATATTTGACATTTTGTCCTACAGACATGATACATTGGAATACTGACAGTGAGTTTCACATCCTAAACTTACCTGCAGGGTTTTGCTGGGACACCGATCCTCTGTAGAACACAGCTCCATCCTTGGCGATGGCCCACACCTGGTTGGCTCCGCCGATGGAGATGGACTTAAAGGGCTGATCTGTGCCTACATGTAGCCAGGAGCTGCCCTGTAAGACCACACGTGCCAGAGTTAGAAAGTGGTGTTATTAGCAATATAGGGAGTTCATCTTTTCCTGCTGCACTCATAAGTCTCGTCTACTTGTTCCTCACCGCTGGGTTTTGGGGGCTGACTCCCAGCCGACACAGGACGTCTCCCTTATCACTGAGGGCCCAGACTGGGACCTGCTCCATCCTGCTCTGGGCCAGACACGGCATAAGAGAGATGTCACTGAGTGGGATGGGTGGGACCTGCTGCCATGGACCTCTCAGTGTGATCTTACACTTCCTGTATGTAGAACACACGATCATTTTGATACTGCAGAAAACTGGGAATTGCAAACCACAGAAATGTGTCACGTGAGTGAGTGTGACTACCTCGTCCATCTTCTGCGCCTGACAAAGTCTTTCATGGTTTTGTGGCCATGAAATGTCCTGTAGAAGGAGAGAGAGAAATGAGATGAATTGTACACCTCTTTCTAACAATGCAGTTTTTTTCCTTTGAGTCCTTAGAAAGTGTGTTACATACACGGGGAAGTCTGCAGCGTACTGCCAGCCTTCTTTGTCTGTTCCTCCAGGGACATTGTAGTCCACAGACCACTCTGACACCTGAAACACAGAGTGATGGCAGAGAATTAGCTGGTGGTGAAATAAAATATAATAAGAATAAGATGAAATGTGTGTGCAAGAGGATTTCTGACTGGGTTTTAACCTCAGAATACCACCTACCCAGGACCACTGAGGAGAGGGAGGGTGTGTGTTGCCTTTGGTGCACTCTTTCAGCCCGCTTTCATCACTCCACATGGGGCGGTCTGTAGGAAGCCCTCTGGAGAAGTGAGCCGAAAACAAAAATGCCTTTAACAAGACAGCCTGGCCGACTGAGCACGACCTCAAAGATCAAGATCAACTACAAAGACTTTATTATAGAGTGTAAAAGATGAAATGTTCCTACTTGTCTGTATATCCTGTCATAGGGTTCCATCTTTGATTCTCATACACATGTACACTCCTGACATCAGTCTGCTGGTGCATCTGAACAGCATCTCCTGCAGCAAACACAAACATGGACACAAAATGTAAAGAAAGCACATAAGTGGTTATACATCTGTGTGCATACGTGTCTCTACAGCTGCAACAGACTGTAGATTTTCAAACCATGCTCAAGCAACTGCACACCAAACTACAAGCTGTTAGCAACAAGATTGTACATTGATTCTCTCTCTCTTCTGTTTACAAGTTAGTTATTGAAATTAAATGTTACACTGATTTTGAAGTTTTGTTGCTGCTGATAACATAATAGTTCAAAGGTTCAGTATCAGGGAGGGGAGTCTAAATGTGTGGATGGTATCTGAATTCTTTTTCAGATTGGGGATAAAACATATAAATGAGTAGATGTCTACAGGGGCAGGTTTACCCGGGGTGGGCTGTTGCCCATAGCGCCCGCTGTAGACCCAAGCGGTGCCGTCCCACCCGATGCCCCACACCAGCCCCAGACTGTTAGACTCTACACAGCGCAGGTGTCCCGGGACCTGGCGCCAGAACCTGCAGCACCATACAGCGGAAGCACTCAGCATTATTATTGTTAGCACACATGGAGGACAAAGAGCTGCCACACACAGTATGAAAGAGACTGGCACATTAGCAGCACAAATAATACTTTCACCAGGCAGAGCAGTAGGTTAGCATGTTAGCAACGTGTTAATTGGCATGTAGCAGGGCTAAATCAATGTGAACAAATTAAAAAAAGATGAAGGGAAACCAGGTCAAGACTATGAGAAAGAGAGTGAAAAGAAATATAACATCTTCTCTTCGATGTCAGTCTCACATG
The DNA here is from genome assembly GCF_001640805.2 of Lates calcarifer. NCBI lineage: Eukaryota > Metazoa > Chordata > Actinopteri > Centropomidae > Lates > Lates calcarifer. Next base: position 12,030,119 of record NC_066843.1, on the reverse strand, counting down.
AGGTCACAGGCCAGTGTGTTTGCAGGAGCCTCCAGGGAGAAGGATGGCTCGTGGACCATGATGTCTCCCTTTGAGGTGGTGGACCACAGGGCCTGTCTGGATGGGGGACCTGTGATCCCCCGACACTCGCAGCAACAGTCAGACAACAGGCACAACTGGTCAAAGAGAAGAGACAGAGAAACGACAGGGAATACGATCAGCAGTGGGCTTTAGCTACACTCTGCACATTAGTGTTTGTTGTATGATCTGTTTGCTCTACCCAGTCATTCATGTCCTTTTCAGTTTGTGCCGCCAGGACCAGAGGCCACCTCTGTTTGGTCCTTTGGGCTGTGTACACAGCAAAGGCATAGTGGCAGTCCCTGAGCACTGGAACCAGCGCCGTCACTTCATTTATAAACACATGAAGGTACTGAAATAAAGAGACAGGGAGTGAAAGGGAACAAAAGACAGCTGTGAGTGGACAGTTATGTGATAGCTGTGTCACATGTGTCATAACTTAGCAACAAAACCAACCTTTTTCTCATCATACTGTGTGTAATAGACAAAGAAAATGCTGTCCTTCCTGCCATCAGACTTGGTGGACTGCTCCAGAGCAACACCCACATCCACCCAGCGCTGAGGCTTGCAGTCCCTCCACCAGCGCAACGCACCTTTTCGCACCCACACCGACTGGAGAGGGAAACGGGACAGAGATGGGACCACGTATGTGTGAAGGGATGATGAATGTGACATGAGAGGAAATTAGTTAAAGAGAAGTGTTAAACCAATCTTACGTTGCTTCTCTCCAGTGGTTTCTTGCTGATCTCCTCTTTGTGCTCCTGCTGCTGCTGTTGCTCGCTCCAGGCTGCCGACTGAACTGGGGTCAGTGACAGAGAGCTGGTGAGAGGACCTGACAGACAGACATACAAATCAGATATGTGACAGACAGATGACCATGGAGGTAACACACACAGTTTATCTATACAGATGCAACAACTGAAACACACACACACATTCAAATAACACATATATAGGTATAAACTGACATTCAAATAAATGTTACAGTGAATTTTTCATTTCTTTAACTTTTAAATTGTGAGTGAATGAATCTTAAAGTCACTGCTCACTGGCTGACACTGTACCTGCAGGACTGAGCCAGCTGATCTGTGAGCTTGCATCCACATCGCAGCCTCCACCGGAGATCCAGGTCCACACTGGGCCGTCCTCTTCCCCAACACCATGAGAGGTCTCCAGAGTCCCCAGTGCGTACGTAGCAGCAACACCACCATCACCCAGCGAAGCCCCCGCCGCCTGTGCACTTCGAGCCGCCTCTGCCCCCTCCAGGTCCACGTTCATCCAGGGGACGTCTTGGCCCACAGCCTCGGGGGTCGGGAGTATAGGCGCCGGGGACAGTTCCTCGACCTCCTCCTGCGGTATCTCTGTGATGGTCGGTTGCGATGTGGAAGCCTTGTCGCGGTCTGAAACCAGGCTGTTGATGAAGCTGTCGCTGGCAGGGATGAAGGGTTTGGGGGCATCCTGCTGGGGGGCTGAGGGGGCGTCCTCTGCCTCCAGGGGAGGTGTAAGAGTGTCAGCTCCTCCTAAGGGAACTACAGAGGGGGCCTGCTGCCTCCAGGACTGGGGTGTCATTAGTGCTGTTTTGCGGGTCAGAAGGACCCAACTCTGAGTCTGAGTCAGTGCAGCTCAGAACTGAACCTTGTGAGGCCTCTGTCAGTTGGCCGCTGAACTCACAGTCGTCTCTATTAAACATATGGACAGAACAGAAAAAAAACGCAGTGTATATAGGAGTCAGTGTCATTATAAAAAGCACATACAGGTATCTGTATACAAAGATTGTGCTTCATGTGTCAAAGATTCAGCTCAATGATTTATACAGACCTAGGTGGAATAACCTCTTTACTGTTGCCCCATTGGGCAGAAACAGGAATCCAGCCATTCCCACTTGGTTCAGACGGCGTTACACCCATTCTGAAATACAGGCCGCGATCCTCACCAACTGCCCACACCTGACAGACAAGAGAAAGAAAAGTGGAAGAAAACAACGTAGAAAAACAAACGTGAAATAATGTGCACACCGACACACCAGTCGTGATATATCATATTAAAGAAATTTAGCAAGAACATATAGTCTTAATATGATAACTGTGGCGGAATACCTAGTAAATGTCAAATTAAATGGAATAAAACTTTTATTTGCTCTTTAAATATGCATCAGAGGCACTAGTAGGACACAAGCAACTGTTACTTTATAAGGCCATATACTGTAACGCTGGCCCCTGCCACCTCACACAAGCCACATCCATAATTGCTGCCCCTGAAATATGAAATATGGGATATGATGACGATGGCTTGGCCAGCTTCTAATTAGGGAGTCTCCCATATGTCAGGCCAGTAGGAATATAGTTGGGGATATATAAGGCTGGGCCTGAGGTGCTACTGCTGGGGCATTGGCTGGAACGGCTGGCTGTACTCGTGTTACAGGGCAGCCGCAGGGCACGGCTAGAGGCTAGAGGTAGAAGGGCTTAGGGGCTTGGGGGGGAAGTGTGGAGCCGGGGGGGGGATGTTGAGTTTGCAGTGCTAGCAAAGTCCTCAGCAGTGAGATACAGACTGAAGCCTCCCCCACCCTGACCCTGACCCCAGCCCCGATCTGGATTGTCCTGAAACCAGATCCAAAGAGGGGGCAAAGTGAATCCGTCAGAGGGGAAGTACAGAAGCTGGCTGGAGTGGAAGCTGGCTACAGTAAGGTTCAAAGGAGACAAAAAGGCTGAAATGCTAAAGTCAAGTTATATTCATTTCAAAAACTCTAAATCTATGAAGTATCTACTATCTCTCTTGTTTCCAATGCATTGAAATGTTGTGGTCTCATTATATTTTCATTAAATCAAGCTTTACTTCACCTCCTTTTAGTGTTTCAGTTAGCACTGGAGACTTGTACATGTGTGAGTATGAGGTTTTTTTTCCTCAGTAGTAATAAATTCATTGTTGAATCCACATTATACGCATCTTATAATATCATTAGATTATTCAGTTGAATTCTCCTGAATTACATATTCAAAGGAATATATTACCTGATCATTGAGTCCTACATCCACCATCATCATCTCTCCTCCGATGCTAATCCAGCCAGAGCCACAGGGATTGTGGGAGTTCACACCACGCCTGAACCACACCTTGACCCACACACACACACACACACACACACACAGCACAGATAGAGATATGTTACCACCATAATGAACCACAGCTGTACAACAGCTACACATGTGTGAGAAGTATTGATTCACCTTGTAGTCTTTAGTGACCACCCAGACCACACTGACTCCAACAGCCACATGAAGGGCTTCAACCTCTTTCCCTGGTGATTCCACCTCTACCCATGATGTGCCTGATTGAAAACACCAAGTGTTTACTCACACAACAACTACAAAAAACCAGACCAAATATAAGGAAACTGTCATTATTGAATGTGATAGCATTATGTTCAAATGTGAACTGCAGTGGCTGCTGACCGGTGGGACTGTCCAGGCTGAGGCCCGTACGGACCAGCAGGTTCCCATCCCAGAGTAAAGCCCACAGCAGGTCTCCAGGACCACATGACAACTGAGCCACCTCCTTGGGCACTTCTACCTCCTCCCAGCTGGAGCCCTCTGGCACCCGTGGGTGGATGCCCTCCCTGAACCACACCTATAAGGGGACAAATAGTCACAACAATAGACTGAGCAGGGTATGGTTTATTTTTATTTAACATGCTCTATTTTAATAGTATTCTTTAAAAAAAAAATGCAAGTACATGCATGTACCTTCAAGTGTGACTGTGAAAATCACATGAGGTCATGCTGCCCCCTTGTGGCCAAAACTTAGAAATGAACTTCACTTAAAGCAGATAAGTAGCCTGTTTTTACAGTGCCTGACAGTGACTTACACACACTGCCTTTGTCCTCATGTCGAGCAATGAAAAGCTACTTTTTGTATAAACAACAATGTGTTATCTCGGGGCACAATATGTTCGCATTAGGTGTTGGCAAACATAGAAATAAAGTGTTGTCCCTAGAGGATAAAGATGCTGCAAATTTTCAAAACCACAGTGGAGCATATAATCCTTCCCTAAATCAATAAAAGAAATGTTGCTCCAAGTGTGGGTAGAGTTGACTGACCTGTCCTTGTTGGGACACACCCCAGAGGTAGGGATACCTTCCAGACTGGTCGCTCATCTCCCACCCACCACAGCTGATGTCACAGAGTGGTAGCGGAGGTTTCCTTGGATTGTCCAAAGGGATCTGCAGAGGGACAGCAACTTAGCTCGAATCTCAGTCTCACCGGTGGTCACCCACTCTACACTGAGCTTTGGACAGTGACGCTCACAGGATGTTACAGGTATACACAGAAAAAGAGAGCGACCAAACCTTGGCCCAAGTGCCTTGTGCGATGTATCTCCTGTAGCGGATCCAGCGCCTACGACGAACACAGGAATTCCATTTCTTGTCTGGGGAGAAGTTGGCCGGGAAATCGACCGCATACTCCCAGCCCTGAAGAGAGACAGAGCTTTTATATTTCAACAGTCAAAATTAAAAGGAAATCAAAAAGACCGTCGGCAGGAAATAAATGAAGAGAAGTGTGTCTATGTGCTCATGAGGATATGTGTTCTTTCTCACCCCAGTCTGGCTGGGTTCTCCTCCACAGGTCTGATCCACATACCAGTCTCCCTCCCACTCCCAGCTGCGGGAGGGCAACTGGAAGCTGTGGAGCGGTTGAGGATTCATCCCGGTCACATCACTCCACGGCCAGCGGTCGGTGGGCAGCAGTGTGTCAGTGAAGCCGTCGACTGGGTTCCACCTCTGGAGACTCACACAAGCAGCACTTTAGCATTAATGTCATACAGCTATTAAAATGTTCAGCATAGCAACGTACAGGTTATTGGGCTGACCTGATTTTCATAGGTCTCCTCTCGGTAGCGGATGGGGGTCTCACTGGGCATCATGTTGAGGTAAACGTGGTGGTCACAGCCGATGCCCCAGCAGCGCCCCTTCCCCGCAGTGACGCGCTTCAGCTCCAGCAGCATGTCGTCCGCACGCTCCCAGCGCTGGCCAGCTGTGGAGAGGCTGTACACCCTGCCGTACACATCCACGGCCCACAGCAGCGTGATGGGCATGATGGCCCCTGAACAGAGACAGTAAGATAGCACTCATCCTTCCAAGCTGTCTACTATGTATTTTATGACTCTATGTACTTCAGCCTTATTGATATCCTGAAGTACAGTCATAAGTAAAGGCTGGATGTCCCACTCTGGTAGTTTGCATCACAATTATAATAAAAGTAATTTGAGCTGTAAGAAAAATACACATGTGAGGAGGTGAGTAACATCATGAAAAAAATGTGAATTTAGTCATGGCTCTGAATTTTAATTCATTTTGTGAATTCAGAAATTACATTCTGAATGAGAATTAAGTCAGAACTTTATTCTCAAACGTCTGACTTAAAATTCAGGTTGCCAGTTTGCATTTTGCCTCAAAGAGTTGTGAGTGGGAGGGGGACTTCCTGAGATGGAGGGAAAAATTAGACAAAATAGGGGAAACAAATTTTTATCAGTGGAATTGCTATTCATGTGTTTAACTCTCTGCAGAATTAAAATACAAAAATAAAGTACTGACTTTATTCTCAGGTTTCTCACCTGATTCCTTAGAATACATTTAACAAAACATTTACATCAAGGTTGTAACTTTTGTCTTGCAATTCTGTTTTTTTTTTCCCCCTTACGGACATTAGTTGGTGCCAATAGTTTTAATTTGAAATCACTGACCGGAAGTCTTATTTTTATTCTGACTAGTTAGCTTGACCTTTACTTTGTCGACTGATACTAATCCGCTACAGTATTGACTGTCACTGTGCCTCGGCTACCGCTATCCTTAAACACAGGCCTTTATTTAACTCCCTGGTGAGAAATGTGCGATTATTTGATCTAAACCTGACCGTTAATCCTGAATTCTATTAACCTGAACAAATGACTGTAAAGACAGAGAGGGGAAGCTGGAGTAAATTTACATCAGGCTGCACAGTTTAGTAGGACTGCAGTTTTCTAGAATAAATGTTCAGTGACTTACAGTATACTCCGCAGTGGGGCTTCACACACACACACACACACACACACACACACACACACACACACAGGCGCCTCAGTGTGAGCTCAGACACCAGTCTGTACCTGAATATTGGTATCCGATCCGCGGTTGTCAAGGGAATATCAACAGACGCGTCATGACATCAGGTGCAACAGCCGATACCTGCCCTCTCCACCGAGGCCCATGCTGGGACAGATTCAAAACGCACGTGAAATAACAACTAGAGGCGACCAGGAGGGTTTTGCATGGCACGTAGAGTGACCAAACAAGAAAACTGATATGGACTCTTATGCCGCAAAGTCGGCTATAAGCTGTTTACATCTTCAGGGAACAGGCAGCTGTCAGCTAACCTTCAGACGTGTTCATAGACATTAATATTTACTTACACGTGAGGCTCCGTCGTGTGCAACACGTCTCGCAGCGGGAGAGAGAAGTCATTCATGCTCATACCGACAGTGGTATTTAATTCACATTCTGGACCAGAGGAATGCTCCGTCCAACTCCCGAGTCCACAACAGGAAATGGAGGAAGTGTAACTCTGATTGGCTGAAACTCAGCAGGGAGTGTGGAAGCTCTCTCTCCTATTGGTCGAACACAGGAGCTCCTGATATGTTTTTTTCCGACGCCCGCAGCTGATTGACGCGTATATTTCAATTATTTATTCAGCGCCAGATTAATTATTGAAGCGTAAGGTTGGTTTTACGTTGTTTGGCTACAGTTTGGAAAATGTTTACGACAGACCAGGATTAAAAAAAGACATGCTCCTCCTTTCCCTCCTGATCAGTCCTGATGGGACATATTTGATGTAGAAATATACTGTGGTCTGAGTCTGCACCTGCACAGACAAGAACAAAACCACAGTGATTATGACAACAGTAAATAACAGTGATGTCTGGTGTAGGTTTGTATGTCAGACAAAGCTGGCAAAGGACCCAAACCCCCAAATGCCCCAAAAGCCCCAAGTTTACTCTCTATTGTTTGGATCAACATATTTTGATTAATTGCAAATTTGTCAGAAAACACAATATCAGCCATCTTCTAAATGAACAAAAATCTTTGTATCAAAATCTAGCTTTAAGGCCTGAGTTATTGTAGTTTAGATTCTGCTTATTTGCTCTGAATTGTGATCTATTAAACTGCTTCTATTTTTTTTTTTTTTACATGTCAAGTAATTAAAACACAGAAAACCAGGGTCAGGGTTGTACTGTTCCATCACGGGAAAACTGTAATCTACAGTATGTCTGTTTTGATTTAATTATTTTCATTATCAATACATCTGATAGTGATTTTCTTTAATAATCAGTTGGCTGGTCTGTGAATAAATATCAAAAGAGTTTGTTATTCAGATTGCTTAGTTTGTCCGACTAACAGTCAAAACCCCCTAAAATACATAAATAATCACATTGGTGAAGCTGGAATTTCTTTACGCATTTTTGCATGAAGAATGACTTGCCAATTAATTCTGTTAATTTACTAATTGATCAATCAACTATAATTTCAGCTCTAGAACACTGGTCACTTTCTGGGTGCCCGAAGAGATAATGGGGGTCCCAGGTTCAGCACGTTGGACAGTGGTATTTGGATCCACCTGTGCTGCAGAGGGAGCTGTGGACCAGAGGTAGTCAACCACACATCACCTCAGCAGGGGATGAAAACCTGCAGACTGTCAGTGCATGCCCATCCCTGCTGTAGACAGTAGACTGATCTACTGGCAGTTGTGGAGGAAGTATTCAGATCCTAACCTAAAATCAAAGCATCAGGTAAAGATCTGAATCACATGTTAAGTAAAAGTGCTGGTACAATATTTATGCTAAATTCCCAGTTACAGGTAAAAGTCCTGCAATCAGAATTCTACTTAATCAAAAGTCAGTAGGTATTATTAGAAAAATGTGTTTAAAGTATCAAAGTAAAAGTACCAATTGTGCAGAAAAATGGCCACTGTGAGTGAGTAGTACATATGTCTAAGTATTAGATTGTTAAACTGATGCATACACCTGTAGCTGGTTTAGATGGAGACAGCTTTAACTACTTTATAAACAACTAGTTTAGTCCAGTGGTTTCCCGATGTGAAATGTAATTTGTAATGTACTTTCCCAATGTAAGAATAACTACACCTGCTAATAATGGAGAAAAAAAAGTACAATATTTCTCTTTGAGATATTGTGGAGTAGGAGCAGAAAGTAGAACAGAATGGAAATACTCAAATTGTCCTTCAGAATAGTAAATGTACAAGTAAATGTATTGCCTACCGGGAGTCATATTCATCGTAGCCTTGTTGTGATCCAGAGTATTCAAGATACTGTAAATAAAGTCATAAAGTCAAACTAAAAAGGTAATAATTTAATTTAATAATTTGACATTCCCATATCAAATTTGACATCTAATTGATTTTGACTGAGTCTCCTTACCAGAAAAATTCAGGAAATAATTTTCTTTTGACTCACTATTTTTATAATATGCAGCCTCATCCTCTGTTTACACCCGAGGATGCCAATCCAATATTATGCAACCTTCAGTCATAATAAGGACAGTAATTATGTAAGTCACAGTGTGAACAGGTTTGCCCTTCACACATGAGGTTAACTCAAACTCTGTCGCAGTGAACTAATAACCTAATACATAATATGTCATTTCGGTGACTGCATTATGTATGGGCCTATCATTAAAATCGGTTGGCACTGGGGGTAATCGTGTGATGTCTGTGATAAAGATCCTGGCTCTGCAGTGCGCTGCATGCAGCAGCTGCACCGCAGCCTTTTATTCTCATGAACTGTCACTTTAAGAAGCCTTTCACTGCGCAGAGGCGCTACAGCAGCTCATCACATGATTCTTCTCTTGTGACAATCCAGACAGAAAGGAAAAGCCTTTCTGACTTGCAGCTGAGTTATAAGGTGCTGCGATGACAAGTAACTGTTGTTTTGGTACCAAAGGACCAACTGCGAGGAGGGAAATGGAGTTAAGTTAACCATTACCAGACCCATTCAGACCATTCCTGTCTTTAAAGTGAACATTTGGTAAATATTTGGGGTTGTTGCGCCGCCGGGGACAAAGTTGGCGCATGGAGAGGGACGAAGTTTCATTTTTGCGCAGCGTCTTTTCTTTGTTTTCTTTGTTTTTGTCGCCACTGCGTGTCAGCCAGCGTCGCTCGGCTTCTGGGGCAACAGGAGCAAAGTAACCGGAGTTCGGTTTTGACCCCTTTTTTTCTGTCGCCGAGGAGTTAAGTTTACGGCAGAGGACGAGACAACTTGAGGACGCATTACGTCGGCTGAGATGGTGGACAGCAAACCTCTTCTTCAGGACAGACCTCCCGCCTACAACGCCGTCCCGGGGGCTTATGAGTACGGCCCGCAGCAGCAGAGCTATGGGGCCATCCCGCCTCCGGCCCCGCCGCCCTACCCGTACCCAGACGGCCAAGGCAAGTAGCCCCGTTCATGTCGCGCACGTACGCGGCACCACACATTTACCAGAAAGTAAACTACGCGGACGGGAAGAGAGCTCTCACACCTTCCTACTTCCGTCTTCGTTTAAAGGAAAGCTCATGTCGCTTTGTTGTGGCTCGGAGACTGTGTGCGTCACGAAGTATTTTTGCTTAAAGATGTAGATTATGAAACGCCATAACTGAGACATTTAAGTTTTTAGTGCGAAGGACTAATCAGTGTCGTTTATCCGCTCCTGTGTCGCGCATGCGCAGTATGTCAGTAGCTATGTCAGGTATTGATACTGTGCAGTTTTTTGCATAAATTAGATGATATGTTTTACTGCTTTATTGTTGTGTGCCATGAGTGCCAAGCCACAAATAAACAAGGAACTTCATAATCACGTGATTATCAGTGTCAGCCAATCACCTGGCGTAAATGCCTAAGTGTGTTTTTATAGGAAGCAACAGAACGTGAAATATGTTAATGTTGAAATTTTGGCACTGTGCACCATTTGAGAGCACAGTCGTCCTACTCTCGCCACAGGCATCGAACTGTATACAGTATGTCCTGCTGTATGTGAAGGAGGCAGTCATCATCTGACTGTGATTGTATAAGAGCTGCAACGACTGCCTCAAGGAAGTTAAGCAGTCCTAAAATGAAGTCTCATTTCCTGTAATTATATGTAATTTCCTGTTTGAGTATAATGTAGTTCGAGTCTTAGTCTTTTCACAGGAAGGGGCTTTTAACAGACAAAAGGTGTTGGTAAATATCTCAGGGAATGCACATATGGTATCAAAGTTCACTGTGACACACAAATATCACTGCATATGTACACAAGCAAAGTCAACATGGCCTGAGAGTGTTAGTGAAATGAACCAGTGAATCCCCAACACTCCTACAAACACACATCATAACTCATCACAGCCTGTTCTTTGACTTTCTTAGAACAGCTATTTTTAGTAACTTGATTAACTTTTGAATATTAAAGAAAGAAATTGATCTGTGTTACTGAAAGATATGATTGCTTGAACATTCCTCGTAACAATTAATCAAGTCTCTATATCCCTATAAACTACACTGTCCTGAACATAACTGAACACACAAAGGACACTGTAGCACTCTGTAACATGACATTTATACATAGTGTTATTTTAATACCAACAGATAAATTCCAGATTACTCAATCCTGGATTAAAGCTTGACTTTAAAATAGCAAACTTAAACTTTAAGCAAAGTGTCACTTCCTTTTTTCCTTTTGTCCTGTCCCTTTTCATCTGTTACTGTCTACCTCACTACTTTCTGACTGTGTTGCCAAACCTGTTGACAGTGATAAGTGAATATGTGTCACTGCTGAATGTGCACAGTCACATTTATACACACATAAATAGAAGATAAGAATTTACACTATCTGTCCACAGTAACGTGTGCTGTTTCCCTTTGTCAACCACAGGATACCCATCAGCCCAGATGGCCCCTGCCGTATCCCAGCAGCCCTACGCTGGGACTTACACCATTATCCAACCCTCTGTAGTGGTGGTGGGAGGCTGCCCTGCCTGCAGGTGAGGATACACACATACACACACACACACACACACACACACACACACACACACACACACACACGCAGTATATCATGGAGAGCGATAATGATCGTATGGTTTTTAGTTCACGCACAGTTATGAGATGAGACCATTCACTGACAGCGAACTCTGTCTATTAGCACGTGGTTAAACACGAGTGTCCCATGCTCGCCATGACTAACCCAGGCTCTGAGCACTGTATGTGTGTTTTCATTGTTCCTATATGTACAGTACAGTGTGACCAGATGTCGAGGGGATATGACTTTCGGTTTTAGAGAGAGGTTTCACATCAGTTTCACTGTGCTTGAGTCAACATCCTGTCAGTCAGATGATCTGAGCCTCGTGGCATGTGACAGGACTGGTCAGGCTACACGGGGGTCAAAGGTGGCTACAGGACACAGTCCACATTGGTTGAATTTGAATAATGAGATCTGTCTTTTCGAACCAGGTTGTGTAGCTTTTAATTTCACAGAACTGCAGCAGGATTGTTTTTTTCTTTTGTCTTGAGGAGAACGAACACCCTGCTCTGGTGACTTTACTTGAGCTGAAAGTTTACATGGTTGCTTATGTGTTTGCTTGGAACTGATGAGCGGTCGTCTCTGAAATTTACTGTAGTATGATTAATAATTGTCCCAAAGAAAGAGGAACACCTCAGTCATGAGTGAGAGACAGGTGTTCAGTGACTTGACTTACTAATCATCTAAAAACTGCAGTGTAATTTTTCTGAATACAGAATAAGAATCAGCTTTAGAAATATTTACTTAAAAGTTGAAAGAACTCAGAAATACCTCACGTGCTACTATTCCTTTCCTTATCTGGCTGTTTACCACTGTGTTCATTTGTTCTACATAGCACTTTGTACCATAGACATGCTGCTCCCTGACACTTTGTGTATGTAAAACATTCAAGAGAGTTGAATAAAGCTGGTACAGTTTTAGTCAGGATTTGCATCATGGTCATGCTGAATGCTACAGTTCCTGGCAAAGGTGTACAAATAAGTTGTGCAAATGCAAAGACTTACAACATGGCACAGCAGCACTCAGTGTGGTGTGGTGGTGCCATGGGAGTCCAACACACACACAGTCCGAGTCTGAATGCTACTACTTAGGGAAACCTGGTCTCAGGAGCTGGGGTAATATTAATAATATTAAAGACAGTTTATCATAGCAGCAGAATCTAGTATTATCAGATTCAGATATCTCCAAAAGGACAGCAGCTTCTCATCTCCCTGTCTCTTTAAGGTCTCTGTTCGACACGTTGCATTTGTCAATTCCTTCTCAGGGGCCTCCAGCAGATTTACTGGGCATGCTGGTCGGCGTGGTTCAGTCATGAGACTGTAGTTAGCTCTTTGTTTACCGTGACTGTGGATTAAAGCTTCTCTCAGACACGACTCCGTTCAAACAAGTTGCTTCATCTTCTGATGATTTGTTCTTTTTTCTTTATCATCAATTACTTTTCACACAGGGTAAAAAACCCATTCCTACTTTGTATTGTCTTTTCTTTGAAAGCATTAAAATTTTCTTGCTTTGGGAAAATATCCAACTTCTGTTTTTACTTTCTGATTTATTAATAATTAAAGAACAATTGCTGATATTTTAAAATAGTTTTCTTTCATCTCAGGACATGGTTCAGATTGGAGATAATAGAGTGAGAGATAAATGTAGAGTGCAGATAAATGTTCAATAAAATGTTGTTTGGACAATGTGATACTGGACAGACTGCTGCAACTTTTTTGTGATTAAAATCCTGCATCATCTAATCACTTTATGCTTGTTTGTGTGTGTGTGTGTGTGTGTGTGTGTGTGTGTGTGTGTGTGTGTGTGTGTGCGTGTTGCAGAGTTGGTGTCCTGGAGGACGATTTCACCTGCCTGGGGATCCTGTGTGCCATCTTCTTCTTCCCTCTGGGCATCCTCTTCTGCTTCGCACTGCGTCAGAGAAGGTGTCCCAACTGTGGTGCCACCTTTGGCTAGAGGGACCAAACACAGCTCTCATGCACATGTTTGTGCTCCCATACACACACACACACACACACACACACACACACATAATCCAGCATTTTTGTGTCTTTTTTGTGTTATCTTTTCTTAATATTGCACATTGCTGTTGCCATTATGTTCTGTACAACAAATGATCAAGATAATACCATGAATTATTATGTGGGATTTTATTAGAGGCACGTGTAGAAATCTGTTTTCACCTGCTAGTTGAGGATGTATTCTAGCGTCTGTAAGCGTCCAGCTGTTGTCAGTGCCTTCACCACATGCAGAGTGAGCATCAGAGATTCCATCAGTCATGATTTTCTTGTGTAGATTTAGCTCAGTTATCCAAGGATCTGAGCAGATTCCTTCATGTTTTGACAAGCCAGAATTAACCAAGGTACATGTAGTTTTTTTTTTTTTTTTGCCTGAGGTTTTTTTCCTCTCAGTTTTTTTTTTAATTTCCTGGCAGACTGCTTACTTTTTTTTTTTTTGGGTAACACTGTGCTTAGTAGCTTAGTAACAGCATCCATGTTGATCACTGATGTATTAGCTTTTTAAGGAAATGCAAACTTTTTTGAAATGTTTTGTTCTTTTTTTTTTTTTTTTTGGCCAATTGTGACATTGAATAAGACGAACAGATGTTTTTTTTTTTTTTTTTAAAAAGAAAGAAATATGTGTGAAGATCCCTGGACATGAACTGTCCCGGCTGAAATAATGGACTCGTGTCAGACAGGAGGCCTGCAGCATTTTGTCTGTTGTTTTTGTTGATATTATTTCTTGGGGCCATATTTGCACTGACCGTTTGTTTGATGATTATTCTGCTGGGTTGTGCTTTTCCAGGGCCAATGCAGACCTCAGGTACATACAATCGGAAAACGCCCTCGACTTTACAACCTCAATCACTGTTTGACTTCGGACTTTTACCTACTTTTAAGCGAAACTCTCGCGTCGCGGTGGCGCGCGGACTTGTCCTTTTAACGTGCAGAGTTTCACTTCAAGGAAGCATGCTGAGAGCGAAAGCTGAAGAAATCTCTCAATAATGTGTGTAATCTCTGGATTTTTATCTTAGTACTCTGTGACAAGTCACCCTCTGCCCCCATTCTTCCCAACCAGACAATCAATCAAGAATGTCTATGTCCCTGTATCTGCAGTATCTCCATGTCTATGTCTTCCATCACAGCGAGATGTTATATAACTGTCCATGGCAGAAGAAAAGAGATGATGCTGGGTGGGAGGGATGTAAAAAAAATCTTCTTGCTTTAGAAAACACACTACGCACGCTCTTATGATTGAGGTTCTTACTTTTTATATATGAGTTACTGTAATTAAAAATGAATGCTACTTAAATTTCTGAGTTGATTTTTTTTACATCACTCTCTGTGAATGCACAGAATATGCTGTTACTTTTTATATAAACAAAGAAATGCATTATAATAACACTAATTATAGTTAGATTACTTGTGCATGATGACAAACTGAACAGCAAATTGAGGAAATAAATCTTTATTTTTCATACAGCAAATTCTATTAAGGATGTAATGTGGGCCAAAGACCAAAGCAGTGTACAAACCATGGTCTTAAAAAGCAGATACGATTGCACTGTGTATGTGAAGACGAGGCGATTGTCACAACTCATGTCCACAATCTGATGGATGCAACATGGAAATAATATTTTACAGTAGGTGTGTATGTGATCATTAAGGCAAAAGTCCTGTCTCCATGATGATCTAGCTCTACAAAAACATTAAGTTAGGTGGCAAAGGACAATATTTATAGCATCTGTTGTACAAATATATACAAGAGGGACTTTGGGGTAAAGATCACTTGTGTGCCTTTTCGGATGCATCTCTTAAAATGTTTGCAGTTTTCTCTCCTTGCCACAACAGTCGACATCCTTTTAGCATCAACACTGAGTTGCAGCATTTTCTTAAGGACCTGAGGGTGAAATGTAGAGGTCCTCTACAGTACATTCTCTTACTGTCCTATGGCAACAGAAATTATTTCTAACAGTCATTTTTGACGATGCACAAGCGACATGAACAGCATAAATACATTGCAATATTTTCTTTGACCATTTTTATTTGTCTGTCTCTCAAGTGCAGGTCAATATTGTGGTCATTTAAATATCACCACCACACACAGAAGGACAAAAATAGACATAGAAAATACATGATTTTAAATAGAGGAGCATCTGTTCTGTAAATAGAACAGTCCCAAAATACTTCCATATGACAGTTTGCAACAGTTAGATGTGTGTGTGTGTGGGAGGGGGTACCCAGATTCAAATGGCATTTTTTTTTCTTTTTCAGTGCTGGCCAAGTTTTGTCTGGTGTCACCCAGACCAGGAGAAGCTGCTGAAACAGGTAAAGGCAGGGCAGGGCTGCGTGTCCTGGCTAGATGACACAGAAAGGTTGACGAGAAGTTGCGGGAATCGAGGATGGGTAGAAATGTGGACAGATCAGATGACCGGTGCGGAGCGGTCATTGGTGACGGTGGGACGTAGTCTGACTGTGGCGAACGGGTTCCCTCCCCTGTGAAAATGCAGAAGAGGAGAGTGATGAGCGCATGTCTGAGTGAGAGAGAGGAAAGCAAGTCGTCTTGTTCATGTTCTTATGTAACTTACGCAAGGTAAGCGGGTGGAGGTCGTGAGATGCCATTAGGCTGGTTTGCCTGTGGAGAAAACACAGATACACTATCACTCTGGGTCATAAGGTCAACACTTGCTGAAACACAATCTACTGCACAGTGATTTTCACTATGAATGCCTCTATCACCACCTTTTCTGCCATGTTTGGTGCATTTACAGGTGTTTGATGTACACTATCTGCCAACACACACACACACACACACACACACACACACACACACTGCAGAAGGACTAAACACAGTGGATAAATGGATGAGTGGGGGAAAGCGTGAGAAAGACAGCGTGCTGTGTCATATCACGAGACAGCGAGTGGAATCTGGACCTTCTGGAAATTCAAGTCTGTTCCCATGATCGGTTGCATAAAGTTTTCTTATGACAAGCCAAAGTCAGTGGCACTGTATCTAAACAAACCACTGAGAATGTCTCACAGCCATTTTTCACAGAGCTGTCATATTCATATAAATTTCATTACTGGTTTTACACATCTTTGTGGACTGAAGTCTGTTATAGATGCATATGGCATTTACAGTCAGTCATGCCTGTACTTTGTGGGTCCTGTTTACATCTTGCAAACTATGTGACACACACAACAAAATTGAAGAAAAGGACCTGCACAAATACAGACACATGCATACAGAAGCTGGACCTGCCAGACTGTGTATTTCGCATCAACTGAGTTTCCTCCTTTCTGCTGCACCCAGAAAAAAAAAGTCTTATCTTCTTGTGAAACACACCAGAAATGTAAACATGAGCAATGTCCAAAATTACTCCCTATTTACTGTGTGGTGCTCTACATTTACTGTCCAACTTTATCTAAGGTTGGAACTCCCACATTTGAACAAAAAAGAATGATGATGTGTGAATGATGCCAAAATCTGAGATTACTGCTCACTATAGAGAAAACTATTTGGAGTCTGTTACACAGGGGAGTGGTGAATGAGTGAATTGGGGAGTGATTTCGGACACAGCCATGGTATTATAAACTGTTTGTCAGGGTACGTGCTCAACATAAATTGTTGATCTTCCCGTCAACAGGCGCTGCCCTGGATTTAAAATGACTTCCAGAACACAACCTGCAGTACTGCACAGATTCCACAAGAGGTCAGGAGTGGATAGAGTCACTGACGCTGCTGTACAGTGTCTCAGCTGAGGCACAATCCCACTCACTGTGGCCACTGTTTTCTCCCACAGGACCCACACAGTTTCACATCTGCCCTCTGCTTACAGATGTTTGGATTAGAAATCATGCAGCGATAAATAGGGCTGATAGAGGACGTGTCTTTACTCACATGGACTGACTATTAAAGTATTAAATTGCAGTTTAAAGTAGCGATACATTCAGTCAGAACCAAGAATGTCTTCACTAGGTTTGTGTCACTCTCTTAAACTTTGAGTGTCAACAGGTTTTTCCACCTGTTGTTGTATTTCCTTCCCTTTTCACTGATACTCAACTCTGAGGTCAAAACCATACCTGCTCTCCTCTAGCTCTCTCTGAAGATCTCAATCACTCAGATCACTCTCTCTCTCTCGCTCTCTCTCTCTCTCCATCCTCTAAATATATTCATTCCTTTGAGTCGTTATCTTTTCCTCTACACAAAGGACCAAACCAGTGAGGGTGCATTTTTTCTCATAGTGACAGTGCATTCCAGGGTAACCCCACCTCCCCCACCCCTCCTGCCTCCTCTCACCTTTCCTTCTCTGGACCAACACGCAACACTGAAAAAAAGGCTTTGATACAGACGCCAATCAATTCCATGATACCAAGCAAGTGACAATATGTGAAAATAGCAGAGTGAAAATACAGATGTTATGATTTCGGCTCCTCTTTACAACACAGAATTATCAACTAATAAAGAGGGAAAAAACCCAACAACAACACAAAGAGAAAAACAAACATACAGTATTATCGGAAAATCAAACTAACTCTCTCTCTTACATACTCGCTCACATCAGTGCAGAGAAAACACACTCCTTTCCACTTGCCCGTATTCATTCAAAGCTAATTACCTGAAAAGCACATAAACTGATGCAGCACACACATCATACTGATATTAACGTTATGAAAGTTGCAGCTAGTCGCTAACGAACCAAACACATGTGCGCAAATGTGCACACACCAACACACAACCTCGGCCGCCCACTCATACACTGAGCTGAACATAAACCAGTGTATTATAGTCTACTGTAGCTGTGGAGAACTTTTTCCCACACGCAAGTCTATTCTGGGATGTGTGTGTGTTTTGAATAGAGTTTAAGCATGGGTTTTTGAGCCACTAGAAATGAATGGAGGACAAACTACCCTGCAAGTGACCCTTACTTACCCTGGAAAAGGAGGGAGGGACAGAGAGAGAGAGAGGAGAGAGAGAGAGAGGAGAGAGAGGGAGAGAGAGGTATGTACTGAAGATGAAGAGACAAGTGTTTAGATGTGGAGATAGACAAACAATGCCGAGAGAAACTGAAAGAATGAAAAAAAAGAGAGAGAAACAGAGGGAAGGTGGGTATCAGGTTCACTCAGAGTGGAATTCCACCATAATGTCGAGCCAGTGGCTGAGAGATGTAAGCCGGATGTAGACTGCCTGGTCTGACAGTGGACAGACACAGACACACACACACTAGTACTGTATGCCTGAATGGGGCAGTGGGCCAGATGAGATAATACATACTACAGAGGCAAGAAAGAGAGAAGTATCTTATTTTGCCATCTGACCACTGAACTTCTATCTGGGGCAAACATCACAACCTACCAGAATAGCCACAGTGGCTCCATCTGATCTGTGTGTGTGTTTTGTTTATGTGATGGCTCTGGAGTCTGTAGTCAGTGTATATTTATATTGGGACCATATCATCTAGTATTTCAATTCCAGTCCATATGGTAAGTTAAAGTAATCTTCTGTTAGGAATGTGTAAGGAGATAATGAGGCTGTTCTTATAGCTATGTATGATTAACCAGATATAGCCACTGGAGTAGACAGTAAATGTGGAACAAATCACACACTGAACATTTGTGTGCATGTTATTGTGTGTTGTTTTAAGCACAACAATGGCTGCCAAGTGTGAAATGTTATCAAAAGTCTACAGTCTGGAACAGCAGTGTCAGTGTGATGTGGGAGTGTGTGCAGATGATTGTGTAGACAGGGCAGGTGCATTTGACCCTGACGTACTGCAACACATTTACATTGATTCAGCACAGGGGAACTAAAGAAGCTTTACAAGAGAGAAACCGCAAGTTTGACTGAGACTTTGCATAGTATGCAAATGGTAGAATATGGACTATGCTGGAACTGGAAAAGACTGCAAAGATGTGTTATTAATATACTGATAATAAAGTACTGTATGATGATATTTGTGAACTGCTGCTGAGACACAGAGAGCTTCATTCATCATTATATTAGGTGAGAGTGTTGTGTGTGCACCTTTTGAGACTTCAGTCACACAACCTGTCCCAGACTCTGTTCTCATGTCTGTCCCAGTGTTACAGCCTCTTACTGATGCAGAGTCTCAGGGAGACCCATTATCAGTGCACCAGGGATTATTGTAACAAAGGCAATCTTCTTTACAGCTGTGCCCTCCTCAGCCTCTGTCTTCATCAGCTACAGTCATGTGAGGATTGGTCCATAACCTTAACCCTGAAAAAAAAAACAGGTTTCTATGCCTATCTTAAGCTAAGGTGAGTCTTCAAAGTCTAGCGTCAAAGTCCATCCATCTATTTCTGCCTGCTTATCCTGTTCAGGGTTATACACCGGGTAGGTTATTCCTACACGAATTAACACCTATGGGCAATTTAAAGTTTCCACCTGATTGGCCTTTTCTACCCAAGTGAACTTGCTTTTTCAAGGAGCGACAGGTGCCTTTTTTAGTAACCTGAACCTCACATATAATGAAAGTAACGTAACACTTTTGCTGTTTTTACTGTATATATCATAAGGGTTCCTATCTCCAACATTATGTACCACACTCGCCTCATACTGAGCCAGGAAAATCCCTGCTTTTGTATGCTTCTCAAAGCTGATGATATTTTGTGGTTTTTTTTTCCAAGAGACATACTAAATGTGCTACCTTGTCTTGCAAATACAAATATGAGACAAAAGCATAAGTATTTAGAAAATAGGTTTAAATCAGTATCATTGGAGAGAAAGGAAATTATCCAGAACAAGCACTTTTCAGTCTGTCCTTGCGCCTCACATGCAACACACCATAGCCAATGCACCAACTTCAAACATCAGTGTTAAACTGTCCCTGAGTCTCAATAATTGTTTTTTTTAATGGTGTATGTGTCAGGTTGATGCTGAGAGTGTGTAAGTGTGTTGTCAGGTTTCCAGTGCAGACATAAAAAGCTCATGTGACACCACCTGCGCGCACACACACACACACACACACACACACACAGTTACTGTCATCAGCAGTGAAGATAAGGCTGCACAGCTGAGGGTACAGTAGCCATGCAGCAGGTATCAGATGAGACGTAACTTCACATTGTCACTCCTATCAGAGCACTACAACAGCACAGTAGGAAGGTCTGGTAGAAGACAGCGGGTCAAATTGTTCTGGCCTGATTAAATTTCTTAGAACAGTCATTTTCAAAAGGCAGGGTTTAACTGTACAAGGCTTGCTGGAAGATTTTAGACATGGATGAAACTCTTGCCAAAGCAGAGAAAATGTCAGATGAATGCACATAAATTGAGTCACCGCCCCGCTGACTGACCGTGTTGTGATCGGACGAGGAGGAGGAGGCCGCTGAGGGCGTGGGGGAGTGCTGGTGGTTGTTATTTATGGTGACGGTGCTGGTGGATGAGGTGTTGCTCTTGATGGGGTTACGCTGCGGGCTGTCAGAGTAGTCCGTGGGGGGGAGCACCATGGTCGCCTCGTCCGTCTCCGTGTCCTGATGGTGCAGGTTGACCACACTTCTACTGCGGTATGGTGCAACAGACACGCTGTAGAGGAGGCAGAGAAACAGGAGGGATGTGATGGGAGATGAGGGGGATAGGGTAAAAACAAAAAGGAGAAGAAAGGATGAAAGATGAAGAGGGGGGACAGGTTTAGGATTAGTGTTTAAATTAAGCTTAATCTTAAAGTTGACGTTGATTTTATAGGCATGATTTTAAGATTAAAGTTACGGGATGCAGACTTAATATGGTTAGTGGAGGTTCCTCATGAGGACAAAAGGACAAGGATGCATATGTGTATTGTTTTGTCCCCAGCGCTGGTTATAGTTTAAACTTTGTGTTTCTGTGAGTGTTAGCAGTTGGCTGGCAGCCTCTCTGTGGGAGGTGCAGTACATTAAGATCTAATAAATTAATCCGACAGGGATTAGTCTCTTTGAAGAAAAGCCTGGAGTCGACTCTCTCAACCTTCTCCCTCTCTCTCTCTCATCAGCAGCAAAATGTATTCATCAGCACACAACATCCTGTTTCCTGATATTTTGCTGGGCTGGTGTGAAAAGTCCAATTTTATATTCATTTCAGTTACACAGATTTGATGGCTACACAATCTATATATGAGCAAAAAATACTTTAAAGTTTTATCAGTGTCTGTGAATCCTAAAAAAAAAACATCACTGCTTTCATGAGTGCCCTCTGCTTCACATTGCGTTTTGTTACGTAATACAACACACACAGTGTTTAATAAAAAATTAAACTACAGGTTTTCATGTGGCTAAATGAGACAGAAAGCAGAATGTGACTTGAGCACAACAGGAATCAAAGGTTGAGGAATGGGAGAGTCCCCCATAGGATTAGAAAGGTTATCACTCTAATAGGGGTAACTAGAGGAAACACTGCCAACAATACAGCTGGCTGCAACATGAAACCTGCCGTGTGTGTGTGTGTGTGTGTGTGTGTGTGTGTGCGTTAGCTGCAACGTGGAGTCTCCTTACCTGTTGTTATTCACGAGTGGCTCGGAGAGTGCAAGGCAGTATGATGAAGGGAACCAGCCCCTCCTGCTGAGACAGAGACAAAGAGAGAGAAGCCAAGTTAGGGATGATTACATCTGCGGTCTACCCTGCTGCCAGCCTCCCCTATCAGCTCTCATTGAACAGGAATCTGAAAACCTCTCTAAATGATTGGTGAAGAGCTCTGCTGCTCTGCTCTCTATTAAGTGCCTTCCTCCATCTTTAACTAGAAGATACAGACAGAAGGGATAAAGAGACAGTTATAGGGGCAGATATGCCTCTAATTTCCCACACTGGGTATTGTTGGGATATTACAGAGCTATTACTTTACTGTGTGGATGAATGCCTATGGTAACTATGGTAGCAGAAAGCTGGAGTCCATCATAGAAAAGACTTCCTGATGAAAGAATGCCTCTGATTTGCATATTTTGTATATTTTCTCTTTCTGAACAACAAGTCTTCCCTGTTGGTTGGAGCCTGATTATTTTCCATCTTTTCTGAGATGCAAGGGAAATCAGTGCCTTGAATGAATCGAGCTCTTGTGATCAACGTTTTATCTCAAATCCACTGAGCTGACACCCAAGTGCCAAGTGTTTGTTTGGAACTTGAATGAATCTTTGTCTAATAAATGAGTCAACGTCTCAGTAAGGCATCAGGGACCTATGGGGTTTCTAGTGGCCTCAGTAAGAGAAACCAGGCAGCCTGTTGTTACTGCCCACACGCACACCAAAATAAACTTGACTTCGTTATGGAGTTGAAAAACACAGCGAGAACAACATGATGAAGCGTGTCAAATGGTTAAATTAAATTAAAGCGACTTTGCTCCTACAATTTCTCACCTTGCTCTGATAAAAACTGTTTATTTCAGCGTGAATATAAATGAATTTACATGAGAGAATGAAA
Source organism: Lates calcarifer (assembly GCF_001640805.2). Lineage (NCBI taxonomy): Eukaryota > Metazoa > Chordata > Actinopteri > Centropomidae > Lates > Lates calcarifer. The sequence goes on along the minus strand of NC_066843.1, from coordinate 12,007,591 downwards.
TGTTTACAGAAAAATGAGTAACAGCTAATCTCTGTCACAAGCTCAGGCCAAGGACTGTGTGTCATTGTGCTGTTCGGGTACAAGATTGTCTGTAATCAGTATGTAGCCAGTCAGCTTCTCCTTCCATGTGGATAAATGTTAATATTTGCTCATTTGGTCTGAAGAGCAGGTGTTTCCTTCGTGTATCTCAGATAAAAAGACTCTCAAGTCCAACTGGAAAATACACCTCACTCAATCACATTCATATTAATAATAGCTTTTATTTATTTAGGGAAGGGTTTTCCACTGAGAACACAGGCTGGTTTCCAGCATCAGTGTTACTGTTGGCCACTAAACAGGTTCACTGAAACAACTAGGCATTGATAAAAAAAAAAAAAAACCTTGCTCAAGGACAGCTCACTAATACTGGTGGCTAGGGGTGTTCACTTTCCCTAGTGGCTTCCTGGAAAAGAAAAGAAAAGTCTAACAACCTTGTCTGGATAATAAGACAGGAGGATCAAATTTACGTGGGGAAAGTGACTGTGCTGATAATACTGTGTGCATTATCACAAGTCAGAGATTAGTCTTTGTCATTTGGTGACGTGGTGTATTATCTATTACTAGAGCATTTCTCACTCACTGTGATTCAAATGTAGCTCTGTGTTGCTGACATTCATTCCTCAGTCCGTCAGTACTGTGTGTGGGTATCTGAATCAGTCTACTTGTTGCCAGGCAAGTTGCCGGGATACACTATCAAAGCTGATATGAGACAAAGGGAGAAACCCAGCAAGAGCCCCAAATGCATCAAAGCCCAACCTCCTGCAGGACATGAAGTCAATCTTGTCAGATGATGTGTTCTGATAAACATGATGATATACACTTTCTAAGCCTTTAGGCACTTTAGTTTGCCCCGCTTGCAGCAGCAAGGCAGCAAGACCAAAGTTTTACTTTGTGGCAGTCTCACTTTTGAAAACAACTCAAAAATGATTCTTTTCTGCCCTTGATCAGTTTTTTGGAAGAATTTGCCAGGTAATTTCCCTTGATAGTGATAAAGATCAAACCTGATGAATGATTAAAATTCAAAAACACACTTCCAAGGGCTTCAGATCAAATCCCTGTTTAAAAAGTCAGACATCAGAGACCTGGGGAGAGCAGGCTTGGTTGGCGCCTGTCTGTGTGGGAGAGCAGGTGGTACTCTGAACTTCTCTCTCTGCCTCACTCCAGTCCGCTATCGTACATCCCACCCTCAGGCCATACTTTACTTTGATTTCCTTATCAGTGAGTGTTCCAGCTCAGGCAGCACTTGATGAGCAGAGAGCTGTGTGTGTGTGTATGTGTACATGGCCGGCATTTCAATCAGGCTAGGGACCATGTGGTCAGTTAGGACAGTGCAGTCTAGCTCAAATCAATCACCTGACTGGCAGCAGAACAGAGCAACATAACAAGCATGTTTAAAGCGACAGATGATGAGGCCATGATGAGGTAGGTAGGGATTATAGTAAATTCCACATAAGAAGGAATAATTGTTGTTTTTGATGTATGAGGTGGCTGAAGTATATCCTAATTGTGAGTGTGTCCATCACACATATAATCATGTTCCTATGTACACTACTGCAAGTGCACATAACCTTCCTTATTTGTGTGATTATAGCTGAATGCAACACGTGTGCTTTGACTCACTTTCTGTTCTTCTCCATTTCACCGTACATCCACCCGTCTCTCTCATCGGGGATGAGCAGGATGATGATGTCGCCCTCGTCAAAGCTGAGCAGCGTGCTGTTGTTGCCAGCAGCGTGGGGGAAGATGGTGCGCACACGAGGCCTCTTGACCATGTTGTTGAGACCCGTCGCGACAGACACAGACCTGGCGAGATTGCTCTCCTCGCTGTTCCCATGATCTGGAAGGGAGGGAGGATGAAAGGTGAGGATGAAGAGTAATAGTGAGAAGTTTATAACTAGTCATTTATAACTAGCATTTATGATACAACATTTATTTGATACCATTTGATTTGGTAGTGATGAAAGATCTAAAAAAGCAATACCCAAATCCAGACCCAAGTGAAACAGATGCTATTGTTCTAGGCAAGATTACGGCCAGCTGCTGTCTTCAAAAGCACACGCTTGACGATGCATCAGAGAGGGAGGTGCCAAATGAAAACCAGTGCCATAATAATAATACCTGTGCTGTTGTTGGTAGTGGCGGTTACACTAGTAGTGCTGTTCTCCGGGGTGAACATGTTAGCCAAAGGACTGGTCTGAGGCTTCAGAGGTGGAGCCGGTGGAGCAGCCATGTTCTGTCAAAGGAACATTAATCATAACGTTAGCATATTGGCAACTGTGCAGGTTTGAGGCATCAAAAACACAACTGGTGACAGTAATAAACATAAACCTATAAAGCGTGTTTACCAAGTTGGATGGATGGGATATACTAAACATATGTAAGGGGGTTAGATTAATGCAAACATGAAACTACATCATGCTTAACAAAAGTCATTCATATATGCATTAATTTTTAAAAGAGATAGAGAGAAATAAATATGATTAAATATTCTATTTCAGCATAGCATGTGAGGTATTTATATCAACTCCACACTCCAAAGAATTTTCTCATCATTAATATGCAAACTTATACAGCAAGGCGCCTCTGAAATCTAATCACATCATCTACTCTGTAGCTGTAGTTAACTAAGAGTAATTATTAGGTTTCTGTCATGTATTGATTTTGAGATACTGTGTTGAACCACACTGTCCACTTAAGAGAAAATACACTATGAGATGAGGCAGCAACATATCTAGCACGAGAATATGTCTTTATCTCCACCCTCGTCCCTCCCACCGTACCACGCTGCGGTGTGACGGGGAGGGAGAGGGCAGCGGTGTGATGGACACCGGCGTCCTCAGTCCCTCAATCATGGACAAGATGCTCTCTGGCATGTTGGTGGCATCGTTGCACTGGTCCTGCCAGCTGCTCAGCTTTGCCGTCAGTATGTCTCTGGCCTGTCCAGCAGGCATGGACATAAGGAAAGATATTAAAAGACAAAAATGAGTAATCTGTAGATACAGTGAAGACATTTTCATCACTATGGTAACATGACGCGTTGTGGGTTTTGGAATACATTTCCTAGCTGGTGTTTTGATTAGGTTTACTCTGCGTGACATACAGCAATATGATCAGATGAGAACAGTTGTCATATGTGAATAGCTTTTCACCAACACCACATGTAAGCTAGTAAAGTGTTCTGTCAAGGAAAAGCAAACTTCGCTGATTGATTCCAACATAAAAAAGAGCAGGAGTGTCTTGTACCTTGTCGTGGAAGGAAGCGATCTGGTAGGAGAACATACAGTGTTTGTCCACCAGGAAGCAAAAACGTCTCTTCTCCTCCAGGAGAGCCTCCTTACAGCCGTCTGCAATGAACAGCTGCATGTCCATCTGACGGCTCATCAATGTTTCCAGGCACTGACAACAAACAAACATACACAGGTGATTTACTTGGACATCATCACAATACTACCTGACACATACACACAAGTTCTGAGTCTGCACACAGGTGCAAAAGCAAATATAATTCCAGTCAATTTGGATGGATTTTGGATGCATTTTGCAGTCTACCATCATGAATAGATCATCGAGTTGTCTTATCTTCCCCTGCACATGGTTTCTAGCCATGTAGGTCCTTTCAAGGTTCCTGCCAACCTAGATACAAATCCAACAAGGGCAAAGGATATGAAAGGAGCAGGGTTCCTTTCTTGGTATCCTAATCTCTGTCTTCCAGGAGAACAGGTATTATTAGACTAGAGTTTACCCTATTGACAGATTGGGTTGCCATTAGTGTTTAGTGACAGAGCAACAGGGAGAAGAGGGGCAGGGCACAGCAGTCAAGGGGAGGGTTGGTCTTATCTACACTGACAGCCTGGGATTATAAAAGGTCAGAAGCCTACTGAAATTATCTCAGATGTGTAATGTGTGCCCATGTGCATGTACATGAAAGTGACTACTCACTTTCTGAAAACACATAATCACCTTCAGCTTTGATCCTTTTTTCCATCTAAAACTTATTTCATCATCTTTAATATCTTGGTTTATTTGATATTTCTTATGTGAACAAGAATGAACACGATAAAGCTTCTTACAGACTCAGTTGCTGTAGTAAATGGAGATATGAGTGAACTGAATTGAGAGGAATAGTTTCAGGGACAAATGAAAGAAGAAAACTCAATTTCTTTAAACAGCTTTTCTCCCTAATTCCTTGTGAAAGCTTAACGTGAGATCCATATTGCCACCCTCATCCAACTGGCTGGAATTGGCACGCCTGTAACGACCGTTCATACAATGGCACACACCCTCTCTATTCAGCTCTTATAACCATCCTCATCTGATAAAGCCTTAAATGGCTGAGGGTTTTATTTACTGGGAATCAGTGGTGGATAAAATGCATTTACGTGGAAAAAGCTCAGCTTCTCATCAACTGTGTCAGCTGCATGCCCAGAGACATATTGCCCATGGAAATGTGGTAGCCATCTGGTAGGAGAGTGTTAATAAATTCAACCAAATTAATGTGGAGTGTCACATTAGGATGTAAAATGAAAGATCATTAAAATGCATCATTTCCATTAAATTACTTAATCAAAATGTTTATTTAAGAGTCCTTTTGGGTGTAAAATACCCAGAGTAAATATGCCCTCACAGCTCATACAGAGAAAACAATACTGTTGAATGGTTTCTATAAAAACAGACAGAGTGTCAAAGAGTCAAAGTCATCAAAGATAACACAGATTGAGTGCAGAATATGATGATGATAATATAAAGAATTGGATGAATGGGGACTTAACAAATCAACTAAGGTAGCCCTCTCTTTAATATCTATATTATTTTATACCTTTGTGCAATCCAACATGTACTAATACTTTTCCTCGACAGTGGGATGCATAAACAACATGAACTATGTACACCTGTGTGTCTATTTAGTAACAAAGGCTAAGTAACTCTCAGCAAAGTGACATCATATTTGGTCAGACAAATTGCTGTTTGTCTGACCAAATAAGAATCTGCCTTTCTGCCTGTCTGTCCGATGTCAGGGCATCTGTACATGAACCCAGGCTTACCTTCATAGCACCATGCCAATAAACAAGCAGATGCAAATTTCTCAAGCAAATATTCACACTGACACAAATAACAGCAGAAATAGAGCTTTTCTTCTCATTACTGCCCGTTCATTCGCCCTTCATTTCTCTTTCCTGCCCTAAGTGTTTACATACACCTGCAATATCCAATAATCTCACCCTGCAGTTTCACTGCAGCATAATCAACTCACAAATAATAAGTGTCCATAAAGAACATAATGTAACAGCACAGTCAGATTTGACTTTTGAGAAAATGTCATACTGTTGGCCACAGTCACTCACAACCTTAGCTGACTTTCATGTTAGTCAAAACACATCTATAGTCTAATGTATTCCTGTTCTGTCGACTTCCAGACAGGACTTTAGTATATAATAAAAGCCAGTGGCATTACTGATGAAAATCGACTGACTGAATCAACTCCATGTATAACTATTATCAATTTGCAGTTAAAAAAAAAAAAAAAAAAAGAATTGTAAAATCACATTTTCACAAGGACATGTCATCTCAGCCATTTTCTTCATCATCTTCAACATCTGTATGAAGGAATAAACAAACAGATATTTTGATGCTGCAATTCTTTCTGCACTGCACAGATTATGAAAATATTTTATATTAAATTTATTACTTTTCATTGTAAATGCGATCAATGTAATCAAATGTCGCCCAAGTCTTTGGATTGGAGAAGAAAGCTAGCTGGTTAATATGTAACACTGTGTTTCTAGAACACATTGAAAACTAGATTTCCAAATGTGTATTCATCATTTTCATCCATTTAGCTAACTGAGGCGTTCTTTGGGGTAATTATAATTTTATTACTGGCCTTTAAATTATTAACCAAACATATCACATACATTTAAAGTACTTCCTGTTATCTATTCTTGTGTTTTGTTTAAGCAAAAATTTCAGTTGCATTTCATGCCAGTAAAGATCATTTGAACTGAATAGAATTAAGGGAGAAACAGACAAAGAGAGAGTGAACACCTTTCCAGAACTGTGGAAGTGGGCGGCATAATTTCTACTAACAAGTGGATGAAGGAAAAAAAAGGGGGAGTGTGAAATGCTATTTACACACACACACACAGACACACACACACACACACACACACCTAGATACACACGCCCTCTTAATCACTTTGCATCTGTCAACACTGCAGTAAGCCTGTTGCTATGGATAACCTGTTTATCCGAGAACTACAGATAAGAAAGACGTGACATGGAAACAGAGAGATAGAGAAAGAAAGAGAAAAAAAACACACTTCCCTCTCTGACACATAAGACCCTTGGTACAAATCTTTGTTAATCTTGTTTACAGAGAGAAAAACTTGGGCTCACTTTTTTTGGAGTCTTTTAATCAATTGACACTTGTGGCAGCTGTCCCGCTTCCTTTTTTTTTTTTTAATATCTGGACTCTTCTTTCTGGCAGATCGTTTCCTGGCTTTGAAGTCTCTTTGGTGTCTGGTGAATCATCTGCTGCTGTAAGCTCCTGCTTCTAACCCCCAACACCCTGTCTGTCTGTCTGTCTGTCTGTTCGCTGGTCCATCCCTCTGTCTGTCAGGCATCTAAATCCTAATACCTAGCCTTAAATCAGATAAATGAGCACAGCACTGAGGGAATACTCTGACTCACGGCTTGGTGGGAAGGTAAGGGAGGAGTGAAGTGACAGAAAAGTTGAAACAGAGGAATGTGAAACAGGGAGAGAGAAAAGTGTGAATAGTACAAAGAAAAGAGGTTACAAAAGACAGAAAAACACAACAGAGTCTGAGGTAGGAGAGAAGAGGAGGGAGGTGTGTAATTTCTAAGAAGCCACTAGGAAAGAACTCATCATATTTTCATATTTAGTGTTAATGTTCAAGGCTTGTTTGTAAAATATTGTTTAATTTCTTAGAATCTCAGCTGCTCTAGCATGAGATTCATGATGAACAGTGAACACTTTTAGGTATGCATGCTCTAGTTATTCTTTTGATTCATTCTTTTTGATGACTGACAAGATTAGAAAGATTCAAGTTGCAATAACCTTTAGGAAATAATGGCAATGCATTCATTTATTTAAGTGTATCTGTCACTTTTACATGTGTTTGTGCCAGTAGAGTTATTCCCTCTGCCAGGCTAGGGTAGGGTTGACCTTGCTGACAGAATACACAAACCCTTGAACATTCACAAACGCACACAAACACAAACACAAACACACACCCAGGCAAACGGGCTGTCTGACTGGATAGATGGTAGGCAGGTTATGTAAGATCCGAGGCTGCTGTGCTCTCAGGGTCGCAGCTTTGAGATCAAACTCATTTGCAATTTTCACTCTGTTGTAGACACTGTTAGGGTGTGGCTGCACCATGTAATAACAACTTAAACTGGCTGCAATGATTTTACATTCCACAGTGATTAATTGTATACACTCAGGTAAACCACCTGTGGTAACAGGAGTAAGCTTTTACTCCAAAATGGACTGTGTATTACCAACAGACTCAAGGTCATAATTGGAAAATTGGTGAAAAGGTTTCTTTTCAGTGCTATAAATTTGAATAGAGACATGCTGCTCACTAAGTTCAAAACATCTTACAGTGTAATACTGTGAAGGGACCTGACACACACTACTAACCAAGATTAAGTTATAAAACTAGAGAGGAATATTAAAGTTAGGCAGCTGAAGCAAAGTGTTGCTATGAATGCAATTGTTTACTTTTGTATTTTTCTGTGGTTGCTCAGATAATTAAGCCATATGTGTGGAGAGGGTGCAGCACTTGTATCAAAGTCTGTGCAGATAATTGTGTTGGTTGTACAGTAGTTTATATCCATTGAGACTGGTCAAACTTTAACATTTCTCTTGTTTGCTTCCTTCTTTGTGTGTGTGTGTGGTCATAGTGTGTATGCGGGTGGAGAAAACCGGCAAAGGAGAGGATTGCATGCGGGCGTATTCGAGGGATGGACAAAAGAAGCCAACAACAAACACAGATCCACCCCTGCATGAGTGCACAGACCAGACCCTTCACACATTATCCCCAACTACTGTTACACTGGCATCGACATCGGTGTCTCAGGTGTCAAGGTTTGTCAATGAATGAGTGTTTGTGTTATTATGTCTATGCACATATGAACACGCATGTGTGTTTGTGTGTCAAAGAGAGAGCATCCATGTATGTGTCAGGTGTCTGTGGGGGTTTCTAGGTCCATCTCACCTCGCTCTCCTTGTTCTCGTACTTGTTAGCGTTCTTGCCTTGGCTCTTTCTCCTCAGCTTCTTCAGGTCTGACTGCGACCTCTCCAGAGAGTCCTGCTTCATCTTGTGCTCCATCTGATACCTCTTATATGTGGCCTGAAGAGGAGGAAAGATACATATGAATGCTGTAACATCAGAATCATGTCATTTAGCAGAAATCAGGAGTGAATGTGCATTTTTACAATGACTGGCTCAATACTGATTTGCAGTTTCAATGAAGTGGTGAATTCATTTTTTTCAAAAGTAACCTACATATTATGTCTAAGGGGTTTGGACACGTGACCACACCTTAGTTAGCAGTATATGCTGGACATAACAAATATCATCCTGTGTGAACTCATGAATTACATCATCAGGTTTGCTGTCAACCATCTCTGAAATCATGATCATTATCACTACTGTTTCTCTTGCATTGATCTGATATAATGTAATAGTGTTTACTTGGTTCATTGGGCAAAAATGCACATTTTACAGTGGACTATAAAAACCTTATTGTGATTATGAATTTTAATAAAACATCACAGTTTGTGTTAAACAATAGATATTTCCAGCTACCTCTGTGCAGACGTGCAGACATTTGCATTTGTAATGCACTGCAGACCAAGTATCAACCATCACTGATTCCCACTGAAATTTCTTTTCAAAACCATGCATGCTGTACCACTTTGATTACAATCCAGCAGCAACACTGCTTTGTTTTGTTTTTCTTCTGTGTTGTGTTGCAGCAATAACAGCCATTAGGAAATATTTCCATTAAATTCCCATGACTGCAGCACTGAATTGCTACACAGGATTAGATTGTGCTCATCCTGTTCGTGATCACAATTATTGATAATCAAATGTTTTACACACAGGCCTTTAGCTTACAGACATGTTTATTTGTGCTTCCTAATCATTCCTTGTAGCCAGATAATAAATATGCAGAATGAACTAGACAACAAACCAATGGTGAGAACATAAACAATAACAAAAGATATTTTTATATTAAGTGTGTGTTCTCATGAGGGGGGTGGATGGAGTATACACACACACAAACATGCACAGGCCTGTGTGCTGCTGTGCAAGCACACATACACACACCACACACACAGAGAAACAACTCACTGTCATGTATTTGACGTCCATGTCGGTCTTCTTCTCCAGCTCGGCTATTATCTCCCTGTGGAACCTCTTAAACTTCAGGTGAGGAGGAGGGACAAGAGAGAGGAGGGGGGAGAGAAGACACACTGGTGATTAGAAACTCAATAGGAGGATGAAGCGTTACAGTTTGTCAGCTTTGCTGTCAGCAGCATCACAGGGAAAATACTGTAGGTCTCAAAGAGAGAAATGAAGAGCGATGTAGAGTGTATTGGTGCATGTGTGCGGGGGTGAGAGCCAAGTCCAAGGTTGTGCTTATGAATGAGTCAGAAACAAAGCGTGGGAATGCCCACAGACTTCTCTCACTTTCTCCCTTTCTCTCCAGCTCTCTCATTAGTGTGAGGGTGTCAAAGCGCTCCCATCACCAGAGCCTTGTTGTGATGCAGCGTTGGCACCCACATGGGGCGGATCAACGAACTGGAAGACCCCATTACTGAACAAATAGAGATGACCATGGAGACCTTGCCGCGCACACAACACGCACCCTCGTCGATGTCGACAAAAGGCTTTCTTCCATCATTTCCTCTGACCTGAATTGATTGCGTGACTCACCAACTGGGGTCCATTAACAAGTCAACCCACCCACTGATGCTGTTAGCAACAATATCTCAGAGGAGTGCCTTGAAACTTTTCTGCCCCAAAGTTCAACTTTAACAGGTTATTTTAAAACCTTGGCATTACTTTTAGCTTGTGGCAACCATATCATAATCAAAATCTAGAAAGTTTGTTGGATCAAACTTGAGATGCACTCAACAAACAGAGGCTGGTGCTCTCAAAGAAAAACAACTGAAATCTTCAAGCATGCAAAAGCGCAAACTTCAGGCACTGAGTTTGGGCAGTGAGTTAGGGAACAGGAGCACTTGAAGCCTTTATTGGTCATAAGCTTGTTCATGACTATTAATTAAACCGCTGACAGGTCTTCATCTAAGTTTCAATTGAAGGACAACGCCTTTCAGAGAGAGTGAATCCCAATTGGGTAATTGGGACAGCACAATTAGTAAATTAGTGAATGCACAGAAAATTAATCAACAACAATCAATAATCAAGTAACTGCTTTAAGCAATTTACCAAAGTAAATTGTCAAACATTTGTGCGCTCCAGTTTCTTTGATGTGAGATTCTGCAGCTTCTTTGTATCTCATTACAAACTAATGGGTTTTTAGCTTTTGTTTTGACAAAATAAATAACTGGGAGATGATACCTTGGGCTCTGGGAACTTCCACTGAGCATTTGTCTTATCTTTCTATGATTTTACAGACTAAACAATTAATTAATAAATCATGAAAACAATAATATTTGCCCTACTGTGGCAATAGGCTGTGTTTTCTTAATGCGCCAAATTGTAACAGCTCCAGCTGGTGTTTTCTCAAGACATGTTGAGACCTGCCCCCTGTTCCCAGCAAGGAAATGAACTAACATGTGTTCCTACAGCCCAAACCTGTTGTTTCCCTTTGTATTTTGCTTGTCCGTAACCCTACTGTAGTTGACGTAGGTGGGGGAAGGAGGAGAAGCAGCGTCTATCTGTCAAAGGTGGGAGGAGGAGGAGAGAGAGTGAGCTACTAGCTGACTGTGTGTGCCACTAAATGGTGCTTGGTGAATTGAGCCTTCACTTGCGGTTGTCTGGAAATATACTGAGCAACAGGTTCAGAGAGTGAGAGTGTCTGACAAAGTGTGAGGCAACACAATTATGAAGCAATTATATTACACATATGCAAGTGCCAAAACATATCTAACACTCACATTTTCTTCCAGCTCAAGATGAACCTTCCTGTGGACCTCTGAGATTTCCATCAGTACTACACCTGCCAGACAGAGAGAACAAGGGGAAGAGAAAGAAAAACAATGTGCAGGTTAATATCTGATGAAACACAGGCCAGTGTGATGCTTTTTCCTTTCAGGCTTTGCTGAACAGAAAAGATGGTGTTATGTAAAGATGTTGTGCAACACTGACAACAATGAGCTAGGTACTGTATAAACTGTATTTGAAGGAATGTATTGCTGTGAAATGACACTGTCATTTGCAACCTCAAAAAAACCCATCAGATGTCACAAGCTATAGATTACGTTACAAAGGATTTCCTCTGCTGAGATGAAAAAAATAAATACATGTGCCTGGACCAGAAAAACTGGACCACCTACTGTTTAGCTAATCAAAAAGAGCTCAAATGGAAAGCTTCCACAAATTATAACCTTCAGTTTCTGCACGTTGCTCACACAGCAATCAAATCAGGATTATGGAGTACAATCATTACGTGGAAATTTGTAATTAAATTTCCTATTGACCTGCCTGCTACAGGACACGGCATCCTAAATCATCAAAAATCCTAATCACGCTTTAATTCACAGTACTGTGGAAGTGTTTCTCATGAGAACAAACAAATAGACACCAGCACCTCACAATTTCACGATTATGACTCACTATAATGCAGCTACATGTAAAACAACACATAGAATTTGATAGTAGCCACAGACCTTTCTAAGATTACTAATTTAATATAAGTGAATCCATGAGTCATAGCTGTGCAGCATTAAGCAGTACTAAGAGCAGTAACTCTGCTCTGAGCCAGATGGCCTTCAAGCTGACTTGTGTCTGTTTCTAACATATTGTCTGTGGCCTGGACAGTGCTGCAGTGCGTGCGTGTGGGCAGTTACATGCCCAGCTGGTTTGGCCTTTTGATAAACACCATTTTTAACACCCCTCAAATGACTCGTAGACATAATTACAGGAAGCAAAAGAGAAAACTGTGATGGAGAATTAGCAAAACTACAGCGGCTGGCCTACTGAAGATATTGGGTATCTTTTCTGTGTCTACAGCAATACATGAGATAAATTAAAAACCATCTGTCCACTTCTGGACCATGTGACATCTTTGATATGAAAGCAGGATGCAAACCATCACAGTGGAAACTTGAGACTGCACGTTATGACTTTTTCCCGCGATGAACTTTTCCCATGGGCATTTATTTTCCGTGTGAATGTCACGACATGAAACATTCTTCAGTAGCCAACAAGCACAGCTGTACTGTACATAGTGGTGTTAATAGTGATGTAACCTAGAGCAGATTTTCCTGTGTTCGCTTACAGTGGCGTCTGCTTAGGGGGCACATGAACAGCTAACTTGACTGGGCCATCACAGAGGGGAGGTGTTGGCTGGGTGAATAAACAGCACCTCTTAAAAATTTGTAAATTCGTTAAGGTTTGTAGATGCTGTAGACCAACACTTCAACAAATGAACCTACGGGAAAAGGAGTTGTCTACACATACTTCACAGAAGGGTTCAAATTCAATAAATTAGCCTATCAGTATTAGAAGAGGTATAATTCCATCAGTGGTGGTGAATACAGTGGAAAAAAACAATCCAGTTTCCTTTACTCAACAACCTGACGTGTAAAAAATTTACAGCGCAATCCCTGTCAGACACTCAATAGGCTGCCAGCCTGATGCATCACTATGACCTGTACATTCATCAGTATGTAAACACTGCCCTTCCCCACTCTGTCTTTCCACACCCAGCCTGCTCCACCTTGCCTTATGGCGTACAGGCTCTTTCACTCAGCGCAGTTCAAACAGCTCAGCAGATAAAGGCCAACACATCATCCCAGTAAATCTGCCGTTTGACAGCGCAGGAGAAACCAGACCGAGGGGAGGGGGTGGGGGGAGGGGGGGCGTGACTGGGATAACTGTGTTAGGGAGGTGTATAGTGAGGCAGAAAAGGTTACTGTGTTGAAGAAGAGGTATGAAGCGCATGTTGGACATGGCAAGAGACAGAAATATCGGAGACAGAAAGTGAGAAACTGAGCAGGGAAAAAAGGGGGCAGGAGCACATGATGGTCCACCACATTACACCAAAGGATGCTGGGTTAAAAGTAAAACAGGTGCTATAATAGCCAGGCTAACTGAATACCTAACACATCTGACCTTAAGTCCCCTAATCTTACAATAAGAAGAATGTAATCTTAATAACATCAGCAGGTGTGAAATTGAGTCAGATACCTGACAGACTGGTTCATTTGTAGGACACAAGAGTTATGAGTCATCAACATACTGTATCACTGTATCTGAATAATGCAATCAGAGCTAATGTATCATCAAACTGATTGCATACTGAGGTCTTAGCTACAGTAATGTCACAGGTATTAACAGTCTTTTCCCTGCAGTTCACACTACATTTATTGTTGACGCGATGTGTACAAAACGTTGCCAGGCAACGAGTGTGCTGTATCGAACAACATGCGAGGGCAAAAGTGTGTCATGATGTGGACAACACCAGAGGTAATCCGCCGCCATTAGCTAACAAAACCAAACTGAGATAAACCCACACAAAGGCAGGCTGCCTACAGCCCTGTTTACCTGGGATGTAAATGTGTCTGGAGTCATAGCTGGACTCACTGAGCTCTGTGGGGCAGTTTTACATTTTCTATGCAGGGGTAATAACTGTTACTCAAACATAAAAAGATAGCATCTAACAATTCGCCAAACTTAAGTGGGAAGTAAAACCATACGCATCATCAGAGACTTAGTTTACTTCACAGATGGCTCCATGCTGTCTCTGGCGTTGGAGTTGAATTTTCAGCAAAGATCAAAAACAGTTACAGACCAACTGAATTTATTTTCACAATATTACACTCTGTCAAGTTTGTTGGAATTCAGTTCCAAATTATTACATTCAATTTCAAATTATTCTATTAAAATTCAGTTTTTAATGCAATTATTCAAGTGGAGGAATTCAAATATGAATGATTTAAATTCAGCTTCTGTGACACATCCAGCTCACATCTCTAACTGAAGCCTAAAATTCACTTGTCAATGTATACACAGTATATGCCTGTAATTTTTGACAGCTGACTTACAATAAATTTTCAGTTATGCACTGCAGAACTAGTATTTGTGAGAGAGACAAAAAAAAAAATCTCCATTAAGAAGACCTAACCTGTTGCTGGAGGCAAACTTTACATTTTTATGATGAACCAAATGGACCAAAATACAGGTTGATGAGAGCAGCTGTCCTGTGAGATTGGACACTTAAAATGTGTGATGAGACAGAAAGTTATCCCCCCCCCACATTCCATTCCACCGCCAGAGATGTTTGATCGTCTGTCTGCAACTGCTAGTAATGACAACATGATGATATGAAAGCACAGATGATTGCCCACACTACTGGTGAAGTGTAAATCAAATGTCAAATAAACATGTCCTGCGTCATCCTATAGGAGAAAAAATGTTATTGCTCTTTTTTCTTTCAGCATCCAGTCGTACAGATGGGTCACACTCATCTGTCTGTGTCTGCTGTGTGTGTGTGTGTGTGTGTGTGTGTGTAAAAAGGTAGAGACTCAGCCTTGTCATTATAGATGCATTTCACTGAATGGTTACTTGATTGCAAATGTTATCAAGCTCCATCCCTGGGACATGAGCTCTGTGGCTTTCGTGAGATAAAGTAGAATAGAGAAAACATAGTCTGAGAGTGAAATAAACAGAATTGAGTGTGTGCAAAAAAAAACAGAAAGCAGAAAAAAAGCCCTCTCTCCTTTGAGCTGATATTGAAAACAACATTTTGCTGATAGCATGCAAAGCGGCCCACAGTTCTTCCACTGTTTTTGACTGTGGGCAAAATAATCTTGGCATCGGCACGAGCCACCTGACACACCATGCAAACATGCTTGGATTATGTAAAGTGGGCCTGATGCCATTTGAAGGGGCCAGGATCATCAAAGGACGACGCATGTGTGTCTGTGTGTGTGTCTATGAAGCATCTATAAAGCCCTTTCTGCTGTAAAAGGACAAAATTGGAAGAGATTAAATTCCCTGCAGACAACAAAATGCTCACAGGCTGTTAAATACTTCTCTGATTTTGTGACAACAATGTGAGGCCCTTGTCAATGTTCTCCAGGAAAACCAACAAAACATTTTAGTTTCCAGCATCAGCAAGACACAGTTAGAAGATGTAAAAATTGAATACAGCAAAGTCTAAACTAAATGCATCTCTACATCCTGGCCCTCGAGATCTGAATGAAAGAACTGTTGACATTTGAACTCTGGCAGAGGAGTAGGAGGAAGAAGGAGACTAAAGGAATTAAAGGAAGAGGGTAGGAGGACGAGGTGCACCAGTCCTCCAATGCCTCTCAAGAGTATCTGGTTTCTGGTTGACTATGTGTCACTGGAGCTCAGGTTTCTGACGGGGCAGATCTACTACGTACACGAGCAGGCTCAGCAGCAAAGGGCAGAGACTTTATCATAGTTATGAAATCCTGACAGCATCTAATGTCGCAAGTTATAGGGATGTGAAGTACAGAATCCAGTTACAATGCATTTAGGTTTACAGGCCAGGTTCATTAGATTAGACGGCTGTTTGCAGTGTGTATTTAATCACCCCCCTGCTCTACATAATCCCCCATAATGACTCAGACTAAACTGATCTGTCATGAGACCAGAGTGTCTCTCTCTCTCTCTGTCTCTGTCCGTCTCTCCCATACAGGGATTAGTTGGTACTGGAGTGTATCCACAGGTCAGGGATGAGTGCAACTCAGCCTGGACATCATGACATCACCCAGCATAAAATTGTTTTGTAATGCTAACGGCATGGCTGTGTTATCCCTTGGATTTATCATTTCTGTTTGTCTTTTACTGGTAATTCATCTGTGCTTGTTTTGAATATTAAAAAGGTTGATAATTAGGTTAAAAAAAATGGACACTGATAATAATCAGCAGTTAGTCTGCGTCCCTCCCCTCATTTCCTGTTCACTTCCTATAACAGGAAGTATATTCCAAGATGTACTCGCCACAAGAGGACCAGAGTTACCGTACACTGGTCTGACTAGTATCCTCTTGCAGCAGCAACTCACAACAGCTTTTGGGTGCATGTGGGCATAAAATTCAGGTGAAAATCAGTTCAAGTTTAGAGCCTTCAAGAGAAGAGTGTATGATCTGCACATTCAACACATTTTATATTTCACCACTGTCAGACCAGAGTGTTTCTGCCATGTGATAGTGTTGGAAGAAAAAAAGTTTGTCTACAATTTGTGAAGATCACAGCCTGTCTTAAAATACAATGAACATGAATACAGTTACATCCACAACCTGTACACATCCTTATCTTTTAAAGGTGCTATCAGTGCTATAGTTTCACTACATAGTCAGTGTTTTGTGGTAATAAGAGATGGTACAGCCTGGCGTTAGTTGGTTAGCATGCTAACTTCAGTAGAAGAGAAGTGACAGAAAGAGGCAAAACACTGGCATTGGTTTCCACTGCGGGAGAGACAGTTCATGGCGAGTAAAGGAATGAAGTTTGATGCTGAATTTGCAACTTTTCATCTAGACTAGTGAGTTAACAGTTTTTAATGCTAACATTAGCTACACAGTGATAGCAAAAACTTACACCTTTGAACTGATTAACAATGCAAAAATCAATATTTAGATTGTCCAAAACTTGCAAACCACCTGTAGATCTGGCCAAAGCTGGCTTCATTTTATTGAGTTGGAGTATCACTTTAAGTGTGCCAGGAGACTGACACCCGGACAGCATCAGGTGGCACTTCCCATTGTGCTGCTGAATTTAATTAGCAGTTTTGCTGCTAATCAGCAGGGGAGTTGAGAGACATACAGTGGTTAAATCAGAGTGTGCCACTAGTGACAATGAGTTAGAATGCCAGACATCTTTGGACTGCAAATAAGCTCCTAGGAACTGAAGCCTGGGGAGTTGGCTAGAAACAAACAGAGAGCTAAACAAGCTCTTTGTCACAGTGTATTTCTAAGCTCACCACACACACAGTAGTACATCCATCATGAGCACCATGCTGGCATTAATCAAAGTATACAGTAACTCCTGCTGTGTTTGAGCTACAGCGCTCACTGAGTTGTGTATCTCAGTGACAATAAGAAGATTTGACAGTACACGCATCAACTTCCTCTTGTTTACCTTCTTTCATCAAACAACAGCCACATCTGCACCAGTGAATCACTGAAATTTGTCTCATATTTTAGTAAAGTAACTTCAAGGTTTTGCATGAATTGTCCAGTTATTTTCCCAAACTTTTAATTTCATACAAGCCTCAGTCCAGGCTGAAGAATAAAAAGTGGCAACATTTTGGCAATCAGGGCTTTTAGGGAAATAAACAAGTTACTTAAGTAACTTTTGAGACTGGGCTGGCAGTTTTTATTACTGTTTACCTGTTTGATCTTGTGCTTAAATAAATGGGCCATTTCCCAGTCTGTCATTTCTATTGACTGTGAAGCACTGCTCAATGAAAAACACTAGTATCACTGATGTAGACTTTAGAACAGCTTTCACACAAAGGGTAATTTGTCTGATGTACACCATGTAGTATTCAGATAATACTAGTGAATCGCAAAAATGCTCTGAAGAACTCCTGGAGACAAATAATACATTCCTCTGAGACCCAAGTGAGATAAACAACTATTTCAGGAAAGCAGGAACTATCTCCACGGTCTGCAGATCTTCCCTAGTTTACCCCAGAAGAGAGCCAGAGGACAGGGCAACATGGAAACTTACCTAATTCTCTGGAGACAGGAGACACTGCAGCATTCTCCCCAATCTTAGACATTGCATCAAAATACAACTTTCCCGCCAGGGTCATTGCTGGGAAAATGATAAAATGATCATTAATGTTTGTCAGAATAGTTTGGGGAAAAATATAGGCTCCTTAATACCTGTTGAAGACCACTTAACATCTAAAATATCCTTCTAAAAGGTACTAAGATTTGACCCAGTATAGCTGGACCTAAAACAAAGCTCAGGTCTATTCAGAAGACCCAACATGTTCAATAAGCTTTGGCCAAAAGACAAAGTCTGAACTTGCTTTTTTCTGACAATGGGGTGGACAAATGAGGAAGATGCTCTCCCAGCCACCCTTAGCTGTTTTTCTAGCCTCTAAGTTTCTATGAATGTTTATTAATATAGTAAAAATGCTTACCAGCCACTGATTTCTCATAGTTCTTGCCCAGGTTAACCAGATTCCTCAGTCCTGGGTTGAACTGTTCCATCACATTCTGGGTGAGTGGAGACAGAGAGAAGAGAGACAGTTTGTTATAATGACTTAAAAGGTGGGTGACTGTTCACTTGACTGAGTGACATCATGAGTGGAGGAATGCAATACACACATCCATGTTAAACCCTGCTGACTATTTATTAACAGCAGCCAACACCTGTGACCTTTAGGCATAAATTCACCAGAAACTGAAGAAAGAAAGTAAAAAAAACCTACTTATGAAAGAAAAGTAAGACTACGTGCAAAAATGAGAGGAAAAACAACTAGAAAATAAGATATTCCTAACACATCATGAGTGGGCTTTCCATTCCTTACATTTCTTGATCAGTGTCTCTGTAATTATGTAAATTATTCTGCTCCTCTGTATCGTGTATTTAAGTAATGACCATGGGAGTATAAGGTCTTAGCTTTAGGTTCACAACCAAGCCCAGAACACAGGAAATTACCAAAACCTCAGTAAACCACACAAAGACAAACACTGACAAAGGTCTGTATCAGAAGTGGGTGATCATTCCAAGACTTAGCAAGCATTAAGTGACATATGAGCTACAGATACTGTCACTCTGATAACATTATACAAAAGAAATTACACCTCGCATCCTCCAATTTCCAAATTCATTAAATATGTACACGGTGAAATCATTAACGATGCAAAAATCTTTGAGGCAACAAAGACAATGCAGCCTAGTTTGCTGCTCTACCCATGTAAACATACAGTACTCTGGGAGCCTTGGGATACTGGTGATTATAGCTGCAAGTCAGAGGAGCTTGCTGTATAATCTTACCACACAACACATTCAGCCAGCTAAATTATTAAACCTGGAGTCTTTTTCCTGCATTTCATCACAGCAAGAAGCTGTGGGGGCTGTCCCGAGAGGAGCCCAGCAGGTAATGACTATTCAAGACGGCTAAATGCTTCTGAGAAAGAGCATTAAGCATTTCTTTTTTCCCCCTCTCCAACCTCTTTGTACACTATTTTTCTGACCCACCTGTGGAGTGCAGATTGAGTGTGATGAAGTTACAAACTCTTGGTGGGATATAGTAAATGTGGTGGCTCGAGTTCAGTTATTTCATTGATTAGATTCACTGTAAAAGCACCCACTTATCTTCAGTAAAAAAGTTAAAGTTTATCTACTAGATGGCACAGATGCTAGAGTACAGCACAGAGCAGTTCAAATGATGCTGATCAACCAAGGCAACACTTTAATGAGGAAATGGCATTCCTAGGGTGGGGCTATTTTCTTCAAAACCAGTGATCCAAACTCACTTAATAGTCAGTTACTGGCTCACAGAAAGCCTCAAAGTAAACTGCACTTAAGTGTTTACACACTGTTGCCTGTCTGTAGAGGGTACAGGGGTAGATACAGATATTTTAAAATAACTTCTTTACAGTATTGACACCAATTCAAAACACATTATCATAACTTCTATTACCTTTTATGTTCTGAGGTTACCTTTCACTCCATTTTTACTATCTGTGTTATTATTAGGAGTCAGATTAATATTCAACTAGCTACTCAAATAAACTGAGACTAATTAAAAACACCTGTTAAACGTTCAGCTGGTAAAAATGGAAACAAGAAGCGGGTGTAACAGTTTCAATGGTGGACACATGGATGTATGGAAGTTTTATTTTGTTTTTTCTCAGTGTCGTGGTGGCACCTGTTGTATTCCCACCCACCTTGTATGTACTCTCAGTTAGCTTGTTCACCTCCTCCGTGCTCCTCGACATGATTAACTTAGTTCCTCGCGACGCCCGACAAAGAAAAAAATATATACAAAAACTACACAAACGCCGACCAAAAAATACAATAAATGTCCAAAAGAGGGAAAAGTGACCAAACCTACGGACACATGAAATTCCTCATAGCCAGCAGGAGACGCGAGACACACACACCAAAAAAAAAAAAAAAAAAAAAAAAAGAAAGAAACCTGAGACTGAGAGAGGGAAAAATGAGAAAAGTAACCCCGGTGGAGGAGAGTCCAGCTGTCTGTGGCTGCTGCTGCTGTTGCTGCTCTGCGTGTGAGCACAAAAAAGCTGAGCTGTCAAACTTGTTGTAGGTGGTTAGTTATCAGAAGGGGAGGAGGCCTGTGGAGGTAGGAAAAGGTGGACAGGTGTCAAGCCCAACGCAATACAAAAATAAACCACTCTTTTCCGATTGGATATGCTTTCAAATTAAACCTCTTGTCTAATTAACTCGTACGACAGGTCACTTGAAATCTGTTGACCTGCTGAGTGAAATTTCAGTGAAAAGCACAAAGTTGGTCTGATTTAGTCTTTAAAAAAATGGTTTTTGCCCCGAGGAAATACAACTTCCATAGACATTGATTTTAAACTTTAGATAACGACCCTGCTTTTTGGGTCGTTTATCACCACCAGTTACTTTCATATAACCCTGCATATTTGTCTTCACCTGTTTTACAGCTGTTTTCACCTCCTATGTTTCAAAGGAAGATTCAATGTCTATGCCTGAAATCACAGTTCTTAATCTCTTTATGTTTATGTTTTATGCTTTTATTTTGAAGGCCTTGTTCCAGTACGGTTCTGGATGTTCCTAGCTGACTTGACACTTGCTGCAGGCAGGTAGAAAAAGTGGACAATGGACTAAATACTGGAGACGGGCGCTCCCTGGAGGCAACGTAATCCTTTACACCACACATTACACCGTCTTTTGTACACACTCCTATGTGCTGTGAAGTGAAGCAAATTCCAGGGGCGTAAACCACGATAATGTCACGATAACTTTCTGTCATTACTCTTGTCTACTGTGAAACAGATGGTGTATATAAAAAATAATAATGATAATTAATATGGGCTGTATATTTAGCTTCTAGCTAAAAACAAACAAACAAAAAAAAAATTTAAAGTTGCTCTCACCATTACAGACAACAGCTTCAAATAGTAGTCGACATAGTCTGAGCTTTATCTATATGTAGCAGTGATAAACATCCAGTAACACTTGACGTTTTAAATAAATCTGTTGTTTTGAACACAGATCCCTTTCCATTGTTATTTCCAAGCAACAGCATTTAGAACAGCTTCACCTGACAAGAGAAGTGACATGTGCATTAGAGGAACTTTCATGATTTACCACTAGATGTCCCTCATGGTCAGCTGATTTCCTCTCAGGCTGAGAGAAGCTTCTTAATCTCAGAGACACAAAACTAACAAATACATGCATATGCATGATATATTTATAAATGTAAATCCCCAGTATGCCTTGCTGTTTATCCCTGTTTGAATGTTCAGTTTTTTAATTTTATGTTTCAAGTGTTCAGTGGTAATTTGGAGCATTTCTTTTCATGTTTCATGACAAGCTGACATAATCAATACCAAAACATGAGCTCACATAGGCTCTGCACCTTTTTGTAATATTTGGACATCTTGCTGACAGATCAAACAAAGCAATGGCAAATATCAGGGGTATCAATTGTGAGAGTAAACATGCCGATTCTTTGCTTTGTAAATGTCATTTGATGTTAAAACTTTGGATGGCTCCCCGCAGCCATGGAGAGCTACAAAAAGGAGCTGAATGTAAAATGAGATTGTGCCCTCAGGCTCTGAACACATACCACTGCTTTCAGCCCTCAAAATGCCGTAAGGTGACACATACAACGTAATTAGTCTCCAAAGCTACTATGTGAGAGGTATTCTATTTTTCCCCTCTCTTGCTGTTATCTCCTGCATAATGGCCATCTTGACAACCTCCCACTGAGCTATGTTCCTGGAGGCAGGAATCAATACTGAAGGAATATAATGCTTTATAAAGTAGTATGAGGGTCAATTATAACACGTCACTGAGGTGCTGAAAAGTAACTTCTTGCTTTCACTTACAGATGTGAGTTGATGATAGATTTCTAAGGTGCTTTCTATTTCAGGAACCTCATACATAAAACTCAATATATTTCAATATCCCTTTTACTTTATCAGTGATTGCGTAGGTGACTCAGCCAATCATAAAGCCTGTCTACCATGTCAACTAATATTGAAAAAATTAGATTATGAGCACTAGCTGGGAGCCAAGGAGAGAGAGGCATAAAATAAAAGCAATGCACATAGTATGTACGTAACAGTACGTAACTGTGCCTCTAAGTAACGCAATCTATGTAAAATAGTATAGTCTGTTAGCACTGTGTCATTTCTGTTAAAATACTGAGAAATAGTCAAATTAAAGCACACAGGACATCTCATCTGCTCAGGTTCTGCAAGTACTGTACCCTCTGCCAGTCTTGTCCAAGTTATAAGTGACCTCTCATTCATTGTCTGTGCTGTGCAAGTCCTCTCAAGGACAGCTCCCTGTCCATTGTGACAGGATAGCTAAGTGCGCCAAGGCATTCAAAAAACAGCCAGCTCGCTCATGCTGTCCTAGCAAGGCCACCTCCTTTTCAAACATACCTTTCTTTTTTTTTTCCCGGCAGTGCTTCACAAAAGCACCATGGGTAGACAATGAGCACGGCTTAAGAATTTGCTTTTCGGCCTTGAAGATGGTACACGATTTTTCAGTTTACAACCTAGCAAGTCTAATCAGCAGTAGATGTGTGAAAGAGTAATGTGCAAATATGTTTATTATAACCCTCACTCTCAGAAACTCTTCATTTCTCTTCTGTCTTTCTTTTCTTTTAAAAATCACTGCATCACTCATCCAGTTCTCAAAATAGTGTCTATGACATGAATGGATCCAAGGAAGATAAAGATACAAAACTCCTCATTAAACTCATCCATTTTGACCAACGCCAGGGCCCAGAGTGCAAAAACACTATTATTTCCTGACTGAGCTGCAATGCTGGTGCTCATTACTTTCACCAAGCAGGCTCATAAATCTAGCCTTAATCTAATGGGCAGACCCCAGGACCTAAAGCCAAACAACTAATTCTCGCACACAACGTTGAGTTGAAGCAACAGCTTGACCAGGAAGTTTTTTTTTTTTTTAAAAAGTACATCAGGCTCTTGTTGTGTGAAGCTGTGGCTCAATAAAAAAAACTGCAGCAGTAGTAAGACAGAGACAGTGAATGCCACAGTGCGTTTTAGCAGAAAATCAGCATATATCTGAGAGCTTAAGTGAAACAGTGGCTACAAGATATCCATTACGAGAGCAGCCTTCTTCAGCGTCAGAGCATTCATGGTACAAATCATGAGTAGGCACCAGGCACTGAGCTTTGACAGACTCATCATGATGGGTACAGAGACTGGATTTTAGCTTTTTGGGTTGCACTGCACCAATTTATTATTCCCAGAAATCTTTTCCTAAGTCAAGGCAGACATGAATCTCACTCTAAAGTAAAATCTTGAATAGATGATACGTTCGTGCCTGGGAGGAGGCTGGAAGAGCTTGAGTTTTAAGAGAGAAAAAAAAAACTTCATGTGACATGGAAATAGACTTTTAAATTAACAGATTTGAGAAGTCAAAATTATTCCCCTGGGAATCTGAGCTTTGTTTTGAAAGGCCTGCAGGCAGACAAAATGTCCATTTTGTCATTCCTCAGTGGTAGAAGCATATTTCTAAGCTCATTCTTATTCTAAAGCGATAGGAACAAAAGGTCTGGTTTCTATTCTTATGAGGAGAAAATACTGCTTCACTAAACAGCTGAGTCATCTGTTCAGGTATTCTTCAACACTATTCTCAGAGAGGCAGGGGTTGATTTGATGTACAGCGTGCTTACAAAGAGCAAATAAGTAACAGGAAGATTCTTTGTAACAGTTGTAAATGACATGCATCCTTTTTGCCATTTTATTTTCCACTCATGTCCAATAACAACTCTTTTAAAGGTGAGCTAGGTATTTAATAGCTAATCTTTCTCGGGACCAAGAGCCAGATCTGTGTTGACTTTGTACGTGGGTAAAATAAATCAGGGAAGTAGCTGTGGTGTTCCTCCTCCTAACGAGTTCACTGTATCTCACAACTCAGGATCATGCAGAAACACACACCACCAGCTCGCACAAAGTACAAGTAAACAGGCCTGGGCACCCGAGGGTACTCAGCAGTGTGTGTGTGTGTGCGTGTTTGCGCCTGATGATATTGCGGTCAGCAGCGTGTGAAAATTTAATAACACAGTCGATGTCAGGCGCCACATCTCACTGGATCAGCCTCGTCGGGTAAAGCAGAAGTCCCCTGCCATGTATGAGCTCACCATGCTTCAGTGATGCCGCAAAACATTTACAAACAGTAAACAGAGCAGCCATGATCCCTGTATCAACAGTAACTGGTCGTTTTTTATCCATCAGGGGAGCTGGTTTTATATTTATTTGTTAGAGATCACTGAACATTTTTGACATTTGATTCTCCTGCCTGGAATCTGGACAAATGTGAGTTTTATCTATTTTTGAGCTGGAACTGGAAATCTTGGTGCAGTGTGTTTGTCTATATGACTGTAATCAGTACATGTTGTAGAGGAAAAGGCATTGATTAATGAATAATTATATTATACAAGGTGACAGCAAACAGGCCATGCAGCCATGAATGTGTCAGGCCTCCTATTAGTCAGAACAAATTGACCACCTTTTCTTGACCTCTTCAGCTAATTAGTATAATTTTGAAAAGTTCACAAGTGAACTTCTTCCCCCAGGAGAGACACATGGAGAAATGTGCCTTGAAATGAGCTTATAACTCCTTGCACAGACGCCTGAAGACTCATGCAGGGCGTAGATTCCCATTTAAAATCACAAACAGTCACTATTTTGAAACTTTCCTCCATGCCTGGTGGCAGTGCGCATTAACACAAGCATTGATCCCATAATCATTGTGTTTATGCAGAACTCCTCATGGAATCCAGACATTTTTGATCACACCAAACATCTCAAAGCTGCGAAAGCTCGTAATGCTGCGCTGAGACATCTCGCCCACGAATCTTGTCTTGAATGAGACAAGAGCTGTCATTTTTAGCTACAAAGCTCTGCGCTTGGGGACCTTGATTCTGTGTGTTTGAAGGCTCTTCACACACAAATACACACTCATACACACAAACACACACACACACTAATTGCTGTCTCTGTCATCATGATGCCATCCCTAAATACTCAAGGTTTGTTTCTGGGTTAATTACACCTTCCTAATCCCTCTGAATCTACGGCATGGTTCAAATCTGCCTCATGACAGACAAGAGGAGCTTTGCACTGTTTGTGTATTATCAACCTGCCATTTAATGTGTTGCATTTTTTTCTGTCTGCAAACACATTACATAGGGCATAGGCTGAAAATTGAACAGCTCATGCTTGCAGTGTTTATGATTTGTACAGGAACACGAGATAGTTTCCTTCTCAGACAACTCACCTCATATCATTTACTATGTAAGAAGCATGTTCTGCTGGCATCATGGCCCTTGAGGACATCTGTCAAATAGAGATCATTTACCTGTGTGTCTTGCTGAGGTATAACCTGTGCTACTCCCACCACATGAGAAACCGCAGCCAAGAAGTAGCTAATTAATTCATAGTTCAGCGGCATCATCCTATGGACCAAATAAATAATGATCAGGCATTTTGTTTACAGAAGGTAAAGGATGTTTAAAGGTATGTGCGTGCCTGTGCATTTTCCTGTAGCTGATTAAATATGGACGTGTAACTCACCCTTGAGTGGGTATATATTTACACAGGCTTTGAAACGCTCCTCAAAGGGCACTGGCAAGAACAGTGGAAGGCAGTGGAAATAATGCAATGTCCTTCAGCCTTTTGAGCACCACACCATGAGCATATAAGAGATGTTCGCAGAGATGTGATGGTTTCAATTTTTATTTTATAAAATGTGTTAAAAGGCCCCTTAGGCAAGGAAAGCACAATTAACTTTTAAATATACTGTAAAGCTACCAGCCAGTTAGCTTGGTTTAGCACAAAGACTGGAGACAGGGGGAAACAGCTAGCCTGATTCTGTTTCATGGCAGCAAAATCTGCCTGCTAGCACCTCTAAAATTCACCAATTAACACACCAATTACATCTTGTTTGTTTTACAAGCACAAAAACTGATGTGTAAAAATGACACTTTGTTGTGTTTGTTGGCTCTGAGCAGTTGCTGGGTAACCAGCTAAGATTCTAGGAAGTAGCTGCTCCCAGCCAAGATATAGTGAAAAACATAACACCTGTACACTGGCAAAAGGTCATGACAACTTTTTAGTATGGACTAAACAAACATGTTAATGAGGTAGGTGGATTTTGTTACTGTCAGACAGAACCAGGCCAACTGTTTCCCCCGGTCTCCAGTCTTTGCGCTAAGCTAACAGGCTGTTAGCTATAGCTTCATGCTGAGACCTTCAGACTTACTAAAATATTGAACTACTCCTTTAAATGCAGCATCATTGTCTTCATCTCACCTTCCAGCTGTGCCACCACAATAAAACGACATCCATAACAAGTTTTTGCACAAACTTCTAAAGTTCATAAACTACATGTTCATATTCATATCCAGCTGGATTACAGCCGGAGCTGAAAATGCTATTAGTGAAGAAAAGGATGGCTTTAGTTGTCTATGGCCTTGTGAGGAATGATTTGTCTGGTGCATGCCTGCCATCAATTATGCAAAATTTACTGCTGTTAATGCGAACAACCTTGAAACTCTTGTGCGGCTTTGGCACAATGAGTCAGTCTAAACTTTCGTCGCGATCAATCACAGCCACTGTAACTCAGGTGAACGATGGGCTCCTTGGCACAAACTGAGCCTGCACCAAGTGCTTGCCTGCCCCTAAATCTCCTCCAAATGTGCATATCAATAGCATTTCACTGTCTTCCTTACAGCATATGCAATGTCTTGATTATTTAACGGTGTCATCCGGTATTCATGAAGCATTTTAATCAGAAAAGAACAAGGCTAAAACATTATCAAATTATGCACTTCCTCTCCTTTGATTCAGTGTATTGCCTCATGGACTTGCTGTATGTGTCTTATTTTGCGATGCATGCTTGTCTGCAGAAAACACTCATTAGCTGTACATCTGTGCATGGTTCAAAGTCTAGTTTGAACAAACACAGTCCCAGCATTTTTGAAAATCCCACAGTGACAAATATGTTATAGCGCGGGGCACACAAATCACTGACTCATCCGATTCATGCAGTCACTAACAAGGTGTTTAAACAGCACGCACGCACACACAGGTAACGTGACGGTTCTGACCTTGGCAGCAAGGCCGTTGATCTGCCTCCTTCTCATCGTATCATAACCATTCCTCTCACACTGCTCCCAGACACACAGATGTTTATTTTTCATTCTCTCAGTTACTGTGTTGATCAAATCCTCTCCCTCAGTGTCAAAAGCTCAGACATCAAGCTCAAACTATTGTCTTTTTTTCTAACCATTCTCTGAAACATGCTCAGCTGTGTTCCCTCATCTGTCTCGTCAACCTGTAGCCTTTTGTCAGTTTTTTGTTCAAAGAGTTTGTAGTTTGATCCACAGCAGGATGGTCTTACTTTCAGCCAGTGGGGACAGGAAGTTTATATTCATAAATAGTAAGCAGCCACGCAAGCTCTATAAATAGAGCCTGCATGGATTTATGTCCAAAAAAATGGTTTTATGTCCCTAGATCCCTTTCCTGATGAAAGTCACATGATCTGCTAATGTCAGTAGAGAGCAGGACTTAATCACACTAGCAGCATGTGTGTGTATGTGTGTGCACATGCTCTATTTGACGGGAGGGTGGGTTCATCTCGTGGGTAGGAAGCGTTGCTTGGTGGTGATTTTGTTAGCAGCGGTGGAATGATCTAGATAATACACTTATCCACAGCCCCTCTGGGGGTAGGCGAGCCACCGGCATCTGATTAGATTCCACAAAGATAAAAGGATCATGAAGAGTCACATGTCTAGTTTATTACTGGGTGACTTTGGAAGTCTATCCCATGAATCAACATCAGATAATAAAGCGATGACTAACTGTGTTTAATCTCCAGTCTAGAAGCCCTGATTTGTTTCTGCCACTTGTGTTTTTATCTTGAGTGACTGAGCTGGAAATGAGGTGAGTTTTACTTTCAAACCTGTAGAGCTCAGATCACATCTTGCTCTGCATTTTTTCCATTATAACAACTAAGAAAGAAATGATTATTACTCTTCCGATTTTTTTCTGGTGATGGTGGGAGCATTGAAAAATATGTGAATTTAGGACAGACCTGAAGTTCCCATGTGAATGAATTAAAAACCTTTTTCTTATAACTTACTCTATATTTTGTATATAGCTATTTGTAAGTTTTGTCTGCTACCAACCATGGTTTGTTGCTGTTAGCAGGTGGTGGTGATGTTCACTTGCCACAAGCTTTAGTCATTGTTGCATTTACAATATACAAGAGTTTAGAATAGGCCCTCTGAGCAGTGTTACTTCTTCAGAGTAGTCTGGATGTTACAGTGAGTCACTATCGGAAAGTAGTGAGACAGATTGGCTGGGCCACACCTAGCTCGTTAGCATGTGAACCTCATTGGAAGAAAAGAAGTGACACAACTAGAGGCACTGGCATTGCCTGCCACTGCTAGAGACAGCTCTTGGTGAGAAAAGGAATGAAGTTTGATGTTGAACTCATTTATTCTAGACTGATAAGTAAACAGCTGTTAATGCTAATGTTGGCTATGTGGTGATAGCAAAACTTACAAATAGCCCAGGAATGGTTCTTTTTTATTTTTTTACTGTCTTTCCAAAATTTAGATGAGAAGACTGATACCACTCTAAGGCATGTACTGTTCATATAAAGCTATAGTCAGCAGCCAGACTGGAAACAGGGGGAAACAGCAAGCCTGGCTCTGTCCAAAGGTTACAAACCAGCCTACAGACACATCTAAGGCTCACTAAGCACATGTTTTATGTAAAACTGAAGTTAAAAAAAAAATGCATTGTGGTTTTATGGGATATATGTGCCTGACTATTTCCAGTCACTTTACTGTAAGGTGGTCAGCGCAAGGAGTAGAAACTCCAGGAAGTTATTATACCTAGCCAAGTCATAGTGTAGCACATTAACCCTTGGTAAAACCACAATATGTCAAAATATTAAGCGTTAAGTAGCTAGAAAATACAGACTGACACAGGCCATTTTACAGTCACCATGTTTATTTGTTGCAGGTGAACACAGATGTTTTGGAGAAAATAATGGCGCACCTTCAGTGAAGCACAATGAGAGATTTGTAGCTGCAGAGCTTTACTGCTTGTTGCAAGACAGACAGTCAAGGGCTGTGGTTTTAAATTTGCAGTCCACACAGGTGCTAGAAAGCATGATTTAAAGAGATTGTGGGAGAGATTTAGGCTCCCGTCTTTGTAGCCAGAAAATTACAGATTGCAGCCTATCTTCCAGATTTATTATTAAAGTTTCTTCTGCAGAAATCCTGGCTATTGTTATAAATGTAAATGATCCCTGTAGGAATACATTTGATCATCCTCAGAAATAGAGTACAAAGTGTGAGATTAGACAAGACACTTAGAATAGACTGTGCTCAGGTTAAACACTTAATATTCTGACAGTGAATCTATGGACCTTTGTAATTTCAGCATGAAGAAGTGTCAGATTTATGATTTTCTACTACTTCTTGAAAATACTGTGCAATGCTTAACAGAGTAAAAGTGAATGAATATCTTCATCTAGCATCCACAGGCTCTTTGATCCTCAGAGAGGTGGCATTACAAACTGTCATACAGCAGCTGTTTCCTCTCCTGTGCTGATTAATTTGTTTCTTCCCTCCCCTCACGTCATCTCTGTCTTCACTCTTTCTATTACCATTCCCCCAAAACAACGTTTAAGTTGCTCTCCTCGGCCTACTGAGCATAAATAAGTAAAACTGCGTGAAAAGATAGTAGAGAGATATTTCACCTTTCCCCTAAAGATCAGCTGTGTAAACTAAGTAAATAATACTAATGATAATCTAATCATATTTCAGTCAGAGAAGGCAACATATTGTCTTGCAGAACCAAAATGAGGCTGAAAAGTGACAGCGCTTCTGTGCTTAATTTAAAAATGGCTGCCAGACAGAACCAAAGATGGGAACAGAATATAACATTTTTGATGCATAATTTCATAAAGGCAGTGATACAGGCTGAAGGGGGTTTGTGGGTCTCACTAATAGTCAGTGACATCCAAGAAAACAGCAGTTTTCAAATGCCTCCGGGAGCCTTGCCTTCTGCACAGGCTTCTCTTCCATCAGGCTTTAATTACCAAGCCAAAGGACTTCTCTGGTCTCAATCCTGAAACTTGCTTTTCTCTCAGTCTTTACAGTGCTCGTTCTTTTGGGGCTCCATGGGGACTCTGTGTACGAGAGAGAGGGCGCTGGGAGCAGAATAGCACTTTAATTCCACTACCCCTCCCCTCTCTGCTGCACACCCATCTCCTCCACCCCCTGCAGATCCATGCGTGTATCCAGTGACAATCAAATACTCTCAGTGTGATTTGATTTTAATTATGAGCTTCTCACACACTTTAAAGCAACCTTGGGCGATGTCGGGAAAGCCAGGATGATTCAGAGCACTGAGAAGAGGGCGTGTGGATGTGGCAGGGAGCTTTAATAAAGATGTGCAAAATGATTATTCACTGTCACTCTGTCCAGTCATGTGTAATGGATAAAGGGACAAGCTGGCAACACCACTGAATAGGTAATTTGTTTTTAGTGATGTACTGTTATCATTACATCTGCAGCAGCTGCTCAGATCTTTTCTTCAAAAATCCCTCCAAGGTTGGCAAATCTCCCTTTCAAACTTTACCACAGTGGGAGAAAAACTCAATAACTGGAGCAAATCTACTCCTCAGACCCAATACGCCACCAAAGTGCTGCTTTCTGTCACACACCCACACGCACTGACACACAAACACGCACATTGTTTATCCTGTTGAATCATACCACTGTCAGAGAGACAGATGATATCTGTAACATTCAAAGATGATGCTTTTCAGCTCAATTCCCCTCTCAGTTAGATTTCATTAGCGCTGTGCGACACCTCCTGAAAGATAATTTGTCTTACACACACATGCAGCTAACCTGAGGGAGAATGGTGGCAATTAAAACAGGAGGTATGATGTGACAGCAGCCATCAGTTCATCATAAGCCCTGGTACAAACATTTTTTGTTTGGTTCCTGTCACTGCCCATCACAAGCCGACAGACAACCCCCTCTTCTCCCAACACGTGGGCCTGTTCCTCTGCATTAATAATATGATGGAGGTTGAAACGGTCTGGGACTCAAACACAGGCTGCTCATGCAGTTCCTTTCCTTGCGTTAGCTTAGCAGCAGCAGTGACAGAGGAAATAACAGTTAAGAGCTGTATTGTACCAAGAAATAAAAATCAGAAATTCTATTTCTCGTCAATGTTTTTGTCAAACTTCTGAAAGGATTCTACAATGCATGTGTTACACAAACTAATGTATTTATCATTTATTCAAAGTTGGAATGTTTTCTTTAATAATTAATTTGCACTTGAGAACATTTGATGTGCAGTGTTACAGTAGCAATGCAATGAAAATCTGAGATGTAGAATATGCTAAAAAAAAAAAAAAAAAAAAATCACACATACGCATTTCAAATTGTTAGTCTCACATTGTTGTTCTGTTAAAAAAAACAGGAGCCCCATCCCCCCACCCCCCACTCCAGGGTGCATCACCACCAACACACTGGCAGCACCAGCAGCACACAGCATGGAGGAGAATGAAGACCGCTCACAGTGTCCTACATTGTAGCAGCTCCTATAATCCGCATGGGCAGATTTTTTCATTTCCACCTGGACGTCTGCCAATCCCAAGGATTTCTCCACTGTTGACAACATTACATTGCCCAGATGAGAGGACGTATCCTTCCCGTGCGTATTATGGCTGGTCGCACTGATGATACGTCTGCTGGCTGGACAAACACCTGTATCTCCATTTGAATTAATGGGACAGAAAATGCTACAGTTAAATAGTGAGCTTTGTGAATCCTTTCCTTATTAAGAAACTGTGTTTCAGCGAAGAATGGTGCATGACCTTTGCAGGGTTACACTCCACTCTAGACTTCATCACTAATGCTGTGCAATGATATTTTAATAAAACATCTGTCAACTGTTCAAACAGCTGTTCAGTTATTCTGTCACACTGTTGCTTTAATTGTCACACCTCTGGAACTTGTTCACTTTTTTCTTTTATTGGGTGCAAAAAGGACATTCACAGGGCAGAAAGGTGCAAAAGTTAAATGGATACCGCACATGAAGGTGACTTTAAAACAACGATAGCAAACAAATTTTTTTTTCTTTGTCTCATGTGTCCCTCATTGTCTGTGCTGCTAGTGAGCTGCTGTTAGTTCTGCGAAAGCTGACAAAAAGTTCATATTGTCCACAAGCAAAAGCACATATGGTGCTCACAAAAGGCCATTCACCATTTAAACAAAGCATTTTCAGTACTTGTATTTTTTTGTCACGTAATGTGCTGCTAATGGACAAAAATCATGAGCAGAGATGGCGAGAAAAATACACTTTCTACAGGAAAGAAAACTCTTGATATTACACTGAAACATTGTTAACAAAGACACTCAAAAGAGCAACAATCACAACACGTTGGTGACATATTCAACAAGTCCTTGTAGTGTTGAGTGTGCACGCTCTTTTATAACATTCTGTGCTGTCCAGTAACCTACTGCATCGTAGATTTTTTTTGTTTTTTGTTTTTTTCAAATCTGGATAGAAGCTTTTAATGGCTTTTATACTAGTGTCTACTCTGTAGGGAAAGTCCACAAGGAGAACAGAAAAGAAGCTGTGGATGTGATACCAAAGTTAATGTCTTTGTTGCTTCTTTTATATGTGTTTCCTTATGGGGCTTCAGGCCCAAGGTTTGCTTTCAATATTTTACACTGTTTATTAAAATCAAACAGTGTTGAAACAAATGTCCACCACAACATTAAAGTCTGACAGAAATCAAGCTGCAAAAAGCATCATTTTTATTCACTAAGCGTTGCTAAAAGTATTTGATTTCCTATATCTTTAAAAAAATATCATCTCCACAGGTCAAAACTATTCTTCTTCTTCTTCTTCTTCAGCGAGAGGCAATTAAGACCAAAGTCCATCTGATATTGACATTCATAATGTCATCTCATTTGACATCCCCTCTAAATCTCAATGTTTTATCGATTATGACACACTTAGCCCAGAGAAACACTGGTGGACCAGTGGCTGCTTGCTGCCAAACTCATTCATAAACACAGATAATTACTACCCAGATGAGGAATTAAGGATTGTCCTTGAAGGTCAAGGCCCAGTCCCCTGCCCTCACTGGGCTCTCAGCTGGCATCCACAGCTCTGTGGATACGCCAGTCCTGGGCAGCTGTCCGACATCGCTATTAACCTGAGCAGAGCCAGCCCATCCATAAAGCTGTTTGGGATATGGCAGCTGCTCAAGGGGCAGAGAGGTATTAAGCATAGATTTACAAGAATGAAAATGTCCTCCCTCCCTCATAATCTCTGATCTTTTTACACGCAAGACAAGCCATACGCGCATGAACATACACACACACACACACACACACACACTCTTATGTAATGTTGCCAGCATTGGCTTGTTTGGATGCACCACTCACACACACTCTGTGTATTGACAGAAAGCATGCACTGTCACTTCTGAAGTGGATTTCCATTCAGCACTCTGGCTCATGCATGAAATTTTGATGCCATGTTAGGATGTCTTTAAATAATCAACAATGAGGTTGATGTTCTTGTCCACTTTGAACTCACGAGCATCCACCTCATTTTACCGCACCTCGCTGCTCTTCAAACAAAGAGGAAGCTTGCAGTGTGTAGCGCTCTACCTGTGTAACTCAGGAATAGCGTTCCATTGCACATCAAAGCCTGTTTGAGCTCACGTTCACTACGGATATAGTGCAGCATTGTCAGTGTGAGGATTGCAACCAAAAAGAGCTGTTTTCAAAGAGGAGTCAAATGAAAGCTGATCTACTGAAGAGAAAACACAGAGTGGCAGCAGGTTGTATCATTAGAGTTGACTGATGCAACAGCATCCTCAAATGAGCAGACTAATTTGACGTCTCCTGTATTGTCTTTAAGGTTCAGCTGGATTGGACATGTCAACATATGAGCCCAATAAACACTCAGTCTTTGAGACTATGCAGTCAGACCATATAAACATGTAAAAATGTTGCACCGATACCCTTTCCTTTGGGATTTGACAGAAGCAGCTAACAGTCTGAATACAAAGCTTCTCGAATCCCAGCGGCCATATTGGATCCCTCACATTAGATCCTTTAGGAATCAAAAGCACGGTCCTCGCAGATCTCCAGAGCAGCTTTACTCGCGCCGCCGAACACTTCCACGTTGGCGTCGATCCAAGGAACCACGTTGCCGGGCATGTAGGCCGAGCAGTTGGCCAGGCCCATGATGTCCACAGGACGCAGTACTCGGTCCCACATGTTAAACTGGCTCAGCTCACCCACGAAGGCCTGGGTGGCATCAAAACGGCCTCCGACTACATCCTTTATATGGGAACAGAGGGTGAGACTTTAGGATACAAGTTCACTTCTGAAGAAAACACAAACAGAAATTAATTAAAATGCATCAATTCTGTTTGATTTTCATCTGACTGCCAAACGATGCAGGATATTTCTCAGTGTACTGCCACTTTAAAACCTCACAGTGTTGTGCAATGGACCGATATTGTGCAATCTGCAGCAATCTCACCTTGTGTGTGTGACTGAAACATAAAGCAGCCCTCCTTAGGCACCAGACTAATGCAGGATGAGTTAATGGCTCTCTGTGGAGATTATTCATATGTCACTGTAGATTTCTTAAGTATATACATGGAGTTGTCATGGAGCTCACCCCTAGAATAACCTGCTAACGCAGCTCCCAAAGGCATTAAGGTTGCAGTTTAGAGGTAGATGAATGAGGTAATACTGAGAGGGCCATGATAGCGTGAGAAGAGCCTCTCTGCCTCCTCTCTCCTGCGCCCTGCTCTGTGCCTCCGGCATTGAGCTCAGGGGAGAATACACACAGGAATCTTACTGACACAATGAAAAACACACACACACATATGCACACACACACTCATTCTCTACTACCTAAGCCTCTCTTCCGCTCTCACCTGCTCCTGGCCCAGGATGATCACCCCTCCAGGTTTAATTGGGTGCCAGGGGGCCAGGTTGTCACCGGTGCCTAGACGCTCGCCATCCTGGTACGCCTCCCAGAAACCGTCTCTGGTTGTCCAGGTGATGCAGATGTGATGCCAGCGCCCGTCACTCACTGACAGGGGGAGCTGGGCCACCTGGGTTGGGGGGGGGGCATGAGTGCAGCGAGGGTAGGGCCAAAGGAGGAGGAGTGTGGGGGGAAGGGGGAATATGAAGGGGGCAAGATGGGTCAAGAGAGGTTTGAGATTAATTGTAGTGCGTTAGAAACAAGGACAGCAATTAGAGGGGTTAGGGCTTCAAAGAGACAGCCCTCTGCAGAGAATTCTCCAGATGAGCCAGTGCGACATATAAAATTTAGATTACCCAGGTGACATCAAGGGATAAAACATCCTTCAAAGCAGTTGAGTTGCTAATAGCAAAACAGTGTCCTGTTATGCTTTTGTGCTTTGTTCACAGATCAAAGAAAAACAACTGGTTATTCTACCAACCAATGACATCATAGTCCTCTGAGGATACAGCGCAGCACATGAGATTATGAGTGTGTAACTCGTTAGTCTTTTTCTTATGAGCCTTCAGAATGACTTCACACTCATATCTTGTTGTAGATATAGCTACAGATACAAACAAACCTGAAAAGAAAGGAAGAGTCACTGAGAATAGAAATCAAGTTGCTAGCAATCACAGAAGCAATTGACCTGGTTAAGGACGCCAGGTGGCATCTTTACACCACTGGGACTACAGGAAATGCTGGCAGTATTATTATAAAGTCTCTCTGAGTTGGAGTAATATGAGCTTCAGTGACTATTTAAAGATTTAGGAACTTAAAATGAAAAACAAATCTGTGTCAAATGCTCTGCAGCAGTTAATATATGACAGCTATGATATTTCATACACAAAGAGCTTTATATTAAAATACCATCCACAGGGCACACTCTAATGTGAATACATGACTCACTCATCTAAAAGACTCAGAATCCCAAAACATGAAAAGTACAGTTTTACAATTATTGCATAGTAGAAATTATTATTTTCCTATGGGGGTTTCTCAGTGCAGGCATTTTGACTTGTCATAGGAGGAAAAGCACAGGTGTACCTTTGTTCTATGTCCCATTAAACCAGCAATTTGCAATACCAGTGCCCTGGAACTGGTGCCTAAGAGTAATACAGGTGTTGGTTGCTACATCTGTGCTTCTCCTGCTGTGACATGTCAAAATGTCTACAGTGGAAAAAGGCCATGATGTGTAACTTATGGTTCAAAGGACATTTTGTTCTCTACCTCAAAGAGGCTGCGGATAAGGTTGTGCAGATAAGTGTGAAATGTTTTTAGAAGCTCATGTAAGAGGGGGGGGAAATCACTAAAGTCTGTGCTTTCAACCAAGACTGATAAAAGTGATGTGTGTTAACAGGGAGCTACAAAAAATTAGCTTATATGCGTGAATCGAAGCATATACATTTTGATTGGTGTTTGGAAAAAACTTTGGAAAAGCCTGCCTAGAATTGCTTGAAGTTCTTGTAAAATTTGGAAAATGCAATTCCAGATAACACCAGATTTGTAAAGCTTGGAGCGTCAGATTACACATGCACACTTGCCAAAAGAACTTGTGTTAATGTTGTACAAGACCAGTTGAATCCAACACAGATTAAACTCCTGGCAGTCACGTTCCAGTGGAAAATGCAGATGCTGTAAGCATGTTTCAGTTGATTTGATTTGGATTTTGGAGAAGGAAAAAAAAATCATGTGATATCAACAATTCTCCTGAACAAAGACACAGTGTATCCTGATGAGGATGTTGCTTTACAACAACAAAGAATCCCTCTCTGCATAGCCACCCACAAATACAAAATACAGACAACGTTGCACTTTTTAATACTGTCGAGGCAGCTTTCTGCTTCCTTCTCAGTATGCTGCCAAATGAACAGCATAAACAATGTGCCCCAGTGGACCCTGTTATCAGTGTGAACAAGTTCAACACATGGATGTGCTGCTGCACATGCAGTAATCATATTCACTAGTCTCTAGTCTCACTCTCCTCCATCTTGCTCTCTTCCGCTCTGTTGATTTCCTTCTCAGTTTCCAGTACATTATGACATTTTTTTTCTGGCATCTTTTGATCCCCTACCCCCCCACCCCACCCCCTGTCTCTCTCTCTCTCTCTCTTCCCAGCACTCTCTCACCTCCAAAGCTCTGAGGCTTTTCTATTTCCTACCCCCTTTTCCTCTTTTTTCACTCACACACTCATCCCTTCGTCCCACCATCTTTCTCTCATCTGTCTGACTCGAACGCATGTATAATGCATGGTGAAGGGAAAGCTGTGAGGAGACCTGCCTGTGCCAATAACGCCTAACGTAAACAAGACAGTGGGAGAAAAAAAGAAAACTCTCCAGTGTGGGAACATTCACCCCAAATGTTCCCCCAAATCTAACTTGACACTGCTGCAATAGCAGCTGTGACATCAGGGAACAAAAAAATGTGTCATTACATCTCACAGCTTACATTGACATAACAATTACAATTCTTTTGCTTTTAAGACTAAACGCTATGAAATATTCATGTATGTTTCTACCGCTTTGTTTTCTGTTGTGTTAATTGAATTCCCCTTCGCTGACAGTAAACTCACAGTATGTGGCTATGTAGCTACAATATGGTGTCGACAGAAAACACATAAGATGAGGCTTTCAAATGAGCACACATGGCAGCATAAGTTCTCTAATGAATTTCTGTTATTCTTGGGTGTGCACGGAATGTGGGTCAATGATATTAAATGTTTATAAGGTGCAAAATTAAATATTCAGAGCTGATGGTCAGTGAGTCTCCCCTCAGCTGTATCATTATTGTGCTCACATGTGCATACATGAAACTATCTGCTTGTTTCTCACCACGGAGCAAGCTAACATGAACATATTCATGCATTCTTTGCATTTCATTAGCGTCAAGGCTGATCTACGTTCCCTGCCATCATTACAGCCAGCAGTGTTGCCAGGCAAATAATAAATGATTCTGAGCCTCTGACTCGAATACATCTTCCCTCTACAGAAAATCTGGACATGCTGAAGAAATCAGAGTTGCTGAAAAGTGTTGAGCAAGGCACCAGTTTGTCATTAAAGACCTACCTTATCATTAACTAGTAGCTCAATGGGGTTGTTCCCCCATTCAATGAGGACGATCTCGTTGGCCTGGCCTGGCACGCCATAAGAGAATGGGGTCCCTATGCCGGGACTGGCGCTGGACTTGAGCCACATGCACACGGTGAAGGCATACATTTCTGGGAGACTCTTCTTGATGCGGCCATACAGGTAGTTAGTACGAAGAGGGAGGGACACCTTGAAATCCTCAGGTGACTTGAAGGCATTATTACCTGCCAATGGATAATGATTATACATGGTTATATGTTTTTACGATTAATTTTTTTTTAATCCAATCAATTAATCTTTTTCTGATAATGATGATGAATAAATGTTTGAGGGTGGCAGCTGCAATGACAGGAAAGACTTAGGATCAGGGGAGATTTGGAGATAAAGAAGAGGAAGACATGGATGGACAAGGAAAGGCTGTGATGGTAATGGTGGGCCATCCACTTGTAACATCACATCAGGTTAATTTTTAACTATGCTAGCAGCACAGATCTATCGATGACAAAGTCGGTCTATCCCCCATTTTAGTCCAGACTTACTAATCAGCCACAATATTAAAATCACTGACATGTGAAGTCAGTGATTGATTATCTCGTTACAATGCAGTGTCCTGCTTGGAAACCTTGGGTCCTGCTATTTGACACCCACCACCCACCTAAACATTGTTCCAGACCAAGCACAACTCTGCCATACTGCAAATCTGCTCAGAAATGGCTCGAGCAATACAACAAAGCCCAAGATGTTGACCCGGCCTCTGAACTCCCCAGATCCCAAACCAATCAGGCATCTGTGGGATACACTGGAACAAGCCAGAATCATGGAGGCCCCACCCTGCAACCCACATGACCCAAAGGATCCACTGCTGATGTCCCAGTGCCAGACACCACAAAATACCTCCAGTCTATGCCCCAGTTGGTCAGAGCTGTTTTGGTGGCACAAGGTTAACCTACACAATATTAGGTAGGTGGTTTTATGTGGGTCTTCAGTGCATATCTCAGCAACTACTTAATGGACAGTCATGTTCCCAAGAGGATGAACCCTACTGGCTTTAGTGACTGATTCTTCCTCTAGTGCCACCATGAGGTTGACATTTGTGGTTTTTGAGTGAAATATCTCAATGACTATTGCATGGATCACCATGAAATTTGCTATGAATTTGCTATAGGCAGTCATGTTCCCCTGAGGATGAATTGTGTGTAATATCTAAAGAGTATGGTCTTGACCTTGAGATGACTTTTGTTGTGATTCGGCACTATATAAATAAAACTGAATTGAATTGAATTGAATTGTAATAACTCCCTTCACTTTTCATCATCAGGTCAAACTTTTAATTTGTTCAGTATCTTGAGTTGTAGTTTGTGTTTAGAACTAATTACAAACGTTATAAAAACAATATGCCATATGCAGTCCCAGAACAAATAAAAATACAGAACTTATTGTTATTATCAGGATTTTGCACTGCTGCTTTAGTTCACTCAGGGGTTTTATACTGGGTCAGTTGTGGCCAGGTGGATCACAGTTTATAAATGATGTGACTGTTGTGGCTCAGTTAAAGAAAGATTACATCAGTTTTAATATTTAAAAGACACTGAATAAAGAAAGAGGCAAGAAATGGAGTAAACATGGATGCTAGATGATGCATGATCAAGACAAAGACAGACGGAGAGAGAGGCTTTCTGAAAATTTAAAAGGAAAACAAAAAAAAAAACAAGAGAAAGCAGTTGCAAAAACCACACATACCACTTTGCAGTGGGTTCTCACCAAGGAAACATGCTGCATATTTTAATGTGATTGAACCACAGTTCTGTCTGCGTTGAGCAGAGAATTTGGTGCTTCCACCATTTCTCTCAGTATTTGGCGCAGCTGTCACACTGAAAGGTTTATAATATGGGCTCACATTGGCTCCAGGGGGGCCTCTGTGCAGAATCAGCCGAGCCACTTCAACTCACAGCTCAATACATAAGAAGTGAAAGAACAAATATAATGTAAATAAAAAATGTGTTTCAAGTAGGACAGTCCCCTGCCTCTAACTCTGAGCTTCTTGTTCACACTGTTCTGCTATAAGCTCAAACTCAAACTTCTCAGGATCTTGGGCTGCTGGACTCTATCCCAGCATACTTTACTGTAAGCCTAGACCGAGGAGACAACCAGGGCACATTACAATTCCATTGTAGGGCCACCATTGTTGGAAAAAAAAACTTCACATTTCTAGCTGACAACGCCACAAACTCTGACCTCAAAAACAATGCTGTAGAATTGACTCAATGCCTCTCTGGTACCATCTTGTTGTAAACTGAACTTAACAAGGCTCACAAAGGTAGTATTTATTTAGAGGCTATTTTATTGCCTCATTATATTGCACAGGCTGTTGTGTTATTGCATTCACCTCTTTTTACCCCTAATCAATTAACTTTGGTTTCCTTAAACTAAGGCTTGTATCTTCAAACAGCCACTGACTAGATCAACTGAGCCTCGGGCGACATGAGCCTACAGGAAATGTCCACTGAGTGGAGAGATAATCTTCTAAAATAATTTTCCTTTGGGCTGAGATATATTTTGTGTTATTTTGACGTCTACCATCAAAGTGATACCCCGGAGTGTGGACATCTCTCCAATATTTCTTAAACTAATTAAGCATTCAGGGTTGCTTTCCAAGCCTAATTTTCAAGACCAGGAGCTGCTTCGAGAATGGCTCTGAGAAAAAAACTATGTTGTGAGGTTTTTTTTACTTGCATCATCAGAAATTTACACAGGGATTGACTAATTAGTTCTAAATCTGGCAGGCAAAAAAAAAGTGAAAAAAAGAAGTCTGGC
This sequence comes from Lates calcarifer, assembly GCF_001640805.2. Classification (NCBI taxonomy): domain Eukaryota; kingdom Metazoa; phylum Chordata; class Actinopteri; family Centropomidae; genus Lates; species Lates calcarifer. Next base: position 11,966,148 of record NC_066843.1, on the reverse strand, counting down.
ATTAAATCCGGCCAACATTTCACAGCACCCATTGTATCACTTACTTTTCTCAAGCTCTGTGATCCTCTCCAGGAGGGAATTGAGAGCGCTCTCGGTGCGTTGGCGGTGGGCCGCTGTTTCATTGTAGAGCTGGCTCTTCTCCTCCTCCAGCTCGGCCACCTTCCGGAGGAGCTGGGTCTCCAGCGCCCCCAGACGCTGCCGCAGCAGCTCCCGCAGCTCTGGTGGCAGGGGAGTCAGGGCAGAGACACCTCCAGCTGACACGTTGGTGCTGGGGAGACGCAGACTCTGCTGCTGGGAGGCAGAGAGAGAGAGATTGCAGGAGACAGAAGAAAGGAGGATGGATGGATGGATGGATGGATGGATAGATAGATAGATAGATAGATAGATAGAGATAGATAGAGAGAGATAGAGAGATAGAATGTGGGGCAGAGGGGAGTGACACATACAAACAATGACACAGACATTTAATCCAGTTAATCCTGTTCACTCAAACAACCCATTCACTCCTCATGAAGACCTAGATTTCCAGTAGATGACTGATCTTATCTACCTTTTCGCTCTGATATCCTTTTAGCACCATTGTTTTTGATACAGCAATATCAAAATGAAGACAGTGTGTCCCTGTGGGAGGCATTGATTGGTGACCTGCCAAACTACCCATGGCTGGGGCCGGGTATTATAGTTAGGCACCACCTGTGACGTTCACACCGGGCGTGAGATCGCAGATGGTTTTGGGGGGAAAAAAAAGATGGGAGACAACAACCACACAGGCCCGTGCTTATAGGTGGCACATGGTGATGCTGCAAAATTCCTTCAGATTGTTCGTTTCTACAGCTGTTCTGTTGATGTTTCCCTGCTGCCTGGTTCACTCTGGGATTGAGACACTTTGTGGCACACTCGCAGAGTTTAATTAATCTTTCCTGACACAATGGGAACCATCCGAATGGCTCCCAATGAGAGATTCCTGGGGTAATCTGCCACTGACGGGATCAAAGTAAGCAATTGAGAGGTGCTGAATTGTTGACGTGTGCAGATGGATTTGATTAGTGAAAGAGGTCCTGCTCCAGGGAGCCATATGTTATCAGCAACACCAGACTTGCAATAATCATTATGTTAAGCAGATGCAGATCAATAGATATGTGATTAAAATGCAATATAGTATATATCCTGCACAGCTGCAGTATATCCTTGATTTGATCAGGGTATTAAAGCCTCCAATCAAGGAAAGAGAGGGAGCTAGAGCGGGGGAAGGGAGTAGTAGAGAGATGGATGGATCGGCAATGCAGCACCCTATATGTAGAAATAACCTTGAATATAAATAAACAGTATTGTGATTGTTTATGGTATCTGTCAGGTGGTGAAAAATGTGCTACACAGCTCATATGACATAAGAGATAAAGCCAGCGCTTACAGCAACCTTCCAGTGTATGTAAAGCACTTCACTATAGGTGACCTCAATATTAGTTAAATGTGATCTCTGATTCTGATTGAAATAATGCACATGGCAGAAGTGAGGTCTCCTGGGACTGTGCACAGAGCTGGTTTGAGATGCAGGTCAAAAAGGAGTGTGATCAACTAAACCGTTGAGCATTTGATGCAATTAAAACATTCAACGCTCTGATGCAGGTGAAATCTGCAGGAAAGAATTTCATCAGCTGCTATGAATAATTAGTCACATGACTGCAAATAAAACATTATGTGGAACACACACACACACATACACAGCGCTCATAAATTATTCAAGGATGCATTGCAAATCCCTGCACCACATGCATGATTACACCTTTGACAAGATTTTTTTGTTGCTCATTTCTTATTGATGACTCTGATGCAGTGGGTTTCGCCATCAGGGTTATCTTTTAATGATTAAAAACGTATTGATGTGACATGCCCATTATGTGACCCTTTGATCTCGCGATTCCCCCCTGAGAGGTCTCCTGCAGCGCGGGGTGTTATCAGACTTGTGCGCAGTGCTTCATAGTGAGGCAGTTTACTGGTGAATAGGATTGAAAGACATCGCCGTGGTGATGGTGCAGCTGGTTGCACTGGTGGGCAATGTTAACCAAAGAGAAAGTGATTTTCTTGGCACGTTTACGCAAGGAGCTGCAATGTCTGTGCCATCTTACCTCCAAGTTCTCCAGCCGACCCTTGAGACTCTGCATGGTCTTGCCCAGCTGGTCTATGGTCTCGCTTGGGTCCCGGGGCAGGTCCCCCATGGTGTTCTTGCCGTACTCCTTCCGTCTGGAGCCCTGACCCCGGGACTTGCCCTGCGACGACGCGTCGGCTGCCGCCTCGCAGCGCGCCAGCTTGGAGTTGAGCTCCTTGATGGTTCCCTGCTGGCTCACGATGGTCTCCTTCTGCTGCAGGATGGTCTCCCGGAGCTGGATGATCGTGTTACGCAGCTCGTCCTCCACGGGGCTGCTGCTCTGGACACGGTTCCCCGTGGAAACGTACCCGCAGCCCGGCTCCGCGCCCGGGGGGATGGCGTTACAAACGAAGCGGCTACCTGTGGCATCCTGGGTTCGCACCGTGTGCCCGCTGAACAGGCACAGCAGTCCAACTACAACAGTCAGCATCCCGACTGAATACACAAAATCCACGTACTAAAGCAAGAATAAATGACAGGCTTAACGTTTGAAGTCTCCCGTAGAATAATCAGATAAACTTTTCTCAACAAAAAAACATTAATTCAAGTGGCTGCGGACATTTCAGCACTTCCAAAGTCTAATAAAAAAAAAGACCAAACTAAGTTTACAGTGGAAAAACCGAATCAGAATCCGCAGTGAAAAATTATAAGATCATACATCCACCAACCACATGGTCCTGTTTGGAAAAAAAAATAGAGCAGTAAATCTAAATTCTTACTTTCAGCAGGTGGTTTGAAATCAGGATTTGTTATTTCCTTCACTGGAAAAAAAAAAGTTGCATTTATTTGTTTTGATGTGACAAAAAACAAAAAATAAAAAATCCACAGTAGGCTGCAGAGAACTCAGTTTCGCCTGTCTTGCCTCTCTCCGCTCGGTTGGATTGTCAGTGAATGGTGCTGAAAAGACAGCGACGCTGCTCAGCCAGATTATAGTGGGGAGGTGCGCACTGGCGCTTCCGCTCATCATCCGCGCGCTCCGGTTATTCAGCCCCAGCCTACGTCATCGTCCAAGTCCCAGCGGATCACAAGTCATGCTATGGGTACGTCTCATTGACTTCTTATGACCTGTTTAAACGCGCTGAGGCTTAAAGATGCCAAAGCTGTCAAACAGGAACGAATAAAGAGTGAGTGTGGCTCCACCAGGTTTCCTCAGTTGTTGCCTGGTTTGATGCGTGTGTGGTGGAAACCTGCAGCCTCCACAGGGTCTATTCTGAGAAGAACGTGAATGTACCTATTCAACCAATCATTTAACCAAATGATACTGTGAGTTACAATTGATAACCTCACCCCTGTCTTGCATTATGCACTGTGGGAACTGTTAACATTCTCCGTGACACACAATGTCTGAATTTGAAGTTAAGGGCACACTTGCTCTGAGGTCAAATTTAAAGGATTAGAGAAATCCAGTTTAAATCCACAGTTCAAATGGGAAGTTTGATGATGTGACTTGAATTAAAACCAGTTCCCATCGCCTTTTCGCACAATTCTGATCGATAAGAAACAGAGTTCATTTTTTTTCCCTGGTGAAATTTTACACTTGATTCTTCAGATGACGCTATGTGTGCCTCCCCTTTGATAAAATCTGGACACATGTTGCTTATGGGTCACAGGCTGCATGCTTCTTCTCAGCCTCTGCAATCTCAGTCCAGACTGTTCTCATTTATGGTTTCCCCACAGTGGAACCAGCTCCCGAATGCTATCAGAGCAGTGGCATCTCTCTCTGTCTTCAAGGAGGACTCGTGTCTTCAGAAAGCACCTCCTGTCCTAACACCTCCAACACATCATGCCTAATTAGCGTTTACTGTGCACTTCTTTACCTCATCTCCTTGCACAGATGTAGTACTCAGTGCTTACTTCAAGGTCTCCTGCTGCACCGAAACTTGAGTGTTGTCCCTCTATTGTAAGTCACTTTAGATAAAAGCATCCACCAATGAGTGAATGTAAATGTCAATATCTAATGTTTATAAAGAGTATAAAGCATAAAATAATGTCTTCGTCTTAAGCGTTAATTCTGCAGTCGGTGTACTCTGCATTGTGGAGGCCTCAGTTTGGCCCGGGTTGCTCTCGTAACAGGATTTCTGTGGTTGTTTCTATTTTTGAAACTGCTCTTTTCGACCCAGTCAATACCAGATTTTCATCCTGTCCGGTTAAAAGGGCACATTACGGTGCTGATGTGAGGACGCAAAGCTGCTGTGATTATCTCATCTGAATTGACCACTTGTTGTTTGCGGCTGATTATAAAGACAGTGAAGGTTTAACTGGAAATTTAGTTTAATTGTGGTTCAGTTTGTGTGCGTTTGTGGCAAATATATAATACTTGTGACCTGGGCCAAACAGCGCTAAGAATAATCCTTGGTGTTTGGTGTCTAATCTGGCTGGTGGGAGGTTATTCTATAACCATTAGGTAACAGTTTTACATGAACGACAAGTGGAAAAAATGCAGCAGTTTGTGTTTGTGTCTGCATCAGTTTCTCAATGTGACAGTTGCAGCCCAAGTGGGACAAATGTACCCACCCAAAGAGGAGCACACAATATGTAAAAAAAACAACAAAAAAAAAAAAACTTCAGAGTGTGTTACAAACATTTTCTAATATTTACATCCAATCCCTTCTGACATAAATCTCACCCCAGGATCCCGTTTCATTTGGGAAAATGTCAAACCGTCGAAGAAAGTCTCAAAGCTTTTACCCAGGATGGGATCTCCTCTCAAAATAACCCAAAGAGTAAGCAGGAACAATATTTGGAGCAAAAGAGAGAATTCTTTCTGCAGTCATGTACACAGCCATATTGCATGTGTTACATGATCTGATGTTAGTGTTTCTATATATTTAGAAATCTGCAGGCAAACGCTTGTCAGTGGCAGATGAAGCCATTAGCCTCTTTCACAATGACAGACAGTGAAGAAGTATCACAGCAGGTTTTTGTTTGAAGCTCCCTCCATGTTTTGTCAAACTAAGACAAGGGAGCAGGCGTCTGTCAGATACCTGCTAAGAGTGGTAGAATATGAAAAACTTCAAAGCCAGATGTTTGCTCAGTTCAGATTATGAATCGAGTTCGAGCAAGGCTGTTATCAAGCACAGAGACATCTTTTTATTTTTTTCCCCCCAAAACCGCCTCATCAATCTTTATTTCCTCGAGACGTTTCCCTTTAAATCTAATGCAGCGTGACAAGCGACAGCTCATGCAGGATGCTCTCTTAACGTGGTGGTGTGCAGTGTTACCGTGCTGCCCATCACAGCCGTCATCTCCTATCTGTTCGCAGGGCCTGAGAGCTAAATGTCACCCAGCATTAATGCACACTCAGCGTACAATGGGGCTCCCGGTGCTGGGGACTGACAGGTAACGGCCCAGTGAAGTCACAGCTAAGGAACGCAGTTTCTAATATGACAGGCCCCTTGGGAGAGAAGGGAGGACAGACAGTCACCATGGCAACCTTATCTACCCCCTGATCCCCCCCCCCACCCCCCCATCACTACTTCCTCCCCACCTTGGTGTGCACAGAGGTGAAGTGGGAGTACTGAAGACTGAGCAGAGATGACAACTTTCACTTCAAAGTTGATGGGATAAAGTTATTTCCCTTTCATGTTGCAACTGGTGAGCTGTTGGGGTGAAGTAACTTTACTTTTTTTTTTTTAAGCGCCTTCAGCGAGGGTTAAGGAGTCAGCAGGGATTGAACTCTTATCCTAAGCTGAGTTTCCCATCTAAATTAATACATTTCACTACTAGGGTTGCCTTGCTTGGCACTTTACACAGGGAAATCAGATTTTTTTTTTTTTTTTTTTTTTTTTTTTGTCTATACAAACGGAGGCACTGGGTGTCCAGAACAATAGAAACACTGCCGTGTGCTGCAATGAAATGCAATACAAAAATAATGAAATACAGGCTACTTTTCCTGAAATGTTTGGGTCACAAGTAATATTACTCAGGTGTCCACTCACCTCCTGAGATATGTCTTGAGAATGTTCTATGTGGTGTTATTTTATTGCACTGTGAGCAAAAACATAAGAAACTCCTCAATACAACATCATCTATATGTCGCGACAACACCACAAACTACAGCCTAAAAATGATCAGAATTAACTCTAGAATACCTGAAACAGCATCTGCACCCTTACGTCATATATAACCTGTCAGGTATGAGGTGCCTACCTCCACATCACAGCTACATACATTTCAAGGCTTTTGGTGATGTAATGGCAGCATCACATCACCAGCTGTTGCTAACAGTAATGTCTTTGGGCAAATGATTCACTCCACTTAATCACCCCACTTGCTCACCATTGTGTATTTCACTTAGCTTGGAGCGGATACACTCTGAGAGGAGCCACACTCACCCCGCATGACACAGTCCCATGGTCGTTTGATCACTCAGCTAGTCACAGCGTCCAAACCGCCGCACTTCTCTTCCTGTGTTCTCACCATCCCTCCATCACTCTCTCATCCCTCCATAATCAGTGCCACCTGCTGCTGGCTACCTGCTCAGCAGCATGCTTGTGGCCAACCGGGGTCCCTGTGATCAGAGTCCAGCAGAGCTGCCAGTGGCCCTGAGCGACTCCCACTCAAGCAACAAGGATGACACACACACACGCGCATTTTACACACATGGCCCCATACAGTACGCATGAACACATCCATGTGAGAGTGAGCGGGAACAGACACAAAAGACACAGACACATGTAATAAATGTGAAATATGTGAGTCAGATTTTGTAATACAGGGTATCACACACTTCAGTCACGTTTCTGGATGATATAGCATGCACAAACACACGCACACACACACACACACACGAAAGAACAAAATATGAAACAAAATCATGACAGAAATACACACACACACACTCACATCCCTAAACTTTCACAAATGCACTGACACATGCACAGACTGAGTGAAATAAATTTTAAAAGTGTCAGACTTAGTCTCATTCAAAGGCCTCAAAACTGAACCAAAAGCCTCATCATAACAGCCTGTAATGATGTGCCTGTTCAAGAATCACATTTTTGTTGCAGTGAAGGACGTTATGAATTAAAAGAAGAAGAAAAAAACACCATGCTCTAATAGACATAAGTTTTGAATAACAGATTTCTATGGAACTCATGAATTTATATGGAACTTTTCTCAACTGTCATTCCTCAGCCGTCCACCAGGTGACCTCAAACTTTCCCTCCCATGTCAGTCACCTGATGATCCCCGCCCACTCACACACCTATTCCCAGTTTCCCAATTATCCAGCCACTATTTAAACCTTCTCTCTGTCAGTCTGTAACATGCTTATGTGTGTTGTTTGTCATGCTGCTCATGCTGAAGACTTGTTCTTGCTATCTATGTTTCCTGTTCTGTACCTGCCTTCACAATCTATTACATTACAGTCACTCAACTGTTCCTGCCTGCCTGGTCTATGCCTGCATTTGGGTCCTGCATTTGGTATAAAAGTGTACCTTGTGATACAAAGGGTAGAAAACTAAATACAGGTATTAAAGGAGGAAAAAGCATGTGCACGACATACTCGACTCTCTGCAACATATATCCAACACACCCTTTGCACACTGTTTTGCTAACTCTGCTATATCACTGCACTTATCTGTGCTGTTGCTCATGTAGCATTTCAAAAGCAAGCCTGCCTGCCAACGGTAATGTCACTTCAAGGACGACTTTGAGGGGGAATAATCATGTTTGAGACATACTCCCAGCTGCTGCTGATGCTGTTGGTGCTGCCATTCAGCGTCTCCATTCGCTCCTCGCATCAGCTGTTGGCCTTCAACACCACTTCAGACCAGGAGAATATTATGAACTGATGTCTTGGCTTTGTTCAGTCGGTGTTAGAGTGCTTGGCAATAAGCTGCTGGCTGCTTTATTGGTCTTCTGCAGATCTGCTTGTAGGCGATGTCTTGGCATCTGCTGGCTGCTAATCTCTGCTCTTATACTGCTGCTGTCGACCTGTGTGTTGGTATTGGTGCTAATTGTGAATTAATTACCCGTAGTGGCTACGCTTGTTTTTCGTGTTCTTTGGCACTATGTATTATGGTGTTTATATTTTTGAGTGTTATGGGCTGAATAGGTTTGCATTTACTATATTTACTATACTTAAATAAAATAACTCTACATTTACTCAAGTACTTTACTTAAGTACAATTTTGACGTTCTTTACTTGTGTATTTCCAATTCATGCATCTTTATACTTCTGCTCCACTACATTTCAGAGTAAGATTGTGTGGTTTTTACTTCATTTACTTAAGGGCCATTGTTACTAGTCATTTTGATTTTAGATACAGAAATGATGTGATAAATGTACAAAATATTATTCATGTCTATACATTAGAGGCTCTGTATGCTCCTATAGGTGGTTTTAGTTACACAGCTGATTCATTGCCAGAGTTACAACAATATCCACATGATTAAAGTTAGGGAATGATCATGGTCATAGCTGGTGTTGGTTGTTGGCAGGAAACAGGAAAGCGGTCACTTGTGTAACAATTCAACATTGGATTGACCCATTGAACCATCTGCACCACCTCCACCTGTGGACTTTGTGGCCGTATGACAATGTCACACTACTTCCTCCTTCTCAAACATAAGTCAGAATTTCTATGGCCGCTGAAGGCAACATATGTTATCACTGGACATTTGCTGAATCAACTCCTGTTTTTCTTGGGAGGAAAGCATCATATGTGGCATCACTTTATCCATTTCACTTACTATGTAGTGTTCTCTGTGCATTTGTGAGATGCACTGTGCTTGCGTGATAGTACATTCACCTTGTAGTCTGAGTTGCCTAGCAGGGGAATAGCCACATGGTGGTTTGTGCTGCCAGCCCACACACTGTAGAGGCCACATAATAGCTGGCATCAGGTTCTATATTGAATGCAGTTTTGTGGTGTTTATTGTCAGTCCTCATTCCTCTCTCAGGCAGTAGATCCTGACCCAAAGTAAAAAAAAAAAAAAAAAACCTCACATAGCGCAGTGTTTTCGCTGTTACTGAAGCAGGGTTTTGTAACAGAGACACACACCCAGCTTATGATTAGCCTTTTGAAATGATTTGGGGGAGGAGGATATGCCACAGAAAACAAACACAGTAATCTTTGCCCCCTCAAATTGCAGCGCTTGCTGACACATCCAAGTGAAATTAGATAATCATTTCTCCACATGCGCATCATTATTGGCTTTTTATGCTGCTATCATGCTGGATGTAGGACAGCTGCCACCCCCCCCCCCCCCCAAAAAAGGACTGATTGACTTTGTTCAAAAGCCTGCCAATTCCTTTGATGTTGAGTGTGGTGTAGAGCAGAGGCAGTCAAGAGAATCATCCAGTTCAAATTGAAAAGAACTTAATCTCTGTCTGTCTTGGGAACGTTATCAGACTCTTGTGCTCACCTTGGAAAAAGAGGGTAGGAACATGAGAAGGGAAGGTTATTGGATGCATGTTGACTTCTCTTGAGCTTTGTGATGACACAAACCTTGACATTGCACCATATGACACACAACAGCTTCTCTAGATGTTGTCTCAAGTGGCAGGCAGACTGCACTGGACCATTTGCTTTTTAACTCACTAGTATATCAATACATTTTGTCCTCATTTTTCTCCCCACCACCTGGCATTCAGGCAGAGTTTGTATGCCTCTGCAGTGATTTACGTATTATCAGGTAAACCATTATGAACACACCTCAAGGTTTACAGTTTTATTCAACAGATTTATTCTATTCTTTCTACAGAGCTCACCCTTTGTTTTCAACATTATGCTACATTGCTCTCAGGACCGTGAGCATTGCATTGTGTGGCTGGAAGGGGCAATAAGGTCCAATTCACAGTCTGTGGCCTAACATGCGGCTCTTAATGACTTGCCCATAAATGAAAACAAACAGGGTGGCTCACAGGTTGCTATTATGTAATTTGCATGCTGCCATAGGGAATGACCGCCCACAAACACCACATGGTCCGCCATCAGCGCCTGGCCGTAAGACTGGGAGTGAGTCAGTGTTAGTGTGTGCGTATTCGCATGTGTATTTGTGTGTTTATGCGTGTATGCTTCACTGTAAAAGTTCTTATAGATAATTGCAAAAAAAAAAAAAAAAGAAAAGAAAAAGAAAAAAAATCAGCAGGGAAACAATCAAATAGCTCCAACTCACTGCAACTGAAATGCTCAGAATGCAGGTAGTCTTCCAGTGACCCGTCTCCCCACACCTCAATAGTTGAGTAATATAAAATACACTCAGCGCACAGACAGGCCCCTGAGCACAACAATGATGTTTATTATTAACTACTGAGAGAGTTTTATCTCTCTCTACATTTTAATAACTGGACAGTGTTTGGAGGGTTATATGAGGAAAACACAGCACAGCCTCAAGAGAACTGCTGGCCTCGTCTTTCAGTTTTGTGATCAGAAAAACAAACTCCCACTTCAAATTATACACATGAAAATCAATTAACCTCCAAAGTAAGAGCAGTCCATCCCACAAGTGCTCGAACAAGACGATGCGATATGACTCACTTGAAGACAATATAGGTTAGGTGCTGTTTCATTTGCTCCTGGTGTGTCATGTATGTTTTTACCTCATATGAACATGCTGTCATTATTAGATGATTTGCTGTTTGTATATAATTCCCAGATAAATGATGAGTGATGAAAGCCAGCTGTCTCCAGGGCTTGTAATACTCTGTGGGAAACCTTGAGCCACAAAGTAACACAAATAGCCGCTGCAGACAGACTGGCACCACAGCATTCACTTGTTTGTCCATGTACTGCATAATGATTGAGATGCCAATGGTCAGATTTTGATGGAACTTGACACCATGATGTGAATCATGTTTTTCACAGATAGAGTAATGTACTGTATGTCATGTACTGTACTTGATTCCAGAAAGAGTAATCACACAGCAAAGAAATCTGCCGTATTTACCAAAAAAAATTAGATGACCCTGATTACCCTTTGTACAAACAAAACATGAAATATCTCCATTAAAGCATAATGTAACTTCCATGTTTGTGTATCTCGTCTATCAGTCGCAAATGACAGATGATTAAATTAACCAGCTGTGTTTCCGCAGTAAACATCAGGAGACACTGACTGCTGACACGTTTCGCTCAGCAGGAATTTAATTCTGCAAAACACATTATATGAGCCATCAGAAAATTCTGTAGGTTGAACTGGACTTCTTGTGATTTCTGCTTCAGCTTTGTTTCTTTTGCTCACTCTGCTTCTCTGTCCCCAGCCGCCACTTCTCACTTCTGGTTCATTCCATAGCTATTCCTCACCTGTCCACCAGATGCCCACAGACTTTCCCACCACCTCTAGTCACCTGATACACGTTCCTGTTCACTTGTTCCCCATTACCCTATCAGCTTCTCATGACTTATACATTTGGGAATTTGGTCCTTTGCTGTGTGCACTGTCTACAAAGCTAACAGCGCTTCCTTCCTAAGCACTTTAAGGGCTGTCTAACTAAAACAAATATGGATTTGAAGAAACTCACAAGCATTTTCCATTCAAAAATAATATCTAATGTTACAAGTAATAGGTAATTGTCTAGTTCCCTTATATTTGGTCCCACATGGTATTTTTAGAGTGCCATCTTGGCCTTGCCGCTCCAAATTTTTCCATACGCATGTATGCTCACAATTGATAGATACTAGATGAAAAAAGATCGAAAAAAAAGGTGAAAAAACTCACTTGGGCAAGAGTCTGACTGGTAATTGATCATCTATTACTTATACACATGTGCACATTTTCTTTAACATATCGCCAAATGATAAAGTGATGTTATCTACTGTCTGTTACATTGTTCAAACACCAAGTGTGTGTGTGGATCTGAAAAGGTCAAAACTTTCTATTAGGATATTACTTCTCAACCCATGATAGAAATATGGCTGATTTTTAAAGTATTTCTTCAAATGTATACAGAGTCCAAAACCTGGTTTTAGGCTATAATTTATTTATGTATTTTTACGACACTGGTTACAAGTCTGTTTGTTCTAACCTCATTATGTTTCTGATTTGGAAAAACTACAATGCACTTTGTATAATACCCACTATGCTAATCCTGCTGATACACATTTATCCTTAAACAAATATCATTATTATATACATACATATCACACATGCAGGATCACACATTATATGTATTTGTCAGTAAATCAGTCGAGGTTCAAAGTCATCTCTGATGTATGCTTTTCATTATCATCAAACCATATGGGGAAATTTAATGAGGTTCAATATTTTATGCATTTTTATTGAGTTCACCTCACAAGCTCCTATTTTTTTGAGAAGGATATGAGGAAGGTATAATGAAAGACAGCATCAACGTTGCTTTGGTTTCAGTGTAATCCATGAGGACATGTAAGTAATATAAGGGCAATAACCAGCGCAGTGAACATTTATTGACAATAGTAGTGAGGTCCATAGAAACAGTCATTCCTATTTAAAATTCTCAGACGAGTTCTGGGATCCACCCAAAATAACTGACCGCTCAATGAGATCTCAAAAGGTCTGCTGCTGTCTCATAATATCATAACTGCGGGTGCTGTCTGCCAACTGTGGCTGTTTTTGATTAGAAGCAGGCCACAGGGGACGAAGTGCGCCAAGGTCCAGCTGCAGCGGGTCACAGCTGGGCTCGGGATGCATAGCAAGGGGGTGGGCGGGTGGCGGGGTGGAGCTACAAGCCTGGCAGCATCTAGACCCGGGGGACAGAGGAGATTGAGACAGAACCTTCTGGATGTGTAAGGTTGCCAGATGTTGTCTGGACCAAATGTAAAGCTGTCTGGCCCAGCAGGCGCCGACCGAGAGAAAGGCAACAACTGTGCCTTTGTTATGGCATCCAGTGGGCTTCACTAGCTGGACCACCAGCTGCCTGAGTTTATGAGGTTTGGGTTTGCTCACCACAGGGCCGAATGACTTTGGGAATGTTTGTTTGTCTACTTACGGCTCAGACAGAGTGGTGACCAGTCATGCATTGTCCTGAATCAGTCCCCTACTGCCTATCTGGTCTGATACTTAAAGCACACAACAAAAATATCTAAGACCATGACAACTGAGCCAAACTTCTCTAACTCTGATTGAGGATAAATAATGTAATTCTTGCCTCACAACTCTAGAGTCACAGGAGGCTGTAAGTGCCACGTCATGTCAAACGGTCTGTGAGTCTGTGATCTTGGATCATAGTTCTCACATTCCAAGTAAAAGGTCAAGATCCTACCACAAAATACCATCATGTTACAGTAGTAATAAGATTACAGACTACAGATTTACAGTTGTATTTACCACAAAAAAAGCATCATTCAGCAGTTTTTAACCACACTGCAAAGAGGGATAAATCCTTAGAGGAATTATGTGTAGCTTTGTCTGATGTGAGTTGAATTCAGAGTTTGTGTTTGTCATTGTTTTCTTTACTCTTCTTCTCTACCACCTCCTGCTCTCTAGCATATCTAAAAGTCTACTGTATGATTTTGCTCTATTTGTCATTGTGTGCTGATGTACCTAATGTGTGCAGTAACAAAAACAGTTCTTATTTTAATCAGTGCACTGCTGTTCGGATGACACTCACAGTGGCAGACACAACATGCAACACTGAACCTTGAAACTCTGCTGAAAACACGACATGTCCTGAAATGGGAAAACTTTTTAGCTGTCACTGTGGGTGAACATGACCTTATTGTTTTCTGTATTTTATCTGCTGAGAAAAGTTTCCCCTGAGAAACATGACAGACAGTGAATTCAGAATCATCGTTATTGTCATTATATATACAGTATACAGCAGAGAGACACGAAAGGCAGGGGGCTGTGGCCAGGTTTAAACCCAGGCCTCTGCAGTAAGGACTCAGTTCGTGACCAGTGGTGAGCTACTGGGCCACCCAATATTCTGAATATTTGTATGTAAGTATGGCTGGATGGTGATTTTGTGTTGCTTTAATTAAATACATAGTATGAAAACACAGCAGCACAGTGGTACTTAGCATGCATGACCTGTGTGCTGATGATGTGCTGATGAAGCTGTGTTTACAGTGCATAGGAATTGTGAAACTTATTTGCTATAACTTCTAAAAGTATGTGTAAATGAACAAACTAAGCAGGGTGCCTATGTGATCACTCACCGTTAATAAACTGTAAGATCATAAAGGAATATAAGAGCAAAAGATGTGAGAAAAGATGTAAATTGAACTACAGTATAGATTTCCAGTTAGTAGATTTATTGTGCCCAGATAACAAGCATATTTTGTTAAATGGAAATATATTCAAACACACTATTGTATTCATTTGTATTCTCCTCATGTCTCAACCAAACTGCTATGGGCCAAAGCACTTGAAAGAGACTTAAAAACTATGAGTACAGTTTGAAATTTTGTACAGTTTAGTAACCATGGCCCATTGTGCTTAAAACGTAAAATACAGCACATTTATGAGGGCGATGCCTGTTTGTGTTGTGTATTCACATGGATATATGCATGTGAGCCCAAGTTTATGCAACTTTCCATACATACAAGTACATACATTTTGCCATTTCCTCTGTTTTTTTCAGTTTTTGGTTTCAGTATTTTCTGAGATTCAAACAAACAGCACCTGTAGACTGTTTAACTGTGGTCAGCAGAAAAATTATATTCAGGACAATGGGCTGTTACATAACCTTGTAATGTTTCAGGGAAGATTTTGGATGAGTTCTGCTCAGGGTATCAGTCAAGCTTTCTTGTGCCAAACACTGTGTACTTCATTTGCTCAGTATGTTTCCTCGGCAGTGCCAGTATGGCTTTTGGTTGCTCTCCACCCCTGGAAACCTATAGCTACCCTTAAGCCACCCCTGGAAGCTTTATCCATCCTAGTGGAAAAAGCATTTTGTGAAGTGTAAAAGAATACATTTAAATAGCTATGCAAGCACAAAGTGTGTCTTATGTTGTGTTTTTAAGGGGTATATACTTTTGTGGATGGGTATATGATGGTCTACTTAATCCACAACTCATGTGGATTGCTTCATTGGCTGAAATGGGGGTTACTGGTTACAAAAAAGATTCCCGATAGCACATCAACTGTGTAGTATACTGTATGGAAGCTGGACCTCAATGCAATCAGAGTTTAAGGCAATGTTAGCAGCTCTGTCTGACTCTTTATTGGATTTGAAGATGTTTACACACCAGCAGCCTTATCCAAATGGAAAGTCTATGGTGTCATAGGTGTCATATTCACAAAGCAAACAAACAAGTTATCAGTTGTCTGTCTGTCTTTCAGCTCAAGAAGTGATTGGCTGTGTCCACAAAGATCAGCACAGCTCTGGTCAAAGTTCAACAAATTTGAACTTTCAGTAATACCCTGGAGCTGTTGCAACACAACACCTACACAATTATGGCAAGGCACATGCAAAGCCTTTTTTTCTGTGATAACTTGAACATGCCTATAGCGTTAACCACTGACCTTCATCCTCACCCTAAAAGACTTTCTCTTATAAAGTTAAAAGTTGAAAATATTACTATATGAGCTTACAGCCAAGCACATTCATGTTAGGATAAAATTATTCTATAATACTTATATAATAATAATATATTTCCTCACTTTTATATATAATACATATTAACTAACATAATCATAACCAACTGGGTCTTCTGTAGAATAGCTGTGGACTTTGACTTGATGTGTAATGGAGCTGTAAACATTACACATTCAGTTTGAGACAGGGTAATCAGCTCATAAAGCTAAGGTGGGCTTAATTAGCTGACTAACTACAGCTGATAAAATCTGCCAGTGACATTTGCCATTTCTGCCAACTTTAATGATTGTCGCCAGACTGAAATTAGGACCTGCTTTTGTCTGCCTCTGTCTGGAAACATGAACCAAGTGTTTTTCTATGAATTTCGATGGCAAATCTACTACAGCCAGCGCCACAAGAGGAAATTCAACAGGCGTGGCAAAAGTTAATAAGGGAGGCGGGGTTTAGCTCACGGCCAATTACCGGCCGTTTTACCTGCAAAGGTTACAGAGGACGAGTTGTTGGGGTCACGGCCGGGAACAGGCGCAAGCTAAGATGTCAGTGCGGAAATACCCACTATCACTTGAACAACCGTGGCTGTTTGGGAAAAAAACAAAGGAAGATACAGACAAATACTACAACAACGGTACCATGAAGGATGGCAAAGGTACAGATTTGAGGACAAGTCGAGCCACGAAAACAGCGAGGCAGAATAAACACACACACACACACACCGCCATTTTATACTTATGCAAATTAATTCACCTGTGCAGCTTGATGGACGCACCACAGCGAGCTTCCAACCTCGGACGCGAGGCCTTAAAGAGGGATATTAGCAAGATTTAATGTCATCTTGAACGGAAGTCACAACGCTTCAGTGCCATGGAATTTACTTTGCCTCAGAGGAAGTGAGAGAAGACACACCTGGTTTAAGGTAAGACGTCTTACTCTTTTGCTACGTGTTGATGTTTACTGGTGTAATGAGCAATGAGTGCAACAGTTTGTCTGGCGCTCTGACCAGCGATTTCCAGTCGGCGGTCTGTGTTTATTTTGTGTGTGACTTGCAGGTGCCAGTTAGTGTAACTGTTAATGCAGGCATAGTCGAGCTGGCAGACTGATGGATAAATTTGGAATGAAAATGCAGCATGTGGTTATGATTTATCAGAGAAACTCACCAGCAGATGTACGGCGATTCACTGGTGTGCACAGAGCAAGTTGCTGTGTCTGCTTTGATGCCCCCGTGCAGATGATTTAATTTCACTGATTAAATCCTTTACTGGGGTGTAAAGGTGCTTATGGGTGAAACGTGTGTGTTTTTGCATGAAATAGCATGAAAGCTTGAATTTCATTGGATTTTATCAATGGCAAAGACATTGTTCACTGTGTGTTAGCCCTCAGGCCTCTGTGCTGTTGGCAGCTTCTGCAGTTGATGTTGTGTTTCTCTGTGGTTGATGACATCCTCACATCATCAATATCCAACCCTGAGAGATGCTGCAGAGATGAGGTGTCGAACCAGAGAACCTTGAGTTTGTGTGTTGCTTTGGATGTGTGTATCTTCTTCATTAATGTGTGTGAGAATTTGAGTATTCAGTGTTGACGTTGTAAATGTAGACGCTTCATTTGAATCTGACCGATTATGAGATTCACTGATAATTTGTTGAAAGAAACTGTGAAATAAGCGTGTCCTCTCAAAGACTGTAGATTAGTCTAATTAAATTATTTAATAGATATGATTTGTGTGAGTGCAGGCAAGTCATTCAGTATTCGAGGAACTTTTGAAACATAGTAAAAACATCTCCTTTTTTGAATTTCACATGGATTTACTTTAGTACGTTTTCTTGCTGCAGTATGGTCTAGTTACATGTTGCTGCTCTCTCTAGCCCTGTGTCCAAATATTCAAGTCAGCCAGCAGTAGCCTCTGCAGTTAAAAAATTCCTGGAGCTGTCACTGGATGGTTGACAGTGTAGGTTTTGAGGTAACACAACACACTCAACTGTGAAGTGTGCCAGCTATTGTTTTCACAGAGAGAAGTAATATTAAAATGTGTTAGCTCAGGCAGCTAATTGAATACAATTCAGTTTACTTTGAATTAAAGAGCATTTAATTATGTGCTGTGAAACAACAGAGTAGCTACTACTTCCTCTTCTCTTCTCTATAGGAGTTCCCAAATTGCCCCATTGCATCACACTAAATGGCTATCATTAGTGTGAAGCTCCTCTGAAAGTTGTCACGGCCACTTCTGTCCCCTAAAGGCCTCTTTTCATTTGTGTGTATCCTCCACACTGGCTCAACTTCCTCCCTTCCTGCCGCCGCCCCCCGCCCCCCCTTTCTCTTTTCACTTTTTATCCGTGAGCCACAGGCTTTCTCTGGCTGGGAGAGGATTTGGCAACACCAGGATTTAAGACAGCTGTGCCATGTGAGACAAATGGAGCGGAATGTATCCCAGAAATCAGATGATAATACTGTGGCACAGATGTGCCTCCACTTGTTAATTTGTCTGAGCAGATATGTGCCGGAAGCAGTGCAGAGATAGTGACCAATTAGTTAAAGGCTACATGAAAATATCCGATACTAAGGAAGATTGTGGTGGTGGTAGAATTGTCATTTGATGGGGTTTCAAGACGTCCTTGTAAGCTAAAATTAGATATTTGAGTGCCATTTTGTGTCTTCATTTCACTGGAAAAATAAACTGCTGTCAGATTCTCCACATTAACTAGCAAATCAGTTTCAAGGAATTTGAACCAATTAAATGCTGTCTGTTGCTTATTCAAAACTTTTAAGACCTATTATTATTGAAGTTTAGCAGATTTTGAATAGTTTTCAAGGACCATTTGAACCTTGAACTCCATTCACGGACAAAGCTTAAATTGTTTACTCTAATTTGTCACAATAGAGAATAATTGAATGTCTTTGTGAGTGAATTCTTTGATGTACTTTGGACCACGTATCCATTCATTTAAACTCAGACACAAAGTATTTGCCACACTCATGAACACAATACAAGAATACCAATGAGAGCAGTGGATCACAATGCCTCAGGCTGGCTGAATTTGTGCCATTTTTCAAGGGGTTTAATTCACAATATTAACTACAGCTCTGTTAAAAAGCTGCCATTCCTTTTCAAAGGCCTTAGAGAAATGTATTTAGACAAAGTGGGTGAATCTTTGATAATTTTGACCAGAATTTTGTGCTATTTCTGAACCTCCAACATAGCAACCCCCAGTTTAGTAAGCAAATGAAAAATGCATATGAGAAATGACAAATGTATCCAAAATTAAACTTATCCATTGCCAACATAGAGAAGGTAATCCATGCCTTTATCATTCCTTATCTTACAAATGCAGTCACTAGACAGGGAGAGCCTCATTACTCATATCCTAGTTTCACTTCACTGGTTACCTGTCTCTTTGGAAATTGATTTCAGCATTTAGGTGATGAATTTTAAAACGTATTCAGGGATTGTGCCTACAGACAATAATGGTATTTTAATCCGACATCATCCAGAGGACAGTTTGAGATCCTTGGGTAGAGCTCTTCTGGCGATCCCTCATTCAGAGTTGATTGAAGCTGTGGATGAGGATCTAAAAAAACAATGACAAATTCAAACGACTTTTTAAAAACACTTCAGTGTTTCCCACACACAGACTTTACTTGGGCAGGCAGCCCAGGTATATTAACAGCAGCCAAAGTATATTTGGCGATGCATTTTAGCATATTTAGAGAGAACGTCGCTTGCCATAGTCTAATTTTCTCATGAAAATGAAAATATTTTTTCACTTCTCATATTAACATAAAAGATCACTAATGTAATGTTCTGTGCTGTTGCTTCATTTGTGCCCTGACTACCATCACAAATACAATCTAGTTCTGTGGGAAACACTACACTACTATGTATAGACTTGCTTTTATGTACTTATTTGTTTTTTAAATGCTCATCTTTTTTTGCTATTAAAGTTCTATTTTTATTCTCTATATCCTGTATGTTAACAGTACTTTTGTGCCAGTTAACACTTTTGTTTGTATTTCCTCATTGTGCCCGCGTCAATTGCCAGAATCCATCAAGCCTAAAGCCAGGAGTCATTTAAACAGAGTGTGAATATTTAGAATAAAAAAAATTCCTGTCTGCAGAACAAACCCTGCAACAGATTTAGCCTAATCACATCCAGGTTTCTATCTTGGTTATTATATAGTAAGCTTCATGCTCTCTCTCTCCCTCCCTCCCTGGCTCTTTCACCCCTCCCCAGGTTGCGAGTATGCAAGCACATTTGTGTATTTTGAATAGAATTTGTGGAGATTGTTGGCATAAAATAACACCCACTGGCTCTGAACGCCACAGTGATATAGCATTCTTTTTGTCCTCTCAGCCTCTTCCTCACTCTCTGCATCCACATCAGATATTCTTTTATAGCAGTCTCAGAGGGAAACGGGGAGGGAGGATGCGCACTGAGCACTGACCCACACTGAAGGCAGACATTCTCCTCTCTACCCTGCTCTAATTCCTAATTTTACCCACAGTTGTACATGTACACACACATACAGCTCAGAGCTTTCACACACTCCGACGCAGCCTGTCGCTGCCTTGCTATTCACCACAGTATTCACCACAAAACAAACCACAGTGCTGGTTTTCTTTGTCTGTTTAATGCTCACCTGTTTTAAACTGAGGCACCAATGATGTGACAGCTTTATTTCTGTGGAAATAAGGCAGCGTGACACATAGTGATGCTGTTTTTTTTTTTTTACATTTATATCCCTGCTAAGAGGGAGTGTATGATGTTGTATAGACCCAAACCAGTCCTTGACCGCATGCCTGATTATTGTCAGCAAATGAAGAACCCTCCTTGGCTTTCTTTCCTATTAATTCAGGTCATATGTCTAAGTAGATAAGCCTCCACATTTGTGCAAGAAACTTCTTTGTTTGGCCTCTTGACTTTCCTTCTTGCTCTATGCTGGCTGGTGTTCAGCCATATCTCTCCTTGCCTGCTGAAAGGTCTCCACACACTAATTCACTAATTGAAGGCTTTGGTTGTGCAATATAAAAGCCACTTAGACAGTTTGAGAGTCTTTTGATTTAGTCATTAGTATTAAGTGTTTTCCATATTTTCTCCAGTGTTTTTGCTAACCAATCGAGTGACCAGTTCATGTTTATTTAATGACTCGCTTATGGCTGCTGTTGAGATGCCTCTGAAAGAAGACAGGGATAGCCTGTGAATGGATTGAAATCACAAGGTCAGACAAAACAGGGCAGCTCACCACGTCGGGCCATGTAAGGTTTATGTTTTCAGCGCCTCACCGCAAGAGACACTGTGATTAGTTTGCTGGATGAGGTTAGATGTGCCGTATTTGAGGATCCATGGGATCACCGAACTGCCATGACATTTTGTCCTCTGTCTTTAACAAGAAGATTTATTGCCAGCAGCCTGAAATGATTATGGTGTGAGGTAGCTTTGTTTCTGGAATATTATATAAAGTGTTACTGACTAAAAATAAGACAGACTAAGGGAGGTTACTAGGGATGCACCAGTCCAACTTTTTCTTTCTAACCTCAAATCAGGGCATCTGCCTATCCAGAGTGCCAATCCAGTACCAGTGCTCCCTTTTCCCCAAATTTAAAATCTATTCTCCTTACACTTACATACACATAGCTGTGTTATGTAAGGTAATATGAGGCCAGAAACTGCCATGACTCAGAAAATTGAGTCTGCAGCTACAGTTGGCTTGACTGAATCAATATAAGTAATCGTGAAAACACTTATTTTATTTGACATTTGACTGAAACTGTATTTAAGGTGGCTCAATCACATCATGGATCATAGAAAAGACTTGAAACAAATTGTATACACATTCTTGTACCTTTTTTACTTTTCAATAAACCACTGCTTTCAACGCAGTTGCTCAGAATTTGATGCCTATGCACTGACTGGAAATGCTCTGTCAGTCACCTGATGAAAAACATGTATAGGATGTCTCCTTCATAAGAAAAATGGCTTGGAAAGATTGAGATTTTTGCCTTGAGTATATGAGTGGTATTATCTACATTCTCAAAGATGAATTTCTTTTGTTTACTATTTATGCAAATTATTTTTACTTTTTACTAGTCTTTTGGATAAATTTAACCACCAGCAGCAATGAGGCTTCCTTTCAATCCTAAAAATCAGTATATCAAATACTTGCGGGGTTGGAGAACTTTTTTCGAAACTCCACCACTGTGCCTGTCTGTGACACAGTGCTATCTGTTTCCTTTCTGAGCTTTTACTTTTTCTTCAGTGTGTGTTATTTCTGTATTCCTGACTGGGTGCAGTGGTGTGTATCTTGCAGTTTGACGTGTGAACTTAAAGGGAGACCTTCTTCTGCAACCAAGATCTGTTTGTGTGTGTGTGCGTATATGTGTGTGTGTGTGTGTGTGTGAAGTAAAATGTGTGACTTAACACTGAGTCACTGTGTTTGCTGTGTACTCAGTGTGTGTATGTGCATACATGTGTATTTGATGTTCTCGCTCTCTGAGAGGACGGCTGGGTATCATTGTCTTCGACTGCTGCTAGAAAGACTTCTATGGCTCCCCATCCACTGTGGGCTGACAGAGGAGACTGCTGTATGACAAGCCATTGATGTCTGCATGATCTAAGAGGACAGTATCTGCTCCTTCTCCGTCCCTCGCTGTGTGTGTGTGTGTGTGTGCGTGCGTGCAAGAAAAAATAAGTGAGTCTAAAAGAAGAGTTGTAGCTGATTGTCTTTTTGGGAGCAACTGAGTTCTACAGCATAGTTTCTACTTTATCTGAGAACGTGTCTTAAAATTCATCTGTGTCCTCGCATGAAACTTTCATTGAATGTTACTACTAGATGTGAGAGCGAGAGGAGGAGTAGATGACCGCAATGACGCTATCCAACTGTTGCCACAACCTGAAATAAGAAAGAGATAAAGGACACACTTGCACACAGAAGACAAATTCAGTTGCTTCCTCCCACTCATGTAAACAGATACAGTACATACCAACACAAATGAACAGGTGTGCAAAGTACTAAAAAATAAAAAACTAAATTCCAACTGGCAGGAGCCTGAAGTAGACATAACTGAGTAGTTTAACCTTTCTTTATAAAGTTTTTTCTCACAACTAAAAGTTAAAGTAGTGAGAATGGCAGTGAAAATGTATTTTTAGATTTTGTGGATTTGCAGCAAGGAGACTGCTCCAAATAAAGGGAGGATTGTAACACAAGCCCTTGTAGAACTATCAGTATTTACGGGGAAATAAATGGAAAGATATGCATCATGATGTGAAGTGTACTTCAAAATGAACTGATGATATAAAGTGTAGATGCTGCAATAGGTTAACTAAGGAGGATTGGCTGGAGTGTGATAATTAAGAGAGAATGGAAAATCATTAGTGACTGACTGGAGTTTCACACTCAAGGAGAAACTATGTTGCTTGACTTTTGCCTGAAGCATTTTTTTGCGGTTTGACTGAGAAAGTTTTCCATGAAAGATGTAAAACTTAAAGCTGAAATTCACTTTTTTTATGGAGAAATAGTTATGGTATTATCTGTATGATAGAGAATAGATGGTGCAGTAGGCCTTTTTCACAGCAGACCTTTTGATGCATGGTAGGAAAAGCACAGGTGTTCCAAAGTGTGACAGTAAACCAGCGATACCTGGATGCCAAAACTAAAGCAGCTAAATGGAATTCAGCCATAATTGATGTTATTATTCACACCAGTGCTTCTCCTACTGTGACATGTCAAGTAGTCTTCTGTGAAAACTACTTATTGCTGCGGCTTTAGGTGCTTCCCAAAAACAGTGATTAGGTTTGACAAGTTGCTCATTTCTTATTGAGGGTGCCAGTGATCTTGTCTTCTCATAATTATTCTTATCAATCAAATTATGGGTGATTTAAATTGTGTAGTTTTTAGTTAATTTGTGAAATCATCAAGGTTGCCAATACAAACACTGCCAAGAAAGAATATTTGGCATCTGTTCAGTTCAGACAGCACTGTGAGAGAAGCAGCACTGATAAAAAGAATTCATGGTTAGTGTGGCAGGTCAGTGTGACATGAAATGAAATGATCAGATTGTACTTAGGAGAAAATTAAACACCACAGTGCCATGAGCCAGGAGAGCGAGTGGTTTCTCAGTCAAACTATGCAAAACAACAGCTGTTGGTTAGTTCTGCAGCCCGGGCTGGGCAATGTGACCTAGAATTTAGATATAGTATTAGACATGGACAGTAATGGTATCATGGTATATTGTTGTCTGTTGATAGTCAAATTGACATCAAACAGAAACATTGCATGAATCATTTCATTATAGATTTGATGTCTAGGCAGTATTTGAATATATCACAGACATGAAAATTTAAAAAGAAAAAATATTTTAGCAATTGCATGTTATTAAAGGAGAAAGTGGAGGCTACATGTCTACTACATAGTCATAGCAGAGACCCAGTGTAGGCTATGTTTTATTATGTCAATAAGTGACATTAGAACGTTAGGCCAAGGCAGTAGTTTTCCTCTCTCTCTTGTTCTGAACAAGGGTAAATAAAAAACACACACTGCTCTCTGGTTACAACTGGTTTATTCTTCAGTCCATTCATCAACAATGGATGATTGTTATTGATGGCCATTATACAAGGCAAATTCAATGTAGAAAGATAGAACTGGCAGGAGCAGCACTGCAGCAGCAAAGCTGGTCTGTTTCCCTGTTAGTGTTTCCCTCCCATTAAAACTTGTTTCCATATCTCAACTTATTGAAGACGGTTTCAATAACAAGGTCCCAGTCTAGACGTCACTTCCTATATTATAAAAAACCTCAACCACTGACGCCATGCAGTGTAATAATGCAAACAATGATTGTATGATAAAAAAGCTGCGGCAAGTAGACCCCAGGGCTTTCTGTCTATAGTATTTTTCAAATACATGTGCCATTAAAGCACAAAAAAACAAAAAACAGCAACAACAAAAAAAACCTCTCTTTAAATTTCACTTAGACTAAAAAGTGCAGTTATAACAGGAAGAGCCCAGAGCCAAAGGTAAGTTCATGGTAAGTTGTCTTTATAGTTGAATACTATCAACAGTAGCACATTATTACAAGATCGCTTCTAAGGAGAACTTGCTATTTAGACGTCAGTGCAAAAACAAACACTTTGTTGCATTATTAATGGTCGCACAGAGACCAGATAGGGGTAGTGTAAAAGAAAAAAGGTGGAGAAAATGTAAGTAAAAAGAGCAAGGAAGAGGGTAGAAATAAAAAAGGATGGTGAGTGGGAAAAACAAGACAAAAAGCAAGAAGAAAGCAAGCAAAGTGCAAATTTAGAAAGGAAGACCAGGGGAGAAAAAGCAAGAATCAAAATAAAAGAAAAAGAAAACAAGAAATATAAAGAGTAAAACCCAGCAAGAAAGAGAGATAACAGAATGAAAGCAAAAACGTAAATTATACTAGAGAAAACCAGTGAGATAGAGAAAAAGTAGATTAATCTCATTTGAGCTCATTCAACCAATTAAACCAACTCCCCACTGTCTCACTCTGTGCGTGTTGCTGTCTGTGCCCGATCAGCAAGCTTCGCAGTCTGTGCCACCCAAAGCCGCACTACCTGAAGCAAGGAGCTATTTAAGCACCCAGTAAATTATTCAGAAACCTCAGCAGTGTGCTGAACAAACTCTAAAACTGATTGTCCCTGAACTTTTTATATCTGGTCCTATGTTTTTTTTGTAGTTATAAATCTCTTTCCCTATGTCTTTCTCTCTTCCTTGTGCACTTTCGTATTCCATTAGGAACAAGACTGGAAACAAAGCACACAGTAACAGGACCAAGTGAGATTAATGCACCACGAGTAGGCTGGAGTCGTACAGATGAGAGTTGTCCCTAGTTATCTCCAATCTAGATACTGTAAGCGTTAGAAAATCAGACTTGAGGCATAAGACTGAAAAATAGGGCACAGTCTGAGATACAGTGCAAGCTCTATTGATCTTTTACAGTGAACAATGATTCACAGGGTGGAAAATGATATGTGATAGGAACTGGATTGTTTTCCGGCTGTGTGCAAAACATCTCCAAGCCAGTGATTATGTCCTAAATGGGTTTTTATTAATAAAAGAGATTTTAGAACACAGCAGGCAAAGCCAGATCTTCAATATCTTACAACACCCGCAGCAGATGAGCCACATTTGCAACTTTCATAATACCTCAACACCTCCCTTTCCTTTGTTCTCTGACCCAGTTTGCTTCCCTTTCCATCCGCTCAACATCCCACCTCCAGACTCACCTTAGGGGCACCATCTCTCTTGCCCATAATCCTTTATCCACACAGGGTTCAAACAATAACTCTTGAAGCTAATTCCTCTTTATTTCCCTCGAGTGCAGTATTGAAGCTGATTTTCAATAAAAAAAAGATATAGTTTCTTCAATCAAAAAACTGATGTCTTGAACCTTTAAGCTATGTTCATTCACTCTTACACCTCTTCCTATTGTCAATGCGATGGCTCAGCGTTGGTCTGCAATGAATCGGGAAGTTTTATTGCTGCTGTATAGCACAAACTATCAGCCCATTGGATCTTATGTGGGTGTCTCTCAGAGCTCAAAATTGAACAAAACACAAAGGAGATTAAGCACAGCAGCGTTGCAACTCTATAAAGTTGTATTTTACTCTGTGGATATCTCTATCCCTCGCTATGAGTCACAAGTAAGAGCAACATTTTCCCTCCACTTTAAAAAACAAAAGAAAAGTTCTGTGACGTGATCTTTATCAAGACTTTGGTAGAGTTTCATCTACACCTTGCTTAGGTGCTGCAGGCTGACAGCAAGCTCCAGCTGTCAGAGAGGTTCAGGGGAAATGCTTTCACTCCACACATCACACATATCCAGCCATCAGCACATCCATCCCCCCTGCCATCCAACCTTCCCTCTCGGTGTCAGATTCAAATGCTGTCTAGAGGAAGGCTCGCAGCAGTGTGAGGAACCTGTAAGTTGGATTTGGCAAAAGCATAAAAAATATATAAAAATGTGTTTTTGTATTGTGCTCAAGGGGAGGCTATCAAACCAGCATCTAAAGACACCAAAACAGTTTCCTCTTTGTAGAACAAAGACAGCTGGTTCCACAAGTCTCACAGAGGAGGGCACTTGAACCCTCAGAAGACGAAGAGACGATCTGGTGCTGCTCCAGTTTCATTAATGGTAGTGAAATGTGGTGGCAAAGGCTGCAGTACCAAGTGTTCTGTTATTTATTTGATTTTATACCATTAGTCATTTTGTTGTATAAAAAATAATTGTGGGAACTGCAATATGGCTACTCTGTTAACTTTGGACAGAATACAAGAGATGCAATTATAGTTAAACAAAGCCTCAAAAAACAAGGAGGCAGACAAACTGAACTGGACAAGCACGTCACTCAGTATGTCCTTTAGTTTCAAATGGAGCACACCGGGGGCTAGATGTATGCCAATAATTATTTGTGTGACTAGTTACTTTGTAAAATCTGTTCCAGTGAGTGCTACAAAGTAAATTATTGATTACTTCTCTCATGTTTGATAATAATGGTTGAGGTACGTGCATGTGAGTAATTAAAGATACTTTCTAAAATGGCCGCAGCCGAGCATAGTAGTCACATTTAATGACTGAAAATTGAAAATGTGCCAATTGTTCTGCTGTTCTTTCATTGTACTTGGCTTAAAAGGAAGACATATTGACGTGGAGGCATGATTTAAGGGTCTGTGTACATCCATTTATAGCGAACTGCGGGAGTGGAATTCAGTTTTAGTGGGCATTCAGACTAAAAACAACCCTGCCTTAAAATGGCGCAAGGGTGTGCGTTGGTGGGGGGTCTGTTGCTTCAGGCACCAGTGACACAGTGAAGTCTTGTTTGAGTAACAAATATGTGAATTTTACAATCGCAAGATAAACTGTAGAATCATTGTGTTCAATCTGCCGGGAATGTACACTTGAATGTATGTGATTGGCCAATGCCGTGCGTTACCACATGACGTTGTTTGCTGCGTAAAGGCAAAAGTTGAGCCACGGTGTACATTTTATGTATTTCGCCCGTGATGTTGTTTGGAGAGTGGAACCAAGCCACCAATCTCTGGGAAGAACAACCCCCCAGGCAACCAATTATGCAAGTGGATTAGCAAAAAGCACAACGATTTGTGCTAGGTAGAAATCCACAGTAAACATAACATTTTCTGTAGAGCCTCTGCAGCAGCGGTCTTTGCTCTAGCTAAGCCAAAAAAGATGGTTATGGACAGTTTTTGCCATCATTTGAAAAGCAGATTTAATATTGCTGATGCACACATGAGGTTTCAATATGAATAAATCATTGGTATTTTTTCTTTTACATTTTTTTCCCTCTTTATTGGTCTTAATAATTTTGCTTGAGCACAGGCCCTGTGAAATCCCTAACCCTATAGTGAGTAAGTCGTGTGTAGCACAAAATAGGTCCATATGATATTGATAAAAATGAAAATAGACACCAACAAAAACAGACTGATGGAATTTGTTTTTCACAGTGATGGGTTCTGATTAATTACACTACAGCTCAGGCACTGATTTGTTGCAGTACCCAATCTTTTTTGCCTCAAAAGCCAATTTTGTTGAAGGATCTAAAACTACAAGATCAGCCACCATGTGGAGGAAAAAAACAATGATCTGTATAGTCAGATGATATATTGTCCCTTTTTATATGATGTTGTGCATGCAGCAATATCAATAAGCTTTAAGGTTATACAGCCTGGATTTGGTAGACTATGACCTAATTTTTCTAAATGAATGAAGACTGCTTGTGTGAAATGTACGATCAAAGGAATGATCTGTCTGTCTGTCAATCCATCTGCAGTCTAAATTAATTTGAACACTCACTGTTGTTTTGTCTCACTGTAATTGGACGTCAGCTTTGGTTTCAGTAATGAAGAGGTGTTTTGTGAATTCAGCATGAGTGTCCAGTTTGCAAGAGGAAGCGTGTGTGGGAGATGTCTGTAGAGGGCTGTTACATGGAAGGAAGAAAATTACTAAGTGCATAATCACCATTGCTCAACAGTTTGATAAAACATAACTGGACTGAATGCTGCTTTGGAGTGGTGTGGCACGTTTATGTGCTACTGGGGTTATGAGGAGATGTGCAGACTTTGGTGTCTTTAATTCAAACAGGACGTGAAATCATTATGAAACATCTTTTCAGGTGTGTAAATGAAATCTGACATTAAAGGGGATATGTATAACATTTTGTTGAATTCATACTCAAAACACATATGGAGCAGCATATTGCCAGAAAGTTGGCGTGTCCAGCCCTATCCTAAGAAACAAGGAAATGCACTCTTTAGTCCCTCCTCCCCCCTCCCATCAGACCATCCTTCAGACATACTGAGACAAATGCTGGTGGGCTGCTGTATCGTCAAGAAATCCACACAGTGACTCACTATTGCTTCTTGAGGGACAAAGAGAGTGGAAGGGCTGGGGCTGGTTGGTTGGTTGGTTAGCATGCTAGCTTCTCTGCAACACAATACATAGATGTCTTTGTCATAATGTCAAAATTCTTATTTCTTCGCATTCTGTTGATAATTTAAGTTAATGTTTGCATGTTTTAAATGAAAACACTTACTAATAGCCCCTTGTAAGGAACATTTCATAGTGCTGTTGCCATGAAAGAGAGGAGACAGTCTCAGTAAATGGTTGTTATATATGATTCAACTGGAGCACTATAATATAACGAAGAAAAAAGATGGGAGAATGATCACTCCTAGTATACATGCTCAGTATTAAACCATTGACTACTGTTGTCAATATTTGAGCTCCCCTACTGCGACTGCATCCTTGAACAGGAGTGTGTTTTGAGCACTTCAAGAGAGTGATGCTGCAAATAAACAAACGAGATGTTGCTTGCGCTGAGTTCACGAACCCTTCAATTTCAGTGTTAAATATAGCAAACACGAACTGTCAGACTTGGCATCAGTTAAAGTGTATGTAAATTGACAGCGAACTTGTTAAATCTATGCTGAGTTTACTAAATTAATGATTCAATGATAATAATGATTGACAAGATTTAATGATTCCCTGCTGCATGCTGTTTGTGTTTTACATGGATGTGTGAAATTGTTGCAGCAAATTAATTACTATTATTTATGAAATATCTCAAGATGTCTAATTTTTTTCAGAAAAAGCAGCAAGCAAACTGGTTCTGATTAAAAGCAGTGTGTTTTAGGTGTAATAATAAAGCTGGTTGTATGTTATTGTTATTCAAATAATGTTGCAAGACGTTAAAATATGCCTCCTGCACATATGTACTACACATCTATTGCCCATATTTCCATACCCTGAGGCTTCAGGTTGGGCCTGAAGGCCAATTAAATATTCTATTAGCTGTTTGACTCTTTGACATCCAACTGGCACATCTCTGTTTTTGAACTCAAGAGTAGTAACAGAAAGTAAAAGGTCAAGAGATGTTAGACTTTTCATATTAGCATGTTTATTGTGGCATGTTCACATCAATGGAAAACAAGCTTGCTAAACTGTTTGTGATCCCTCATGCCTTGTTCATTTGACAGAAATATGGGAAATCACTGAAGGCTTTCGCTTCAAGGCCAGAGTAGAAATGCCATAAAACTTGCAATATATTTGAAACTAAAGTCCAGTCTACATTCCCTCATATCACACTCTAATCCCTCTGTGATGTACTTACCAGGCCAGCTCCGTGGGAAAAAAAACATTACTAAAAACTGCCTTCAAGGCCTCTGTGTCTCTTTTCCATGTGAGGGTCTGGATAGAGAAATGCCAGGATGTTACTAATGAACACAAGTAGTAATGCCTGGAGAGCTCGCCTTTTCATGGCTACTCAACGAACTGATTAGCCATTCCTTTTCTGCATTTGAAGCCAATCAAAGTAGCTGACAGAGCTTAATAACTTCATATATCCTTTCATTCCTCAAGCATTTTTTTTGTTCGGTTTACATATTTGTGTTCAATCATGCTCAGAGCATACTCATACTCTTGGGGGTGGGAATTGAAAAATGACTTTCTCACCACTGAAGAGCACGACGTGGAGGAGTGAACAAACAAACATAGCTTCTGTAGTCTCTTGATGTTTGGCACGTGCAGGGATAATAGCTTATTAGGCCTACAGTCTGTGAATGATAGCTTATCGTGATCATGATCAGTCATCATTCGCTTTAATTAGGGAAAATGCATTCATCTTCCGCTGTGTGCAGCACTCACACTGGAGTCTCCTTGGAGATTCTCCCACTCTCTAAATTCCTCTCGCCTGCCTCTTCGGTCTGTCGTAAGACGATGTAAGAGAAGAGGTGCACATTGTAATGCACTTAGTATTAAAAGAGCGAAGTATTAGTGGCATGAGGATGGCATAATAATTAAGACCATCTTTTCCTAGCAAAATAGATTGATGTCCTGTGGCAGCACCTGTCTTTGAGTGAGAAATCTGCCACTTTTAGGCTACAGAAATGTTGTTGACCTTGACATCTGACCTCCCTGTTGATCAGTTCACTCAAGACACTGATTCATCCCTTTGCATCAGATTATTCCAAATACTGTTGTTTGTAAACTAATGTCAAGCTTAATTGGCTCTTAAAAGTTATTAACCCTAACTGTTGGTCACACTGACCTAGTGACCTGTTAAATGGAGCTTAGCAGAAGCTCATAATGTCTACTCCATTCTTCATCCATTCTGCTGTTTCATTCATTGTTCCCATTAGCCTCACCTCTTAGCATCTGTCAATTTTACTACTTATTTGTATCAGTTTAAAGCCTCAGTAATTTTGCCCGATAGTGGAAAAAGAGTGATGTATAGAGTATTACTCATGCTGACAAACCTGCAAAGAAATATCACCTGACTTCTGTGGACTATGTTTTAGCATCTTTCAGCACATTGTTGTCATTTTATGGCCCACAACTTAATTTTTTAAATTCAGTCTCAGTGCCCTCAAACCACCTTGTTTCTAGCAGCAGCAGACAGCAGAATTTTAACAAAAAAGCTCTGCCCAGCAGCAAAGAGCAGACTGACAAAGTTAGTGACTAGCTGGTGAGGATAGTGGAGCATTTAGCAGCTAAAGAGTCAGATATTTCCCATAGGAGCTGGAGACGAAAGCAGAGCCAAATGAAGAGTGAATAGTGGAATTTTTTCAGGTGGTGCAAAATATGAATCCATGTAATGTTGCTCCGTATCTCCATGCAGTAATAATGTTTGCCATATCAGCTTTAAAAGGCATGTTACTGTTGAGTTTACAGCTTGTAACACTGCCCCCAGGTAGCCAAGAAAATGAATGAATGCAGGGTTAATTGCACAGGTGGTGACAATAATGATAAATCAGAAGTTGGAAGATTCTACAACAATCAGCACCCGTAGTTCGTGTTATAAGTAGCAGTGGTGATACAAACTGAAAAATTTAATGAAACTGAGCAGGGACCGTGGCCTGTCTTGCTCTGTCAACAGCACATTTCATCACCATCAGCAATCCACAGTTTCAACAAGTTTTCTCCAAATGTGACAAAGTGACACATCTGCCTGCGCAAAAGAACAGTCTAATTAAGCAAGCCCCAAATTCTTGTGTTGCCTTATTTGAACAAATTTTGACTTGATAGACAAAAGCACCTGTCTTTTTCTTTTCCCTTTGTTTTCTGGCTTTTTGTTGATTGACAACATTTTGACAGAAAACAGTCATTTCTTTCATTTTATAGCTAGAGACAGTGATAACACTGCTTAAACACTAAATTTGGCAGGAATTCAAAAGTCTTATTCACAGGAAAATATCCCTTACTCGTTCATTTTAATGTCAGCACTGGGCCTGTGTAATAATGGGCCTATTCAAAGAAAACTCCTGTGTTGACATTTACACCAGTGCTGTACTAACATGAGGTTAAATCATGCTTTTTACCAAAAAACCCATCATGATATGTTGTTGCAGTTCATAATTCTTCTAACTGTAGTGAAAGAGGTTGACTAAATTAATGTGCAAATGCTGTTGACAAACATTTGCGAAGTAAATGAACACCATGTACAGTGGAAAGGATAAAAGCCCTAAGAAAATAGTAATATAATAAATTATGCTTGAGAGAAAATGTTCAATTTATTTTGTCAGTTAAGCTGCCATCGTGCAAAATGTGTCACATTTTTTGTGCCATTTCAACATTACTCGCACTTACAAAGACAGCATAATGTTCTGTATGATAATCTGACATGTAAGTCACGGTTTATAAAAGGCTGGTTTAGAAACAAAGACGCCCCCTGAGCGCTTTGAATACCTTTTACAAATGATGCTCATAGACCAGATACTCTTGTTAGAGAAAGTTACGGTACATACCGTCTGACAGGTCTAGTTGCTCTTGCACTCTGTATTAATACTAGTTACAGTTTACATTGCACCTGGTGGCTTAAGCAGTTCAATGCAGTTCAGTGAAATTCAGTTCAGTTCAATTCATTTATATTGCACCAAAGAGGTGAAAGAGAAACCAGGAACACCTATATACACTGTTGTATTCAAGCACTATCAGACTGGTTGTAATAATAGTAATGATAATAAATAAGTGATACTTAAAGGTTTAATTATGTTATTAATAACAGCAGCAATGATAGCAACACCAAGTGTCAGCAGCAGTAGTAGTAGTAGTAGTAGAATGACAGTAGTTGACTTGTAGTGACAGATCTGGATCCTACAGCTCCAGAGTCAAAGATACTTGCAGAATGAGGACAGAGGGGAAAAAAACCCCACAAAACTATGAAAGAGAGAAGATGCTGAGTTAACAACATACAGTAGTGGAGAGATGGAGAGAGGGAGATCTAATATGGAGGTGATAATTAAAGGTAATGAATCCTTGAACAGCCAAGTTGGCATATGGTCCAAAAGAAGTTGATGGTTTAGATGAATAAGTTGTTGAAGTTAGAGAGAAATCTATAATTCTGAAAACTGTCAAGTCACTCTAATTGTGGTTGTGTGGTTTTGTGCTTGTGGTTCTGGTAGAAGTTTTGTAAAAACTTTTTGATGAAGAGAGGGATAGAGAAGAGAGAAGAAATTCTTAGTGCTGGGCTGGCACACTGCTCACCTGAGCCAGCCCTAACTAAGTTTTATCAAACAGTAAAGTTTTAAGCCTAATCTTAAATGTAGAGAGTGTCTGCCACCCGTACTCAAACTGGGAGCTGTTCCACAGGAGAGGAGCCTCATAGCTGAAGGCTCTGCCTCCCATCCTACTCTTGAAAACTCTAGGAACCACAAGTGAATTTGCATTTTTAGAACAATGTCTTTTATTAGGATAATAGGTCCCTCTGAGGCCTTTAAGATGCAATGGATCTTGGTCATCAAGGGCTTTGTACATAAGGAGAAGGATTTTGAATTCTATTCTGGATTTTATAAGGGGGGGTCAATGCAGAGAAGCTAACATGGGAGAAATATGACATCCCAATAATAAGGAATTACAGTAAATCAGTCTAAATGTAATTAATGCATGGTCTAGTTCTTCAGCATTCTTTTGAGACAGGGTGTTTCTAATTTTCACAATATTGTGCAGGTACAAGAAGGCTGTCTTAGATATGTTTTATATGTGAGGCAAAGAATATATCTTGGTCAAAATGACCCAGGGTTCCTGAGAGGCCACTGCAGGCCAAGGTAATGCCATCCAAAGTAACTATATGATTAGATGATTTTTTCTGAGGTATGTAGGGCCATGTATGATAAGTTTAAGTTTAAATTAAGTTTGACCATGTGATCAGTTTCATCTGGCTTGATAGATAAATACAGCTGCATAGTAATGGATTTTGTTTTTGTTCTTCCTGATAATATTGCTTCAAGGACTCATATATTGGATTAAAAGTATTGGTCCTAGCACAGAACCTTCTTGAACTTTTGTGTGTGTTAAAGAATCATTGTTAGCAAATTGGAATCTATCTGATAAATATGACTCCTGCAGTTCCTTTCATCTCAATGACATGTCCCAGTCTCTGTATATAAATCTTGTGGTCAGTGGTGTCAAATGCAGTGCTAACATCTGGAGTATAAGAGATGAGTCCATTGTTTGAGGCCATGAGAAGATCATCAGTAACCTTCACCATTGCTGTTTCTGTGCTATGATGCACTTTAAATTCTTCAAACATACCATTCCTGTGCAAATCATGGCATTATTGGTTCGCAACAGCTTTTTCAAAGATTTTAGAAATAAAGAGAAGGCTGGATATAGGTCAATAGTTGACTAAAACATCTGGCTCAAGAGCAGGCTTCTAAGTCGAGGTTTAATTACTGCAACCTTCAAAGCCTGAGGTATGTAGTGTGTTCATAAAGATAAATTTATCAGATCTAATATGGAGGTGATAATTAAAGGTAATGCATTCTTGAGCATCCAAGTTGAAACAGGGTCCAAAAGAAGTTGATGTTTTAGATGAATAAGTTGTTGAAGTTACAGAGAGATCTAATATAATTCTGAAAACAGTTTTAAAGTCACTCTGATTGTGGTTGTGTTGTGTGGTTTTGTGCTTGTGGTTCTGGTAGAAATTTTGTAAAAACTTTTTGTTCTTTAAACAAATACTAAAATACTGTGAGTAATTATCTAGTACAACAGTACAAGCTACATTTGCCAGCAAAAAAAAGTACACAAATGCTTATGTCAAATGCTTGCAGATGTCTACAACTTTGAAATGCCACAACACTTAAGGCAGTGCCATATGAAAACCCACAAAAGTGAAGGAGAAAAACATTTAGCAGCAGTGTGTCTCTTCAGCTGAGTTTGATCTTCAAGTGTCTCCTCTGCGGACCGCAGTCATCCTATAAAATGAAATCTTTCTTTTTTGATGAAAGGTAAATTGAATTTTCCAGAATGCATTGCCTGGTGGGCAAGGTGGAGAACTGGCCAAGGGTTTGGTAAACATTTCGCTTTTCATCATGAAAACCTCTGCAATTGTAGTTAAGGGGTGTCAGTGACGATTCTCAGTCCGCCAGGTTGGGGTATCTGAAAGCGGTGGGTCAGAGGCAACTGGACCTCCTGTTTGGTTTTGACAGTTAATCTGAGAGGAGAGGTGAAACGTCCGCAACACCTAACAATAAATCCAGTTACATTCTGACTTTCTTCTTGTGGGTAAGGTGTGCAATCCCATATCTCAGTTCTTTCATCTCTTCACACTGAGCAAACCGTGATTTGCTCGTCATTCTTCTCAAATAAAGCTCAGCATATTCATGCATAGCTGTTCAGTGATCTGTCTTCCATGGTTCTTATATTTATCCTTAAAAAACTAGCATATACAACACAGTGTATATGAACTAAATCAGTACTGTCAGATTGTCAGACAAGGGAAAAGAAATCCTACATAGACTAATTTCAAAGTACTTGAAGCTAAATGAAGCTACTTGGAATTGATGAGTGTATCTAGCTAATGGCAGGAGACTGAGAGAGAGAGAGGCAAATTCAGAAGGCTTGACTAGGATAAAGGCTCCTCTTTAAATCTAGCAATGTGTCACCATCATTATTAAAGTATGCTTGGATGTAGTCCTGATGAGCCAGAACACTTTGTCTCCCCTGCAAGACACATAAAAGCTGAAGTGGATTAATCATTCATGCTAAAGGTGCAACAGCCTGAAGTACCAGGCAGCAGTGGCAAGGTCTTCTGTGCATGCCTGAAAAACCCTGTGACTCTGGTGTTTGTCTGAAAGTCTTGCATCGCTATCCCTTCGTCTTTACACTGAGCTGAAATATTGATTAGCATTTGTGTCTGTATTCCCATCACAATCATACCACCAACCAGCGAATAGCCTCTCAAAGCCCTCATAAAATTTCATTTCTTCTTCGAGATACTGTAAATTATCTCCCATATGGGATAAATTTAATCTTTCCATGGGCTAGAGTTTCTCGTATACAAATGATAAACTTAATTTATTGGCAAATATAGGAGGAAAAAGAGAAAATAAAACTTTTGGGAGATTTTACTGAATCTCTTCTTTTTTTGTCTCAGCACAAGGACGTGCGATAAAGGAAAGCACATTTGTTGACAGTCACTATTAACCTCATGGTCCACTGAAAGAGACAGAGACACAGAAAGAGACGAAGGCTGTTGCTCTGCTTGCCTCTGCCTCTCTAGCTGAGAGCAAACATCTTTTTAGCATGCGTGATGTTTGCTCGTCCTCTTTGCATTTGAGTAGTCACTGTATGTTTCTGCATGCTGTGCTGAGGTGTTTTGTTTCAGGCATCAGATTTAATCCATGTGATGCTCACTTGTTTAGCTGAAACAGTACTGAGCCCCCTGCACTTGATGAACTGTGAGGACACTTTGACCAATTTTACCGGCAACTGGACGCCCTCCCTGCCACAGAAAGTTTTGTATGTTGTGTGTGTTATGAAAAGATCCCAAGTGGTTGGAAGAAAAAGAGGGTTGCTGAAAGATTCATAGAACCCTCGTTCAACAGGCGTTTCCATGGCAACACAACAGTCTCTGACTAAAAGAACCGAAGGCCTCAATGCAGACGCAGTTCCACCGCCTCAAAGACCCTTTGATTTCTGTGTGTACACAGAGCAACACATTCACACACATTGCACGCACACAAAAAACACACACATGGCTCCTTTGTGTTTGTGTGTGTGTGTGTGTCTGTGTGTGTGTGTGTGTGTGCGTTTTAATATTGTTGGAAAATTTCCGTGCTCATTTTGTTCCCCCTTGTGGAAGTCAGTTTAATCTCATTCTTTCTTTGCAATAAACACTTGACTTGATTTCTAACAACTCAAAGGCAAACATTGTTTTCCTCATTTGGATTCAGCGAATGAGTTTAAACAGATTTACATGGCGTTACACAACTGATTAGATGTAATCACTCGGATATGGAATATTTGGGTGAACGTGGGCAAATGGAGTTTTAAATGATCATCCACAAATTTGTCCTCCTTCACACACACGTACAAGATAAATTCAAATGCATTTCTCTCCATCGTGTGGGTGATTAAAAACATGACAAGTGGGACTGCGTGGGGGCTAGCTGTTCTTTTTGGGACATTTTTGAGCTGAGGGACAGGTTTCATTCATTTTTCCCCTACAAAGATGATATGATCCCTTTTCATCTCTCCTCAAATTGCCCCGTAGACTTAACTACGTCTGCCCACGGTTTAAGGTTCCCTCATTTCATAAATAAAGCATCCTCCTAAGTGAAACGATTTACTGCACAAGTAAGACAAGGAAGAGGCATAATTATTGCAGCATCTCATTGCCCCCAGCTAAGATCTGGGTGAGGCCTCACTGCATCTCTGCCGAACACTCAAGTCACATGGAGACAACGGGTGCACTCAGAGCAATATCTGCTTACAGAGGGTGCACGCTGAATAATAAAATTCTAAACATGTCTATGTCCTGTGAGACCAGGCAGTGAAATACTTAATGAAGTAATAAGATGCTCTACATTATTCAAGCATGTGGTATCCAGATGGAGATAAGTGAACTCTGAAATGGACATCACTCTTCCCACGTATTAAGGCATTCTTAGACACAGTTTATATCAGTCATTAAAACATGTGGGATGCTGGTCATGAGCAGGTGTTGTTTTGGCTGGTTCACCAATTGTGAATGAAATGGGTGTCAATTACCAAGCAGTTATCATACTAATAGGACAGCCCTGAAGAAACATGGGCATGTTAGGGGGATTTGTGGTACTGAAAACTATGATGATGTGAAAGGTGGATAGGAAGTTTCTAAAACACGCTCCCATGTGACTTCATTTGTCCTTACTTTTAGCTAGAGTCCTTGTGTTCAAACTTCCACTGGGAGTTGGCGGTGTTGGCTGTAAAGACTGCAGATAGCAAGGCCGACAGGCTGTGAATAAAATATAGAATAAAGTGCAGAAGTTGATAATAACAAGGTTTTATCTCTTTGTTCAGTTCAGTTTTACGCTGCTTCATCTTTTACACTGCACAGGCCTGGCTGCATTTTTTCGACTGTGTGAGCCATTGCTTTAAACAAAAGGAACTGCTCTGGACAAATTTTTTTTCTTACTGTTCCTCACTTTGAGTTTTGTGTGAAGGCCTTTCAGCCCCAGCAGACCTCTAAGCACACCAGCAACATCTCTACTTTCTTGTCTGAGCGACACAACCATCCTGATTCTCAGTGGAGAGATTAAGAGATTAGAGAACTCTCTCACTGCGTGTGTGTGTGTGTGTGTATGTGCGCTTGTGCTTGTGTGAGTCTGTTCCTGTGCCTGTGTGTAATGATGGTGCGTGGGTGGGGCAACACGTGGTGGACCTGTCTGTGTGTAGGATCTTGTAATTCAGTTTTCAGGTTGTGCGTGCGTACGTCTGAATCTGTAGTGTTTGTGGAGCATCTCTGGTCTTTTCAACCCAGGGCCAATTGCGACACAATCAGAGATATCATTGTGGTGCTGCACTGTTTGTAAAATGCAAAAATATGCATGCACTTTTGGCTGTTTGCATCTTTGTATGTCCACAGCACTTGAAATATGTTTGTATGATTGTGTTTATTAATGACCCTTAGGAAGCCACAGATTTGTGCACTTGTTGGGACTGTTTTTCTGGGACTTTGTTTTTCTAAAAAAACATAAATAAATAAGTTTTTTTTTGCTTCTGATGTGTTTTTCATAATGCATATTTTAAAAAGGTCCCAATATCTCAAAGTTACCAGCTCTTAGTCCTTTAATGCTGCTTCAGGACTTTAATTATACCTCCCATACTAATCAAGAGACATTTGATAAGAATTAAAAGAATTTCTCTCCTTCAAATCTGACACAAATGCATCTACTATATGTTTCTAGTTCTGAATCATTCCAGTTTGTGGCACAGGACAAGTTCAATACGGTGTGAGCATCTCTAAATTTCTAAGTGTGCTTAGTATTCTGAAACTTTGCGTGAGTGACGACTGGAGATGGTTAATGACGTCAGAACTAAATGACATGTCAACTTGAAGTTCAGCTTACAGAGAAAATATCACAAAAGCTCAAGGACACAAGAAATGACAGAGCTCTCCTCAAATCTCTTTGTGTCAGATGTGAAGATGAGTTCTTTGATACATTTTTTTCCTTAAGTCATGCACTTATTACATATTGCCAGAATAATGAATCTACAAGTTTAAAAATGGATGTGAAAAGACAGATAAACTCACAGGACCCAGAGAAAAATGTGGGCTTGCAGTGACCCCTGCTGCCATCTCCCAAGAATTACAGGCCTGTTCTTCAAGTGGAGTGCTGTTACTTAGAATCTTTTTAAACCAAAAGCCAGAATCTGCAGAACTTGAAATTGTATTAGGATGAGTAGGTTTTAAATAGAGCAGTCTGGTCATACGTGTCCTGTCTCAATATTCAGTTCCCTGCTTAACCAGGAGACGTT
Organism: Lates calcarifer; assembly: GCF_001640805.2. Lineage (NCBI taxonomy): Eukaryota > Metazoa > Chordata > Actinopteri > Centropomidae > Lates > Lates calcarifer. The sequence continues at coordinate 11,926,278 of NC_066843.1, read as the reverse complement.
TTGATGCTTGATGTTACAAGTGCAACACAAAGCTGTAACCACTGCATTTTATCCCAGTCAATTATGTGGTTATTGAAGTTATCTCATTTGGGTTAAATATCTGTGGCGTTGTACATGTCTATATTGGCTGATATCTTAGCTGTACCCAGCAATAGCCAACTGAATATATGTCCCTATGCATCTTATATTCAGTTGAGTATCAAGAGGTGCAGGGACCTGCATCATATTCATAGTGACAACAGCGGATATGTTATTGATGTGAATAATTCCTCTGTCTCTGATGCAGAAGTAGAGTTGCTGTGAATGGTAATTTATTTCTGTTGTGAATAGACAGTGAATGACAAAAAAGTGGAATTGACCCACTGAATGTTGAGTTTTTGTGTTCTTGCTAAATGCATGTTCTGGGCTGTCACTTTTTATTCTAAAACTGTTGATCGAACAGGGGACTGAAGATGCATAGATTTAGTGCAGATCTATGACACCACTGTGAAAATACAAAGAATATACTGTGGGGCAGGACTCACTCTGACTGTTGTCAGATAGCAAGCCACATTTGCTTATGTTACAGTCACAGCTCACTGCATCTCAGACTCACACATTACACTACTTTTGAATTAATTCACACTTATCAGGTGAGCTTTTCAAAAAGTGACAGCCCTAGCACTTTCAGTGCTCTCACCTTAAGGCACCTGATATTCTGAAATGTTTCAAAGTTATTTCCTAATGCTAAAAATGTTAATGACGTTTTAGAGAGTTTCATTCTTTTGAATTTAACACAAGCAGCAACACAAGAGGGAGATTGGATTTTTAAGGTGTACACTTCAGAGCATCAAGCTGCCAGGACACTAAATAATGTTCAAATGAAGTACTTAAAAGATATGTGAAATAATTCATGCATTAACATCTTTTTAATGGTTGCCATGTAAAGATATAAACAATTTGACAACGAAAATGACCCCTCTTTTCATATGTTATGTTGAAGAGTAGAGCATTTTTTTGTATCACACTGTTTTGTCTACACCCAGTATTACTGTATGTATAGTAATGCACCATTAACCTGGTTATTAATTTGGCATCACACACACACACACACACACACACACACACACACACACACACACACACACACACACACACTCTATTATTCAGTCACCTCCTTTCAGCACCTAACGAGAGGAGACTTTCTTAAGTCCTTAATTTTCTTGGTGAAAAATGTTAATGGAATTTGGTGGGAAATGAGCCTGTAACAGCTTCACGCTGCCCCTCTTCCTCCACTCCTGTCTCCTCTCTGTCACCTCTTTTCTTTCATCCATCTTTCCTCTCCTCCATCCACCACTCCCCTCCTCCCTTTTGTCCTATCTCTTCAATTACTCATTCTTTACTCGCTCCTTCCCCTCTCCCCACCCCTTTTTGACTCCTGTCTTCTCATGCTCCCTCCTTTCCCTCAACCTCCCCTTTCCTCGACTGAGCAGAGGGCTCTCTCTCTCCCCTCTGAAGCCTGTCCCACGCTGAGGGCCTCGCCAATTAATGGCTGTCATGTTTGCTCTCTGGTGGAGGTGCCGTAAGTGGTGCAGACAATTTGTATTACAGAGGGTCCATCTCATGCATGGGTGAGCTTGGCGATGGGGCCTGCCTAAGCTAATAGGCTGTGGATGCAGAGGCCATAGACCCAGAGCACTCCACAGCTGCAGGGCTTAAGTAGGTCCTAGCTAAAGCAGTATTCAGACTGGACAGAAACTACATGGTTGCGCAAAATGCCAACTTTATGCATGTACAAGCATGACAGGTGATCCAAAGGCAAACTGAGAGGCACACAGCCGCATGTGTAAATTTTTTTTGTTGTTGTTGTTGTTGTATGCTTCTCCTTCCCTCTTTCCTCCGCCTCCTCTTCCCCTCTGTCTGCTGCTGCTTTATGCCATCCAGACTACCGTAATTGGATCAAGCACTGCAGATCACCTCTCATTACCTAAACTGACAGGGCCTGTCTCAGCTGCTTTGTGAGAGGACAAACAGCAAGACAAAGGAGAACATGGGTAGGAGCTCTGTGTGTGCTTGCATCTGTGTGTCTGTGTGTTGTGTTGAACAAAGTGAAGTGCAAATTTCAGGTTCAGCTAATTTTCAAGTTCTGCTAATTAACAGTACATACTGCATTACTCTGAAAATGAAAGGTTGAAACACGCGAATTATTATGTGTGAATTATTATATTTGTTGTGGGTATCATCGTCATCAAAACTCACGTGATATGAAATGTGGCTGTGTTCATTGTATTGAGGGAATATGTTGCTCAGAGTGAATGTTGTGTTTTTTCATTTTTTGACATCAGTGGATTCTGTTGCAAACATGCGCACTATAATACGTTTTTGCAGCATAGACAATACTCATAGTAGTTTAGAGGATAATTCTGTTTTTCCTTTTTACTTTGATGACAATAAAAAGATAATGGTTATTAATCAGTGAGCGTTTATTGTACCTGAGCGATGCAAAATTAGAACCACAAAATGACTCCAGACAGGCACAGAGAGGCTGTGCGATTCCCCACATATTGCTCATTTATTTGTTTATTGGTGTATTTTGGTCCAATCTCCACAGGTGGTTTCTGAGACTCCTGAAGCAGGGGTTTGTGGGAAAGGTCAGCCGATCTGCATAATTTCCTATTACTGGTAATATGGGAAGTGATTGGATTCAGGCAGGCGGCAAGTCCAATGATAAAATTTCTTATTTCATGTGCTTCTAAATGAATTATCACTCACCAAGATGTGTGTGTGTGTGTGTGTGTGTGTGTGTGTGTGTGTGTACTGCATATAATGTGAATGCTGAACATGATGACACTTTAACTCTGTAATGTACCCATATATATTCCAGTGTTTTGTGTGTAAGCATGCTGTATACATTGCTATAATGTGTTTCTGCACTTAAATGGCAAACAACACCAAGAAAATTCTTACATTGTATGACATGTATAAGAAATACACAATGCACAACATTAATATTTATGTTATCTGAGGCAAGAGTTGTATTCATGTCATCACGGCTTATATCATCAAAACACATGCCAACACTTGTGCCTATGGACACGGGTAGCTGTGCTGTTGATCTTAACAATTTAGAATCTAGATGAAATACATGTGCAAGTGTATTTTATATTCAAAATAGGTCAAATAGCTCAATACAGGGCCATAATTCCATAATTGCATATAATATTATGGATATGCTAAATACAATGTAAGTCAACATTTCTTGAATTGTGACAGAGACATTAGTGCTGTTGCAAAAAATATAAAAATAACCCATAAGAGGCTTGGGTTCCCAGTAGTAAGCAACACAGCAAAGTGTTTCAAATCCATTTAAAATCTAATGTTGATAAGTTAAATACCTGTCTTCTCCTCCCAGCATCTCTCAAAGTGAGAGAGAAGTCTTTAGATGGTGATTAAAGCCCTGGCACTGACACCTTATTCTCATTCACCCAGCACTCTGCCATGGCTGTCAAAAACACTCCCCACAGATTACCTCCTAATGCTAACACCTCAGTCATCACTGCACATAATGATGCAGACACCCACACAAACACAGTCATGGACGTGATGTCTTGCCCTGACCGATGATATTTGAACTCTAGGAACTGGTTTCCAGTTCAGGGCTTAGGCCTGGTTCTAAATTTGTGATGCCTTTTTAAAGCACATAAACACAAATTGTCTTTTTCAAACATGCTTAGTCCTAGATTTAATTTAGTATTGTAATAAGCTTTCTGCTTTAATGAAGGCCTAAATGTAACTTCTAAAGTGACAACTTTATACCCTACTTACACTGCATTAACATGTAACCTTTATATGGATATTGTGTCTGGATAAGAAAATACTAGGTGTGCATTTACACCGGACAGTGTTGTGATGAGATCTGGCACTGGCAAAATCAAACCACACAGCATCTTCCTGCCGAGTTGAGAAGTTACCTAGCTCCACCTTCCTGCTAACTGAAGCAAGCCTGACAAAAGCAACAAGTAGTAGCAGTAACCAGTCCTCCCTCCCTCAGCCCACAAAAAACTGTTGAAAAATCAATGTTGCCCATCCACATTGCTTCCCTTAACCTGGGATGCACCATAATTGTTGATAAATCTGCCAGCCCCACCTACATTCAAGATTCAAGAAAACAAGAACACTTAGCCTTTTAGCAGTGTCTGTAAAAACAAAGGATTTAATGTTATTTATTTATTTATTTTTATTTTATTATGAGACTGAGCTACAATTGTCAAATGTCCTCTGTGAGATTATCCTTTCATATTAACAGGTTCTCAGAGAAGTGACAGCATCAAATAATTTATCCACAAGTCATGTGGTTATACTATAGAAGGTGTGTGTAGATCAGCTGTATATGTGGAAAAAATACCAGTCTGGGTCTGTGGAAAACTTGGGCTTGGCATCACAAGAGTATGTATGGCAAAACTGGACACCGATTTTCTTAGGCTTCATGGTTTTGCACTGACACTTAAAAATATATTTCCCCTGAGGCATTGCTTCAACACCACAATCAATCAACAAATTTAATTGGCTAATTTTTTCCCACAACACAAGCTGATATAGAGACTAAAATAATAAAACCGTGTCAGGAAGATGTTGGTTTTGTTTGCTTTCTTCAGGGTCATTTATCTGTTTGCTGTACCAACCACAACACTCCCTAACCTATATAACCCAGTGCTGTCCTCATTTGTAATTGTATTCTTTTCTTTCAACTGGAAGTAGCATAAAAGCGTTGCATCCATTTTCACCACTGCTGTATACGCTCTGTAATCTAACTGTAATGGTTTCATCGTCCATGTGCTTCTACTACCCATGCTCAGTCTTATTTTAGAGATCTTCCTGAGAATTTTTACACCTTAAAAAACACAACCCAACAGATTTAATATCAGCTCTTTTTTTCCCTCCTCCTCCTCCTCTTGTCTGCATGGCAGGGCAAAATAAATTGGAAACAGAAAAGTGCGAATTCTGGGAAATATGGTTGATATGGTCCGAATGTGCCATTATTGAATGTAGGTGTAAAAGGGCAGGCTGTATTATAGCCAGAGGACATAATTTCTCCTCACAATTTAGATGCAGTGTTTTAGTTTTGCGCTAATGGGGCTGTCAAGGTGAGTCCATTAATGCTGGAAATAATAGAAAAAAAAATGTTCAAGCTAATTATAAAACTGGGTGTGTGTGTGTTGTGTGCATGTGCAGCACGTGAGTGTTTCGTTGGGTAAGTGTTTGCTTATGCACTGGTGTGTGAAAATGAGAGAAAGAAGACAAAGAAAAATGAAAGAGAAGATTAAAAAAAAACAAAGATAGTCACTGCATAACGGCAGAGTAATTTCCAAGCTGTCATGAGTGACAAGTGGCACCCACACATCGTGTGTCAGTGTCATACTGACTCATACTGGGAGCTGTGCTGCAGAGAGGGATTGTCTTGCCATCATTTTGTAGTGTGGAGACTGTGTGTACCTAATCAAAAAAGACAGGGGTTATAATTGGTTTTAATGGTTTTAATTGCTTCTTCCCACCAGTTCTCCCTAAGCATTCACTAAAATGGAGTGCTTTTCCATTTAACCAGACTTTAGTGTTTTAAATTTTATGTGTCTGTGATGTGGTTCAGGCCTGTAGTAATGAGACTGTATCTCTCCATGTATTTGTGCGCTAATAGCACAGCTAACACCACAGATTAACAAGTTGCTTTTATAGCAATTTGAGCTACACACTCTCACTCACTCATATACACAGATAATTCTACATTTATTAATCTAGTTGTAGTGAATAGAGATTTGGGTCGTAATAAGGTGCTCTTTGTTTTTGAACAATCAAGTTATAGATGATGCAGTCCTGCAGTTGTTTTGTTTTCTTGTCATTTCCATTACCTTTCTCCATGGTGGATGTCTCATTCTGAGGCTGCCTCTGCTGTCTTCTGTAACTGCTGCATATCACATGCATGAATTTCTCCCCCGAGATTGAAATGCTTTCTCTCGAACAGAGAGATGTCTGCCAGGGAGGCAGATGTACAGCAAATAAATGCTTCACCCGTTAGATCAGAGCAATTAGTACCGTTACCCACAGTGTGTGATGCTGAGGGCGGCATCTGCCATCCAGTTGTCATTCATCTTTTCCAGGAGTAAAAGTGTGTGTTCCCAACACTAGAGGGTGCTCACAGCTCTTGCCACAACCTTACACAGAGCCAGATTTCTTTTGTTGCTCCTGAAACTGGCTTAAGAGAATTAATACAATTCACAGCCAAGCATCCATACACACAAGTACACTTCAATATACACATGGTGACTTGCCAAGTGTAACAGTGATGTCCTGTTTTGAAGTATTATAGTTTCTAATTTATCTATGCCAAATTTGCCCCTTTTCAGTAAAATAGTTGCTTAGAATTGGCAAATTATTTTTACCGTGTGCTTGGCTGTCATGAAAATAAATCACAGGATATGCTGTAGTGGCATTAACATTGTTTGTCTTTCCCATATTTGTTCATTTTATTTCCATTGCTGATCCATCCCTGACTTGTTTTTGCCAACTCTTCCCCCCCAGATGTGCTTTTTGCTGACAGGACAATCCTCCAACCCTCCTTAACAGAGTAAATAAGTGTTTGGAATATGCAGCCATTCCACGGGAGAGTCTGTGTGTCAGGCTTTTTCTGTATACAGCGTTTATGTCCAAATGTCTGCATGAGTGTGTCCATTTCAGCTCTTGATAAAGCCAAAGAGAGACAGCCCTGTCTGAATATTGAGCCACACACAGCTATCCTCTGAGGCATGGCATCGCTGGCCTCGCTCTCCTGGCACACAGCTCCCACCCAAGAGAAGAGATTTACTGAATATGGATGGAGACCTGGTGCTGCCAATGGGCGCCACACTGTGTGGTACAGCATCACCCTAGAGAGGAAGAGGAGGCAGAGAGGAGACTAGATGGGTTAAAAAAAAATAGGGGGGGGGGGATACTATAGAACAGCCGCTGTAGAATCATCTGTGGGATTGAATGATTCAATCCCACAGATGATCATCAATAATCAATAACATCCTTTGATGAGCTATGAGGAAATTAAGGTAGAGGGAATGGAATGCAGAGAAATTTAGAAATAAAGTCTTGCAGCTTATCTGTGACAGAGAAGAAAAATTGTCAGGTGAAAATGACTCACCCAATGCAGCTCAGCCCACTACTACGTCTTTGCTGTGTGTATCCAAGGCCAAGTCCTGTTTTGTTGAGCTATCACAATGTTTTGTGATAAAACTACAGCACTATGTTCTTCCCCAAGCCCCAGTCCTTCTCTCTGTAAGTTCCCCAGCTCATACTTGGTATCCCACGGTTGTTGTTTTTTTTCCCCACAAGCAACCTCTCTTATCAGTCAACACCTGTCATTTGCATTTCCCAGGCTGACATTTGATTCATTGACGAAGTGATTTACTAGCAAATGTCATATACCACACAGACTGGGGTAAACAGAATGAGCGATATTGGGATTTAATTATGTATGTGTGGTTTGCTGCATTTTTCATTTAATCAACATCTTATCAGTTATCTGTTCTCATGTCAGTTGATTCTAATCATGACATATGTTATATATAACTGTAGTCTTGTGGATTCTTATGCAACTGATGGCTAATGCAATCCGCACACATGTAATGGAATTACTTGTAAAATAGCGATTAAAATAACATGGCTCATTAGATTATTAATACATCCTTGTGCTTCTGTTACCCATGTTAATGTTCATTGATGCTCAGCGTCAGATACGTTTACACATATGGGCTGAGCCTTCTGTCCACACTCTGCGTTCATTTTGACCATATTTGTGCCCATTTTCTGAAAGCTTCCGGGTACGAATGAAACCGAGCAGTACCATCAGAAATCAGTGGGGCAGTGTAGCCAGTAGTTCAAGCAAGACATGATGGTGAAACTTTAAAAAAAAAACAAAAAAAAACAAAGCTGCAGAGCTGCCCTCTGGTGGATGTTTTGTTTAACATCAATGCCAACTTAAAGGCTGGATGGAAATATGTGGGCAGTGACTGTCCTATCATTTAAAATGGACTTATCTATTTTCATACGTAAAGGGAGCGTAAATGAGTCTTTAATGTGTGAGCATGCTCCTGCAGGCTGCAGAGTGTAACTACCTGCACATAGTATGGACCTGAAGCTCTAGTTTTTAGATCTAGTCTATTTTCTTCATTAAAAGAAGTGCTTTAATTAATGCCAAATCTGGCCATTCAAAGTGTGTTGTTAGTGCTTAGTAGAATTAATTGATTTCAGTTGTAAAGATTTTTTTTTTCATCTCTAAGCTTAAAAAAAATTAAAAATAAGTGTGGTTAATGTCACAAAATGAGACATTGAAAAAAATTTTACTACTTGTACTACTGTGATTGTACAGCCTCTCTGCCATTATTGGTGTATTGATATAAAGAGGTTCTAGTCTGCTAGTCACAATGCAGGTCTGAGTATAACAAATACTACACCTGAGTGCAGAAAACTTCAAAGCTTGGTGCTATAAGAGAGCAAAAGAAGATGATCATTTATATCGACTGGGTCGCAATGTGAGCGCGCTGGTCCGATGCCGGAGGGAAATGGTGGGGCAGTTTGACTCTTCAAAGCAGACTAGAGAGCACTTTGTAAGTAAATTACTCTAATGATTCAGCCAATGGAGCTGTAATTGCCAGCAAGCAGAGAGGCATGGCTAAACAGGGCAACCTTTCTTTGTTATAGAGAACTGTTCCACTCAGGACATCCTGGTGACTCAGTGAACTGTGCTGCATATACGGTAATGATATTAGTGACATACCCTCTTCATTCCCATGGGAAAGTTTCTTTTCTGCTGGCGTCCTACTGTGAACAGGGTCAGAGGACAGAGAAAGTGATGGTGCAGCAGGTTCAGAGCTGGCAGTCTTCTTATACCTTCAGTTATAAAACATAATGCATTATAGTTACATGTGACGCTACTTACTAAGTAAAAGAAGGAATTCCTGTCACGTAACTGAAAGCTAGTAAAGTAAGTCTGGCGTATAGTTCAATACGTTTTTATGCAAAGCTGTTTTCCTTTTTAAACAAAACCCTTTGCAAATTGTTTAATTTGCTTAAGCTGCAACTGATGATTATTTTGATTGTTGATTAATCTGTTCATCAAGACAAGTCGAGTCTGTAAAATCACAAAATACACCAATTGCATTTGTGTTTGCAGCAGAGAAACTCTCCTTTCCAGAAAAACAACAATTTCAGGATCATTTATTCCCAAAAATGACACATTCTCACTTTTAAGTTAAAAAGACCCTGAGCGTCAGGGGCTAAAGAGGAAGTAGCATGATGTTATTAAAGAGCCATACAATCCACATAGGGAGGAGGTTCACTGGATCAACCAAAGGTGTGACTGCTGCTTGTCTCCTGCTGACAGTCAGTATTTTTTTATTTTTTTTTTTGGAAAGTATGACCACAATTGTTCACTAACCTTAGCATGGCAACAATGGACCCTTAAGATGAATGTAGTTTTATTTTCTTAACCAAATCCAAGATGTTGTTCAAAAATTAACGTTTTTAAAACCCAAACCATGATCTTTCCCTAACCCCAAACTAAGCCATGGTTGAACCTATCCAAACCTTAACCAGAGAGATTGTCTCTAATTTGAGTTATTTGTCAGATCAGAAAAAGGCAAAGACAGATCAACAGATGTTGTTATTAAATTGAGAGGACTTGCTGAAACCTAAAGCCATTCAATTTACAGTGATTAACTAAAGCTAATTAACTGGCCATGCACCTACTCACACTCTACTCACTGTTGCCCCAGGTGTGAGTTATCATATGTAGATGTAGATCACATATAACCTGTCTCCCTCCTTGTACTGACACTCGTCACTTTATACTGTGTCATAAAGCAAGAACACCTGGCAGTTTTACAGACACTGTCATGCCTACAATGGCTGTCCTCTAGCTATCGTGAAGAACTGAATATGGCTGCGTGACTGCACGTGCACGCACGCACACACAGGCTATGACATGTGTGGCATGCTATTGCAAAGAACCAAAGAGTCACCAGGTCTCTTATGAGTGATGAGGAGACCACTATGGCACACACACACTGACTCGTAACACCATCCTGACTTCACCGCAGGCTTCATCCAACCTTACAACATTAATGGAGACTTCATGCCCCCCGGGCAGCCCACTGGCAGCTGCATGTCCTGTCATCAGACAGAAAGGAGCAGAGCAGCACAAAGATACGCAGTGAGGAGAATAGAAAAGGAGAGGGTGGAAGATGGAGTGGATTGGGGGGGTGGGAGTGTAGGAGGAGGGAATGGGAGAAGAGGAAGTGGGTGCTGTCTGTGCCAGGAGAGAGCTGATCTAGTCTGAGACTCTAATGTGTTGAATTGATCTCTGTCTTTTCCCTCTCTTTCTTTCTTTCTTTCTTTCTTTCACGTCTCTCTATACTCTTTCTTTGACGCACTAACACCCAACCCCCTGCCTCACCACTCTCCCCCTCTCTCTGTGTCTCTCTCAGGCACAGACACCAGGATCCTGTTTCATAAAGACTCCTCTGCTATTGGCTCCCTAAATTGCCTCTCAATTTTCAATTTTCATTTGGCCCTTCGATTAGTCTGTGTGCCTGCCCAAACCACTAGAAGTGTTGCTTGCAGGCAGATCAATGGCACACGAGCCCCAGGAGGAGAGGGAAAGAGGGTGACTGCGGGTGTTCTGTCTCTCACCTCCTCCTTCCTCTGCTGGTTTCCTGCACTTCTTAATCAGACTTGAGACTTTCCCCAGAATACTCAGTCCTTTCTCTTCACCATCACTGTGTTCCATAACAGGTACCACTTATTCTACAAATACTGAATGTGATACAGCAGGTGTAATTGGTTTTCCACTAAGTATAAGTACCATCATAACGTATCATATTTAGTAACAATAAAGAAACAAATGCTTTTTTAATTGCTAAACTAGGGCACAGATTTAGCCCACTTCTAAGGCACAGTCATAAATCAGGCATATCTAGTGATAGCTGCTAATGAGCACATTGCCCTCACTTGTGCTCAGACTGCAGCACAGTGAGTAGCAAACGGGTTTGAGCTGCGTTGTGAGAAGAGGGCTGTTGATTAAGGTTGTTGAAAAGCCAAGGACACCCGCAAATTCATGTTGTTTCGGGTTGTTTTGCTAAACATTTTTTAAATTCTCTCTAATAGAACTTCACATTCATGAGTTTCTTTTGTGATGATACATACTGTATTAGGGGTATTTAACATCCTAAAACACATAACTGCAAATTTAGTATCCCTTTATCTTTCTTTACCCCAATTATCCCAATCTCCATCCTCTGCATTCTTCACATTGCAAATGGGGGAAAAAAAAGATACTTGGGTATGAAACTTTCTTTGCTACTTTTTCAAAAGTGAGTCCAGAAAACCTTAAACAATGAGCTAAAAGCTGCAGAAAGCTTCTGGCTTGGGTGTTGATTCTGGGATTGACACTAACAACCCTCAAACATGGACTTAATGGATTCAGCTTTAATTTAAGAAGTACTGCTTGACTTAGCTTTAACTACCATCACCTACCTGCTTCACTTCTCCTTGGCAGAAGTCGGTCGCAGTGCAGCCAGAGGCAATTGGACAACGACCTAATCAATTCACACCAGATTCCCCACTTCACATTTTCCTATTCTAGGGTCCAACCCACACTTTTACAAGGACAGTGTGCCTGTGGCCTGGGGACACTGCTAGTTATTGTGAAGAAGTCAAGTTCAACCACACACAATATTTGACACGAAGAGAAAGGAGTTTCTCTCTGTCCTTGGAGGCCATATTCTCGTCTCTGTGTAAGAGAAGGTTGTTTAGACGCTGCTGTTGGAAAAAAAGGCGCATATGATTTAAGACTATAGAGCACACGGTCGAAGTGACTCATTTATCACATCTGGAGCTTGCATGGGGAGAAAGCACGGAAAAAGGAGTGACACAAAAGGAATATAAAGCAGAGAAAAGAGGTAATTTCTTGAGGTGGTTTAGACTCATCAACCTCTTTTCCCCTCATCACCTGAGCGCCACCCAAGGCTTTGTCCCACGGGAGCCACCCAATTACACCAGGGCGCCTATGTGTGTGTGGCTGCTTACCTCAGTGTTTGTGTATATGCATATTGAATCATTTTGAGTATACGTGTGTGTGTTTGTGAGTAGAACACCTGAGAGGCACAAAAGATTGATGTACTGCCATGAATCAACAGACGCTGTTGTAAGGGATTGTGTACCTCAAAGCTGTGACCAAGCTCTGTGTGTGTGTGCATGTGCAGATTTGTGTTGATCCAAGGCTGAGTCTGACAGCTGTTTTGCCAGAGAGCTGTACACTATCTCTATGGGTAAACTTTGCATTTTGCAATAATTTTGGTCATAAATGTTTGTGTGTGTGTGATTGTGTGCATGTTTTCTGTATTAAAGTGTGTCCACAAGGTTTGCAGGTTGGAGGTAATTTCAGACAGCTGAGCAAAATCAATACTAGTTTAAGTACAAGGAGGGCAATCAATGTCTTTATTTGTCTGTAAGTAGAGACTATCAGGAGGTGTGGGGGAGGGGCATGTACAGATTTCTCTGCAGTGGACAAGAGGAGTCCTGCGTGTGTGTTTGTGTGTGGCTATGATATGTGCACATGCTTTCACAAAGGCTTTTTCATTGATTGATTAGACAGGTATCAACTCTGGGTCTAAATGACACAGGGACGTGTTCTGTGTTCCATTGCCTTGGGATAATTCCATCATGTAACCTTAAATGGAGTATTTTCCCCCACAGCATGTCAGTGTACATGACATAACACCCCCACCCCCCACCAAGTCATAAACTATATGAGGATGTTCAACCATTAATCATAAAGCCCAACTTTACAGGAATTTATTTCAGTTTAATATTTTATTCTTCAGTGCTGTAGTCTCTCATTTGTGCTACTCAGTATCTTATTTTGGCAGGTCTTTGAAGCAGCTCTCCTGCAGAGTCCCGTGGGCCCCTCAAGCCCAGGATCCCACATCAGTGTTGGGTAATGTAGTCATTATTGCTCCTTTTAAATATCATCTGTGTGTGTTCTCCAGAGTATAATGTGTGTATGTGTGTTTGTGTAAGTGTGTGTTCTACTACACATTCCTACTGTGTATTCATCAATGGCGATTTAGTTTTGTTTGATGTAACTGTACAATATACATGTGGACATCTAGTGGAAGTTGCCTGCTAAACAGCTGTGTACTCACCTCTGTCTGGATGGATACTTTAGTCTTTTACTTAACTTTAAGGTGAATTATTTGTTTGTGCAAATCACTCTGATGATGGTGATATATAACAAATTGGCTACACGATTAGAAAAGAATTTCTTAATACCGTTATCAAACATGTAATTATTTTCACTGTATCCAGGAATTTGGGTTGAACCTGCAACAGTGAGGCAGGAGTTTACATTCAGTGTTGCCAATGTAGCCCTTTTGTCACTACATCTACTCTTTGACTTTTCAGACCCCTTTGGTAACGTTTTTACACAAAAGCACCTAGTGACAACTTCAGTAACTTCTTGGTCAAATGTTAGCTACTTTCCACAAGCACGCCTCTCTGCATCTCATTTAATTGACTATACAGCAGCAGTGATCATTTTACAAGTAAATACAGCCAAACAGCACAGCTGTTGCCTTCATCTTATTTGTATGGTGACTTTGTAGGATGTCATAGTTAGAAAACCAGAATTTTAGTATGCACAGCAGCAGCTTGGAAATGACTTTGAAGTAACATGTAATACTAATGGATGCTGTTTCAGTCACTATTTCATACTTTTTGCATTGTCTTCCAACAGAAATAGAAAAATGTAAATGATAAATAAACACAAATCTTTATTGGGAATTCAACTATATTCAAATACTGTATGTGAGCACAGAGTGAGAATAGGAGAGAGGCAAGCAGATAAAGGACACGCCAACTATATACTAGGTTTTGACCTCGTCTTGTTCTTATAGAAAAAAACATGACATATTCTGCAAGCTGAGACATTACAGCTAAAAGTGCTTGTAGTTTTATCTCACTTTACTTGATGCTAGGAGCTTCTTTGTCTAATACACAAGAAAAGTGGAGTGTCTTCCATCTCTTGTACTGTACACTGAAAGAGATGAAACTCATATCAACACAGCTGTTAGACAACAGCTACAAGGAAAATATACTGTACTCTGATAATAAAAGCTTTATATTTGCAGTGTATTACATTGCTTCGTGACAGCTAAAATTATTAAATCTTTAGGTTTTGAAGTTTCTTACATAACTTAACAAAGTTGCATCAATTCAGGCAATAATTTGCTCCAAGATGTAGCTCTACATTTTGTTTAGACAGACATAATGAGCACACTGGTGGATAGCCCGCTTATAACCTCCATGGATTTTCCTGACAGTCACTTCATAATGCCCGCTCTTACTGAGGTGTTCAGAAGAGTATGGAGAAGTCTGGTGAAACATTATTCAATTTAGAGCATTTACAACTTCACTGTGGTTGTTACTGAGCCTTGAGTTTTACTTTTTTTAAAGACTTTTTTAAAAAACTGTCAGCTCGTAGCTTAACATGTGCCACTGTTACATGTTTTGTAGGAGATGCACATAGTGTTTTGCTCTAATATGTAAATGGTGCATGGTTGCATAATAAGTTTAATGTGTTTGAAGTATAATCCAGTTATAATGTCTAAGTCAATACAGCTACATTTTTTTCGTCAGATATTCAGAAATTAATCAGATGTTAATAATTATTCTGTGACTGGTTGTTGCAAATTATGTTATTTTTACATGTACACATACAGTACAAGTCTGTATACTTCTAGGTATTTTATGTGTTCTGTGAAGTATAACATTACTTCTTTCTGTCAAATAAAGCAGCTGTGACTCTTCTCAAAGAGGAGAGCTGAATGTAAAGTAGTAGTTGTAGTCTCTGCTTCCACAAACCATTTTTGTGTTTACATCAAACCAGGTAATTAGGTTAGGCAGAATCTAAATTGTTTGGATGCACCGGTCACTGGTCATGTGAATTGTTTTTATGCAGACAGGTCAAAAATTTGATTTTGTCCTCTGGCCACCATCATTTTTTGGAAAACAAAACAAATAAGAAAAAAGGTATATATAAGTGTATTAGTGAGGTATATGATGCTGCAGCCTGACAATTTTTGTGATATTTTGGTCAAAGAATTTGGACTGACACTGCAGCAAGATGTCATGCTCTGTAGGGAGAGAGCACACAGACTGACTGTCACTCACTGTCCTCATGAAAGCAGGAGATGACTGTAAGGGCAGGTAAGATGGACCTATTGAACTTATAGAGCCAAAAAGCAGAGGATACGCACAGTCACACAAAGATGCACTCACACATTTGTTTCCCAGTACGTGTCAGGGCTGTGATTTCATAACTGGCGATTTCTTTGTCCTCAAAGATTATTGTATTCACACACAAGAGCCATGCTCTGAAAAGGATCATCATCTTCAGTAAGTTCTCTGTTTGCGGGCTTTTATTCAGCTGGCCTGTAAAACAGCATTTTCTTCTGCCCTTTGATATAGCTACATGTCTGGCTTTTCATCATGTGGGTGGCGTGAATCATCTGGAACATTATACTATGCAGATACATGCACATGCTGTAATATATGGATTGTACCACACACAGCATGCCAATGAATAATTATTTTTAATGTTCTGATGAATTTCCAAAATCCCCTGAAATCATTCCACTAATAATATGGAGTTATGAGGAGACATCTTAAGCCAGAATCCAGTCTCCAATAATTCAGGTAATACATATTAAATATTGGTGATAAATAACACACGTCATGTAAAAATGACAAAGGACAGAAAATTTCTATGTCGTCCACAAATATCCCAACCAGCTTTTATATTAACCATACATTTATCTCCTTCCTATCAGCAGGTGGTTACATAAATCTGAGCTAATGACTTAGCGAAATGGAGAAAGCAGGGGGAGTAGGATGGGAGGGGGAGAGGGAAGAATGAAACGCCATAGCACACTACCTCCTCGTCCTTGTGCAGCTTTTTAATAGAGTCATAAATACATGAAGGTGTCAAGTGCTCCATGATGGTGGCAGCGCACTGCTTCAGGGCTGTCATACATCCACGCGACGTAGATACAACGGACAGGGCAGGTAGACTGGAGAGCAGGATGGGGCTGCAGTATCTCAGTGGGCATGGCGGATGGCTACTACATCAGCGTGCTGTACATGAGGAATTGCAAAGGCATGCATGTACTCTCTGAACACGTAAATAAAAACTGTAACTCCACATAAGGTGACACATGCTTAAAATTGCAAACAGTCAAACTACATGTGTCCTGCCTGAGTCACAGGAGAAACTCTATAGTGCATCCATCCAAACATCCATGAACCCTTTGTTATCTCAAATTACCTGAAATTTTATCATTGAGATATGAGTGATATTTAGTTCATAACAATTCTTTAAAAAATGCTAAAAACTCACAAAGAGCCTCTGAAGAATGTGTTATTTCACTAAATGTAGATATTTTAAAAATGTCTTTGAAATATAAAATGCACAAAGTGCCAGCAGAAAATGTAATCATTGATTAGATGTGGTCATTCAAGAGGCTTAATAAATACACATTGTTCCTTGTTCAACAGATAAATTCCGACCTTAGAAATGTTAAAAGAATGCCAATTACTGTCTCAAGCCAAGAAATGGTTCAACAGACAACCCTTCACAAAACAGCAAATTTTTCTTTTTACACTTTTGCACTTTATTTCCTTTGGACAGAGCCAGGCTAGCTGTTTACCTCTGTTTATAGCCTTTATGCTAAGCTAAGCTAATGGCTTGCTGTCAACCTTTGATCTAACTTACTCCCAGTAAGCACGTAAGCATATTTCCCCAAAATGTCGAATTATTCCTTTAAAATTTGATGAAACTGATGTATTGACATTGATTTTCCTAATATGAACAAAGCACCCCTGAGCTCACTTGATAGCACAACTGTGTCACTGATCAACCACAGTACCGCACAAACACAGAGCGAGGCAGAGGGTGCATGAGTGAGAACACACCGGGTCCGCCCACGTACATAAACTAACGAGACTGATCACTCATGCAAATTGCATTCAGCACAGCCATCTGAAATTAATGTCTTGACATCAAAGGAAATAGAGTATGAAAAGTGAAAATGATGGCAAGGTAATTTTCAGGCATGAATGCACATTATGGCAAAGCCTCAACACTATACTAAACACACAATAACATCTATTGAACATAATTAAGCCATCACCTAAATGTAGTTAGGAAAAAGACTAGCTAAAGGTTAGATAAGAGCCTGCAAATGGTGCTATGCTAGCACAAACATAGCCATAAATTGCTTTTCCAATTAAACAAAGTTCATCAACGCCCTTGTAATAATCACTCTTGGGAAAGGCTGCTGCTGGTGCAGGACTGCATTTGTTAACTTTAGCTTCAGAAATTGAAAATGAAGCTATAACAAGCAGGAAAGCCGTCTTGCTGTGGCAGTCCTTTAAACACTCTTCCCTACAGTTCTTGTTTTTGTTCCTTGTTTTTCCCATTGTTAATGAAACAAGTCATTGTCATCATTTAGTGTCAGAAATCAATCATAGCCTCTGTATGCTCACTGTCACAGCAGTCTCAGTCTCTACCGCTCCACCACATCATTAGTCTCCAGGATTGACTGGCTTAGTATCAAGGGTCTAGGGCATTAAGTCCATCATCTCACACACATAAACTCACCTGCACCGTGACTCAGTAAATACATAGAAGATGTTCAAGCTAGTGTTGGGGTCGAGGCCTGGTTTTCCTTTGCAAATCAATCTCTAAAATAAAGTAATGAATCTTTGTTGGTGTCCTCTGGCTGAACTACTGTTAGACCTAGCATGGGCGGATGCTAATGATCAGAATGAAAACACTTGTTGATTCTATGCCAAGTTGTAGCAGAAGGCTTCGGCCAGCTGCCGCTGTACAAGCTCTGACTGCTTGGCATGACAGATGGGCTCTGTCCCTCCATCTTTACTTCTCTTTGATCTTTGCTGTCTGTGACTGTCAGTCTGCCCGTCTTCCAGCTGTTGCAGGCAGGGTGAATGCCAGACGACGCAAGACAGTTGCGGAGATGCCAGCTGCCAGGATGCCCTCAAACTGGCATTTCAGAAACTCTGGAAGGGTTTACTTGGGGGTCTGTACTCTGTAGCACTGGATCAGGAGATCAGTCTGACACTGTCAGGGTCTTCTTTTAGATTGCTTTTACCTAGTTTTACTAGATTTTTTTCTTTTTCTTTTTTAAATCATTCCATAGTCTGTTGGTCTCAATTTTATGATGGGCTCATCAACCTAAGATAGGCTCTGTTCAGCCATGCAACATGTCCTAGATCCATGCCATGTAAAGTACAGTTTTAGCAGTTAGCGAAGTAATCAACATACATTACCATTTTATACTGCCAGAAAATGATATAATATGCACAATGTCAGATATTGATCACACAGTGACTTTGGAGGATCACTGCCAAATCTTCACAAAGATCTTTCTGGACCTATCATACCAGTTGATCTTGTGGGAGAATAGTTTTAATTGACAGCACACTCAAAAGTCATTAGCATTAACATTTAGCTAAAATCTATTGCTAATATGCTCACACTGACAATGCTAATAGACTGATGCAGAGATGATGTATTTTTGTAGGCCCATTAATATTTCATCTTGTCAGAAATAAAAAAAACTAATGTTGGGCAACAAATGAACTACACCACAGTCGCATGTCAGTGTCATCACCACTTAACATCCACTTTGTTATTTAGCACAGTTACTGTAACTTTTCTGTCTTCCTCGTTCGTTCCAGACTATATGCTGACAAACTTGATGAACTTTGTTTTCAGGGGTAAAAAAAACAACCAAGTAGTGTGGATGCGGAGGAGAAAAATCTATTTCTTTTAGTTTATATGTGAACAGTTAAAATTTCAACACCATGTTATAGTGGTTCTTAAGCTGTGTGCGTGTTACTGCTGCTGTGTCACAAAGGAAGTGCAAGACTGTAATCAAGCATCAAAAAATCTGAAAAGCCAGTGGCATTTCACAGCTCAGTCATTTTTTTTTTTCAATCAATTGTCTGTCTTTTGAATTACAATCGAACCAAGTCGACTGAAGAGGCTAATTTTAGCGAAAATAAGCTGATTGCACACTAAGGCGAGCAGAAATCCGCTAAAAAGAAAATCTGACTGTCTGACAGAACACTGCTGAAATGGGCCTTGCTGACAGATGCATTAAAATGGCATGACAGTTTCAGGCAGCAGGGTCTCACCATCTGAGGTTGGGTGATGTAACAGGGCCACGCACAGTACTAATATACACTATTTATAATGTGTGTATTAAGGCACTGTGCTATAGTACAGAACAGCAAAGCTACAGCTGATGCATCTGATCTGCTTCATTATGAAACAGTCTGTTTTTGTCACTTAGCGAATGCAACACGGAGTGACTGAATGCAACGTGGGGAGAGTGAGAGAACAAGGGCCTAGAAGCTTTTGGCCAAGGAGAAAAGAGAGAGAGGGGTGTTTGTTGTGATGATGATCAGAGGATGAAAATAGAAAAGCAGGCAAACAAACAAAGCTCAGTGTGAGAGTCTGGTTTTTCAGAGACTCAAGGTTCCTGCCAGGTCTGGTGCGACCGCTGCTCCGGCCTCCCACCCCCCTCCTGTCTCCCTGGGCGTCTGATCCCAGCTCAGACACTCACCCTGTGCTGCGGTTTGTCTCTAGCAAGTATAAAAATTTAACACATGCACTCACAAATCTCTGTACAAGCTAGAAGGCTGGCTGCGTCTTTCATTGTACTTGTTTGCTAGTTTGTTCCTCCATCATGTTTGTTCTTTGTTTCGGTTCCCTTCTCTTTTTTTTGTCTCTCTTCATTATCTCTGCTTCCCTCATTCTGTCTCTCTCTTAGTCTCTCTTTTCTCTTCCCCTAATCCTTGTGTACCTTTGAGACTGTACTCCCCGCCTCGCTTCATTTCAGGCTTCAGGCTGTTTTAATGCACCAATTAGTCTGTTGTCTTGACTCATACAAACTGAAGGGGGGGGGTAAATTCTTCGGGACCAAACAAATTCATCATAACCTTTTTATCGAGAGAACAAACAACCGATGGGATTGAAACGAGCAAACACAAAACAGCTAACGGGCCATTTGTGAGTAGTTTATAATGACTCAGTGCCCTCAACATGTGGGACCGGATACCGACGTTGGACCCACGAACGCACATACAAAAAACCTGAACCTTTGACCGTAGTCTTGGCCAGGTGGGATCGATTTGATTGGCCTTTGGCTCAGAGCAGCCTCCCACCTGCCGGGGTCAGTGGAGCATTGACCTCTGACACAACATGAAGGCTCAGAGAGTTTGGGGCTCTCTCACGGAAATCTCTTGTGGGCCCGTTATCCAACTGAGTCCTCACTGAGTTAAGTGTGCTCAAAGCTGTGACCTGCCCCCTCTGACATCTCAGCGGATACCTTATGCTGTCATGAATATGGTCATGAATATTCAGCACTCGCTTTCTTTTCTTTCTGATGGAGTCTGGAGAGGGAAGGTTTCACCGGCTGTTCCTTTCTGCAGACTTAAAGAGGTGCCATATGCTTGAAAATGTCAGTCCTCAGTGTAGCAATCCTTTGACAGACCTGGTTGTTCAACAAAATCTGTTGGTGCGAAGATTTCAAAAAGCAACGTTTGCTTGAAATGTGAAATATGTGTATCATTTGCACATTTAGATGATGTCATTAAAGTTGAGCATTTCCCATGTTTTCCCTCTTATCTCCTCCAGCCTACTTCGATCAGGAAGGGCAGGTGTTTCTGCAGCTCTGACTTCATTAGCTTTCAGAGGTAGTGGTGGCTGAGATAACCTTCAGGTTGGAGGAGGTCATGGAAATTCCTTTTTCCTCTTCAGGCACTGCATATGGATTATAATTGTAAACAGAAAAACACATCTTCCCTTTAAAGCTGATCTACTTCAGATGCTCTATTTCTTAATAAAAAAAATGTATCTAACCTCAACTCTAGCATGTTTCCGTCCTCCAGAAACCTTTAACTCAAGCAATTATCATATGAAAGGGCACCAGGAAAGAACATCTTGCTGATACATTTATTACCTACTCATTAAAATGATTTCGCATTTGCCAGATACAATTTACATATAAATTATTTCTAAATAAATCATTAAGTATTTTTTTGCTGGTTTTCATGTTCCCCTTTTTTCTTTCAACATGGTGCACTTCAGTGTCATTATGCAATCAGTCATATAAGAGTCCCCTTTTTTTCTGTCAGTAAGTAATGATTCACTCTCGGTCAGTCACCTTTTAGATCTGCTGAATGCAAAGTTATCTCAGTGAAAGAAATGATGGTGATGAAACAGTAATGTCCTGTCTACCTCTCCACATTCTTAGCATTTTAAAAACTCTTCACAGGCAGATGTTTGTATGGCCAGTACATATGTTTTTATAAAATCTGTGATTCCGCTTCATTTCGTATTTACATTCAGACTGAGAAAAACACATGGTCTCCTGGCCTTATCTGCAGAAGGGGAGTCACTGGTGAAGTAGTTTTACCTTAGCTGTTAAAAGTTGCAACTTAACTACTTTGCATATGTGATCTTAATAGATCAGGCTCCAAATTGGAGGCTGCTGTGCACACTTTCAGGTTTGAACTCTAAAGCAATTAACACAGCTCTCTGTAAACATGTTCATGGTGTTCTTTCCTTTAGAAAAACAATAAAATACACAGTAAATTGTGTTGATGTTATTTGAGGTCCAACTTCATTTGGTAGTTTAACCCTCAACACCTATTTGGATTGGAGCTACAAATATGTATGTACAGCGTGTGTTGTACGTGGTATATTTGTATATAAATCTCAGAAAAAATGAATCAGTGTAGTTTTTAATCATTTTGTAGAACTGCAAATGTGGCAGGTGAGGTTGAGACTCATAGACTTAACAAGCCACAGGCAAACTTATTCCCCCTGGACTTCAACCATGTACCTTTCAACCGTGCACATGTGCACGTTTGCTTCTTGTGTGCGCGCACATGTGCTTGCACGGCCATTATTTCCCCTCATCACAGTGCACTTTGACACAGGACAAGCTTGTAGTCTGTCACTTCGAAAAACTCCTGCAGGCCAGGTCAGACATCACCCAACAGAGGTGCAGAGGAAGGTGATGAAAGAGGAGGAAAAAGGAGGGAAAATTAACAGAAGAAAAGTGCTCGGAGACCCGTCAGACCCCCAGTGTGTGTTGATATATTGGCCTAACCTTCACGGCTAGATTTCACACACTGTCTCACTGCTGTGCCCTCATTACAGTGCTTGGACTGGTGTCTGGACTGAGTGTGTTCTACATAGTAATATTGTTTGCTTTTAGCAAAGAAAAGAACTGTCTGTGTTACAATTGTAAATCATGGCCTGATATTCTTCTTCTTTGGGAACACACTGGTATGTGCTGGTAGAGTTTGTTACCAGTGGTCAGAAAGCTTTCTGTTTCTTTGTCTTTAAGCTAATGTTCTCATCTAACTCTTTGCTGGTGAAAACCAAGGTAATGAACTGGCACTCTTCAGCAGTGTTGGCTGGTCTTTGGTGCCAAGTCAATGTGTGGTAACCAACTAATCCTCATACTGAAGAGAAATTATGTCATCTGAAAAACAGCTACTGACTATTCCTAAAACCATTAATTGGATCATTTTCTGATCTTCTGCCTTTATGGTTAAGATCTTTTGATTATTGGGTAACTACAACCACTTATGATTATGGTTTGAATTGTGGTTAACAGAGACCAATGTGGACTGTTGGTAGAAGATGAAACAATAATCTCTGTTTCCACTGACAATTTCTTTACTTTACCTTGATGACATGAACAATCAAACAATGTGAATTTAAGGATTCATTACAATATTTCATCTTTGTTGACAGTTACTTCCATTTGCTCTGGCTGGCCTTGGAATAGCGTTTGTTCATGCCTTCGACAGATTTTTTTTTTTCCTTCTCTGCCCCCTGCCCAATGCATGCTGGGATAGGCTCATTGTGTCATGACCAGGAATAGGAAGGACCTTGTACAAAGAATGAATGTTAATCAATAGAACATACCAAAACGCACACTTGGACACATCTACACACAGAGGCACACATAGACATACACAAACTCTCACGCACACACCTTTTAAATAAGATATTAAGTGATTGCTATTGAGTGATTACTCCAGGAAGTGTTTCACTCTTGTGGAGGAGAAGAAGTGGAAAATTTATTGCTTGGTTTTTAATTAAGAAAAAGCTGATAAGGTGTTCTAGGTTGGCTGAAGGTGTGTGTGTGTGTGTGTGTGTGTGTGTGTGTGTGCAGCTTTATGATGCCAGTGTTTGTGTGTGCTGCACATTGAGAGGCTCGTTATTTAACTAGACACATCAGTTAATGGCAAAGAAGCATTTATCCTAAATACTCTCGCCTCTCAGCTTGTCTAAAGATTTAAAGACCAATATAGTTTCCTTTTTATGCACTTATATCCATTAGTAATTAACATACAGTATACATTTGCATGTCTTTCAGACACATTTATATTAACAATATAAATATTAAACCAATACTTCATTGCACAATTAGTCAGCAGTTGTGTCGCCCACTGGCCTGCATGGACAATAAAGATGCTGCTTGACACAAGACCTCAACTTCAGACTGAAGCGTGAAGAGAGTGAGAACCCACATGTATAGTCATAGCATGATATGGTGACACATTGCTCTCATTAAGATGTCTTTCTTGATGTCTTTACTGGGACAGCATAGGTTACCTATGCCTATACACTGTAAGTTCCTCTGTGTAAAGAAAGTGTCTTTTTACATATTTAGCTCCGACTATGTTCTCTGTAAAATGTGAGGGTTATGTGGGAAATAGAAAAAGTCCACATTATTAAACTCTGCTTCAGTTGAATACATGTGCTTTGATTTCAAGTATGTTTATACATAGTATCTCTCTGTGGTTTGGGAAGTTACAGGAAAGTTATTTTTTCTGTTGCAGGAAATATCGAGACTTAACGCATAATATCTGCAATGATGTATAACATGACAATCATTCGTCTCTTTCTGTGTGTAATTGCATTTCATCATTAACGTTCAAAGAGCGCAGTGTTGCTCTTTACAAATGTAATCATTAAGTAAACACGTATCTGATGCTACACTTCCCCTAGCACTGGTGATACATCTTTCCTTTTCCTGCTAATGAACACAGGGTGAGTCATGCGCTTCCTCCTCTGTGTGCACTTGTTTGAGAGCGTGTGTGTGTTTTCATAAAGCTCTATCTCAAGATATAATAATATAAGACATTAAGAGTGTATATGAGCGTGTGTGTGTGTGTGTTTGATGTAATTTTCAGATCTTTCGCCTTATTCAGGCTCAGCTGAAGAGGAAAGATTCCCACTTGTTATTCACTTGTTAATGCAGTAGCGCATCCAGACACTGCAACATATACACAGGAGATGAGTGAGTCAGTAGTTCCAGTGTCATATCCCTGTGAGAAAATGCATACTTGTATCTGTTAGAGTACAAGTACAACAAAAAAAGAAAAACTAAGTTGTAAGCCTTGAAATAATTAAGCTGAAGTTCTTTTTACATAACACATCCTTCTTAGTAGAGCAGATTATTTCCATTTCTATCTATCCTTATTATTTTAAACTAGGATTACGATCTGCTGTGTTGTTGTTTGTACTAATGGTTCTGTAATATGATTATAGTGAATTCATTTTTGGATCAGAGACTATCCATAGTGAGTATTATGACATACTGATGGCAGCAGCAGAGAACAAAACAAAAACCTCACATGGCTTCAGATTTTTGGCAAAACGAATTCCAGTTTTTGTAACATTTCTTGAACACACTGAAGTTGAAGGGGAAAGTTGCATCAGAAATTTTAAAATGATTGACGTCCACTATCACGCCCCCCACATTGATGATGAACTGACACACAAAGTACTTATTTTTTATTTTTACACGTCAGACTTTTTCATTATATTTCTTCATTAAACTTTTTCAATACACTGCACTTTGATTTATGTGGTCAAAAGCTTCCTGAGTTGTACTTTTAAAGTGCCTTTTGTGCGTTTGACTTTGAAACTTAAGAATAGCTGTAGGCATGCATGGACTCTGCTGCCTCCTCTGGTTATTGTTAATTAGTTTGGTAGCAATGTTAAATGAGCTGAGTAACTATGAAACAGTAACTGTTCAACACACCTGATGGAGAATTAACTGCGGGGTGAACTGAACCGAGGTTCTGTTACAAAGTTTCTTATGGTCTCTGCACTGGACGTGATTTATGGTGTGTGAATTTATGGTGTGTTTTATGTTAATTGCATCAGTTGATGCATCATTACTGGATTTCTGTCCTTGACCTAGAATTAACTGGATATTGTGTTCTCTCATTTGTAGTATGTGGCAGTTGTTTTTGTCTGTTTGTATTGTTTGTGTTTATTGTTTTAACAATATTCATGCTGCTCGCAGTATGACTTTTACCTAGTTAAATAAAGGACATATGCTGTATGTGTTGTTTGTTGCTACTTCATATGTGCAGTGGTATAAGATGTGAATTTTTCACGTTGGTCCTACATGTTTTTATACAGTATAGCAGACCTATAAATATAATAAGAAATCTATCTGTCTGTTGTATCCACTTTATGACAGCATCTGAATGTCTAGAATAAATGAAATTCAAAGGGCACACCACCCACCTCCATCTGCCCATATGGCTGTTAAAGAACTTGAAGAGTTCACTTCAGAACTTTTTTACATTTGAAATGTGAACGCTGGTTACAACGAGGCATAAAAACACATTTTACAAAGCAAAGCAAAGCAGATGAGTACTGTATGTTCTGAGCGTTTGTCAGTAAGAAAAATATACTGTAGGAGATAATGAGGTAAATATTGCTCTTGAGGTCCTGCAGTGCAGTTGTTTTTCCTACAAAACATTTCTTGTACTCTGCACTTTATATTTAGAGAAATTTAATAGGCGCTTTAAACTGTATGGATTTTCAAGCTGTAAAAAGATTGTACTGTTAACTCTGAGAGCTCATGCTCATGCTGAAATAGAGTAACCGGGTTAGTTTTTGTTGACAGTGGTCAGATAAACTTCAATGGTGTTTCAGCTGAAATGGGACTAAATAATTGGTGGCACAGGTTTGATTTTTAGCCTAACTGGTTCTTTAAATAAACACATGGAGACCCATCAAACACACAAGGGCCAAGGACGTTGTCTGAAGATTTGTCTCAGGAGGTAGTTGAGCATGCCCGAGGGACCGAAGGTGTCTGTGTGAGTCCTGGTTACATCTGCACAGTGCTCTTGGACAGGTCCCAGATCTCTGACTGGATGACAGGCTTGTCTGTGAGCCAACCTTGGCCAGCTGAGATGGGCTGTGGTGGTGGTAGTGGTGGTGATAGAGGGGGGCCAGGAGTGGGGATTAGGGAGGTGTCAGGGCTTTGACAAGGGCAGACAGGACAGCCAAGTGTCAGGGAGTGAGCCTATCTCTGCCTCTCTGCCTAATTCTTCCTCCTGCTTTGTCTCCTGCCTCCATATTTCTCCACTATTTATTATCAAACAAGAACACAAAGGCAGATCAGTCAAGCTCTTAGGAATGTAATGACTGAATTTACGGCATCTTCTGATCTGCTTTTATTTTTATTTTCTTTCCAGATATTTTGCAGAAATCTGTCCAAGCATTAAATGCCCTTTTCCTAACACTACCTTTGAATTTATTTACAACTTCAGCTGCTGTGATTAAAAGTGATTATTTAAACTTTTTTCATTCTTTGCAGTGCCAAGTCATTATCAGCATGCTTAGAGAGGAGAAACCTAATACTAAATAATATTCCCAGCACAATAGCTCTGCTGTACAGCCTGCAGAAATAAAAAGTGAGAGGAAACACTGTTGTCATCAGTCATATTGTTTGGCTTTCTCTCTTTTTGTCAGCTGAGATTAACAGAACATGTGTGTGCACAGTCGAATGTGTTCGTGTTTTAAACATGTCCGAATCAGCTATCTGTGTTGGTGTCTAATCTCTTTCTCTCACTGAGAAACACAAAGGCAGGGGCTCCCCGTAAAGTCCAATAAAAGTGATTAAAAAAGACAGGGGTGGTACAGAGGCACCGCGGAGCAGCTGCAAACCTCCCAAAAAGCTGTAATTACTTTTCCCTTCATCTTTCCCGCTCTCACCCTCTCCCAGAGTCTGATTACTTACCTAGGAGAAAATCTAATTGACACAGCAAATTGGCAAACACACTCTGAGAACTTCAGCACCAAGCCAGTCGATCCTGACTAGATAATTGGGAGAAATATAGCTTCACACCTTTCTAGGTCTTTGTGGGAGGGTTTAAAAGGGGATGTGTTGGTATCTGTCTTTTCAGACCGGTGATTAGAATCAAATAGAGTCAGTAATTACAGATTAGAGCACCGCTGGGAAGGCTAAAGACCTAGAAAGAAACAGGGTAAAGAGTTATTCGCGAAGACTTTCTCCACTTTGCTTGTTAAGGTGCACATAGGACTTGTGTTGGAGCCTCTTTATAAAGCTGTTTTTGTTGTTCCTGGGTGCCAGTGTATTCTTTTTCTTCCATTTGTCTCTTATTTATCCTGGCGTTGGCACAAGATGCGAAGAGAAGTGGGAGGTCTTCTTTCAGGTGCCAGAGAAGGTCCAACAATTTAACTTCTCAAGCTTTAAGTCAGTAGTAGTGCGTTTACTTTTTGGACCTCGTTTTTATTTTTGTTGACTGACTTTGGAAGAACTTTTGTTGCTGTAGACCTCTCTGAATATAGATCTGAAATTTAAGGCTGTACCAAAATCCTCTCCTGACATGGTTTAAAGCGAGCCAGCATATTGCTATTGTTGAAGCAGGTTCCTTTCTGAAAGTCATTTTCAGGGTATTGGGCATTGTCCTCTGCCCTGAACCAGATGATGTGGCATAAAAAATGGTTTACAATTGTGCTGAAGGGCTCTTACTCTGATCATAAAGCACTCTCCATATGATGTATATGTATAATACAACAACAGGAGGATGGGGTGGTGGGTGGAGCAGCAGCAAACAACACTGGCATGAGCAGAGTAATTCTGAAGTGTCAGGTTAAAAAGGCCTCCCTTTCCACCTGTATGATTGAGTGCTTATTAGTCAGCTGGTTGCTGCTGATGCAAATGTGTCTTCAGTGCTCTGCCTGTACTGCAGCATGTTATATCCCAACATAAATATTCTCAGCATGTTGGTGTAAGTGAAGAAAGAAAATATATCCCTCAAATGGCAAAAGCAGAAGGCAAACCTTCACTGTATTTATTAACTTTCCTGAGCCTTTTTAACCCACACAGACAACAGCTGTAAACTGGTAAAAGGCTTAAAAAACAATCTAGATTTAAAATTTGATGATATATTGTGACACCAGTAATTTGTCCCTCCCTTTACCACATGTTCACCAACTGCCATCTGCAGTTCTGCACAGGCCTACTCCTGTACGCCAGCTGCAGCAAATCTAATTGCAGCAGGCAGCTCTTCAGCATCACCACTGACTTTGTAGGCTGAGTGAGAGAGCTTGTCAGTTCATTTGTGTGATGAGATAGAAAAGCAAAGCTAGAAAAGGTTTTATTATATGTCTCAGTGTGTTAGACTTTTACACCTCCATCTACAGAACCAGGAGAGGCAACAGAACAGGAATGCTGTCCTTAAAACAGTCTTTGTAACAGGAAAAAAAAAATCAGTCAATCAATTTTCAGTTTTCCACAGTAATTTATAACAAAGCCTCTTACCGCAGTGCCATGGGGAATTAACGTTGAACAAACTATATCTGGGCAATTTGTCGTTCATTCTCAATGTTTGTCATACATGCATTTGAACAACTTAAGCCCCATTTGGATTTGATTAACATTAGAGGGAGAGGTGGGGATTAAAATATTCATGGTGCTCCTCTGTAATTTAAGTCATCCTTCCGTATGGCATTATAACCATTGGGAAATTACAGGATATGGTCTGCAATAGACATGGCCATTCAGCAGGACAAAGCCAAGTCAAAGCTGTCACAAATAAACATCAGTGAATTTGCATAGAAATCATAGAAAAAAAGGCATTTCAGATTGCCTGACAATCATCTAATTTTGAAGTTGTCTTCTGTGTCAAAGTAATCCAGTGATGGTTAACTGTCCATCCACATGTTCACTGCAAACAGGAACTGCTAATAGCTAACTCGGTATACTTTTAATGGTGCCAATTGTAAACAAATATAGGCTTAAAAAGTGAGAGCACCACTACTCAGCCACTGTTTTCAGTCAGTTGACTCAGTGGGCTGGCAAAATTGTTACAGACGACTGACCTCCGATCAGCACAAACAAAGATGAAAACTAAATCAATGCTTCCACTGTATAGATGTCACCCTGCATCATAGCTGCATTAAAAGTCCTCCTGGAGCATTTGACCTCTGGTTGCTCCCTGTGTCCCTCTGACTGCACAGTGGAGCTTAAGGGGGGGTCAGCGTGGTTGGCGCAGAGGTCTTACGCCTTCCCTCCCCTCATCCCAACATGAAAGTGCCGTGGCAGGCGAGCTGCTCAGGGCGGTCTGCCCAGCACAGTGACCCCACTGACAGGGAGGGAGGAAGAGTGCAGCTGAAAAATAAGAGAAGGGAATATGTGTGTGAGGGGGAGAGAGAGAGTGCTTGTCTGTGAGAGGAAGATAGATAATGGGTAGGAGAGAGAGAGAGGAGAGAAAAGAGAAAGCTGGGCAGCAGGGACAGAAAGTGAAAATGAGACAGAGATGGAACAGGATGAGTGCAGAAAGGAAAAAAAAACAAAGAAAAGTGACAGAGAAGAGAAAGGTGTGACAACTAGAGACTAAATCTAGAGAGACAAAGGACTAAAAAAAGAGAGGGAGAGAGGAGCAGAGCACAGACGGACAGTAGCTGTGACTGCTGCTGCACAGAACAGCCCTACAGGCCATCACGGACCAGTCCTCCAAATGTCAGGCCGGTCTGGACCACCCTGGGAAGCCAGAAAGACCCCCTGGGACCTCCAGGAAAGCAGATAACAACTGACATGGGAGAGCTGAGCTGCTGCTGCTGCTGCTGCTCGCACACACATAGTTGCACAGCACCGCCTTGCCTCGTACTCCAGGAGCGAACATGTCTGGGCTAGTTGTGTTGCCATGTCTGAATTTGTTCCCTCATCTCCATGGGTCACAGTCTGTTTCAAGACTCTGCTGCAGCCAGTGCGGGGAACTAGTTTTCTTCAAAAACTAATTCCATGGGACTCGGAAGACTTTCCTCCCCAGACAGGCTACAACAGAGATGATAGAGGGTGATAGTAAAATGGCCTCATTCTTTCAGTCTCTTACTAATGCAGAGATGAAGAAGAAATGAGAACTGTCCAGTCGAGGGAGCTGTCAGAGAGCATGTGAAAGAAAACGAGGGGGAGAAGGAGATGGTGCAGAGATGGAGAAGCACTGAAAGAGAAAACAAAAGAAAGAGACAGATAGATAGGAGAAACTTCCCTCTCCCTGCTCAGGGGTTGGAGACAAAGGGAGAAATTAGAGCCAAAGGGAGATGAGAGGGAGGAGGGAGGGAAAAAAAAAAAAAAAGGAGGCAAGCGGGAAAGAGCAGTCTGATTAATTGAGACAGAGTCAACTGACCGCAAGTCATTAAGCTGCCACTGGGCTGAGCGCCAGTCACTATTCATTCTCCTCACTACCACTCTCTGCTCCTCCGCTCTGAGCCCCGTATCATCCCTGCGTCACCTCCCTGCTTCTTTCACACACTCACTAACACATGGGCGTAATTCCTTCCAGACAGGAGGCTCTTCTCAAAAAGGGCTTTTGTCTTCATTAGGCATCCACTTGGAGGGATGTCATTTGGGATGGCTGCTCTTGAGTGTGGGATGACAAATGATGATTGTGTCCCTGCGCCGAGACCAAAAACAATGCGTTTCACCACTCTGAAGATACACAGGGGGTGGATGACATAACGTAAGCTCTTTTCACACATTGAAAATGGAGCGTTGCTGGTTGGTTTGAGATATTTGTGTAAGGCATGTGTATTTTTGGAATTCATGCTTATTTCTCCTCCGAACAATTACATGTTGACTCTTTTTTGACATTACCATTCTTGTTGTGTTTGCATTGTCAGAGAACTGGGGTGATTTGTAAATTACTGACACCAGAGAACACAAGTGTTTCCATCTCCCACACAGACTGCCTGAAAAAAGCTGAAACAGTCAGCAAGATGTCAATATTATTTTGGATATAAATATTTAGTACTTTATATTCAGACTTTTAAGGCCTCATCACACCAGCATTTACAATGGCAAATATTTACAGCAGAATTCAATTCACCCCAACGTCACTGCATCTTTACAAATATTGCAACATTTACCAATAGCAAGTGTTCATAGTGCTGACTTCTGAAGGGACAGTGAGCCATAGAGGCCAAATTAGAGAAAGTTCTGTAGCTTTTTAACTGTGTGCATACAATGAGTCTAGTGTATATTTTTGTTTTTTTAATGGCCACTATATTGCACTCATGTGATTGGATTTTCTGATTTCAAACTCCTGTCTTAATAAACATACTTTTGCAACGTTGACAATTGGATACAAACTTTTCTTTGGTTAAGCAGTGTTAATCTTTTTGCTCCTGTGAATACAGAACCACAGCAAATGATAACATCCCAAACTAAGATGTTGTCACCATTATATATTTAGTGTGATATTTCTGTCGCAGCTGCATTCATGTAATCTTGATTATATCTTTAAATGCACATATAAACAGGACAAAAATATCTCTTACAGCAGCAGGTGCAGCTACAATAATGGTGTCATGAATATCAGGAACACAGATGCTGTTCCGGTCAACACATCCACACATCATTTCTCATCACAGGATCAGTCAGATCCATTTTGCATTAAGTAAGCAGCATTCTATTCTTATAATAGGCTCGCCTTAACAGCTCAGTTTAGTTCACCTCTCGCTGTGGGGTTGAGCTTGAATGTGAAATTAGTCAGACAGGATGGTGTGCAGACACTGTTCAGTTTTTGGGGCTGGCTCACGCACACTCAATTTAGCCCATTTAGATAGCTTTCAATCAGAGACTCCTGACGAGGCCAAACAGTGTCAGGGAGGTATTAGCTGAACTTTTTCTTTTACTTTGATTAAAGCTAAGTGTGCTCTCTGGGTCAGGTCGAGTTCATGTGTCTTCTCTGTTCTTGGACCCTTAGACTTGAGTCTAATACTCAAAAACTTCTGCAGTTCCTTTAGTCTGTTTCGTTTAATTGATTGAGTTCAGTCTGTATAATCACCACCCTAGAAACTGAACAGTTAACAAGGCAATAGGATTAAGGCTTTCTTGCAAACTTCTTACTCTCACATACTTTATGCTGATTGAGTATTGAACTCCTCACTGCTCTTTTTTGTTTTCGACAGATCTTTCCTCTGTTGCTATTTTATTTTTTAAATTAGGGGTCTAATCATAGTGTCCAGATTCCATCTGAGAATGCCATCTGAAACAAAGTTGTGATTTTAGGGCACATGCTATAGATAAACTTTTTTGAGAAGTTGTGACAGAGCTGTCACCACAACAGCACAGAGTTTCTAATGAGCTATGAGATTGCTGAGAGACAGAGCTGCCACACAAACAAACACAACTGGTGCAGTGATTATTTGCTCACTTACAACTAACATCTGTACAGTTGGCATCTTAGCTGTTTGGGGTGAATAAACACGAGGTCCAGCAATCAAATTTACACGAATGACTGTGGGAGAACTTTGCTTCGCTTTCTGACTGAACACACCATTAGATTAGTCTCCTACAGCATCACAGTGTCAGACCACTGACACCTATTTAATCCCATTAAACTCTTGCCACTTTGGAATGGCCGCACACGCCCACACACATGTGCATAGAAACTATTAAGTCAGGAATTTTACTTCTCACCAAAACGTTCATGCTCTCTTACTCTCTTTTTTTTCCCCTTTTCTCACCACACACTCACAGGATGATACCACTTTACCCGCCAACTCAACATCAGGCTCATATGACAGTCCCATCTCCAAATTGCTTCTACACAGCTCCTGACAATCACACTTCCTGCCTGCCTGCCTGCGCACCCAAACAATGAGAGAGAGTGGGAGGTGGAGATCCACTCAAGCTTACTGAAACACTAAATGATATGGAAACATTGCTCAGAAGTTTAGTCACTCAGAGGGCTGCAAGCCACCAAGTCTTTTAGTTGTGCGTTGACATACAGATCTGTGTCAAGCTTTGTGCTGTCTTTTTCTATTTCCTCCCTTTTGTGACCCGGTGCGATCATCATTTCCATCACCTGTGTGACAGGACTGGTTCTATAGATCAGCTCCTGTGTGAGGACGTCATATGGCTTGATTTTCTCCAGTCAGTGAACTCCACTGTCATCTCTTGCTTCATATGGCCTTTGATGAACAGCCTGCTACAGTACATGAGGTCTTGATTCCCAACGGTGCGTGTGCAGCTAATGGATCGCTGGATTGATTTGTTAACACAGCTTCACTGATAGCACTTTACTGTGGCTGTGTGTAAATGCAGGTTAGCATTTTAATAAATCCCATGAAATGATGGAGGAGATGACATATAATAATAACAATAAACACATGTGCAATTATTGACTGTTATATTGTACTTTAACCATAGGCAGAAATGTTCAAGATAAAGTCTGTTGTAAAGATAATTATGATGATGATGAATTAGCCACGCAAGTAGTCAATGTTAGTCTGTTGGTCCACCATTGAAATATCTCAACAACTATTGGATGGATTACAATGAAATATTGTGGATATTCATGTTCCCCAGATGATGAATCCAGCTGACTTTAAAGATCCCCTGACTTAAACTCTGTTTTGCCAACACGTGGTTCACATTTAGTAGTTCTGAGTAAGACATATCATTAGCTACTGAATCTATTACCATGAAATTTACATATTCATGTTCCCCTTAGGATAACCTGTAATGACTGTACTTTTGACCTGAGCACAAAATACCATTGTGCTTAAGTACAGAACTGCTAGCACGGCTGTAGAGTTTAAGTCTTGTTTTGTCTAGATTTACACTATGATTGTTGGATGGTGGATGTACTCATTTTGGGTAAAAGGCTTTTTTATTTATTAATACTTATCATAAAAAGCAAACGGCTTGTGCACAGTGGCATCATTCCATATCAGAACGAATGCAGTAAAGTTATTTTTTTCTCCTCAAAACAGAAAGCCAGAACAGAGTTCATCCCTCACACACCGTAAAATACTAAAACTCAAAATGTCAGAGACCTACTTGTTCAACTGAGCTACAGCACAGTAAGCCAAGTCTGAACTTCAGCACAGGAGATTCAGGAATTTGTGACATTTGGATGCTCTGAATTTATTAAGAGGCAAAATCAAATATTCTATGCGTTTATTTATGTGTAATGAATATGGAGGAGTGTGTCTGTGTGTATGTCAGTGCAGTCTGTGTCCAGTTGTAATTATGTGATGTCATTTCTCGGTGTGTTGATGCCGCACCGTGTGTGTGCTGCAGTGCTGCAGATGTGTCTCAGCCTGTCTCTCTATGTGTCAGTGCTGGGTGGAGGTGTCTCATTACACTGTAGTGGCTTGTTCTTCTCTCTCCCATCCAGCACCTCAGGAGTGGATCTAGTTACTGGCTAATGGCCCTCACCCACTACGGTTCCCCACCGGGGACAACCTGACCCAGCTCTGCAGCTCTGTCTGTGAGTCACACCCGCCGTCCAGTACAACTGGGGGCGTCTTGAGGGCACAGTGTGAGCTGTGGGCCCATATGTAGTTTGTCTATCAAATACTGTTTGGTTTTTAGCTTGTGCATTATACCGTATGTTTGTGTGGGGAGTTGAACGTATTTGTTTGCACTCTCATGCTTTTACGAGTGTATGTAAGTGTGTGTTTATATGATGCCTGCATATGCCTGCTGTTTATCAATCAGTCAAAAATCAGTCATCAAAACAGAAAAAGTCTGGCTGCTGTTTTGCTATGAATCCTTAACCCCCTTGTTGTATCGCAACTCCCACTCACTGTTTCAGGATGTTTAGCCCTCATATGGCAGCACTCTGGGAGACACTGACGCAGGCATTTTATACAGCCAAGGCCTCAGCAGTTTAAATGTATCAGTCATCAGGAGCTGTCTATCAGATACACCATCCCTCCTGTCTTTGTGACTGCTGCTTTTATTGCTATTTACACAGCTTATTCAGACACTGACAAAGCAGAGTTGCAGTGAAACTGATGTTTATCATTGTAATCGGCAACAACATAACATTAAAAAAAGCACAGAAAGAAATGAGGAAAATAACTTAGACAATTATAAGCAATTATAAGAAGTTTTCAATGAAACAAATTTTTGTAAAACAAAAACATTTAAATAGACCATACTGTCATAACCAAGCTGAATACACTACAATACACTCCACAAATAAGATTCAGCAAAAGGTTTATTTTGTGCACTTGCAGCTGACCCTTTTAAATTAGTCACACTTAAAAACACTTAGCAAAATGTCACCATGCACCTTGGGTCCAGGCTGATTAACTGTGCAGGAGAACATTTTACATCACACAAATGCATTCAAACTTAATGATTCATCTTTGAAATATCCTGTGGCATTTGCAATGCAAAATCTGTGGACGCCTTAGTTCCACGACATTTAATACTTGCTCTCAAGATGCCCTTTTTTTTTGCCCTTTTAAACCCCTTTTCAGATGCACGTGGACATTGAATCAGTTCACCTATTAAAAGAGTATTCCCACTTGTTGCCAGAATCCTAGTCACCAATAAGTACAAATACCCATGCATTAATTACTCTATTTATCCTCTAATACAATGTTGGTCACAGCTGACAAAAAAGGATTGTTACAGTTGTTAGTTCTGCACATATTTTGTCCATTTAGCCAAATTTCTAATGATTTTTTCTGTTTGTAAAAATACTGTATGCTGTCACAGGTTTTACATTATTTCTATGTTTTGTATTAAGTCAGTAATAACTCTGCTTTCCTGCTGCACACAGTGTCCCACAATGACAAATGCACCAAGTTTCCCGTAACTGCTTCACAATAGAAGCCCCATCCAATTTTTTGCTAGTTGAACACACAGCAGTAGGATTTATATCAGACGAAACTTAATACAGCTCTAACACGTTGATGTAAGGAGAGTGAACAGTGATCCTGGTATCAGTGAGATAAAAAGGAACTGGATTACATGCATGTGTTTTTCCAGCACCAAAATGGCAGACTTTGCCACAACCAATAAAAACTACTATTAAGAGCGATCATTTCTGAATAAAAATGTGTTGAGTGGCAATTACCAATCATAAATATTTAATGTCATCAAAATTTAATGAAAGTCTTTTAAACATTCTAAATCTAATCCTTCTCTGTGCTTTTATTGTGGTGGTGCAGCACATTGCAAACATATCCAGACATTGTCAAGAGAAGCGTCCTTTAGATTCTTCTTATGAAATGCTTGAATGTATGAGTTGGAACAAAAATGGCGTCCATTTACGCTCATACACAAACCTCAACCCAAGTGAGAATTACACCAGCCATGAGGCAGTTTAAGAGCTGAGGGCCACGCTGATTTTAACTAGCACTAAACTCATGTTCTCCGTCCAGCCTTCCCACTTCAAAGTTTTGCCACCTTATACACTTTTACAATAGACAGAAGTGGTATGTGCTTCACAATGAGCCCCAAACTGTGTGATTCAGAGCAGTTTCAAGGCAAAGCATGGTGTTTTTTTTCCCATCTACAATGTGGAGAGTGTGTTGAAGAGTGAGGGGAGAGTTAGGTTTTGCTGAGAGGAAGACTGAGGTCTCTCTGTCTTGTATTTCTATCATGTTGCCTGGTGATGACGGCTTCCTCGACGCTTAAAATATCTACCTCCACCTGCTCTTATTTCACATTCCTTCCACATCTTAGTTTCCTTGCTTAGCTTTGACATTTGTGACATGTCAGATCTTTAAAACCAAACTCTGATTTTTTTTGTCTTGTTTTTCACATTTTTTTTTAACATCTGCACAGGTGATATTTCAGAACGCATCCAGAGGTGATAATTGAAATGTTCAAGCTTTCTTTCTCATCTTTTCTCCAGTTCCCTCATTAAAGCAGTACAATAACTTCCCTCAGCAGCTAATTGCACCTCATTCCGTTATCATCCAAATGATCTACAGTGCAGCCAAAAGGAATAACCAGCACAGGCCTCGTTATTTTCTTTGAATCCCCGCATCAAGTGGTAAGACTTTGTGTGTTTAATGCTTTGACGAGTAGTCAGGACCCCTGGGTGGGACTCCTAGCCAGCTGTCTTCTCGCAGTAAAGCTCTTTGAAATGAAAGTGAATTCCCCCTGCTTTAACAGCCTGAGTAAATAGCTAACTAATAAGGACTGAGGAGGATGGAGCAGAGCAAAGATGTGTCAGGATAATAAGTCAGCAGCAGAATTAAGTTAGCCTTTAAACAGCCCAGGCTCTAGTTTCTGTCTTTATCATTGTCTTACTGTCTTTGTCTCTCTGTCTCTCATCTTGTTTTCCTGTCTGCTTTTCCTCCCCTTGGCTGCTGAGAAATTTACTATTTCCCACATGCACACCATTTACAGTGTTTTTGGTGTAACCAAATAGTAAATTGGAAGAGATTTTATCAGCGTAGTCGGTACCATTGCCAACCTGGGGTGTGTGCCAGGTAGGCATTTTCTCACAGGAATGTAGGGGATAATCAGCTTCTGGAATCGCTGACTCACTGATCTCCTGTGGGTGGGTGTGTGCGCTTGTGCATTGGATGAACTACACACAACATATTTAGATAGAAGATCATATTTATTTAACACCTTTGTTGCAGCCGGTAATCTCACTGAGATTAAAATTCCTGAGTTATTAGCGCAGTTTACAACAACACCAACAACAAAAAAACCTGATCAGGTCCATTTCAGTGATCCACATGCTGCCTGCACTTCATTCTCCTTTTGCCTTCTCTCTGGCCTCTCTGTCTCCAGACTATGGTAATACTATCTGATGGCTCCATAGGTCGCTGTCTGGTTCAGTTGCTACCTGACATGATGGACTGAACAATGGTTAAGTCCGGTTTGCTCCTGTTCTGTTGATGTTTTCTCTGAAGATGTTGCTATTTTTATCCTCTTAAAGCAAAAGTTTAAGTCAGATGAGAGAATTGATAGTGCTCATATGTAGGTCCATCAAACATAAGGCTACAGTCTGCAGCCGCTTAGCTTAGTTTAGTGTCAAGACTGGAAACAGGTGAAAATAGCTAGTCTGTCTCTGAAAATGTAACAAAATTTACCAACCAGTGCCTATAGAGCTCAGTAATGTACACATCATCATTTACACTTTTCACTGGTTTTTGTACAGATTAAATAAAGAAGTTATCACGTTATCACGTTCTTGTTATCACGGTTAGTGAACTTTATACCATAATTAGTGGATTCTCCTACCTTCATATAGAGCCAGGCTAGCTGCCCCCCCCCCCAGCTTGCTGCTGGCTGTAGCTTCATATTTAACAGACATGAGAGTGGTATCAATCTTTCAATCTAACTCTCAGCAAGAATGCGAGTAAGTGTATTTCACAAGATGTCGATCTATTCCTTCAATGTACAGATAAGCCTCTATGGCCTCAGTCCCCATCTTTATGCAGTTTCCCTGCTACTATATTCCCGCTCTTTCTCCTTGTCTTTGCCTCTCATTCTCCCTCCATCACCTTGGAAAGTATTTTAGGATAATTTAGATGAAGTTCTTGCCCCCTCTGTAAATCAGGCTGCATTAATAGCTCTCTTTAACTGTGGTAGTGAATTGAAGGTCATAGGTGGCTTGTTGAGCAATGGATGGCTTTTAATTAAAGGCATAAATTTTCACCAGGCGGGCCATCAGGCCTGGGTGCCGAAAGACAACAGATTAATTATTAAGATAATATAGCATGTTCAAGATGCCTCCAGTCTTGATTTGATTAATCGGCAGGGTTGACACCAAACAAGTGGTTCTGGAATCATGATGAGATGCTAATGAAAACTTCAGCATTGACACAAATGCTGTTTTTTTGTTTTTTGTATTTTAATACAAGGAGGCATAAATGTAAATTTACTAACTGATATGAATAGGGTTGGGTGGGAGAGATGAGGACACCAATCAGACTCTAACATTATACTTTGTTAGCACGCAGGTCTCACCAGCATCAGTCACAACAGAAAAAAGGACAGGATTTTAGCAGTTGCATGACGGCTCAGCTGTTACTTGCAGTTTTCAGGTGATTTGCCAAACTCATTGTAGATTTGTGATATGCCAATTTCCTTTGGCACATCTGGCACTCAGCTTTTTGAGTATTATCTACTCAAAGCAATGCAATGCTTCAAAGCATTCAGGTCAACCCCTAGATATGAGAGCACATGCTGTAGGGTCAGTGTGCACATAACGTATTTATACTTGGAAGATTACAGGGTGACAGTAGCTTGTTTTCCACTATTACAAACGTTCCTTTTTTCTCTACTCAACCTGTTGAATCCCCTCCTGCACTCGGGGCTATCGTGTGTGATCGATCCACTTGTTAAGCCACATGCATATTTTATCTTTTGTTTACAGGTTTTGCACTCTGCTTCATTCACATTTACTCTAACAAACTTCTGCTACGCAGGAGAACTGTAAGTTGACATTTTAGGATGAAAAGTAATTGGAAAAAACAGCTGCAGGCTGAAAAGTTGAGCCAATTTTCATACTGAAGTACTTCACGGTTGTAGCACAGCAGAGAATGTATGACAGTTACGGCAATGTTAATGCTGTTTGGCAACAGTGTCTTTTTCTTTTTCTTTTTTTGAGGAGATACAGCAGTTCTCAGCATACACAGTCATGCTGAAAAACACTTGGTTCCCATAGTCATTTTTTCTTGGTGAAAGGGAGAGGAGTTTGGCCTGAAATCCCAGTAAATACAGGGGATCAATTCCTGAACTTCAAACTTAAAATATACAGAAAAGAGGGATCTAAAGCTCTCCAAAACTCTGACAAGACTTGTATTGTTTCTGGGTTGAATATGTGCTCTAACAGAGTTTTCTCAGCTTTACATATAATGGTGTGATGCTTGCTTTTGATGCATTAGATGAGACACGTCTCTCACCATCCGCCCTGATTCCCAAGCCATGCTCAGAGTCAGAGACAGTACTCCTGCCGCTCTGGGATTGTCAGGTATTGACGGAGAGCCACAGTAGAGCAACATGTTTGTAATCCATGTCAGGACTGCAGGAGAACATTATTGAGGGCCCTACTTTACAACACAGCGTGTGTGTGTGTCCATGATGACAACGAACCTCTAAACCTCAATGACGACAAAACCAGCAGAGTGAAAATCCATTGTTGCTCTGGTGAAAGAAGCAATGCGCATTTCCCATGTAAAGAGAGCAATAGGTGATAGCAAATACAGGCAGAGCTGTCAAGCTTTTTGTATAAGATCCTCTGCGTTCGTTCATGAAGACATGGATATATTCTTCTTCTCGTCTCATATAATCTGCTATCTCACTCTGTGCAATGAATTCATAAGACCTTTAGCAGGTTGAATGTAAAAAATGCCTCATTATAATCCCTGGCAGAGATATTCATGAAAGGTGGCATTTGTATTCAAAGTCAAAGTGCATTCACCATCCAAGAGTTGTATAGAGGAAATCCAGTCGTCTCTACTTCATTAAGGTAATAGAAAGATAGAGAGGAGAGGAGATTAAGGGAAGGGAATAGAGAGAGAGGAAGAACTGCAAGATAAAAAGTAACCTCTGGGGATTAGAGCTTGCATATAGTATGCCTACTGCAAGTTAACCATTCAAATATTACTTTCCCTCCTAATGTAACATCAGTGTTAACTGTGCATATGTGTGTGTGTGTGTGTGTGTGTGCGCGCGTGCATGCTGATGAAACCACAGCAGAGTCCTTAATGCATGCTCACTGAGCTGCTGCTGCATCTATTAGCATTTTTGGAAAAATCAAGTGCTGATGAAGTTACTGCTGCCAACTTTCCTTCTCCTGCACTGTAATGCTGTTAGACACAGACAGGAATCAAGCCAGATGATTCCTTTCCAAATGCCAAGCATCACTCCCATGATGCTTTAAGAAAGGTGGAGGATGATTACTTGTTCCAACACCTTGTTCTAACCCAGTGCTCACAACCAGATTTTTATCTTGTGATTGTAAACACACTGCTGAACCCAACTGTAGCCAAGGAGAACAATACCAAACACGTCAACATTCACAAATATGCCCAAACATGAACGCGTCACAGTTTTGAATAAAACAAAATATGAGTTCTTGATAATTATTTTATTTTCTACTCAGAGTGGCCCTGTCTTTGAGGCCATGTGATGTCGTTTCAGCTTTGTATATTCTTATCGAAGAATAAGAAGCTGGCAGGTTTTTCAAACTAAATGAAAGCTCTACAGTCCTCCTTCTTGAAGGCGGAATAAAAAGGCAGCATTTTTGTTATTCTCCATTTAAAAACATTAGGGCGCTGCTACAGAACAAGATAAAAATGTGTAGAGAGAATGAAGTGAATATAAAAAATGAATAAAAGAGAAAACAAGCAGTAGCACCAACCACATCATATGCAATATGAAAAACATGGTAAGCCATGTCCACTCATTTAATACGTCTCTCTCTCTTATGCTTCCTCTCCCTCTCTTTCTTTGTTTTTCTGCTGCTATTTTAAAACTCTAGCCCTACAAAGGGAGAGAGAGAGGAAGAGTTATGTGGGAGGATAGGAAGGCTGAATTTTTTGACAGTGTTTTGACACAGGTCAATGCAGGTGTTTTCATGGCCACACAGGCAAGGGACCAAAATCTGATCGAAATTGGTTGCTCAAGATGATTTCTGATCTTTAATCCTTCTAAAATGGACTTAAACCAATCCCAATATGTCTTGACAGGAATCAATAGTACCCTCTTATTCTCTACAACTGTTGCTCTAAAAATCGGAACATATTTAATTTCGGCTGACTTGTAAAAGAATATTTGCAGATGGTTTTTCATCAAACACGAAAGTCTTAGCACTTGAAGCACTTTGTTATTTCTTTGCAAAGACACACACACAGACACACACACACACACACACACACACACACACACACACAATGACAGAAAAACACTTGCACACACCAAGCATCCTGATGAGCCCTGTCTAGTTTGCACGGCTGGACAATCGAACCTGTCACCTCGCCGCTACAGCTCATCGTTTTCACAGTGGCAGTGTTTCAACTTGGCCCTGCTCCAGCCTCCTCATATCAAAGGCCAAAATGATAAATTCCCCCAGTGATTGGCTTAAAAAAATCAACACCCACGTCACTTGTGCTCCATCTCCACCATGAGGTAATATTGACGTTTTGCTCAGCCTCAAATCAATGGTCCATCATGCGTCATTAGTCCAGGTAGAAATGTTGTTTACTTTGCACGTTGTTGTCGGGGTCTGTATAGCCTGTGACTGTAGAGCGTCTCTGCGATGCATGCTAACAATGCAGGTCTCATGGGTGTATTGTGGCGGCTCAAGGTCAGGGGGATATCACCCGGGTCTTGGATTAACTGCCCTCCGGAGGTTTTTCATCTTTGTGAAACAGAGAATATACAGTACACTTCACTGTTTGACCTTGGGGTGG
The DNA here is from genome assembly GCF_001640805.2 of Lates calcarifer. Classification (NCBI taxonomy): domain Eukaryota; kingdom Metazoa; phylum Chordata; class Actinopteri; family Centropomidae; genus Lates; species Lates calcarifer. The sequence continues at coordinate 11,883,632 of NC_066843.1, read as the reverse complement.
GGGGTTGTTGTCTGCCCCTCAGGATCTGACAACATAATTTCAAAGCTGTGGTCAGTGGCTCCGTGTCCAAGGTGAATGTTCAGGAAATGACCTGGCGAAGTGAGATAAATTCTCCCAGTTTCTCTTTTTCCATTTCAAACTTCTCAGGAGAAGTCCCTCGGTGACGGCACAAGGCCTGTATGTGTCTTACGTCTGAACAACTTACACACATTCTCGTATGAATCTATTGATTGCTTTGCTTTAAAAATATGAATTGGGAATTGTGGCGCCCCATTATTTGTTCTGAGCCAGGACGTCTGTAGAGTGTAATATGACGAAGGCAAATAGTGTGACTCACCAGACATTCTGTAGAGGATCAATTGTTCTTTAAAGGATCAAATGTTTGCCAAACATGAAAGAAATCTACGGTAAAATTTCACAAAGACACACTCTTTTCTTCTTTAATATTTCTTTTCTGCTTTCTGCTTTAGTTTCTTTTTATTTGCTTTAAATAATAAAGAACCAACAGACTGTTAGAGCTAATATATCTAAGGACTTAAACATGGGTTTCACTGAAGATTTCTGTATTGATGTGTGTCTTGATGTCTTACAGCCACAATTTTCTTTGATCAACTTAAAAGAAAGTCTTGGCACACCATGAGTTGATTTGCTTGCAGTAACAACACAACCTATTTAAGGAATTTGTTTTTATGTTGTTTCAAGAATGATTATGATGTTCTATATCTTTCACTGTGAAGAGTTTATCAAGCTTTATCCTGTCTTAATTTCATGTTTTCACTTAACCAAACAATAATATTGTTAATAATTAATAAATGGATCAGCCACTGTGCTGGTTAGCTCAGAAGTCACCGTAAAACCATTACACACCTACTCAAATCACACTGGATGAGGTTTTCAGTATGAGCCTTTGCCAGATGGTTTGCTGGGAAAGGATTTTCTGTTAATACTACACTATAATGTGTCTCCTCCTTCCACTGTGCCCCTCCTCCCTGTTCCACTCACTCCTCAGCCTCTGTGCTCTTCTACTGTATGTGTTTAATTACCATGACGCTTTGATAAGGCTGTCTGCATACTTTATTTTATTACACCCTTCTGAACTCGATAGCATCACTGAGCACTGTATACAGCTGGGCATTCCCCTCTCTGTCTCCGTACTGTAGCACTTAGACCAAATACACTGATAAATGTATAACTACTCATGTCATTTCTACATATTCCCACAGTATGCATATCTATACCTACATGACTGCACACACAAACGCACACCCACGCATACTTACACATTATGTAACTCTCAAATGATTGACCAGTGGGATGGTAGGGATGATATTCAATAACAGTACCAATATGGAATAACAGTACCAATAATAATGAGTGAAAGAAAGAAAGAAAGAAAGAAATGATGGTAAAAGTGTTCCTGCACTCAGTTATCAGGTCATAATGTTACACCCATGTTCTTTCAGTCTATTCAAAGTAGTGAAAAAAGCTTACTATAAGGTCATATACTGAAAGTACTCATCTTTTATATTAATAATAGATTTCTGCTAAATCAAATATGCAAACATTCTCAAATCATGGCAGCAGTAGAGCCTGGTAACCGCTCCAGTCACACCTGTATCTATAGGATTACCTCTCCAAGGTCAGAGTAGTTATCTTTCCCTGTTTCCTACCCTTCTTATCCTCCACCTCTCTCGTTCTCTACCTCCGAGCTACCGAAACGACAGCCCCAGCTGGAAGAAAACTGAAAAAGATGAGAAGGTTATTTAATATATTTTCTGATTGATCTCTATCGCGTGATAAGAATCAGATGCTTTATCTTCTTGTAAAGATGCTACATTATTTATAATTGGATACAGGAAGACACTCCATTTGTTATTGACATTGTCAGGCAACGGAATGGGCAGCCCCCCAAGTATTTTGTTATCTAGGTGATATATGAGGCAGCGAATGAAGGTCCCCAGGTAGTTTGACAGAGATGCAGAGATGGGATATGCCACCAGTATGTGTGTACAGTGTGTGTGTGTGTCAGTGAAATTGGTTATTGGAGGCTGGGATCAGATCCTATATATCACAGATTGGGTGTGATGAGTGTCAGTCTAATCTTTGGTCTCTGCCAAGTGGCAGACTGATGCATTTTAACAGCAGACAGTAACATATGCTGGATTTGCTCCTGACAGTCATGTGTGATCACAGTTTTCATGACAGGAAATAATGAGAGAGAACATAAGAAAGTGTTACAATTGATCCCTTCCCATTCTCTGTAACATCATTTGTCGTTCAGCTGTTCATCCTCAATACATCAGCACTGACCAGCTGCAAGAACAAGGATAGTTCAGACAAGAATCAGTATCATGATGTGTGTTATTATATATTCGTAAAATAGAAAAAGAGTGTAGCTAATCTATTTGTTGTGGCTCAATTTAAAGTCCCCCTGTACACAAAATGTGGGGGAAAGTTTCTCACCTCAAATCAGAGGTTAAGATGTCTACATGTAGTAATTTTTAGCAAAGCAACAGAATCTTTCAGTTGAAACCAGAAAATGAATAATGATACTCGCAAGGACATAAATAAGCTTTGTTTCTTCAGTGATAGTACAGATGGCAGGATTTCTTGATCAAACTACAACAATCAAACAATAAGAGTAACTGCTACACTTTCTCATAGTGCCAAGACTGTCATGGCTTATAAAAAATTACGGTCTTGTTCCTTCCTTTCTGTCACTAAGTTTAATTTTTTTTCACTAAATGCTTAGCTCATGAATAGTAGTGTGATGTATTTTGTTTGTTGTTCAGTATGTGGACTAGTTAAGGTGCTAAGAGAGATGTACCAAGCACCAGCAAACAGTGTCTGCCTTTCTGTTGTCCCAGTATAAATAAAATGCACACTGTGAAAAGCCCATCAGTGTCCATCAGACTGGGCAAGTAGCACTCTGCACTTGTGTGTCAGCACAAATGAGTGAGAGGGACATGTTTCTAAAAGTCATTAAACCACAACAGAAACATTGTTGTGAATTAACTGTGTAACAGAACGTAGCACAACAAAACCCACATTTATGTCACATTCACTAATGAGTAGCCATCTCTGCACCCCTTAATACCCTATTTCTACAAGCAGCAAGTTGACTGTTGCTCATAATAGACGAGTAGCATCAAAGCTCTCTTCTCCCTGCAGCTTGTGAGTGAAGCCTCCCGGGCACCAGCTGGTCCCTAAGGTCCTGGCAGGTTGACAGCCCAGTGATTCCTGCAGGCTTCTTCCCAAGGCCAAGGCATTTAACTAGACTTCCTGTCTCAGCCATTATATCCTGCTTCTGTCTCTTTATCTCACACACAGAGACTTGCACAATGTCAGTATGTACTGAGACACACAAACATAGGTGCACATACACCAAACTCTTGGAAAAACTTTATACTTTATTAGACGGGAAGTAAGATAATAACACAGGTTGGGCAGGTCTATAGCTCATGTATTGTTCTGTATTTCTAACACACAGAGGAATACTTTTTTTTTCTTCCATCGTTGTCTGATCCAGGCAAATCCGGGCCCACCAGCTCTGCTTCTGCTCATGTTGTTCACTCCCTGAATCCCCAGGCTCCAAGCTGATTATAATATGCCCTGCTTGGGAGAGGAAAAACTTGTATACCACACACACACAGAAATACAAGCAACACACCATCTTCCTTTCATGTTTCATTCAAACCATCTTCCCTCCCTTCTTTTAATACTACGCATGGCCTCTCGCAATTTGTTGCTATAAGCGTCATCCATAATGCCGGGGAATTTAGTTGCAATAGCAGTTAGCATGTTCTTTTTGCTTTCTGAACAGAGCTGGAGATGACAGCTGTGGCCTGGAGGAAACCCATCAGTGACCTGCGTTATGACTTCATCTGTTGCCTTGTCAGAAAAAAACAGAGATAACAATCCAAAAAGTCTGTCATCCAAATGCATTAAAAATTTGGAGAGCAGTGGTGGGCACCAGTTCATAATCACTTTACAACTGGTTAAGAGATTATGTTTCCTAATTTGCAAGCTAAAACATGTTTTGTAACCACCCTGTAGGGAAGGAGTTGAAGGGGACTACTTGTGGTATGTGATGTTTGATGTAATGCTTACATAAATCAAAAAGTAAGAAAGTTGTAACTTGGCTGCATAGAACTTTTGCTGCTACTTTCACCAGGAGGTGGAAGATTGTGTACAGTGGGATCTAAAGGTTACAGGTCTGCTGCCGTCCCAAGGTTGCGTAGATGGCTAAATGCTGATTCACAGCAAATCGTCATCACTTTCATCTGATGTGAAGTGGTGCCAGGGCTTAGGGTATAAGACGAGCTATCTAACAGCATTGATCAACACTTTGTGCTGAACACGCTAAAAGTGGCGGGGAAAAAAAGTTTTTTTTCGTGGGGATTAACTAATTTGATCTCCCCTCTTTCTTGAGAGGGGAGGTGAGAGAACAGATTGTGAGAGTCTGCTGTTATCCATCACAAATATGTGTGACACCGCGGGGGGTCCAGTTAGTGAGCGTTTCCACCATCTTTTGTTGAAGGCGTCAGCATAATGCGATGACAGACACTCCTCAGGGTTCATTTCTCGCATCTCATAAATGTTGAACATGCAGGACTCTATTTGAAGGATAGCAAACCTGGGCTGCAGTCAGGTGCTTCAAACACAAGCAGCAAGACGCTAAACAAATGATTTTAGTCGCCCACGTCAACACACTGTGGCTTTGTGTGTCATTATGTGTGCATGAGTGTGTCTGTCAGTCTGTCACATTTGTCTGTGTGTGTGTTTGTGAGTTGTGAGAGAGAGAGTCTGGTAAATTTCACACAGTTACAGCTATCTCTCCGTAGCCAGCTGCAGGATACTGTGGATTAGCTTCAGCTACAGTAAATAACCGTATGCGCAATCGTGCTTTGCCGTGATTCTCTGAAACAATGAAATGTGTCTGTATCTTTAAAACACTTGACATACAGTATTATGTAAATGAATGTGCTGTGATGCTGATAATATGGAGTGACAGAGAGTTTCAGCTGAGAGCCAAGAAGCAGCGATTAAGCAACTGTGAACATTGTCGGTTTACAGGGCTATTGACACCATATGTTGGTGCAGCCATTGTGAATGTGCAGTTTGGACACTAACAACCTAATACGGACATGTAACTCACTTATGTGAGTAATTTGGTTATGACTGGGTCAGTAGTCAAATGATAAGCAATTATATGTTGAGTCACTTTCAGTTGCTTTTCTTTATGTAATACTACTATAATTTGGGTGTATGTGTGATTTTTCTGTCTGCTCATATTTAAACTGTTCATGTTTATTTTTGTACACAGATTTCTCCTCAAAGTTATCTCATGAGACTACCCGTTTTAATAAAGGATTAAACAAAATAAAAATAATGAGGGAGTACAGTAATAGGTTAATATTTAAATTTTTTAGAAATGCTGATGATATGGCTCTATATATGACAATGTCCATCTGTCTGTCAATGGGTCCAGAACTTTGATCCAGACTTAAGTATCTCAACATCTCCATTATGTCTATGCACAGCCTCACTGAGTCTTTAGCATGACTGTCGACTCTGAGTCTTTTATGTTTTCACTTGTGTAGGAGGCTGTGCTACTTCTGTCATAACAGGTGAATGCAGATCTATTCATATAACTTACAGAGCTAGAGAATTGAGAAATAACATCTATAATTTAATTTCCCAATGTGTGTTTTCCTCTCTCAGTTTGACAATGAGTTAATTTCAGGAACAGAATAGTGTTGCGTCTTTCAGGCAAACAATTACTGGACATGATTTAAGTAAAACTCTGCCCTTGACACATTACCACGCTTGGAGAAGAGTTCAAGCAAAGAAACTTTAAGATTATATCAAGCACATTATTTTATTTTTCCACCATTGTCAAAAGAGAGCGAGAGTTGCCATGGAGTTTTCATATGGAGAGAACAGAGAGGTGTGAACGCCTACTGCCTCCAAGAAATAATTTCTAAAGTGGAGTTATAACCAAAGCTGCAAATTTGTGATTAAACAAGACTCTGTCACAAACAAACACCCACCTTTTCATCTACTCGCATGCAGATTCATATTGCTCTAATTTTCATCTAGATTCTAAAGTTGATATCTAATTACTGCACTTGTCTTGAGGAGTTCTCATTTTGCCTTTTTTCTTCTTTGTTGTGGAGCCCTCTGTGGGACTCCAATCTCTTCTATCTTGTCCTCATTTGTAGACGGAGCAGATTTAGGCAACTTTAAGTGTAAATTACCCTGAGGGCGCTGGAATATGCTTCTAATTTCATCCAAGGCAAATAAAACAGACTTCATGATGGGCAGACTTTGCTACTGCATAATGAAATATAAAACATTGAAAAACTGTATCCTAACTGCAGATGTTGTCGCTGGATGACACATTTTAATCAGTAAATCAGCTGGTGAAGGATCTTTTATGATACTATTCTGGACTTTCTGCATTTTTCTATTAGTCTGATGAGTTGTACGTTTTATCATAATCTTCTAAAAGCCGATGAGATGTAATAGATGGAGTGCAGCTTTGTGTATGCATTTGTGTGCAGATGCGTCTGTATTTGACTGAGAGGCTGCCAGATGTGAGATTAAAATTGATTATTTGGAAAATTATAAACACTGTGGACATAATAATCTTAATCCAAATGAAATATTGAATTAAAGCTATGAAATTACTCATATGCAACACTGAGCTCCACCTTGATCCAAACCTGAAGTAACCTCAATGACTTCCAAAGGGCTAAAAGGTCCATTACACCACTCCAGTCCCTCACCTCAGTTTGTATTCCACCACCCTCTACTGCACCAACATATCTAATCCATCACTGTTTGACTAGACCCAGATGAGTACCATGGATAACAGCCGTTATTGGATTCCAAGTTCATCAACAGGTTGTAAAAAGTCTGTTTATGCCCTGAATAACATGATGAATCCTTAATGAGCCCAGCATGGGGTTAACATTAAGACATGACAAGTGAATAATAGTGGTGTCTATGATTTCCCACTGTGCCATGGATGAAATTAATATCCTCTGGTGTGAGCTAATTGGCACAGAGCCTGAGGGTTGAAAAACGAGCTGGATGATGGGTGAGGCGTGTGTGTGCCTGTGTTCGTGAGCTCGAGCTTGTGTGTGATCACAGATTTAGATTTGGTTTCCATCAGTGTTGCATCTGTCACCTGTGCTACAGTGGTTACTGTCTTTATGTGTTGTGCATCTTTGCCTGCACTGACTCCAAACACAGCAAAACAACATTTGTGCCATACAAACTTAAACTCGATTTTCATTTTCCTTTTAAAGTTGCCTGTGTGAAATTGCTTGTCCCTTAATGATGAAAAAAAAAAATCCATCAATGCCTTGGAGAGAGAGAATGTGGAAAGTATAGGAGAGAGAGGGAGCAGACACGTCTCAGATTTCCATCCACGACATCAGTGATCCTCTCTGAATTCCTCAACACAGCATAATCCTCAGCCAGTGGGGAAATGTGGGAAACTTCACAAAGTAATTTATACTCTAATGTCTATTTTCATGAGGAACAGCAATGGGATGCAATTTAAGGATAACACAGTCACATTTTCCTTATTTTCTAAGATAATACCAAGAGGCTTATATTGAGTTCTATCAATCCATTTTTATTTAAAAAATTTTTTTTTTTTTTTTTTTGCTTGAATGAATGACATGCTCAGAATAGAAAAGTACCATCAGCATAAGTGGATGGTTCCCTACATTCAAAACAGGCACTACAGACTAAAGCTGTAACATGTAATCAAAAGTTTGAAGCACACTTAAAAGAGCACTGGGCGAGCAGTTACCAGACAATACAGATATTCACAGATTCCACTATTTGTACTTTTAGCATAATTTGTTGCGTCAGAAAAAAAAAGTTTTCCTATTCTGTTTGGAGACTGCACTGTAAACCGGGGTAGACACACTTTCAGCAATGTTACTGTGCATGTAATGGTAAAGCAATATTATATATGTTCACAGTTATGATTACTCTAAAATTAATGGAAACCTGTCTCTAGCTCAACAACTGGAAAAACACACTTAGTAAACCTAACAAATAATCAAGACAGTAGATCGAGCTCACATGCAGCAGGTTACGTGAAAATCTTGGATTCATTGTATTTTATCCAAAGTATATGAAAAGTAGACGTTCTGGCTGTTTGATCTTTTGATGAGGATCAGTAGGAATTTCAAGCTTACCGCATGAAATAGACTATTCACTCACCAAGAGCTTCAGCAATCACTGGATTTACAAGATGAGGTTAGAATAGGCCCTCTGAGCAGGGATACTTCTTCATCCTCTCATGTTGGACCGAGGCCAGACTGAACGCTACAGAGACTCATTATTGCAAAGTGGTATTATGAGACAGGATGGGCCGGGGCTCGCTGGTTAGCATGCTAACTTCAGCAGAAGAAAAGAAGTGATATAACTAGAAGCAAAACAAGTGTTAACATTAGTGCTGCACTCCACTGCTGGAGAGAGCTCCTGGCGAAGTTAAGGAATGTTGCTTGTAGATGTAATAGTAAACAGTTGTTCATGCTAATGTTTACTATTACTAGTACTAGTGAAAGCAAAAACTTACATATAGCACCTCTAACTCTAAGTTTCTTGATAATACATAGTCCTGATCACTATCAAAAACCCAGATCTTCTTGCAGTGTATGGGCTGTTGACATGCACTGACCTACAATAGATGTTTGATGTTAGCCTCTCTCTTTTTCTCCTTTTCCCTTGTCATGTATCCCCTTCTGTCATCATATCTTTCTCTTCTCTGTCCTTAGTTCTTCTACCCTCTCATCTCTCTTCTCTCCTCAGGCCATCCCTACCTCTCGCCTCCCTGCCTTTATCCTTCTCCCAGCCTGCGTGGCTCTCTGTGCTCCATTGCCCTTTATGACCTGTAATCCATGCTTATTAAACAAGGTGCCTGTGCCATTAAGAGTGGAAAATGAGCCCTAATGGCAACGCCGCTGGCAGCGCACGCTGCCTCAATGCCATTTCGCACTTATGGGCAACGCTACATTAGCACCCTAATTCAAGTGGCCTTGCATCGCTGCCTCTGAAAATATTTTCATCATTTTCCTCTCTCTCTACTAAACCACTGCTGTCTCTAGATTGGTGGGGATGGCTGCGCTGGATTGTCAGGTAGTCATATTGTCCTAGTAGCATATGGCCTGAGGGGAAAAAATAGGTTAAACCAAGGTAAAGCTCCTTTATCAAGATAAGTCTATCAAGGGGACACACTACGACTGTTTTGTTTTTAACCTCCCATGCCCCATAAGGAAAGGACCTCAATGAATCATGTGAAAGAATGGTAGCAGTAGGAGTCTGATGGAGGGAGTTGAATGGGCACAGAGAGTTGAAGGTTCCCAATGATGGCAAATTGATTTATCTTGTAGTCACTTATGCCTTGGAGGACAAATCAGTGAGGACAATGGAACAATTCCAGGTACATGGACTTGATCATTACAGGAATCATCCTGTGCCTCATGAGGACAGCGTCTCTTAACCTCTGACGCACTGAAGTATGTATTTCAAGGGTGTGCCACTGGTTTAATGAAGTCTCAACGTTGAAGCGGCTTTTCACCATGAGTTAGGGTTTTTTTTTAACATATGAACATTCTCAGGATACATTTCTATAATTTGTTGATCCAATGTTTGTGGTTGATGACTTCAGTGTCTGAATGCATGTGGATCCCCTTTCTCCCTCAAAGACCGCCCTCGCAAGAAAATCGACAGCATCAGATGTTTTAACAAATGTGTTTAAGTAACAGAACCCTCTGGCAGCTGTAGGAATTAGAACTGATGTCCATTGGGAGTAAAGGAAGATATAGTGTGATACCGTTGGAGAGCCACAAAGTCTGAATGCGGAGGAAGTCCGGATGGTTGGACAGGTCAATAAGTTTGACAAGGGAGACCATGGTTTGCTTCACATTCCCTACTGACATTTGTTTGTTTCAACCATGACCACAATTGTTCCCCAATCTTAATTATTTGTTTCTTATTGTAACCACAACAATAAAGCTGCTCTAACCTTAATGAAGTTGTAATTTTAACCCTAACAAAGTTGTTTTTGTGCCTAAACCTCACTAAACCTTTACCATGCCAGGGAATAAAATGCTTTTATCTTTACAATAGTCATTTTTAGACATTTTTTTTCTGGTGCTGACAAATGGCGTTGTCTTGCCAACCAGGGGTGTTGTGTGTGCATATGTTTGGTTCTGGAGTACAGTTACAAAATGTATATTTTGTCATTACATTTAGATGACTTTTAATACCTCATATCACACACATGTTTTGCTGCCATGAGGTCTGATGACTGTCTGGACTGTAACAATATGCTAGTAACTGAAAACTAGCTGGTGCATTGAACCATTTGGTTAAAGTGGATGTAATGTTTGCCTGGTGCTGTTGTATACAGGTAGCCTGGTCATTCAATTTAAAAGAAGGAACAGGTTTTCCATTGTTGTGTACATTCCATGTATTTTGATCTCATTTCACTGCAATCACGCAGAGCGTGAAGAATTTGTCAGCTCGTGGTGAACAGCCCCTACAGCTTGATTGAATTGTGTTGCTTAATTCTGTTTACAATGTATTAGATGAGTATATCACTGCTAGCAGGTAAAGTACTGTGGCACATTAATTACAGTTAATAGGCAGCTAAGGGAGAGGGATGTGGAGGCTTCTGTCAAACAAACATGGCACTGAGGTTGTGTGAAAAATGCTGAGAGCAAACTGCATTTCTCTGCCTTTTCGCCGTTCACACACAGACACACACTGAGACTCTGGCCCGGAGTCACAGAGCAGGAGGTTGAAAGTGGGCAGAAGTTTAGAGATGAGTCATGTGGTGCCAGAGGCTCTGCTGTGTGCATGTGTGTCAGCACTGTATGTTTTGTATGTGTGTGAATTTACAATTGGAGAGCGTGGGAGTGTCAGTTTGCGGAACTGTTTTTGAAATCAACAACTTTACAATATGTGAATTTATATTTTGTTGTCACTTCAGCTTTTCATGTTCTATATATATGCGTCTAAATATGTGGGTTGTTCCATAATTTTAAACAAAGACACAGCATCCCATATTGACTCCTGACATGAAAGGATCACTGGCGAGAGTGTGTCTCAGTAAAAGGTTGTGTTTGCTTTTTGTGTACATGCAAACACACATCTGCTGTGGCCTGGTTGTTACTGGGACATCAATGAGTCTATAGTCCTCTCTCTTCACTTCCCTTGCAATGTGGTGCACACTTGAATTTAATACAGGTAATAGTAGCATCTACATATGATAATGAGTATATGAGTGATGATCTGCTGTACTTATCTTTATAAATGCTTTTTTTTACAGCCAAGTTTAGCTCCTCAGCATGTTATCAGACCTGTTTTTTTTTGTTGTTGTTGTTTTTTTTTGTTCTTGGTGATGAGAATACACACTCGACTTCAACCAAGAGTCCAGAACAGCTTCACTGCTCCCTACCATACATAGGTAGCCATATCTTCATTTAAGTTTAATCTTGCTCTAAATTGTCTGTAGCAGAAAGGATGAAAATTATCATGTGAATTTGTTAGCTTCTTGGATCAAAAGCATTGCTGTTTTTCAGTTGCCTCTCAAGTCTTGGAATTTGGATCTGGTGCCATCACATGGTTGCTAACCTGGTGGATGTTTCAGTTCAACACATGCTCTTTAATGCATAACCACACAATGATAATGGCCCTAACAAAAAAATAGAACAGACTGAATGTTCTTAGCTGTGTTATATTCAGTTGTATGTCACACCAAAATGAATGGTGGAAGACTCAATGTACAAATTAGAAGAGGTAAATGAGCCCACTAGTAAAATACCAGTATAATCCTTTAATTACATTATAGTATAAATATGAAATTAGGAGTCATTGAATGTATCTGCTCAAAAAACATTTCATTTTTCTAGGGCAACTAATTCTTCAACAAAAATGTGTTTTTAATCACTGGATTTTAAATTTCATGTCGCAAATATTTATGCAATATGGGTGTATTGTATGTGTAACACAACATACACTGCATGCTAAAATGTACATCTGTAGTGTATGCGTATGCAGCCACAGGTGTGGATTGACCCCAAGTTCGCAATGTCTAAAAATGTTCATGTTCACAGTTGTATTTACAAAGCATCATGCAGCCAGGGAATTGAATTTATACATTCCCCTTCATTCTCTCTACCTCCACATCTCTAATGAAACAGCTCTCTACATGAAGGTCTTTCTCCCCTCCATTCTGACTTTGAGTGACCCTTAGTGCTCTACATCTTGCAGCCTCTCTCTTGCACACTATGAAATATTCATAGGGCCTCCACAGGGTACAGTGTACAGTACATTTGAGCTACTAATTGTTTTATGGGAGGACCTCAGGGTGCTGTCATCTGCTTGGCCCAGACACAAACAAGAACTCTTGATACACTATGGTACTTCTTTTTTTTTTTTTTTTTTTTTTTTAACATCCTTTAGAGATCAACTGTGCACACAGAGGGGAAGATATCTACTGAATGTTCCCAGATCTCTATATTTATCAAATATAATTATTTTAAAACTAAAAAACAGACCCATATGTCCTCAAATAGCTAAGAAAAACAACTAGAGCTTGACTAATACTGGATTTTTGAGGCCAGTAACTATACTGATATTTAAGAGTTGAAGAAACATATTCAATAAATATGCATTTAGAGAGACAATATTAGACTGACTCATGAAGACATATGCACACTGGAGAAATGAGTGAAGACAGCTTTGAAGACAATTTGATTATCTAGACTTAGATGACCTGGTGCTACTGTCTCATACTCATCAGTAAACACAAGGAAGGACCAATAACATTACAATCATCTCAGCACAAACTGGACTCTGCATCCAAAGTCGCAAGTCCAAGATCTGGTGCAGCTTTGGTAGGAGTGGAAAATCCTTGTGTACAGAGTCATTGACAAGCAGGATAGAAGATGCTGACATTGCAGCAAGGATCAGCAATCCAGAAACCAGGAAGTTCCTCTTTGGAAGAGCGATTGAAATTCCCCTAGAACTGATCTTGCCTGAAATTAATCTAAATGTAACCATATAGTAGCAGCAATGCACAAATATTGTAGTAATGATCCGTTAAAAACTGAATGTCCAAAAACTTTTTCACTGAATATAATCCAGTGTTTTCCAGAATCATCCAGTATCAGCAGTCGCTTTGTTCAATGTGCAGAAAAAAAGCAATCAAGGAAAAAAATGTTCAGTGTGCTTCGGCACATGCATAGAGACCACTGGCATGCAGTTTATGTGTTTTCCCTCGACTGCCTCAATCAATTCTTTATTATCCTCAGCAATTAGGGCACCACGCAATGATCAATGATTCCAATAAGCTTCTCTGTGGGTTTAGTTGAGGCTCTTTCTACTTTATCTCTCTGCCTCTCTTTGTTCACATGGTTAAAATACACATTTGATTTGCCTGAGTTTAAAGTACCAACTCATAAGAAAACTCTTGGATAGACAGTATTCACAGAGTAGTCCTCATATTTTTGGTATTTTAATCAAAGATAAACCACAGTCGTCTTGGTGTAAACATGTTCAAATAAAATACAGCACCAAAATACTGCCCAGTTGTCCCAAGACCCAGAGAGGGGCTACTGTGAGCTGTCAGTCTTGTCAAGAGCATCAGTTTCAACTTGACTGCAGTGAGGCTTCATGTCCTTGATGTTACCCTGCCTATAAGTTGTTGTGAACTCTTAACAATATGTAAATTTGACAAAGGCACTGTTGAGTCCCCAGTCTATTCCTCATTTGCATGACCATTTTTGGAGTGTGACAACTGTGAATGCAGTCAGTCAGTTTCAGTTTTAGGTGGAAAAAAGTTGACTGAAGTGAAGAGGAATTTGAGGGAAGAGGGTAAATTATTTTCCCTTCTCTGCAACTGCTGTTTATCAGGATTATGGACTGGTAACACTACTGCAAACAGTCAACTGTTAAATAGACAAATAACTCAAACACACGTCTGTGTGTGCACGCATGCCGGCATGTTATATACACTCAAAAAATGCACACCCTCACACTCAACAAATGCACTGCCTGATCCATCCCTATGAATTAGTAATCAGAAAATACCAGCGGTGTCAGAGTAAATGTCTCTCCTCTCTCGGTGGATTGCAATACAAAACCATCTGAAAAGCCACACATTTCCCAACAGGGAGTCATCAGACTGAGGGAGGAAAGGGGAAGGAAGGTTCACATGCAGATGCAGCCATCACATTTTTTTTTTCAGCAATATTATCTTGGGAAATCTTGCACTTTTATTACTGCACATACTGTATGCAGGTGTAGGTGGAAACACCAGCTACAATAGTGTACTATCATTTATTTTACTTCTTTACTTTTTGTTGTTTTATGTCTCTATTTATCAGTATACTTGGACTACAGTATAAGAGATGACTACAAACAAGCTTTAATCTATAAGTGTGTGGGCAGTGTGTGTGTGTGTGGTTGAATAACAGTGAGGTGACCTTTTGACCTCTGTTGATTTTCTTGGTATGAAAAATATCGAGTAATGAATGTTCATGTCCAGTGGCTGTCCTAAGGCCAGTCAATGTCATTATGCAAACGATGGTTCATTGTACCTCTGACTGACAAGCCCCCATATTTTCTGCTCAATTAATTGTACAGGATTGTCTTCCACTGCTTCCCTGACTAAAAAATGGCAGAAAATGGCAAAAATCCTCATCATAGTTTCCCAAATCCCTCAAATCACAACCACATTTTGTGCATTTCTGCTTAAAAATGATTGAAATAATTGATTAAAAATAGTTGCTGAATAATTTTGTTTTAGCTATAATGTCAAATATATTTTTAAATAACAGTTCACAATGCTTTCTTTGTTTCCATAATGTTTGATGGATAAGCTAGTAAGGATATGGTCTGAACAGAGTGAACATATTCCTCCTCCACCAGTATATTCTTTGCTAACATAAATTTTACTTATATGCCTACATTTTCCACTAAATATCATCCATCTCACTCTGACTTTCCAAGTAATCTATTGTGCTCAGTGTACCAAGAATGCCAAACAAGCAAACTTCTAGCTGCAGGTGGGAGTAACATGTCGGGCCACGCTAAAAAGAGATAAACACTGGCGATCCACCACAGTGAATTAATAATCCCTCCCCACTGTTTCGCTTTATTCTACTGCTTGGGGGCAGTGGAAGTTAGACTGCAGTGTTTCTCCTCTACCCAGTTTTCTCCCGCCTGCTCTTTGAAAACTCCATTGTTCCCCCACTTCAGGACGTCTTTGATCCTTTCAAGTGATGCCTCCTTGATTACACTGGATAAATACTTGGCAAGTTTGTTTTTTTTTTCTTTCTTTCTTTTTTTTCCCTTCACCCTCAAGGCAGGTAGACAAACTTTGGTCATTACCATAATAAGGTAAATCAGACTGTAAAGTGTTGCATTGCTTCAACAGTAGCCCTGAAGAAAACTGCTGACAGAGGTGTAACTCGTTGGCAGATCTTCAGGGGGAGAAAGCTTGTTTGTAATTGCCTCAGCTACAACGCTGTTCCCCCTTTGAAATATAGACTCCACTTGACTCCTCTAAGTAGAGTCGATCCGTGCAGTTTGGTACTTTGATGAGAAAGTGGTTAGTAAGTGGGGTGTGTGCACTACTCCTGCAGGGCCCTAAATGAGGAAATGAGCAGAGCAAAAATATGGGGGAAGGGAGATATGTCCTTTAGGATTTGTGGCTTTTACAGCTAACAGCTACCTTTTCTCTGACTCTACGGTGGACTTTTAGAATGAACCTAGAGTAGATTGAACATATACAGCGATATCATACATACATCTCTGTCCGTGGTCCTGGTTAGAATAGGAGTAGTTAACACTTAACATGGTACTGTCACTGGACTGTTTATTTAGTAGCTAAGCACCAATCAGAAAAGATGAATCTTAGCTATTACTTATTTGGAATGACAAAGCTATCTGTTAGGGCTGGGTAACATAAATATAAATAAATGAAGCTGTCTCTAACCAAACATATGGAAGTCTTTTAGGAACAGAGAGCCCCCTTACCAAAACAAACACAGTTGGGTTGGCTGAGTTACATATAGCTAACCATGCCTCATGCTATTGTTTTAAGTGATATCAGAAGTGGGAAGGTTTAAACGTGAGAGACAAGTGCTCCATTTGAGGAAACTTTGTCATACTTTATCGGCACATAAAGTGACAGCTCAACAATTGGAGCAACCTTAAATGTAAAGACCTAGACCAATGATGTAGGACTGTTACCGAAGCTGACAACAAAGATGGGAAATACCAAAAAAATAAGTTCATTATCTGAAGCCCTGCCATTTGATGATGTATGTCGAGTGCAAGTGCCTATACTCCAGCTATTGCCATCTAATACTTTTTACTTTAAAAATTACAAACTTTCGAAAGATGATGCTGCTTTATTTTCTATATTAATCACTATTAATACGTGTGTTCTTTTCTTTAAAACATAACACATACCCAAGAAGATGAAAGGATCCCGTATCAAGACATAAGGACTTTAAACTTACTTTATTACATTTAAGAACTGCATTAGAGCAAACGGTGCATTATCATAATTATATTTCCTTTCAATAATGAGAAGTAAAATTGCTGATCCATTACTGACAACGGCAAAGTTTCAGGTACAAGTCCATATCAGCCTGGTTTTCATTCAAACCCAACCAGACAAATCCAGATAGTAATAGCTCCAGAGTAAATAACAAATTTTACCCCATACCATGCACCGTTAAACTGCACTGATACCCCTTCTTTCAGACCTCACTTTGCAGACCTCTCAGGGTTCTGACTCTTTAACATCCTGCTGATGGAAGGAAAGTGATCCCGGTCTGACTGCGGGCAGCTTGGCCACTGAGCCGAGGCTGATGACTCACATCACTTTGTGAGCCTCCCAGAAGCAGTTCAATACCTGTGCTTTCTCGACATTTCAGGGCTGAACTCAACCCCACGCTGCAGCCCTGTTTGGCAGTGTAGAGAAAAAGGTTTACATCATATTTGATATTTCTGTAAATAATGATGACAAATTGATGTGATGCTTAAATGTCCATGAGAAGGAAGGATGACTACATGTCAAAATCTCCAGTGTTTCTCAGTAGTATTTTCTGTGCTGTGTGTGTTGATTGTGATTTGTGCATTAGCAATGCCTCTCTTACCTGAACAGTTGGATCCTATACTATGTGCCGCAAAAAAGTAAAGCTGTGGACCCTAATACAAAGACAATGAGCTGAAAGATGCTAAAATACTCTGTTGAACTGAGAGGTGATGATAACTCTCTGTGGGTTTGTCACGTTTCACATTACACAAAGTTATTTAACCTCAAGTTAATATAAAAATATTGATTAGCGCAGCTTTAAGTAAAATGAGACTACATGCTTTAATTTACAATACCTTCTTATTGATTTTTATCAGTTGTTCTTAGTACAGTAGTAATGATATTTAGATTTTTTAATTTAGGCTCTAAAGTATTTTTCAAGGTTCTGTGCACCCAGAAAATGATCCACAGTAAACTCTGGATTGCAAACACAGGTATGGGTTTTGCTCCTAGTGACAGTGCACTGTCTGATTCTCTAAAATAGTCCATGGATTAGCATTAAGCTGCAGTTTGTATAATTATAGCAAAACAGACCTATACTCCCTCGGCCTCCACTTCAGTGCAGTCAGAGAGAGAGAGAAACTAATCAGATTTATCGCAGGGTAGCTTTATAATTATTTACTCCATTAGCCATTAGTGGTCGACACAAAGTGCACTGGCTCGCAAAATTAGAATCCTTATCTGAATGTTCCAGAACCTTCACTGTATTCTGAAGGAAAGTGTAAATGCAGCGGGATGTTCCCTAACCAGGAAGCAGCAGGTATACATATACAAGGACATTTTGAGGACACGTCAGTATGTGGCACTGAGATGTTTTTGCAGTGCAGTGAGAGATTCCAGAGAAACGGTAATGATTTCATGAAGGGATCAAAGCTCTCATTTGCATTGAAACTCTTTTTTGTGACTGTCTGTGTACCTTTACTGAATGCTGAAATCATGGTAGATATCTGGTTAGGTTTCTTTAATATTATTTATATCAATCCTGTCTCCCAGAAATTCCGTTTATATATAATTCTCTTATATGTATTATATTTATGTACAACAAACTACAACATATCTTCAGTAACAAATACAAATTTGAAGTAAACATAATTGTGATCCGATTGCATTTTAATTAATGGTAATTTACATATTTGGCAAGTCAAAAATGTCAATATGGAATTTATCAGTGATGAATTCACTGACAACAATTGTTTTTTCCCGCTGATCTTGCAGTACAGTATCCACTTAGTAGAAACTACAGCACTTTTTTATGGTTATGTTTGGGCACTCACAGCAGTCGGTTAAGGTTAGGGAAAGATTGTAGTCTGATTTAATACAAAAAAAGTCCACAGTGACTTGACATGTGTTTACTGATGTTTAACCAAAGCTACCACCTACCCCTATTCTTTTGTTGCCTAAATGTAACCACATACAGCACTGTGGATGCAAACCCCGCTATGTAGTGTCACAGTCCTGCACTTCATATGCCCAACCACCGCCCTATGCTTCTGGTGCAGTTCATTAATGTAAAATAAATCCAGCCAGCTATTACATTTGCCACCACAATGTAAATGGGAAAACAGTTTCATATTATATAAACATAATTTCTGCGAGATGGAAAATCAACAGGTTGCTTCTACATTATAGAAAAACCACTTCAGTACACTTAAATGCCAAGATCATAATAGTTCATTCCATATAGTGAGCAGTCAGTCAGTCTTCTGTCCTAATCCTAGTGCATTACAAGCATGGCTAGGTTCTATAGCTTCACATTCCTTTTAAAAGTGAATGTGCTGTAAATAGTTCAGTTCAATGGCTCTTTTTTGAAGGGCCATATCTTGTTGGTGTAATAACTGATTTCAAGCATGCCATCAAATGGCACATCTTGAAATCCTTGAGTCACTTCAAACTGCTACAGGTAAGGACATTATGTTGCAGATCAGAATTTACTTTCCTTTTGACATATTTGACCTCCCTTTTATCACAACAAAGAGCATTGCAGGGATGTTGCAGGGTTTGGCAACACATGATTACATAAATGACTCATGGAAGGAATTTTTACTGCAGTACAATATCGCCCATCCGTTATCTATACTGCTTATCCTTAGGGGTAGAGAGAGGCTGGAGTCAATCCCAGTTGACATTGGGCAAGTGGTGGGGCACACCCTGGACAGAGCACCAGTGTACTGCAGCATAATTTCTCAGTGCCATCACTGTCCAAGAGATGATCAGCACTGGCCAGGTCCATCATTTGAATTCACACGCAAGAGGTTAGTGTTAAGTAAATATTGGGGTTTGAGTTTAAGACAAGAACCACATAATGCCTGACTTCCCATTGACATGGGAGGCTCCCACTGACACCCTCTGGGGCCTCACTGGGATTTTCACCTTTTCTGGGAGGATAATTGCAGTAGAAACAATGACAGTTCTGCAGAGCAGAGCTCCCAGTTTGATCTACAAAGCATGCAGGATGCTGTATCCTACATGAGACCTTGTGTTGTTTTCAGATGCTGCAGGCAAGCATCTCACATGCAACACTGAAAGACAAATAATTAAATAAAGACTAACAAGAATTTAGAAGGAACTGTTGAAAAAAGAGACACCAACAAATATTAAAAAGTGAGAAAGAGTTTGAGCAGGGAAAAACTGGAGTTAGCTGTGTATCTCAGTGAACCATTAAAGCCCCATAGTCTTCCTGTAGGAATATTGGAAGCAAATGGCAGAGAAGGGCAACACATATCTCAAGGGACAACAGAGACATAAGGACCTCCAGTTCTGAGCCAGACACTGACACACTGATAGAACTTACAAGCCGTCTGTGTCTCTTCCTTTCTCTCTGCCAGCCCAGGGAAACTTCAAGTACCTCGTCGGCTCAAAGTCTCAAGTGCAGTTGTAGTGGGATAGTGCAATCTTCTGCAATTTCTGAATCATATTGCAGTTTACAGACAGCCTCTGCTGCGGCTGCTTTTACACTTAGAATAACTGAGCAGATGGGATTTCGAAAGTTCACTTCAAAGGTTGAAATGTTTGATGGTTGTTATAATGAGAGGATTTGCGGTTACACAGGGATTCACATGACACCATTAAAAGCTTAAACTTAAAAAAATGAGAGATCCATACTTTTTCAGTATATTAAAGGTTCACTGGATGGAAAATAGATTTTTACTGTAGCTTACAAAAATCACACCACCACTCACAATGGGGTGACTGATGTATTAATTCAGGAGGTATGAAAAATATCAAATGAATTTTCAAATAGTATGTGCCAGGACACCCAGCAATTTTCATCTTTTCCTTTTTCGAGAGCAAGCCACCAGTCAAATACTTGGTGCTGATGGTTGTCTCAAACAGACACAAAGGATGCATGCTATTTTTGTAGGAATGCGCTGAAATCCTCCCACAGCATTTACCTTAAATCTTCACCTTAAGATCTGCAAGTGCTGTACATGAAGCCATTTGCATCTTATCAACATAGAAAAATGTCCCATTCAACCATTCCTATTTTTAGGACAATTTCAGAGAGTTATGGCTATGAATATACAAGATATGTTGGGTTTTTTTTTTTTTTTTTTGAATGGCCATCAAAAAAGATAAAGTCTCTGACTTTCTGCTGCCTATATATAAGATTCATTGTAATACCATGCGAGATATTTTTTTGGCAATAACTCCCAAAGCTAAATGTGAAGATCAATACCAAATCACCTCTGTGGATCTAAAATGTTGAGCTATCTTCAGACCAGAAGCAGAGTAAACTTTTTAGTGCATGCACTTAGTTTATAACTACTCTTGAAAGCATTGTATATAATTACATGTTTATTTCCACATTATAAAACTAAACATTAATTCTGTTTTATTATCAGTAAGTTACATAACCTTTTAACTCACCTGTATTGTCAGATTACGTTATATGTTGAAGATGTATGTTTTCACTTCATATTTTTTCTAAATAGTGTAACAATTGTTGCTTTAAAGACACTTTAAAGTAATTATTGTTATTATTCCTTGAGAATTCAGATTTGGTGTATGTGGTGACACCCATGGTTATTGTGGTAACAGCAAATGCAGTTTTTTACTACAGCAAAGTGGTGCAGTAATTAGTGACAAATACAATTTCCTGTGATGTTTGAATGCATTTATTGTGAAGCAGTGGCAGTAGGAATTCTTGGATTTACATTAGCAGTACATTACATTGATTACAGTTCTGGCATAGTGTTAGATGAGTGAACAGTAAACCATGAAGCTGATGTCAATGAGATAAGATTAAAAGCAGTATAACAATGGACTGTATGCATGTTTCCATAAATCCCTCCAGCACATGAATTTGACTGCTTGAATCCAGAGCAGGTTTGGCGGTCTCCAAAATGAACCTAAAAATGAAAACTGCCACATAGAGAGGCAATTACAGACTGCAATTACATTCAGTCACTGTTGGAAGAAGAAAAAACACACCATGAAAAGTTTAAATGCCTAAATTGAAAATGTTACAGAGAAACATGCTTGCAACAATGAATCCTTTCAAAGTGAAATTCTTCCTGTTCAAAAGAATCTCTGTAATACTGTAAGATTGAACTAGCACATATAATAGAGAGCATGATGGAGAGTGAGACTTAGCATACAGTATTTTCCTGTTATTGAAATACCCAGAAAGTGTAAAATTGACACCTAGACTTGCACACAAATGCTATCAAACACACAAACACCCTGTGAATGAAACCTCTTCAGCACAAGGTTAGTTACATAAGCATGGTTTTCACACATTTTAAATGATGTTTGACTGCGAATCACATCCTTACGTTATAATGGTTCCATGTCTTAACCATTTCACTTGCCTCCGTGGAAACATTGTCTAACTGGCAGGATGGATTTAGTTCTTTTCATTGCTCAGGTGTTTCTCGCTTAAAATAAGATGACAGTTCGGTACGCTCAGGTTCTATTTCAGAAAGCTCTTCTGAAACAGCCTTTGTGGAAGCTTGCTGTGTATCTCTGCCAACCACTTGAGGCAGAGGAGAGAGGCACACAGAGGGCAGCTCATGTAAAAAGGGACTGTGTTGACCTTAACACACCCACAAGGGAGCTTAAACACTCCGGCTAAATGAAGGCGCCGTCAGATAGGCATTAAATGGGAATACAGCAAGTCCTTTTCCAACTCAGTATCCCCCTGAGCCATGCTGCAATCAGTGTGTGTTCCTCAGTTACTGCTCCATATCCACAAACACCTTCACTTGCGCTTGCATGACATACTGCAGACGCACACACATATGCAAATAGTACATCCTGCTATCTCTCTTTCACACATTAGCAAACATGACAGCTACCTTCCCTTTATTTTTGCTTTTTCTCCCATATCTTCTATACCTTATATCAGCAGGGACATGCTCAAATAGTTTGAGGGGCGTGGTTCAATTTGTAGCAATAAAAAAGTACCGTCTTCTCTGCTGTACTGTACTCACACCTCATTCAGGAGCTATATGTAAAAAATATATATATATATCATAAAAATGCATACATCAGACTATATACACAATTTTCTGGGGCACTCAAACTGAATCTGATACAACTAGAAATGAAAATAGAGACAGAATCTTATATACAGCATTATTCTTTTCTTTGTCGTGTGTGTGTGTGTGTATGTGTGTGTTTGTGAATGTTAACTGTGTATGTATGTGAATGTTAACTACTGGTTTTAGCACAAGCACATGCTCACAGGCTCCTCAGCTGTACCCAGAGAGGACGCTGTCAGATGCTACAACCTTGAGACTTTAACCTCCAAAGCACTCTGTTCTCCTGTGGTTAGATCTCTAGGGTGACCACTTAACCTACATCTTGTCCTCTGGGACCACATGACATTTCAGAGACTGTGCCAACACCCACAGTAACCAGTCATTTCCATGAACCTTTTCTGACCCAAAGTGCTTAAGGGCTTTGCAGCAGAAACAGAAACTATGATTTAAAAGAATGACAATACCAGATGCACAAAAACACTTTCCAAAGCCACTGAAGATGATCAAACAGACTAAACAAAACAAAAGATTCCCGATAGTGTACAGAAAATACTTTTCAATGACATACACATTTTATCAAATGTGCAGACTTTGTGGAGTTACTGGAAAAGTAAACATTCACTAACTGTAGCAATTGTCTGATGACAGACTAAGATGTGGTTTACATCCATACAGTCCAGCGGTTGCCTTTTTTAGCTGGCTTTGCATCATCCCTTCAAAACATAGTGGCACTTTTTTCACACTTTCTTTCTCATTTCTGTTGTCGACTTTTGTTGGAAACTCTCTCTTTAGAAAAGCTGCCTCTGCGTCATGTTGTCTCTCAGAGGTACCTTTTTCATCCAGAATTCGTTATTATTCTATTTTCAAAGTAGCTCACGTTGTCCTGTCCTAACAGATTTGTATTATTTAGGAAGCAAAATGCAGCCATTGTAAAGGTAGCTATTGCTGGGTTTGCCTAGCCTGCATACAAAAGACTTTGATGTTAAAGCATCACTCCCCACACACAGTGCTCAGCGATGAGTCAGTTATCCTGAGATTGCGCCATTTTCCCTCACACGTAGGTGCATATTGTACATCCACACCTTTCATTTGCCTGTTGTATATAACCATGGCTCCATCATTTCATGCAGTTTCAGTGCAGGGGTGGAACAAGTGGATGTCCTCTTTAGATACACATGCTGTTTTATCAAGTTTAAATTTGCAACAAAGAGACATTTGTCAAGACTTAGGAGGAACAAACCAATGGGCCCTCATTAAATTTCCTGTGGTGGTCACAGTTCCTCCTAAAGCACATTTGAGGGTGATGCCTTGCAGTGAGTGTTTGTGCAGTGACTAGTTATAACACTGTACAATAACACAGTAGTTTCAGTTGGAACAAAGACCGTATGATAATACCATATTAGCTTTTTCAATTTCTCTCTGGAATTTAACAGAACTGGTTCAAATGTTTTGTTTGACACAAATTATGATTGACAATAGATGGATTATAGGAAGCTTTATAGGAACTCATATGTATAGAAATAGTGTTACCTTGAAAAGAAGATGAAAAACCACACCTAGTGCACTTTTACCTAAGGGAAATCAAGTTTCTTGAATAGTATTTGATCACAAATTTAAATAAAAATATTATACCCCATGTAATCAGGTCAGTGCCAAAGACAATGACAGCGACTACACCAGTGTGTCTCTGTATATTTATTTTTCTTATACATAAAAATGAAAAGAATAAGAATTCCCTCAGGCCATCGCTCAATCAAATATCTGGC
Source organism: Lates calcarifer (assembly GCF_001640805.2). Taxonomy (NCBI): domain Eukaryota; kingdom Metazoa; phylum Chordata; class Actinopteri; family Centropomidae; genus Lates; species Lates calcarifer. Next base: position 11,859,237 of record NC_066843.1, on the reverse strand, counting down.
ATTCAATACTTTCATTTCATATCTCCCTGAAGCCCACACATCCACATAATACCTTCATCTCACACAACACAGTCTCATTATTTATACAGTACCTGTCTGGGAAAGAATATTGGAGATCGGAGTAAATAAGCCGCGCAGTGTGTGTGTCTAGAGGCGGGCAGCACATGAGCATTTACTTTAAAATGCCTCTGTGGAGGACAGCTGCCAGGAAGTGAAAGCAAATCAGTAATGGCCTCCATAACAGGAAATCCATCCCCGATACCTGACATTTACACCATGGAGGACAGATGCTTCTCATCGCCTCTCTGTCTGTCGCCCCATTCCCCCCTCACAACCAAACACGGATGTGTTTTGTCTTTCTCACCATGGAGCTAAATTGTCCTTTAACATCAAGGACCTTGCGCTATGTGTGCAAATATTCAATGCAGTGTTTGTCAGGTTAACCTTGCTTAACACTTGCCTGAATAAAAATCAATTCAGAGCCTTTGTATAAATCACACTCAATATTCTATCACATTTGGAGGCACGGTGCAAAGGGCAACGCATCCTTTGTCAACTTAGATTTCACTGCTTTCTTAGAACTTAGAAAAAACATTGGCAGACATCCACAGCCATGTCCACAGTGTTTTTAGTTTTCACCCTGTTGTTTCCATCTCAATATAGTGCCTACTTCTCTATTTTTGTCAAAGAATTGTATCCAACCAAACTGTTCTAGATGCTGTTGACTCACTGTTATTAAATTATAAGAGTAGGGGGGCATTGTCACTTTCAGACAAATTAAGATATTCACTTGGTTTCAAGTATAATGAATATCATACCAGGCTAGTACGACATATTACTAAAAACTCATTATTACTGGTTGAAATTCCCAAATAATGTCTGTTTTTAACAGTTTTAACAGTGTGCACAGTGTGCTATATATCATTCTCACTATAAAGAATGAATACAATTTTGCGGAGGACGAGCTTGTCTCTGTTCCCTCACTGAGGCTGCTGCTGAAGCCACTCAGGGGGTTTGTTGCAGAAAGCAGCTCCTCATTGTGTGTTGTCTCTGTCGTCTGTTGGAATGCTTTGATTTCAATTGTTCCTCATTAGTGCTTGCATTCGGCAGAAATTGTGTTGGCTATGAAATATTCAACAGTTCCAATGCTATTTGAAACTGCCTCTTCTGGATCAACACAGCAGTTTCTCTTTGGATCTAAACAAGTTTTGGGGGCATATTTCACTGTTTATTTTTGAGCGCTCAAAGTTTGTGTGTTGTTTTTGTTTTTGGCGATATCATGAACCAAGCTGCTGCTGCTCTCTGAGGGTATGAATCAGTCACAGTGAATGCAAACCTCAATTTGTAACAGCCTCAATGCAACAAGAAAGCCAAGATCCCGTGGTGCTGTAAAATCTGATTGAGTTCAGATTTACACTAAGTTGACAAATGTCTCTCACATCTGATCACAAAAAAGCTGTAGTGTCTAATTAAGAAAAATACACTTTATGTGACCCGAGGAAATAAAGACCCATTCAGTTTTTCTAACACAACATTTTGAAATTCAAACCACGCCTTTGCTGATTTATTCATTCAGTTTAAAACCTCATAAAGGAAAGATCTAACATACAACCGATACATGCCAAATCAGATAGAGCCACTGAGAAAAGAAGATAAGCATATTACAGTTTTTTTCATTATTAAAACTGGGCAATACATGCCATGTAAATGGCCGAGATAATTCATCCAAATGACATTTCCTTGATTTGAATTCCAAAAGCGGCTCTGTGTAAGCAGAACAATCTTGTATTGGCTAATATTAATGTTTTATTAGCTGCCTGAGCTTTGTTCTGACTATGAATGGACATTATCTTGTCATATGAAAAGAATCACTGCTAAGCCCAGAATGAAGTTAGTACCATTGGTATTCAGCTTGTTAAGCTCATATTCTGTTTAAAACCAGTCTTTAGGTTCACAGTTTCCTTATTCTGGAAAGCCATTTTCATATTAATGAATAGAAGCTGTAGCAAATAGCTGGAGAATGTATGGGCAGTATGTATTTTGGCGTACATGCAAATGGACTTTTAGAATGAATCAGATTATATTGTGGAGTTATCATATTCCACTCCAGGCGGTTATAGTAATTAAAGGTAGTATATGCACTTGTGCTCTTGATAAGAAATGAGGCAGGAGTGAGTCTGCAGCACTGGAGGAGCACTTTTTAAACTTCAAGCGTACACTTAAAGAAATGAAACCACAGAAGCGTAACCTAACCACCAGCCATTTTAACATAACCTTTAGAGGTTAATGCATCAAGAAACCTGCAATGCTCTCACATATTTTGATATTTTTATAGGGAAAAAGTTGCACTGTGAGAGGAACAAGATGTGATAATGCAGCAAGTGCTCCACTTAACCCTCTTTTTTCCTCTATCACCAGGTTTTGTGATTCACATTTTCATAATTCAAAGAGCATTCAGATAGTTTTTAGACTTGTGGGATGTTGAAAGCATCCTCTTAAAAAAGCCTTACAGTATCTTTTGTATGGGCTGTCTATGAAATAAATGCTTTCTGGGCCACAGGAGAGCCAACATCAGCCGCTATTGGAAACTGACAGTAACTCTGAGGGCTTGGGTATTGTTTGCAGCCTTCATACAAGGCTGTACCCACATTTTCATATAAACTAGTTCAATACTTCTTCCTCACTAAGTGTTTTGGGAAAACTTGTGAATACACAGACATCAGAACATCAAACTTAACAAGAGGGAGCACAAAATCCATGCTGCTAATTAATGAAATAACTCTGAAACCAGACTTGATAGTTGATAATGTTAGAACAGACTGGTAGAAACTAATACTTGAGGGTACTGTGGCTCAGGTGGTGAATCAGGATCCTCCTCTTAAGTGTCCTTGAGCAAGATGTTGAACCTCAAATGGCTCCAGTTGAGCATGCTAGTATGTGTAGGTGCATTCCTATCTTACAGAAATTATGTTTATGCACTACTTATTTCTTGTCCAATGTAGTATATTTTAAAGGATCTGGATTTTTGACAGTGATAATGCTGCAATTTTCCTACAAATGTACTGTATTTGCTGTTGTAAATTTATAGTATGTAGATGTTGGGCATTGCAAAGCACATTATACTAAAAAAAGCACAAGTTAAAAAATTCTTATAAGTTCAGTTCATTTTTTATGTTGATTAATTAGTATTTAGTGTCTGAGAATCTGCATATTAAGCATTTCTCAATTTCCAACAGACTACCAATAAACTCTGAATTGGGTGCTAAAAGGCCTATTAAAATCATTTAATAATTATTGAATTATTGAAGACCTGAAGGTCATGTTAACTGGTGACTCTAAACTGCTCTTAGATCTGAATGTGAGTGTGAATGGTTGTTTAGGCCCATATATGAGCTCTGTCCAGGGTGTACCCCGCCTCTTGCCCAATGTCAACTAGGATTGGCTTCAGCTCCATCACGACACTTATAATCAGTATAGATAATGGATGAATGCTTCCCTGATTTGTTCTTCAATCATTTTTCAGTAACTCAGGATTTTGTGCAATTTTATTGTATTGTTTTGCCAAATGTTAGAATATGTACAGTGTGTATTGGAGTCTAAAGTAAACTCCTTCACAGTTGAGTGCATCTCCTTTAGGTTTTGTAAATATAATAAACACACAAAGAGACACTTTTCCAGCCTAATTCCCCCAGCGCCAACAGAGAGTGCACCGATCACATCCTACATTTAAATGCAGCCAGACACAAAGCTCCACTGCTCACCAGTCTGTCCCCAGCCACCTCCTGGCAATTAGGACTACAAACGTATGACAGACAGAGTGCTGTGCTGCTAATAGGGTTCTGTTGACCACCAGCTCTTTTTGTAGCATCTAAAGCAAAACAAACTTTGAATCTCATCTTGGCATCTGTCCCCTTGCTCTTGCTCTCTTCTTCGCTCTCACACAGAGTCAAAATGAGATTGATAATATCAGAGACTGAATGCTCAAATTATCTTCTTTTGTACAGACTGCAAAAGAGGTTAACAATGTCTGACCCTTCAGCAGGAAGTAATCATCATAGGGGTGATATGTGAGAACAAGTCAATCAAAATGTGAGAAAGCTGTGAAAATGTGATGACAAGAATATTCTGTAGTGGGCAAAGTCTGTCTTTTTGTTTTTCTCTCTTAAGTGTTTAAATCTGAATATCTTGTTTTTATTTGATATCAAGGTCACAAGCCCTTGCTCTTCATAAAACATCTGTAAAAGATGTTTTATGGCCATGAACTCTTTCAAAAGGATGCATTCAACAAAGACAATGAAAAGTTTAACTGCTCGTTACTCAATTGATGCTAAAACTGCTAACACACTGATCTCTGTGGTATGAATTATTTACAGTACATGCAACACTTCAAAATCTGTCAGAGCAGTAGGGTCCCAAGCACAGCTTGGATTCAACCCCCCCTGGGTGTTTAATCTTAAATGGGCACCAAACAACCACACCCTACCTCTGCTGTGAGTACAACCACCAAAACACAAACACACGCTCACATAAACATGTGAAAGCAAGCACACCCACGTGCTGTTACTGGTTAAAATTTGCACCTTATGAAGCCACCATATCTCTAAAATAGCATTATGATTAAGACCTGTCAATCACACTGAAACTAACATTCACATTCATAAGTCTACTTGGTAGACTTGGTAAAGCTCCAACTAAGACAAAAAAAAGGTACTAAAAGAAAAGTTAAAGTAACATTAGAGAATGGTTGTCTATATATGTTGGCCCTGCGATGGCCTGGCGATCCATACAGGGTGTACCCTGCCTCTCGCCCAATGTCAGCTGGGATAGGCTCCAGCTAGCACCCATTAGAAGGACTTATTCTGGCAGCTTTAATCAAACTCACAGAGAATCATCACCTGCAGCCCAGCACTGCGTTTTAGCGTCTTAGCACCTCGTGGTTTTGGTTTTCTGGCCCTATTTTGGTTCAGTCTCACCACTGCTCAGCCAAAAAATTATAATAAAAAATACTGTACACTACCTTCAGATCCAGATATTTAACACAAAGTTTGCTGGTGAACAAAGTTGAGCATTTGGCAGCTAAAAAACTGATTTCTTTCAGGATTCGTTGGACCAAAAACAGAGCTAAAAGGAGAGTGAATAATGCACTTCATAGTGTATCTGCTGGATGTATAAACAGGCAACTGTATGCAAACAAGTTTGAAACTTTTTTTGTTAATATTATTTCATTGTGATTGTTTTAAGCCAATAGTGCTCAAAGTATATACCTTATTTTGTTCTACTGGACGGCCATTTGAACCAGCATTAACCACTAGCTAGTAACTAGTAGCTTACTCATTTTTATTTTCGCTTACATATTTTCCAGACAATAGCATACTTTTGTGCTCAAAGGTTTAATGTGCTGTTGAAGTGAGACACATTTCTTGGTCATTAGGGCTTATACATACAGTATTTGAGTGTTCTTGCAGTAATCATCAGTTGCTGTATATTACAACAGTCTGTGCCCTTTGAGGAGTTCTTATTGTATATGTCAGTAATGACATCCCTCAGATTACAATGCAGAAGAGAGGCAGCGAGTTATTTATATAGGTCCCTAAGTGGTGTACTTGCGAGTTGCTCTGGCGGAAACTGACTTGTTCTGACAGCCTCTTAATATGGCAACGCTCAGACATCAGGGAATGGACTGACCATGTAACAACAGGACCACGCTGCCAGCAAGAACTCCAGCTCCCTTTTATCCCTTTCCCTCTTTCACTCAGTCATTTTCTCCCAGGCTCTCTTTTTCATTTTTCTGTTGTTGTTGTTGTTGCTGTATTTCTCTTATTTTACAAGCATGTAATAAAGTCTGTGTACTAGAGGCATGACTAGATGTAGAGAGAGGAGAAGAAAGATTATTAGCAACATTCTGCATTTTCTCTGGCATTCCTTCCCATCTTTCTTTCAGGCCCAATGTAATGCCATAAAATGTCAGACTAAGCACATCAGTCCCAAAAGTATACGCCCCTGGAGGGAATGCCTCACCTTGTCTTTCAAGGCTACACCAGTTATGATTGACAGGTCAACACTATTCCCTGTCCCAACAGACAGTGGGTGACACATTGAGTGCAGAGAGACATTCATAAATAAAACCTGGGCATCATGACAGTAAACGTTTGTTGTGCACATCACAACAGCTTTTTCATACAGCAACTTTTACATTTCTGATGTAGATTCATCACATCAGCTCTCTCAGATCTGTTACCAGTTTTATTTGGGCTCCAGCAATGGTTTACGTCAATGGGTCATTTATAACTATTATCAAACTGTGGCAGGTGAGATAGAAGAGGCAGCCAAAAATAATGCAAAAATTTAAATATAGATACCAAAGTAAACTCAAATGTGCTCAAGCTGATGGGATCATTTGATAAATATTTTATACTGCCATGGTATTACCTTATTTTGTCTTTCACAGCGCTTGTCAAATCTACATTCTGCTTTTTTTTTTTATTTACAGCATTTTTAGAGGTCGCCTTCTCAGAAGCAGTATTAATTTCAGGACCTCTCTGCGTCGCTGTTCTTACTTCAGTGTATGTGTGGTGGGCCATGCGTGGAGCACCCCATTTCTTTTCTGCTGCAGGAGCCTCCAGATGAGCTGTCGCCTCCAATGCTATCAGAAATAGATGGCAGAATCGATGGGATTGGTGCACCGAGCAAAGGCCCACTCAAATTCAATTTCAAAGTACAGAAAGGCCCTAATTCCTAAGTTGCTACCTCACCATCTGAGTTGAGATGAGCAGGGAATGAATTTTGACAATGTCATCTGCAAAACATGGTGTAGTATACAGCACATACAGGCCTTATTTCATGCAAAATGTTGGCGTCTCATGTTAGTGTAATTATTCTCTGTCAGTATTTTCAAAACATTTACAGGCTTTTCAATCAGGAGAAAGATTTGCAGTTAAATCACTGTTCCCAGAGTGTTGATAGCGCCAAGAAAACATATTGAAGTACCATTGTATGGAATTTAAGAACGTCTTACTGAACCCATCAGCACCTGACTGCTTTCACTGTGTCCTATGTCACATCTGAATGGAAATGAATTGCCTCTCTTTGGAGGAAGAAAATTACCCAGAAAAAAACTGTTGTACATGTTAAGTGTTAGTGAAGGACGGGGTGACCACTTCCCACCTGAAACACAATACACTGTCATCACTAAGAGAACCACTTGACCTTTTTTACCTTTGACCTTTTTTACGTGCTGAAGCTGAAAACAATGACGTCTTAAGCACCGCTCATTATGAGTGATTAATATTTTTCATCAACACAAGGTCACTGGGGGTCTAATAAACAGCCTCCTGAACAGCGCTGTTGTCGCACCTGCCTTCATGTATCTCCTGCAGCTCTTTCCACTCTACTATCTTGCATCAAAAAATAACTTTGTGCTTGTTTTTATATAAACTGTGTTAATAAAGGTTTAATCAAAGAGGCATTTTCTCCACATGTTCTGGGCACTGTGATCATCGACTAAGCGGGCTAAGCGCTGCGGCAGAAACCGAGAGGAACCCTGTTCATTAGCTTTAGTTAACAGTGGAAGCTGGGGGTCAAAGGTCGTGTTGGTATGCATTGAATCAATTACACTTACAGCTGATTATGTCATGAGCAGTTACTGGTGACCCATGAAATGAGATTTAGCGTTTTGGCTGCCTAATGAGCTAAGCTAATGCATTTGACCATTTGGCTCAATGTGTTGGTGGAGATTTATCATTTACCTTTATTGATCAGGATTATGTGTGTGTTGGCTAATGTTTCAAATTGGATATTTTGGATATTATTTGATATTAATTGGATATTAAGTTGTCTGTAGCCACAGATCCTTGTTCCCCCTCCTCTTAGGAAACATTTTGATGTTCTCTAAACTCTCCGTCACCATCACTTTGAAATTCAGGGTGAGATAGACAGATAGAAAGATTGAACTAATGTTTTTGTCCTATTTAAATTGCTCTCTATAGCTGTATGCTCAAGTCCTATGAAAACAGGCATTTAGACAAACAAACGTGAGTCTTGCTGATGCTGAACTCTCATTCCCTGCAAATATCACAAAGGGGCTCCTGCCAAAGGAAATTAGCCAGATGCAGAGATCAGACTGGATACAAAGTGTAGTCTTTTTTCCAAATGTCAATGGCTCCAGATCCATGGAGGGAAGTCATTATCCTTAAGCAGATAGTGCTCATTGTATGCCGATTAATACTTGGCAAACCAGCAGCCCATTAGGTGGTGGAAAAATAGTGATGAACTAAAACCTATACACACACACAACATACTCCTCTATATAAAGTGGATTTAAAAAACAAAAAACAAAAAAAAACCCTTATTGTTTATAATCATAATGTCTCAGACTTCTCCCCCAGATTTTAGGCTGTTCCTCTTTGGATTGGAGGTGTAGCAGCAGTTCCAGGCAATGTAAAAACTAGAAGTATAATGATAAAATAGTTCTCATCATTCAAAAAAGCAGATGGCACAGTCAATACCTGTCACTTAAACAATGGCGCAGTAAGTGTGCCACTGAAACTCTTGAAGGGTATGGCGCAGTACATTTCATCTAGTGGTCATTAGACTTGCAAACAATGTGCTTGTTTATCATAATAGCTAAGGATGCCCCGGTCAGACAAGCTTGTTTATTTCTCCTTGTCTTTGGCTGAGTGTCCTCACTTGATAAATATCCCATTAACTCTTCTGTTCCACTTAGCAGTCTGGCCATGTGGGACTCCCGTTAGGCCACACACACACACACAGTTTAATGTGCTCATGTTCATCTAAATGTTCACGTCAACCCATGAACACACAGGGCAGTCACACACAAAAATATCGCTACCCATCTTTCTCTGTCTCAGCCGCACACACAGGACCATACATGCAGCCTCTTGATATACTGTATATTTTGGACGTCCACTGGGTCTGCCTGGGCATCTACTTTACAGGGTTGTGTCACACCTCCCTGCAGGCAAGTCTGTCTCATATTGCCAGGTCTTTCTCTCCCCCTCACAAATCCCAGTAACTATCCCCTGCCAATGCCCTTTTGTTTGCTAAGCAACTTAACAGAATATTTAAAAAACACAGAGTGTGTTCCACCCAGTGTCTCAGTGGTCATTTATCTTTCATGCTGCCCGTGGTTTAGAAATAAATGGAGAAATTAATTTAGTCTCTCTGTCATGAGAGCGCATCAAATTCGGCAGCAGCAGGCACGCTCAGCTCATTTACTGCGTCTTTCTCTGCTCCATTGTGTTTGAAGAAGATAGGGAGATCCCTGTAAGGAAGAGAGGAGGATTAGAAACCGTTTATTTATTCCGACAGAGAATGAATAAATAAAGGTGGAGGTCATAGAGGAAGTCAATATGACACTTCATAAAGAATGATAATGAGTGAGAGAGCGACATATGTTACGTAAGGTTTTGCATAAACCTTATGGGCGGTGGGGGTTTTACTTGGATGTTGGAATGAAGTCTGGGTGACTGTGGTCAGAATGAATGATCGTCCCCTGTTGCCAAACAGTAAACTCAGTGGGCTAACAGATACAGACACTGCTGAGGGCTGATGTTACCATCAGGCTTCTGTGTGTGAGTAAACAAGAATCGGCAAGAGCAGACTTGACCATATTCCACTGCATATGCACAATAACAAGAGCACATACAGGCATGTGTAAAAACAACAGCTGCTCATCTATCTATCTGTTAGCTCCAGTCATTACATTAGATTGCACTAACAATTCCATTCAAATGTCCATAAAATCATTTTTTAAACTCTTTTCAATATACAATGATCAATTAATTAAGGTTAATAAATGTTTAATGTCAGAGAACTAAAATCTGTGTGATAAGTCCACCCTTATTACCATTGTTAACTATCACATATTACAGTACTTATTCAATTAATTAGTTAATTATTAATACTCATCTGTTATTGCACCTGTATAATTTTCATCTCACTTCTTTGTCCCCTTTGGTGTCTTATTGTAAGAGCATTTATTAGCACCTTAATCAGATGCTTCCATTACACACAGTTTGAGTGTGAGGTCTTAGCTGCTCTGCTGAGGTTAGCTCAACTTGAATTTTGGCACCAGCTAAATATGGCATTCACGCTGTTGTAAATACAACCCTCAGACGCTTCTGTCTCACAAACACTCATTCAGATCTACATGTATCTTCAAATCACCCCGAACGGCGTCATGTGCTGGTTTCAAAATAACTCATATCAGGGTGTGCCATCAAGCAAATGACTATTTTACAGGATTGGGGTTGAGCTCTGCTTTGCTGAGAGAGTGCCACTTTAGTCCAGCCTGAGGATAAGTCCTGGTTGTCTATTTGTCCCTTATTTTCTCATTTTAACACACAGGCACACACAAATGCACACATTAGAAACAGCAGTTTTACAGTCATTTATTTACTTAATACGGCTATTCCGCAAAATATTTGCAGTTTGTGGCACGCTGCGCTGCCTGCTGTTTCATGAACAGTAAATGTTCTGTCCTATTTAATCAGAAGTCATCTTACTTTCTTTTTCTGTTGGTATTTCTGGGATAATATTTTTTACCAGCATGTAATCAGTTAACATAAAGTTGGATTGCTTGAAGCAATATGTTTTCTGTAGAGGCAAAGGCTGGAGGTTGGCAGCTAATGGAACAGTTGAAATGTGTGCTTGGGAAAAAAAAACACTGGCTAATATTGTATCCAAGAATCATTAAAGGGCAGTGGTAAGTTTGAACTCTCATTGCATACCACATGATCATGACTTCTGACTTCAGAGCCTCTTTTGAACCAAGTCAAGAGAATATGGCAGACGACAATGTTTAGTATTCTGAGGGTGTGCCGTGGCAGTGCCCTGCATAGATTCACACAGACACACACTGAGAGCACCAGTGAAAATAGAAATGGAAAAACACATATAGTCTCTTACATGTTGAGGGGATGATGATGAGAGGATGCACCTATAAGTTACTATTAGGGTTGCTAGATGTGCACATGTGAGGATGAATGTGACAGCTAAGGACATGTTTCAGCATTGCTTCCTTCCTTTGCTCATCACAGAGCCCACTGTTGCGTCAGTCCCCCTGTGTGGTAGTTTGGTCTGACAGATGTGGTCAGAATCCTCAGTAATAGCATTGATCTTCTGTGATCTGATAGCGTTTCCATTGGGCTGTCATTTGTGGGGCCATCTCGTCAGTAATGTGTCTTTTTGGGCGGAAATGCAGCAGATCATTAGACTTCACAGTGGGGGAGTCAGCAGAAGGTACTGCCACATTTCACTCTAATTAAAGTGAATTTTAAAGATTTTTCTTCATGTAACCAAGTAAAGCACAGCTGTCTTTCTGTGCTCCATCTCCCCAGGCTAGATGGGAAATGTAGTCTTTTCAGCAGGTTTTGGACCCAGAATAGTTCAACAGGTATGCACTGAGGGGGCAGCCAAATCAGATGTATTTTAACATAAATGAGATGGTGCACTGGCTTCTCTCAAAGTAAAGGAGCATACAGTATAAATCCATATGATAAGAGATCCAAAGAAAATCCATAAGTACAAATTACAAATCAATGCTTAAACACATCAAATATGTTTTTGTAGCCAACTTCAGTACAGTAAAGCAAAGTGATATTGATTACCTGTTGGCTGACTGGCCTTTGCCCCTGAATTCATTTTCCAGTAAGTTTTTCTTCTGCCCCTGAGACATCTCCTTGGTCCGTCTTTCATCAGCTGTAGGTAGAAGTAACAAACATGCATGCTTAAAATACAGTCAGCTCGACACCCTCTAGTGTGTTGTAAACTGCCAAAACCACACATAGATACAGGCACACAACCAGCACAGACACACTACATAAAGTTACTCCTCTCTGCACAGCACACACACGTCATTGCTCTAATTCAGTACAGTCTTGGGAGCATAAGATAAATTGAAGCCATTCTTCAACTTGCACAGGCAAGGTGTCTGAGAGAGTCAATAGTCTGCTAATTACATGGTGTTAGAAGTCCAGGTCTGGTACTGTGAGTTTGGCTGCAAGTCATTATTGGAGCCCCCATGTGCCACACATCTATTGGCATGCGGTCCTGACATGGGGATTAGTTCTGAGTGCCAGAGCGCCTGTGCGAACACTGGGGAGGTGTAGGTTACAAGACCACTCCACTCTGTGTTTGCAAAGAGGGAAAATGTAATTGTGCTGAGAGGCTGTCATGGTCTACCAGAGGTGGAGTACACCAAAGTGCCTTCATGTGCGCATCCACTCATACTGGGATTGGTGTGTGGTGGGGGTGGTGGGGTTGGAAGATGTTTCACCTTGGGAATAATCTTGAGTGTGCAATCACAAAGTAGTAACAAATTATTACAGGTAACTTTAAATTTACATTAACCAAGTTATTAATTAAAAAAAAAAAAAACAACCACTAAAAGGAAAAGCAAATATTCAAGTCTTCCAGTACTTTCCTAAAGCATTCAGATTCATACTTAATTGTCCCCAAGGGGAAATTTGTTTTCAGTCTGTACACACATTTAACAAATAACATTCAACACAGAAAAACACAACCAACCTTTTCAAAAGTATAACCATTTTCTCAAAGTCCTGTTAGTTTTAGGGACAAAATGGCTGGTTTAGGTTTAGGGAATGATCATGGCTTGGGTTAAAATCACTCCTTCATTTAGCTTAGAGGACCTTTGTCATCATGGTTACAATAATAACCACTTGGCTAAAGTTAAGGGGAAATCTGTGGTCATGGTTAAAAGAAACCAATATTAACTGTTGGGAAAAGGGAAACCAACAGCTGTCTCCCCAACTATGTGTCCAAGAAATTATGTTGCTATACAACCAAACTGTTTCCCCAGTTACGTCTCGGTGACTACGTAATCGCTGGCAGTGTTACGTTCAGAGGCAAGATTTTCTTTTGAATGAATAAAGCACTACATTTGTTAATGGCAGAGAAGGCACCAGGAGGTAATTGGGTTGGATGGTGTTTGCATAACGTAGAGACCGAGGTTTGCATCCAGAGTCCCATCTGTAATCAAGTTTAGGCAACTAAAACACTTCGGTTTAAGTTGTGGAAAGATTGAGGTTTTTGCCAAGAGTAAATAAAAATGTTGCATCTGAAGTAACAATGAATTTCTTCTCTATTAAACCAGACCATGATCTATCCCTAACATTCACCAAGTGCTTTGCACAAGTGCCTAAACATGTAGGTTTAATAGTGCTGTAGATACTACAAGTGGATATTATACTGCAAGACTGGAAAACTCACTTCTGTTAATAGCAAATGCAATCCAGTCACAATTACACAATTACATAACTGTTGGAAATTAGTCATATATAAATTTCCATTTCCGGGAAACAGGGTTTCTTTGGACTTTGTGGATACACAACAGCATGACACTCCTGACAGAGGGGAGTCATAATTCCCATGGCCACTTGAGCACGTTGTCAGTTGAATGAACTATTGTTTGGGGGAATTCGCTGAAATGCTTGCTTTTCTTGGGACAACAGTCTGACAGTCTAAAATCCATGCATTCATTGTTTTTCATCATCATCTAAAGCTGAAAATGTTTTTGATCATATTGACTACTCTTACCAAGGCTGACAATCAAGTGAGGATATTCAAGGTCACTGTAGTGTGTTTTATCTTTGTCTTACAATGACCCAAAATGGTTTGACCGTTACATTTTGTTTTCAACTGTCAGCTGCCAAGAAATGTTGTACTCCACAGGCCTTTGTTGGTTACATTGGGTAGACTGGCGATCATATTGTCTCAAGTCATCAATCAGCCACCATATGATCAATCACATGTCAGCTACACCTTAGCGGCTATCGCCTTATTGGATCATCTATCACATATAATTGCATGCTGTGTTTGTGAGCTGTAGTCCATGAATTATCTGCTAAAAGTCCTCCAATATGTGACAGAAAGAGACAAAACTCTTCACAGATAGAGACAAAATGGAGGATTTCAGGTGCTTTTGAAGGTAACAAGGATGACATTTACCGATACAGATGTAGACATCTGTGCTCTAAACCTGTAGTAAATCCTTTCCAAGTGCTGATAGATACAAGTGAAATGATTCGAGAGAGAAAAAAAAAATACACCTACAAAAAAATCAGAAAGCAGGAGTGGGATGGAGTGGGGGAGTCAGGTGGGTTAGGTGTGGGTTAAACTCATGTACACGGCCCCAGAGAGAAGAGGAGGGGGAGGAGAGTGGGAGGACTAATTGTCTTTGTAGAGGCTCATAAAGTGTAGGGTCATTAGTGTTAATCATGCTGTGCTGTCACCTAGGCAGCTGTGATTATCTGACTTCTATTGTTGCCGCTGCTATCATCCTCCTCACACTGTAAGTGCTCTGTCTCTTTGTTCCCCTGTGTGCCTGGACATCTCTCCTTTTCACCTGTGTCTGTCTGGCTGTCTTTGTTGTTTTTAGACTATTAAGTGAACGCTTTCTCACAACCTCACTTGCCATTGTCAATTTGTCAGCTCTGTCTCTCTCTGTGTAATTACATTTCACCCCTAATGTCGACAGAAGTGCAGGGTATTTGCTAAACAATCGCACTGGTTGATCCGTCCACCACACTTTTAAGGTTTATGTTTGAGGTTGTCCATGCTCGCTTTAATCACCCAAAGCATTATGCATAACTAGTGAGGGAGACATGTGTCTACATTCATGTCAGTATTCACACAGTGTAATATGTATTTAAATGCCTCCATGACCACACTGACGTTTTGACGTCTATACCTAAGCTCTTAAATTCCTATCACAACCGTCTTCTCTAGCTGTATGACTGAAGTCCACCTGTCTCACATTTACATTTGAGCCAGTCATTATTTTACACACAGCCAACATTAAGCTATATAAATGGCAGATACTCATTCCCAGGGGGCCCGCCGTCATGCAGCAACTCCTGCTGCTGCTGCTTGCTTCTTTTCACCCAGCACCACCTCCTCAGATCTGCTTTTATGTACTCCCAATCAAGTGTAATGTGCGTGCAGCAGAGAGATTTAAAAGCAGAGTTTTTTCCATCAGAAACCAAGCTAAAAGTGTATTTTTTCTCTCTGGCAGCTTTCCCTTTCACCTCAGATTAATTCAACTGAAGGCAGAGAAGTGGGTTCCGGTCATATGTTGTTACTCAAGATACATTTGAGATTTAATCCTGATGCTAGTCGTGAGGTGAATCCATCTCTATAGGCCATTTGTCCCTACCTCAGATATGACCCATATGACCCATATGACCACACCATCGGCAGGCACCCCAGACCTTTGATGTCATGGTAACAATGATAAACACTCAGCTACAATTGTGGAACAATCACAGACTGGTTAGGTATAGACACAAAAACTACTTTAATTTAGATAAAGATCACTGTCTGGTTTAAAATAAGTATTTCCTTAAAGTTAGAGGACCTTCATCATCATGGCTACAATGTCAATAATACAATAATGTCGCTCTGTATACTACACCACCAGACTTCCTCCTTGCTACCATCGTAATTTATCTATTTACAGAGTGCCTAACAATCAAACGTATCTATGGGTTATAATAAGCTGCAGCACAGACAACATATGGGGGTGTTTTTTTACAGGTGGACAATCTCATATAGAGACAGTATAACATTATATGTCATCACCACTAAGTAAAAACTGTATGAATAATATAGTGTTACTGATACTACTGTTACTTAAAGAAAAACACAAGATTTGAGAACTTATCACCTTTCTGTAATTAAAAAATGTTATCCAACATATGGTTTTCTAATTTAACTAATGCTCCATAATGTGAACAAAATGTTGCTTAATTTTAGTAATGTAATATTAGATGTTGTTAAAATGTCCCATATGTTTTTGCTTTTTTTAAGTGAAAGAACAATCCAAATATTTTCCTTAATATACAAGCTTTTAATGCAATAGTGAAGAGGTAATAAAATCTTGTCTGAAATGGGCTCCAGAAAGATGAAATTAGCCTAATCCAATATGAGAGAATGAAAATGATAATCAGGTTTAATTCAAGGTAACAGACATAAAGGCAGAAGGATTTTATTCTCTGCATGTCTGAAAGTCTAAAAGAGGAACAGCATGATTGATAACCTTCGACTCCCTTTGGCAAACACACCTGATCCACAAATGTCTGCTCTGCTCCAGCAGCCTGACAGTTCTTTTTGTTCCTCTCCTCCAGCGAGTGAGCCATAAGCTGGAGACAATAGGTTTAATGGGATTATAAAGGGCATCAAAGGAGTTTCCATGGATCACAAAGCTCACAACAGATACACAGGGCGAGACAGTCAACATGGTGAGATAGGTTTCTGCTTCCTGTAACATTATGCTGACCGTCCATCTTGTCTGGTTGGGAGTAAGCAGCCTGGGGACCTGGGGACCTGTGTGGAGGGTCAGGAAGAGGGTCTGGGTCGATGTTCTGGGGCCCTGAACTGAAAACCCAATTATCCTAGCATTTCAGTCAGGCTTAATTAGGCTTGTCAGATGTGCAGCGGATTCATTATGTTTCTAATTAAGTCCCTATCAGCCCCATAGAAATAATGGCTTTATGGTACGTCAGAAACAAGCTGCACTACGCTGACATGATTGCAAAAACTATCCTTTGGCAATCTTGCCTGAGTGGGTGGTCACATGGAGGTTGTTGTTTCCTTCAAGAGAGGCTTTTTAGCAGGGGCGTTAATCTTGTGGGCTACTGGGGACTGAATGTAGTGTGGATTGAGATGGACACCTTTCTCTCGAACCAAGAGAAACTCAAGAGGATAAAATGTCTTAAAGCAGCAGAGTTGATGTTCATTTTCGACCTTTGTGTCTTATCTTGTCTAAAGTTTGTTTGTGGACTTAAAGCCTTTTTTTAATTGTATCTCACACAATATATGGATTTCATGATCATTTATGTCATAGTTATACTATACAGTTTGCATTGTGCACGTTGTACACAAAATACTCAAAAGCTATGAGTTGCAAAGCATAAAATACATATAAATTGCACATTTGAAAACATAAATTGTATGTTCTATAACACATTATTTGAGTTTTTCCATATTGGTTGTGCTACTGAACAGTAGACAGATGGAAACCTTAAAAGGGACTGAGATTGAAATATTTTCTTTTCTTATTTCACAAGCTATTTTGAAAGAAAATTAGCATTTTGATTTGAGAACCTCTTTAGAATGTGATATTCAGTGTGTGATACAACACAAAAATAATTCCTGAGTTGATTCAAGGATAAACAAAAACTAAGGAGGCTACACTCTGACCTTGAGAAAATGTTTCCAACCCTTTATTGTTGCTTTCAAAAACATGGACTTTTTCATGTGCATTCATACGCAAATGCATTCATACCACAACGGGAACGCCTCTGAAAAGATATAAAGCAATATCGGTAAACACACACTGCAAAACATGTCACGACCACTCAAACAAAGCAGTGTAGCTTTTGGGGCTTTTGGCCTTTATCTACCTCATGAATTCATGTGCTACTCAAGAGGAAACACATATACACACACACACACATGCACAGAGAGAGAGAGAGCTCTGAATTTGTTTAAAGATACGGCTACAAGCAAAACACAAGTTGTGGATGAGGAGCTACTAACTGAAGCTGATTTAAATATCTCTGAGGATGAGGCTTATCCTCCAGGGAGAAGAGAGGGCTCAAGTGGAGACAACATGTGGAAAACATCTGGAGTGCAAACAAAGGGAAGTGACATGTACAGTATCAACTAATGAAAAAAACATTTGAAAACCAACCACCATGCCATAGAGTCAACAAATTATGTAAACACAACATACGCTGTGGGTGGTTTCTTTTTTTTCCCTTCATTACTTTATTTGTTTTTAACAACAACTGCAGTCTGTATACATACACTTCATTGTGGTTTCCAGTCAAATAAAGGCGTGTTTTGTTGAAACATTAGTGTTGAAGTGATGAAACACCAGCTTCTGTGTAGCCACACCAAACAATGGACTGAATTTTTTGTGCTCAGCTAACAGAGCTGCAAGGGCGTTGTGGTTGGGCAGCAGTCTATGTTCTTTGTTTTTTTTCACTTGTGTCTCTTTAGTAATTTCATGGCTCTGTTGCAATGGGAAGTTGATTACAGTGCAATATAGCTGGCCCCTAAAAACCCTGGGTTTGATGTTAGTGGGAAGCAACCTTTTTGAGACAGACAAATTGTGTTGAGGCCATGCACTATTTTCTCCGGTAATCAAACTTATATTTTCCATGCAGTAGATTGAGTTATTATGAGCAACCTTCAGTTTTTCATAGTCATGTTTCTCTTTTGGTATTTCTAAAAGTAAAGGCATCATTGTGCCCATGTAAAAGAACTAGAACTAAATGAACTTTAGTGGTCGCAGTAACAGGCTTCAGGCCAAATATACTTTCCCCCTGGATGCTACATATTTGTGCTTTGGCACTGTGCACCTCCTGCCTACAAGTGTTCTCTTAACTGGACTCTCTTCTCAACCTGGTGGTAAAAAAATGCTGCTTTTTTACAAGAGGAGTTGATGTGACTGGCCATTACTGAAGTCCACCCAACTCCACCTCCTTGGCCACCCCCCACACACGTAACCCCCATTTGCTCACTCCTAGTCTCACCTAAGTAGAACCCATAGTCCTTGAGTGCTGTGTTCTGTTGTGTAGACCACTTTGGAGCCACCCAACATGTCAGAGAAAAATCAATATCAATATGGCTCTTGTGCTAGTGACCAGTGTTGCAAACAGGTTTCTAATGATATGGCCTTTTCTTTTATCAATGGTAGATCAATGGTACACAGTTATGACAGAAACTCCATTGTTTTTAATGCCCAGTGGATATTATGATAGAATATATTATTCAGTCACAGCATTATTGATCTACTATGAATTCATAAATTTTATTTTCTTTGCACAAGTCATAAGTTAAGCAGAGGAATGGTATGTCTGTATTTACACGGGAGCATTCATTCATATTTATGGATAACTAAAAAAAAAAAAAAAAGCAGGTGAACAAAATGTGATCAGCCTACAGTAAAGTATTTTAAGCATGGTCTGACATGATGATTGACAGGGTCTGTCGCACTTGAAGGCAATAGATCACTCAAGAGCCCTGCTTTACATTCTGTAAGAAGAGTCACTGTGCCTTTAATTGTAAATCCTTCTTGCAAGGCACTTAGCACTGTGTGTGTGTGTGCTTGAGTGTGTGCATGTGTGCATGTGTGTGCAGGTGTGTGCGCAGCTGGCGGGATTTTATTTTATCGTCCAGTGGAGCAGAAATATGGGAGCCAGTCGGAGAGCAATGCTGCTGGAAGACATTTAGAGGAGCTGTGCAAGCTCCTCTTGGGGATAATAGGTACTGGAAAGCAGGTGATTGCCTGGATAGCCCTAAACTGCACTTTGTTTGTCCCAGTTGAAAAAAAAAAGCTCTCTTCTTCAGTGACAGCACTTTGGAAATGGATGGACAAAAATAAGCTAATTCTGGGTTGTGTGGTATATACTTATGGGGACATTACCATGCACACAAACCACCAAAAACAGTAAGACAGAACCCAATGATAATCATATTTTTTTCTTTTACCTATTGTCAACTGTCTGAAATGTCACTCTTGGTAGGCGTGACAATAATTCAAGTGGAAAAAAGAGAGACTTTCTTTCTTGGATTCTCACTGTATATCCCTGGTCTTGACCAAAGAGAACATACTGTACGTTTGAAGTACTATATGGCTTTGACTGCTTAATAGTCCAGAGATAGTGGGTGAGAGCAGCTGTGTTATTTTTCATCTTTTTGACAGAGGGCTTAACACTTGGTTTTTGAGACAGTGTTTGAAGCTGTCAGTGTCAATGTACACTTAAGTTAGACAGGAATAGGGAACGCTGTCAGAGTGATTGAGTGGGTCGTCATGGGCTGTCACATTCTTGATAGGTCCAAAATACACTCAACTGATTACTGATTTCTTAACAAGCGATGTACATACATTTAGAGGAAAATATACTAATTCACATATATCAAAAACATTATTGCATATCTGATATGAAAAGAAAGCTGTTTACGACATTGTGAGATAACAGGAATTTTAGTAGATGATACATGCATACATATATCCAAACGATATCAGAATAGTAGGTGTTCTTATATTAACCAAGTAAGAATGGCAGGAATTTGAAGAACTCAACACTGAAACTAGAGCTGAATCTTGGATAGTGACTCAAGATCAACACTCCTTGACTTCTGCTTTGCATTTAGATGAAAATCGCTGATGACAATTGTTTTTTCCTTGGATCAACAATGCCTGTGTGACAGCTTTAACCAAAAAGTTGCTTGAGATGTTGAATCACTCCTCAAGGTTGGACAGCACTTCTCCAAAATCCAGTTTGTCTTAAGTTGAATATCAGACTTTGTGGGACTGAAAATAAAAAACAGGATGGCGTGTTTGGAATTTTGACTAAACCTGAGGAGCACATTGGATTATTGACGAATAGCATAATTTTCTATTTAATCTGATAATTAATTTTCTGCCAATCTGATAATAACTTTATAAACCCACCTGGTAGACTCAAGCTCTAATGGAAAACACATTATATAATACAACCAACATGGAAATGGCTTTATATTTGATCCAAGTACTTTGAATCAGAGAAAATATAATTTTTTCTAAAACACTACCAATGACTGAATATAGTGATAGAATGTAATTGTGCTGTATTCCTTTCTAGAACGAAATTGTGACACATACTTCCTAGAACATTTCTGTAATGTGTCACTTCCTAGAATGCAATTGTGATGTATTTCTTTCTTGAGTGTGATTGTGACATTCCTGTCTAGAATATGAATATATGACATGTTCCCTTCTGAGTGACACTGTGATGTGGTCACTGTGATGAGTGTCATGATGCGTTCCTTTCAAGAATGTGACTGTGTCATATTTCTATCTAGAATGTGATTGTGACATGTTCCCTTCTAGAATCTCACTGAGGTCCTCTCTAGAATGTCATTGTGTTTCTAGAATGTCACGACATGTTCCTTTCAAGAATGTGAACATGTCATATTTCTTTCGTGAATGAGATTGTGCCATTTTTACATCTAGAATGTGACTGTGACGCATTTCCCTCTAGAATGTGATTGTGATGTGTTCCTTTCTAGAATGTAGTTGTGATGGGTTCCCTTCTGGAGCATGATTGTGTTCTTTTCTAGAAAAGAAATGTGTTTGTGTTGTGTTGCTGATACATGTTTGGATCTTTCTTTGCTTGTGTATTTAGGGTGGCATACTCCTACAACTACAGCAGGTGTCTCTCCTTGTACTGACATGTATTTTTAATGCTGGATTCAGATAATCCCAAGGATTATCTGATTCCAATGATGTAATGATGCCCTCAAAGCTCACAACAAAATAAATCTTACAGATGGAAGGGTGCAAAATAAGTGAGGTTGTTTTTGATTTTTCTAAATCTACTATGGCCCCACAGTAACACATAGGCCATGCATCATTCATGACTATATGTAACACAGTTGGTTTTAGATTGCAAAATTAAAGACAAAAAATCCCCTCATGTTCAGTAGCTGAATGCTGGGGTTTTTGCTCTTTCCTAGAAAGAAAGAAAAAGCTAATTTCTACTGCAGCAGCCAAGTTGAAATTTACAATCTCTTGTAAGACCAGGGTTATGTTTCAGGTGAAAAGCACAGTCGTTTCTTTTCGGCATGTCACCGGCCCACATTGGCAATTTGTTGCAACCTTTCACTCGTGCTTGGGAAATCTCACCTCAGAATGCACAGAGGGTGTTTCTCATTTTTACTGGGCAGAAACCTGCCGGAGAGTGTTTGACATGTAAAGAAAAGAATCACATCTTCTAGGCAATGACCACAGTTAGCTCCCATCTGACACAAGCATTAAACAAATCACAAATACATTGGCCTCTCCAAGTGGACCATGCCAAGTTATGTTTTTTCAATAACAGGAATTTTGCAGCTCAACCTTGCTACACTTTCCTGTATTGATTCCTGAAACGGTGAGGGTCAAAATAAGTTTTCATTTCTTTAGCTCATGTATTGAAACTTGTCCACTACTAAGGCTAAATGACCTTCGTGTTGTGGAAACATCTGTATCTAAATATATAGGGTTCCAAAATGTTAATCAAATATCCTATTACACTATAGGGATTGGAGACAATACAGTAAATAGATAATAAATGAACACCTCCTTTCTTAAAAATCCCAAATAAACCCCACAAAATTGCTGTCAAAAAATATTTTTATGCAAAAGATTTAACCAATATTAGAATATTAATGCTTCAAAGCGCTGAAATGTTTGATTAGTGAAACACTGAAAATATGAAACAAATGGTGACATACTTTCAGGCAGTTATGACAGTGACCAGAGAAACTGAGATTCATCAAGCAAACACAGCTGCCTTTTACTCAAAAAATATGGAAAACAAACCATGTGCCATTTCATTTTACACCTCATTTAGCAGGCTAAGCAGATAACCCATTATTGCCTGGTGGCAGAGGACTAGCATGCCTCTGAATACAACTGCTGCTCGGATGGTGACAGAATTAGCACAGCTAAGTGTTTCACACTCCAAAGGTCAGGAGCTTGCAGTGATTGAATATTAGCTTGTGTAGCACAAATGAAATCAATTACCTTCATGCTTCATGAAGGGAGATGAGAATACAGAAAGGGAAGAGAAAGAAAAGTAAATCTGATGGAAAGGGACAGTCACTGTGGAATCCCAGCAGACTGACTGCTCCAATTCACAGCCACAATCATTCAGAGTCACATTCACCTGCTGGTCATTTTATCTTGTTACCATTGCAGTGCCACGTTCACACCGTTACATACACTGTGCTCTTACCTGTTCATTACATACAAAAACACAAACCTTTTCCATAACAAGATTTTTAACAAGAACTTGAAAAGGTTGCACCTGCTGTGGCTCACATTGCCCTTTTGTTGTTAACAAGGCCATCACATACTTCCTCTCTACTCACTGCCAGCTCTCTCCAGCTGTCTCTGTGCAGACTATTAGCCAGTAGCAGCGAGGGCCTTCCAAATCAAAGTGGTGATTTTTCAGTCTTTGATAGCATTGCCTCTCT
The DNA here is from genome assembly GCF_001640805.2 of Lates calcarifer. Taxonomy (NCBI): domain Eukaryota; kingdom Metazoa; phylum Chordata; class Actinopteri; family Centropomidae; genus Lates; species Lates calcarifer. Next base: position 11,836,188 of record NC_066843.1, on the reverse strand, counting down.
GTTAAAGCTGGATCTGTACTCTTACATTACAGTGTGGAGGAATCACAAGGTTCTCTGTAGCTCTGCCAAAGGTACTGCTGGACTAGGGGCTATAGTGATGGGTACCACAAGAGCTGTGAACAGTCAACTTGAGCTGCTCACATCTTCTACACGTTTTTGATGCCAGTAGAGATTGTTGGCATTGAAGAGATCAAACTGAAGTGGGAGCTTGTTAAAAAGGCTCAGTAAGCTGCTTCTTTCCAGTAACAACAATAATTTGTGGTCTGGCAAAGCTTTCGCTGTCCATTGCTTAGTGAGTGTAAAAACACCTTATTTGGGTGAACAATTAATACATCGCATGGGCTCACATCCATCTAGTTTTGCAGTGGTGCTACAACGATTTACAGTAAATCCTTGGCTGAACTATACATTGATTCCTATACCAGAGGCGTCTACAGGGGGACCACCGGGACACCTCAACAGAGAGGTATAAATCCGGCTTAAGTAACCCTCTGGTGAGGAGGCTGAATGTAGCCTATTTTGTCAGATTCACCCTTATGTCACATCACCTGTTCAAGTCCATCTTCCCAGTCTATGTGCTCTCTCTGCCCTCCTGCTCGAGTATACTCACTACATAGATGAAGAGAGTTTGAATGTTTTTGAAGTGCAGATTGTTTCACTTTTTCACTCTTAATAACCTTTTCCTAATAATAATGAATTGATTTTTTTTGATCAGTTATAATTTTTAACAGCCCCAACTGACTCTAAATTATGTATTCAAGTGATGCATGAATGCATTTAAAACTTAAAGCTCCTGATACAGTTCTTGGTACTGTGTTTGTAACCACAGCTGCATGACTTTATTTCATGCCAAGAATAAAAAACAGCATTTTATGGAGATGTAGATGTTTATTATGGGTGACATTTTCATCCACCAGCAGCAGTTGGGTTTTGCACACTTCAGTGGAGATCCAAATGATCATTTTAATGCTCATACAATGAAACCAGAACGCAAATTACAAATTGGGCAGAGCAAAACAAACAAAATGTAATGTGACATGGCGCTCAGTTATATTGATTCCACAGTCTGTCAGTTATACCAGGTCCCAGTAAAGCAGCTCTTCCACCAGACTAAAACCATTCTCTTTTATTGCATACTGTACAGCAGGAGAAACACTGGCCTACATGAACATGTTGTTGATCCTTGTTTTCAAGGCTGCAACTAACAGTATTTATTAATTAGCTGATTATTTTCCAGATTACTGAGGTAATTGTTTGTCCAATAAAATGCCTGTTGTAAGTTCATGGAGATGCATTCGAATGTCAGGTTTTGTCCAACTAAGAGTGCAAAACCCATAGATACTTTGATTACTGTTGTTTAAAACAAATACAGTCTGGCTTTTTTCCTTGAAAAAGGACTAAAACTGACTAATTGTTTTGGCTTTAGTTGAATGAAAGTAGATATTTTACAATATTCAAAGGTGACCTGAATGGATTTTGGGAAAAGAGTGCTATGAGAAATTTTGTTTGAGAGCTTGAAAGTCTATTTTCACGTTTTGGCTGTTGGTGATGTCTAATTAACTGCGGATTGCCACAAAAATGTCATTCACAATAAATAATTATCAGAGGAGAGATTTTTATTCACCTACATGTATATTTAATGGCACTATATCTGTCTCAGTCCTTCCTCTGCAGATGTCACACCCAGCACACTGTTTAATCGAGGATTATCTGTTTTATGTGACATTGACATTAACATTAACCATGCACAGTGCCAAAACATCCTGGTCAACCTGGTCAAAAAACACATTTCTGTAAATCAGCAATTTCAACTGAATGCTGAATGTTTTTAACTCCTCATCTCAGCCACATAATGTAATGCGGCATATAGCACAGTTTCAGTAGTCGGACACATGATAGAAAACTTCACCAAAACTTCACCAGCATTTTCTGAGTCACTCTTATTTTACACAATCACTCTGCCCATATACAATATGCTTCATATTTATGGACAATATGAATGTTTCAGTTCACCTGAGCAGGTGAATCTGAAGTTTATATCCTGCCCTCTCTGGGATTCAGTTAGTCCAGTTAGTCTTTTGTTGTTTGAATAACTTGAAAGATTGGCAGATATGCTGGAAAGCCAATAGTACTCACCTGTGTTACAGTCTTTAATTGAATATTTCTGTGGCACTGTTGCAAGTCTTTTGCCACAGAAAGTTGCTGCTGAATTCCCAAAAGGTCACTTCATGTCACCAGATGACAGACCCTGTCCACACTGACCTTTCCCACTCAATTCTTGTGATTAATGTAGGTAAGAATTGTCACCAGTTACTCAAACCTGCCAACAGGTTACTAAATCTAGAAATGATGACTGTAAATTAACTGCAATGTGGCCTGCGTGGATTACATTAAAAATAATCTATCATATGTCTGTGGGCTGGTAGCTCAGCTATTCAGTGCATACCACAGTGACCACACTGTCCCCATACGGTCTCCATGTCGTCATTTGGTTTCCTGTTTTCTAATTCCTGTCCGCCTATATGTATTTGTATATGTGTTGAGTATATGTTCTTCTCTGCCTCTAACAATTCAAATTTGGTTGTTGATGAAAGAAAAATATGTCAGTTTTAATATAGCTGTGGTTACATGAGCTTCCATTGAGCCAGACGTGTTGTTTTTATGTCTGAAGGGCTACCTTCAAATATGGACGCCTCCCAGAGAGTGTTTAGGCTGGTGGAGGAGCCACCATGCCGAGCTACAGCACCAATGGAGGTGAGGTGGCCAAATATAGCCCCTCCACAGGAGCTCCATTCCTCTCATAATGTTCTTTCAAAGCCAAGGAAGTGCATCCCATTTTATTACTTTATCCTTTGACTTTGAGACTCAGTGAAATAGAAAACCTTATATGAACCTTATATGACAGCAAATAAAAGGAGAGCCATTTTGCTAGCTTGACTAAGGCCTTGGCAAAAAAGTATTGCAATATACAGTACAAGTTTCCTTGGTGCAGGTCCGATCAGTTAACATACATAAACAATCTTCTATCAGGAGGACTTTTACGTGTAAAACATAATAATCATAACAGCAGATTTTAAGACTTTTAGGTTTTATGTTTAGTTAAACAGCTATGTTGCCACGGTAACGTCTCATTAGCTCTTTAATGTTAACTAGCCACTTTTCCTCTCATCTCACTTTAATAGGCAACAAATTGCTTGTATATAAAACATACAAATCTTTAAATAGGTATATATCAGTAAAACAAATTGCCAATATTCTCCTCTGCTTGTACTTAGGTGTGGTACATGCCTCCTCTTCTCTCTCCCTACTGTGGTGAGTTAGCTCTCTTTACCTGCAGGGGAAGGAGAAGTGGCAAGTGTGGATAGTCTGACAGATCTGATTTGTCAAGCCATTACCCTGGGTGTGTGCTCCGGCGGCTTTTCCGCGCAGCGCCACTCAATGAAATAAATACGCATTAGCCCCTGTCTGCGTCAGCCCACAACATTTCTCTCATCGTTCATCGCATTCTTGAAAGCGTGTGCAAATTACTCTCAGTCAAAAAGGCGCAGGGGAAAAGCTGTGCTCCAAAACGGGATAAGGATGATGTTGGTGGTGGAGGAGGAGGAAGAGGAGGAGGAGGGGTGGGGGTCGGTCGGTCGGTTGGTGAAGAGGCATTGTCAAAGAGAGCAAAACACTTGAGCTGTGATAAAAAGCATTAGTGTTTTCAACAGGGTGGAAAGTGTGTGTGTGTGTGTGTGTGTGTAAGGTGTGAAGTGCATGGATGAGAGAGCAGGAAACGCAGGATCGGCTCAGTCACAGAGAAACCAAGGCAACAAATGAAACAGCAACTCAATCATATTACGGTGACGCATTCAAAGCACTTATCGCTTGTTGCATATAAAAAGCAATGTAGCACAACATAGACTAGATTTAACCAATCAATCAAATGTTGGATTTGTGCAGCCACCCCCAACCACCAACCACACACATTTTCCATTTTTGGATAGTGACCAAAATGAGACTGGCTGACAAGAATTACCGCACCATGGACTACGTGAACTTTGAGCTCCCTGTTCATTCAAACTGAAAAATGGCATAAATATAGAGACTGTGGCGTCTGTTCTTCATGTGGGTGATGACTGTGAAAACCATGACTTTGGTTTTTACCACAGAGTAGTGACACATGTCAAGGGCCTCAGTGCTGCTGTGTGTGCATGGGGGCAAAAAATGGTTCAGGAGAATCTGCGTGATCATGTTCACAGGGACACCGCAGCATCTAAATAAGGATTCAAGTAAGAAAAAGCTGAAAATGTCTGGATTTTTTGGGGCATTTTAACCTTTAAAAATGTTAATTTACTCATGGAGAGTATTTTTATGCACTTGCAGTGTGTTATGTTTTGTATTTATGTATTTTTGTGCATGCAAATTCCTCCTGTCTGTCCGTCCATGCGTCTGCATGTGTACGAACATACCTCTTGCACGAGCAAGTGTATGTTTAGACTTTTACGGGGCCTAATGAGAGCCTTGAGTATCTGGGGTTGTGTGGGTGGCAGGTTGGTACTGTTTGTGTCGGCCTGTGTGACGTGCAGTCACAAGTCTATGTTGACTTGATGTGTGTTTGTGGCTGGGCTGTGGAATTCAGACGAGTGGGTGTGTGTGGTTAGCTGTGGTAAAAACGTGGATTTCCCCCTCCATCGTTTTGGCCAAACTGGGTTGCTCAGAAACCACCGTGACTGTTCTTGGACGCTGGCCACTGTAAAGGAAAAGAAGACGTAAAAGCTCTCATAGTACATGAACAAGTCACTGTTTCCTTTATTTCCTGTGTAGGTTGCATGGAAGGACAGATGCAATCCTCAAAACTTAAATGCAACAGTATTTCCACATTATATTTGAAGAATAATTTGTCATGTGTAACAAGTTATTTCAGAGACGTGTGTGTGGTTGTGTGTTAGCTTATGAAATCAGGAACAGGACTATGCTTTTAAGTTTAGGGTTCATGAAGTCGCCTCCGCTCAATCACGATTAAGTGGTGAGATTGTGACGTACCACCTGAATGATTGCTGACATTTCCACCCCGCACTCAGTAGCTCTCCCTGGCCAACTTTCACAGCTGGCCCAGGGCCCACAGAACACGGAGGCCTAAATGTCACAGTGCCTTCTTCTCCACAGAGGTGAGACAGCAGGGCACCCTAAGTGCTGGTGTACCCACTCAACATGCAATGTTTAATGCACTTAGAGAGAGAATGGACGGTCAAATTATATGAATTAAAGCAATTTAAAATGTGAAAATTTGAAAGTAACATACTCGATAAAAGCATTTTACCTAAACATGATGACATCCGGTGTCACACAGCTTTTCTTATGTCTCTCATATTCCTCATATGTTCAGTGCTTTTGAAAAACCACACAAGAATCATTTCTTTTTCACACAGACTTTAGCTCCAGTAGAGTTTAAAGGCTTGGTAGCACCTCAGTTAGTAGCTCTGGCTCCCTCGGACACAAGGAATACATGAACAATATACAGTCCCAAACCCATGCAGCAAATAGTATCTTTTGAAAGCATATAATATTCACTTTTGGTTGAGACTGTGCAATAATTCAGTCTGTTGTTTTTAGCCATGCTAGCGGCATGGCTCGAGGGATTGCAGCGTTGGTCTGTTGTTGGTCGGATTGGTCTGCCACTTTGGTCCGGACTGAAATATCTGAACAACTGTTCAGTGGATTGCTATGAACTTTTATGGAGACATTTTTGGTTGCCCTGACTTTTGACATTTGTGGTTTTTAGAGAATTGTCTTAACAACTATTGAATGGATTGCCGTCAAATTTACTTCACACATTCATGCCCCCTTAGGATGAATTTAGAACAACTCTGGTGATACCCTAACTTTTCATCTAAGTTAAAATTTCAGTTTGTACAGTACTTTGGTTCATGATGAAATGCCTACAAAACTAATGACATTCCCACTAGCATCAGCTCTACTTTTTGTTTAGAACTAAGTAGCAAATATTAGCATGCTAATATGCAGAACTAAGTAAGTGAACATGCTAAATATAACACCTGCTTTGCCTCGGCATGTTCAGCATTGTCACTGTGAGCATGTTAGCATACTGATATTGAAATGTAGCTCAAAGCAGCACAATGCATAAGTACAACCTAACAGAGCTGCCAGCATGGCTGTAGACTCTTAGTCCTGTTTAAATGGTAAATGGAGTGCACTTATATAACAATTTTCTACCTTAGCAGGCAAAGTATTTTACAGTTTGCCTCTCATACATCCATTCACACATGCTGTTGGCAGTAGATCCATCATGAGCAGTTCAATTTGACCTATGGACAGGAGCAACGTAGCATCAAACCACCAACCATCCTGAGTCGCATGTTGTTTGAGGTAGTGTTGTTTTGTATTTTATCTCTATAAAAATGTACCAAACACTTTTTTCTCCCCGTGCCTCCATGGAGGCAAATTCTACACAGATGCACCTTTTAAAGTCTACAATGAGTAACTGCATCCAACTTTAATTATTTTAGTGAAAGTATGTTTATTCTCCAAATACCTTGTAGGTATTTTGTTTGAGAAAAACAGAAGAATGAACCAGCAAGTGGCACATGAAAAAAAATTTACTAAAAAATCACTTTGCAAAGTCATAACAAAGCCAGGTTGCTATACTAATACCTTAATATTACACATACACCTGACTCATTTATATTCACGAGCCTTGGGATTACTTTCTTTACAACTAAACAAAGTGTATTTAGAGAAAACTACACAATATGTATTGAAAAACAAAACCTTTACCCACGGCACTTTAAAGCTTCTCATGAATATTTTAAAGTGAGTTTGTCATCTTTAACTGGCTGTGTGTCTGTATCTGTAGCTACCAGAAAAACACATTATCAGTAGATTACAAAAGTTGCACTTTCCACAGAATCACATATATTATTTATAGTCTTCCATGAAACGCTGACACTGATGCACACAGCACAAGAATACAATGACTGAGAAAGTGATTCTGGTAGGATCACAGACCAGTGTTCATTTGTGCGAGAGATACTCAGATGTGGTGAGTAAGGGCTGGATAATAAATTGACTCTCTGAGAGTAGACTAAGCAAGGAAAACCGCAGAATAGATGGAGGAAATTAGAGGGTTAACAGAGAGAAAGCTCCATGTGGAGGTGTGGAAAAAGAGTGAGAGAGAACATGAGCCCAACAGAGTGAAGAGAAAGCAGCAGAGAGAGGAGACAGACCAAGTGGTGGAGGAGAGCAGATGGTGGGGTAATACTGCTCTTCTCTCATTATTTCTCCTTCCCCGACATTATTGGTTGGGAAATGGATATTACAGCAGACATAACAGCCTTTATCGGCAATTTTCTCCTGTATAATTCCCTTGGTTCTGCCCCTTCATAGGCAGATGTAACACTCACCGGATGAGGGTAGAGTCAGTACTGTGGAGAAGAAACCAACTCCAGTGGCGTGGACAGCACGCAGTTTATTTCAGCCAGCCTTACTGCAATGCATACAAAATCAATATTGTAGTCTAAAAATCCATGAGGGGTAAAATGCTTCCAATAAGTTCCCATCTGGCCATATTCTTTACCCGCCTGTTTGGTGCCATAAATATAAATCCTACAGTGATCCAGAAGCCATCAGTCACTGGAGTGTTTTTTATTTCAGAGTAAGGGAAGCCATATCTTTACTCTGTGTTTGCATCACAGAGCTTTATCTTAGCTCCATCATGGATATCTGCAAGCTATGTGCTGTATCTTTGCATATGCATGCAGATAATTGCTGGATCATGCAGAGTGACCATTGATGGTTCCTCTCTTTGTGCAACCACTCTTGTCAAAACAATAACTTTAACAATGGATAATCTTCTAAATTCTTGGCACAGCTCTTCAAAGACACCCCGACTTCTCCCTAAACAGTCCAATGAATATGTATAATGTACAACTGCAATGAGTTTTTGAGGCAGGATGATAGGCTTGGCAAGTTCTTTCATCAGCAGATTGGTACGACCAGAACAGTGCTGCAGGCCTAATTGGAATAATTTAACTGCTTACTTTGAAGTGTAAAATACGTGTGCTGGAGAAGAGGTTCCTGAAAGGTCAGTGCTAGAGGCGGTACACATTGCAGCTTTGAGATGTAGAATGGCACATAGAGATGATATCATTATTAGGATTTCTCTTTGATTGCCGATGCAGGTTGTGGCAAAATCCTGTGCATTTAACAACTGATACTCAGATTAAACTACTTGTGCTCACTTTGTTGATATGGAATTCTTTTTTAAAAAAGAACCCTCTACATGATTTAAACCATCGATATGAGACGTCCTGCCGTCCCGTCCACTGCCTTCATCTAATATTACCTTTATCGTTTTGATGTGTAAATGTAATTGTATCTCTACAATAATATGGAAGTAAATTTAGGACTTCATCTAACCTCTACAAATATGAACTGAGACTTGTGGATGCAAAATAAGATTTGCAAATGCACACTCAGATGTGCAAATATGTTCTGAGAAATGTAAATGTATACCCAAGGCACCAGTCCATTTTGATCTTCGCTGTGCCCACTAATAGCTGCAGCGTTGTTTTGGCAAGATGAGTCCACTTGATGGATCCTCTTTGGGAAACATATGTTATTAGAGCAGCATGGAGAGACCAAAGCAACTTGGAGCTGTGGCCCTGATTTAAGGTGCCATGTTCCAGATCTTAGTACAAATCTCAGTGCGCTAAATGTGTGTAAAATATTAAACCTGACCTAATTACAGTTAGCTGACTTTCACGTTGTAAAATCTAAATACATACAGTATTTGTTAATTTTAATATTTGTACAATTGGACACAAAATGCAGTTGCAAATGTCAGATTACAGGTACACACATTTGAAATAACAGGATATGCATTTTTAATTCATTCTCCACACCAGTATATGCTTTTTAATCTAAAATTACATCAAAATGACCAGGACTGCTACCATTACTATGATGACTATCCACTACTAAAATTAAAGTAATTGAATATCAGTTAATAAATAAAGGTTGCAGCCACAGTTTGTTCCATAAATAATGTTTTACAGTAGAAGATTTTCTCTGTCAGTGACTGATGAGAACCAACACTATACTTTGACCCATTATAACCTTTATTCACTGTCACCAGCTGGCCAGCTTTGTTGTTACAACTTTTTAGACTTTCACAGGCAGATTTTCAGGGTAAACTAGCTATTTATTATTCCATTGTTTCACAATGACAGTGTAGCCACTTCCTCTGTTAACAGCAGGGGCCTGGAGCAAATGTTTTCATCTATGACATCATCTGGACATTTAAACAACTTTGACTTATGAGTAACATTTTCCTCACAAGAGAGTCAGCAGCACTGTCCCTGTGGAGGACTTGACCAGAAATATATTCACAGCAGAGAAATTCAGTATGTTTTACTGGCTCTTCACTTTTCACTGGTACATATTCAGGTACTGGATAAGTTGTTATATGTGCATAGTTTATAGTCTTTGGCTATGTGAAATACATGTTTTCAGGTGGTTAGTACAAAACTGCATCTATGATTATGTACAACCAAAGGAAGTGTCATAGCACTTAAGCAAAATACAAACAGAAACATAATGAAGGTACAAATAGTTTACTTTATCTATTTATGTGACCAATAAAATGTGAATATTCAGTACAAAAGTTTGTCTGAGTGAAATTGTCCCGCAAATACAACAAACCACAGTCAAGTTAATTCACATAACTGGATGCAGACCAGTACAAATCTCCATGTGCAGTTTCAAAAAGCCAATTCCACACTGTCCTTCAGAAGACATTGAAATGCTGGACACACTGCCTCAGAGTGTTCTGTTGCTGCATATCTGAAATACTGTTACAAAAGAGGGCTGAATGCCATTTGTCACAGTCTTATTCTCACCACTACAATCTGCATTTTTATGATTCATTAGACTTATTTGTCCCAATTATTCGTTCTCTTGCTTTTGTACGTTAGTCATCCATCCATTATCTGAGGTTTAATAATGTGCTTGGTGCAAAAATCCTTTGTTGTCCTGTAAACTGTCTTCTCTTCACCAGCTGTAAAGTCTATACAGTGCAGATGTGTTTTTGCAAGAGGCTGCTACGACCTTCTGTGTAGTCAACACAGAAAGTGTTGACATCACCAGTGATGTTCCAGCCGAGGCCATGTTTGTTTTTATTTTTGTTTCCTGATTAGGATGCGCAGCTGGGGCGTTGTACCGGAGGAAATACAGCAGAGGGTCCTGACTCACTGACTCAAAAGTGTTTGGATTAAAAATGCATTTTGTAGGTGTTGACGTTCATATAAATTCATAAATATCACCACCTTTTACTTCAAGCTCCTCTGGGAGCGTAGCAAATGGCAAAGACATGTGGTTACTTGTTTGTTCTTATAACCTGTTCTGTATCAATCCTTCACTAACTTCTTTTACCATACTCTTAGATCATTTGGCTCAGAGTAATATTTTGTGGTCCTTGATGAAAATTAATGTACATTACTTAGTGAAAATCAGTCATCTGATAATGAAATACTCATTACAAACTCCTTCTGGGTGAACTTACTTAAGGCTTGCTCACGGCTGTCCTGTATTTTTTGTTCTTCATGCTGTAAAATAACAAAAGATGCCTTGCTGCTGTAAAAATGTGATTTAAGTGATCTAAAAGTTGGCTCATAAAAATGTAAACCAGCTAAGTTCAGTAAGTTCAGTAAACTTAAATTAAGTTCAATAGCTGTTTAGTCACACTGACATTCATTATAGGAGCGTTTGCTTTACATTTAAATTTTCACAACTCTAAAAGAACATACACCTGCTGCTCTTGAAGCTACTTGTACACCAGATTCAATTCTAATGCAAATGCAAGCCTGCTTCCAGTATTTTTTTTTTTTGTTTGATTTTGTTTATTTTGTTTTTTTGTATTGTTTTTTATTATAATTAGAAGGAACTACCATGACCAACCAATTTCATATGTATTAAAGACAAACAGCAAGTTTCCATAATGCATGCTCTCGTCAAAGTACTAAAAAAGAGGGGTCACTGGAGGGAAGTCACAAATAATGCATGCTGCACGCTGAGTGAACTTTCAGCAGTCCTGTTGTTCAGTTCATCATTTCAGGCCAGAAGAACTCATGTTTGTTAGTTCTGAAGTGGTCTGAAAATTTTGAGTTGAATTATATAGTTACATTAACTTAATAAAAAAGATCAGTTGATTGAGGCAAATTCCTGTGTGTGAAATCCATCTAATAATCTAATCCTGTGGCCAAGAACAAAAAACAGGAATTTTTGAACCCATGCTGAAATAAAATCACTTGCTTACAGTGCATATCGAAAACACTGTTTTTCTAAAAAGGATCATTTTTTTTCATTGTGTTGAGATTCAAAAGTTCAGCTTTTTATTTAAGTTCCAGATTGTTTGCTTGAGTTGACATTGCTCCAGCACTTCAAACTTGTTTACTCTGAATCAGTCTGAATGTTTCTTCTTGTTTGCAGGAGAAAAATGATGTGAAAAACATCAGTAAATAAATTTTTGTTTTTATTCATACAAAGTTCTTCACAGTAGCCTTGAGTTGTCGTGAAAACTTTATGTAGGGCTGGTAGGGACAATACAAAGTAATGCATGGAAATCAGAATAGCTTTTCACCTCGACACTAAAACATATCAAAATAAACCTGCATGAGAAGTAAAAATGTCATAAATATGTAATGTAAACAGTTGTTATTCAACTTTATATCAAATGATTATGAGAAAATCCAAGTGTTGATGTTTAATGGGAAACTAAGTCGAGTGAAAAGTGTGAAATTGTTGCAGAGGCAGTGAATCAAGTTGTCACCACACGATGTGTTTCTCAGCATGCAGAGATAAAAAAAATGTTCATCTCCCACTGACGATGTGGTTAAAGTGTTGGCTGTGTTGACATATGATTTAAAACTGGTCATAAAAGATATAAGGTATGTCTGGGTTTCAGCTTCACGGAGCACACAGACATACTGTAAAGTCAAGACAGAACCAGACAGGATAACACACACACACTCATAAAATCCCACCTCCTACCACATCCCACCATTTAGTCTGACTACACTGTCTGTCAGCCAGTTCCATGGATAGGAGCTGTTTTATCTGTCTGACATTTGCAATGACTTTTAGATGAAAATGTTCTCCGACGCTTAATGGCTGACAAATATCAGCAGATTTTACTGAGACGAGCTCATCGTAAAAATGTTTACCATTTAGGGAATATTCTGTATTCAATAGACGGCTGGCTTTTAGACTCTCTGCTTTAAGACACGGTTTGTCTTCCCAGAGCGGCAGTGTAAGAGACAAAAGTGATGAGCTCAACTGTCAAATAGATATCATGAGTCAGATTGAAAGTTATAAAGTTAAGACTTCATCTCTGATGGATTGCCTAGAATAACTTTGGGGGTTTTGAGAAAAGCAGAAAATAGAGCACCGAAGAGCAATTTCAGCAATTTTGTCCACTCCACCACAACCCTTGTAGCCATATTTTGTGTCAGTAGTTTTTAGTGTCAACCCCTCACCTAAAGTTATCTTTGGCGTCAATCAACTTCACTATACCAATTTTTTATTCTTTCTTCCTTTTCTGTTTCCTTCCCCTTCATTTTCATCAGCCGGCCTGTCAGTCATGTATCTGTTCAATAATTCAGAACTACAGTTTACTTTCTTCCATCTGATAGAGAGAAACCGCAGCCTATTGGAGCTGCGGAAAACTGCCTCAACCTGAGACTGGGCCGTGAAATTGCAGTGCCAGGCAGGCATTAACCTGGCTGGGTATGTACATATTAATATGCTCATTATCTGCAGCATGAAGGGGACATGTGGTCTGTGGCACGCCAGTGACATTCAAAGAGGACACAATGCAAAGGCACATGTGTTTGCACTGGCAAATAAAGTATGTGTGTGTAAGCACGCAGCGGGTATATGCGCAAAAGCTCTCCATCTTTAGCCCTACACACACACACACACACACACACACACACACACACACACACACACACACACAAAGCACACATGACCCAGTCCCCTCTCATACACCCACACTCATTTTCACCGTTTTCTGTTAATTCCCTCAACAGAAGGTGTAGGACAGCATTATTAATCATGTGCAGCCTCTGACAAAAAGCCAGCCAAACAACCTGGGGAAACAAACTGTAACTTGTTTACGCAGAAAATTAATTCTCTGTCATGCACATCTTGTTTAAGAATTAAAGAAATTAGCCTGGGGTGAAGACATATCCATGCTGCGTGTTCGACCTTGTTCTCTTGGCTGGCTGTGCGGGGCTATGTTAGGTTGCTGTAACAGACCAAAGACAAAATGAATGCAGTATCACCAAAGGATAGGAATTGTTTGGAGGACACAGCAGAGGGTGTATTGGGGAACGGCCGACTAAAACAAACAACGATCAAACACAATAGCTGTTTTATGAATCACCCTACAGTTTCTGAGACTTTCTTTTTATGCTGCTTATGGTTTTGTTATGCTTGAGCCCTGTGGGTCATCAATATAGATTTCTTTTGTTTTAGACTTTGCATATAATTTCAGCCTGTGGAAATGTATTAATCAATAAATCCTTTTTGTTTCAGCAGTTTAACTTACCCACTTTAGTTATCAGCTGCCCCTTTTGCCCAGTGATCTTATGGTTAATGATTAACTCCCTGCGGACAATCTGACGTACCTAGGCTCTGCTGCTGATGCCTGTTGTTAGGATTTCCACACTGAAGAATCATGGGAGTTTTCTGGTTAAAGAGCACTTAGTTCACTCGTGCTTTATTCCCCCTATCATGAAACACCACTCATTGTGCAGCGGGGTTATATAAGTACACACTGAAGGCTCTTGGATTAGCATAATGACCATCTGCAGACTTTAAAAGCTGTAATCAAGTTCCTCAATGAATCTATAAATGCTAATTAGACTCATCGAAGACTCCATGTTCAAAGAAGAAAAACACATTTTAATGTGCCTTCCAGCACAGTTTCAGTGTAGATAGAGCTGAACAAATGAATCTGTGGAGGACAAACACTTACTGAGACTGAAAAACTCCTCCTCTACCTCCTTTTCTTATATTGAGTTTGCTTCTATAGGAAGAAAACATTACTCTTTGAAATGTTATGGAATACTCTTTTGATTAAGTCCATTTAAAGACATCCGTTTCTATTCTCAGAGTGGACATAAACACATTTTATTATAGCCTGACTCATTGTCCAGTCTATCAGATGTACTCCCGGTAGACTGCAGAAAACATTAGCGCAGCTCACTCAGCTTTGTGCCAGAGGCGACAGGAGAGGAGGGATGGGACACGGAGCATAAGGAGAGCCTGTGGTGCTGTTGAGTAAAGGCGTTTAGGGCTACATCCATGTAGGACAACCTGAGGCGTGGTTGTGGGTGGAGGAGGGCATTTCCTACTTTGCCAGCAAGTCACATAAAGCTAATCTGAGATCCTCCACGTTGTACTGCATTAGCAAATGTTGCACATGAAATATGTATGACATGCAATAATGTATGAAATATTAAATATACACATTATGAATATCCTATGCATCATGTCAAAATAATATGGTGCAGTGGGTAGTGACATAGTTTGCTGCACCACTGGCTCTCAGCCACTGCTGCTATCATATTTTGACCTTTACAGTAACACAAACAAAAGGCTGTAATACACGCAGTACATTTATGGGAAAAGATAACAAGACATATGATCCCTTGGCATTACTCGTGTACTCAAGAGTAAGGTATTATCAATAGAATTTGCTTAAAGTTTAATACTGGGTTACTGCGTTTAAAGAATGTGAGATCTCTTTTTCAATTACTCAGAGCATTTGAAGGAAATAAAAGGAGAAAAAGACAAAGAAAATTAGCTCAGTGTTAATTACATGCTTACCAGCTGTGTATGGCTTGGTGAATTAAAATCTAACAATTAAGAATCAAAGCACCAATGATAACTAGGGACATAAAAATGACATCTACACATGATTGTTGAATAATGTGTTCCAATAAATGCATATTACACAAATTTAGAAAATAAGAGAAAAAGATTTAATCTACAGCACTGCTATTTATTGTACACAGCTAGGCCCATTTTATTATGTATATGATCACATTATCTTTAGTGTCATGTACATTGATCTGCACTACTTTTGATTTATTCCATTATTTTTTGATTTATTTAATTTTTGTATTTTATTTTACTCTAACTAGAGGTTCAAGGGAAAGTAAAACAATGCTCAGCAGCTGTACTGTGGTTATGCTGTGGTCAGGGGCACACCTATGGCACAGTGGATTAGGATAAAACATGGCTGATGTGATGCTGGATCAGGCTTCAATCATTGTTTATGCAGATGATCTATTTTCGCTCCCTTTTAAATTGGAAATTAATCCTCACATTTAGGAGGAAGTGAACCAGCAGCACCATAGATTAGTTTGGGATTATAAATTTGTTTAACATGTTGCTTCGGTCCTATGAGAACTGTCGATCTAACACAGGCCTGCGATAAAGCAGGCAAGAGCTGGCGTGGGACATTTTGGCTGTGAGAGGAAGGCAAACATCAGCCAGGCTCTGATATTTACTGTATAGAGACAAAATGTCAAGAGGGAGATTGATCAGGGCTGAAAATAGCCCTTTGTCTGATTACGTGTTTAAAATCTGAAAACGAATCTTAGACTACTGACCTTGTTGGTTTAATTACTTTTATTTATTCATTTTTATTCTTGAGTAAAAACACAAACACACCCAGAAGAAGCAGTTTATTTCTTTCTGTAAAAATTTGCCTATAAGAATCTTTAAGGCATCTAAAGGGTTTTTTTATATATCAAAACTTAGAACTAAAATGCTTTAACTATGAGAGGAAGGCCATATCAGTCCCACTGATACAAGACCGTGAGGAAATACATCTCAGCTGAACGTTACATAAACAGACAATACACACAGATTACTCAACACAACAACATAAGCAACAGCAGTGACTTTTAAAAAATTAAAGGCGAGGCAGCCCTAGTTTAGCTGTGTCAGGGATGAAGTCTGCGCATAACTGTTTGTTAGAAACTGAAAGCTTTTACTCATGACTTCTTGTCATATTGATGACATGCAGTACTGTGGATGTATCTTGAGGTGGAATTTCCATTTAAAAGCAAGACACATTGTGATTTTCATCATGTTTTAAAAAAACAGATTGACATAATCTGAAATGATTACATTTGTTTGAGGACGCCTATTATTCAAATAAGCTGTCATACAGTAATTCCATAAGTTGGCAGTGTCATACTTAATTTGATTATATCAATATCATTCTGTCTGTTTGCATTGCTTTTTAATTTGGTGATACCAAGCTCATTTTGTCTATTGCCATTGTAATGTACAAGCATGAATATGCATGAAGGACAGTTTTAATACAGTAATTTCTTCTGACGGTGCACTAATGCCTGTCAGTGGCAGTGCTGAGAAATGATACTGATGAGATGTGTTTAAACAGCCCTCCCACCCTCAGCACATACAGGCCTCGAGTCTATCTCTAATAATGAATATTTCATCCCAGCAGATAACACAAACATTCAGCCCCAGTCGAGACATGAGGCAGTCAACATTTTCTAAAAAAGCTCCAGGAGACGGCATGCTATGATGGGCCCATCCAAACTTTTAAGACTTCTTGGCACATGCACACACACATACATAGCCGTACAAACACACGCCCTTGTATCGGCTGCCCTGAGCCACCCTCGGACTAAAAACCACTTGTTTACTCAGTGATCCCATGTTGGCTTCCAGACCACAGTGACCTGGGAGCAGGGTAACTTTCTGCGGCCTTGCCTGCCCCGTAGCCACTGTCCCTGGCTGAGGATCAAGGCTGTCTGGGGTTTGTTCAAAACACAAGCAGCGAGAAACGAGCACCCAAACACTGTAGGAGGGAGAGAGAGCGAATCAGACAGGGACACAAGATGCTGTTGACAGCACAAATCACACAAAAAAAACACATCTGTAACCGTGGTCCTGTCTGAAAGCTCCCAAAAAGTGCCCATTCTATTATTTTTCATGAATAATAGAGAACACTAATGTCATTTATTGGTGCACAATTGTAACATCTCCCAGGAGACATTAAGTGTTTTATTGTTTTACATCTCATTGTCTTCTATTGGTTTTCTTTTTATTAAGTATGAAATAGGAGAAGTGACTCAGGTGTTCAGTGCAA
The DNA here is from genome assembly GCF_001640805.2 of Lates calcarifer. NCBI lineage: Eukaryota > Metazoa > Chordata > Actinopteri > Centropomidae > Lates > Lates calcarifer. Next base: position 11,818,994 of record NC_066843.1, on the reverse strand, counting down.
AACTGATTAGGCGTGGGATGATAAATATTGTGAGCAAAAGCAGAGTCAGCAGAACACATATATTGTACGAGTTAGCATAAGGTTTTGTTTATATTTCTCAGAGTAAGGTGGAAGATCGATGGACTGATGGTGCAAAGGGAACTGCAGAGCCAGCCCCAATATCGCAACCACCAATACCTATTGACGGTTGCCTGAGTGACCCAAAGGTCACCAGGAAATGTATCGATTATTCTCAAACTCAAGCCTAATTGGTTGGTATTGGGAAACTTGGGAAACCTGGAGGATGCGCATAGAAAGATTGTGTGGGATAGCTGTAAGATGTGGACACAAGGAAGAACTGTTTACACGTTGGACTGTGAGGGGCAGGCTTTCCTAAAATGCAGAGGCAAATCCAATGGACCAGCCATAGATCTGTGTTAGGAAACAATTTAAACAATTCAGTGCTCACTGGGTGAGAATTTAAACAAACAATGAAAAAGTCTCAGATGTATTTCATCATCATGGCGATAAACAACTTTCAGAGCACTGTGGCGTAAACAGGTTTCACACCTGACACACTGCAGCCTCATCATCGGGGACAGGGCTCACCTCAGCCATCAATAGGCAATTATTCTAATGCAATTAAACATAGCTCTTCCTCTCCTCTCACAATCAATACCGATCATTTCCTCTAATCACAGGAAACATGTCATTAAGGTTCAGCGGGTGGTGTCACTCCTGTAATTAAACCTCAACACTCCTCGTCATGCCACCGATGAAAACCACAGAGCAAACAGGCCGCTCGCCTCCACTCCTTAACCTCATCCTTCCCTGGCAGCATCCGGTGCTGTCTAATTATGGGCTTCCAGGATGAAGAGTCATGGCCAAACACAACATATTCCCACAAGCAGGAGAGCCACCATCACACACACACGCACACACACACTGGCACTGTAAAGAAAGGAGAAATGTCTGCCTGTTGTTCACTCGACAAACTAAGCTCTGTGTGTGTGTGTTTTCTTATATTTGTGTGTCTGCCATGTCTTTTTATGTCTGAATGTTTGGAAGCATGGCCAACGCCCTGCAATGACCTATGTGTCAACAAGCGAGTGGGAGCAGAGCGGTAACAGGATGTGGCCCATGGGGGACACAGCAGTAGGACTAGAGCCATGCCAGACTCTTGTGTAACAAACAGCCTGTTAAATCAGCCAGAGCCAAAAGGAGGAAGTGAGGGCCAGTGGCTGCCCTGTTGCTGACATATCCTGCATGTACAGTTAAATCAGTGGGGAGGATTGCCACATCATCATACTAGCCGTCTCTCGAGTACTGTGATGACCCACAACATGTCAAGCTAACCTGGCACTGTGGGCTATCTTATCCCAACACGAGGAAGAGCATAGAGCACAAATGAACTTTAATAATGCAGTATATAGATATGCATCTGTTGTTTTTAGAATAAGATATAAAATAAGGCAATATCTCAAAAATACCGCCCAGGCATCGTTATCCATGGCCCCCAGCAAATAATTCCTGTTATTTTTGTTTACTGCTATTATATCAATTTGACCTTGATGAACACTTTGGTTGATGACAAGTTAGTTTAAAGCTATTAGCTGCCTTTTCTTGATTCATGGTCCAGCAGAGGATGAATTCTAGTGTCCCTCCCTAACCTTTTTAGTTTCCACTTATACACAAGAAACATCAAAATTCAATACCCAGATCATCATGAAATTTGATCTCTATTCCTTTAGCACCAGATTGAGAACAAAGTTTACACTTTGGCTCCACAATTTGTGGTATTTCTAGTAGTACTCTGAAATAAACTACAAAATTAGTCATTTTTAAAATATTGTCAAAACCACATAATTTCTCTCTGCCTTTTAAAGCTGTTACAAATCACTGTTGAAAACTAAATCCATGGTTGCAGTTTGGTTAGATGTAAGCGCATAAACTTGTTGGTTAAGATTAATGAAAGATTAAAGTTTTGGTTAAAGCAAATACTCAAGGCAGGTTAGACCTTCATTATTATGGTTACAATTATAACCACTTAATCAAGGTGAGGGAATGATTGTCGGTTGGTTAAAAGTAACCAATGTTGACTGCTGGTTGGAAACAGGAAAAACAGTGGTCTCCAATGTTTTGTTGACCCTCCCATCCACCCCAACCATTTGGGTCACTGGCGCTTTGTTTTTCTTGGGAGTTCAGTCTGCTGGATTTTGGACTTCCTGTATAGGTTACAAGACACAAGTAAAATATACAAAGCACTGCAGTATTTTAGTCCCTCTGGCCCTCTGCCTTAAAATTAGCACTGCTGCTTTATGTATATGACCTCATTGACCTATGATTAGACCATGCCAACAATCTCTGGAACTGCACACTGTATACACTGGTCCATTAATTACCCATATCCCACATGGACATTGATTTGGCATCGATTTGCTTATTGGCCATGGCCATTGGGAGCAATTCATCATTTTGTTCTATGTACTCAATTTTATTTCTACAGCTATCCAAAACCAAGGCAGGAATACTGTGACTCTTAAGACTTTTGTGTGGCCAGCTAAAGGCAATATCCAAAACATGCATTATTGGAAGTGACACCTCGCTAACAATATCATCATTATTCACTCATGCGCATTACTTTTGTTTGGTTGAGCAGTGATCCAGCTTCAGCTCTGCTGGAGGAGATACAGCCCATGATCTCCCTCTGAGGCACCACATTCTGACATCCAGGGAGCTAATATGACAGCATATTACCACTGCAACCCAGCTTACCAATAACCTTGCTGAAATATAAGATTCTGTTCTTCTACAGTGAGTGGTCACAGGCCTGCTGCCCTCCCGCTGTTTGGGTATTGTTGTCACACCTTTGGACAAGGTGTTAATTTAACCTTCCAAGCCAGTGAATGTGATCTTCACAATTTGTTATTTTCATGTTACCAATATGCATTGTGAATGAGGAGCTAGAGGTGCAATAATAATGAATTACTTTCTCCAATGTTCTCAAGTGCAAAGTCATTAAAATAGGTCCCTGTGATAAGCACGATGACTAAGAAGTCAAATGGAAATTGAAAACACATTCGTTTCACCTCGTGTTCATTTGCAAGCTGCTTAATTGAGGGCACAAGTTGTCTGCTCTGGCTAGATTCACCAAGACCACAACCACACAAACATTCACATACACACTCACATTGACACACGTAAATCTGAAGAACCAGAGCAGATAAGATCTGACCCAGGATAGATTGACAGTGGCTTATCTCTGTCCTTCCCACCATGTTACAGAACAAACAGCGCACTTTCGAACCAATTAGCAGACACGCGGCTCGCTCAGTCATTACCCTGCTCCTCTTCCAGGTGTGTCAGCATCTGAAGTCAATAGAGGAAATGTGACGCTTTGTTGGTAATTAGTCAGTTATTAGGCCCAACAATGCCAGTTCAAGATATTCAGTCAGAACACTCCACCATCAACACACAGTTTTGAAACAGCCACGGATGAAATTCATGGGAGGCGTACTAAACGTTAGATTCTAACAGTCAGTATAGTGCCAATCAGCAAACAGCATCACAGGTATTGTGTAGTTGCTCTTATACAGTTTCTCTTTGGTCTTTAATCCACAACAGCAAGGAAAGAAGAACATATTCTACAGCTTTAAGTCCTGCAGACAATTTTATATCTTCAAGGCCAAGTGCAGCCAGTATCTAAACAGAGCCATTAAAAAGTTTGCTAATGCTGCAGTTGCTACATCAGATACTGTGGACGATTGCAAGATTAGATATTTTGACGGAAAACAAATGCAATACATTGGCAGTGAACATTTTGCCTCTTGCCAGATATATAAATTAATACGATTTCCGCATTATGTTAATATAAAATGTAATCAGGGTACTATTATGTTTCCTTCAAAACATATTTGTTGCTGTAAATTATTTGCATATAAATGTAATTTCTAAGAGACAGGGTTGAGTAGCTACATTTATCTTAGTGTTGTAGCTGAGCAGGACATTAGTAACAGAAACTGTCTTGTTACGGAAAGGTGCTGCACATGCAAGAGCCAATATGTTTGTCAACAGCTGTGTAGCTTGGTCAGCTGTCCTTCTAAGCGAGTGGCTCAGTAAAGAAAATTCCTTCAGTCATTTTGAAGGCATCAGCCTAAATCACAAACAGAGACTGCAGCACAGAGGAGAGGCTTTGATTCATGTGATGCTCAAGTATGCAATGCCTCTCCCTTCACAGAATGTTGTTGAATCAAGAACAAAATACAAAACTCTCACAGTAAGGTAGCACTCCATAGTGAAGTGTTGACAGTAGGTGTGTTCACTTTGTTGTACTTTTGGTATCTTTTGCTCTTAAGCAATCTCTCAGCAGGGTTGGTAAACATGAGCGCACTCTGTGCTGCTCACTTGCGTCAAGTCATATCACTTTCTTCTTCACTATTTAGGCGGCCAACGGGGGGATTGGAGCATATTCCAGCACGTCCTTGGTACACACAGGGTAACACAAAGTCACCAGTCTATCGCAGAGGTAAACACTGAGACATTAACACTCACATTTACACCTACAGGACTTTTCAGTTAGCCTGAGTTGCAGTTATTTAGACAGCAGAGGGAAAGTCACACAAACACAACCGAGAAAACTGAAAAAAAGTCCCACATAGAAAATCAGGATTGTCATGTATGTCTTTGCTCATAAAATGACACATTTTTAATCCTGGAGTTCATTTGATATTGATAGTCACCTCAGAGTAAAGTGAAAAAGACAGGCATCTATCATCTGGCCTTTGATCGTGGTATGAAGTGGGACCTTGGGTGACAACAAGATGTCAACTACTTTGTCAGTGGATGATGGACCACCCGAGCACTCTGATGATAGATAGGCCAGTAGCTGCTGTAACACTGTCATGTCTCTTTTAGGAAAAGTCCTCTCTCTCTCTCACACACATACACATATATGATCACACAAAGCACATTCAACCATCCTCTCTGTGGCCTCCAAGGTCACACCCCACTATCCCCTAATTTAAAATCCCCGAGCTCAGTTTTACTCTTTGAGTCTTTGAGATAAAGAGATCAACACAGCGGGACCACTGCACTGCTGTGCATGACGCCAGTAGACTCATTATTCTAATACTGTGTCATGCTGTGATTGGCAGAGGTGTGTGATGCTTCGTAATGGAATTCATTTCGCATATTAAAAAGCATATAGCCTGTAACATTAATGTGTTCTGCATATTCCTTTTGACACTATTGTGCAGTAATTGATATAGTGTGTAATAATGTAGCATTTCAAGTCACAAATTCAAAATACACACACACACACACACGCACGCACGCGCGCTATGACTGTTTCTACTGCTGAGGTTGCAACATGTAGGAAAACAAGTCATTTTAAGGGGAAAAAAGAAAGTGGGAGAAAATAATTCCGCTTAAAACCGGGTCTGTGCAAAAGCAAACTTCACTGAGTTAGTAGGTGGAATTATTTTGGCTTTAAGTACAGACACCTACAGTCAATGATGGATCCTTTTCACACAATGTCCCTCACATGTCCCCAAAGAAGTCCATTTTCAGCTTGTTCTCAGTCAAGTGAATAAATGTGTCATTACTCACCACCCTCCCTCACACTCGTCCTCTCTCTCTCTCTCTCTCTCTCTCTCTCTCTCTCTCTCTCTCTTTCCTTCTCTGTCACTAGTTCAGACTTGCACAACCACGCCCGCCTTTCTTTTAACACACTAGCGTTGCCCAATGACAAGCCATTTGTCAAAACACCATTTTTATTGCTATTACCCGATCACATTATTCCCCAATTATAATTTCTATACTTGTGACATTTGCACAGCCATTTATCCCTCAGCCTGAAATTAGCTGTTAACAAATCATCAGGCTCATAAAACTGCCTAACAGGGCTTGATGTGACTGAGCTTATGGCCCTTTATGGAACACAGTGATAAAAACAGATATATATTTTTTTAATATTGCTCCCCAGAGAGATATTGTGAACAGTTTGATTAATTGGGTTCAGAAATAAGTTTTGCTCTCATCTGGTGCTGAAGTTAGCGGTCTGTGTTGGTATATGACCTTGATTCTTGCGGACTAGTCTGACATTACTGTGGTCTGGAAGCTCAAATTGAACTTTGCAAAGTCTGCTTCCAACCCAAGGTATAGATGAGCCCTCGGGTCAAACAGTCAGACAGACACAAAAATATTCCTCAATGGATCCCAATGGGCCAAACCAGACCAGAATCTAGAGTATGCGCTGATTTATTTATCCTGAGTTTTAGCTCATCTGTTTCTCCCTCTCCTCCCCTCCCATCTTATTTTAAACACAAGGTGAATCATTCTCTAATACCCAAGACTAATCAAAATGGTATAAGACCAGGTTCAGCTATGAAATGGAGAACGACTTTGGGTCCCCACGTAGCTGAACTACTCCATATTTCGTCACTGTTCCCTCCTTGAGTCAAAGGTTAAGAAACTCTTGCAAAAAATTTGATACAGAGAAATTGCCCTGGGAACAAAGCCCTGGAACCAAGAAATATGGTCTGTATAACCTTATAGCACTGTGTCATCATCATTTACTTGAGTTGAGGGTTGAACAGGTCATGTAAAAAAAATAAAATAAAATAAAATAAATAAATAAAATAGTTCATTTCTCAATGTAAGGACTGCAAAGAAGGACTGGGCAATAAAACAGTAACAATATTATTGCAATATAACTTTATATTACAATATATAAAATGATGATATAATTTTCCTCAGTAGAAATTTAACAAATGGTTGATAAATGTTTGATTTAATTAATTTTTATTTTTAGATAGCATGCACAGAAGTGAATCACGAACTGCCAATCACAGTTGCAGGAATAGAGGTATGCATGGCACAAGTTAAGTTTTAGATCAGTAAGGTTAGATTTTATCATCAGAATTGTTTTTCTACTTCAGATTTATGTGATGTTCTACTGTTTGTCAGGTTTTTGTCACGTTCTGACCATGAAGTAGAGAGTTTAAAACTGCAATTAACCATTTGGTCTCTTCAACTTTCACTCAGGAGCAATAATAAGCCTTTAAAATTGAAAGAAATTATAATTTGATGTTGATAATTATCGATATGGACTGATATGATCATTTATTGTGATAACATTTTTGCCCACGTGACAGCACACTTGTGTGTTTTTACATTCTCTCTGAACAATGTCTCACACAGTTAACATGGTAATTTTTGAATCATTTTCCATAGGGGGAAAAAACATTAAAATAGATACTTCAAAGACAAAAATATCAAAGTGTGTTCATTCTTTTGTGGCAGCTCGTGACTTCCTAGTGTGTTAGATTAACTGTCAGATGATTCCTACAACAATACATAGGCGTCTGGCACTGTTGCTCCAGTGCTGGTTAAACAATGACTTTAATAGAAGCGAAGTCACTCAAGAACTGAACATCAATGGAATTTAATGAGAATGGATGTTAAAAAAAAAAAAAATACTGATGTGATATTTTCATTTCTCTCCTGGTGTTTTACACAAATGTCAGAATAGTTACAACAAATTTTGGAGCAGTTTTATCCTCAGTTATTTCTCAGCTGTACTGAGATGATTTCATTGAAAACGATACAAATGACTCATTAGCATGAATCCAAAGCAAAGGAGATGTTTTTTTTGTTGTTGTTTCTTTCTTTCTTCAGGGCCTTTGGACAAATTGGATGCATATTGCTTTTTTGTTACCTTCTTGACATTATAATTCCACGTTAATTTAGATGAAAATGGCACCCAACCTAAATCTCTCAATTTCCCCTTCCACAAGTGCGTTTAATTGCTTTGTAGCCGAGAGCATAAATGATATAATTTCTTCATAATGAACCTACTGTAATGGGGTGTTTTTTTTCTCTTATTTGTCAGTCACTGCTCACAAAAATAGGCGAAACAAAAACCTATTTGAGGTAATTGTATTTTTTAAACATTAAGTTGTAGTTCAGTGGGAAAAATCTGAGTTTTGAGAGAGGACAACTGCAGCAAACAATTACAGATAATACCTCAACAGCTGATATACAGTAGATAAGGTCTGTGCTCACTGACAGTGTGCATTGATGTTGTGTGCCAAAACTGCAGCATGCGTACAGGCTCAGACTGCTCTCACAGTAACATATAAAAAATTTATCATTTGCAGTTAACCTTTTATTTGTACTCTTTGAACTGAAGCAAATTATATAATTCATGGAATACCTTCAGTGGATTCGAACATGTTGGCGCGTGCCAATTTGTTTTGTTTGGAGCGCGGGATGAATTGGGACAGCAGGCTTGCCTCTGGGAGAACAATTTGTTTGCTTGTTAGCTTTAAGATCCTGTTTAATTTAGATGCACAAATCTGGCAGTGGCATGAACTCCAACTCAGTGCCTCTGGGAGGAGGGGCAGAAGCCAAGTGAAGCTCTTCCAATTGAGCCCACTTGGTGAGCCTTGTATTTTGCACACACAAGCCAGAGGAATACAGTATGTATCATTTGTTCATTTTATCACTTTGTGTAATTCCACTGAACTGAAAACATTTCTCGCTTCCCGTCTATATCCTGTCTGTTTTGTGACAAATAGTTAAAGAGGTTCTAAGTGTGTTTGTGTGTTTTTGTCTTGCAGTCAATAGGCCTGCAAGTGGCAGCTTGAATGAACTCCATGGCACTTAAAATGTGATTCCTTTAATCCTGTGAGGTCTCTGAGAAAATTTGGTCCAGCCCCAGTTATAAGTGCTGACCGCAGTAATTGTTGCAAGTGTTTTGTCCCCCCTGCAGTTTAAATAAAAGGTGTGTCGCACTTTATCAGCAAATAGAAGAAATTGCCTCTGAGAAGGCAGATAGGTGTGTTTTGAGTGAAATGTCCATGGAAGAGGCATTAATGTTTGTGGACGATAAAGAATCCGATCAGAAACTTTTTGATAAAAATTAAATTAATCAAGTTTTGAAAATTGTAAATGTCTTAAAGTTTGAAAGGACAGCACAGCATGAGCCATGAACTTACCTTAACTTTTCAGACTTGAGACACACTCATACTTCCTCCTGATACATATGCATATCTTCAGCTCTGTGCTGCTTTTAGTCCTTTGCAGCAGTTTTCTAAGCTTCACATAGATTGTATATATGTTTACTGCTTACAATGCTCACGGCTCTCAACATCCATCATCTATACCACTTATCCTTAAGAGTCGCAGGGGGGCTGGAGCCAATCCCAGCTGACGTTGGGTGAGAGGCGGGGTACACCCTGGACAGACTTGCAGTCTATTGCAGGGCTGACATGTAGAGACAAACAACCATTCACACTCACATCTCAGCAACTCACCAAGTAAAACTGAGACTGTCACATTCTCCCAACTGTACAAGTGGTTGGCATAGCAAGTCAACCATCTACTTGTCGAAAGTACAATATATCAAAAAGGCATATTATGTCAAGCTGTGCAAAAGTACAAGTGCATTTATGGTCAGTTTGTGAATAAAGCCACTGACACTTTTGCAGAGTTTGACATAATGTACCTCTGTGGGGTTGGATATTATAATCAGGTACTGACTGGTGACTGACATTACCCACTGCGTTCAGAATTGTTTCTGTGTATTTGAGTGTGTAAACTTGTGTCACTAGAATTGCTCTTTGAGGGATTAATAATGTATTTTTAATTTAACTTAATTAATCAGACTGATTTTCAATTGAAAACATTTGAGTTTCAGATTGTTGCATAAAAAAATTAGCAAGATGTTTGATGATCTCTTCTTTCAGCTCTGTGAAAGTATAAAGTGCTTTTTTCACCATTTTCAGAACTTTATTAAACTGTAACAATCGATTAATCCAATCAATTTCAGTTCCTAATCAAAACAGTTTAGTCATCGCACAACTTTAATTATCTTTCCTGTGGCGTGGTCTGTCTTGTATGACAGAAGCTCCCAAAGACTTTTAAACTCGCTGATGGAAGAAATTATAACGTAAGTTCCACCATAATATTCTGTTTCTGTCTACTGGAGCGTATTGAGTCCAGTACAGTGCAGTCATCTGTGATTCTGTAAACCCCTCCTGAGCTTAACAGTAAATTTCAGTGATCCCTCATTTAGCAGGTGACCCCATTTGCTCGTCCTCAAGGACCCATCAGGGTCCCCCAGGAGCCCACTTGGAGAACCAATGGCTCATTGCGCACTTTGAAGAATCGCGTACAGTAGGAATACATACAGATTGTCTCTCTGATCATACATTATATCTGCAGCATACTGTTTCAGGTTGTGCCAACGCCCCCTGGCTGCCTTGGGGAGAGTTGCAGCCTCAGTGAAGAGGGGCGGGTGGGGGGTCAGTACACAGTTTTTTTTTTTTCCCCTCCCTGAATCTCGCCTTTCATGTCACTAGTGCTACTTGTATGTGCAGACGCAGCCAATCTCTTCCTCATGACGCCACCGAGGCTGGGCTCAGAGGGCTCCGATCATAATATTTAACACACCCACCCCTGGATGAACATTTGGAAGGAAGACAAGGCAGTGTTAAGAGGACAAATGACAAACAGGATCCCTGCACCTGCCAGCCAGTCCCTGATTTGACTTCAACGAGGCTCGCAGACAACAGCAAGAAGCGGGACAGCATCCAAGCATCTTTACCACGGATCACCTTGTTATTTTCAGGGAATTTTCATTTTCTCTCCTGATTATGAATTAATCCCAAATACCAGGAAGGCTGCGCTTTTATGGACTCTACCAGTCTCTCTTGTTACTTTTCCCCTCCTAGAAGACAGTTCAGTCACATCTCACTTCGTGCTGGCAGCAACACAAGGAAGCATCGGTGCTTTTAACAGGACCCCCTCTCCCTCATCTTACCTCTCCTCAGCGATTTACTCACCGCTCCGTCCTCCTGACACTGTGTCCTGTTCAACAACGCAATGAATGAAGAGCACTTTTTGAGCCTCTGCCAGTGAAGTGCTCACAATGTGTCGGTGTGTCCCACCGGTCTTGGAAGAATTGGGACTGTTGTAGAAAATAAAAAGACTGAGCGCATCATGGAGTTGTTAACATAGGCTGACACGCATTATGTGTGCAGTGATCAGAGTAAATCCTCCAACCAACATCGCTGCTTTGTCATCGAGTAATATTCTTGGACATCAATGTCGGTGCCGTAAGGTGCGCTGCGCTTAAAGGTCCTGCTCAGTGTAAAGAAGAAGAAAAAAAATGATCAAGATGATATTGTTCCGTAAATTCCGAGTGTTGATACTCATGGTGTTTTTGGTCGCGTGCACCATGCACATCATGATAGACTTGTTACCGAAACTAGAGAAGCGGGCGGCGGGAGCGGACAGCGGAGATGGCGGCTGTCAGTGCGCTCATCACCCGGGCGCGGAGACGCAGGGCTGGGGGAAGCAGCGCGCCAGGTCGGCGGCGGAAGCGGGCTGGCCTAACAAGCACACGCTGAGAATCCTGCAGGATTTCAGCAACGAGCCGAGCTCCAACCTCACGTCCCACTCCCTGGAAAAGATCACGGCGGTCGGGGACAGATCGGACTCCCTCAGGCGGACGAGACAGTCGGCGGCGGACCACAAGCCGCTCATCGGGGACGCGAGCGGGGTCGGGGGACCGTCCCTGCCCACGGTGTCTCCCGGCTGTCTGCTCTGTTTGAGCATCCCCTATACAAGGTTGACCTTCCTCCCCTCACGGACGATGATACTTTGTTCAACGTTAACACTGACATCAGGTTTTATCCCAGAGCAACAGGGAACCAAGGATGGTAAGACGATGGGCATCTGTTAAACTTAAAGGGTTACAAGTGGGACAGTGAAGTGTCAGGCTGCTTTCAACATGTGTGATTGGCGATGAGGAGGTTGAGGGGATTCCAGTAAGTAAGGGACAAAGTAGATGATTGTGCATGTTTGCTCCATAAAGAAATACACCATTCATAATCTGATATCAGCTTTTATGTGTTTAAGGTTTTAATGCTGTTCTAGTTTGAAATCACACACTGCCTTATATTAATGTGGCCTACAAATTATCAGATCTATCTATCTATCTATCTATCTATCTATCTATCTATCTATCTATCTATCTGTTTATCTGTCTGTCTGTCTGTCTGTCTGTCTATTTAAATGTCATCAACCAGCTGACAGGTTCATCCAGCCTGTCAGCTTCTGTCTCTTCGCTGCCTCCAGTATAATGTCCACTCATCCATCTGCTTGCAACCCCCCATCACTCCTATTGTCATGCCATCTTATCCATGTGGGCACGCAACTTATGAGTTACCATCCAGATGGATTTTTAAATATACTTGGATTATCTGTAGTCAGTGTGGCTGCATTTTAACCACGCATTATTATTAATAATAACAAGTCTCTGTGTTATTAAGATGGAGTGCTCTGTGCCAGCTCCTTCAGCATCAGTGAGTCTGATACAGTTGAGCCTATATTAAGAGACTGTAACAAATACTGTGGCCATCTATTATATACACTAAAAATAATCCTAACAGGAATCTGCTTGCACTACAACTTCTTGTTTAACGTTCTCTCCTCTCCTCTCCTCTCGTCATTTTCAGGCACAATGAGGAGGGGAACGAAGAGGAGGAGGAGTTCTCTCCAACGGGAGAGGTGACGGCAGAGTCCTACCCCAACTGGTTGCGTTTCCACATCGGGATCAACCGCTATGAGCTGTACGCCAGACACAGTCCTGTGCTGGACGCCCTGCTGAAGGACCTGGTCACACAGAGGATCACCAGCGTTGGTGAGTCAATCAGGGAGAGCTATGTTACCAAGGTGTGTGTATGTAGGTGATGGTTGTATGTGTGGTATGGTTAGCTGTATTGATTATTTGTTACCTATTAGATATTAACCTGTGTGTTGTTAAGTAAAAGACATTCTTGGTACTAAAGAAGTAGTGTCAGCCCAAACTGGTCAAACCTTAGATGTGCCTTTAGTGACTGTACCATGAATGTACACAGTGTGGTTGTTTTTCTGTGTATAGTATGACTGTGTGTGAGAAGGAGGCCACAGTCACACGAACCTGGTTCTGTATCCGCAGTTCTGCTTATGTGTGCAACTTCATAAATGTGTGTTCAGCTGCCTTTTCCCTCCGAGACTTGATATAGATCCTTACAATCTATGTTTATCAAATAATGTGGGTGTGTCTGCGTGTGAGAAAGGAGAGAAAATTGTGTATGTGTTGGGGCCAGCATATTAGTTAAGGTACTGAATGTGTGACTTAACTGTTAGTGCTGTGAAGTTTTGTTTCTGTAGAAGCTGTTGTTTCATTCAATAGCATTTAAGTGCTTAAATCCCCTAATGGAAAGAAAAGAAAGATCAGACATGCCAAAGGACTTTCCACAGCTACTTAACATTTTTCACATAAACTTAATGACAATATAAAGGGAAAGAACATTTGAGAAGAATTGACTCTGAATGCCTGAACTTTGCTTTCATTCCTAAACATCCGTCACTGTCTGACATTTGGAGATACTTTGCTTTTAAACCAGCTATGAAAACAGCACAAATTTGTTGCATAAATTAGTGCTAGAGCATCAAGACATTACAGTGTTGCTGCAGAAAGTGAGAAAAGTAGAAGTATGTCTATTAAGAATACATTATTTGACTACTGTCTGTATTTTGTATAAGACAGGTCTATTATTTAAGACTGATTTGATATTATTCTCCACTATTTTATTTCTGTAAAATGATACACTGTAAATGTGTGGCCAAATCTTTGAGAAAGGGAGCTTGTCTCTGTGTGAAAATACTGGAGACAAATAACTGTGATTAATAACCATGGCCACAATACTAACTGAAATAGTTAGGATTATCATTTTTGCTATAGTGTTCTTCTCTACTAGTGCATATTGGTTATCTGTATTGGCTGTCACATTGTTATTAGCCTTTCCATCTCTCACAGGCAGCTCACAATCATTCATACCACACATCTCAGTCTGTACTTTAATAGTGTGTGTGTGTGTGTGTGTTTCTCCCCTCTGTTTGGAGTATATAAACCATCAATCTGTGCCCAGACAAACCTATAAAAACACTGTCTGTCTGCAGGAAAGAAAACCCAGTGTGGTGTGTGTGCCTGGAAGCATACGATATGACAGCTTTTGTGCCTCGTAATTGCTGCACACACTTACCACTTATCTGTCTCACTAAAATTACAAAACAGAGACAGCATTAGAAAGTTTCTCTGCTCAGCATTTTCTCCGTAATAGCGCTTCACTCTCTCTCTCTCTCTCTCTCTCTCTCTCTCTCTCTCTCTCTCTCTCACTCTCTCACTCACTCACTCACTCACTCTCGCTCTCCCTCCTCTGTGTCTGTCTCTCTGTTGGGGGGCAGGCTGTGGCCTTTTGTTCAGACTTCAGCCGGACTCATAAATCATGCGCACAGTACTGTGAGGCAGCACAGGTGAGAGCAGGATGGATTTATCATCACGGCACGGGAGGGGGAATCTGATTGGTGGCTGGTGAGGCCTGGAGCTTTCTGAAAGACCAGGGAACGTGAAAGCGTAGAGATGGAAAAAAAAAAGGAAAAAAAGAGACATCGATTAATTTATGGAACGCTTGGAGAAACAGAGAAAAGATAGATGGTTAGATGAACAGAAACACATACATTCGCTCACAGATACTGAGACAGATGGCCTTTAGGAGAATCAAAAAGAATGTCTTGTTGAAGTTCAGTGTTGTTCACGTGTGGTTGCATGTCAGCGCAGATACGATTCAGAGAAACAATCAGCTGAGCTTTGCCTGGGTTTTCCACAGGGGATTACCTTTTGTAGTTTTCGATTAGAAACAAAAACGGCCAGCACCAGGCAGTGAATTGAGGTCAGTTCCTTAAGGATTGTGGCTTATGGGTTCAAGGTCACAGTATTAAAACGTAGTTCAGTCATTTGCAATTTCTCAAAGGTTTTAGGCTTTATGTATAGCTATACCAAGTTTGAAGATTACACACGCGGGGCACCATTCACTTGACCTGGCTTCAGCAAATCTGGCACACATATATGCCTGATACTCTCAGTGTATTCTTTGGCTCTGATTTCACTCAGTATCCGTCCTCCATCGTAAAGAAAAAGGCACTGACCCGGGGTGATGTAGGTTGTACTTTGTGCAACAGTGTATGTAAAATTCAGAAGCTTTTGAAAATGAGTCACGGTAAATGGGGAGGCTTGCCAGCGGTGAGTAAGATTAAGTGAGACAGACAGAGAATAACAGAGAGAATATGAGTAAAAAGGATGACATACACAGAAAAGGGGGTGGGGGGACAAACAGCAAGAGAGTCAATAAACGCTAAAGACAGCTCCGTGCAGGGGTAAGAGTACTGCCAGCTACTCAGCCAGCAAGCCAGTCAGTAAGTGGGTCCACCACAGGGGGCTTATGTTGATATTGGGGTTAGGCAGAAGCACTGTGTTGTGTAATATGCTCAAGTTAATGCGCTGTAATAAATGGGCAAATCCACCCAAAATCCTGTCCATTATGACAGAAACACAAGGCATTTAGACAGGCCCCGCGGTCCCTTTGTTTGAGTTGGATGAAGGCAGGGAGCTCACAGTGAGTCTCCTTCAGCCTCTGGGAGACGCCACACAGACGTGAGTGATAGTCGGACATGTGCCCCAGCTCCTCTCCCTGGGTGCGCGAGGTTGGTTGATGGGAGCAGGAGGGGAGTGTGTAACACGCACAAGCAATTGCTGACAATGTGTACAGTCCACGGGAGCTTATAGAGACACATATGGTCAGAATCAGGCCTGTTTTGGTGCACATGTGTGTGTACACACATGGATGGGAACACATAGTCGGGGTCAATTCGTTTTTGATTTTCAGGCAAATGATATTCCTCAAACTTGTGATGGGAGAGGATTTTCATCTCTGAGTTTCAGTGGATTTTTTTTGGCTCAAAGTCGCAGTCACCCTGTTGCATTCAGAAAAATTGTCCATTTCCATGTTCACCACTCCATCAAACCCCTGAATCAGTCATACATTAGTCGTCAGCAGATGCTTTTCATGCCGTTTTTCACTCTCAGTCACACCCAGCTCCTAACTACCACAGTTTCACTTTGATTGTACAGTGCCTGGCAAATTGTTCAGCAGATGTGATAGCCCTATTATGCATTCATGCAAAATTGCCTTCTCCAAATTGGCAAATAAGGGAACAGCTGTGGAAATGTGTGAGTGTATTTGTGTGTGTATTTATGTTTATCATGTGTGCGTGTGTTTGTGCTCCTGTGCAGCTTAGACGGCGATCTGACATTTCGATTGTTTTCTTCCCCAGCCATGAAATCGGGAGGCACCCAGCTGAAGCTCATCATGACTTTCCAGAACTATGGACAAGCGCTATTCAAGCCCATGAAGTAAGCAGCACAGTAACTTACTGCATGATAGCACAGTTAAACCACATTTACATATTATCCTGTGCCTGTGTCCTCTTGGTATTTCAGATAGTGTCATTGTTGCAGCAGCCATGGTAAAACACAATCTGCATTCACACCCCCCACACCCCCGCCCCAAAATAACATAACATCAAAAATCTGTTTGATGCGCCCACTTGTAATGCATATGTTTCAAGAGGGCTACACAAAATCTCATCTGAATAAGTGCCAGGCACTGCCGCTGCATCTTTCGGTGTGCTCAGATACACAGCTCTCCCCTCTGTGTGATCTTTCTTTCTGATGGGGGAATCGTCTGTCTGCTTTTTAATTAACATCAACAGGCTTATGTGTTAATTAAAATGAGCACTGAGCCGTCGTGGAGACGTCTTTGGGGAGGCATATATGCTGGCAAAGTCGCATTGCACATGAAAAAAAAGAAAAAAAAAAAGAAAATGCCCTCCCTCTTAGCTGCCAGTGAGTTTTGCCTGATGGATTCCCGTGCCAACGGGAATAAACAGTGTCCAGGCCAACTGGGCCGCGATCAGAGGTAATTGCTCAGGAACCTGGTTTGATTGCTATGAAATGCAGGAGGGTTTTCTACATGAGAGCCTCAGCGGAGGGTATTAGATTGTGGGGGAAAGAGATGGAAACAGAGGGGAAGAGGTAGAGACAGATAGAGGAGGCTGTTTGTGTGTCTTAGCCTGCAGAAACAGTGAGTGATGCCTTCTGAAAACTCCAAGTGTTACAACGCGACGACCTGCACAGGTATAGCTTGCAATTATTCTTTATTTCGAGTGAACCGAGCCCATTACCATACCAGCCACATTAAGTCACATTAAGTGTGAGGATAAGGAGTCCAGGCCTGCAAGTTCAACATCAACTTGAAAATGAATGATGAAATGTTGCAACTGAATATCTTTTCACTGTCAGAGTTTGATTTATGGAGACGCAGCAAAGTTTATTCAAAGTTTATTCACCTAGGTGTTTGGTGTACTCATGCCTTATTCAGCTCCTCTTTACCTGAATCTGTCCCCTTAATATACACACACAAACAGCAGCTGTGGTACTTCAGACTTGTCTGAATGAGTCATTTTTTCCTCTGTCCTAACTTGACATTTCACTTCAAGGTCAATCAGTGGCTGAATTTTGCTCATTAGGATAAGAGGCATTGTTAATAAAATTGGCCCCAGAGAATATTGTCCAAACAATGCAATCAGAGCGTCTATTATAGCTTTCATACACGCAAACCTTTCAGGTCAACAGCAGCACCCAGCAGGCATCATTTGGCATAGTCATATCTAACAAGAACTGAGATTACCCCTTGTTTGTGTGTCTGTGTGTGTGGGTACTTTTGAGTGGCTATTAGAAAGGACTGGACATTCAGGGGGCGCTTCTAGGCAACATGGACAATTAGACAATATGTGCATGAGTAGTATGTATGAGTGTAAGTGTCATGTTGAGGTGCGGTCAGGTTCAGGGCTGGATGCTCAGGGCAGTCTGTGGTATTAACAGTATAAGGAGAAAGTCATGCATCATAAGCTTTAATCCAGTGTTTTGGTAATTGTGGATCATATGCAGTTATAACATATAAAGCATGGATAACGAGTCCCATGGGAATAAAGGTCATGTCAGTGTGTGACATTTCACCACAACTCATTAAAAACACCAAACAGTCGGTGTCGAAACTTGCTCTAGACTTATATTGGTTGCTGCCCTCATGATATTTCAGGGATAGAATGGTACGTCTGTCACCACATTTTTCAATTTACCTTCAGATGATTGAAAGTTTGAAGTCTCAGGTTCAGACTTACGAGAATCCATAGGGTAGATGAGCAAAGATGATTAAATTACATGTGCTCCAAGTTTCATTTTAGAACTTTAATAATGGCGCAAATGCAGCAGAAATTGGACACCCTGTCCAGTAAACTTGAAAATGTATAAGAGCTGTGCTGCTTTCTTACAGTAGATATAAGTAATGTGGCCTTCCCCAGCTGCTGTCAGAAACTGTTTTGACAGTAATTAGATGTCAGTTTCTGAATTATATACTACAGATTCCTGCAGCTCTTTATTTAGCCTGTCATATTTTATCCAAACACCTTGCTCTGACTGTCACTATCATCTGTCTCCAGTGTTTACGGTATCACACAAAAGTCCTCTGAGCAGGAAATACAGAAATATCTGAGAGAAATGATGTGGCAAAATAACCTTTGTTCTACTTTTGTTGAAGCGCAACACAAGATTTATTTTTCACCATTGTGGCATTGATGCGTCCCACTTTTATTTTAGGAGCAGCGGTGCATTCTGGGTACAGTAGTTCAGAGCATCAGTGTGTTGCATTGTTTTCTTTCACCTGTCCCATTGTGCAGCATCAAGTGGCGCTTTAAAGAGGCTTTGATGTTTCAGGTCTCCTTTGAGCCAAATGCAAATCTCTACACTGGCACGGCCCACGGAGACTGCACAAAGCTGACAGCTTGCCACACACTTCCACTGCAATGTTTTCTCCATGCTGCTCTGGGAGAAAAGTTTAGAGCTTCGTTTTTATCTGTCTGACTAATGCCGTGATCGTGGTTGGTGATTTAAAGATGAGGTAGAAGACACTCATTTAGTTTTTCAAACTGCAATTTGGTGAAATGTTTTAGGTCACAGTATCTTGTTTTTCCCTCACAAAGAATAATCTGTCCAAAAAATTTTTTTTCCTAGCCAAGTATTTATGACCCATTTTGCCTCACATGTATTTTAATATGACAATCAAATGTGTACTCCTCTAAATATAGTTCCTCATTTGTGAATATTATAAACCATTTTTAAAAGGGCCATCTCTGCAAAACAGCAGATATCAGCACTAATTGTAATGCCTTGACTACTACATGTGAAACTGGACGAAACGTAATGGTGTCACATGGAAAATCATCCTTAAGCCAACAAAAATGGGGAATTCGGATGTCTGTGAGATAAAGTGGGCAAAGGCTGTAGAGGAAGGAGGGGAATGAACTGGCAAGTGAAAAGAGAGAGGGCTGGTACTGGAAGACAGATGTGAGGCAGTGATAGACCAGAGGGTAGGGGAGCAGTTAACACTGCCAACCTGTCAAGGAACTGGGTCTTCCAGCTGGGTTACAGGCCGAATGGAGACCCTCCACGCCAGGCTTTCCGAGTCTGTCTGGCTCATGCCCCCTAGTTCCCATACTACCCGTTCCCTGCCAAGATGCTCGTTGTAGTGTGTATACAGAACCATAATGTTCATGTCATGCTAATGGGATTTGTCAGATGGAGGGTTGAGGGATTGAGGGAGGAGGTGTAAGCCTCAGATATGCAAAGAAAGAATTAATTTCTCCATCACGCGCTGTTTGACAAGCCTGTTTTCACCCCCCTTGCTTTGGTTTTGTTGATAGTCTCACAGTTCAGTATGGATTTATGCAGTGCAAGAATAGCAGAAAGGACTTTGATCGTCCCTGTTTGTTGTGTACATGGCCCAGTCCTGCCAAGAGCTGTTATATCAACACACAGGCTTCATTACATGTAAATGCATGTGCTAGAACATATATATAGGACACACATGTCCGTCCTTTAGCACCGTGGGGAATCAGAACACATCCTCATCTGCATGAGCCCTGATCAGTTTTGACAAGCCTAGGCTCTTAGCGCTAGTAAAGCCAGTGGGGTTGGCCGTGGAGCCTCTTAGCTGCAACACCCAAGAGGCTGCTTCGTTTTTATCATCCACAGGCTGTTTCATAACCACAAGTCCAATGGAGGCCTCATCATATCTACTGTGCCCCAGTTCGGGTTATGCCTGACATTCCTCCGTGGGTCTGTCTGTCGATGGGGAATTCAATTAAGACTGAAAGCATCTAATGTCCTCTGGAGATGGCCTCTGCCTGCTATGGTTATTGATCTGATCATGAAAGATTGATGATTCCATTATTGATGTACATGCATTCATGTAAAGTGCAGGAGGAAGCAGAGCTGTTCATAAAGTGTCTTTGATGGTTTGTGGTTTTTACAGTGAGTTTGATGTTGGAGAATTCACTTACTGCCTCCAAATATTTCCTCTATACAAGAATTGCCATTTAATCTTCTCCAACCATAGGGATTTCGGCTCCATATGCCTGGATCACAATCCTTTAAACTCGTGACTCAGATAACAAGCATCTGCGGACCAAATGACAATAAAAGCTGGTCTGCAGATTGAGTTGTCTCTTTTCACACAAGCGGTGACAATCATGGATAAAAACCCAATGAAATCCAGTGAAGAGAGGAAGAAGGATAATGGCCTCACATTATGTGGAGAAGCCAAATCTCGTCAAGCTTCAGAAGATCCATCCCAATCCAAACAAGTCCCATTGTTAAAAACCTGCGTGTCTCATTTCATGGATAAATGCTGCATGATTACATACACATGTATGCATAAATGCATAAACATACACATGCATGCATAACCACACAAGCATGCACACGTAAATATATGCGTGCAAGGCATACACTGCACAAACACACACAAAATCCCCTCCTGAGTTCATCATTATAGCTGACATCTGTTTCACTATTTTAGGCCTGCAAGGGGGAAAATATTGTTGAGATTGTACATTTTTTAGCTTTTTCTTCTTCTTTGATATTCACTTGTCTAACAGTGTTTCACTAAGAAGCTCCCACAAGGGCCACAAGAATGCCGCTGGTTCTCATAAGTTGGACACAGTTTTGAAAGGTGCCGTCTGAGCTTATCTTTGTGTGTGTGTGTGTGTGTGTGTGTGTGTGTGCGGCATGCACGCACAGACACAGACAAAGTATGTTACTATAGACAGCTGTTCGCACAGCTGTGGCTCTCACACACACACACACACACACATATATGCACACACAAGCCATAAGAGAGGGACGCTGTGGGGGTTACGGAGTTCGTGCACCCTCCATCACCCAGGGCTGGTGCTGGAAAATCCACGAGCAGCGAGCCAAGCCGCAGCTGTAGCTGCTCACTCAGATGCTGTGGGTATATTACACAGAGGGTGATGACTGCGAGAACCACACTCTGCCTACACACAATAGAAAAATAGCTCATTCACTCCAGACCACTCACCATTTAACACATCCCTAATGATTTTCACTGTGACAAGTCAAAAAGCCTTGAAGCGCATAAAGAGTCTTTAAATGTGATGAAACGTCAAATCTTTTCACATTAACATCCCCATCTTATACTCCATGATGAAGTTTTCCTCCTGACCTCAATCTCGCATATTATAAAAAGCTTCGGCTGAGTTGTCACATCTATCTTTTCACTCACTGATGGGTTATGTAAACTGGCTGCACGACTTCGTGGCTTCATCAGCCTCTCTGGTTGAGCAGTGCTTTGGCAAGGGAGAGACTCCTCAGGTTTTCAGCAACTCTTCCCTCCCTGCTGTGCTGTCCTGGCATCAGAGCAGCCTCACAGTCATCCCACTGAGTCCACTCGTGTCGCATAAGCACACTAGACCAATCGGCAGGCAGGCAGGGGACAGGGCAGGCAGCTCGGGATGCCAGGCAATTTGTCTGACCTGGCTTTTGAAATCAATGACAGTCTGTGGGGCGCAGGTGTGGTCAGAGATGGAGGAGGTTATAAATTTAAAGTGAAGTGTGTTTGTGTATGTGTGTGCGCGTGCGTACGTGTCTGTGTGTGTGTGTGCATCCAGTTTATATGTTCTTTCAAATATCTATTCGCCTGGCAAATGGTTTTTATGTGTCCTCACTTTAGGGAACATATGTCAGTGTTTGTATTTGTGTGTTCACAGTAGACTGTTTTGAATAGTTTTCCATATTTGCAGATTTGTGTATAAAGAGAGAGAGAGAATAAAGAAGTATGTAGGAAGAGCAAAAGCAGCATAATGTCAGATGTATGAGACAGTTAGAGAGAAAATCTGTATGGTAAGTGATAGATGTAGGCAGACTGACTAAGCAACACAAATGTTACTTAACAGTCTTGTACGTTTCCCAAAAGACAGTTTCAGTGTGTTGACATCAGATGTTGTGGTCAGTGACGACGTTTTCTTGGTAATGTTGTGAAGCTAATAGTTAATTTCAAAAGTTTACATTTTGATTGCAGCTGGTGCGGAGTTTGAGCACTTAAAGGGAACAAAATAAAAGTAGTGAACTTCATTATTTTTGGTTTACACTGTGAGCTTTAGCTAGGACTAGCTTTTGAAGCTAACTTTTTTTTTAAACTTAAGAACTTCTAGTTTGTGATGAAGCATGGGGTGCAGTTTAAATCACTTCCCGCTGCTGTTTATTTTGTATCAGACATGATCAACTGAAGCTCAGTCTTTGATATTTTTAAGGTATAGTTGTTTATGGTATAGCAGACCAGTGTCCCCGGGAGATACATCTATATTGGAGGATTTCGATTGATGTATAGCACCAGAGTTCAGCAGGAAGCATTGTGCTGTAGTGAGGCATAAAGTAATGGTGGAGAGACTGATCTGCAATTAAAATGTTCCCTATCCTGAACCAACTTTTTCAAAACCTTAACCATACCGTAGTTGCCATGCATAGATATTGTAGAAAGAAGTTTAGAAATGTTGGCATTGGATGTAAAAAATGTTGTCAGTGAACTAAATATTCCTTTTTTCTCATCAATATATTTCTGTAACTAACAGTAAGTTGTAGCAGAAATAGCCGCTGTAATTCATCCTTTTCTGATTTAACTCTCATTATTTGTTCTGTGTTTTGGAGAGCTGGGAAAATCAGACAGAGAGGAACATACGGGGCAAAGATAACATCTGCTGTCAAACATTATCTGCTGTGTTTTCCCTGTCTCTCCTCTATATTTTATTGTCTCTATCTCTCTCTCTCTCACACACACACACACACACACACACACACTCAAAGTGTTCCGGTGTCAGGCATTCACAACATCTGTTTCTCATGCAGCTTTGTACTTGTGGCCAGATAGCCAGAGAGGGCCAGACCCAGCAGCTCCTCTGTAGGCTCTGGGCACTACCGACTCCCTCCACAGGTCATTAAGATTAATTTGGTTTTTAAGCTGCTCTAATGTGGCAGAGGATTGCTCACCTTACACAGCCCCTTTTCTCTTACCCCTCCACTACCTCCATGCTCCTCTTTCATCCTCTCTTGACCTTTCTCGTCCACCTCCTTCATTCAGTCTATCAAAGACGTTTGTGTCGTCCAATTTCCGGCTGATCTCAGCGTGGCTCTCTACCATGTATGCAGGTTCTATATGTTTTTCTTTTGGCCCCATTTACTTCTTTATGATTTTCCTATTTCAGGCATCCATTTAAACAAACCCACTTAACGAAATCCTCGATCTCACAGCTTCACGATGTGATGTTGCTTAGCAAAATGATGTGGGTTGTTTGCACTTGAAGTGTGTATATCTAGGTAACTGTGCATGTACGTGCTTGCGTGTGTGTGTGCGCGTCTGTGTCCAGTGCAGTCAGTGTGTGGGCGCTGTGATGCCTTGACCTCTCGTAGGCTGTGAGATGAGCCAGTCAATTAGTGGCTGCTTAACAGTCATGTAACAGCTGCATTCAGTGGATTGTCACATCTGTTTAGTCATCACAACACACACACACTATTTGAGTTGAGTATTAGAGATGGCTTAGTGAAGTCTTCATAAAGTCTACCACAGACTTTCAGTGTGCAATATTTAATTGAAGTGTCAATCATGTATATGTGTTCTGCCCATTATCTAATTATGCCTTCTCATTAAAGTGTGTGTTTGGGCACAGCCACACATGTGGGTGCTCTGCAATCAGTCATTTTCTGATCATTCACATCTGTCATAATTGCGACTAACTCACTTCTTTTCCATTTGTTGGACGTGCTGAAAAAGAAATCACATCTTTTCATGTTCCTCTTTCTTCCTCCGTCTCACTCTTGTCTGGTTTGTCTGTGTCTCAGCTCGGCGTCTATTCTTGATTCAAGGGGTCGAGAGTGTAGCATCTGGCACTGAAGCGCGCCTGTATGCCATCTCAAGTCTCAAATAACTTTCTTTTTTTTCCTGACAGGCACACACTCACACAGACACAGAAACACAGAAGATCATCTTATTTTAGACTCCCAAGCATTAAACTCCCCGTGCACCCTCCCCACTCTCACACTCACACATGCATGCTTCACATAAAGACATTTCTCATGAATGTTTTACTAGGTCAGCTCTTGAGGAAGTGGTGGTGGGTTTTTTTTTTTTTCGTCCCCATCCGTCCCTTCCTCCCTCTCTCTCTCTGTCTCCACCTCCTGTCCATGCTCCTTTATGGACTTGTTTGTTTGATTCGCTGAGGCAGTACTAATCCTCGTCTTGTCCCTCGCCTCCGTTCAGAACCTCTCTGATCTGTATTTTTAGATTCTCTGCGTTTTCTCTCTCTGCTGTCTAACAAGTGTTTATGCACTCACAGTGTACAATGTGGCAGAGCTGTGAGTACCCTAATCGTAATGTGATTACAGGCCAGCTGAGTTGCTAGAGATGATACAATGGGTGATTTGCATGTGTGTGTACATCTTCATTGTAGGCACTGACCCCAGAGTCTCTGGCAGCCAAATTCAGCCTCAGCAGGATCTTCATCGAACATGATTCTCGATATCATGTCAGTATTGATTTAAACAACCAGTGAACATAACCTGAATCTTATTTTAATGGATTTTACACATTCGATTCATTACTGAGGTTGGGGTATGTGACCATGATGTTGTGAGCACACCTCCAGTTTTTTCACATTTATTTGGAGGTGAAAATGAAGGCAAATATTAAATATTGAACCACTGCTGTGATTGCACAAAAAATTTCAAGGAATTCTTTTCAGTAGCTTGAATAATTTCACAGTAACTTTGTGGAGACTTGTTGTCACCTTGAGGTTGTCAGGCAACCTGCGCCTGTGTGTCAACATAGTAATAGTCTGACACAAAGCTCTGTGTTAAACCACATGTTGATTTTACACTTGAGTTTTTACTTGGATTAAACAAAAAAGATTTAAATTAATGAGCTTCAGAGGTGCTGGTAGGCAGATTTTGTTGCCTTTGGACAGAGCCAGGCTAACAGTGTTTGTTCTAAGCTAAGCTAACCAGCTGCTGGATGTAGAGACATGAGAGAGGTATTTCATCTAAGCCTGAGCGAGAGAACAAATCAGTATATTTGCCAAATGTCAAATTAGTCTGTGCTCATTTGAATCCTTGTCTTCTTGCCTTGTTGCAGCAATGTCACCACATCCCCAGATCTCAGCAGTTAACCTAGTGACCGCAATATTTTACAGCCTTTTTTTTTTTTGGTCCCTTTCCTCTCCTGTCTTCTCTGTGGCTTCACCCAGGTGCTATCTGATCAGGTATCAGTGAGGTGTACCTGGTTGTGAATGAAGTACTTAAAAGCTCCTGTGGCAGCATCAGGAAGAGAAAGGCTTCTAGCATGCTGGACTTGCTGCCTCTCAGCATTTTGTGTTGCTGTTGTATTTTTTGTAGTCATTTATTTAGTCTCTTGGGTTGATTTTTGAGTCTTTATGTTAATAAATCCATGGATTTGATTGTTCATCTGTGTTCTGTGGTTGATTTGGTCAGTGGTGAGTGGTGAGCCCATAGTCACCAGCGCGTAACTAATGCTATCACAGCAATTGATGACGCTAACTATGACTTAACAGCAGACTGGAGAATCTTACGAAAGCTACTGCAGTGATGCAGTGTGAGGACAAACTCATGATATGACTATGATGCACACTCTATCTTTGTTATTTTTGATGATGACCATAGAAACTAAAATGACATATTGTTCCTTTAAGGTTGATCAAGCAAACACTAAATGTTCACAGAGCACATGAAAGCAGTCTGTATTTAGATGCTTTTGTATCTCTGATGAAGACATGATGAGGTCCACTTGCATGTAAATGTATGCACCTTGAGTGCTGTGGTGGTTTGGAGTTGATAACATTAGTTTCCTTCAGCCATCCTTGGACACACATCTTCTTAAAAGATGAAGATTTGATGGACAGATGAAGAAGTCTCTTCACTCTTGAATCCAACAGGTTTGGTCCTCGTATTTGAATCACAGACCTACAACGTACGTGCATGTTTTCATGCATTCATGTTAGCCTCTATGCCTGTGGGTGTGGACCAGAGCGTGTGTGCTCCTCTGTCTCACACCACATCCAAGTGAATTATATTTTTGCAATTGTGCATGCCTGTTGTGGTTCCTGACCCTGTCTTTGTCACCGCTTCAAGTGGTTATGTCGTTCAGCCATCCTATCATATCATTATAGTCTAAAATACTGGATAGGGGAATTCCTAAGCTTCCCTCTTGGAATGTCGCTGCCGCATTTGTCTGGAATGCTTAAAATTCATTCCGCTCCAGGACGTGAATTCTAGACGTCCCAAATGAGCATCTCTTTTTATGAGGCTAGGAATGCAGGCTTAACTTTGGCTTATGATGAGGAAGTTTTGTGTACCTTTAGCAGCAGTATCTGCTGAAATTACACAAAATATCCAAGGTTGGTTATCTTAAATGAGCACTCAGGAGCGCTGTATTTAATTGAGGGGAATTTTCAAAGGCTAATTTTCATCTAAGTGCTTTTGTGGATCCGCTATCTGTGATTAAGACCTTCCATTTTAACAGTTTATCCTGACAAGTTAAACAACAACCTGCGGTGCGACATAAAATCTCGCTAATGGCCCTGATGTTTTTTAATTTCAGTCTTTCTCAGAAGCCATAATGAGGATAATTGTTTGGGCTTAGACTGGCAAAATGGGGATGATTCTTCTTCTTTTTCTCATTACAGCTGTCTGAAAATGACAGAGCACACATGCCTCATTGTTACTTTGTCACTAAATCAACTGTTGCCCCTTAACAATGGGACCACACGCACTGCACCACCCCTTACAGCTGAGCTCAGTCATTAGATAACAACCTTTCCCAGGTAGATCTATCACAGTCCACCTGAATCTCTCTCCAAGCCGAATGAATGAAACAACAGTTCCTTAACCGAGAGAAAGAGAGAGAGCATTGTGGTTCTGTAACTTGGGCCTTTTGTGATAGCATGCACAGAGGTTAATACATCCATTGTGAGCTAGGCCCATGCTTGTCTAAGCCTGTCCCATGCAAGGTGGCAATTAGGCTGTGTGTGACACCCCTATCCCCCTGGCAGAGGCCAGGGTAGGGGGAGGAGAATGCAATCATTGTCTATCAATTAAACCAGAGGAGGGTTCTCCCCAGCTTTGCCCATTGTCAGGGCAGGATGTGGGAGGGGCCGCCAGGTCTGGTATCACCAGGTCAGGGAGGCAGGAACCTGATCCAGGGGCTTGCCTGGGTCAGCCCTCCCCTCCTATGCACCCTCCTTTTTGCAGGTCCAGGCAGTGGTGATGCAAACAGAGGAGCCTCTGTGCTGGAGGTGCAGGGAGACTCTTAGTCAGTGCTGACTAAGAGTCACAAAAGGAGTGCCAGTCTGAGATATGAAAAAGCAGCAGATTGATGTGTATGTGTCGTCTGCATGTGCTACTTCCTCTTGACCCTATATAATCATGTTGGATTTAACAAAGGATAGAGCAGGTTTTCATTGTCAGTTGACAGAGGTATGATATTTTTTATTTTTACATCTGAGAAGAGAAAATAATCCACAGCTGTTTAACTAGCAGACAATCCCCCTGTGTTCTACATCCCTTGGCAGCATTCATAGATATGGACAGAGACCGTATGTATGAGCAGACTGAACGTTTCAACTAACAGCTGTCTTCCCAGTGGGCCGATCAACCTGTGGGCTTGTAGAGAGTTTAGCGACACAAGGAAGAAAAGATAAAAAATGTCTTATTCTCTTTGATGCTGCATTGTGGCCTTACAGCTCCATCACTGCGTGGTGCGTCTGTACAGTGGATAAAAGAAAAGAGATGAACACATTACTGTCTAATGTGTTCATCTTGCTCATCTGCTTGTCATACAGCAAACTTACTGATTATAAGTTATCAAGTCAACCCAAGAAATTTACAAAACTAAGAGTCTGTGAGCTAACTGTGCCTAGAGCTAAATGCTAACATCAGCATGCTAAAATGCTCACTTTGACGCTGCTAATATGCTGAATTTTGGCAGGTTTATCATACTCACCGTCTTAGTTAAGCATGTTCACATGCAAACATTTGCTAATTTGAAGTCAGCAGGCTTTATAATCTGGAATCCATGAATGTCTATACAAAATTTCATTTCATTACATTCATTTCCCAGAGCCATGCCACTAATGTGGCTAAAAACGTAATGCTAGCTAGTTCCTAATGCTAAATCCTGCAAAATATACTTATTTTCTCAAGCTTAAGTCATGTCACAGACGTCTTGATTCAACTTAATGTTTATTTCTAAGAATGTTTTTGGTGGTTTGGTATAGTGGATTACTTTATGATGTAAGACTGTGCCCCTCTAAAATGGTATATACACAAGGAGCAGCAATGCACCAACAACATTGCAGCATCATTACAAGATGCATTGGGATACATTTTGCAGTGACATTAAAGGTCAAGTTACAAAATGTAGCCGTCACATGATGATGCATGAACACTGTCTCATGATACACTGTGTGAACATTAATGGTACAGAGAAAATCTGAAAATATTTTGCTCAGATTCTTGTCTTTTAACATTTGATCCACAATTTCATTTGCTTTCTTCTCACTGTGAGCATCATCTACTGCACTAGAAATGTGCTGTAATATATCTTTAGAGCGATATGTTGGATGGATACTGGATGTATAAGACCTGTCTGTTTGAAATGTATTCTTGGTTCCAGTGTGAGGATATCCAAAGTCTCCTCCTTATTCCTTTCAAATACAAATTAACTCTATTTATCCCCCAAGTGTACTGGACTCGTTCCATCCCACTTAGCTCTTACACAAGGATAAATACAACCCTTGGAACTGTTTTTCCAGTGGTTTCACCACTTCCTTCTTCACCACTGTCACCCACTCATGACCACAATGACATCTCCCAGCCACCACTTAGCCTCTGATAGATGGTTTCTATTTAGGAAATGGCATCTGACCACAAACCACCAAGCACAACAAGACTGTTGACAGGTTTAAATAGAAAGGTTCAGCTGTGGGAGAAACGAAGCACAAACACCCATGCCTCGATTTGGGGGCCGCACCCGCAAAATAGTTTTCTGGAAAGACTCTGTTGATTGCTTTCTTTGGTCGAGGTATTGAAGTTTTGAGTTTTATGTAGTTAGGTTTCACTTGGTGGTGTGCAATCTATTTTGGGATGGTGAAGAAAAGCAGTGTTGAAAATAACTGACAGCCCGCTAAAAATTGAGCTGTTTCCTCTTCAAGCCAAGTGTAGTGATGGATGAACTGCAGGAGCTTGTAACTTTTAGCAGTTAACGGAACAGGTTGTTGCGGCTACCTCAGAGCTTCTCAGGTAATTAATAAACACATTCATTAGGGAGCCTAAAAAAAGACAGCACCACTAAATCAAACACCATTTTGTCATCAGTCATGTGCTGCTGGAATATGGCATTTTAACAAGCCTCACACTGAACTAATTAGGGGAAAATGGTACCTAGCCTTTCAAGCCGTTCTAGCTTGTTATGGATTAAAGTCTTCAGAGATATCCTAAAATAAACGGCCGCCATGTTCCTCTGTGGATCTGCTGCTATGTGCGTGTGTGTGTATGTGTGCGTGTGTGTGCGTGCGCACGTGTGTGTGCATCTGAAAGTCTTTATCTGCTTTCGTGGTGTGTTCATGTTCAATTTAAGTAAACACAGATGGGGATGGGAGTGACTGGCCAGCAGCCACGATGTCCTTCAGGAAAAGGAAATCAGATGGAGGGAGGAGGAGGGAGGAGGAGGGAGAGGAAAGACAGGGAAAGTGATGAAGATGTATTTGTGACCTTACATGGCTGGCTGGTTTACAGTCAGGGCACTTTAAGGTGGCAGGGTCATACGCACTGGACACTACTGGGCAGGGAGAGACAGTTAGACTGTTGTTAGAGAGGGAAAGATCTCTAGCAGCTGCAGCAGGTGATATTAAATGATTTTATATTGTGTGTGTGTGTTTGTGTTTGTGTCTGTCTGTGTATGGGAAAGAGAGAGAGAAAATGTGTGTCTTTTTCTTATCTTTGGGTCAAGATAATAGGATTGTTTTGGATGAGCCACCTCAAGATATTCACCACAGATGGGCAAAGATAATGGAGGTCCACAGTGCTTACTCACAATCCAATTAAATTCTCTTGGCTCCAACTGCATACACACACACACACTCCATGTCCAAGTTGAGAGCAGTGAGTGTGCGTGTGTGTGGTTGCTTACACGCTTGTGTTGGGGCGTTGGGTCTGGAAAATTAATGCTTCCCAGGATTTAACATAATTTGCTCTAATTGGTGTTTGCTGTTCAGCAACTACTTAGTGATAATCAAATAAATTCTTAATGGTCTGCACCCCAGGCTAGTGTGGAGGATGGACCTGTGTGCAGAGCTTCTGAGTAAAGATTCTCCATTTTAAAAAAAAAAAAAAAAAGGCTTGATTTATATGGTTTTGGCAGGTATCTCAGTCTCATTCTGGCCCAGTCATCTGCCAATTTCCAGTCTGGGAATCCGCTTTGAATTCTATCCCAAGAGGAGAGCGTGATTGTATTTTCACCCTGGTCAAAGATTTTCTTGAAGCCTCCCTAGAACCTCAAATTTATTTTATGACTGAGAGAAAAACACGCAACAATCCTAAAACACAGCTTTGCTTCATCTTTGAAGAACCTTCCAATTAAATTGCATGTGTTCAAGCTTAAGACATGGCAGCATCCACCCTTTTATTTACCCGTCATGTTTCAGATCACAGAGAACAATTAGAGGGAATACGGGAACTCAGACTGTGAGAAGATACCCAGAACTGTAGCTTTCTGTATCTTTCCCAAAAATCCTACTAAGTCGGAGAGGGGATGCTGCTTCTCGCTAACCCTGCATTTCCTACAGTTTACTGACACACTTGGGCCAGGATTGTTTTCCTCCTCCTCTCATCAGTTTCAGCTTACATGTCATGCTGAATACCAGGGCTTGTTACTCAGTCCCTGTGAGACGAAGACACGTGGTAATGCCCATTGATTTTGTGTGCGGGCAGAAACAAAAACTTGCACACAGACGCATACAAGTAAAGCTCTCAAAATCCCGATTGATCCCAACAAGCTGAGAACTATGCAGTTTGTTTTCATTATGGAAGTAATGTCGTTGATCTTCCACTGCCTCTCTAAGACCAGAGGTGTCAAGGTGGATGGGGTCTTTTACTTTTTTTCCCACATTATTTACTTTGAATGAGGCTTTTGGTTCTTTGAAGCCTTAGTCCCTCCCCGTCCTCATCTCCCTCTGTCTTTCACAAGTTCTGGAGCTGTGAGGGATAGAGACAACTGGTGGAGGCTTTCTGGAGGAATTTCCTGAGTGGAGTAATATCGCAGAGGGACTGTGCTCCGCTGTTCATGTGTAGTAATTCCTTCTCCTACAAAAAGACTGCTCTTTTTGACAGTCTTTTCGAGTGGCTGGGTGTGTAACTTGTGATAGAGTGGAGGGAAACAACAATCCACATCACTCCTGACATTCCCTGTGAATCTTTCCCATCCCTCATTTCATGGTGGATTGCCTGGCACGGATGGACAGTTTGCTATAGCTGTCAAAGTCCTGGAGACTTTTCTGGGACAGGTGGCTGCCATTAAGAACTACTGCTCAAGATCCAACTTTGTTTTTTTATGTAGAAAAATATACTGAGGAAAGCTGTGCGAGAGAAAAGATTATTGTTCTAAACATCCCCAAGCTTGTGCATTTTGACATCTAATCACTATTGACCCAGGAATACCCTTGATGTTTGTGCATGCTCTGCATAATTCATAGTTCACATTCTGTGCAAAGCCTGTCATGAATTGCACACCCTGTGAAGGATTGCCTGAGACTTGTGCTATTGAAAACGGTTAATCCTCTGTGGATGGATATGTAAATATCACAAAGTGCGGCTCTGCGTTGCTGGAAACGCTCCTGATTGTTGAGGATAAACCGATGTGCATTTTGTTTGTTGTGGGTGATGGTGTGGGAAGACAGACAAAAAGAAGGGTAACCGCAAGCGTAAAGACCTGTCCCATCCTTCAAGTACATAAGAATATACTGTATAATCCCCTTAGTGAACACACACACAACATACAGTGCATACATGACAACAGCAGTGTATGAACCTATAGTATCACTGCCACACTGCACCATCAAAACCCACACTGTTCACCTCACGTCATGCATATTAAAGAAAAGTGCAGACTCTATTCTGAGAGTATTTTCAGTTTCACAGAATGTCTGTAAATGTTACAATTAGTTTGTTACATCGTAGTATTTGCGTTTGTCTTTGAATCTGCAAAAGAGACACTCAGTCAAGACAAGGCAATTCTCAGCCTAACTGGTCATTTTAAGCTTGTATCAGAGAGTCAGCAGTAGAGAGATGACAGGAAATGAGATGAGGGAGATGTGAAATTACATGCGACTGTGCAACAAAAGTCCCTGGCCGGACTTGAACCCGATCACAGTTCTTGGTAAGTGCCTTAAGTCGGGGACACACATTACGACTGTTGATGGTGAATATGACTCGGATGTGACGATTGATCACACCAAGTTGGACCAGTCTCCGCTAAACATTCTCATATAAGATATTTTACTTCTGTGGGCTATGCAGTCTGCGTTGCCACCACTTCTCCATCCAGGATCTTGCTCAAACTTTTGCCTTTTCCATGCAAATTGCACTGAAGAACTGCCAGTTGCCATGCCTGTTTGTTTTGCTACAAGAAAACACACTTGGTGTTTTTGCTGAATTTGTATGATCATTTACCTCTACAGCTCCAGTAGTTAATGAGCAGTCGTTATCTAGTGTATTTACTGTCATTGGTTTATGCTCAATCCTGACTTTCAAAGAATAATGGAAGTGTTGGTGGAAACAATGTTTATTTGTGGTCCAGTCTTTGCAAGTTTTAGTTAGTTTTCCATTTTGTTCCAAGCTTTAAACCACAAGGCCACAAGGATGCCCCAAAGGAGTTTGTTTGTTTCACAAAAAATAATTGCTTTCAATGAAAGTACAACTGCCAGAGGGCAATACACTCAACAAAATTATATATCCAGTATGACAAAGATAGGAGGGAAGAAATTGCATGTCTTTTAATACACCTTATACCCCAGACACAGAGAAAATCTAGGGTATTGTTGTTTTCCGATGCTGTGAAAATACCTGTAATGTAAAAAGTAGGAAATATTCATGGTGCAAAATGGTACAAAAAGATGATTTTCAAAAAGCAAATATGTCAATGTTCATTATTAGCTAGACTAAAATAGTCATTTTCTTTCTATAACATCTGTCGCAGTGGAAAAAAAAGTCCCCTTGATGTTATGCTTTTGTAATATCACAAAAACTGTACTGAGGCCTATTTTCTGATTATTCTGACTGAATGAAATGCAATTGAAAAGCGGTTGAGTCATCAAACATTTAGCCTATTGATATCAGAAAGCTGCCATTTGGTAGCACTTCTTACTGAAAGCTACCACTGAATGCACTTATCGACTAACAAGCACAACACTTACTCTGACATGGAAAAGCGCTGAAGCATTCACCAAAATGTGGCTTTGTGAAAATGAAAAATGCGCAGCGATACTAATAAGATTTCCCTTTTTTCCCCCCTTTTTTTAAAATACATATTCCAAGTGCGCTCATGGCTCGGGAGAGCCCGTTAAGATGATTGTAGGGAAGGGATCCCAAAAGCCCAGATATATATATAATATTCTGCAGCTTTGCTTTAGGTCTTCACAGCGATTTCAGGTCTTTAAACACTGTGCTCTGTGGAGCGTTAAGCCCAGGGGAACATGACTGAATATGTCAAGCCAGTCAATTAAGGCCAGCAAAAAAAGAAAGAAAGAAAGAAAGAAATCACAGCAATTTCAGAAATAGCTCAAAGAGTAATGGGGAGCAGAGTAGATACTGAGAAGAACTAACTGAGATTCGGCCTAAATAGCTGCAACATGGAGAATTATTTGATACAAACATACACCTACACATTGACCAGGCATTAGGGATTTTCTGAAAATCTTGGAAACATTACTCAACACTCAACACAACCTTAGGTCCAAAACTACCAACCATCAATTGGATTTCACACTAGCTCTTTCCACCTGCACTTTCACTACAGATGCTTCTTAAAGCCAGACTACACAATGCTCAGTTTACACATAGTGATATGGAAGTTGATTTAACATCCATTTTGTACTGTCTGCCTGCTGCATTTTGAAATATCTGGACAACATATACACACACACACACACACACACACATATATATATATGTATGTATATTGTATATCTTTCTCCCAAGCAAAATGCTTGCTGAACCCTCCCAGGCTGAAATGAGAGAAGAGAAACTGTGGGCAGGGTTTGTGACAAAACTCATTTTCTATTTATGAAGTAATGTTAAAGTACTTAATGTGTCTCAGGGTATTAAAAGCTTTTCAGTTACTGACAATCAAATTTTGATCAGAGCATTTATTGCTCATATATTTTTATATAGAAGTTGAGTGCATGTTTCATTCGCCTGCTCCAAGCCCAGTAGTCATATAGCATTTTGTGTGTTCTGTTTCCAGCATTATGTGTAGTTTGTCGTGTCAAACCACAGAGTGTAGTTAGACAGCAGCAGGGCTTTGCAAACCCGTAAGCCAGGGCCTGATCCCTGACATATACAGACAGGGACTCCCAGCCATCTGGCCAGATGAGACAGTTGGATAGGCACATTGTCTCTCTCTCTCTGACTCTCGGTCATGACTCAACCTCACACACACACACACACACACACACACAGTCATCTATCTCAAGGGTTGCCAGAGAGCTCTGGTGGTCACAGATAGTGACCTAGCCCACAGCTATGCAGCTTCCCTCAAAGCCATACATTTAGATTCCAAACTCAAGGCCTCAGTTTCTGCCTGCAGCGTTTATTATGAGCAGAGGGTCAGACAGCCAAGAAGGAGGGAGGGAAGTGGGGGTAATTGGGAAAGGGGGGAATTAGTGAGATAAACTGAATGAGATGGTGGAGGTGGAAGATAAAGAAAACTGTGTGACAAAGTTGGTTAAAGAGGTTAAACTAACCTTTGACATCTTATGACTTTCTCTCATTCATAAACTTTCTAACATACTGTAGGTTTCCCCTATTTAGCATTCATAATCCTGTATAAACATTTAAATGAAGTTTTTATTAATTCATTTGTCAACAACTATAACGCCTCCTGTGGAGGATAATGAGCGACAATACCGCAGAGCCCACTTGTAATAATATATGTCTTCACAGAGTAATAATGTACTTTTATATAAGCCACTATAACCTGGAAACTAAATTGTTGCATTGAATTTGATTGATCATCATATAAAACTTATAACAAGTCTGTGTATTGTGTATGTATTGATAGTTCATCACAACACCATGTTTCACTCCAGGTGAGTCTAATGTCTCAGGTGTTTTTGGCTGTAGAGCTATGTTTTTTTATATGTGGGGTCCCTGTAATGTTCCACTAGAGCTGACATGATCCACATTTCTGCAGACTGCAGATGATGGTAATGCATATTGACACTCAGTGGCAATAAAAAAGGAGTAAAAGAAAACTGACATGGTATTTATTTCAGGTCTATAAACGTTACAAAGATCTTGGAAATGATTATGATTGTGGGAATCCAGTCCTGTGCAGTTTAAAATTAACAGTTTCTTCTCTGTGAGGGACAAAAATCCCCACCAGCATAATGTTTAATGTGTAATGTATTAACCTTCATAGTGAAACCTAATATATAACATCATGTCCTGCGCTTTTAATGACTCGTATCTGTAATGCAGATCATTAATGAAACTAAACTTGCTCGTACTGAAGCTGATCACTGATTTTCATGAACTCCACTCTCTCCCCCCATCTCATGAGTCTCTGATAACTTTGAAATTGAACCACTGACTTAGACCGTCATCCTTCTTCTTCAAGTCAAGTCTGTTTTACCATCTTTCTTATGATAATATCGCCCATCCAGCTTCCCACACATGCAGATAACTTGCCTTTCCCTCCTGGCAGTGTCTCACCCTGTGTGTTGAAAATAGCTGAGACTAGAACACAACTTGTGTAACACTGATTTGAAATTCAATCTAGACAGCTACCTTGGGGCCCTGGGCTGGTTCTTAGATCCCTCTCCGATACTGATGCCGGAGGAAGAGGGGAAAAAAAGCTGCATGCATGGAGGAAAATAAAGAGAAATAATCAGACATAGTCAGGAATACATACACAAACTGTGTATATATACACACACTGTATGCTGCTGTTTGCAGATGTAAACACAAGCAGGCGCGCACACAGCAGCCTTGACAGTCTTTTGCCTGTGTTGCCTGTGATACTTTTGCGTGTAGTGCTGCTGACAGACAAGCACCCTCTGACACAAATCATCGGGCTGAAGAGGTTTTATCTCCCAATCTTTTATCCAGTCCTACATCCTTCTACCTGTCTGTCACCTTGAGAGGTGTTGTGAGTACTCTACAAGGGGCCATTTACCCACGAGTGTCCTGAATATATCAGACTTATCACTTGCATTTCACCAAAAACCTCATATGTGTACACACACAAAAAAAAACTCCAGACTATTTCATAGCAGATGAAGAAGAAGTCTTTTAAAAACACGTAGTAATCAATGTGAAGAGGGAGGGAAAAGGGGTATACACTTTGGTAAAATTTGTTTGTAAAACATCAATCTGTTGTCTTTGTTGTGCCGCGATGAAATAAAGTGGTGAGGGGAAAGAAACAAGGAGGTAGCTGATGGGAAAATTTGCTTAGGGAAGAGAGAAGCAAGGGAAGAACTGATGGGATGCACACAGGGAAAAGAAAAAAGTGAGAGAAGAAAGGAGATGAGGAGCAACTGCTGGATGCTTGATAATTGGTGTTAAGTAGGGTCAGGCTGGTGAGAGGTAATTTCATTTGGCCGCACGCTAAGGAAACAGAATTGGTAAATCAAAGCAGGTTAGAAAACACTAAGCAGGGTCTAATATTCTCGAGTCTCCTTTTTCCTTCTTGTTATTCTTCTCTTGTGACTTTTTGCTGGTATGCTATAAATACTACAATGCAGTATATTGTTTAGAGGATTCAATGAATGTGACTTGTTATGGTTATGAATAAGTCCCATCATGTGTTTACGTGGTTGATGGGACTAGACTGATTTCAGGTCTGTGGCTTGTTACAGTTGACTAGATGAGAGTGCTAGGGTAATGCTGTATTTCATTTCAGAGTTATTGGAATTCTAGATTTCCAGCCTGTAAATACCATTAATGCCAACATCCAAGTGTAATCAGGACTTGGGTACTCTGGTATAATACTGATTTGGCAGATTATACAGAAGTGAAAACTAAATAAATAAGACTGCATTGGCAAAAGACTATCATTCAGTGTCATTAAACCCAAATTTAATGGATGTAGTTTTACACGGTTATAATAATTCTCCACCATCCATCCCCTATGAAAGGAAGGTTTTTTTCAAAAAGGCTAAGTCAAGGCCCTGTTCTAAACATACAAAATACAGATCAGAGTTAAAACAGCTTCAAACTGCTCATCTGTCTTCTCTTCAGAACAGCAACTGCATCAAAAAAATTAAGCTCAGATGACAAACAAATTACACTGCCTCCAGCAGTTAAAAAATGCTCTATCACTCGTTCTTTCATTACTATTAGTAAACATACACTCCTGTGTCGATCAGGTTAATCTCTACACGGCCTGATTATGTCATTTAACAAACACACACACACACACACACACACACACAGCAAATCTTTCATGAGGTTTTGAAGTCTGATATCTGATAAGTCATTGATTGCTAATGGTTTATGCTAAAGATCTTTTAGATTACATGTTGTGAATGTACCAGTGTTGCAGTTGGACATACTGTACCCACACCTCATAGCAAAGCACTTGCCATGCCTTCTCAGCCACCCACACACACACACACAGAGGACAGAGGGCCAGACAGATACAAAGAAGCCTGTCAGTGGGGGGCTAAAATCTGCTGTGGATTACCAATAGATGACAGATCTCCTGCATGCCCTCTCTCTCCCTCTCTCTCCCTCCCTCACCCTCTGTCTCTCTCTCTCATTCTATATGCTGGAGCAGAAGCAAGATGTCATTACAGCACTAGATCAGTGGGAGTAGGTGCTGTATGCTTGTTTTTTTTCCTGCTGTTTCTACCTGCAGCCTTGGCCCCTTTTTTCCCTGGATAGAGACTGAATAATGTCTGATTATTCCTGTCATTTTAACCTAACCCAGGCCACCCAGCTGGGGAAAAATAAACTATGTTACTGCTTCATCTTCATTCAGCATGCACATGTGAAGAGAGTTGCGCATTTGCCCTCATTAGCTTCACTCCAAAAGGTGACATGGCAGTGTTTAGCGTGTTGATTTTCTCTCTGGGTTTGTCGCTGCTGCCCTCTCTCTGTCACCAACACGTATCATTCATCAGTCTGGCTGCGTGCGATAGTGTATTTGTGTGTCTGTGTGTGTGAGAGAGATAGAAAGAAAAAGAGGAGTGTGTGTGTGTGTGTGTGTGTGCAGAGTCTGGGCCACAGCTGTTGTGGTGTTCACCCCACCCCCCACGCCATCTTTCTCTAATATAACCCTCCATCCACTGTGCAGGTCTAAGCTCATGAAAGAGAATTAAAACTGCGAAGTCAGCACAAACTGAGTCCACATAGGCATGCAGTTCAGTTTCATCACTTCATACACACTCACACATATACACACACTCAGTACGTTTGCTATAGCCTAATCACACACTCCTTCAGATAAGGATAAGGACACACACAGTGTGATAAAGGAGGTGTGTGTACATAACAGCAAGGGGAAATTTGTGATTTTTCATAGTGTATGTGTGTGTGTGTGTGTGTGTGTGTGTGTATGTGTGTGTTAGTTACAGCTTTTTACATCACAGACCTGCTATTGCCCACATTCTAAATTCTAAGGAGCTTCCTCCCTGACAGGAAATTGCATTTTTACCTCTTGGTGACCATGGCAACCAAAGCCTGTAATGCTTGTCAGTCAGGTTTATGTTACACATTTTGCACAGTAGAAAGTGAATTTAGGGAAAGAAATTGAGCAGTTTTAGGCACTAATGGTAAAGTGAGGATGCTGTCAAAAATAATCTCAT
This sequence comes from Lates calcarifer, assembly GCF_001640805.2. NCBI lineage: Eukaryota > Metazoa > Chordata > Actinopteri > Centropomidae > Lates > Lates calcarifer. The sequence continues at coordinate 11,779,562 of NC_066843.1, read as the reverse complement.
GATGAATTTTTATTCATCAGTTAACTTCATGTGAAGTGCAGTAAACAGAAAAAACCTAAATCAGATCAGTATTTCTAAGACAAAATTTCAAATCTGCATCTTTTTGTGCCACCAAGCCTTTTCAGTGTGATTATCTATACATGATAAAGTTCCTTGATAGTGGCGTATTTGAATGATAACATGGTGCATCACAGGTGCTTTGAGTGCTCCAGCTCACGGGGTCATCTTTTAAAACCTGTGCTGCCTTTTATTCTGGCCCACTCTTCATCAGTATCTTTTATCCCCCACCATGCACCCTGAAAATAAAAACACCATCAGTTGTCTCCTCGCTCTGGGTGGAAAAGAAGGGATCACAATAGCAGCAATTGATTTATGGGTAAGTGGCGGTTTCCTTGACATGTAAAAGAATAAGAGGACAGGTTTTTTTTTTTCGTTTTTTTTAGTGGTTTGTTTTTTTTTTTCCTCAAGAAAATAGGGAGAAAATGTAGAAGGGGGAGTAATGCACCACTCCACCCTCAAGTCCAATCCATACTAATGGAATGGAGGAGAGATAATAAAGGAGGGCAGAGAGGGAGGGGATACAGTATGTGGCGGCAGTGTGTGAGGTTTAGCTGACTGTGTGCAAGCAAAACAGTTAATATATGTGCGTGTGAGACAGAGAAAGCAAGTGTGTGGATGTGGCGAGACAATATCCTGCTGCCAGACAACAGAGACACACACACACACACACACACACAGAGTCTTCTAGCAGTCCCTGACTCAGATCCATGGCTTGGTTGGCAGAGATTCACATCTCCTGGATATGTATGTATGTATGTGTGTGTGTGTGTGTGTGTGTGTGTTTGCTGGGAGGAGCAGGATGTGAGCAAGAATCTCATCCAGCTCTCCCCTCAGCAGCCTTGTCCACACAGGCTTTGGTCTCATGCGTCAGCTTGTGTCCTAGAAATGGACGCTGAAGATGAGTTTCACGCTGCAGGAAACAAAAGAATTTGATGAAAGCCAGGGAGATTTTGCGTAGACAGGCGCAGAAATATGTCCCGAATCAAAAGGCAGCACACACAAAATTAAAACACCATCTGATTCAAGAAGAAAAAAAAAAAAAGGTCAGTGTCGAGATATTGTTTTGAATTTCCTTCTGATGTCTTTGTTACAGCGTTGCTCATAACATCATCCCCTTCCTGATGAGTCAGTACTCAAGAGGGTTTGATACAAGGGAAGAGCTCCAGGACTTTGTATGAATTTGCATTTTCAACTATCTCATTTTTTCAGCCCCCAGTTTTAACAGACATCTTTCAGTTCAGGATGAATATGAAAATAGAAACGTCTCACTTTTTGTTATTATTATAGTTCCTATTGTGCCTCTTATCTACTGTAAACACAAAAACAAAATCACATTAAAAAGAAATTGATGTGAGATGTTATGTTTAATGTTTCCTCCTAACCACTCTCTTGCAGGCAAACGCGGGAGCAGGAAACCCCTCCAGACTTCTTCTACTTCTCTGACTTCGAGAGGCACAACGCTGAGATTGCTGCTTTTCACTTAGACAGGTGAGTTTTGCCACCACCACCCCAAAAAAAACCCACCCCTCTGCCTTGCTGAGATTTCTCGTTGACTCATCTGTTTCCCCACAGAGCGGGTTTTAAAATCACAGCCTGTACCAGGAAGAATGACAGGGCACACATGTTCTTTCACACAGACAGCAACACCTTAACCCCATTATAAACCGGAGGTGCTCCATAATGGACTTAAGCTGTGAAAATCTGAATAGGATTAAGTACATGAGGGATTAGATAACACACAGAGAGAGCTGGGAACATCTCCTCTACTTGCTGCTGAGTGTATTGATTTACACATGATCCTTTTACTCTAAGGACAAGTTAAAAAAAAATCCCAACAGAGAGGAGCACTAAGATGAGTCAACTATGATAGTTCAGGATTCTGGGGGAGGATGATAAATGGACTGCGGGTCATCTTAAGGTCTGCTGGGGGCATTGTAATTACACACAAACACACACTCTCACAGGTCAGCAGCATGTGTGTTTTTGTGTGGGCAGGAGCAAGGATCCAAACAGGAAATCACAAGCACGCCATTACCACCGCAACATAGTTTTAGAGCGGGGGGGGGGTGCTTGTGTTACCCCTGAAGAGCAGTTTGTTTGCGGGGCTGCCTGTGAATTATAGCCCAGTTGTTCGACTGCAGCAGCCTCTGGATACGTGTCCGAGCTGTTGCTTAGTTTATGACTTCGTGTTGAATCAGGAGTGCAGAGCAGGAGGATGTTTTGCTCTGCTAAAACTTTCTTTAATTTGATTTCTAATTCCAGACAGGACTAAAATATCCTGAAGATTTAAGGGAAGAGGTAACATCACCGCACTCCCATAATTGCTTCTAAATCTCACCGCTCTTTGCCTGTGCACTATCTTGCCATCTGTTGTGAACTCCTTGTGACTCGGGGGGTGTGTAATAGGCGGAGTGCACACGGATAGACACCCGACTGTGCTCTCCCAGGCAAACGCACACACATATGCGCACGCACTCACAGGTGCTCCTTTGTCGCTGGGGGAGCCGTGCAGTGACGGTGCAGTTTGCGGCTCCTGAATGCTGTCCTCTGTAGGCTAAAGTTTCGCCGAACTCTGTTCCACTCAGCCGGTCTGTCTAGTGTGTGTCTGCCCGCTCCCAGGAGGCTTAGTTTTAGTCTCAAACAGGTCAGGGTCATTTGGACAGAAAACATACACTGAAGCAGGCTAAACAGGGGCTGAATAGGTATCATGTTCTGACACAGGAGCATAAGAAAAGAATGAGAGCGAGGGGGTGAGAGAATGGGAGGAGAAGAGGTTGAGAGCAGGACGAGTAGATTTAACCTGATCTCTGCTGTCTGACTATAAGCAGAGGGTTTGAATAGATCATGAATAAGTAGATGAGGCTCATAAGGTTGTGTATTTGTCTGTGTTTGAGTGTGTGCCCGTGAGACAGACACTCAAACGTCCTTGTTTTGCTCATAAGCAGATGCTGAATGTCAATAAAGGCTGCTTTTGATGCCAATCACACGAGGAGACAGAAATCCACTGTAAAGATGATGAATTATTAATACATCTTGTATGCTGAAACCATACAGATCAAGTTCTGCACTGACAAGTTTGATAGGAAATCACTAAACAGTATTCTCCTGTGAAGAATAGGATCCTGATGTCCCACTTTTTCTTTGGGCTGTCTCTTGTTCAGACAATAATTGGCATATGTATGAGGATAACTGTCCATAACTGCTAGATGAGAATGAGATGGAGGCTGAAGATGCTCTGTAGCTGCATGTGTTCAGAGGAAAGTGAAGTCGGAAACATTGTGATTCAACACTATAACAATATGGACGTCATGGCAAACAGCATTTCTTCATATGAACAGTACAAGTTCTCACACATCTGTCGATCCAAACTCTCTGTAAAAAATATTTTTTTCCTTCAAGAAGCCAGATGGCTGTGTTTTAAAGATTATAGAAATGATTGTCTATCTGTCTCTTTCTCGCTTCAGGATCCTTGACTTCCGGAGAGTGCCCCCGGTGGCAGGACGGCTTGTCAACATGACGAGGGAGATCAGAGATGTGACGCGCGATAAGAAACTGTGGAGGACCTTCTTCATCTCTCCAGGTAGTGGCTCGGCTGCCAGTCTCTGCAGCTACTTTGGTTTCATCCCATTTAGACAGAGCACAGAACAACTGCATCGCACTGGCTTCACTTGTAAGACACTACTGCTTTAAACAGACTGAGTTAAGTACGTTTGTATGTCCTGGTCTGCTCCACAGTGCAATGTGCGATGATAAATAAACCCAAAACCACAAGTCACCACAGGGTGGCACTGTAAGACAGGTTACTCACAAGGGCACTACAATGCAGATTTTTACTGAATATAACCACATAACTTCATATACAACACTGATAAATGCTGAATTAACTTCATTTGTGTCCAACAATCAAGACATTAAATATTGCAGTGACAAGGGAAAATACAGGCTGTTTCAGAACAAAGACGAACCCAAATTGTGTGTCAATTAAATTTGTACTACAAAGCAAGTCAGTAGTCACATAGGAAGAGCTGCCTCTGAAGAAATAATTCTTTATGATTCTTTTATTAAACAGTTTACAGAAACAAAATGTAAAATTCAAATGACATGCTTTGAGCAGACAGTTTGATCAGTGTTCACATCATCTGAGCAGGATAACATGTAAATAAAGGATGGCCTGTGACTTGTGTTAATCCCTGAAACCACTGAAATCACAGTCTATTTCTTCCCTTCATCTCTGTTATTATTTTCTCCTCTCTTTCTGCATATTTACTTCCTCATTCACATCCAGCTGAACCACTTCTTGCTCTTCCTCCCTGTGTTTCTCTTTCCTCAGCCAATAACGTCTGCTTCTATGGGGAATGCTCCTACTACTGCTCCACTGAGCATGCTCTGTGCGGGAAACCAGACCAGATCGAAGGCTCACTGGCAGCCTTCCTGCCAGACCTGAACCTGGCCAAACGCAAGACCTGGAGAAACCCCTGGAGACGCTCCTACCACAAACGCAAGAAAGCAGAGTAAGGAAAAGACACCAGTGAACCACACTGTTGAATCTGTCAGCACTGACAAACTTAATGACCTTTGAGATGTTGATTGGTCTGTGCTAATTATCTAAGAGCCTGAATTTCTCTGAGTAATTAACCAATTCAATTTTAAAACATATTTATGTTCTGTAGGTGGGAGGTGGACCCAGATTACTGTGACGAGGTAAAGCAGACGCCCCCGTATGACCGTGGCACTCGACTGCTGGACATCATGGACATGACCATCTTTGACTTCTTAATGGGTAAGAGGAAAAGAATTTGGCTCTGCCAAAATCTGATACTGTCACAGCCCTATTCTGTGTCTTATTTTTTCCGCAATTTTCCTCTCTCCTTTTGCAGGTAATATGGATCGTCATCATTATGAAACATTTGAGAAATTTGGAAATGAAACTTTCATCATTCACCTAGACAACGGAAGAGGGTAAAGACATTCATCTGCTTGTGAAGTGTCCGTCAACTAGTAAATGTCTGATCCACTGTAATGGAAATACTTTCAGTGGTATCTTGCAGTGACTCAGGCATTAATTAGAAACTAAATTAATTAACTGAAATCTATCTCCTCACACTCTGAAGACCTAGAGGAACTACATCCAAGAAACTTAATCAGAACTAATAAATCAATAACTGAGTAAGCTGTTTAAAAAGCTAAATGCAATATACAGTAGAGAGTAGCTTGGGATAATTTCTGATTCATTCTTTGATCTTCATCCTTGGCCTTGTAGGTTTGGAAAACATTCCCATGATGAGCTGTCCATCCTGGTGCCCCTCAGCCAGTGCTGCAGGTCAGACTTTTGGATTATCTGTGAATTTCCAACAGTTTTTTCATCGCAGGGATGGTGTTTCTTTGTCCTGCTAATGACAGAATGAAACACACTAGTCACTATCAGGCCTTTTGTACACGAGAAATACCAAAATCTAAAGAAATCTCATAGAACATTTAACCCTGTACTCCAGTGAGGAGTATCTCTTGTTTTTAGAATACAGGGTATGGCTATTAAATAACAAGACTGCACTTATGAGAATAAAACCACGTGTTTCACAGTCACTGAGTGTTATATATTAAAGGTTGGGTATTCATGCACAACTGCTGTAAGTTCTCAATAAGTGACATCTTTAGTTCACTACTAGCTACTGATTGAAGTGCACATATTTTTGCTAAGGCATTGGAAAATGATTAGCTTAGAAGTTGAGCGCTGCATTAACTTGAATTTTTTGGTGAAACTGAACAGAACAGCAGCCGAATCTTTTCGTAGATTAACTGAGGTGAATGGGGAACACTGCATGTCACATGCACATGTGTTTGAATGGCACAACAGATTTTGTGAAGGCAGAGAGGATGTCCAAGACGATGAACGTTTTGGGCGCCCACATCAAAAACTTCTGAAAACATTCAGCAAATTGAACAAATCGTTCAAAATGATCAACAACGCAGTATGAGAATGATAGCAGAAATGGTCTCAACTGATTGATTGATCCATAGTTTGGCAAATTTTGCATGAAAATTTGAACATGACACAAGTTTGTGCCAAAGTTGTCCCAAAACTTCTGTGCGCCAGCTCACACTGCGCTCTCAGTAAAGCAGTTTCTGGCCCAAAAACAATTCACAGTGCTTGATCACCCTCCCTATTCACCTGATCTAGCACCATGTGACTTTTTCCTTTTTCCTAAAATCAAATCTGTGCTCAAAGGAACAAGTTTTGAGTCTGTGTCAGAAGTTAAGAAAAGAACGACAGAGGTTCTGAGACATCTGTCCAAAAGACCAACTGCACTGCTTTGATCAGTGGAAGACCTGAATGCAGCAGTGTGTTGATGCAGAAGGGGAGTGTGTTCAATAAAACTGTATTACAGTATCAGTCTTGTTATTTAATAACCATACCTTGTATATACAGAAAACAGTAATTATCCTAATATTAGAGTTACATTTGAAATAACCTGTTCAGTTATCGTCTCTCTCATATGTTCAGAGTGAGGAAGTCCACGTACCTGCGTCTCCAGCTGCTGGCCAAAGAAGAGTATCAGCTGAGCTCTCTGATGGAGGAGTCTCTGCTGCGTGACCGACTGTCCCCCGTCCTCATCCAGCCTCACCTCCAGGCCATGGACCGCAGGCTCCGGCTGGTGCTGCAGGTCCTCGGGGGCTGCATGGAGAAAGAAGGCTACGTCAACGTCGTGGAGGAGGATTTAGTAGGGGACACAGCCACCCACAGGAGCCCAGGTCACAGGTAGTGAGGGCGAGGCTTGAGGGTGACGGGGACCACCGGTGAGACACATGGACGATGGACCACAACTGTGGCCATCTGACCAATGGGGTTGGACCAAAAATCCCACCTCTCATATCAAGCTGAATTCAGTGAATTCTAAGACTTGCCAACATTGCCTCTATGGAACCTGCTTGTAAGTGTGTTTATAGGAGAAACGGTCCACAGATACAATGAAAGACTGTGCTCACACAGAGGCTTTGTATTTGTTAGATACAGATGTATTTTTGTTTTACCAGATGTTGTTTAAGACATAAAGGAACCACAGCTATGTTCTGATTTTGTCCTGTTTGTTTTGACTATGGAGGGTATCAGCTTGTTTTATGTGTTATTATATCAGTGCATAACCAAATGAGAACTTACACTGACTGGGCATCTTATGGTCAAACAATAAGCTTTATCAGTTATATCACAATGTATGAAAAGGTTAAGAAAGTGTGTGGAAGTTTTGAGTCAACTATATCAGCTGGAAAAGTTATGTCAGACTTGGGAGAAACAACTTCAACCAGGAGAAAAAAAGAGTTTCCTAATAGTGTGTTCTCTTTATCTATCTTTATAAGCTTTTGTCTTGGCACAGACTTGGAACAGACAGATTGAAAATGCTATTCTGAGCAGCATAAATCTGAGCTCAAGTATGTTTCTCACTGTAGTTCAAACAGTACCTTCACTTTGCCTTATTCCAATTTTCTATCTCTCTTTTTTTTTTTAACTTTCCCCATCTCCTCTGCAAGTTTAGCTTGCACTACACGCAGTACAACAGCACAACTCGAAAATATTATTCTCCAAACCAAAAAATATTCTAAATGTAAAGAATGGAGCCCACACTGAGGTGCGGGTTAGTGTTTATGAAATGGTGTGTCACTTCATTCAAATGCACTACCATCCTTACCTGCAAACCTGAAACATTTAGTATTGTCTGCTATGATATAATTTTACAATTTTGCAATGCAAAATGTTACAGTTTGTATGTTGTTTCATTTTTATGAGATTTCATGTCCAAATGACTATTTATTGGTGCGTTACAAAGAGTGAAAGTGGTTTAATTAATTCTAGGTTATGATTTTGCTTCATGTTGCTTTATACATTGGGAAATATTTAGCATTTGGATTCTATTTAAATTGACATTCCTTTAGGAGCTATTTTTATGTTCAGATGATAGAAAAACAACTAAGCTGTTTGATTTCGGACATTTAGGTTGTTGAAGTGGTGCCAGTGCAATTTTCCGTTTTCCTCCAGAGTCCTGTGTATTGGCTAACCCAGTACCTGTGCAATGACAGAAATGGAGTACTTGAATGTTTTTGGGTTGGCAGTATGGACAGGATTCATAGAGTTACAAACAGTGTGAAACCCTGGAGCTGGACTCAAGTCTGCTCGGGGGCGATAAAGAGGTTAAAACGCCTCGTGCCACCACAAGGACAACCTTGGGCACTGTTTTCATATTATCAGTGTAAATACCTATAAATACTTTGAAAGACCTAACAAGCTGCACCGCACAGTGATTTGCTTCTGTTTTCTGCTATTGCATTGTTACTGTGAAGATCTGTTTACTAAATGATTAAAGTGTGCAATAAAGACAAAAGTGAGGACAAAAATCTGTGTGTTTAGGTGGCTGCAGGCATATGGGCGCTCTCTTTCTTGATTTTATGCATGGGTGGAGGTGAATATGTGTGTTTATTTTGAGGGGTAAGGACTAACAATACAGTGTACAGAAACATTTAGCATCCATTAAACTCATCCAGCCAGTGGGCAGGCCTTAGATTAACATATGCGAAATCTCAGTTTTCATCATGACCTTTACCTGCTAGCATTAAAAAGCTACGTTCAGCCAATGTTTATCTGTTAAAACAGCATCTTTTCTTCCTAAGGCAAAGACTACATTTTAATAGTAACTGGTTATGACACCAGGTCAGACAACTCATAGCGCTGTTCGTGAGGCTGAGGGAGAAACAGCAACGTTTTCCTTATCACTAAATAACTTCCCAGGCGCTGCCCGTGGTGCTAAATGAGTTCCAGGACGCCGTTTGCGGTGGTGAAGGAATACCGAGGCGCTGTCCGTGGTGCTGAAGGATCACAGCGGTGCTGTTGGTGCGACTACAACAGCACCACGGACAGCGCCGGTGTGTTTTATCTGTGGCGTTAATGAGCCGGCGGATAAAGTCTAAGGGAGGCGACGAAGACGGTCAGAACATTCTGGTAGTTGAGAGGTTTGTTTATGGATAATCTGTATTTATATCCTCATTACTCAGCATTTGTTACGTGCTCTTTTAACTGAGGCAAAGACACAGAGGAGCTGAAACGAAAGAAGATTACGGTGGCCCTGAAGGTCAAAACAAACAACAAACGTTTCCTGCGATTGGTTGGAGCCAAGTCGGGTAATGCTGTGTGTGCAGTGACAACATCGGCGAAGGTAATGTAATTTATGTGTCTATGTTAATGTGGCTAACTGTTTCCTTTGGCTACTTTGTAATTTTAACGCTTGCTTTTCTTTGTGGTGTTAGAGTTTTTACCCCTGCAACTAAACAATAACTAACACTGGCTAACGACAAAGTGTTTTGCTGGGTGCAACTTTGTCCACTCACTTGTAGCTATGTTTTCTCCTTAGCAGTTGATTTCTTGACATTGTGTTGTACCTCATCATATTTTTTGAGGGAACTATAACTTAAGAGGGGGCATACTCGTGGACGGTGAAATGTGACTCTGACAATACATGAGGCACAATCCCATGTGGCCACACACAGGAGCCTCAGCTGATGGGATTGTCACATGCGACTGTCATGGAACAAGGAGTTGTGAGATAAAGGTATATTAAGATGTTTAACATGTAAATGTACTTTTTTTTAACTGATATCGTCTAACTGCCAAGCCTGTGGGCTCCATCAATGTTGCTGCTGCTTCCTGTCAGCTGATTTATGTGGTAAATGGTAGGATGACCATGTCCACATAAATCAGCTTTAGCAACACCTCTGAAGACTGCATGCTGGGCAGTCAGTCTGTTGCTTACATGTCAGTTTTACTGCAAAGCAAGATTCTGCCTCATCAATGATGGAGATGATGTTACACCGGACAGGAGCCAGGCTTGCTACTTTCAAGTCCAGGCACAACTTCACTTTGTGAATGCTGAGCACAACTTTGTGGTCTTACGGTGCTTAGAGGATCAAATCCCTCACATTACCAGGACCTGGAGCAGCAAAAAGCCCCACTATGATTGTAGCAGCCTCACAGACAGTTGGGTGCAAGGGGTTATCAGATGTGAAAAAAAAAGGACCAACTGAAATTTTATAGAAAAGTAAAGGAGTGAAAAAGTTTAAAGAAACTATAATAGAACAAAATTAACTAAATTACTTACTTATTTACTAAATTAGATACAAAATCACTCACTTAATTGGATACTTATTAAATTAATTACTTACTAGCTAAATTAGATACTATATTACTCACTTAATTAGACACTAAATAAAGGACTCAATTTTCTGATAAATTCTGACAATCCCATCAGGCGAGGCTCCCATGTGTGGCTTCTTGGGATGCAGCCAGAGAACACTTTCCATACAGGACAAGCTCTCATGCTCCAGACCCATCAGCATCTCATACTCTCACAGAAACAAAAAGCATTAAGGAAACAAAAAGAATCAATATGATATTGTCTAATTTTATATTTAAACATACCAAACTGATGTCCACCACTTTGGACCAGACCTGGGGCAGTGGACCATGTACCTGTCAGGTACATGTACTCTAGTAATACTGAATTTTTACTCAGCACTAATGAACATAGACAGTGACACAGTGTTAAAGTGCTTTAGCTAAAAATGACCCACCTCTGGCAAAAACATACTGAGCAAAAATGCCAACATTCTCTACTTGCAGTTGCCAAATTGAATATATCAATACCCAATAACTATGTGTAACCTTGGGATAAAGCCAGATTAAAAGGTTTTCTATTTTGGGGGGCTACACAGTGAGGGATTGATATTAATTTAAACTTCTTAGTTCACATTTTTCTGAAGTTTGATAAGTTACAGTCCTGATCTGCATCAGCTGTAACTAAATGATGACATGTTAATTGTCAAATTGCAGCTGAAGTAATGACTGGAAGGACTGAAAAGAATAAACTAAAACTGACCGTCTGGAATTCCTTGTGTCTGTCTCTTCTCTCCATGATTTGCTGTTGAAGTTTGAGTCCTGTGGAGACAAATCAGCAAGAACAAGCATTAATATAAAGCTGCAACTGTTTAATCCATCAGAATAAAAGCACAGAGGGTGTCTGGGTATTGAAGTTCAAAGTGTCAAAAGATGGAGAAGTACCAGACTAAATCCACTGGACTAATCAGAGCTAGCTCAAGAATTATATTTGAATTGTACTCAAAGATAGAAGAAGTGATACTCTTCTATCCAGCTTCACCACAGTGCAAAGTTTCTGTTTTGCTCCCCCAGGGTTTGTCTCTTACATATCTCCTTCCTGGGGAGGAAGAGTTAGCGATGAACAAATTAATGAAGAGAGTGACCTCCTCCTAAAAAACCTGTTACCTGGGGATACTGTTCTAGCAGACTGTGGGTTTAATGTTGGAGACAGTGAAGAATTCTACTGTGCTTCACTACAGATACCTGCATTCACTACGGAAAAAGACAGTGAACTAGAAAAAGAACAAATGTACTTATTCATGTTGAAAAGGTTACAGGATTAGTCAGATGGAAGTATCAGAATATCAGATTTGGCAAAGTAGGGCCATGCCCATGGAGAGTTACTGTCACTGATTGATAAACTGAAGTTATTTTCTGTGCCATGTCAAATTTAGCAGTCTCTCTTAAGTAAGTAAAAACCAGGGCTGTAAGTGAAGGTTGGAAGCCAATTTTTTGATGGCTAGAGTCAATTTCTTGCTTTTTTCTCCTTATTAACAACAAGCTTTGGTACACGAGAAAAGCTAATTGTGATTTCTCGGTCTGATAAATTTAAGTGACCCTTAAATGATGCAAACTTCTGGTGTTTTGAGAGACTGCAGTTCCTCCCATGTAGAGAATCACTGCTGGGCCACAAGCTGCTCAACTTGGGATCTGTCCAGTTACAATCAAGACGTGTTGCCTCACCCTTTCCAATAATCTGAAATGTTGTTATGTTTTCAAAATGTTGCTGTATTTTTTGAGATGTCATTGTGCTTTTACTAATTTGTTTGTTACATCTAAAAATATCTGTTTTGGCGCCAAATCCCTCAGATATAGATAAGAAATGGCAGCGCCTCCCTCTTCTCCTCAGTGCAACAGTGTTAAGAGGTAACTAGTTAAACACTGTATTCATTATTCCTGGTTTGTTCACAGCAAACGAAGGTATACTGACTTTTCTCCAGCAGGGGGCGCAAGTGCACCACAGTTATGATTGTGGAGCTCAGGACCAGGGAGTTATTCAGCAGGTGGCGCTCAAGTCTCGCGGTCATGTTTGAGAGGTTTACACTTCTGTTGCAGAGATGACGCCACTTGTCGCCCCGAGTTAAGGTCATAGCCAGTGAACTGTACTTTGAGCTCAGAGTGAGAAGCTGACTTTCCAAGCATTGTGTAGACGACGTCTCATGACTTTTGCTTACTCTGAAGAACATAGAAGCTACAGATTTAAGACTTCTACTCTCCTGCCATAAACTGTCCACACGAAGGCGCTTATCTGCCTCGTGAAAAAGTTTTAAAAACATAGACACAAGACAAATAAAGAATAGAAATGTAATTTGAGGAGGGGGCTTTCGGTCTACAGTGTTGCTGCACTTCATAGCAGTAACCATTAGATTGCGCACTTAGACTTGTACAATAACAAATTCATGATAATGCTCGATTGGACAAAAGTGACCAAAACACAGTTTACGACAATTTAAGTTTTTTGATGAAATGTTCAAATTAGTTAATTTCGACAGTGTACTGCTTTAGGCTACTTAATATTATTTTATATTATTGTTGTTTTTCCACGTGGCACTTTCCTCTTAACATTTTTCCAGTTGTCATCTCCAACCCTAAAGTGAGAGTTATTTTTATTCCAGTCTATAGACGCTATTCCTGGTCACTCCCACCCGGCCCTGATGTTGTTTACCTTCCGCAGCGGACGACCCCACATCCTCTCACCTCATTCAGTGACAGCCTCTCCTGCCTAGTAACAGTATCCAACACCACTGTCCTCCCGTCTCTATAGCAACAGAGAGCAGCCCCCACGCCCCTCCCCTCCTCCTGCCACCGACTCCCCACTCATCCAGAGGTGTGCGTGGCTGAGTCCTCGACGACCCTGACCCCTACACCTCCCCCCACATCAGTGAACTTGAATTATTCCTGAGTTGGCATAAAGGCACATGTCTTGAGAGCGAAGAGGCTGCATCTAAAATACTTTGTGAACAACTGACAACAATGTCACAGCAAACAGGTAAGTTCACGTGCATATCCAACATTAAGTCATTTTCAGGTGCCATTGAAACACTACAGAATTAAAAGGCAAAACATCATAAGGCCTTTTTAATGAGTAGCATGCTTCATACGGACAATAATATTTCACTGAAACGACGCCAACAGGACAAAACAGCAGATTTTGATAAGAAATAAACAGTTAATTACCATATACACACATTTCAGAAGGCACCACCATATTATTAGAAAGCCCGCTCCCTGAGTGGCAAGCAAACACTAGTATAGGAGGACACAACCCTCACGCACAACACTACCCCTCACCCAAACTGTTCACACAAACAGGTTTGTGTGTGTGTGCGTGTGTGTGTGTGTGTGTGTGTGTGTGTGGGAGCGTATGGAGAGCTGAGATGAGAGGAGCTTTCAAACGCTTCTTCAGAGGCAGTCGTTTTTAACCCCGTGACCATCTCGACTGATGTCAGCGCTGTAGGCAAAATCACGCTCCGCTCAGATCCGCATTGATCAAAACAAACGCGTCCCGGAGAGGATAAGCTCACCCAAGTGATTTTGGCACACGGGAGCGATAACGTCTATACGCGCAGAGCAGCTTTCCCCGCATCTGGTGGTACTGATTTCCGAACTGCCCAAGATTCATCACCGCATCGGTTTTTAAAACTTAAAAAACGTGTTCGTTAGGGGCCGACTGTCGCAAACCCGAGTAGGGGGACAAGGTGAAGGCCGACGCCTCTGACGAACATCTTCATCTGATTTTTTTAAACAGTCTGAGAAATTCACAAGTTGAGCTCATTCTCGTGTCCAAAGAGACAGCAGTGCGGTGTCTCTCTCTGAAAAGCCCAGGCCTCTCCACCTTGTTTTTCGAGGCGGCTGAGCAACACCCTGCCAATAAGCGTGCCAGTAGGAGCAGGCTCTGTGTCTCTGAACTCATGAATTATTAAAAGACGACTATTTCGCGGCTGCAGCTAAAATTAGGAATAGCCTTATGCTGGCTATAATTAGAAAGCAGATGGAAAGCGTTCATTTATAACAGTGCATGGAGGCTTCTGACGTTTCCAGGTGAAGATGCTATGTCCATGTGCGTCTGTGTGTGTGTGTGTGTGTGGTGTGTGTAGGTGCACGTGTGTGTCCCGAGTGTCTTCAGAGAGAGAGAGAGAGAGAGAGGAGAGAGAGAGAGAGCCTGGCGACGGAGACAAAACTCCCCCTGTCTGTCGTCAAGGTCAGACGGAGGCGCATCCTTTTGCGTCAAGAGCACCGGGAGAGAAATTAAACTCCAAATCAATTGCCCTTGAACCGCTGCGCGCGAGTGATTATGTGAGTGCGCGCGCGCGCGCGCACGTGTGTGTGCGACTGACTGACTGACTGACTGGCTGCCAATGCGTGCGACTACGAATTTGTTTATGAAAGAGAGAAGAAAAAAAACACAGCCGAGGTCGTGTGTGTGTGTGTGTGTGTGTTCTGCTCTTCTACGCATCTGTCCATCCTAGCGTGTGTGTGTGTGTGTGTGTGTTCGTGTGTGTGTGTGTGTGTGTGTGTGTCTGCATGCCAGGAGCGATCACGGGCCATTGCCATAATTGCACAGCGCGCAATATATACGGCGGCGGAGGAAGAGGAAGGGGTGAGGAGGGGTTGGGGAAGGGGAGGGGGGCGCCGCCGCTTGTAAACCCGATGAAACACCCTCGGCTGCACAGGAGAAATTCAAGAATGACCGAGATAGGCTACGCTCGGGCGGCTCGGCTCGGCTCGGCTCGGCTCGGCGCGACAGGCGCTCCTTTTGCACGAAAGAGCAAAATGAAAACAAGGAGGGAGAGAGGAGAGGAGAGGAGAGGAGCGAGGATGCTAATTATTGACGCGCGCCTGAGCAAGCTGCCAGCAGCCCCTCGTCTGTCACTCAAGAGAAGGAGGGAGGAGAGGACAGAGAGAGAGAGAGAGAGAGAGAGAGAGATGGCTGAATGGGAGGAGAGAGTCACAGACCCACTCCTCCTCCTCCTCCTCCCCCTCCTTATTTTCATTCATGGCACAATCAGCGACACGCGCATACACATATCTCCCCCACGCAGTAGCTGTCTCCATCAAAAGACCGCTCGCTCTCTCTCTCACACACACACACACACACACACACACCTTCACATGGAAACAAACACGCTTTTCCTTCACTTTTGTTATCTAATTTTCTCATAAACACAGAAACACACTGCGACACCCCCCTCATATTTTCCTATCACTCTCTTTCACACTAGGATTTTGGTCATCTCTTTTCATACATGAGTAAACACACACTCGGAGTATGTCTGTCTCTCTCTCTCTCTCACACACACACACACACACACACACACACGCGCATCCCAGATAATAACAAACAGAGACAAACACATCCAAGCCAAACGAGATAAACAAAAAGAAGGACACAACAAAACAAACACAGACACGAGCGACTGCACATCAAAAATTGCATGTTAAATTCTCTCTTTCCCTCTTGCACGCACGCACACACACACACACAGACACAGTTGTGTTTCCAGACACACATGCAGCTTCCTCGCCACCCACTCAGTGAGAGACAGAGAAAGAGGGAAATTGAGGGAGGGAGGAAGGAAGGGAGGGAGAGGAGGAGGAGGAGGAGGGAGAGCAAACCTGAGACAGAGAGGGGCTTTGAAGCAGCCGCTCGCCCTTTCTCTCCCCTTACCGGGTGCTTCTGAGAGCAGGAGGTGAGAGAGAGAGAGAGAGAGAGAGAGAGAGAGAGAGAGAGAAGGAGCAGGTGGTCCCACAGCTCAACCACTCCCCTCCTCCCTCCCATCAGTATATCAGCAATCAGTCTCTCTCCCCCGCTCTCTCTCTCTCACCCCAGGTCTCTCTAGCCCAAACACACACACATATACACACACACACACACACACACACACACACACACACTCCACACCACCACCCCCCATCTGCTCTCACACTCACACACATTAGCGTGTGGTGGCTGTCGGACAGGCTGCTGGACTCCCCAGCACAGGCTGCAGGACGAGGCACCCCAACACACTCCTCACCCACCGCCTCCCCCTCCCTGACACTCACCACCGCCGCCGCCGCCCCCCCCCCCCAAGCTAATTCCATTATACATTCCCGACTGGAAGGAAGAGGGGCTGTCTTCTAATTGCTTTCTTATCCCCCTGAGTCCCCCTCACTCTCTCCTCCCCCTCCTCCTCCTCTTTCTCCTCCACCACCATCATCCTCCCCCCCCTTCCCTTCAGCCCGCCCCTCGCCCTGCGTGCACTCAACATGGCAGCAGACAAGCAGAGGAGGGAGGCGAGCTAGAGAACAGGAGAGAGAGAGAGAAGGAGAGAGAGAGAGAAGGAGAGAGGGAGGGAGGGAGGGAGAGAGAGAGAGAGAGAGAGAGAGAGAGAGAGAGGCAGGCAGGCAGGCAGGCAGGCTGCCGCTATCAGGGAATACTGGTGCCATTTTCAGCATCGCAGGGTAAAAGGATTGAGCCTCGCCGCTATACGCTCGGCTCGGCTCGGCTCACCTCAGCTCGCCTCGGCTCGGAACAGCTGAACAAGAGGGGGATTGGAGGGACAACAAAAGGAGGAGAGAACGGCT
This sequence comes from Lates calcarifer, assembly GCF_001640805.2. Taxonomy (NCBI): domain Eukaryota; kingdom Metazoa; phylum Chordata; class Actinopteri; family Centropomidae; genus Lates; species Lates calcarifer. The sequence goes on along the minus strand of NC_066843.1, from coordinate 11,762,740 downwards.
CACCCCTAACGCAGGTACCACGCTTTTCCCTGTCATTTGTTTTCTCCTCTGTAGCGGGATACAAGATGGACAGAAGCGCTGTGCGGATGAAAAGTGAGAGCGAGATGGGGGAACAGTAGAGGGGGGCGTGTGTCTGTGTTTGTCTGTGTGTACATCTGTGCCTGCGTGTGCATGCCAAATAGAGGACAGCGGGGTCCCTCATGGGACTGCGTTCTATTTTCATTCGGTGGAAGAACATTCGCCTCCCACACACACACACGCACACACACACAAAAATACAAACACACGCTCCCAATACCAGACACCTGCCTCAACCCTGTTTTCCACCAGCATCTGTCCAAACAGCAGGCACAGAAAAATGACCACAAACACTGTATCTGCTCGCAAAAAAACACATGGAGGACACGCAGAGGAGGCATGAGCTGCAACCTCTCGTTTGTCTGTGGTTCGTTTGTTGTGTTTTGTTTTTTTCCCCTTCTCCTGCTGTGTTCAGCATCCTGAGCCTTAGGATGTGTTACGTAGTGCTATAATGGGACGCTATGTCAGAGCTAAGATGTGTCATTGCACGCTGTTTACTCTGCCTATTGCATAAGTAGAAATCTGAAATGCACTCACACACTTACACATACACACACACACACACACACACACACACACACACACACACTGATCTTATGAAACCAGTGACGAAGACAGATTCTGGCTCTTCCGATCTGTGTTTACTTGGGATTTATGGATTTATTATTGTATGTGTATCACTGTGTTTCGTATGTTGTGCTGTATGGAGAACAGAAGGTGGTGCACTGTCAAAATCTGTGACCATTACTTAGACACAGAGCATCCAAAAGCTTCTATATGCTATTTTTAGTATGGTTTTATGTGCTGGCCAGGAATACATGCTGTATGTCACAGATGCATACTGGTCCTATTGGCGTGTGTGTGGTGTGTGTGTGTGTGTGTATTTGTGCGTCTAATATGCTGCATAGGCGCACTTCAGAGGCGACTTTACTATACCATTAAAATGCCGTTAAAAGATGCACTGAGACTGCAGTGTCACTGCTGACTGAAACTGATGCTACCAACAACCTCACTCGCCCCGAGGAGAGGGAAAGAGAGGATAAGAGAGAGGGAGGGAGGTGGGGAGGAGGAGAGCTGGGAGAGGTGTGACAGAGAGAAGGGAGAGTAAAAAAAAAAAAAAAAAAGCAAGCGAGAGACTCAGACACAGCAATATGTGTTTGTGTGCGTGCATGTGTGTGTGTGTGTGTGTGCTGGTCTGTTTGTGTGTATGTGTGGGAGAGAGAGAGAGCACAACAGGGAGGAGGGGTAACGACAGAGATAACGCAGAGAGGGTGTAGAGAGGTGTCAGGGACGGAAAACAGAGGTGAGATAGAGAACGGCGGTGGTGTGTGTGCGCGTGAGTGAGTGCGTGTGTGCGTGAGTGTGCCTAGAAAGATAGGCACAATGTGCACAAAAGAGTAAGAATGAGAGAATGATAGAGCAGGAAAGGGGGGAACGATAAGAGGTGAAGGGAAGGGAGAATATATGAATGGAAGATGAGAGGCTGATCCCCTATAGCAATGCAGCGACATGGCCGCCATCAACACATAAACAGCTGCACTGGGATAAACAGTGTGCATGTATGTGCGTGTGTGTATGCGTGTGTGTGACTTTGTGAAATGCATGGAAACAGAATAAAACAATTTCAAGCACAGTACAAAAATATCCCCCAGTAGACACACACACACACACACACACACACACACACACACACACACATATATATATGTATAAAAATCTCTTTTCCAGAGGTTTGGATATTTTCAGCTGACAGCGGAGTTATGTGTATACTTCACTGTGTCTGTTGTGTGTATGTTTGCACGTGTGTGTAAAAGCAGTGTTTCTGTAGTCAAAAGAAACAGGTAAGACAAGAGACAGCCCACTGGCCTGGCACAGCATGGCATGGCAAGGCAACGTACCTCGAGTACACAATCGCTGCTACAGAGACAAGAGGGGCTGGTGCGCGCACACACACATACACGCATGCATATATGCACGCACGCTAAAAGTCTGCTCTCCTTTTCCTCTGACTTTTTCTCCTTCACACACACATACACACACACACATTCAGACGAACAGTGGGTCTCCTGCATGATGCAACACAATGAAAGGAAGCTGATTATCATGGAGATTGGGAGGCGTGTGGAGAGCAGGTTTCAGTATGCGTGTGTGTGTAAGTGTAGGTGTGTGTGATGGTCAGTAAAGGGCATACTGAAATTGGCAACTCATTGCTGTGGTGAAATGAAAGGTGAAAGCTCCCCTCTGAGTCTCGCTCTCTGCCTCTCTTGCTCTCTCCTCCTCTGCCTTCCTTCCCTTTTTCTGTCTCTCGGTCTCAGACCAAAACAAATATATGAGGTCCAAGGAGAGGAGAGGAGAAGAGAGGAGAGGGAAGGAGAGAAGAGGCTAACAAAATGGGCAAAATGATAGACTGAGGAACAACAGCACAGATTAAAGTCTGGTAGGGAGAGACGAGGATAAGACAAGATCACTGTTAGAGACTTAAAAACATCAAGCGGTCGTCTTTCTCTCTGCATCTCTCCTTCCTACTTTTAATCTTTCTGTCTCTACATTGATCTGACCTTTGTTTATATCCGATTTCTCAATTACTCCAGTCCCATTTTTAACTAGAGCGCTGTAATTTCCGTTTGTGTGTGTGTATGTGTGTGTGTGTGTGTGTGTGTGCGTCAGTGAGAGAGTGTGTGTTTACGAGCACCGGACTATAAGCCCCAAGTGCCCACCTAATTGCCCCGGAGGCTCATGGTTATTTACTGTGGGGGGTTATTAGGCAGACAGAGAGACAGAGAGACAGAGAGAGAGAGAGAGAGAGGGAGAGAGAGAGAGAGGGAGAACGTTTGTCCCTCATTAAAGAGAAGTGCCATGAACACAAGCGGGGCTGTAGGGAGCGACCGGACCACAGCGCCGTCATTAAAAGCACACACACACACGGACACACGCACACACACATAAACACAGTCAGCTACTAATGAATGTGGACAAACCACCTATGACTCATAGTATGCCATTTGTATTCATATTGAATGACAATCTCTGTTTCCTACTTTATAAATAGTAGCAAGTCTTCCTGCTGTCATGGCTGCCACGGCTTTTGTTAATTATCGTAACTGATTTCTTCATTATGTGTTTTGCTGAGCTTCACAATAACTGAATGAATCCACAGCACCCAGCAGCTTAGCATGAACACAACACAAATACACACACTAAAAAGACTGTGGCTCTCGAGGCCCCTGAGGGTCTGAGGACCTCAGTCTGTTGTCCAGTTGGTAATCCAGGTTTTATGCTCCAATGTGTTTGCGCTTTGCTTAAATGGCTAGAAGGTATCAATGCAAGCAGTGTCTTACGACCCAAAGGAGGAGGACAGGTGACGTAATATAGTTGAGTTGAGGTGAACAGATGTGTCAACAAAACAGGAGACCACGGTTTCTTGTGTTATTATTGTAACCATGACAATGAAGGTCCTCTAACCTTACGGAAGTAACCAAACCGTGACCGTTCCACAACCCTAATTGCATGTTTATTAAGCTAACAATGACAGCATCTGGTTTGCCTGCCCCCATAGGGGTGTTACTTCAGGAGATGCTCCTATGGATCACATCAGAGGGTAAAGACAAACAACCTAAGAGGTCAATGTCAGGTTGAAGGACTTGTTGATTTCATGTAATATTGTCCCAAAATATGAATAAAGAAGTCGAAAGCAGTCATGATGTCATTTTTAGAATTCCACCACGGCCCGTGTGTTTATGAAGAAGAACACTCTGGTGGCGCATCATGCTCTTTTTTTTCTAAAGGCTATGAGCTTCTACATTTTTGTCACTTCTGATACCTGCATGGATCACCCAAGTTATCCATTACATAAAGCATACACACATGGGAACACACACGCTTCAAAAAGTGTAAACACATGATCTGCAACATAATGCTGCACCCAAACCCGAAATACAAATACTTCTCTCTCATCTGTCTTCCACATCACTGTGTGCACACTCATAAACGCACACACACACACACGCATACACACAAAAGTGTAAAGACTTAGCCTCCGTCTTCATGTGTATCATACAACCTCTCTCACACACACACACACACACACACACACACACACAGAGCATATTTTCCACGAGCTCAGCTTGAGTGCGGTGTGAGAGGGCGGGTACACGCTGTTCCAGTGAACAGTATACCACCGCTGCTAACCTAGATCTGATTACACACAGTAGCTCCTCGCATGCACAGCCGTGTGTGCGCCCACATGTGTACATGTGCGTGTCCATACGTGTCGTGTGTGTACGTGTGTCTGCACTTGGGCCTAATGTAGTTTTGCAGGTAATATGTTTTCATTGGACTAGCCAGGACAGTGTCAGTGCAGTGTGTTTGTCTAGTGAGGACTGATGTATTCCCCTCCACGAGAGAGGAACATCAGAGAGAGGGGATGGGGGGGGGGGGTTAGAGAGGAAGAGCAAGGGGTTACTGCAGGGAAGAGAAGACAGAGGTTGTGATGAGGGGGTGGGGGTGTAGAGGAAAGAGGAAAGGCTCATCTGTATGCTGGTTACTGTGTGCTGCTTGTTTGATCTGGAGGGAGTACTTAGTGCTGGATGGTGGGATGCTGCAGAGTGGAGAAGGCAAAAATAAGGTTCCTGTAATAGTGTGTGTGTGTGTGTGTGCATAAGAGAGAGAGAGAGAGAGAGAGAGAGAGAGGAGAGAGAGAGAGAGGAGAGAGAGTGTGTGTGTGTGTGTGTGTAATTAGGTGCAAGGTGTTGGGTGCAGCACTTTGCTCATTAAAAGGATCTGGCTGCTGTCCAGCTCTGTGCAGTTCATCAACTGTCCTTCATGTCTCTCATCCTCCTTCCTCCTCTCTCCTCTCATCATCTGTCTTCCCCTTCCCTCCTCACTCTTTTCCTCTCTCCTTGTCTCAGTTTTTTCTCCCTCTTCCCTCTCTTCACCCCATCCTCCCATCCCAGCGTTACCGCAACAAAACCTAGCTTTGCAATGGGGTTGCGGACAGATGAAAGGGGGGCCGGGGCGGGGGGGGCATCTTTCATCCATGATGAGTATTTGATCAAATGTTCCTTATTACAGCCAAACATATCAGGCTTTTGAAAGATCAGTAACGATCACACCTGCACTTATCCATACTAATAAGTGTATGTGCAAGTATGAGGGCACGCAGACACTTCGTATGCGACTGCGGGTGACTGCCTTTTGTAAATTTGGATTTATTCTCGACGGCTTGTTAGCAGAATACACAAAAATCACACATCTGATCCAGTGAGAAATAACACATACAGGTATGTGTTTGTTAGCCCTAGCAAGGCTGCGTATATGTGCCCCAGTCACGCAGAAGAAATGCATAATCAGGGCTTTCACTCAGCATCAGCAAGGAGAGGAGCGATTTTGCTCCTGAACACAGTGACTTCATTCACGCCTTCTGTTTTGCAAGCATATGGTGAATGATATATGCTTATTATTATTAAAGTTTTTTTTTGGGCAAGTGTGCAATTGCAGGGCAAAGTTTTATTCGCCTGCACAGCTGCTCAGCACTATAACCGCCAAGCGAGGCCGTAATTTTAGTTAGGTGTGTGCTTTAAGAGACTTGAGTGTAGGTGCGTGTGTGTGTGTGCATTCAGCTAAATGAGTGACTTGCTAAGTAAAGCCTGTCCCGCTGCTGTTTAGCCTGTCTGCCAGAGAGAAAGAGACTGAACGAAAGGGAGAAAAAAAACAAATTAGGCGAAGGGAGAGGAAAGATTTCAGGAGGGAGAGAGATTAAAAAAAAGAAAAGGTATTGGAAAGAGTGAAAAAGAAGAGCAGCAAGGTAGACGAAGAAAAAAAAAGATTTGAGGTGAAGGGAACAAATGAAGATTGGTGCCAAAGCAGGGATTAGCAAGATGTAGGGACAGATCGGGGGAACAGAAACATCCAAATGAAAAACACGGCACAATATGGAAAATTTGAACAATATGAAGAAACAGTCAAAGACAGACACTGTTCTCCCGTACATTTGCGTGAGAAGGAAGAGAAACGGAGAGGTAGAAATAACAACAATTAGAGCGTACAGGAAGAGTGTGTGTGTGTGTGTGTGTGTGTGTGTGTGTGTGAGGCACCAGGCAATTGTCAAGAATCGTACTGGAACCAGAAGCTGTCACCGGCGTCTCTCCTGTGTTCTGATCACGCAGCAACAACAGTACTTTGAAAAGTTTTCTACCCCCCCGTGCCTTCAAACAGCTGCTGGAGTTACATAATGCTGAGAGAAACAGTGAGAAAAAGCAAGATCAGAGACAGAGAGAGAGAGAAAGACAGACAGAGGTACCAAGTGGGAAAAATGTTACAGAACGTATCCTCTGTCGTGATATAATAACACGCACTTCCATATACTTACCTAATCTTAGTCATAGTCTGAAAAAGCAGCCACATGCAAATTAAGATAAATGGCCTTTTGTTTTGTTTCGTGATGCTGCTGATGTTATCGCTGCTATAAGTGTCACTTTAGCAATGATAAAACACCACTGCTGTGATGTAAGAAAGACAGAGACTTACAGAAAGACCAGAGGCAGCCCATGACCCCAAATGAACTATGTTACATAAAAAAAACACACAAGGACAGGACAGAGGGTGTGTCTCTGTAAGCACACAGAGTCAGAGACGAGCAGCAACAAAGCGTGAGTGTATGTATGATTATCTGTGGAGTGTATTTGTGTACATATTAATATTTTTGCGTGAGTACTTGGGTGCCGTCTACAGTGTGTGTGCACGTGTGTGTGTGTGTGTGTGTGTGTGTGGTTTTTTTTTTTTTCTTTTTTTTTCTTTTTTCTTTTTTTCCTTGGTGGATAAAGAGACTCCCCTGAGGAGAGCACTTAGGGCACAGTTAACTGCCTCTCTGCCTGACAGGATGTCATTCCCCATCCTATAATAAACGTACACACACAACCATTACATTTATCTGTATTAAAAGAACATTTATATTCCTGGCTTAGTCATGGGACAGATTGCACTTCACCAGCTCCCCTCACCTTAAAACCTACAAATATAACATTTAACCATTTCTTTTAAAGGCACTTATTCCCATCCATTGATTCATTATGAAATCATATTGCTAAACCTCTTCAGTCCCCCGCATGCCGATGAGCAGATGATGTTATAACTGAGGAATTCAAGCTGAAGTACATGCATCCATCCACCAGGAAGGTTTAAGGTCAGCGAGCTGCATAACTCAGGTGCAGAAACATTCCTCCTCCCACACATAAATACATAATTAAGTTTCTTTGAACTTTGACCTGTCAACTCAGAAACCAATTACAGCGCAGCATTTCAAGTCTGTATTTCTATGACATTAGACTGAATGATTTTGCAGGTGGAACCAAAGGACGTGGAAAGACGTCACGTCCCCTCATGGACCCCCCCCACACACACACACCCCACTGAGCACATTAGCCATACTGAATATTCAGGGCTGTTGCTAGGTTGCATGTGCATGTCCGCTTACATGCATGTGTGCGTATGTTTAGCTTGACTGCCTCCACGCTATGGACACAAAGTGAGTTCACTGCCTGTGAATTAGCTTCCATAGCAACCAGTGCCACACAGCCAGCCCGCCAGCCAGCCAGCGAGGCAGACAGGCAGTGAAGTGAATGAACGGCGCTCTGCTTGTGTGATCTGAAAGTGGGCACAGGCCCGATGCCAAATCTGGGTACGGTGGGCACACTGGCATGCTGACGGGCGCAGACAATGGGCCGTTGCTGTGGTGACAGGAGGGCTAGTGGTTGGAGGTGTGTGTGTGGGGAGTGGGGGCATGGGGGAGGGTTAACAATGTGCATTGGTATGTGGATGGCAGACAAAGTCAAAAGCAGCGTTCAGTGTGATAATGGAGCGCCTCTGTCTGTTTGACGCTCCTTCAGTTTGTTTTCCAACTGTTTCTCTCCTTCCATCGCTATTTTTGTTTGCTGCTCAGTATCTCTCTGCTTTTCATTCCCCGTTCTATCTCTGTTTGCTTTCCTTCTCTTATCTCTCTCTCTCTCTCTCTCTCTCTCTCTCTCTCTCCCTGTTTGCTTTTCTCCTCTTCTCTCTCTCTCTCTCTCTCTCTCTCTCTCTCTCTCTCTGTGTGTGTCTCTGAGAAAGAGGTTGCGGCATTGCGGAGGTGGGTGTAGTGCGGGGGCAGAGGAGATTTTTTTTTATCAGAGTGTTATTGTCAGAGCTGGTCCATCACCTTGGATACACACACCTATGCACCCACACACACACACATACACACACACACACACACATCTCAGACGTCAAACGCACGTCAAACGCTAACAACTAACAGTCAAGGTTTTGGCACAAAAACAAACAAACAAAAAAAACCCTCAGAAACTGGGCCCAACAGTACACAACTCGCACGGTGGACTGAGCGAAATCAACCATACTCTTCCAAACAAAGAACAAAACACCAAGTGAAAAAATATAAACAAACAATCATGGCACAGACGTCAGAGATGGACTTCATGTTGGCTTGTGATTTAGATGATAGCCACATCCCAAGGTGTGCTGCTCAGTCACCCGGAGTCGGGATCTGGCTAATTGCTAATGTTCTCATGCAGAGAAAACATGAGGGAGAAGCTAACGACCTCTCGCTCAGATGTCTATCGACTGACCTAGCCGTAGCCATGGTAGCCAGAATGAGAGCCCACACACACACACACGCACACACGCACTCACACATTCACACACAAAACACAAAGTCACCTGAGGCTGAGATGAGGGATAAGCCTGAGCCAAAAATTGAAATTAAATTATAATTTGATATCATCAATTATCTCACTTTCATGTATTTCCGCTGTGGTGAGCAAAACATAATGAATGCAGAGAATGGAGCTGCCAGGCTATTCTGTGCTTTAATATTGCTTTATTATACCTATCATCTCTTTTGTGGAGATAAAACCATGTGTGTTGAGCCTTTACACAAAGAAGGAAGGTAAGAATGAAAGAAAAGAAGAAAGAGAGAGTGAAGGCTGTTGAATAGTAGAAGCACCTGGGAGAGAGTAAGAATAGTAATCAATCACATGTGCACACACGTAAACACTCACATAGAAACACACGGGCAAATATGCGCAAAGCACAGCTGGGCTGCGGAGAAGCCATCTGTAATGCCACAATATAGCACTGTGTGTGTGTGTGTGCGTGAGAGAGAGAGAGAGAGAGAGGAGAGCGAGTGAGAGAGTGAGAGAGAGAGAGAGAGAGAGTTTGCATTTGCTCTCATGTTTGTGCCTGCGTGCATGTGCATGCAAGCAAAATCAAGATCAAGTTCCAGTTCATTCAACCGTGTCTCTCCTCACGATGGAGAAACACACACACACACAAGCCTGAATTTACATGCATACACACTCTTTAGCCAATGCATGCATGCTCACTAACCTGTGCTGACAAAGACACACACACACACACACACACACTCATGCATAAGCATCAACTCTCACCTGCAGCAATATAGACTACATAGCAATGCATACAAAAAAGACCAGGATAGAAGAAGGACAGAAGAGGGGCAAGGAGTGAAGAGAGAGATGGATGAGACAAGCGAGGGATGGAGTGAAGGATGGATGGATGGAGGAAGGAGAGGCCGGTGACAGGGGTCTGTATGACCAGAGAGCTCTGTAATGAGATCTCGGTGAGTCAGACAGGATGCTACACACTTATAACAGACAAGCAGCAGGGAATGCATTAGAATGCATTAGCTTAGCTGGCTAATATCAAAATCCGTGTCGATGTTATTAGCATGAGGCGCCATCTAACACTCTCGCACACATCGATCTTCTTGAAAAACAACTAGCCTAGTCATTCGGGTGGGGGGAATTAGCTAAGGCTGGCAACAATTCACAGCTACCTAAGCAGTTTTACCCCCCAGCATTAAATTAGAATAGGTTAGCGTTGACCCAGTGTTGCTTTTAGCGTGTTAGCTTGTATCAGAGAGTGAGTCACAAGCTTTGCTGGGAGAAGCCACAGCACAAATTTAAACATCAGAGAAGTCAACAAACCCTGGGCTATCTCCGTGGCCATATTTATTCATGTGGTTTGACACCCACCAACACACACACACACACACTCAATCACATATAACAGAAGCACATACTGAGCTTGCACACAAACAGATGAGCAACTGCATCAGATGTACGTTTAAGGGACAAGGCTGGAAACATTCTGTATTTTTGCTTAATGTAGCTTACTCCTCTGTGCCATAGGCCTCCATTGTTGTCCAAAAACGATTAAAAACACATCAGTGAGCCACAGCGTTGTAGTGCGTGACATTCATTCCATCATTAGGTGGAACAAGGGAAGTGTAGTTCATTTTGAGCAGATCCTACCTACACTGGACTGTTGCAGTACATACTCAATAATATTTATTAATATGTGGCTGAAAATAGTTCCCAACAAATGCAGTCTTTACTTCCATTTCGGGTAACATTTACTAAACACGACAGTGCAGCTGTTTTAGGAAATTATTTAGTCAGTCTTTTCTAGGAAATGAAACTGTGTAGGGAAGTTCCATTTGCTGCACTTATGTTATATAATTTTGACTGTAATTATGATTTTTAAAAAACCTTCACCTCTGCCTCCTCTGACAGTGACAATATCCCCTACAGAGATATCAACTGGGAAAACAGTCTTAAAACCACCATCACTCGCACTTTCATCTAAATGAATCAGCTGAAAGACAGTTGAACTTTAACATTGTTGGTTTTGGGATTTGATGACACTAAGAAAAATATAGATACACTTTTTTCTTATCCTTAAAGATGAGTAAGTAATTCGACAGTAGCAGTGATTGCTTCTTTTCCTTTTTTATTTTGTTGCGACTTTGTGAAGGCCTCTCAGGGGAAGAGAAATCAGATCTACTCTCATTCATCCACATGTCCCTCTCCTGACATCACACCTCTTCCTCCTCTTCGCTCCATCCCTTTCTGTATCTCCACCTCATCCCTTTAACAGCTCCATCCTTCAGTATAGCATTCTGCTTTGCAGCCTCTTCTCTCCCTTCCCTCCTCTGAGTTACCCCCATCTCACTCTCTTTATCTTCTCTCTCAGTGCCTCCATCTTTCACTGTTCCTCTCCTGTCTCTTCTTCCGCTACCCATTTTTCTCTCCCCAGCTCCCCTTTCTTTAACCTTTTATGCTCTCCCCCCTCCCCCCCCAACCAACCTCTTATTTCACTCTCTTCCTCTCACTGGTGTGCACAGACATCTCTCTCACAGTGTGTCTCAGCTCTCTATTTCAGTCTTTCCGTCATTCTCTTCGCTGCTCCGTCAACATCCTATAACCCACCTCCTCTCTTCCTCTCCTCTCCCCAGCCCGCCACCCACCATACCCCCTTCTCTTCTCCCTTCTTCCCTTTTTCCTCCTTCCGCCTTTTTCCATCTTCAGCTCACATCTGCTAGTCTAACACCAATCTTCTCCCTTTTCAACATGCTACCCTCACCCCCATTACACTTCATTATTGGGTCTGTTCCTTTTTTTTTTTATCACTCTTCCCCTCTCCGCCCCTCTATCTCACTTTCGGGATGACGCATGATTGCATATTCCTGTCTCATTCAAGCAGCCACATGCTCGGAAATAGGCACTGACACACACACACACACACACACACACTCACACACACCTTTTCCCTTGCTAATATATTCGTCGTCACCGTCAAGGTTAACAGCTGAGGTACTAATGATGAGAGGATCTGGGGGTTATGGGTAATGTAGGAAACACAGAGGTATGGGCATGTGTACTGATAAATAAGTTTCATCGCCGAATAGTCAGCACCGTCTAAGTGTTGCGGGGTGGAAATGATGTCATCCGATGACCTTTCATATGCATCATCAGAGAAGATTTTGAAATATAATTGACGATCCTCTAATCAAATGGTAATTATTGTTGTGAATGTTTGGAACCGAAGGCAATCAGCTGAAGAGAATTTCATGCTGTTTTAGCCTCAGCCCTCTATCTTTGTCCCCTCGTTTATGTTCATTAATGTGAAGAGCCACCATTGTTCCATGGATAATTCATTGACACGCATGGTAGCAGTGCCCATGTGTTTGTTTCTGTGTGCGTGTGTGCGCAGTGTGTATATGTTTGCCATGGTGGGCGAAAAACAGATGCAAAAAGCATGACAAGAAAATAGCCTTCCCTCCCTCCATCCCTCGTCTGTTGTGATGTCGAGGCGCCTTTGTTGCACTCCTTCTCCTCCTCTATTTTTATCGTCCCCCCCATACACACACCACACACTCCACCGTCGCTGTCGCTCCCTCCGTCTCTCTCTTTCTTTCTTTCTCTCTCTCTCTCTGCCTGTCTCTCACTCTTTCGGGTCTCTCTGTCCTTGGGTGTTTGCAGCCAGCTGTGTCTGCAGGCCATTAATGCCCCCCCCCCCCCCTCCATCCATTTTCCCCATCACTGATTCCTCCAGCAGACTCTGCCCCCTTCCCCCATCCTGCTCTTACTCCTCCTGTCTCCTCCTCCTCCCTTCACACTCCTCTGTCCCTGTGACCACTGGGGCTCCATTGTCCCAGCAACTGATGATAATAGTCTCGTCCTCGGTCCAGCATTCCGTTACGCCACTGCACCAAAATCACACGCCCGTGCGCAGACACATCTGTAAATATCCACAACCTAGGATACATATGTACACACTGGTTGCAGAAAAAAAAAACACATCTATTAAAAAACACCAGTAAACACACGTCTAACGTCTATAGATACACAGCACAAACGCATTGTGTTATTGCAACACGCACACGCCCACATACACCACCAAATATACACAGTCAGCATCCTCCCCTTTCTGTTTATGTAAACATCTTGTTGTGCCGCGTGCCTCTTGCGGCTGCCTCCTGTTATGAAAAGTTATTGCACTGCATAATGTAGTGCCATTTACTTCTCTCACACACCTGCCCTAACTCACTCATCATAATAAAGCTGTGATTGATCCACTTTCCCCGTGGCACGCTGATGCTAAGATAGACTTTGGCCTTCGGACACACAGAGGAAGAGGAGGAGGAGGAGGAGAGAGGCAGGTTGCCTTTGAGAAAGTGGGCCACGGGTATCGTGTCCCTGGTGTATCTGTTCGGTCAGCAGAAGAGAGCTGGGCCGGGCCACATGTGATGCAGATGATGATTTCGGTTTCCATCCTCTTTTTCAAATGATTTGAAATCAGAACAGAGTCACAGCAGCTTGGACTCCTAAATAAAATCCTCTTGTAATATTCCTGTGAATGACCATGTGTAGTAAACTAAGAGGACTATTAAAACTCAAGAGCAGTTTGAATGGACTGTATCAGTGATTCTCAACCTTTTTGGCTTGTGACCCATCATCACAGGCTGGAAGTGTCACTAGGTGGTGGCCAGTTCAACCAAAAAGTTTCCCTCTTAGATTATTCAATTCTAAAAAAAAAAAAAAAAAAAAAAGGCTATAATTCATATTTCTACAATAACAGTGTATCAGATAACTACAGACAGTGCAACACCATGAAAGAGGGCACTCATGGAGATCAACCAACAGAGAATTATCACCTGAGTCTGCAGCTCGTACTCGGCTTTATGAAGCTTTATAGCGAGTTTCAGCTCATTGTCTAATTGTCCATCCGCAGCTTTGCTTTAAAGCCCACTGTGCACTACCTGCTCAGGCACCAAACAGCAGCTGGTGAACAAAGTAGAGTATTTACCAGCTACAGAGCAAAATATTTCCCTCAGGAGCTGCCAGAGACCAAAAATAGAGCTAAAAGACATAATCCTGTGTTGTTGTTTTTTTCCCTATTTCCTGTTGTTGTTTGTGACCTGCATACCCTCACATTTATCTTGTTACCCCGGGGGGGGTGTCCAGGCTAGATTATGACCAGATGAACAATTTAATTTCTTTATTCTTCATGTTTTAGTTTAATATTTTTTAGCAAAGTAAAATTTAGAAGTGATGAAAAAATCAAAGAGGATCTAAAAAAATAATCTCTTAAAGGTGCTCTCTGGAGGTTTATTTATTTATTTACCTCTAGTCCCACTACAGAACAGTTTTTTGAGTGACTCCACATTTGCACCCACTCTTGTTAAATAATACACACTCATGCCAGTGGTTTCGTAATACTCCACTGACAGACAGCAACGTAAACAATGCTGGATTTAAAATCGGTGGTACAAATGTTTTAAGAGGATAGAAATTGATTCAGCACCTCAAGGATACAACACATTGATGCAACATTGCCCAAAACAGAAAAATATAAGGCCTCAAGTGGTGCAGCAAAATCTTTGACTTTTACATGTTTCTGTGCTCTCATGGTATTTATTGTCACATGGCCCAATCCATGCTAGAACAGATTAGACTAGAAGAGGCAGAATTCAAATGACCACAACTGAATAGTCTAAAGTGCTTTCTGAGAAAAGTGGAAAGGTTACACTTGTAATATTTGAATTGTGCCAATTACTGTCTTCTACTATCCCTCCAAATCATTTTCCTTCTCTTTTAAAGTGAGTTTTTGTGTGTGCGTGTGTCTGTCATGTGTATGTGTGTGTCTGCAGTGGGCGTGTTTGTGCTGTGTAGTGTGGTAATGGAAGTGTTGGGGTGGGGGCTTTGAATGTCACTGTGAATCTGACAGCTTCAACAGCAAAATGACGGCCTGCTCTGCCACCACTCTGCCACTCTATACACACACACACACACACACACACTCCATTTCAGGTCCCTTTTAACCACTGGAGGACAATAAAAAAAAAAAATGGGTTGTCCAAAAAGAGGGGATGCACACACACACAGATATACACAAAATGATGGCCCATTGCATCATCTGCACCCCAACCCCTTTTCCTTCTCCTCCTCCTGTCTTTCCTTCCTTCCATCCATCCATCCATCCATTACCCATCCATCCCTCCCTCCCTCCCCTTCAACCACTCTATTGATTGAGCCATTCAATTTCCGGCTGTAATTCAACTACACTGTTGCACTTGAATATGTAAATGAGCCCATGGGGGTTGCCGATGCTGCTGTTGTCATGGAAACCTCTCATCAAACACAGAGACACGCACACAGGACACTCTCGCGCACACACAACGGCCTCCTTTGGGGTTAGGAAGGAGAGACAAGGTGAAATGTGTGTGTGTGTGTGTGTGTGTGTGTGTGTGTGTGTAAATGAGAGTTGTGTTCATGTGAAACTGAAACTTTGACAGTGACACGAGGGTTGGCCAGGGCTAAGGTGACCTCACTGTACCCTTGGGTGTGTATGCGTGTGTGTGAGTGTGTGAGTGAGAGAGTGAGAGGGAGAGAGAGAGGGAGAGAGAGAGAGAGGGAGGGAGAGAAATACTGTGTCCACCGCCTCCTACTCTTTGAAGACTCCCTCCCTCACCTCCCTCCTTCAAAAGATCCCTCCCCCTCTACCCTGTCTCTCTGTCTCTCTCCCTCCCTCTCTCTCTCTCCCACTCTCCCCTCTCACCATGTTTGTGCAGCCCTCTAATCGCACTGACAGGAGTACAGCGCTCTGTGTGGCTTCTGCCACCAGGCATGCTCACAAAACACACACATAACATAAACACATGCAGAATTAATACATTCTCCATGTTTTCTCTTTCTCGCACATGCACACCAGTGAACTCCCCGACATTCTGCTCGCACACACTCAGAGACTCCTCTACACACACACACACACACACACACACACACACACACACACACACAAACTCACATCCTGTTTCAGCCTGTGTCGTTAATGCGCTCCCTCGCTCCCTCTGTGCCACTGTCTGTCCCTGTATGTTGCTTTGGGGACATTTTTAGGTCACAAAGATGTCACACCAATTTGTGTGTGTGTGTGTGTGTGTGTGTAGAGGGGGCAGGGAGAGTGTCTGTGTTTATTTGTAATGTGTGTTTTCATCTGTGAGTGTAGCATGTGCGTCTGTAGTTTCAGTCTATTTCTGTACCTACAGAGAGCATGCTGCATATGATGTGGTTTCAAATCTTAAGTATGTTAATATATCCAGTAACAATCCAACTTAAACTTTTTAGCGGGAAAGACATCTGTGGTTATAATCTATTGAGAATTGGGTGTGGTTTGATTGAAATTTGACCTTTAAAATGTTGCAAAATTGCAACTGGTGCACAGACATATGTGATATCACCCTTTTCCAGCTGAGGCCATGGCCACTTCAAATCAATAAGAAGACAAATTTAGCAATTTCTCAAGCAAAATAACCCAAACTGTGCAAACTGTGGCAAAAAAATTGAATGTTCAGGTCGGACCTCCACCTTCATAATAAGAAGCTGATTGAAAAAAAATAGGTCTTCAGGGCCTTTAAGTTTCTCAACAAAGTGATAATAATGGAATAAAGTCAATTGTTTAAAGTCACTGCGAAGCTTTTTCTGCCTCCCTCAACAGATGAATTATTAATGCAACTCGAACGAGCGAGGGCATTTATCTGAACAATAATAAGTTATTTGATGATGTGGTTGGGGTTAAAGTGTTCAGCTGGCAGCCCGGCCCCATCCTTCTCATAAACAATGACACTTCAATTTGGATATGAATCAAGAAGGAAACATTTTCTCTCCCCTGCAAAAAAAACAAATCCAACAAATGTCTCCCAGAGTGGTTTTGTTTGAACTCAATTTTGGGAGAAAGTGGTAGACCTAGTGGGCATATGTGAGAGAGCGCTAGTGCATGTGCACACGGGTGTGTGTGCGTGCCTGTGTATATGTGCACGCGTGCTTGCGTGTGAGCGCACTGCTAGGCAAATGAGCTTGTCAGTATGCGGCACAGGCCTCTCTCTGGTGGCAGGCAGATGACAGTGCAGTGATTGGGCTGATTTCACCGAGGACGTGAGGGGAAATCTGAAGGCTGCCTCAGGGCTCAGGTGCTTATCACCTCCCCACACACACACTCGCACTCACACACATACACACTCATTCACGCACAGACTTGGATGCGTGCATGTACACACACGGATATTTAGGCAACTAACTTTTGCAGCCCACCCTAAACACGCAGATGCAATGGACACACACTTGGAATCAGAGGCACAGATAGGCACACACTTGGAAGACACACACAGACACGTGTACATACATGCACTCTGTCTCCTCTACTTTATTAGAAAGTTAATTATCAAAATCTCTCATGAGTCTTCTGCTCAATGCTTTCTGTCTGTCCGTCTGGCTGCCCAGTGTTGCCACACACACACACATAAGTGCAGCTTTGTATGTATGTGTGTGTGAGACCAATTATTATAGCCCAGGGCAAGTGGGAAAGGGGAAATTAGAGTTTGTGTGAAGGTCTGCATGCACTTCCTAAGACAATCATTGACAATTAATTACAGCCTAAGTGGAAGTTGATATATTACACACAACACACACACACACACACACACAAAGTGTCAGAAAAAATCATTTTTGCAAAGGGCATGATGTTTATATTTCTACGTCAATCATGTCAGACTTCTTTGCATGTTGTTGGAGTTGTCAAAGGCTGGTAACGTTGTTGATCTGACCTCGATCTGACCCAACCACAAGGCATACTGTGGAAGTTTGAGCTAAACCCTCCCCACAGCCAGGTGTAGCCCACTCTGCGTACTGGGATGTGGATGAGTGAAATCACCAGTTGCCAACAGCTAACCAGAGAAACAAAGTCTGACTTGGACTAGCAACAAAGTACATTGTCTTCTTGATACCTGGGCAGACAAAGTTCATCAACTCGTTGTGGACAGCAAAAACAAACAATAAGTTTGAAAACACCTTCAGGCCATTTCTGGTGTAATGCAAAAACTATCTACCTGTAATTTATAGTGCAATAAGAGATTAACATCATGCCGGTCTAAACTTGGTTTATACAGTAACTCAGGAATGTAACCATTCTGGTTCATATCTCATTTTTCTGTTGTTTTTGCTTTTTTGGGTGCTTGTGCTTGATCATTCAGTCATGATTGGACCAAAACAGTCAGTCACACACACAGCTAGAAACCAATATTTACAAAATGTGATCTACATGTGTCACAGTGTTGATTGAGAAATCAACATTAATTACATAATGAGAGTTCAGAAGTGGGGGCAGAAGGTTGGGGTTGGGGTGTATTGCAGTTCTGTCTTCCTGTATGGAAATACAAAAATTGTGGATGTTTTTATCGCAGATTCAGTCTCAGTTTCAGAATCATTACATCCCTACTGTAACACATACAACATTACTACCACGACAACAAACAAATGGGGAATTTACTTGTTTTGGAAATGATTCACCTACCAATCTATGCACACTATGATCCAGCTATAGAGAGGAATTTCCACGAAAGTTATCACAAAAACACATTATGTTAGCAGCATTAAATGTCATACTGTGTCGTCCTCCGCTGTCTGCTGAGTGATTTTAGAGCTATAGCAGTTTACATGCAACCATATCTGCTGGGCACGGCGGATTTTCATCCAGCTCACGGAAGCATTACAACGGTTGTAACTGGACCAAACCAACGCAGCGATGCAGTTTCACTTCGGATCACGGCGGTGCAGCAATTTAAAATAAATTACCTTTGATGGTTCACAATAGATTGAAATGGGAACTGTGAGAGAGGGCTAGAAAAAAAAAAGGAGTGACAAATGACAAAAGATAAATTGAGGGTAAAGGCACTGTGAGAGGTTCAAGTCTTTGGTGTCGCTCCACTTGGTAAAAAGCAGCTCAATAACTGCTGTCAGAGAGAAAGAGATGTTAGACGGCCAAGCTATTTTCTGTCTGTCTGCCTGTCTGTGTGGCTGTCTATCAGCGCGTCTGTCCGTGTATCTGGCTGTCTCCTTGTCTATCTTGTTGTCTGTTTATCTCCATTTCTTTGATTGTCTTCCTCCAATCTCACACATCTGTCTGCAGCGGGAACGACCGTAAATTAAACATCTGAGATTCTCTCTCCCTCTCTGTGTCCTTGGCTCTTATCCCCTTGCTCTGTTCCTCTCACCCTCCTCCCCTGTCTTATGCGCTCACTCAGCCCTCCCTGGCTCGCCCCCAACTATATTTCTTCTTCCTCCTTTCATCTCTGTCCTTCCCTTCTCTTCTCTCTGGGTGAGATAGAGAAAGAGCGAGAGAGAGAGAGAGAGAGAGCGAGAGAGAGAAAGAGAGAGAGAGAGAGGGTGAGGGATGGTGCGAGGAGGCGGAAGACTGGGGTGGGTGGAGATCATAGAGGAGATGAGGCCGTGTGGTGCGGATGGATAGACAGATGCATTGATAAGGGCTGCCGACTCCACAGCACACTCGCCGCATATCCAATCTCTCTCCCCCTGTCTCTCTCCCTCCCTCTCTCATCTCTCTTTTTCATTTCAGGACTAATGCTCCCATAGCCTTCACATGTCAGTTCAGTATGGCAACCTATTAGATGGTTAGCCAGAGAGGCTGACAGCTCTCTCCCTCTCTCGCTCTCCCTCTCTTGCCTTCTCGCACACATTCAGGACAGAATGATTGTCTGGGGCTTTTGCTGTCATTCAGCGCAGGTGAGAAAGACACAAGAGACAGAAAGACACTGACAGAGCATTGCAGCAAAGGACTCTCTCACATCTCCCTTTAGAAACTCCACTCCACCTTGCCACTAGTGTCAAGTACATTGACTCTTGTAGGCTGCTGTATTTAAAGCTGCTATAATCAATATTCTTACATTAACAATGGATCATATGACTACTTGCATGTGAAAGGGGTCACTCATAGTGATCAGCTGACTAAATATTACCCAACTCTGCAGTTCTCTTCAGTTTTATGGAGCTTCATAGCATATTTTTCAGCTCATTGTTCTGCTTTTATGGTCCACAATTTAACAGTTTTGATTCACTCTCACAGCTCTCATCAACGACATCAGCACTAAACAGACAAACAAAGTTAGTGACTAGTTGGAGCATTTAGCCACTAAAGACCAAAATATTTTCCTCAGAAGTTGATGTACACCAAACCAGAGCTAAAGGGAGAATGACACTGGAGTAATACTCATCAGATGGATAGAAACATGACTCCAACCTACTGGATGACAAGTTATACCAACTTAATACAGAGAACATATGTCAGTGTTGTGTTTACAGCTTTTTTTTCTCCTGCCCCAAGTGGCCAAAAAGATATTGCAGTTTGAAAACAAATTTACTTTATGTATTTTCATTATATTGTACTTTTAACGCCACTTCAATTTATGAAATATGATGCATTATTATTGATTTAACAACCACGCAGTACGTAAAATTAATTAGCTGCATCTCAGTCTTCGAGACATTAAAATGCTGCCTATACTTTAATTCATTAGTAATGACACTGACAGGGATCAGGAAGTAGTTTTACTTTAGATAATTTAAGTACATTTTTACACAATGTTTCGAATGGAGTATTTTTACACTGTGCTGTTGATATTTTTACATAAGTAAAAGGATCTGAATACTTCTTGCACCACTCCAACACAGAAATAGAGAAAGAAAGTAAAAGGAAAAAAAAAATAATAATAATAATATATATATATACACACACACACACACACACATATATATATATATATATATAAACAGCAAGAGAGGGAGACAGAGAGAACGGCATGAAACAGAGGATTAGGGGCTTAGTTAGCCTGCATGAAATCCCCTTTTCCTCTCGCGCCCTACAAAGGGAAGGAGGCAATTGGCCACATTATACAAAAAGAGGAAGAGAGGGAGGCATGGGGGGGTTGCAAAAATGTCGCTGAATTCATCGTTGTTTTTCATGTTTCCCCCCCTGCGCCTCTATGCGTGGCTGCTGCACCACCTGTGACATCACATTTATCAATACAGGAAGCTGTTCTCCTTTTTTCCCCTTTTTCCTTCCTTGTTTGGCGAGAGAGGGAGTGGAGATGGGGGAGGAAGAAAGGGAGGGAGGGAGGAAAAAGTGACATTGGCCTTGAAACCTGCTATTGTCTTGCCTCCAGGACAGCCAGCCAACCAGGCAGCTCAGTCAGAGAGTGAGACAGAGAGAGAGAGAGGGAGGAAGAGAGAGATAGAGAGAAAAAGGAGAGGGAGAGACGGTTGCCATGGTTACTTCCCGGGAGATGCGGGCACACTTGTTTATCTGTTGGCCGAGGGAGCGTGCACGGCGGGCCCTCTCACTGAGCAGATGTGTATTTGTGCGTGTTTGTGTGTTTACCAGCATGTGGGTGTGTGTGGGGGTGTAAGTGTGTGTGTGTGTGTATGCAACTGAACACACACACACAGACACACCAGGACTCATAAACTGACCCTTCCACGGCTTTCTTTGTAAACAAACCCACAAACACACACACACACCTGCTTAATAGAACCCCAGCTTACCTGCCCGGTATTATTGAGCCAGCAGAAGTGGACTGACGCAAGCTAATTGGCCTGGTGTGAGCTGAACACCAGCTGAGGGAAAGAGGAGAGAGAACAAATAGAGGGAATGGAAGATAGAAACAGACAAAAGGGAGAGGGGGAGAGAGTGTGCAGGGTGTCAGACAGAGAAGTGGGAAAGGAAATGAGAGCAAAATGAGAAAAAGTTGGACAAAAAGGAGGGAGAGAATCAGATGCGACACAGAGGATGGGATGTAGAGGAAAAAAAGACAGAGAGGAAATGAGATGGGAGGAAAATCGGGGAACCAGACGAAGAAAGAGGCAGAAGCTCAGATAAAGAGCAAAGCGTTGGTTGGAAAGAAATGGAAGCATTGGGAGCGAGAGTTGGTGAGGACAAAACAGGAAGGAATACCTGGTCAGAGATGGAAACAACGAGACAATGAGAAGCTGGGATGGAAAAGGAATGGGGGGGGGGGGGGCGTGACGCGATGAGACGGCTCACGATGTGACGAGATGCGATGCGACGAGTGCAAGCCGAGGCGTGCTGCCATGTTAGCAGAGAGCAGCCCTGGTTCCATGAAGCAGACACTGCAGGCGCTGTAGTATGTCAAATGTCACAGACACTAAGTCACAAGGCTGCACGGGCTCCGGTTACCCGTCTCTCCTCTCTCTCTCCTCTCTCTCACACACACACACACACACACACACCATCATCATATGCAGACACCCCCCTACGAAGGCACAGAGGCTGCTTAACGCTGATGGAATTTACTCGCATGAGATTGCTTTTGCGTTTTCTTGAACTTAGCAGGATGAGGTCGCACATATTTACACGCACAAACAGATAGAAGCACGCCATGCATACAGAGGGACACATGCGCTGACATACAGTGTGACGTTCCCATGGGCTCTGTGTACCTGGTTGATATGATGAGGCGAGCACCACACACACGAAGATGTTGACTTCGCCCCATTACCTGAGACAGATAAGCCTCGCAGGTGCTGTGTTAGCTGGTACTGTCAGCTTCATATGCACAGAGACAACTTGTGTAGGTGTGTGCCACTATATGTCCATGCATGTGTGTGTGTGTGTGTGTGTGTCCCTGTTTTTTCTATGCGAGGTGAGCGCCAGAGTCACCCTTCTTAAAATAACAAGCTAGCCCTCTCCCTTAGGACAGCAGACAGCCATCCTGCAAGCCGCCTGATCCTGGGCCGCCCTAGTTCACTGCTCCATCCATCTCCCTCTTTCTCTTTCTCTCTTTTTTTTTGTACTTCCGCTTCATGTCTTTGTCTCTCACTCACTCTCTATGAATCACACGCATAGTCAGTGGTGGCCTAATAAGCAAGGTTTCTCTTCCCGACTTTTCTTCTTTCTCTCGCCATGTGCCTTGTGAAACATGGTTGGGCTTCATACACACACTGATACACACACACACACACACACGCACACAACTGAAAATTATCAAACACGCAGAGACGCAGCATACATTAGAGACAAAAGACACATATACACGCGCACACACGTCCTAACAAGGCAGACCACCTCCACCTCCAGCTAAGCTTAATGAGCTCTCCCCCGGCTAACTGGCCCAGAAAAAGGCAGCGGTCAGCAGCCCAAAGCCCATCTATCCAGCGAGCTCTAATTTTTATCAGCCTCTGCACTTCGGCAGCAGAGCCATCAGCTCTGTCTCACTAGCTGTGCAGGGGAGGCTGGGAAAGAATAGGCCTCATTCACTCAATTAATAGCTCTCTGTGCGTATGAAACGACACTGAAATACATGTGGTGCCAAAACTGGAAAGAGTGGAAAAAATGAAAGCGGCAAATGGTTTTAAGGACTTAGCAGTCTCTAATTTGCCACTAAAATGGTTTTTATTGCAAATACAAATGATGATTGTAAACAAATTTGTGAAGATATTGCTTGGAAGATGGAGAGAAGAATACAGCAGGGGCAAAATCTCATTATACCCTGGATGAATGTGCTGAGTGTTTGTATCAGTGTGAGTGAGAAAACGAATAAATTCTTCATGTGCTTATCTTCCTTGACCTATATGTCTCTGCGTCGAGGAATGTATGTACATGCCTGTGTTTGAAGGTGTGTATGTTTTCAAACCCTTGAGTGTATGTGTGCATGTGTGTGTGTGTGTGTTTTCCCTTCAGTAGGTGCAGATATGAGCCAGGCAGGCCTGCAGGCTGCTGGGCTGTATGGAAATTAGGAGAAACACCGCTGAGAGAAGCAGGTGATGGAGGAGAGACGGCGGGGAGGAGGAGGAGGGGGAGGAGGAGAGGGAAGAAGGAAGGCAAGGAAGGAAGAAGAGGAGAGTGAGGAGAGTGGTGCAAGGAGGGTTGGATAATGAGGACTCTGATGAGAGGGATGGAGAGCCTTGAATAGAGACGTCTCAGAGATCGAGAGATTGTGAAAAAGAGCGAGAGAAAAACGGGGGAGATGGAGTGGTGGAGAGGGGTTATGAATGGATGGGGAAATGGGAAACAGCTGCCACTAGTGGTGGACTGTGGAAATAAATAATTGATGTAGAAGAGGAGGAAGGAGGAGAGGAGGTGAGAGGAGGATAAGAAAGTGAACAACAGAGAGAAAAAGATTTATTCTGAAGTGAGGTGTGTAAGTAAAATAGTGAAAAAGACAGAATGTGATGAAATGTTGTCTCCGCGGGAGACAACGGGGCTGTGAGAAATTAGAGGAAGAGGAGGGCAGGTAGGGCTTCAACTATTACAAAGACGTGAGGATGAGAGGGCTGGGCGGAGTGGTCAAAGGCATTAAACGAGAGGAAAGAGGAGAAAAAAAACAGCACACTGGGGAGACAGAGCTAAAGACAGAGCAATTTAGCCAAAACAGAGAAAAAGAGAGATGGGGAAAGAGCGTGAGCAGAGAGATAAAAACTGAGAAAGGATGAGAGGGGGGGAGGAGGAGGAGGAGGAGGAGGAGGCCAACAGACTGATACAGAGAGAGGGGAGACGGAGACAAGGGAGGAGGAGGAGGGTGGCGCTGGCAGTGGCAGGACACGGGTGCAGGCGTGGAGACTGTGGCATGCGGCTCAAGTTGGCATGGACTCTATCACTCACTCTCAGGCCTGGGCATGGGGCCCTCAGTGGCAGAAATACACATGCGCACACTGCAGTCACACACACACACACACACACACACACACACAGACGTACACACACAAGCAGATCAAACGCAAGGACGTTCGCTCGCTCTCTCTAAGTCTCTCTATTACACACTCACACACGGCAGACAGAGACAGAGAGAAAAACATTGAGCTCAGACACAGGCTGACGCACGCACACACTCAATTAGTCTCAGCCCCACACACACACGCGCGCGCACACACATGAAGGAAAAAGACGGATGGATGAGCGTGTGCATGAAGGTGTGTGCGTGTGTGTGTCTAATTGTGCCAGCGCTGCCAGAGCAGAATGAGGGATGGTGTCTCTGAGCTGCTGCTGCCGCTAATAGCCGCTGACTGGAGGTGACAGGCGCTCTCTCTCTCTCCCTCTTTCTCTTTCTCTTTCTCTCTCTCTCGTCTCTTCGTCGTTTTCCACCCAATCAGCAGTCAGCACATCTCTCCTTCCTTCTCTTCCTCGGCCTGATTCGGCGCACCCTTACCCCTTTGTTTCTCCCTTCCCCTTCTCCCCTCATCCCTCCTTTGCCCTTTTACCCTCAGACCCTCCTCCCCCTCCATGCTTTCATCTCCACTCCTTACCCCCTGCCATCTTTCATCACTTTCTCTCTTCCACCCTCACCCCACCCCACCCCCCACTTCTGTCCTCTCCACCCGGTCCTGATGATGCACAGGAGATGGCTCGCGCATGAGTGATCACGTACGTGTGCGCGCACACAGACGCAAACATATACGCATAAAGACTGTTGTCAGCAAGGGATGGTGTGTGTGTCTGTGTGTGTTGATGGGTGTTTCATTTTGTACGTGCACACGCATGCATCCTGATTGTGTTCATACGTGTGTGTGTGTGTGTGTGTGTGTGTGTGTGTGGGTGCACTGGTAGGAAAGTTATTATTCCTGGTGCGCTGCAGCATTTCAGGCCCGGGCGGAAAGATCAAACAAAGACTAGAGGACGAACACACACACGTGTGTACACACATGCACACACACACAAACAGACACACACATTTATGTCTACTCTCCTCCAATCTCTTGCTGTCTTTTCATATCCCTGGCTTCTGCAGTTGCCTCACGTCTGGACTCTGTCCACAGGGAGACAAGAGACGGGAGAGAGCGCTGCTCTGTTTTCTATCTGCACCAGGTTATTAGACACATGCAATTAGCAAAGCTTGAGCAGGATAAATATGCCTGTTAATGTGTGGTGTGTGTGGTGTGGTGTGTGTTAAAGGGGGGCTGGAGTATTTGTGTGCAATCAGGGACAGATTGTATGGGATGCATCTGGGTTGGCCTGATGTGGAGATGAGGAGGAAGGGGGGGTGGGGATTGTTAATATTGTAGAGGTTGCTGGGTGTGTGTGCGTGTGCGTGTGCGTGTGCGTGTGCGTGTGTGTGTTTGCCCATTTGAAACGGTCTGTACAGTTCTGAGCAGTACGTGTGAATCATATCAAAACCCCGTTTATCTGTGATAATGATGTGTATGTGTGTGTGTGTGTGTGTGTGTGTGTGTGTGTGTGTGTGTGGTCATCTTTGCACACTTCCTCTACCAGCGGCTTCAAGACATGAGGATGCGTGAGGATGTGTGTTTGTATCTTTAGTGTTGTTGTGCATATTCAGTCCATGTGTGTGTGTGTATGTCTTCACGGGTGAGTGGGAGGGGCCTGCTGTGTGCTGTCCTTCCTAAAGGGAAAGCACTGTCCCCGTGGGGCAAACAGAAGGGGGGTGAGGTGGGGTGGGAGGGCTTGCCTCGCAACCAATCAGTTTTGGTCTGCTGAGGCACCCATCCATCGCCGCCACGGCAACAACAACAACAACACCGCGGTAACACCGAGCCAGGCTGCTGCAGGGGATAGATGGGCGATGTGTATGAGCTCCTTAGCTCCATTCATCTAGCCATTCTCTCTCTTGTCTCTGTTTTTTCCCTGGTGTTTCTCTCTCTTATTTGGCCCACGTTGCATCTGATCTTTTATCAGTTATCTGCTCACTTTTGGCTTCTTTACTCTCTCCATCTCTCCAGCTGATATTTCACGTTAATGGGGCCTTCGCAGGAGCTCTCTAAGGTGTGACCTAAAGGGCGAGAACAGAATTGAAAGAGAGGGGGCCAGCAAAAGTGTGTGTGTGTGTGTGAGAGAGAGAGAGAGAGAGAGCGAGAGAGAGAGAGGTTGCGGTCACAGTTTCCTCCTGAAAGGGCTCTTTTTCATTTCTTTTCATCAGCCGCCGCCTGCCTGCATATCTCGCCTCTCCTCCTCTTTTTCTCCCGCACACAAATCCCCTTTCTCTTTAGCTCATATGTATGCAAATAAGGCATCCTATGCAAATGAGACAGGTAGGGACTGGCAGTGGAGAGGGAGAAGAAATGGGCTGGGAGAGGGGGGGGCAAGGGGGTGGGGGGTGGAGTTGGGGGAGAGAGGACAGGATGAAAGGAAGGGGCAATGGCGGGTACAGAGGGGGTGAAAGAGGAAGTGATTCAGGTGGTTCGTCACTCCCAGGTCACAATCAGTCACTGAGATTTCGGGCTTTCACTTCACATGCTGTCCAAACATTCCTGCTCATTCAAGGTACATGCTGAAGATATTGAACAGCTTGAATAGGTTTTATGTAACATTTTGTGCCTTAACATATCACTGACGCACCAATAAATCAATGGTTTATACTGTCAAAATCTTCATTTAAACATATACAGTGATCAGTAGCCTCTGTCTCATGCCAACAGTTTTCTTAGATGCACTGTTTTTAAAAATTATGTCCATGTTTCCCACAAACCTCACTGCTTCCTGTCACAAAGAATATGTGGCTACTTATCCCTCCACCCCCTCCCTCCATATGCATTTGTTTTCTCTTTCGTTTTACTGAAAAGGATAAACATCTTGGAAGGGATTTTTCCATCGGCCTTTCTCTCCTTCCACCATCTGCCATTGCGATAAAAAACTAGGAAAAAGCTTCGGCTTCGCTTTTTTTTTTTTCTTCACTGGAAGAGGAGCAGCTCTCCATTTTGTGGCGTAAAAGCAGTCCAGCACATTTTCCGTGAAATACAACCCTGTTGCACTCACTTGGAAGCCGCAGCCAATCTTTTCAGTGGTTTGTTTATCATCGGTGTACTAATGTCTCAAAATTAACTTCGTAATGACTTATTGATGCTGCGGCGAGCTCGACGCCTGGCTGTCAGACGTACGTGCTAGGTGGCACAAACAGTCTTGCCTTATACACGTAGGTGCCTGAGTGGATATACATTAGGAGGCCAGTGGTGCGTTGCCAGGGAAACAAAGGAGGCTTGGCACTAATTGGCTGCAGGTTGGTTGCTAGGTGCTGGGTGGAGCAGATAAGCTAGCTAACTTTAAATGCTATGAAGGGGGATGAAATGGAAGGTTAGAATAATTGGCTCCTCTGTAAACATGTTTGCTGTGTCTCAATGTCAAACCACCACCGATCCTATTACCTGCCCACAGTCATCAGAGGTGATACAGGCTTCAACCACCACCCTCCACGGTCTCACTAGCTCTGTGTTTGTGTGTATGCGCGTATGTGCGTATGTATGTGTGTGTGTGTGTGTGTGTGTGTGTGTGTGTGTCCCTCTGCTGTGCAGTTGTTTGTGGGAGCCTTCTGCTGAGGGACTCTGGAAGAGGCAATGGCATCATTTGCTTTTCATGCTTCGCTGGCTGTGTGCGTGTGTGTATGTGTGTACGCATTATGTGAGCGCACTTGAATGTGTGTGTGTGTGTACACAGATACATGTGGTCATGTCTGCAACCCCAGTGGCAAACAACTAGCACATTAGCATCCCAGAAACAGCCTCCTCCGGCTTTAAAAATACGTGTTAGTGAGAGGTGTGCGTCTTTCTCAAAGAACATGTGCATCTGCATGTGCACCGATAGCAGGAGTTCACAGAGCTGTCACCGCATCCACTGACCAAAGCTGCCTTATGGCACGGTGTCAACCCTGCAGTGTCACCAACACACACATCACAAAACACACACGCATACCAGCGTCTTATGAGCTTAATGCCAAAGATTTAGGCTACTTAGCCAAACGCATGCATTTGATGGATCACAGCTGTGCCAGTGTGACACAAGATAATCGTAAGAGTGCATATCTGCTGTCCACAAGTCAGGCACAGGCTCTGGGAGAGGATGCAGTGCAGAGCTGATAGGGTCAAATTAGCTTAATGTAGGCTGCGGATGTGCCCATGTAGGTCACTGAGAGAGTTTGAATTGAATAGCACTGGATTGATTTGACATATGAAGAGAGTGCATAAAAGAATAATATGCAGACATTTGGTGGTTTATCTTCTATTCTATCATTCTGTTATTTCTGTGCTTCAGACCTCATTTGCTCTGTGTCTGTCTCTCTTCTTTCCATCCAGCAGCATCTTTTCACACTCTCTAAGTCAGTCGGCCTCTCTTAGTCCCTGTGCCCCTTCTGCCTGCAGGAGGGATGAAGTCATGCACCGCAGGCGTTAGTGCAGATCCCTTCCCCGCTCGCTGTGCCCTCCCTGTGCCCGCCACTCAGTCACAAGCATATGGGCGCATCGTTGTGCCAATGCCCCTCCCAGAACACCTGACTCTCGTCTAGTCACACATGGCGGGCAGCGCGCGCCACACACACACACACACAGACAGGACAGACACACCTACGCGCGCACACACACACCAAAACACACACCACCAACCTTGCATGACGGGCATATCCTTGATTGTCCCCTGATGTTCCCCACTGCGAGCCTCACCACCAACTGTGGGTAATACGCACTGTTAAGACACCCTTCACTGTAGTACAAACAGTCTTGACAGTGACAGTGACTGGATGGAGTTACTCCATCTTTTGTTCCGGGCTCGTGACTTAACTGCACAGATGACAGAGCTGTGGTACTGACGCGCTCAGAGTCTAAGAGGTTTTTAATTCCCATTGGCACCAGTCAGGCTAAAAATATGTGCACTCACTGGTATCGTAAGGTAGTTAAGATAAAAGTGTTCACCACATAGCGTATGCTCAGTTCCCTGGTCCTGCATTAGCACTGCAGTATTTACTCAATAATTTCATCCTGGGATATTGGAGCAGCAGGAGCAGCAGTTAATCTACAAAATGGGACCTCCATGATGGCTAATTCGGTTGATGTCCTTCACCACTCACCACCTGTGTGCACATTAAAGGAAGAGTTCGGACTCAAAACACTCTAGCACTGTTCAGCCCAGCTAGTGGTGATGCACCTTGCATTTTTGGGGCCTATTTTTTGGTTTGTTGACATCGCAATGTCACACTTTGATACATTAACAGTTTTCTATATTTCTAAAACATCAGGCTTTGGTATCAGAAAGGAGAATCAAAGAGGAGGGTGCCTCTTTCTAGATCATTTTGTCAGTTTTCAGCAGTCATACTGTGAGGTTTTTGTTGCGTAGAGTAGAATACAATGCAGCCAGAGGACACAGCGTGTTTTTGTTGACTTACTGCTCTCTACTACATGTACTGAATTCAACAAGTACTGGCACATTTTCTGAGGGATTTATACTTTTTTTCACTTCTTAAACAGAAGTACAGCCTAAACCTCATGCTGTGTGTCCTTTGTTTAAATTTGACAAACAACACATGGCAGAACACTTAATGGCATTCAAGGAAAAGCATCCAAACTGCAAATTAGACAGAGCTTTAGGCAGCATGTGAAGTGCCAGGCTTGCCACTCACACCATTTGCAAGGCATGCGTAGAATTTAGATGTGTTTCACTGGACCTCGTTTCACTGTCCCGAGCGAACTCGGCTGTCGTCAACACAGGCTTCCTCTCTGCTGCTGGTGAGAGTATACAAACTGTAGAAGCTGGTAAATGTGGCATGTTGGGGTGCTTAAAGAGTTTAGAGTTTGCCAGCAGCTCAGTGATGCCACACACACTTTACACATACAGACAGACACACACACACACACACACAGTCCTGCATGCATACAAACAAGTCAGGCTTTGAAAGGGGCAGGTAGGAAAATGGGGGTAATTATCATTAGTTCTTTGTGATTAACCAAGTGGCGCGCGCGCACACACACACACACACACACACACAGCCACACACACTGCTGAGATGCCCTCTGCTGTGTGGCACAAAATGGCGGAGTGTGTGTGTGTGTGTGTGTGTGTGTGTGTGTCCTAGCAGAGGCCGTGTCTGTAAGAGGGAGATGGGAACGAGGCCAGGCAGAGGAGGATGCGAGGACTTGGCTAGCATCAACTTTGTGTGTGTGTGTCGGTTTGTGTGTGTGTGTGATAACATTCAGGTGAGAGAGGGAACATTGACTGGCTCAGAGAGTGAGGCCCCAGCCGCCTGCTCCATTTCCAGCTATAGCACTTCATACAGACGCACACACACACACATAAACAGCACCACAGATGTAGGTGTAAACACTTATGCCCACATAAAGACACACAAACACAAACTGATGACAGAGAGGATAAAAGAGACAGAAAACACAGGGAGAGGAATTTTTTTTCCTCCTGCAGGTAGAGTGTGACCTTCACTCCAACTCTCCTTTCCTTCATCTGTCCATCTCTGCCTGCCTCCCTCCCTCTTGCTCTCTGCCTGTTTCCCTGTAGTTCAGCGCTCAGTTGCGTGGCAGGTAATTTGCGCGCTATTGGAGATTAAAGTTTAATTAGTGAGCGAGGAGTCATTTGGGTCTTAGTTGAGTGGAATAAGGCAGCAGTGTGCGTGCATGCGTGTATGTACGTATATGCATGCGTGCGTGTGTGTGTGTGTGTCCCTCCTGCTCGCTCGCTCGCTCACCCTAACACATCAAGGCTCATCACCAAGAGAGAAAGCGAGAGTGGGAGTAGGGGATCCAATTCCTCCTTTCATCAACGAAGAACAAAGGATGGAGTCTTCCCCCTCTCCTCTTCATCTCCTCCTCCTCCTCGTCATTTCTCTCTGTCTTTTCTCTTTTTCTTCTCCACCTCCTCCTTCCTCCTGCTTCTTCCCCCCCACCCCCAGCTCCTGAGCTCAGTTGGCAGAGTTCCACAGCCATATTCACACTTCCCTGGTCCCTGGCGAGACTCATTCTCACACTCACACACACACACATCACCTCCGCCGCCATCACCACACTGCGCCGCATGCGGAAAAAGCGAGGGAAGGGAGGGAAAGAGAAAGACAAGGAGCTAACTTAGTCTCTCTTCATCTACTTGTGAGAAGTGACCGATAGATCTGTCACCTGAAGTGAGAGCCGTGTCACCTGAGACATCATGGCATGATTTTTTCTTCTTGTGTCTTCCTTCCCATCAGTCGCTTCGACACAGTCTGCTGGTCTCTCCCTCAATCTGTTTTTCCCTTCTGCCAATCTGTTTCTATCTATCTTTCTCTCCCACAAAGTGCTGTAACTTTGTCATCTGTCTCTCTACTTTTGTTGTTTTTTTTTCCTTACTATTCTTGGTCTTAATCATGTGGACATCAAACGTGCCATATGGTCACACACTAACACGAATGCGAGCACGCGCCGCACACTCTGGCATCTTGAGAGCCGTGTTTGCTAATGACGAGGGAGTCTGCATCCCAGCACCGCTGTTATTTCACTGGCTCGAGACACTAACGCAAATCAATAGGCAGCACGGCCCCGCGATAACGATCTCCGTTTCTCCTCTCCTCCCTGCATCCCTCTCCATTCGCATCCCCTCTCGCCCTCCTCCTCTTCCCTCCTCCCTCACATCTGCCTTGATCTTGCATCTTTAATGTATCTCTCCTTCTCCCTCCCACTCTTCCCTACGTCCTCGATCTCACACCCTCCTCTCCTCTCTCCTTTCTCCCCTTCTCTATCTACATCTCCCTGCCTGTCTGTCCCCCCCCACATCCCTCCTCCCTTGATCTCACAGCATCGACTCCCTCGCTTTTGCCCTTTGTCGCCCCCTCCACCAACTCTACCACCTCCTTCACATCTCGCCACTGCACCTCTCCTCTCTCCCACTGTCTTTCTTCTTCACCCTCTCTTGTATCATATTTCACTTTCTCCCTTCCCGTCACTCCACTTTTTCTCACTTATCCCCACCCACCCACCCCACTGGTCTTCCATTTCTTCCCAATCTCCCCTCATCTGCTCTTTCCTCTCCCCTATACGTGCCCTCCAGTCCCTCCCTCATCTCTCTCATACCATCACTTCTCCTCCTCTTACTCTTTTTCAGACCTGTTGGATCAAATGTCCTCTCCTCCTCACTCTCTCCTTGCCACCCTCCTCTCATTTCACTTATCTGCCATCGGTGTATCAGTGGCTTGCTTCCTTTTAGTGTCAGTCTGTCTGGGTCTGCAGATGGAGTAAAGTATTCCCCAGTCTGACTCTCAGGTAACAGCAGAGAGTCATGGAGTGGAGGAGAGGAGAGGAAAGGAGAAGAGAGAAGAGGAGAGGAGAAGGAAAAAAGAGAGCAGGCCATCAAGGACACTTTCTGGGAAGATGCTAGGAGGCACAACTACATCATTAAAAAAAAAAAAAAGATACAGGAATGACTCTTCCTGTGAAACTGGAAGATGAATGTACGCACTAGCACACAGTCACATACTGTACATGCACACACATACACAACCCCACTGAGTAGAGCTTTTGTTTCTTACTGGGGACGAAGGAAAGACATGATACAAAGACACTATGTGGAGGTGAAAGGGGACAGATGCATTGTGGCGTTTTAAAAATAAGAAAGAAACAGAGTTATTGTAGTTTTAAACTGAGTTATTGTAGTTTTGCTGACCTGCTCACCAACACTGTCAGCAGCAAAACACCAGGATATCAAGGTACTTAACAACTATTAGCACCCTGAAATAATCGCAGGCTACTCCTTCTTCTCAGAGTCATAAATCAGCCAAATATGAACACACAGACATGATACACACATTTTTAGATTCACTGTGACTTACACTTTCCGAAGATATCCGATGCCCACGCGAATAAACGTCCAGAAATCCACTGGTGAATCGCAGAGAAGAGATACTCCTTATAACTCCAGAACTTGCTTGAGAATCGTCACGTTTTTTAAGTTGTCTTCGGTATCAAAGTAATACAGCGATAGTTGTCGGTAAATCCGTGAGTATCCTGGAAACACAAACTGCTAGTAGCTAATTCGGCATACTTATAATGGTGCAAAGTCGCCAAAATGTAAGTAAAGACAAGCTAACAAAAACGGGGTTCAAGTGGTAGTCCACACCTGGCCGACTGCACAGCAAGATTGTCCTTCCTGTTTATTGCCCCCAAAGCAGTATGGGAACTGTAGTTCTATATCTAAGAGGATGATTATTTTCCAAATATGAGTAAGATACACTTTTTTTCTTGTGTTGTTGATTTTGTTGACATTTATTGTGAGGAGGGGCTCTGTTGTGTGAGTTTTCTTTGACACCACAGTGCCAAGCTTTCTCTTTCTCTCTGAAATCAAAGCCAGCGCACAAGACTGTAAGTGAATACTGGTATAAGCTGTCACCACACAAAACTAGACCTTGGAGAGCTATTAGGACTTTAAACATGTGCATGTTTGTGTGTATGCATGTGTGTACCAGCCTCACACATTCATATACCGTATTAAATGATTGTGAGTTCTGTAGAACAGCCATGAGTCTCCAGTGAATCTATAACTCTGACATATCAACATCTTATTGCTCAAAAATAAGAGTAGTTTCATTTATTGTTTTTTTACGTAAAATAAGAGACAACTACCCACAAAACAAAATACTCATTCTTATTTGTAGACACACAAGCCACAGAGGACGACATCACCACTACTAATCTCTCCTTCAGGCTATGGGTTCAATGTGCCAGACCAAAGAGCTGCCTGCCCCAGTCTAACCTGAGACAAGGTCACACAGACACATATGCAGACAAACACATTCAGACACACACTGCACTGCCAGCAGCTGCACTGTGGCTACAGGGCAAGGACAGGGTATGAAAGATAGAGGACAGTGGAGAACAGGATACAACTTAGAGGACACAGAGAGAAGGAAGAGGTGGGATGTGTGTGTGTGTGTGTGTGTGTGTGTGTGTGTGTGTGTGTGTGTGGGAGAGAGAGAGACAGCAGGAGTGACACGGCATCATCAATTAGATGAACCGAAGTGGCTCGAAAAGGGAGCAGGTGCAAATCAGTGTGCGTGTGTGTGTGTGTGTATGTGTGTGTGTGTGTGTGTGTGTGTGTATGAGTCTGTGTGTACACTTGCACATGTGCGAGCGCTTGTGTGTACGTGTAAATGAGTCCAGGGATCGAATACATGGGAGTGGAACACACCATGAGCCCCAGCAGGGATGTCACACCAAAACCTGCTCCAAACACCGCTCCCTGTGTTCAGTGGAGCGCTCCACCCCATTACCTGGAAATGGTGGGCATGTCTATGTGCCTGTATGTGTGTGTGTGTGTGAGTTTGTGAGGCAGGAAGATGTGCTGTGCTTTAGACCAAACCAAAATGGGTCACTGAAAGATATGCACCATTTCACATCTGTTTTCCAACCTCAAAACACTGCACCTTTGTTGAAGAGAGGCAGGTACTGTACTTCTCCGCATCTGCTTTTAAAATAAGCAGTGGAATGGGATTTTCAGCCTGCAGTGTAAGTGAGAATTTACCACACACACTCGGTTCCGACTGCTTCACTTTTGTCTTCCTCTCTCGTCCCATCTTCCTCCTGCATCGTTTCTTTCTTGTGCTCCACACTCTCCCTCGCTGGAGGATTCTGACGGAATACCAAGCAGCTCTGCGGCCCACTTTACAGGACCCTAACTCCCTTGTGTGTGTGTGTGTGTGTGTGCGTGTGTGTGTGGATGCATTTGTTTGTGTGAGTATAAGAGAGAGAGAGAGAGAGAGAGAGAGACCTGTGGATAGAAAACCAGAAGAAGTGTGTGGGCATGGCTGAGGTTATCAATACGATGGGAACATGAACCCACAGAGCATCTCTTTGTTCTCCTTCCTCTTCTTCTGTGTCTGTATATCTCACTCCCTCTGCACTCTGGAAGGTTAGCTGAAGTCCACCAGTGCCCTTACACACTCACACACACACACACTCACACACACACACAGACTGCGGGGGCGTTGCAGGCAGTCAAGTTTGATCATGAAAGCCCTCATCAAGCCTGTTCCCTCACACACACAAACACACACTCAAACACGTTCATGCTAAACACTTGCACATATGAGCACATATTAGCAAACGCTTGCACAAGCAGAAATTGATTCATGTTTGCAGTCACCTGCCTACACACAGACACTGACTCAGTTGCACACACAAGCACACAGACACATAGCGGGTAATGAGCAATGAGTTTTCGTTTTTCTGATTCACACACGCCCAGGTATCCACGACAACCTTCGCCAGAGACAACAACACAACCTATGTGCTTGATTACATGCGTGTGTGTGTGTGTGTGTGTGTGCCTGTCATTTTCTCCCGCTCATCCCTCTCTCCTCCTCCATCCCCACCCGTCTCGTCGCTCCGTTGCCATGTCAACAAAGCCAGGTTTAGTCCTTCAAAGGGCAACACTCGGCAGCTGTCCGCTGGAGGTGACCGCGCTGAAAGACAGGGGGAGAGACAGAGAGGGAAAAGATAGATTGGAAAAAGAGATAGGAGGAAGGAGAGTCGCGCGGAGGAGTGGAACAAGGGAGGGCCAAACGATTTTTGGGTGAAGGCTGGAAAAGAGAGAGAGAGAGAGATTCAAGGAAACAGGTCTACAGGATTTGTCCTTTCACAGCCCACATGCTCATCGTCCACCCATTGTTCAGCAAGAAAGTGAAGTGATTCAGTGTTTTACGCTGAACGCCTATAAAGTGATGTATGTAGATGGAGCAGACTTAAATCAAAGCTTGTCTTTCAATGCTGACTTAATGCTGCCAGTTTGAGTCTGGAGTGCGAGGCACTGAGCACATATGAGCCTCTTTCCATCTTCTCTCTGTGTGGCAACAAACCGATCAATGTGTGGTTCTCAAAGATGCAGTAAGGAACAACAAATTCTCCGCACAGACTTTGTCCAAACAGCACATGAGCTGGCTGAGCTGATTTTGTAATTGTTGCTGTTCACACAAACACTGAGGTGCCTTTTTTTTTTTCCCCAGGACCCAATTAACACCAAATGATGGTCAGCTGTGGCTGCAAAAATAAAATAAAAGAAGCCGCAGCAAATCATATCTCTCAAATGTCAGCTTTTAAACAATCAATTAAGAGATTTCAAATTAAATTCAATTAATTTCAGTTAATGGTTTTCCGCTTCGATTTCTACGCAGCTCTGACTTGATGTTGCATGAATAAGATTCGCCTCATCAGCATGATAATCAAACTGCTGTTTTCTTTTTTAAGAATTTGATTATGTAAAGTTGTCTTTTATTTTGAAAATGTGTTGGCATCAATTGACATAATTAACTAACTACCGGGTGATTTTCCTAATCTGTGATTGTGTTTATTTACCTGCACATATGTTTATATGTGATTTTCAGTATTTTCCCACCATTCTCACCCCCCCCCCCCATATATATATATATATATATATACACACACACTCATGCTCAGACTCCCCAGTGTGCTTCACTTGTGTGATTTCTTCATGGCACATGCATACTCAAGGTTTTCCACTTGACTGAGTGGCTCTGCCGTTGCCATGGTGACTGTAGACCCTGTCTTTTGTTTTTTTTTTTTCCTTCTTGTTGTTGTTTTTATGGCGTCACACATCCCAGTGTGTTGTTCCTCTCTGAAAGGTCACTGGACATCACCAAACTGTCAGAGGGAGCGATAGAAAGATATAGACACACGTCCACACACTATCCAGTCCGGCCTTCTCGATGAATTGATTTTCTCCATTTTTCATCCCAGAGACAGAGAGATGATGTCGTTCTATAGTATGGGGGTGGGGGGGTAGCATCGCCTCTGCGTCTTGCTTTCAGAGCCAAATAGGAATTCTAAACCGAAACCACAAAGCAGATAACTGTAGTGGTTGATGCATTTCTCTCTCGCTCACAGACAGACACATCTGCCTCGCTTTCTGTCTCTCTGACCTTTATTTAGTCTTTCATTCTGAAGCTGCAGCAGTGTGTGTGTGTGTGTGTGTGTGTATGTCCGTGTCAGTCTGTTTTCCTGCAGTCGAGAGTTCCCTCTCCTCTTCTTCCAGGTTTATGAATTTGAGTTGAAATTTCAAGTGTGTGGTAGCTGTCCACAATTTTATGCACGCACAGCAGACATTTGTGTCTAGAGTGTCATCTTCATCAGAGATGAAATAGACATGCCATGTCTGTGAATGCCGATGAGTCATCCTAAACCCCAGAGATGAGACAGTTGTACCTCATGCACACACACAGGCACACACACACACTCATTCAGACCCCGCATTAACTGGCCTCCCTCTAAGAACCAAAATGGTCTCCCAGATCCACCCTGGGCAAGGCTCAGTTTCTTCACTTTTAGACGCTTATTGAGCTGTTTCAGCCTCAAAGCTCAGTCAGATTTCTTCCAACAAAAACCAAGAGCTGGATTCAACAGAGGGAAAAAGAGAATTTGGTAGGAAAACATAGTGCCTCGTTCAATTTCATTCACACACGTTTGGCAATATTGTTTGTTTTTTAAACTGTGATGACAGTGTATCACATTGAGTTGGACTGAGGAAGATAGCCAAACAGATGGAGACGATGGATGGCAGACAAACGAAAGAGTCAAGATGAGCTCTCTGCTTCTTAGAAATTGATGACATCTTTTCATCATTTTCAGTATTTATTTGTTGGAAACCATTGCATTTATGCTGGACATGACCAATGTAAGGTACTAGGCGCTCATTAGATGCTTATGTATGTCACTCTCAGCCCCCCAGTCCAGTTTATTTACTACCTGTCCAGCAGCCTCAAACTGCCATCTGTCCATCTGTCCATCTGTCTGTCTGTCCATGAGTGTCAATAGCTGGTCTCCACCCCCTCTATGTCTCTTCTGATAATCTATGTGACTGGCTGCCAGTGACCCCCCGTGACCTCCAGCTGTGTGTCATGACAACGGGACACTGACAAATGTCAGAGCAGATATTGGCTCCTTCCATCTCCTAAGCCTCTCCCTTGGGCAGGTACCCACCCACACAACCTGACCAGACACTGCAGAGAAGAAAAAGATGGAGGGAGACGGAGAGAAGATGTATGCGTGTCTGCCCGTCCATCTGTCTGTCCAGTGTGTTGAACCTGCGGTTATCAAGTAAAAGGGCACAGTGTCCGCTGAGAGGGGAGGATGCAGACAGGCAATCTGAATAGTTGGAGGCATCTGAAAACACTCTGTGCCTCGTTGAAGTGTGTGTAATTAGGAAGGGGATAGCAGCGTGCTGATTGGGAGCAGCGGCGGGGTGGGTTGCTGTGTTATTTTGGAGCATGCTGTGTTAAGCAGGGTGTTAAAGGCAGATGTGTTAGACATGAGTGTGTGTGTGTGTGATGAAGTTGGGGGGGGGGGCACAGGGAGCATGGCATGTTTGGGTTATTTTCAAGCGCGTTGTCGGGTTGTCGAGGAGCATGTGAGCTGAGCTTTGGCGTCTGTGGTGCTGGGGTGTGTTGTGATGATTCCGGTGGTGGTGGTGGTGGTGGTGAAGTGCGACTGTTTGTGAGTATGTGTGATGAGGTGTGTGTGTGTTTCCTCCCAGGCCGCTCCACCTCCCCAGCAAACTGCCTCTGCATGCATAATTAACCAGGATGACTGGGGAGGTAAACACACGGGGAGACGTTCCATCCCTCCACTCCGTATGCCTCCATTTATGTGTGTGTGAGTCTGTGTGTGTGTGTGTGTGTGTGTGTGTGTGTGTGTGCGTGTTTGCGCATTTGCATGCGTGTGTTTGTTTGTGTCAGATAGACAGAGAGCAGGAAAAAGATTTG
The DNA here is from genome assembly GCF_001640805.2 of Lates calcarifer. Classification (NCBI taxonomy): domain Eukaryota; kingdom Metazoa; phylum Chordata; class Actinopteri; family Centropomidae; genus Lates; species Lates calcarifer. The sequence goes on along the minus strand of NC_066843.1, from coordinate 11,723,484 downwards.
AAGCGAAAATGCTTCAGAGCCAGAGTTGATGGAACGAGAGAGCTGTCTGTTTCTCTTTTTGTGTGTGTGTGTGTGTGTGTGTGTGCATGCGTGCGTGCGTGTACATGCATGTGTGTGTATGTGTGTGTGTGTGTAGAGAGAGAGAGAGAAAGAAGATAAATCCCATCTCAAGCTGCCTCTGAAGATGATGCGATGAAAGAGAGGGAGAGAGGATAAAAAAAGAATGAAGGGGGGACTGTAACCAGTCGCAGCTCTGCGCATTATGAACCATCCAGCGGAACAATCAGATTCACCCTCCTCTCCTCCTTCACCCCTCCCTCCCTCCCTTACACTCCTCTCCTGTCCTTCCTTCCTATTTTTTTTTTACAGACAGACTCATTCTAAGGCTTGAGATCTGAAAATGTCCTCATGGGTACATTTTTTAAAAATGTGTATAAAGAGAGTACACAAACATTCAACGTCTGATGTCAGTTTAAGGTTTACAAATCTACAATGACAATAAAGCTGGTTATGAGGGCAGCTGCCTTGATGAGATTTGAAGTGGGCAGAGCCTAAGGTAATCAATCACATGTCTAGCAGCTCATGTTTGTCTGTGGAGGTGACGCATTTGGCTAATTATGGACCCCACTGCCTTGTAAGCCCGCGCGCAATCTACCATTTTGCACGCATACGTGTCTGCGTTTGTTAAGCACCCGTATATGTGTGCGGTGATTGCTGCGCCTCATATTTCCCAGGAGCCCAGGTTGTAAAGCCCACTCAGTAAATCATCTAATCCTCCTCTGTCTTCTGCACCCCCTTCCCCTCATCCTCCCCCCTTTTCAAACTTATCATTCCATCACTCTTTCCCTCCGCATGCACCCCCACCCCACACACACACACACACACACACAACTCTCAATACTGCCCCCCACCCAGCCACAGCTGACTCTTTTTCTTCTCTCCCCTCCCATTGGACCCCACCAACGCCTTGTTGTCTTTCCCCTCCCGTTCCATTGCCATTCTCCTCTCTGATTGTGGCACGGGGCCAGAAAGAAAGATTTGAAAAAGAAAAAGAGAGAGATAGAAGGAGGAGGAAAAAAGGGAGAGATAGGAGGGCAAGAAAAAGAAAGGAACCTGTTTGGCACAGACGTGTTGAGAGACAGATGCAGGTAGTAGTGGAAAGAAAACGAGAAAGAAAAAAAGAAAATGAAAAAGTGAAGTGAGAGAAGGGAAAAAATATAAAAACAAACACACACACAAGAAAACAACAAGGAACAGCCAATGTGGGTGTCTTGCTGTGCGTGCAAACGAAAGACAGTAAGCAATAGGTGTGTTTGGTTCGCCTCCATCCCTCCTTTCTCTGTGCTCAAGCAGTAGCAAAATCAATGCGAGCCCTACCTAATAAAAAGACAGATACAGACAGATAGACAGATCAACAGAGAGGATTTGGCGATCTCAGCATGTACCCTTCGTCCTCTCTCCTCTCTGACCCCTACCGGGGCGGGGAGCAGCGCGGTGTGACGTGGTGCATCCACAAATACAGCAGTTGGTCGGCTACACAATGCCAGGGCTCTCTGTGGAAGATAGAAGTGGAGGGGAGGAGGTGCAGCGTGGAGGTGGAGAGGAGACGTGATCAGAATGTAGACCCCACTCGCGTACACACACATGCATGTATGGGTGTCTGAATGCAAGAGAAAAGACAGAAGGAGGAGTGAAGTAAATTGATTGGGGAGAAGGGTTTTTTTTGTTTGTTTGTTTGCTTTGTTTTTAGTGAGAGACACACAAACAGTGAAAAATCCAATTAATTATTCTTCAGAATAGGCTTTTGTGAAGAAGAGTGGAAGACACACACAAATGTACAGACAGACAGACACGTGGCATCACAACACCAGATCCAAACAGCCATGGGTGCCTAGGTCCATCCTCTCTGCTGCGCTCGGCAAGCTTGGTCTGGTAGAATCCCACCCCTTGTCTCCTATAAGCATCTTATTTAGGTCATTGAGTAAACAAGTATCCTCACACACATATTCACACATACACGCACATCACCCACGGTGAAGCACAAGTAGGCTGCAGGCAGGGGCGATAGGAAGGTAGGAGGGAGGACAGAGAATCTCCAGGGGAATCTATAGGGATGTGTGTGTGTTTGTCTGTGAGTGTGTGTGTTTGTGTTTGTTGTGTGTTTGTGTATTTAAGGGACTGCCAAAAGCTGTGGTCCTGCATATATAAACACAAATAGACCTACTCTCTCTCTTTCTCTGTCTCTCTTTCTCTCTCTCTCTCTCTCTCACGCACACACACAAACTGTGTGTTTCAGAGATGAATAATGCTACTGTGCGTCTGGTGGGATGCACCACTGTCCCTGGGGCGGGTTGAATGCCGGGATATTGTGCTGGAACTGGCTGACACACACGCACACACACACACACACACACACACACACACACACACACACACACACACACACACACACACAGGCTCAGCGCTCTGTCTCCAGGTGACTCTATTCCTTTTTATAGAGCAAGAGCACTTTCCACCCCTCCTCTCTTCCTTTCTCTTTTGTATGAATGCATAAACACACACACACACACACACACACACACATCCAGGCAGTCAAAAGATTACAGGCAAACATTGCCACATGCTCTCGCGTACTGGAACCAACACACCAAACGCAACACACCCAAACACACTTTAAGACATCCTTACTGGTAAACTGAAAGCACGCACGCAAACACACATTGTAACACTTCCCACTTCCCCTTGGAGGAAATTGGAGTTTGCATCTGTGCAGGAGAAGACAGGGAGGAGAGGGAAGAAAAAGACGGCTCAGTTGAACCTTTTATGAAACGCTGCATCAAAGACAAACCAGAAAATAATGCTCTATATTGTTTGTTTAGGTAATAAATTGTAATATCTTAGGGTGGTTAGAAAAAAGGGGCTAAGTCTAGGGATCACATTTGATCCTGGAACAATTATGAATAATGCATCATACAAAATCAGCTGGAGAAAAGGCTAAATTGCTACAGTGGTTCTGTCAGTGAGTTCAGCTCAGGCTCAGAGCCAGTGTTATGGCCTAACATAGATGCTCTTCATATGTCTTCTTACTGAGGCCTCCGGTCTTTGAAGATTTGCCCTGCTTCAGTCACCAACCCCTACATAATCACATATGTACACACAGGTGAACAATTGTCATGATTATTTATTTATTTATTAGAGATAGGTAACTAACTTCCCACACACCACTTTCTCTTTTTCCTCTCTCTCCCAGACCTGTCAATCACAGCATCAGAGACTGCATCACATCTGCCCCTCCATCTTGAGAAGCTGAAACAGATCCTGAAGCCTGCACTATTGTGGGGCCATTTTATACATATACACAAAACACACACACACACAAACACACACACACACAGTTTCTTCAAATCTGGACAAAAAAAACAACTATTAGTGCTGTAAACAATCTAAAATACAGATACTGATGTGAAATCTAATTATGCTTTTGAATATATTTGTGTTTGCGGGAGAAAAAATCTACATAACACTGTGTCTACATGGGATCTGCACTCCTGTGTGTGTGTTTGAAAGTTTGTGTGAGTGAGTGTGAAAAATATCATCTTCAATGATTCCCAGCGAGAGTGAGAATTTAGCTTTGACTCCAGGTGAATGTTAAAATAGAATTAGACACTGAATATGAAAGGAGAAAATGCAGAATGGATAAACCGCAGGCTCAACAGCTCTAACCCTCACAATTTCTCCCTCTTTTCTCTCTCTCTCTTCCCCCTCTCTCCCTGCCTTCAGAACCCCCTAACCCCCCCTCCCCCCTTTCCCATCTCACCTCACCTCCCCCTCCCTGCTCTGGATACAGACGAAGAGAGTTATGCAGTCCTTCCGTGAGCGCAGCGGTGGTTACCACAGCAACCAACCCTGCTACCAGCAGGAGCCCCATGAATTATCCCGCCTGGAGACCTATCGGCAACACCCGCATCATCCCCACCCCCAGCATCCACACCCAGGCCCTGGTCCACATCCAGGTCCAGGCCCAGGGCATGCCAGGTCAGGATATGAGGCTCATTCACTGGCAAACCCCACAAGCATGCCTCCAGCTGGAGGACCAGGAACTGGAGGAGGACCCAAGGACTGTTACAGCCAGCAAGCCTACACTGGCTACCCGGGCAATGGTGGAGGGAATGGGAGTGGAAATGGGGGTTCAGCATCCTCGCAGGCAAAGAAATCCTACAGAGGTAGTAAAGTGCCCCCACCTAACCCAAATCAACACCTGCAGGGCCCTGGGGGCTATGGTAACCATATGGGCCCGGGGAATTACTCAGCCCAATATATGAGTGAGGGCCACCTGCAGCAGAAGTGGGAGGACCCAGCCCAATTAGCACAGTATGACCAAGAGATGGTGGGGCGCATGGAGGCAGGTGGTACTCCTGCACCTGGCTCCTCCCAGTACATGGACCAGAACATGCTGGGCCACTCCCAGACCCAGTGCCACCAGCCCTCCACCCCTGCCTATACCAGCCCCCACCACCAGTCCCACCCTCCTAACCCTGCCCCTGCCTCTCTCATGTATCCCCAGAGTCACCTGCACTACCCCCAGCACTCACCTTCTCCTTCACCATACATGGAAAAGTGCAGCCCTATGCCCCACTGTTATAAAGGTTACAATATGCCTCCGAACTCCCAGTATGGCAGACAAATGAGCAGTCACAGCAATCTGAAGCAGGGGGGTTACAGGTCGACCCAGAACAGTTATGGCTACCAGCAACCTCCCACCAGAGGTTATGAGCAGCAGGCTCCTTTACAGGCAATGGCTAACCCCCAGGAGCCCCACCCTAAATACCAACACTACAGCCAACCCCAACAAAACTACTGTCTTTCAGAGCTGTCTGTCAGATCACCAGAACAGTATTATCAGACTTGTAGCCCTTCCTCAAGCCACTCCCCTGCACGCTCCGTAGGCCGTTCCCCCTCATACAGTTCAACCCCTTCACCACTAATGACCAATCCAGAGTCATTCCAGTATGGCCAACCTCCCATGACCCCTGGGGCAGCTTCCTCCTCTTCATCCTCTTCAGCTGGTATGCAGGAACAAGCCAGTACCAACACCATGTTGATGCCCCCACGCTCACACCCCTCACCCAATGTGCCCCATGCAGCCCCACACAGCTACACTTCCACACCACAGGTCCCCACTATGAAGGAGCGTTTCTCAGAGAAACTGCTGTCAAACCCTAGCTTGTGGAGCCTGAACGCCCTCACCTCTCAGGTAGAAAACATCTCTAATAACGTCCAGCAGCTGCTGCTTTCAGAGGCCCTGGTGGCCAACAAGAAAGGCAGTAAACGCAGCAGTGGGGGGAGCAACAGCAGCGCTGGAAGTGGAGCATCCTCCAAAAAGGGTGAGGAGTATAAAAGTCCTCCATATCCAGATGGTGGTGGTGTTGTTGGAGGCCCCATGCAGGACCCTTACTCTACCCCACAACACCAGCCAATGCCCATGGAACTCCATGAGGGAGGCTACTCTAGCAGTAGTGATGAACAGCTGGAGAGAGGCTACTACTACTGTGGCCAGGGCCGAAGTCCAGCACAAGCCCCTAACAACACACAACTCAGCCTGGACACAGCCTCATCATGCTCCATGACATCTCCAGACAATATGTCCACCAGGTCTGGGGACTCAGGTCTGCACAACCTTACCCCTGACCCTACTAGATGTCAGTCAGGGCAGGGAGGAGATGGCATGAGTACTCCAGTGAAGAGCATTGGTGATGAGAGGTCTCCTACAAGCATTACAATCCCCAGTCCGATGAAACAAGAAAGGGACTCCCCTTCAGACATACAGAATATCAATGAACCTGTCAAGGAGAACTTTGAAGAATCAGCCTGGACAGAGAAATCAGCTGACAAAGAGGAGGTGACAACAGAAAAAACTCCCGACTGTGACAGAGATTCAGACACGACTAAATCTACAGAGAAGCTGGAGAAATGGTCAGATGAAGAGAAATGTCCTGCTCTTTACAGCAAAGTAAACAAAGAGGTGACAGAAAAAAGCTATTGCTATGAGGAGACAGTGTACCAAAGGGTCCAGAACAAATATGACCCAGATGCAAGAGACTCAGTTGAACAGTCCCCGGCAGCTCTCTCTGACTCCAGCCACAAGGAGCACTTTGGCCAAGAGATGAAATCAGAGGCATTCAAATCTGAGTCTCCGACTGCCTCTGAGAGCTCAGTGAAAACACTGCCTTTCATCTCTAGGGGTGACCTTGAGCAGGATCAATATTCCACAGAAAAAGAGGACAGCTCAGAGAACACCTCTCCAACCCCCCAAGTTGAGGCCTTGGATGAGAGCAATTCAGACAAGAGAGAGAGCAGAGATGAGGAGGATGAAGAGGATGGGGAGGAGGAGGGGGAGGCTGATGAGGAAGAAGAAGAAGACGAACTAGAGAAACAACAGCCACATTCTCTTTCCCCTCCTCTGTCTGCAGAGGTTAGGGAGGAACTGGGGATGGGGGAGAAAGTGAGCCAGTCATCAACTGAGGAGCACATGAATAATAGAGATGGGACAGAGAAGCCTCCTGGTGATCTCTGCAGCAGGACAGAGAGTCAGAGTACTGAGCTTCACACTGACAATGAGTTTGCAGGTGCGCCTGCCCATCCAAATGCAGCGGCTGCAGCAGCAGCTGCTGATGCTTCTGCAAGGGAGTCAGCCATTGGTGACACTGCTCCTCAGCCCCAGTCTGCTATGCCAGTCTTCTCAGCTCTCAATGATAAAGCGACACCTCCAGCTCCAGCTAGAGATCATATTGATCACAGTGATGCTAAAGTGCTGGAGCCAGACTCTCCTCAGCTGCCTGGGAAGTCAATACTTCCCTCAGCCCCCTCCTGGGCAGACACTCCACCCTCCCCCAAAAAAGGTGATGAGGACATGGAGCCAGGCATCAGCTGTGCCAGTGCTGTGACCCCCTTGGCCAAGCCAGAGCCTGTGGCCCCATCTGCTCAGCCTAGGGCATTTGGACGTAAGCATGCCAGGGGCAGAAGGAGAATCATGCATTCAGGTGTGGGAATCAGGCGACAGCTAAGCTTGGAGAGAGAGGGGGAGAAGGAAGAGGAAGGAGCCCCCTCACCTACACAGAAACCCTGCATGCCTCCAAGCAAAACTGTGCTATTCTCAGATCAAATGGACCTAGCCCATCAGGAATCTATTGTGAGCCAGACAAAAATGGTAACTGATGGTTTTCGTTCGAGAATGTGCACTCGCTCATTTAATGCACCAGACTTGCCACCCAAAGTTGAGCCTCATGTGAAGAGAAAACCAGGCCCAAAGCCAGGTTCAAAACCTGGGCCCAAACCTGGACCAAAACCTGGCCCAAAACCAGGGCCAAAACCAGGAGCCAAGCCAGGGCCAAAACCAGGACCTAAGCCTGGGCTTAAGCCTGGACCAAAGCCTGGGCCAAAACCTGGACCTAAACCAGGTCCTAAACCAGGACCAAAACCTGTGCCAAATGAACCAGAGCTGCCACCTAAAATTGAGACACCTGTGAAACGAAAACCAGGACCAAAACCAGGTTCAAAACCTGGGCCAAAACCTGGACCAAAACCTGGATCAAAACCTGGACCAAAACCAGCTCTAAAGCCAGGTCCAAAAACAGGTCCTAAGCCTGGACCAAAGCCTGCAGAGGTTTTGCCCCCCACTGACCCTGCACTCATCAAGGCCCCAGTGGGTCGTCCCAAAGGCTCAGTTTCTAAAGCAAAGCTGATACAACAAGAAGAAACCATTCAACCTTTGACAGGACCGCAAAGCAGGGGCAGGAAGAATCTAAAAGCTACAATATTACAAGTAAACCAGGATGTAAAACCAGTAAACCAGGAAGAGAAACAAGCAAACCGTGGGGTAAAGGCACCAGAGAAGGAAGGTAAGAATATGGTCTTGAGATCCAGAAAACCTTCACAAGAAAAACTATCAAAAGAAAAAGAAAAAATCATAGGGGAAGATATTCTACCCCAGACACTAACAGAAATTGAAACCACTGATGTTTCTCTGAAAGTAGAAGAGTCTGTTACTGTGGAACAAACACAAGCCCCCATTCCTAATGTAGTCAAAAACACAGATGCTCCAGCAGATCCACCTGCACCACTTACCCCACCAGTCCCAAACGAACAATCCGACGAAAAGACACTGTTTCCACTAAAACGGAAATCGAGTCCAGAACTGTCTACTACGCCTATAAAGAAAAAGAGGGGTCCAAAGCCCAAACCAAAACCTTTACCACCTCAACCCCCCCTGCTGGAACAGGTTGTCTCCACACCTAAAGAGAAGGCTGTCCGGGGCCCCAAAAGAAAGCGAGGGCCACCCAAGAAAGCCCCTGTGGTCACTCCTCCAACCAAAGACACTCCTCCCAGCACCAGTGAAACTGACGTCACTTGTGATGTGCCTGTGGTGCCACCTCAGTGCCCCACTAAAACAAAAGTTCTCCCGCCACGAAAAGGCAGAGGACAGAAATATGAGGCCATGGTGCAGAAAATTACATCTCCCAGCTCAAAGAAACACCTCCCAATTCCCCAGATAGACAGCAATCTAACTGATGATGTTACAACCAAGGCTTTGTCTCAACAAGTCTTAAAAGAAGGTGAGACATCTATGCTCATAAATAGCACTGAGATGATAGAGGGAGAGGTGAAAAGCATAGAGTCTAGACAAGAGGGAGTGAAACAACAGGAGGGAACAAGAAAAGATGAGGTGACACAAGAAAGAGAAAAGCATGTGGTGACACCGGGTGAGATGAGACAAGGGGTGGAAGAAGAGGTTGCAAATAAGGAGGTGACAAGACAGGAACGCATTAAACCAGAGATACAACAGGATGTTGGAGCTGACAAGACTTGGCACCACAGCAGATGTCCCAGTAGAAGTCAGTGCTCCAGGAGAGTGGACACAACAGGCTTCAGAAGGAGTATCTACCGCTGCAAGTAAGTCCTCCAGAACTAAAAGGAAGAGATGGGCTATGGTAGAGAGTGCAGATGCCTCTGCAGTAGCCTTGGAAGCAGGAAGCTTAATAGTAACAACACCAAGGCTAGCCAAGCAGAGGGCCATTAAAAACAACCATGAGATGCACCTAAAACAGAGGAGAAAGAAGAGAAAAGGCCAGGCCGCTCTAGAAGAAACAGAGCCAGTTGAGGAGACAAATATTGAAACAGCAGAACAACTAGAGGAAAGGGCAGAAGAGAATGTATCCCCTACAGAGTCCACACTACCTCTGCCAATCAGCCCAGATGAGATCACAGAAGCCCCCCAGGTTACCAGCACAGAACTCATTCAGAAACCTAGGAGAGGCAGAAAACCATCAGCAAATCCAACCAAGAGGAAACGAGGCAAAGCCTCATCAGAGCAGATTCCCGGCATACCAGTGAAGGTCCACAAAAAGCCTGGGCCAAAACCTGGGATGAAAGATGCCATCGAGGTTATTGAGGCAGTAGTAAGAGCTGCAGGGTGCGAACAGGCTGAAAAAGAAGAGAGAGAAAAAGAAGAAAGAGAAAGAGGTGAAGAAGAGAGTAAGGCAAAACAGAAGACATGTATCATGGGTCCTGTGGTGACAATATCAGAAAAACAGACTGAGACGATTTCTGTGAAAAGAATCAGACGCAGACCAGTGCATCAAAATTCTAAACTGTCTTTCTGCCCTTATGTACGGATTAACAACTCCAGAGACTTTTCCTCTTGGTGTGCCATAGTCAACAAGCCTGACGATGCAGTAATATTTCAGAGACGTAGAAAAAAGGGCATACTCAGAATGAGGAATCCTTTCACAGTTGCAAAGGTGGTACCACATGCTGCTGCCATGCTACAGGGGCCCTTGGTCAATAAAAATCTTATTGGCAAGTGTCTTATGTGTTGCCTGTGTGGAAAGCCAGCAAATTACAGAGACCTAGGCGATCTGTGTGGACCCTACTACACAGAGGATGGTGTTCCGAGGAAAATTCTGACAACCAGGCACACAGAATCCCTCAGGGAAGAGTCAGAGAAAAGCAATGACAGCAACTGTAGCAGCAGCGAAAAACCAGGAGACTCCTCAAAGAATGAGGCTGAGGGCAGCGCAGAAAACGAGGGCAATACAGAGGCATCCACTCAAGAGGGCAGTAGTAGCAGACACCATCATTGGCGCTACCGACGGGCAGAGAGAACAGAAAGAGCGGGTCAGGAGGGTGGCACGCATAGATTGACTCTACGAGAGAGGTTCAGGAGAATGAAGCAGCTCCAGGCTATCAGCACGGGGGTTTTGAGCGACCAAGAGGGCAGTGACAGCGTGTTTCAAAGGCTACAACTGGAGGCAGAGGCTAAGGAGCACTGGGCACATGAAAACTGTGCCATCTGGACCAAGGGGATAATTATGGTGGCTGGGAGGCTATATGGACTGAAGGAGGCTGCCAGCAACTCAGCCCAAACGGTACGACAGCAATTACCCCCTGCAAGTGTTATACTATTCTGAAATGTGTGTATCTTTATTGAAGTTAAGAGACTTTCAGAATCTGAGAAATTGTTTTTAACTTTGCACAATGTTTCCTCTTTTTCTCTCTATCCCCATGTACCTCCATCGGTCAATTTGTTTGTTTCTTTATTGGTCTCGGTCCATATGTCCGTCTGTCTGCCTAACCCCAGAGCTGCTACAAGTGCCAGATTGTGGGGGCGTCCCTCAGCTGCTGTTGGAGAGGCTGTTCTCATAAATACCACTATGTCTGCGCCAAAGAGATAGGTAAGAGACCACAGCAAGAGAGGAAGGGAGCAACAAGGGATGAAAAAGGAAGGAAAAAGCCAGGGAGAGGGAGGAGAGCAATTGGGGAAGGGAAATTGAACGTGGGTTGAGAGGGCAATAGGGAGGGGAACAGATAAGGCAGATGGGGGGAAAAAAGGGAGAAAAATGAAAGGAGAGGGAAGAAAGAGAGGGGAAGGAAAATGGATGAGGTTAAAATGAGAGAAGGTAAATACATCAAGAAGTAACATTATTGAGTGCGAGAGGAGATGTCTGAGAGTGCTGGGGAAGAGCGAAAGAGGAGAGGAGGGAGGGAGAGAGGGAGGGAGCGCTGAATAAAGGCGATGATGAGAGGAAAGCGGGACCCTGGAGTGTGCAAGAGGGAGAGAGGGAAGGGACAGAGGGAGGAGGGTGTGCATGTGTGCATTATTGACCACAACCCCTGTGGCTCCATCCATCCATTCTCCTGTCTGGGGACTGAAATGGGCATGTGTGCGTGTTTGCATGCATCTGTGTGTGTGTGTGTGTGTGTGCGTGCCTTCCTGCCTGAATGCTTCCCTATGTGTGCCTTGCAAACGTGTTGCTTATGTACTTTACCTTCAATGCGTGCATGCATGTGTGTCCATGGTGGTTGTTGTCGATATAAGTGAGTGTCTGTGTGTCAGCACATGTGTTGTATGGTTTCCCCTTACATTACCTCATGCCAAGGAAGTACAGTGTGAGGATTAGAAGGCCTGCCACGTCTGCCGAGCCAGCACAGGGAGCAGAGCGAGGCCCTTTTTAATCCTGCTGAGTGCACCAGCCATATCTGACTGCCTGCCTGCATCGCAACTCATCCACTCAGTCTCTTTCTTTCCTCTGTTGCTCTCTCTCTCTCTCACACACATACACTCTCTCTCTCTGCCTCTTTCTTGCTCAAATTTCATTTTAGCCCAGCTTCTTTGTCATTTATCTGGGTTTTTTGAGGGGGTTGTTGTGTGTATCTGAATAATTCTACATGTTTCATTTATTGTTATTGTCTATCTGCAACGCTTTAGCTTATTCTCTCCTTTTTCTTTACTTTCTCTTTCCCTTCCCAGGCTGCACATTCCACGAGGATGACTTCTCCATCAAATGTCCTAAACATGAGGTAAGAGAATAAAAAACCCTCAAAACTAGTGAATAAATGTATATCAGTCCTTTGTTTTATCCATTCTGAGGGTTTTAAATGTTTTAGCTGAGTTCTACTGATTGGCACCGAAGATTTAACAGTGAGTCATGCACAGAAAAGAGGGAGGGTGAGATGATGTGTCTTAGTGTCTCCCAGGGTAACCTCTCAGATATTATTGTTTTCATATATGTTTAACACTTACAGCCTCTCTGCTTTTGAAACCACTGTGAATTTCGATTTTTTTTCTCCTCTCCCCTTGCCTCACCTCACCAGCCCCCCCATCCTATCCTCCCCACTGCCACCTCCGCTCCTCCACTCTTCATCCCTCTCCTCAGCACAGAAAAAAAACAAAAAAAACAATTGAATTCACACATTGCTGTCACAAGCAGCAGTACCAGAGCTGGATAGATGATACAGTGCAGAACAGAAAACACAATTGTCAGCTCTTGTAAAACACAGACAGAATCAAAGAAGAGAACCTGAGGGTTTAGGGTGGTGTTCACTGTATGCTGGCACCAAGTGCCCCATTCATCTACGCCTCTGCCACTATATAACCCATAACGGCCTGGATCTCATCTCAGACTGACCCATCTTTCGTTGCTGAATCAATGTGTACTCAGTGACCTTGACAAGCTAAACCCCTATCAACCACCAGTGGCGGTTTAAACACTTACTTTTGTGCCCTTTGTGTATTACGCTCACTCAACACCCGCTGTTATGACTGTGGACCGCTGCAGTTACAATGGGCCAACGTTTGTTTGTTTATTTGGTTTTTTTTTTGTTAACATGACCAGTCCACTCCACATTCAGCTTACCTGTCAGACAGACGCCATCTGGTGGCGGCGTATTTACACTGCAGCGCAGAGAGGAAGGTCAAATGCAGAGGAGGGTGGGGTGTGTGTATGTGTGTGTGGGGGGGGATGCTGACATTCAGCAGGGAGCAGCGGTGCATTGAGGCAGCAGTGGCAGTAGCCTCCCTTCCTCCCTCCCCTCTCTGCATCTCTCTCCCCCTCCCCTCTCTCTCGCTCTCCCTCTTCCTTTTCCTGTTCTCCTCTGTGCAGACTGACAGGGATGAAAAGCTGGCTGCTGATCAAAACACCCCACCCACCACCACCGCCTGCTAGCCTCCCCACATGCTCTCTCCACCCTTTCTCTTACTCTCTACTTCCTCCTCCTCTCGTTATTTTTCTCTTTCCTCCTCCTTTTCCCTGTTCCCCTTATTTTGATTTTGCTCCTGTGCTCCCCTGCTGTTCCCACTCCCTCTTGTATCTCACTCTGCTCACCTCTCATCTCCGATGAGCTCCCTTTTCCATTTCCAGTCATCCTCCCTTCATCCCTCCTCATCCCTTCCTCCCTCTTTCTCTCTCATCTCCTCTCCTCGCCTCTCCCTGTCTCTCTTCACCTCAACTCCCACGTCTAAGTAGCAGAAATAGAGTGTGAGAAACCGAGAGAAAAGGAAGAGCAAGACAGAGAGAGATTGTTGTTAGCGGGCTGAGGCAGAGCTGTCATCAGCTGAGGGATCTGAAGGTCTGTGTGTGTGGGTCTGTGCTGTGCCAATTTACGCTGAGCAGCCTAATCAAAGGGAAGAGCAGACACACACGTACACGCACGCATACACACACAAGCACCCCACCCATGACCCCCCCCCCCCCCCCTTAGATATTCTCCCGCTGCCTGTGTTCACTTGGTTTCAGGGCTGGAGCACACATATCGATGAAATTGCAAACACATGCTGCCCTCAGCTGTGGATTCTCGGGTGCTGAGGGACACACACTGAGTGTGTCTACACAGGTTCATTAACAGGTTACCTGTAAGCTCACACACGTACACACAGAGAGCGGGAGAGAGGGAGAGAGAGAGAGAGGGGCGGAGAGGCAGGGAGAAGAAAAACAGACTGTTTTGTGCTGCGGCTGAGTGGGAACAAAAGACGAATGGGGGCAGTTACATCAGAGAGCGACAGAATGAAAGAGACAGAGATGGAAAGAGAAAAGAAGGGCAACAAGAGCGACCGACAGCGACGGGAGAGACACTCAGCGATGGAGAAGCAGTGAGAAAACAAGTGAGACTGAAGGTGTTAAAGAATGAGTTACTCCAGGGAGGTAAACAGAAAGAGAGGGAGCGAGGGAGAGGAACTTCAAAGAGGGAGAAAAGGAGAAAAATAGAAAGACTGAAAGGGAAGGAGAGAGAGATAAAAGACAGAGAGCAAAGCTGCTGGTCTGAGTCCAGGGCATAAGGATGGGCAACTGGCAGTTCAGAGGAAAAGGCAGCGAGTGAATGAGAGATGCTCAGGGGCTGCAGAGGAGGATAAGGGGGATGGAAATCGCTCCACCACCACCACCATCACACCAGCGCAATTAGTAGGCGTTCCTGCTGTGTCTTTCACAGTGGAGCTGGTTCACTGGCCAGCTGCATCCATCTCCCCGCTCCTGCACACTGCAGCCAGCTCGCTTTCATGTCTGCACTGCACTCTGCAGATCTGCACAGAAACATACAGTCTCACACAAAGATGCATAGACAGCACATAAATATGAGCTCAGAGCAGCACGCCTACGCAGGAAGCGCCTCCACCTGCAGTATACCTGGATGTATATGTATATGTGGTCCAGCTTTTGTAAACATTAAGGCTCATTCTGTGGTGCTGTGGGTTCAAGGCCAGTCACAGACAGAGGAACCTCTGGCACCACTCACACCTTTCCTTCTTCTTCTCTGTGTGTTTGTGATTTGTATTTATGCCTGTCTCTTTATCCTTCCTCCACAGGACCTGTAAGATATTCCAGTGTACCACCTCCACCACCAACACCACCTCTCAGCCAGGCAAGCACCACCTATCCAGCAAGGCAAAGGAAAATGCTGTCCTAACAGCCACCTACACCTAAAAAACACATGGTGATGACTGATGATGGACAGGCATGGCGGCCAGTGGGGCTGGGGGGGGGGGGGTTAAAAAGGCTGCACTGAGGTGTAGCTTGGAGCAATACAACCTCTGGAGAACGGCTCCACAGAGAATACCTGCTCCCTGAACCCAGGCTGGAAACATGTTTTCTCAACCGAGCCCCTTTACTGGAAGGGCAGGAGGCAGCGGCGCTGTTAAACAGGAGGACAGACTTGCGCTTTAGAGACAGTGCGCCTGTGGGCCCGGCGCGCGGAAGGGGCTGTTTGAAATGCAGAGCGGGTAACGTGTGTGTGTTCTGCCTTCGGATGGGTTGCTATCATATTCAGACACCTGGCGGACACTGATTGGACAGGAACATCCCTCTGGCCACCTTGTCTGTGGGCCAAGAGGCGTGTACGCGCGCGAGTGTGTGCCTGTGTGTGTGAGTGCGATAATCATAAAACTCATTCTACCACCACATCATCAGTGTGTTTGTGCACATGTGTCTGTGTGAGTGAAGAAGTCCATCTCCGATTCAAGATGTCATGCATCAAAAAAAGCAGCAGCCAACCACTGGATGTACTATCTCAATGTGTGCGTTTGTGTTTAAAACAGAGACAAAATGAAACAAAAAAGGAAACTGTACATGATGATGTGCTTTACAGGTTCTAAATATTCTGATATTGAAGAGTTAAGAAAAAATATGGACGCAGTATTTTAATATAATGCTCTTATCTTCGGAGATGTATTTTGATGTGCATTATGACTATACGACATCATTGCGTCACCCTTGGTATATGTCAGGCTTTGTGTTATTCAGAGATTAAAAAAGAAATATGAAAAAAGAAAAAAAAAAAGAAAACTCTGTTCAAGAGTCCATTCAACTGTGTGCACATCCAATATGTACAGTAGACGGCGACATCATCACTTGACAGGTCGCAGATCAGGGCTCCAAGGGTCCAACTGGGAGTCAGGTCATCTCACTTCATATCTATGTACAGATCAGAAGTATTACTGTTAAAACATTGCCACGATGTATAATGATTTCACGCTACCACAGCCGTGCAGAAAGATAAACATTCAATTCAAATTTCATAACACACCTGTCTGTTTGTGTATCTCAAATGTAGCCTCTTTCACTCTGCCATGCTATATAACAACGCCCTCCACAGGGTGTCAGTTTAAGTGCTGGTCATATCAAAAGGAGACATATTTAAGTATTAGAGCATAAAAGAAAGTGCAAAAACGCCACACCAAACTTTCTCTTTTATGAAACTCATTATTTAATGGTGTATATAAGTATTTGATGCTGTTTAAATGTAAGATGTGATGTACTAATATAATTGTGTATAGTATTTCCTAGAGATGTTTATTTTCTATAAAATGGAATATGTTATTGCTTATAAAATGTTATTAAAAGAATCCATTGATGAAAAAATAACGACCTTTTTTGGGAATGTCACTTGTCTTAAGTTGGAGCATGCCGTTTTATTGATTTTCATGTCTATTTGTTTGGAATCGATGACACAGCATCACTTTGTTTGAAATGTTTTTTGTAACGCCAATGTGAAATATACCAGCACCTTTCAATGCTGCTATGACCAATGCCTGCTCTTTTTTTGTCTTTACTGAACGTGCACTGACATCAACACAATGTGCTGCTGTCCAGAGTGGGGCCAAGATTTTGCCACCCAAGTAAGCACCGATTAAAAACATTTTTCTTCATGACACTTTTATTTATGAATATGTTTAATATAATATGTTTATGCAAATTAGAAAAATAAATGGCTACTTTAACAATCTGAATTTAAGAAAGCACATTATAGAGGAACTATTACACTTAATAAAATACTTTTTGGCCTTACATATTTGGCCTTACTTGCTTACATAAATCACATTTGACAAAATAACTATGTTTTGGTATAATGTGTCAGATGAATTTATTTTATTATTTTTTTCCCAAAAAAGAAAAATTTGGTCCCATTCTTCAAGTGTTGCAAGTTGTAAGTAAGTCCACAACCTCCTATAATTGTATGTTAAATGGAGACCAATCATCTACTTTTAATATCACCTGGTATCTAACTCCACTACCCCACTGTAACTTCCAGCACCACAGGAAACACTGTAGTCTTCTTTACAAAATGTTTTAATATTTACATTTGAAAAGGAAACCAAAGAACAAGGAAGAGAAGGAAAGATGTTAAAGGACACATAAACAATACCTTTAGACCTGGTTGCGTGTCATTCATCTCAAACCAAACTCTTTTCAGTCTTTCACATTAGTGACACACTATAAAAACATACTGGTCCTGGGACAAAAAAAAAAAAAAAAAAATCCAGGTTTTTTTTTCCTTTCTTTTTTTCTTTTCTCTGAAAATTAATAAACGATGTTTCTGTAGGAGCATGAAACTATAATGACTGAGAGAACAAGTATTGCTCTTTATGCTGGAGCTACAAAAGAAAACCAGGAAAATGTTCACTACAGGCCCTCTTTGGAAGAAAAAAAATGGTCAATTATTTTGAAACTGCCTGCATGACTTATGTAACTTGTTGCAAAAGTGCCAAAGGTTCACAATATAGTCTGAGTTGGCTATGCCAGAACTGGATGCTGCCAACCTCTTATGATATCATTGTTGCATACGTGTCCAACAGTGCAAAAGGTCAACTGAGTCAGACGATGTGACGCAGATGTCACCTTGATAACTTGATGCTGTCTTAAAACTCATCAACGTAGCAATACAGTACAGTAACTACATTATTTGGACCTGGTCAAAAGCTACCAAATGAAAGAGAATTAAGGGAAGTGAATAAGCATTTTTCACTCTGCTTATGCAAAATACTGCTCAATCAAAGTTCATACAGATTATAAATACATTTTAAAATATTTACACAGCAAAAAACAAAAAAGACCTCTATGAAAATAACCTCATAAAGCCATATTATTACTTATCATTGAAATCAGCCTCGCAAGGCTAGTGCAGATAGAGACACGGGGATTGTACAGTGGGTCACCTCGCCTCAGATTATTACCCCTGAAACATGGTTTAAATCAACTTCAACACCATTTTGAACAACCTGTGGAGTGGCCTCCCACTGAACAAACCCACGGTTCGGACCAATCCGGGTGTGGTCGTTTTCCTCCCACGCGCAAGAAGACACCTAACTCTGCAGCCAATCAGAGCAGCCCGCCACTCCAACCCACCGAGCACTACTGCCTGTAGAAGGTGCATCTATATCGAAAAGAAAGGGGGTGGGACTATACCGGAGTAAATGCAGAGCAAATCTCTCTTTCATGTTTCACACATACCATCGACACACCATCCACCAGGAGGATGGGATGGCTCCTCTCTGTGGTCAAACTGTGGCACTGCAATTCAATCTCATGGGGGGAAATTAGCTCGCTAAGAGAGAAAAATGCATCCTATATTCTGATAATAATCCGTAGCAATAACAGTGTGAACTCTATAAGTGCCTTCTGATGTGGGGTTGGGGTGGTGGGAGGGACAGTCCATGAGGAAAATCCTGTCAAGATGATATGAATCTGTATAGTTTGATAAATCTGTTCAGTAGCTGCACGCCAAAAATGCCAGACTGTATGGTTGTGTGTCTGTGAGAACATATTTCATGTGTCTGTCTGTTTCTGTATGTCAGAGATGTTTCTATATACAGTGTCCATGCATGTCTCTCAGCCCCTCCCCGCCTCCCCCCTTCCCTCTCTCTAGCTGTTGGTGACGGTGGTGCCGCTGCCCAGCTTGATGATCATTTGCTGGCAGTCGTGCAGGGTTCTCTTGTCTCCCAGCTTCTCCAGGGTGCGGGCCGCATCAGCCAACATGCCCACCCTTTGGCCGGGAGCCGACAGAAAGGAGGGAGGAAGGTAGCGGCACGCCAGCATCACAGCCTCCGCCTGCTCCCGCTGGCCCGGTCGCGTCTCACACTCCTCTGCACGCACAGAAAAAAAAACAAAACAAAACAAACGAACGTTGTTACCGTGCTATTTCGGGGGAGCTTTTGGATGTCATCAGCCACCAACAGCCAATCAGACTTCTTGTTCTTGTTCTTGTTTAATTACTGATGGGATTTAGTGCAGTGAACAATTGGGCAAAATAGATGAGAGGCTGATTAGAGCCACTGATTACAGCCATTCTCTCTGCTCTCTACAACTTTTATTAAAAACACTGCAAGAAAAAAATAAATCTAAAAATTAATGCTTAGAGAAGAGTTGCCTCTATCATTAAGGTTTATCAGTAAGACTTTAGATTTTTTTGCAACCTACTTTAATACTACCTAATTAGAGCTTTGTACCATACTAATTTAACTGAAAAAACAATGTAAAGTTGTGATTATCCTATCAGAGCATCTCATACTTTCCCACAACATCTCAGTGGAAAAGGAAAAAAAAAGGTTTGATAGGCAACACATTGACAGCAAAACACACAACAACTAATTAAGATCTTCACAAAAATACAGGAAATAAATAATAGTGCACATTCAAAATCTCAAGAGCAGCAAACACTAATGAAACACTGCTGTCTAAAGACAGAATTACTTGGTCTGAGAGGTTGAAAAATAAAGATCAGCGTCCACACACACCTGTCTTGGCTCCGGGTGTTGCTCTGCGTCGCAGCGAGCGATCCAGGAGCTGATGCGTGCGAGTGGGACTGGCCCCCGCCATCAGCCTGGCTGTAGCTTCATGGAGGAACAACTGGAAAGAGATGGAGGGGAGGGAGAGAGATGAGAGAGGCAGCGGAGGAGGAGGATGAGAGGAGGAGGAGGAGGAGGAGGAGGAGGAGGAGGGATGAGAGCGAGCGGTGATGACTCATACAGAATGTTCAGCTCTACCTCAGAGAGACTTTGAAGCCTTGTGAACAACGCTGCTAAACACTTGCCTCAGGGGTGTGTGTGTGTGTGTGTGTGTGTGTGTCTGTGTATGTGTGTTTCAACACCTCCCAGCTAATTTCCACGGAGAATTGTACTGTGGACTGCCTGCAAATATGTGAAGAGGAAGTATGTGTATGTTTATATGCTAAGTGCTTCTCTCTTCATGTGTTGCATTTTGTGTTTGAATTCTACATGCTGTTGTCACTCAAAGTATGTGCAGCATATCTTAATGCCTGCATGTCGATCTAATGCATGTGGGTTTAAGACCATTTTAAGGAAGCATCTAACGAGTTATGGTTTTAAGTGTCTGACAATACAAATACACCTACACAAAGCTGCGTTGGTGCATTCATCTTGTTTTAATAATTCCCTTAGTGTGTGTCACTCAAAGCGTATCCATGCTGTCTGCTGCTGTGTAAGACTAAGAGGAATTAAGAGTCTAGACGAAATAAAAGTTCGACTATGTGTTGGCATGAAAATGCATCACCAAAATGACTGAGAAGGGTCTGTCTGTACAACCCTAACCCACCTGTAGACATGTCAGATAATGCCTAATGTATAGCAATGTTAAGATGTGGACTGCAGATAACTACTATTGAGACTACTTGCTTGCAGTAAGTTACACAAAATGCATGAGCTCAAGTTCTGTAATGTAACAACATAGTGACTAACACTGTTGTACATACTCTTCGCATTGCAGGTCTGAAGCTGTGCGCCAGTTTGCGCAGGGAACTGAGATCTTGCTGAAAGCCTTGGAGCTCCGGCGGGGAGGCCTGGTGGACCCCCGCGGGGCCGCTGGTACCCACCAGCCCAGACCCTGCAGGACCGGCCCCTTGCTGCTGCAGACGCCACACGTTGGTCCTCATCACCAAGAGCAGATCACATAAGAGCAACTGGATGACCTGGAGGGAGATGAGCAGGATTAGGACGGAGACATTAATGCAAGAATATGTGTTTTCATATTGAAAAATGAGATGATGAACAATAGAAAAATGCTGAGTGAAACTAGCCTTTTCTCAAGTGGCATTCCCAAATATTTCAGACATATCTCTGGGAAAAATCTGACTCAGTAATTACTTTACACAATAAGACTACATATCATGATTTAACAAGCATAGTAAGTTTGAAATGATAGCAGATTAATACACAGAGACGCTGCCCAGCACTAACTACAACAGAGCTCTACTCAAGGGTGAAGGACAATTTCACTGCTCACTGTGTGTGTGTTCTGCTGTTAGTGGCCCAGCTCTGTGTTGCACTGCAGGTACATTGCACTCCGCTGAGACACACATGCAATGCAACTACAATGCACTACAGCTCTGGCCGTAGACATGCACACACTGTGAGCTACCTATCCACCAGCATCACCATCTGCTGAACGCCAGAGGGTAGGACACCGCCGTATCACAGAGTGGGAATTTGCTGTGGGGGGAATTCGTTGTCTGTGGCTGAGGTGTATGTGTGTGTGGCTTTGTATTGTGAAAAGAGTATGTGTGCGTCTGTGTGTATACTTGAGTGATTATGCGTAGGCAATTTCCTGTGTTTACAGTTTTATACACGCACATGTGTGGGCACATCTGTCACTGTGAGCGTTTGTGTTTGTGTGTGTGTGTGTGTGTGTGTGTGTGTGTGTGTGTGTGTGTGTTTTTTTAATGCAGATGCTGTCGCCTTCTCAAAATTTCCCTCATAGGAATAATAAACATCAACATGACTTTTATGCGCACAAATCTGCAAGTGCTTTGTGTGTGTGTGTATGCACCTTGTCTAAACTGGAGCTGTGGCAGTGTGGTCCTAGGTTGAGGCTGTCTCGGAGCAGGGCGCTGGCCTTGTCGCTGTAGCTCAGACTCAACTGGCAGTTTTCTGGCTTGGACAGCAGAGCCCGGACTGCCCTGAATGTGTTCAGACACGCCTTGGGCAGAAGACTCCTGACAGAGCGGGGGGGGGGGCAGAGACGAGAGGACACAGGTTAAAGTAGTGGAAGTGTGTGTGTGTCCTCTGCTTGGCATCAGCAGACGAGGGTTATTCAACACGCTCTTCAGCTAGCTGTTGAAGTCCCAGTGTGTTTATGTCCAACTTACTCTGCGTTCTGCAAACTGCGGGGCAGGTGCTCAACAGTCGGATACAGTCTCTCCGCCGCAGCGTCGTCTCCTTGGAGCCAGTTGATGATCACCACGGCGACTGAGGACCACCACTTGGAGTGGGGGTCACAGCCTGGAAGTTGGAACAAAACGAGTCAAAGGCGAGATACCCGCAGACAAACAAACATGCAAATATTTGAATCCCCCCACTGCCCACTTTCACATTTAACATGCATGAGAGTGCACACAAACACACACATGCACACAGACACACACACAGACAGCTGCTGTCTGTATTTTGACCTCTGAATCAATCTGTTTCTCCCCTCTGGCATAGTCACAACATGCTGAGAGAGAGCAGCCATTTTGACAACTCCCACATGAGGGAAAACTACTCCATTTAACACACACACACACACACACACACACACACACAGACTTCTAACGCTGTGTGTGAGCAACCTGAGGCTCTGCCAAGAAAAGTCTCCTATTAAAATCCCTGCACACCCTCCCTCTCCCTCCCTCCTCTCAAGGTGATCACCGATTTGACAGCGCTGAAGATAGATGAAGCAATCTAGCGGATGCCTCCCTTTCACCTAGCCCCCTTTCACTCAGATCAGTGATCAGTGAGGACAAAGCCAAGCGGTGGGAGGGTGGAAGTCAGCCCAGTGGAAATCAAGCTACTCAATCTCAATAGTGTAAAAATGAACTTTATCTCACGGTTTCTTATTTTGCAAGCACATTAAAGGTAATCGAACAGTCGGGGCAGGTGAAGAAAAGATGCAGGAGAAGCAACTGCAATACCGCCAGAAGTAGATAAGTAGTAATGAAGGAAGGAGTGCAAATCTACACTTGAATGTGTTGACAGACTCAAGCTACAAAAGTAGTTTCAATCAGTAAGTGCTCAGCTGCCAAAGTTTTAGAGGCTGATTTCGGGCAGTGAGTTAAAATCTGCTGCTATATAGTTGCCACTGATGTTAATTAATTAAAAATACTTAAAGTTTTCTAGAATATACAAGATAAAAATGTCCTTACAGTTGTGGGTTTCTATCTTCTCATATATAAAACAGACGAATAAATGTGTTGTTAACAGAAATGACAGCTGCCATAGAAGCCTACCAGTCACAGTGGCCATGTTGGAGCCGATCGCAAAGGACTGGGATGTGGCACCGGCTGCATCTGATGCGCTAATCAGCAGCTGGAGGTACTCCAGGGCATCAGCATACTCCCTGTGGAGGAACACACACAGTGAATGGTTACTTTGCTGCCAAAATACAACAACAATTTTAAATAGATTATTACCAAAGGCATTTTTAAATGGATCAGTTTACTTTTTATGGTCCATTATGCTATCCTTATTCTTCTTGTTCCCCTATTTGTATCTATTCTATTCTAAATTGTGTCAAATAGTAAACAAACCATGATGGCATAAAACTTCTCAGTGGGGTGAACAGTATCAAAAAGATGGTTATTTGGACATGTGCTTTGTTTTCTTACCCCTCGCCCTGGCTGGAACTTTTCTCTCCGTGAGGCTGGGCGACACAGTACAGAGCCTTCTCCAAGAGGTGCTCTCTGAACGCCTGAGTCACCTGGGCCAGAGGATCCACTGTAAGAGAACCATTATGACATGAGAAATGCACATATATCAGAGGTGTGGGCTTCAGGACTTCAGCAATTCAGTTACAGTGTGTCAGTTTTGCATACACTGACCAGTATTGCCAGCCTGGCTGTAGATGCTTTCTTTAGGAGTGCTGCGAATAGCCCAATCCCCATCCACAAAGAAGCGGTGACCTAGTGGGTGACAGAGCCACTGCATGGCTGGAGGTACGCTGCCACTGGAGGATAGGCACGCCTGCCGGGCACTGCTCAGGAACACACGCTGTCAAGGAAAAAGAAAAAACAAAGCGCTCAGTTAATTTCTGTTCTCTCACTTCTTATATAACTGGAATGTGGACAGAATTACACAGCTTATAGTTCACTAATGATGATTTGGTTCAGTGTAGTTCAGTTTATTTCAAATTGCTAAGTCCCAGGGTCATCAATGAATCAGTAAATTAAGTATAAATCACGAATGAACCAAACGTCCACTCAAAACTATTTGCTGTTCGAGTGTTTTCTACAGGATGAGTAAGAAGCTTGTGCATGTGCAAACTATGGGGACTTACAGAGGTGAAATGGAGGATCCTTGGCAGGCTGGCTTTGACCCGTAGAGCTGCAGAGACGTAGACCTCAGCCAGAGTGGCTACAGGCAGACAGGAGCCAGAACACTCTGCCAGGTTCACTGCACTTAAAGCCATGTGCACTGCGGACAGGTGGCTACCATTCAATTTACCTGAACGCACAAACAGAAGACAAGTAAAATTACCATTTATTTAATATACTACTTTACACAGAACAATAGTGATGTAATAATTCCCAAAAAAGAGACAAAGTGGTCTGATACTTGAGCGGATTGATTTTGCAACCTTAGTCTAAACCTTTTACTGGCACTGAATCAATGTAAGCTGACCCTTAGTCAAAAAGGAGGGCTGAGTTGCTCTTTAATCACCTGAGATTTTGTCTGCTCAATATGTCACCCAACTGTGTTCAGTCTACCACAATGATTTAATTTAGACACAGGGTTTTTCCCACCAACCAACCTGTCATATGAAGCTGGTGCAGGCGGTGGTAAACTAGGGCAGCATCACGGCTGCTCTTGCAGGCATCTTCCTGCAGGGGGCGGTCGGATCGCAGCCCTCCAGCTCTGGCAGCCAGCCAGCGGCCCACCCAGAGGCGCTGGAGGCAGAATCTTAGCAGAGACCACAAAGCAGCACAAGCCAGGTCCAACTGAGAGGTGGGTAAGGGACGACCGAGAGCCTTAAGACAGGTCCACAGGTTCTGACTAGCCTGAGCAAAATCCCCCTGGGGAGGGTAAAAGAGATTAGTGATGACGAGGTAGAACAGATGAAAAGTCACTCATTTGAATGAAATGAAAATCACATGTCTCATATATATCGATACAAAAAACATACTCTAGCCAGGTCCAGGTCAGCCTGCTTGCGGTGCCTCCAGAACAGAACAGAGGATCCAGAGTGTGGTCTGGTTACAGGTTCTCCATACACCAAGAGACGGATCAGAACTCCAGACACCAGAATACCATTGAGTAGCCATACAAGTATAGTTGGTAGCATCCAGTCCATCCAGCCCCATGAGTCCGCTATGGATGACACACATTTATGTCATTCAACAGGAAAGAATTTATTGTATGCAATGGTTTCGTATCTCAAAAAACATTATATGCAATCAAAGCTGTTTCAGCATTTAGCATTCAGCAAAAGCACCCTCCATACCAGCAATATGCACACCCAGAACGCTCCTGCCTGCGTGATGGGTGGTGGTGGCTGCGGTGCTTCCAGCTGAGCTGCTGCCAGATGAACACAGCAGAGCTGCCAGAGGGTTGAGAGAGAGGAAAAGGAAGGTGAAGGCGCACAGCGCCATGCGGGAACGGTCTAACATGCCGCCAGCACTACCGCCTGCTGCCGATCCGTCCAACATGCCCACATTCGGCTGGCACATTGAAGAGAAACCAAAAAGATAAATGGGTGTTTAAAAAAATCTTGGATACAAAGAGGCTTCATTTGCACAGCATCATCAACGTGACAAAAACATATAGACAAAGACAGAAACTAAATTTTTTCCTCATAGTTTTCTGAGCCTTTCTTCAAACTACTTCATGTTTACTCTCTGTGTGTACAGAGCTACCATTCCATTTAAATGCAGAGGCATAAAACAGACTTTAAGCACTAAGATTATGGCATTTTGGTAATTAAGTCAACTTTTAATACATGGGCAAGAAGGATTCAATGTCTTCCTTGAGGAAATTTCAACAGTTTGCTGGGAAAAAACATGGACCTAACCCTTCATCTAATATGAAACACTGAATATCAACCTCTACTATTCAGACTGCGGCTTAGCAGGTTCACTGAGAGCTGCATACCTTTGTGTCTTCCCCCATCGGGCTGTCGGGCTCTGAGTCACTGCCACAGTGTGAGAAAGAAGTCGGGGAGCCCACATCTGAAGCTGGGGGGGTGGGCAGCTCGTTCTTCACATCAGACTGTCCATCTACCTCCATGGCAACCAGGTCCTTGAGCGACTCTGAGGAAAGAGGAGAGGGAGGATGAGGAGAGCAGTTAGATGGTCAATCAGCAGTACAAAAGAAAACTCCACTTTCTTAAAGGCTATAGAGGACCATTTTCACATTTGTCATTTCAGGATAACAGGAGCTATCAATAGACCTCATCACAAAAGGTCAACTGAATGACTTACTTTCAATGGAGTGAAATAAACTGTAGAGAAACTGTCAAGAAATAAAGAAGAGAGAAAAGCTTTAAGCACATACTGTTTTTCTGAGCTGCCATTTTAAGAGCCATGTTCTCCTGTTTGAGTTTCTGATTAGCCTGCTGCAGGTAACGGATGTAGTCAATGGCTTTTCTCAGCACTGCAGACTTGTTGAGCTAAGAAAAAAAAAGAAAAAATAATAAATGAAAACTGAAAACTAATACTATACAGAGGAAATTCCAAAGTATTAGACCTTTCTTACCTTGGCCTCAGTACCAGCCACCAGGTCTTTGAGCTCCACGATTTTGTCATTGATGGAAGAGCGGTAGCGCTTCTCGATGGCGTTGTGAGCAGTGCGTTTCTCACCCTTGTGGGGCTGGCCGGCCGGCTTACTGCTGATGGCAATGCGGTTGATAGGCAGCTTCTCAGTGTCCACCATGACCGGCACCGTGGTCAGGATGGTGCCACCGCCCATGAAAGCCTGGGGGAGGTAAACAGGATGGGGACGAGGGGGTTGGGAAGCTGCTCATTAATCACATTCTTATCGTACTTGTGGCATCTAAGATAAAGTCTGTATCAACTCTTTGTTTCTTTACTTCATCAGTGGCTGGAAAGATGCCTACCTGCAGTGAAGTGCTCTGTACTGGGGTGGTGGTTGTGGCCAGGGATGTGGGAGAGGCCACAGTGGTGACCATGCAGGGGTCATGCTTGAGAGTGGTCAGCAGCAGAGACTCAGCCTTGATGAACTGGGGCTGCAGCAGCACCTGAGAAGCACACAGAAGTCCATAACAAACAAACACTGACAACATTGCATTAATTTTGTTCGTGCGAGCCCATTCAAGCTCATACACATGTCGGCCTCTAACACTTACGGGTACTTGCTGCACATGGGGCGCGATGGTTTGAACAGGTGGGCTTGCTGACGTGGCCAGCAGAGAGGAGGTGGTGGTCAGCCCTTGGAGCTGAGTCTGGATGGCCACTGGCTGAACACTTGGAGGTGAGGATGGCAAACTGGTGGCGGGTTGGCTCACGTTGCCGGGGCTGCCAGCTGGAAAACAGTCACGCAACAGGGATTGTTTTCAGTCTTAAGTATGAATGAAGTATCCATGACAGCAATCCATGTCATCAAGTACTTTTTTACAAGCACACAATTAAATTTCAGAAATCCAATAAACAAGTTAAACAGGAAATTCTACAGAGGATTAAATAATTGCCAAATTGTTCTCACCTAATTACTGCAGCAAGTGAGAATTATGGTTCTTTCATGCAGACAAAAAAAATATCTCAGTGTCCTTTTAAACTGGCGTTGACTTCCTGTTAGTCATTTGAACATTTCATTCATTTGAGTCACATCAGTTTCCAATATTCAAACAACCAACCTCTACTGTCATTTTATAGTAATTTATAGAAAAAGAAATTATAGACCAACCAATACATTGTGTCAGTATATGGTATCAGCCAATATCAGCTTTAAAAAGCCACATCAAATAAGTCCAATATTCTTTGGCAGTTTGTGGAACATTTTTTTTTTTTTTTTTTCAAACAGCAAAGCTTATTATGTCTACACCTGTATTTGTACTAACCCTGAATTGGTACTACGACACTGAGTGA
The DNA here is from genome assembly GCF_001640805.2 of Lates calcarifer. Classification (NCBI taxonomy): domain Eukaryota; kingdom Metazoa; phylum Chordata; class Actinopteri; family Centropomidae; genus Lates; species Lates calcarifer. The sequence goes on along the minus strand of NC_066843.1, from coordinate 11,695,851 downwards.
GCCATTGTCTATGGTTTTGTAGGCAAAAAAGTGAACTGCAATCTCATTAGAAATAAGTGACAGCAACATTCAATGTGTGTCACCTTGTATTTCTTATCAGCTCCAACTGGGCTAATGATTGCAATAACGTCTCAGTACAAGGGGTTGGGGAATTTTCTCAAGGAGTAATAAAAATTTATTGCATCTAAGAAAATTTAGAAGCATTGACTGATTTTCTTCCACTAAAACTAACGGCAACAATGAGGTGTCCGTCTCAGGTTTTACAGCTGTAAACAAACACAGATATTCAAATATAGCATACTATACTGCCCTGTACATGTACAATGGGTGTTGCCCAGACAAAGCATTTTCATTTAGCTCAGACTCTCACACTGCTGAGCAAAGTCTATTAGATTAGGACTTGGACATGCGATCAGCTGAGGTTGAATAACCTAATGTCCCAGCTTGGGAAATGTAATACACATGAAGAACCACCTTGCCAGGTACTGGAGTTTCATTTGTGAGAGATTTCTAAAGCCAGACATGCACAGAAACAAAATCAGCTTTGAACTATGTTGGCCCTGGTGCTGTGATTCATTTAAAACAAATTAACTATTTTAGTTGAAAGTGTGCACAATAGGTAGCTGTCAAAATTTAAGCCTGTTAACATTTAGCACACAAGGAAAGAATGCACACTTCAAATGTCAGTATTAAACAGCATCCATTTATACAGCAAATCGCAGCACAAGCTATATATGCATTTTTGTTCTTGATTTCTATAAATTCCTACCTCTTTGAATAGATGCTGTTCTACATCCTTGTTTACTGGATGTCAGTAAGTGGTTGTTGGGTTTGAACACAACACTGTGAATTAAAGTTGGTTTGCGGACCATGCCCTGTGCCATCATAAAAAGCACAGGAGTCGTAAGGACCCTGCATTTCAAGACTCAATAAAGCAGCAATGCACAAAGGAAAACACTCTATACAAACATTGTTGAGAGGGATTGTTGAAGAGTTGACACTGATAATATAGCTGACAAATAGCTCATATTTGCTAAAAAAAAAAAAGAAAAAAAAAGAAGGCATTTATGTGTTCTTTAAAAGCAATTTTCATCCAGTTTTTTACATTGCAAATATGTGCTATGAGGCATCAGCAGTTTGCTTTGCCAGCTGTAATCAAATCTAAGACCCTTAAAAACCCATAATAAACAAAGTTGTTAGTTTTAACCTTTTTCTGGTTGAACCATGCTACTGAAAGACATTTAAAAAAATACCTGAGAGGATTAAGATAAAGAGAAACCGGAACCTTACTGATGGAGGACACTGTATTCAGTGAAGCAGACAGAATACATAATGGATATTGGATTGATCCAATGACAGACATGCAAAGCCAAGACACCTGTCACAGCTTAATGGAAGACTACAATAACCCATGTTAAAATATCAAAATCCATTTTAAAGCCTTTCATTTGGATCATTTACCCCAAAAATCCCTTCTGCCGAATTTCTATACTCTATAACAGACAACAACATAGCCACTAGAATAACCCCTCCTCACCATCAAAGAGTGCTTACCTGTGTAGTTGTTCTGGTTGCTGTAGTTGGTCCGGGCTTGTTGGGGCTGAGCCTGGGCCTGAAGTTGTGTCTGTGTCTGTGGCTGTGGCTGGGGCTGAAGTGGAGTCTGGGGTGCAGGCGAGGTGAAGAGAGCCTGTGGCGTGGAGCTGAACACCGGGCTCGGTCCCGGTGAGCCATGAGGTGAAGCTGCCTGGGCCGGTGCAGTTGGGCTGAGAATGGGTTGGGGCTGTTCCACCTGAGGCTGTCTGAGGGTCTGAGCCTGCTGCGGGGAGGCTGGCTGCTGCCGTGGGGTGGAGCTGGGTACCTGGGCCAAGGGGGACTGCTGGAAAGTGGGAGGCTGGAAGGCCTTGTCTGGAGTGGAAGAGCTGCGGGTGATGGGGGGTCCCAGGAGCGCATCCAGGTGGGGGCTACTGCTTAGGATGGAAGAGGAGGATGAAGGTGAGGGTGTGGTGGTGGTGGCTGGAGGGGCAGCTGAGGTGATAGACTGGGTCAAACCAGGAAGCTCTTGGGTGGGAGGGGGCCCTGTGTATGGAGGGTTATCAAAGAGTCCTCCAAACTCCATGTCCTGGTTGTTGATGAGCTGTAACATATCTGAAGAGGAAGAGGAAGAGAAGTCAGAACTACCATCACTGTCATTGACCAATTAGAAAAATCTGGATCTGAATGGATCAACCCTATTCATAGTCTGTGCTGACACAGTGCAAATACATTGAAACCTTGCACGCAAAGCAAAAATACACCAAGCACCAGGTACACATATACTGACTGTGTACATTTAAAGTTCATCAACCCATGTGCAGTCAAGCTATTTATAGTATTCCTACAGCTGTGGGCCAAAGCACGACCAAGAATGAGCAGACAGCTGCCACATATATAAAACTAACTTGATCTCATGATCTCACAACTATTGAGTACTCATAGGTTCCTATTTGCATGATCTCAACATAAAATCTAAAATATTCCAAAATGTTATTTTTTTCCACTTAAACTTCTGTGGTTTAATGTGAAAACTGATATTGTAAAAAAAAAAAAAAAAAAAAAAAAACTCTCTGTGAGTGTATGTTGTGTCTGCAGTGAAACGCAGCAGCCTGGATTTGTAAACCAGTGTTTTTGTATGAGGTGATCGCTCTTGACCAATCAGAGCGCGTCTCAGAGACTTGCTATGCCGATCAGCCCAAGACAGGAAAGAGAGGGAGCGCTGTCTGTAGCTTCACACGAGGTTACCATCGAGCACCATCACCGAGGGTTACTGTCGGTCAAAAATATGAAAATGGCGAGCACGGCTGCAGGATCTGCGTTACCGGTTACTGTTTACGCAGTGCAGCTTATCTCATATACATGTTAAGTGTTATCGTAAAAACATATTAGCCATTACATATTCTAAGATACAGAAAACGGAAAATATTACACCATTGATAATGTGTCTAATAATCTACTGCTGTCTATACATTCCAACAATTACATGAGTAATGAGAATGAGGCCATAGCACATACACACACAAATGAACTGCGACTACAATTTTTATACATGCCCACCGCTTTAATCAAAACAGTATATTAATGCAGACATAAAGCACCGTGCGTCTTACAGAAAACAAGAATAAAGGAGGAAAGGTGTCAACAGGGCACACGGTTATAACGATAAATTATCTTATCCATTATTTAAATCTAAAATAATACAACAAAATTGTGCACGCGGTCAACTGAGGCACGGTGAACCAAGCAAAGAGGAATGAACGACAGTAACCCCTGTCTGTGGAGCAGGCTGGGGGCGGGGCGCACTCACCACCATTTAGCAGCGTGTTAGCTTCATCTATTAGCCTATCAAACCCGCTTTAATAACCAGTTAGTCTTATGGTACAATAGGATTATGATAGTGAGCTCTGATAGTGAAAGAAATAATACTGTGAACGTCTAATAAGAACACCATTAACCTCCGAAGAGTACCAGCTAGCTAAATGGTTGATGTTAGCTAATCTGGCTAACTGGTGGAAGGTGCACTATGAGATAAAACCTGTAAATTTGTCACTGCCATTGTCAATTAGTAGTAGAAATGAGGTAAATATTAGATGTAGAACATAAGAAACGAGTCAAACGGATAAGTGAAACACACACGTATGGTAACAAGCAGTGTTATTGCTGTTTAGCAAACGTTAAACGCGACAAGGTTAGCTAACAGCCACCGTTATATTCTCTTACCATCAATGTCGCTTAAGAGAGCCGTGTCAATATCGCTGGGGTCATTTAGCGACAGTGTAGGATCCAGATTATCCAACGAGGGATCGTCAAAGGATAGGCTGTTCATCTTTGCTCTCGTGTCTGTCTTCCCAGTGTAGACTTTGCTGGCTGTCGAATCGCTCAGAAGAGAAAAAATCGGACACTTGTCACGACCCTACATTTGCCGAAGCGCCAAGTGCCAAGAAGTGTACCTGAAACACGCACAGAGGGAGCTGCAACTCTCTACCTGTGTGACAACTAACAACTCTCTCCCACCGCCATGGTCGTGCAGGGAAACTTGTCAAACCAAGCCAAACACTGAGGCTCATTCAGTCATCACTAACGTGCTTACGGCGACGGCCGAACAAACCCACCCAGCCGATGATGATTGACAGGCCGTTCAGCCAATCACCGTGTTTGAATGGGATTTCCCACGTCCCTGTTTCTCGGGGTTGTTTTGATTGTTTGACTGAAGTTGTGACAGCATGTGGAGTATTTGGCCATAATGTTGTATGACAGTGCACAGAGAAACATGACCATCAGTGCAATACTGATATAATGGCCCCAGGATGCCTATGTGGATCCATCTGGAAAGTACCATAAAATATGTCTACTGAGCACAAATGTAATGTCCTAATTAATTCAATTTAATCAGAGCTATTTATTCCACTTATGTACCTGCCACATTGATATCAAGAATATATTTCCCCAACCCTTTTTTTTCTTAGGGAAACAGCGTGGATGTGTTTATTGTGGGCTTGCCCCCAAAAGCCAATCAGAGCCGAGCGGGCGTGGATAACTGAAAGCCAAGTTTGTTTGACTCGGAGCCGCGGCTCCTCCTGTAGAACCAGAGAAATCGTCCAATGGGAAGCTCAGGAACCGAGTGGGGTGATCTGACGTCACATAACTGGGCCTAGTGATTACATCATGTGTTTCTCTCTTGAAACTGTGGTGGCAGCAACAGGGAGGTAATCTGGAAGGATGTAGGTGGGCAAAAATAATTTTTTTTAAAAAAAAGGGAGGCGAAGTGTAATTTTTGGGCGATGAAATCTTTACACAAACAAACAAAACAACCCACACCCATTCACTCAGTAAAGTTATTTTTAATTTAATTTAGCTTCCAGTAAAACATGGGCAATGCAAACTTTGTTTCAGATCAGCATCAGCCTAAGCAGAACTATAATGTGAGCACACTGTCGGCATGAACACAAAGGGGAGCACCACAGAGGCAATGTGGGGAAATAGGTCAGTGACCTAGAGAAGCACTACAAAGTTGTTGTCAGTATGGGGGGAGCATAGTAATATTCAAAGCCTGTCAACAAGCCTTCTATTGTCAGTGATAGGGTGTGTTTGTATAAAGGTGCCGGTCCTGTTCATTTGCTTGCTAGATTTTGGAAACCTGTTGATGATACACAACAGGTAACTTACAGGGGCAAAAAAGAATAACTTATATAAAAACTGTGTGTGAGCAGAGTTTGTTTACATTTTCCGCGTGTTAGGCTGTCGCAGCAGAATGGATGAAGTGCCCATTAACCACCATATGGGAGGGGGCGAGAGGCTCATGTGAAAATGAATGACCAGTGCAGTGCAAGATTGAGCCTGGGTTGCATCAGCACCTGCAAAAGAAGAAGCAAGATGTTGTCACACAACCCTTAACTGTAAAATAACCACAAACAGTTGTGAGGTAGAGGTCACACATTGCTAGTGTTTTATTGGGCAGTTACATACGTGCATTAGGTCAAACAAAAAAATCTGACCATTAGTAATGGCAGCAGACGGCACAGCCAAACAGACATGGGACACCCACCAACAGAAAACAAGCCTCTTTCCCGTGTCCACAATGTATTAACTTAACACTCTGCCTCGTCAGTATTAAAAGACATTCAGTAACCATTCTGAGATAGCCACAATTTCGAGGAATACATGTTGCTATCAGGACTTAAGCTTCATAAAAGCAAGTAACACAATACACTCTGTTACAGATAGCGAGATAAGTAACGCACAATCACAGAAAAAGTTCCCTTTTAAAGGATCTCCTTTTTAGTAATCGTCTTTGTTCAGCCTGCATGGTTAAAGTTTTTCAAAAATTACACAAATGGTTGATTGTAAATTTGATGCTATGCTAATACAGTTACCTGGCAACCATAATGAACCTATTTAACCATATGTAACCATACTGCATTAAAGAAAGTTAAAGCTAATTAAGCATTAATCATTAATTTTTCTCAACTAATATACATTTAGATATTTAATCATAATGATTACATAGAGACAAATAACTTCCCTCCAGTGGAAGGTCTATACTGACAACAGATTATTAAACAAGTAAGTTTGATTAGGCTTTTACAACTGGGGAGGAGTGTCAAACGGACTGCCTCTGATTGACAAGGCTTTTGGTCTTAATTGGATTGAAAGCAAAATAAAAAATCTTTTAAGAGCAATGTTAAGACAAACCAGAGTATCAGCAAAAGAGCTGGAATGAAAACAGAACTACTTTTTGTCTCAGTGTGATCTCACATACACCAAAGGCAAACTCCAGTCAGAGCTACTCTGCTGCAATCAGTCAATCACAGAAATCCTTGGCAGCAGCTCCAACAAGAGCAGATGAATCATACCAGAATGAAAATACATTAACATTTGTGTTTGTTTGCTGCATGCTTCAGTCTGAGCCACAAAAAAGATGAAGTGGTACAAGGGTACAAACGTGTTTTCTTCTTCTTACATGATCTATAAAAATACAATCAGGGGATCAAATAATACATAAACCTCTCTGCCTTCTGGATATTAATATGAGCCAATACATTTTAAACAGATACAGAAACTAACATTCCTGTATTTTGAGGTATATAGATTACATAGTATAGAGTAAATGAAGACCTACCTATATAAATACATCCTTTTATAACAGCGCATTATTCTAAGCTATACTTTATGTCTTTTAGTCAGTTATGATGCCAGCGCTAAGTAATGCTGATAATTTAAATGCCATATTTTGTCTTGCATCTCTGCAATTTCTAATACGCTTCAAAGTTTGCAGTCATAAATTTGACAGTTCATCCATCCACGTCTGTGTGAACAAGCGCCACAACTACAGTTAGAAAAGTTATGTGCAAAATGAAGTCAATCTAAAGACCATTTCCCATCCCCTAGAAAAATAGTAACCATCTTGTAAACACAAAAGGACAAAATACAGATTTGTTTTTGCTTCAAAGTGCAGACATCAATCATAGCAGGGGAAGGAAAATGTTCACGATCCCTTAACATTTTTTAACACACAAACGTGATTATTGTTCAACAGGTAACGTTAAGTGCGAGTAGGTCCTTAAAGCCTTAATAGTCTTTGGAATGGTTAAACGTGTTTCGCAGTTGTTCAAGATCATATTTCTATCAGTTAATTTGTTGTAGCTTTTCAGAGGACTGAAAAGATCAATGGGAGATATTCGATGGGCATGTTCCTTCCCCTTAGCCATTCAAAATACATAGCAGAGAATCTTAACTAGTGCTTTTTAGTTAGTTTTGTTTTTTAATCCCTTTGGTTAAAGGAATGCTGGCATACACTCATCACAATTAGCTATACTTTAGCTATTATATTCCCAGTTAGCAAAATTTGCCTGTTAACATAACACCGCCTCAGGCAAACTAGGTAATAACACATGTTGCCATTCCACACATTTAAGTTTTACAAGCATGACTAGAACTCTGACTGGAGTAGAAAAAAATGCATGGACCGACCATAACCACAGTGCTAGTACATAGTACAGAACAAACCATTATAACAATAAATGCATAAATTAGCAAACAGCTGAATGTAGTAAAACAGCACGATATGGTCCAAATTGTGTGCTTCCATACTGACTCAATGCAGTGAAATTTTCCATCAGTTTTGCAGTAATATACCACATCAGACACGCTTGGTTGTCTTCCTTTGGTGGAGTGTTACAAATGAGATGCAAGGCTGTGAGTAATACATCCCACACTAACAGATTAATACACCCATATATAGTTAAACGCAACACAGTAGTGCGCGGTACACATGTTGGACCTCTGTATATTAGAGCAACACTGTGGCATGAGAATGACAAGGAGGTGGAAATCACTTGCTGCAGCACTGCCAGTCAGCGATGAAATGGGACTGGAGGGACTGTTTGGGGGGGGATCATTTAGGGCGAAGACCTCTAGATGCCCTGGAGAGACATCAAGGTTCTCCAAGAACAGTCTACAAGGCAAAGAGGGCATCTTCCGTCCGTTCGGCTTTCTTGTGGGAGCCACCAGGGGCTCGGGCTGGGTGAGCGGGGTTAGCTCCGGGGGGAGATGGCAGGGTGTCGGCTGCCTTCGCCCGCTCCTCAAGGAACTTATCAAACTCTGAAAGACACAAATTGATTTGTCTCAAAGTCGTGTACAATTGAAGGCTTATCGGTGTTATATAAATTAATTAGTGGAGGGGAGAACACTTATAAAACCTCCCGCGCATTTGAGTTAGTGGAACATATACAACTGTTTCCAATTAACTGTGATCAGAGACTGTACCTTCACTGGTCACCCCCTCCTCAGCAGCATCCCCTTTCTATTAAGATGAAAAGAAATAAAAGATAATATATACACACTGGCAGAAACCATTATCAACTGAGTTGTTTTCTTTTAAAAAACAGAAATAAGCTGATGTACAAAAGTGTTAACAGCTCAAATGCCTGTAAAACAAACAAATCCATACAAGGTCGCTCATGAAGGATCCATCAGTCATGCATCCTTCAAAAAAGTTTTACAGAAGCCTTCTTGAGCCCACAACCTTCACATGCATATGTTAAGTAAGAACATATCATCTGTTTAAACTCGATTATCAATAGCGCCATGTTAGCGTATGAAAGCCAGACCTCACAGTAAACTGTTATATGTCAGTCATTGGTGGAAATAAATTAGATGACAGTGAATGAAAAGACGTGATGTTAAAAGAAAAGTAAACGTTAATGTATCAAGTACATGAGATGGATGGATGAAATGTGCTATTTAAGAAAACAAAACAAAACAAAATAAAAAAACCAGGGTAGGAGAGAAAGAGAGAGAGAAGAGAAGAAGATGTAAATCAAGGTAAAGAAGTCTCACCACGTCAGCACAGAGCCACTCCTCTATGTCATCCATGACAGAGGACTGCGATACGGGGATCTATGGAGCAAAGCCATGGACAAACCAACCGGGCAGCACCAAAGCCACACAACAGAAAGACACCCAACCCCGACAACAAAAAACAAAAATTGTAACACACACACGTACACACAAAAATAACAAGAATAGGAATCACCAAAGGCTCAGAAGGGAGGATGATGATAAAAGTAAAACAAATCAAAATGAGAACAAAAGAAAATTTGCTGTGCCAACACTCAGCCACTCTCGACTCTGTGCTCTTACTGTTTTATCAAGTGCAACAATCTGCTGCTCAGCTGTCTTCTACAAGAACAGGAGTTCCCAGGTTGTGTATTGTTCTCATTAGTTCTGTAGCGCTGACATGGCTTAACAGCTGCCGACTAATGTCACACAGCAGTGTTAATTATTCCACATCATTAGTTAATTAGCAAATCGCTAGAACGTGATTAAGAGATTGATTGGATGGGAAAAGCTGAAAGCACAGGGACCGTCGAGAGGCAGGGCAATCCCACGGCATACACACACACATACGTGGAGCACACACACCACACGGGGCACACGGAGCATGAGCCACGCTGCGTGGCGTGCAGTGACTGTGATGATGGAAGCCATGTTAGAGTGGATGGTGCGTATTTGTGTTTATGTAGGTGTCCGGCATCAAACGATCAGGACTGCTGGGGAAGGGGAAAAAAGGGAATTTTTATCGTGGCTAAAGAAACTTTAAGTCCATCCACAAGGAGCCACAATTAGGGAAATTAGGAAAGTTACTTGTTTACAAAAGAAGAAAAGGCATCAAGTTCATACACGATACTTAAAAATCTGGTCCTCCACATCCTTTCACTGCCTATGTGATGAATCAAAGTCCACTGTTGATGTCGACCTGATATCAAAGTTAAACTCAGAGAACAAAAAACCCTTTTCCTGAGGCCCTGTTATATACTACAAAAACACTGGTGGGGTTTCCTCATGAGATCACAGTTGACGCAGTGAAGGAGCAAATCAAAAAGTAGGCCAAGGCGGTGTGGCAGTGAAAGTCATTCACAGAAGATTTTAAAAAACGCATGCAGCTTTGTGAAAGAGGGAGAAAATGTAGAGAAGTCTGCCCCTGACTCGTGACTCACAGGAATCACACTGATCAAAGTTCAGAGTGTAATCCTCAATATTCAAACATTCAGTCATGACAGCAACTTAATTGTTATACTCTTACATCTACTCATCTGTCAGTTGATCTATTTCTGTTTAGAGTGAGACATGTGAGGTGGTCATTAATAACATCTAATGTATTATCTAAGATCCACAGACTGTTAGAGAACAGCTGACAAATACTCACCACTACACAGCAAACCATTCATTCTCTTGCTTTTTTATGCTTGGATGACACCGCATGTTATGAGCACTTTGACAGTGTTCATCACTGTTGATATGACTTTGCTGTGTAGTATAAGTATCTGTACTCCTCCGGTGTTTTAGTGTGTGACTGTTAAGAGATGGGTCTAGCTGGTGGATGCCCCTGGGGACCAGTGAGACTAATGGGTATAATGTTTAGTGCCCATATCAATAAAATACAATAGAGGTGAGCAATATGGATAAAATGTTATATCACAGATGGTTAATTTTGTGGAAATTCAACTGCTTGTAAATGAAATAAGTGGAGAAGAAAGTGTTTTTGGCTTATGTAGAGAATTAAAAACACACCTCATCAAATTCAGTATTGCCATAAAACTGTTCAGTTTATTTATTTGCCTTCAATGGCTTAATATAACCAATAAAACTGGTGTTTAAAAGATGGCTACGTCAGCAGAAACAGCACGGTGAACTTAGCACCAGCCGATGAATCTTTAACACCTCACTGTATTGTCATATTGCCCAACACTAGAGTATAACGTCTGGACTAGATATGGAGGTGGATGTTCTTAAGGAGAAAACGTCTGGTCCTCTTTGAGCATTCCAGGGCAGAGCAGTGAAATGAGACTGGAAAAAATGAAGCGCAGCTCATGAGGATTATGGATGATGTCGGAGGAGGGTTGAGAGCACGGGTGATGGGGTGGACATAAGGGGGTGGGGTGGGGTAGGAGGACACACTGAGGATGGAGTCCTCACCATTCCTTGGGTAATAAGCCAGCTGTCTATGGGCAGCTCCTGATCTGCTGGGTTATCATCCCCTTTTACCCTCAGCTGAATCAACAACAGAACAACACCTTACACAAGAGAAGAAAGGTAGCAGGCCCCCACCACAGCATAGCATACAGTGCAGAGAGAGAGACAGAGGAGAAGTCAAATATGCAAGAGACGATTTTCATTTAAAGAGAAAAAAAAGAAGGAAAGAAAATGGCAAAAGGTTCATTCCATAAAGATGAGAATGAGGAAAATAAAAGGGGAAAAAGACTTTGAGCTCCCTCAAGTACAAGTACGGTAGGAGAAACAGGGTCACTGAGGTAACTAAAAAAAAAAAAAAAAGGGATGGTATGTGTAATCACCACTGTGTGTGCTTGTGTGTGTCTGTATGAGTGTGTGTGTGGCAGTTCAGGTTTCAGAATCATCTGTGTACCTGGTGATAACCATGCAAATATATTGCAATGTGTGCTCAGACAGGGAGAACGACTAAGAAAATCGTTGAAACTAACACGTGACTTATGTGTTTGATTTTCTGTGCAAACTGTGAGGATTAACAGAAACTGGACTAAGAAAGAACTGATATCCACTTTGAAGAAGGCAAAACCTGATTCCATGTTTTTTAATGACCTGCTGAGACTAATATTTGCCAGGACAAGCTGCTTACAAAACTCATATCCATGCTTATTTATCTAAACGGCAACCCAAATTTGAGATATTTATTTCGGCTAGAGCTAGAAATAGTCAATACACAAACCTACACCTCTCTGTCTGGTCAAAGTTCAAGTATCACTGCACGCAGGACACATGTCACTGTAGAACATACAGTAATACAGACTGTCACATGCAGGGAGTGACCAAGGGCTGAGGACAAACTGGAACAGGAAGCCTTGTCAGCAATGTTAAAAAAAAACAAAAAAAAAAAAACACAGCACCCATACTCCACATATGGGTGACAGCTGTGTTTAAACTACATGCTTCAGTGTACTCACCCCTCCTGTGTTCTGCTGTCTCACATCCAAAGCTGAAGCCAGGCCTCCCAGAGCCTGTGGGTCCTCATACTTAACGCTGTGCATGAAAAACATAAACATCATAGATAAGATATAGCACTGAAGCAGCACAGAGGAAGTTTTAAAATGGCAACACAAGGTTTCACAAGGCAAAACCAACCCTGAAAGTCTTTTTTTAATAATGTGACAATACTGACAAATAATATCTCAATTAATCAGAAAATTAACATTTTTTTATTTACATGCTTTTCTCAATTTTTTTTAGAAAAGTAACAATTGGGCTTGAAAGGGGTTTTCATTATATTTAGCCCTACTGTCTCACCTTAGGAGAAAGGAAAGGAACTGTGTTGAGAATGAGTAAAGTGAAATGCAACAAAGATACTAGATTAAACTGCGGATGTTGGTGTTGTGTGGTATAGACCACTGTACCCACAGATATCCCAACACCCCCAATGCTTTTGCAATTTGCACAAACATTGATCCAGAACAGGGACAAATCCATAGTACTGGAGGATTTCTTGCTTATCACATTTTTCTCAACTTTTCTCTCTTCCTCTTACTTTATCATGTTTATTCTCTCCATCTAAGTATTCAAGTTACATTTTCTGAGGGAAACAAACTCTTGCCATAGAAAACACCATGTTAACATCCACACCCCTGAAAGTATCCAAAGGTCATTCGAGGAAATAGGAAAGAAGGAAATAGCTCACTTAAGAAGATGTGGTAAGGGCAGGTTAAAGGACAGAGGGCACATTAAAGAAAAAAAAAAAAAAAACTTGCATTCCATTACCATCACATCATGGAACAGATAATATAAAAGTGCCCAAGGGTGGATTTTATTTTAAATATTAAAAGTGGTTATGAATAGCAATTTAATTAAAATAAATGACACCCTGAATAACAACACGAGAGGAACTAGGCTGTCCCAGAGGCAAATTAAATCTAGACCTACTTTTTGCGTTGTTCGGCCAGAGAGCTACTCCTGGTTTGCGCAAACATGTCGAAGTCATCCTGGTTGCGGCCCGATAGGGACGTCAGGGTGCCGCTCACGCTGTCTGAACCTACATCTGGAGGGAGATGGTGACAGAGGAAAGAGCAGAAAAAGGAAAGGGCGTGGAGAAAGAAAAAAAATGGGAGGATTATGGAGAGAGATTTTAAGAAACATAACAAAAGAAGTGAAAATAGATGCTCTGCAGATTGAAAGGCTTCATAATTACGGATAGGTCATTCTTCACAGGGCTTCTTCAGCGCTGCCTCTACTCCACAAAATAAGAGCAATACATCTAAGCTTTCATCCAGAATACAGCGTGCAGAGGCTTCCTAGAGATCATCAGGGGACCTAGCAGTGGTATCAGTGAGTTATATTTCAGGGCTTATTTCCTATTAGCAGCCAGATTATGAGCCTTTTTTTACACTCTGCTGCTTTCCCATTGCCAGGTCTGCAGAGACTGGGGAGGAGGGATGATACAGCTCTAACCAGAGTAAATGTACATGATAGTATATGATAGTTGGTATTTTGAAGATGTGCATGCAGGTTAGCAGGCTTTTTTTCAGTGTAGTCTGCGTACATATTTTTCCACACCCTGGAACATAGACTTAAGACCATTCTGCTCTTACCAAGGCCAGCTAGTGCAGTGGACAGCGACGCTGCAGTGGGGTTATGGGCCGGGGTGGCAGTGGCCCCAGCAGTGGAGTGGGGTGGAGGGCTGGATGTGATCCTGGGTGTGACCACAGCAGGGGAACCTGGGCCCAGGTCTATCAGGTTGTCTTCTGTGGCCTCATTCAACATCTGGGAGGGGAAAGAGAGGTGGTTATCAACGTGAATGGCAGGAAGTGTGCAGCACTTCTGAGGTTTTGCTAGAGTTGATGAAAGTAACAGAGTTAAGCCAGCAAACAGAGATGAAGGAGGCTTATAAGTTTGTTGAGAAAATTATATTACAGAGTGTTTGCCCTTTGTATTCAGGGGAAATAGCTACTGAAATTGCACAGGACTGAAGGTTTACACAAGTTGAGACAACACTGTAGGGCAGTAGCTGTGGATTTGAAGCTATGCACAGGAACAATACTGGGGGTTGAATAAACAGTTGCACAAGACTTAGGATGTGTGGGACAGAAGGCAAAAAGGAGAGGAGAGAAGGGCATACTGCATATTATCTGGTTTCACACAGTGATACTAATGTTGACACGTCATATGGGTCTACGCATTAGCTCCATATAGTGGACGTGTTAACATGCACAGCTCTGTTCATCCCCGCACACTGGCTTTGGACTGAACGCGGCACTGGTGTCATACTTGCCTCCGTCAGCTAGCCACAACACAAACAGACAGAGCACACAGAGAGATCAACAGAATGCAAACACAAACAGCTATGTGGGATGTAGCAAGAGATGCCCCAGCCCTCTGGCAAATCACTGATACTGGCAAATGTACACTTTAAATAGCAGATTGGAACTTGTTCTGCTTTGCTTGTCCAATTTTACACGACTAAAGAAGCAATCCCCTTGCATAACATATTAATGCTGCAGAGGAATGTGCCTGCTATTATAATGTCAAGTAAATGGTAAATAGGAATTGAGATACTATCATAGTAAAATAAGAACAATAAATGGCTATCTGGACTGATTTATGCTTGAAACATCTCTCATAGCATCCCTAATGTTAGACAAATTGCCACAGGCAGTGGAGTTGTATTAAAATGTAAAAAATATAAGACATTTTCTGAAAACATGCTAAAAGCAAAAAGAATAAAGGCAATCCTAAGAGAGAAATTTTGGGGCGTTTAATTTCTGCTCTTTGCACACAGAGCTGCTATTGATGGTACTTACCCCGTTGTTCTGCGCAGCTCTACCCGACCTGTACCTCTCATACCTGTGAACAGCACAAAAACCCTTTGAATGTTTTACCACATGCTTTGTGGGGTTCAAATGCTCGCACATCTTTCATCTTCAGAAACCTCATGAAAGAGACTTTTTAGCTGGTTTGAAGCCACAGAATGTTTTAAAAGGAATGAGTTATGCACAGCGCTTCAAAGGAGATCTCTAACTCTAAATGCTTGGACTTGCTCGAAATGTAATGCCTAATCTATGTCGAGCATGTTTTCTCGAAAAAGAAAATCATTCACATGCTGAGATATAATCACATCGAGAGAGTTATCTTTGAAATCATGGTTTAAGATGCAGTTTCATACAATTAAACACACTGGCCTACAAACCAAAGTTCTGATGAATTAAACAAAATAAAATGAATAACTCACAGTGGACTTTTCTGTTTCCCTGTACATACTCATTCCGACTGATGGTTTGGTGAACTGTACCTCTCATATCGAAGGAAAATGTTGTTGAGGTCGTCGTTGACGTGTAACAGCTCCTCAGTCACCTCCTCATTAGAGACGCGTGAAATCAGCTCAACCACTCTCTGCTGCATAGCCCTGCATGTCCTGTTCAGCTCCTGGATAAAGATTGGCACATCGACAGACTGATCAATAGATTAACTGATAAATCAATACACAGAGGCAGAAACAAAGGGAGATAGAGAAAGAGTGAGCTGCAGAGACGGAGAAACAGACACAAATAATTTTATGTCGACTAATCACTCGACCCTGTGTTAACAAATCATTTTGTCAGACACATGCACTGTTATGTGGCTCAGTATTGACAGAATGGGTAGAGAGTGTTGTCCAACTCTGGTGAAATTCACTTTGGAATAAATGTATATCTTTTACAAGAGATTCAGTGTTGAGCAAGTCAGAAATATCTGCTGAACTGCGTAGAAATCCTGTAAATGCTTTTTCAGCAGGAAGTGGAGGAAAAAAACGAAGGCAAAAAGAAAAGTCAGAGAAGGTACCACATAACCATTACAGCTGGCACCGGTTCCTCAGCACAGAGCCAGATCCTTGCAGCTGACACACATACCTGAGTGGATTTGGCCTTAGGAGATTAAACTCTACATGACTTTCTATACCACTGGTTAATTGCCAATTCCAGGAATTTTACCACAGCCAACTGGCTCATGATAAGTTGTAGGCGAGTTGAGCATCTCCAGTGAAAACTAAAGACACCACTCCCCCTAGTGGCCACAAATAGTTGTAACATTTTACAGATGATGTGCCTCGATGGAGAGCTTTGTGCTTTCTGAATCCTATGCAGTATCTTCTACAACGTGAGGGAATTTATACAGTAAAATATTTTGTCTGAGCCTACTTTCAGTGCTCTGTTTAACAGTATGGGTGTGATGTTTTGACAGACACTTTTATTTAGAGAACAGAAAAAAATTGCTCCAAGTCATCCTCTGCTTTGGGTTTGCCTCGACGAATCAAATCATGTCTTATTTCCGCTGTTGGTAACTTAACATTTAAAAATGTCAGGTACAACATAAGCAATAATGGGTGAGGACATTGGATGTGTGTGGTTCATATGGGCCTCATAGTGTATTCATCTAACCTGCAGCAGCTCCAGGTCAGAGGCATCTTCCTGCCCAGGGACCATCTCTGTCAGCATCTCTGACATGACTTTAATGTTTCCTCTCACTACGTCCAGCTCACTGCGCAGCCGGGCGATCTGAAAGCACAGGCGGTCAAAGGTCATTTAGGACTTGTCCAGTGTCGGCAGCACAGCAGATGTTCTTGAAGGCAGCACAGTGAATAGTTGGGAGAGCTTGTAATCTGCTTCAAATCACGAACTTAATTACAGAACTCTGAATAAATCTGCTTTACTGACAGACTCTGGTGAAATGGGCCATAGAAATAAATGCTGACTTCACAGCTGTAACAAGTTAATATAAGTAGTCAAAGGTTGCTGTTGTTGCCTGTTACCTGCTCAGGTGTTGCTGTGATGGGGCTGGGCACGTTGGAGACCGGTGTGGCAGAGACAGGGGTCGGGGCGGGCTTAGGAGTCCTGGCAGCAGGTGATGCGGGGGCGAGGTACTTGATCATGGCTGGGTCCACTTCAGGTGTACCCTGGAGAAAAAAAAACCTTTATAATATTGCTGTGTGAATATATATGTCTGTACTGTGTGTGTATTTCTTTCATCTCACCCTCTGTGGTGTGTGAATTGGAGACAATGCGTCCAGGTCTGCCATTGGGAATTCAATGCCTTTCCTCTTCAGTTCCTCATAAATATGGACCACCCCAGTAAGGTCAGGGCTACTCCTGAAGGCATCAGCCCAGGCCTGTGATAACACAAACACACATTATATTTATATCACAGTATTAGTACAAAGATCTTTTTTGTTCCTGTCCTGTGTGCAAATCCTTAACAAAAAAGAAAAATGAACCATCAAGGATCTCTTGCATCCTCCCAGACGTACAGTACACTCAGTGATGGTGTAAATAGACCAAGAAAAGTGTCTAAAAGAGGAGTGTCCCTTGGGGTATCCTTCAACAAATGCCTATAAATATTTAGAGGACAGCGGGAACTGAAACAGAGAATACCACCTGTTGGAAGAGCTGACCTCAGGTAACAGGATAGCAGCATGAGAGGCTGCAGTCTGTGGTACAGCACCTGGGAAGTGAAGCACACAGTGCCCACCTGGCTTCCCAGAGACCACCACTGACAGAAAAGAGAAAGCTCAGATACCTGTATGAGTGACAGCACTTTATCTTGTACGATGGTTGGAGGGTTGGTTTTGGGAGAGATGATTTTGACCAAAACGCCATCAATGAAATCTCTGTTGGCCACCTGGACGTGAAACCTGTGGCCACAGTTCTTCACACATGTTTCCAATACCTGCAGAGAGGGAGAGGAGTAAACAGAGAAAGAAGATTGACCAAAAAAAAAAAAACTGCAGAGGAGGAAAGTTTGTCTATGAGATGCAGCAGAGAAAGGGAAGGCTTTGCTCTCTGGCTTTGACAAAACATCTCAGTCAGGATGTTTTCATCACACAGAGGGGCTTTTAACTAGCAGAGCTATCAAAGATGTGGGCGGATGAGAATTGAGAACACAGCTCGAAAGGCACGGCTGCAATAAACAAAATGAAAGACGAGAAATGTCAGACAGATAAAAACAGCCCTGACAGTGGCTGGGGGAAGAGGTGCGGTAGAATAAAATGACCAAGAACTCAAGATCAAGAGAGGTCAAGTTTAATGCAGGGTGCAACCTTTTAATGTGGTGTTACACACTGAAAAGCAACAGCAGCATGGACGTGGCCGCCTGAGAATCAAACCATCACAAAATGTTCCGAGGTTCAAAGCAATTTTTATGACACAATGCCCACTGATGTGTCAGGTGAATTAAGCACCAGCTTTACAATAAAACAATCCAGATAAAAGTAGGAAGTTTTTACCGTTAGCGTCAGCATCACTTCTCTGTAGTTCTTGTTGCCACTGAGCCTCTTCTTCAGCGCCCGCATGGCGTCTTTTGGCCTAGAGGGAAACAGCAGAAAAGATACAGCTGCATGAAGCACCCCAGCTGAGAGAAGGCATAACATCTTTGCCTTTGTTGGAATAAATGATTTTCTGTGCCACAATAACACATGCCAGTCGGTCTGTCGGCGTAGCTGTTTGACTAAGACAGAGAAGTATCGTCACACCATCTGTTTCTCCCTTTTCTTTTTCTGCGTGACTATGTGTTTCTCCCTGGGCTGGATCAAAGCTGTTCATGCATGAAGAGTTCAGGTTGGCTTTCTGCTTTATAAACTGCCTGCCTCTTCGCTGCAGATGAGACATAATAAGCTTTTTGTACATTTACTGAGTTTCTACATTTCAATCTGTCTTCTATCTATCTGGAAGTGGATGGAGACACAGCAAGACGTCTGATATATAACTTCCCTGGATAGTATTCTTTATGTGTGTGTTCAGAGAGTATAACATCCCCAGCATCCCTTTCTGTTTTTATGATTTAAGATGGTGCATCTGTTTTGTTATATGTGTTAAGGCAACAAACTCTTCAAGTTTGGATGTCAAGTCCATGTCCGGAGCTAACCAGACATTGTCTTGTCTTGATGAACATCTTGGAAACAAGAAGTTCTGTGTTCTGTGAAGCTGAACTCCCCCTCTCGCTCTCTGTTTCTGTGTTGCTGTGTGTGTATTTGAGTGTGACAGAGAGGGCCCCATGTCGCATGCCAACACAATGAATGTGTGTAGGCATGAAGAATGTGAAAAAGCAGGGAAAAAGGGAAGAAAGAAAGTGCTGATGGGAAAAGTGGAAAAGCACAGATTCCATGAAAGTCTTTTTGAGTATTCTTTCCCAAAAATACATTTTTTTCCATAAAAGGTGAAATCTGCCAGGATCATCTAACAACCACATTTCATCAGACTGTGCAACTGTCTACTTAGTATGCCCTACAGTGACCTTCTGTCAACTAAAAGATGTCTCTGTAGGATAAGTTAACCACAAGTGGATTTAATGGTGTTACTGAAGAAGGTCACGCTTTACTGTACATGAAAATATTAGATTGCCATCATATACTGCAGTGCAAGATCTGATCTGGAGTTGTTGGAGTCTGATAGAATTGGTATTTACTACATTTATATCTATATATTTATGTCTAAATCTCAAATTCTAAATGCTTAACACAGAAAAGGTTTTTTGTTAAAATTATTTTGATCTCTGATGTACAGATAATGAAAAAAGTCAGAAAAATGTTTTTTAGAAATCACAAAATTTTTGATTGTTTCCATCTTAGATTTGTAGAATTGGTTTTATGAACCATGAATATGAGTACGCTGGGGCTAGTGTAGGAGGCTGGTGTAAGAATTCCATTCATTCAGTCTTTCATTCACTCTGTCAGTGACACCTAAGAAAAACAAAAGGCTTTCTGTCATGTGGTGTCTGTTGGTGAAGCACAGTAGTCAGTGTATTATTTGCTTGAGTCACTCAGGCAGTGTGTGATAAAACAATGAAAGTTTCACTATAAACCAATGTGGGACCATAAGTCAAGTCCTGTGAAACACTAATATAACATATTACATATTAATATAACCCAACAATCATTCATTCCCTGAAGGTGCAGAGGCTCACCCCTCGTCTGTCTCGTTTATGATATCACAGATTTCCATGTTGAGGGTCCAGTCCTCGTTCTGTAGACCTCCATCTGTGGCCCTCTCTGGAGGAAAACACAAAGAGTGCAACCAGAAAATTATTTACGTTTTAATTAATTGTAAGCGCCACTGTAATGTTTTCTATACAAAGATAATGTTTGAAAGGCAGAAATTAACATTAAAATAGTTTGTATTTGACTCTAATACTGCTGCTGTGACACAGGAAGCTAGTGGCTTTCTGCACGGATACAAATCGTTCACAACCTCATATAATGTCGGTTAAAATCAGACAATACCACTCGTAGAGAGAAACATATCACTGCCTGCAGGTAGTTTAGGTCTAGATCTATAAGGACACAACATGTCTGAGTAATAGCAATTCATAAGTCTTGGTTGCTTGACAACCCAAACCAGCTCTGTGGCTGACACTGAAGAGAAATTTCGTTTTGATACCCGATCCACTGTTTGCAACCCGCCAGCTGTCTCACTAGCAAACATGATGCTGCAGTTCTACTCAGGCTCAGTTGTCGCCTGTGCTAAAGTCGATGCACGCTAATTAAAGCAACCCGTTTTTTACATAACATCAAGAGTAAAAACTGTTGTGTAAGCAAGTCAGCATGTGGTGACAGACTTCAGCACTCTGAGTCTCTCTGATGTCCCATTTTACTGAGCCAAACATTTTATGTCCTCACATCACTTAAATTTATATGAATAGGCTGAGTCAATAGATGTGCAAGTCTACACTTTAAAGCCAGAGAAAACCTGCCTTCAAATGTATGAATATCTCTGTAGCATTAGATATTTATGGTTAAAAGAGCAACATTTAAGTTGGGTATTATTCTCTGGGTATTATTTACTAAGAGTTTAACACCGAAAACGTCAAATTTCTGATTGGTTCACAGAGGTACATTATCATGGAGCCATGCCCACTTCAAACCAGTGAGAAAAAAACTGAATTTTCTCAAGAAATAACCACAACAGTTCTAAGTTTGGCAGAAAATACTGTATTTATATCAGGATCCAATTATTCCTAGTAATAGCACATTCATATTACTGTGGAAAAGCAGATTTTGTGCATGTGTCCTGTGGGGTAACGGCTCTGTGCGGATGCTTTCAAATTTCTTCAACCCTGACAGGAATTACACTGACCTCTGTGGATGCAGCCAATCACCTGCGACCACTGCTTTAACTGAAAGACGGGCATAAACTAATTAGACTACTTGTGTTTCCAGAAATGCATGATGATAAACTGGCCAGACTAGAAAACAAAGAAGATTATTTCTTTAATGAAATATCATCATGCCGATGCATGTACCAGGGTTTGTTACGAAGCAATTAGCAACGTAGCAACTCTACTGGTAGCAACATTAGCATTGTAGCTAACAGTGCCACCAGGAGTTTTGAAGTGGAAAATGGAGCACTGACCAACATTGAACACGCAATGCAACGCTCATGTTTTTATTGCTGTAATGTGAGTTCATCTTAAGAAGCTGGAGAGTTTTTTCAGGGCCTTTAATGTCTTGTTTGGATGTATTCTGTTCTGCTGAGTATGTTTTCACTTAACAAAATGATTTAGCAAAAAAGAATGATAAACTCAAAAATAAGGCAGCAAAATAGCTCTAACATCCTGCAAAAATCAACTCTAGTTGTTTGTTATTGCCATTATAAATTGGCAAGAACATTCTTTGTTACTTTATAGTAACAGCATGTCCAAACAAGATCCATTAATAGCCTAACTGGAAACTAATCTCTGTTGTACAGGATGAAGTCTTGGGTCTAGGATCAGCGGACAGATCAGACAATTCCTCAATCCATTTAGCTTTCACAACACTGTTATCTCCGAGCCCTCGCAAGAAACTCTCAATATGCTGTAAAATATCATTCA
Source organism: Lates calcarifer (assembly GCF_001640805.2). NCBI lineage: Eukaryota > Metazoa > Chordata > Actinopteri > Centropomidae > Lates > Lates calcarifer. Next base: position 11,673,957 of record NC_066843.1, on the reverse strand, counting down.
CCACCTGTTGCTCCGCTGCCTCCAACTCCAGGAAATTAACCGAAAGAACCAAACAGCCAGCTGGAAAGTGGAAAGCGAACATCTCAGGAAAAAGTGAAACTGACTGTGGGTGTGATGCGTCTGTGTACTCAGTCACAACTGATATAACAGCTGAAAAACAGAAGCCACAGAGACCTGCTCTCCCCTTCACACTCCACCCTATCATTTAATAGCGTTTCGGCAGGAAATATTGTGATCCTGACTGTGAGAAGCCGCAGTGATGAACTGGCACTGCAGTCATCTATGCGTTCCTCGCTCCGTCTCCTCCCTCCTCCCTCCTCCCCTGTCCCCCGAATCCATCCATCATGTCTGTGAATGCTGATATCTTATAGGATCGCAGTCATTTGGGGTGAGATTCACAGTATAGCAGATTTTTTTTTTTCTACTGAAGCGAGCTGTGGCTTAGTTCTTGTGGCTGACACTCTATAGATTCTCATTAGACGATTCCTGAGCTTGAACAGGAGGAGCTGCTCTTTCTGAAGCCCAGAGGCCCTGAGCAGGCTGTCATGCCCAAGCCAAGAGCCTCTCGCTGGGCCATGTTGCCTTCCTTTTGGGAAACTCAAAGTTGGACGAGCCTGATAGCCATGACTTATTCATGCTCTGCCTCCCCTCTCTAATCAACTTGTCACTGACTGTGCAACCACCGAGAGACAGACATCTTTTTTTAGGTGGGGTGGGGGGGATCCCGATCTACAAACACACATATCTACAAAAATAGAGATATATGAAGTGAAATTCAGGATGAAAAGCATTTAAAAACACTGCGCTCTGTCTCGGTGTTAGGCTGTACATGAGCTTGGAAGAGTTTAACCAGCCACTTCTACTGGGATATCCCTTGTAATCTTCTCAAGTGGATTGTCAGGTCGGGACAGGGCAGAGCACGGGTGATGGAGGAGGAAAAATAAATGTGATCTCTTCACGTGAAATGAGCTACAGCGACCCTGAACAATCACAGCCTTGCTAATAACGTTAAATGCCTGCTGAGCGCATTCATTCGCGGTGTTGTGTCAACCCCCACCCCCCCCCGGTCCTGGGAATCGACACCACACCAGTGAACCCAGTCGATCACATGGCTTTAACGGTGGCAGGCTGTGCCACGCACTGCCAACAAAGCCACAAATCTCTGTCCCTCTCTGTGCTCCCACTCTCTCCATGTTTTGTCCTTTTAGAACTCTTCCTTTCTCTACACATTTTCCCCTTGTCTTTATCCTTTGTCTTTATGGCGTTTGCTTGATTTTTGCTCTTCTACACATATCAGGCTAGCTGCAAATTCTAGTTATGTTAAAAGCCTTTTACCATAGCCTTAACCAGCATTCGAAGGATCTTTGTCTAGACAAATAATGAGAGAAATTCTTAAATTTAGAATTTTTATTTTTGTATGATATTCTGACAAATTGAGCTATAGGTCTATCTGCAAAGCTCTACAGACTCCCCCACTAAATCTGTGTCATTACAAAAAAGGAAGTACATATTCAATGTGCTTTTCCCCTTTCATTTATCACCAATGGATCAGAATATCTTTCATTTTAATAGCAATACTTGCACCAATAGCTCCTCACAACAATGTCTACTTTTTGGAAAAAGAGGTACAGCATTGGAGAAAAGCTGTCATAGTGCCTTGACCATGAAGCTGCAGCACAAAGATGACAAAATGGAAAAGGAAGCATAGCTTGAACCTCCCCTCATCTAAAAAGACAACAAAAAGATATGCACACATGGCACACACCTGCGTACATCATTCACCACCTCTAACCCCTTCTCAGTCACTTAGGAAATGAGCAATGCCCAGCACATCCCTCGTCAGCTGCTCTCTGTCTCCTCTGCCTGCCTCTCTCTCATTGTGTCAGGTAAGTTGATCCTTTGCCCTGCCGCCGTGGTACCACTGCAACAGCCAAACAGACAACTGGCTGTACAGCCCTGCACGGTTCAGCAACTCAACCGGAGAGATCAGGCTGGAGATACAGCCATCTCTGTCAAATGGGGAAATCCAAGATGTGCCGCATACAGCCCACTGCATGACCTAGAAGAACCTCTGTAGAGTAAAATGCTAGAGACCATGCTCACAGTTGATGCCTGTCTCAGATGACATGGCACATGGCAGTTGACCAGTGGGTGGTCACCAGGGGCGTCTAACTCCAGAAAACTTCCTTCCTCCAAACTATTTCTATTCAGCTGCATTAATGAGCTTGGTCCAAAGCACAGTGTAATTATCTACTTTCTATCTCTAGAAAGTGAAAAACAAGTTGGCTAAGAGCATGAGAAAGTGTGGGATGTACACACGCAGGCCTTATTTAGAAAACAGCAGCTTGCCCTACTGTGGCAGCTAGAAAAAGACATAACCAACAAATGCTTCTGTGACAGCTGTTGCATTCACTTCAACATAAACATAAACCAGCAGTGTGAGAAATTAGTGTTTGGTCCACATCTGTTTAGCAGGGCTTTAAGTAAACATTAATAAAACAGGAAATGCTTTATAAATAAAAGCCCTAGGATCATTTAGACAGCTTTATAAGAACTACAAATAAACAGAGTTGGAATGAAGTCAATGCAGGAAATGATCTAACAGAACCAAAGTGGTGGGCCCTCAATAACAGGACAAAAGTAACAGTGTAGCATGGTGGGTGATATTCACTAATACCACTGAGCCTTACTAAACCTCATAATAAAAGGGTGGCTTTCTCAGAAAAGCTATCATCAGCATCATTTGAGCCACTTTCTCTTGACAGGCACATTAAGATTTTGATGACAGCTGGGTCAGAGGTTGTTTAACTCTGAGCAGTTCTGCAAACAATGGACAAAATGCAAAGATAGATGCAACCACACCAAGGGGATGTGGTACACTAAGCCACACGTCTTTCCTCTCTTCTCATCTGCTGGCGAATAAGCATCACGCTGGGGAGCTTTGAGATTTGAAACTAAAAATCAACCAGGATGACCAAGCAGTGTGGTCAACTATTGTTGACGAACTTAAGGAAATACTGAACTTCAACTTGGCTAAGGCTCTGTGAGCCACTTAAAGCCGCGACACTTCAGTGCCCACGCCGTTCCCCGTCATTTCATTTTCTTAATGAAAACTGCATTGCACTGTCTACACAAACGCAGTGATTTAGCGTAATGACTTGTGATTACAGCGGACTAAGTTAGGAGGGTTAGCAGGCTAACATTAGCTGGGAGCTCAATCCAAGTAGATGACGTTTGCTGCGATGATGCTGGCTAGCTCGCTGTTTCCTCTGGTGAAACCTTAAATTAACCCCCGGAGAAACCATCAAATGTTTATCAAATTCTGTATGGTGGAGGAAGTATTATATCTCTAATGAATGATTTAAAGAATAACGTACCTATACATTGGCCCACAGGAGTGCTGTACGGATTGCCAAGTAAGAACTCCATTTTGACAACAAACAATCCGCTCGGGAATGACAGAGGCTGAGGCCCAGAGGCGGTACTACCTAGCCCCGCCCATAGAGGAATCCTATTGGTCAAGACATTCAGAAAGCTCTACGTGTATGGCTGGAATTAATGTCGGTCATATTTAGCAAATAAAGCTATGTTCAAAAAACATTTTTATACGTGTAAACATGTATTTCACTTGATAGCTCAATATAATTTTATATTAATGCGCGGAAATACACAAACATCTATAAAAAATATTTCAAGCATTAATGTAAAGACTAAAGATATGCATAAGTGCCGGCTCCTTAGCGCACACGTTGCACTTTTGAAAAAGAATATTAAGCCGAAAGAAAAAAGTGTGGAAAAATTTTTTAGTGTGATCGTAACTAAGCGTTACTTTTGATTTGTGTTGTTATTGTCTGTACTAATGAGCCAAGCGAGTGTATTTTAAAGTTGAGCGCAGATTTTAACAGATTTACTCTGTTCTGTGACTGTTAACTGTTCTTGAACGCAGCTTAAAGCCAGTCAGTTGCCGTGCAACACTGTGTAAATAACAGAGACTTTACCAGGGTGGTGAAACTTGTACTGTTTATTTTATTCAGGTACTTCGCATTGGAAAAACAGGTAAGTACTTACTTTATCAGCTTGGTACCATTGTCTAATAATGTTTGCCCGGAAAGCTCATTCATCCATTCTTATTAATATTAATATTAATATTATACTAGCTACGCTGTTTATTCCCACTTTATTGTCTGTCATCGTGTTTATGTAAACAAACCAAAATCCAAATTAACAAAATATGATCTACTTTTCCTCTTTGAACAGAGGGCAGAGTCAAGTCAAGCGTGCCTCCAACCCCACAGTAGCATGAACGGTGGTGAAGCTAAGCCCATTTTGATAGATCAGGAGATACTGCAGAAGGCAGTGGTGGAGCAGGCTCCTCAATATCAGGCTGGGAGTATTGCCAAATCGGTGGGAATACACTTCAATGAAGTCCTCAAATTACGACTGGAATACAGAAGTGAGAAAAAAAACATATAATTACCAATCAGCTTGTGAATGTGTATTGGGTTTAGGTATGTGAGAGTTTATCTGTTCACAGATATCCTGAGGATTGACCAGTTATGGGACTTCACATCCTTGGCCAGACTTGATTTGAACTCTAACCTCATAGAGAGGATTGAAGGCCTGGATCATCTGACTAATCTTGACATGGCTTAGTAAGATAAAGCTTTGTATTTACACTGTTGTCATAATGATACCAGTACTCACAAACATCTCAAAATATCAGCCCAGTAACTACTAATAATAATAACAATTGTTCTGAATGTGTCTTTTAGATCTGTCATTCAACAAAATAAAGAAAATTGAGGGACTGGACTCTCTAGGGAAGCTTGAATTGCTGAATTTGTCCAACAACAGGATCTCTGTCATTGAAAACATGGATAAACTTGAGAAACTCACTAATTTCTGCATTGCAAACAACCTCCTCACACAGTGGGACAATGTAAAATCAATTTCTTTCATAAATCTGTCACATATTACATTCATTTGTTTTGCAAGTACTGTGTAACATTTCTGTGCTGCAGTTCAGAATAAAAATTCTGTCATAATTATTTGACCTTCAAAGGTGCTCTATCTCAGAAAATTTAAGAACCTGTTCACCCTCAATTTATTCGGCAATCCCGTCTCCGAGAAGGATGATTACAGACTTTCTATAGTTGCCTACTTCCCAAACTTGACGTGCCTCGACTACAGAGTACTTAAAGAGGAGACCGTAAGTATGAACAGTGATGTGTTTGGACACAAATCCAAGTTGTAATCTATCTAATCTGTATAACGTGTATAAGTAAATCCATGTCAATTGATGTCTATGCGCAGAAAAACGAAGCTTCTATCAAATACTGCCATATCATTGAGGAAATGAGACGTAAGGAGCTGCAGAAGCAACAGGCCGATGATGCAGAGCAAAGCCAGAGAGCTGCACTCCAGTTACACACAGTATTTTAAAGTTCTTGTTTCATGATGCAGTCACTGAGCTCTCAAACTTGAAATGTACATACAGTGTGTCAGTTCAGTTCTTCTTTCCTGCAGGACGCCTTTGTGGAGTTCCTCAATGGGTCTCATCTGTTTGAGAGCATGTTCAAAAATGATCCAGAGGCAGAGACACTACACTGTGTGACAGGAGTGGCTGATCTGCTTCAAACATATCCTTTGTTTCTTGTCCTCCTCCTCTGTGCTGGCGCATTAATGACATGTAATCTGGGATATCAGTCCTTGAATTCCTTGACCCCACACTTACATTTGAGCACGAAATGGTGGAATTGTGCATGCAGTTATTCGAAATAGGCCTGGCTGAGCATAAACGAAGAGAGACAGAGGTGAACTCTTTCTGCAGTGGTCAGAGCAAGGCTGTGACAGACCACCAGCAGAGAGCATCACAGATGTTGGCAAACTTTGAGCAGCGACACAAAGAGGTGAGCTGGGAAAAACAAGATCTGCACAGGGTTATGCTCAGTAAACTTTAACAGATAACTCCACACAGACCAGTGAAGGAAAAACTCTTGTGTTCACATCTTTCTAGAGGATGGTGGAGTTGCAGCAGTTATCAGACCCAGAGGAAATGAAGGTCAACATCAGTCAGTACAACGATGACATCAACCAGCTCTGTAACAGCCTCATGTCACTGGAGTTTCAGCTGATCAGCCAGCTGGAGGTAGGTGTGTGAGTGTGTGTACACACATTTTGTAACTTGTGGACAAAGTATGAAAGTATATTCAGAAAAGAATGAGTGTTATTGGAGTTGAGCCATTTCTTATGTAACTGTGTACAGATGATTATAGTTCCTATAGATAGACATCCAATATTTTACAGTAAAGTTTCATTTCAAAAACTCTTTTTCCTTTCAGGATATTGTCAAAAAGTTGGACAGCAACATCTCAGACATGGTTGGCAACTTCAGTGAAACTGTTCAAGGGATATATCCTTTTTCACTGCATGTCAGTTTGAAAGGTCTGAATTGTTTCCAGTGATGCTGATTAATTACTATTCTAAATGAACCATTTACTATTTATGTAGTAAATATCCTATGGAAAAAGATCAAGATACGTCTTAATGCAATGCCAGATTAACCCACCAGAGCATGATGGCAAAAGCTACCTCTATTATAGGCTCACCCCAAACTTTGAACAAGATGTGAAGAAACTACTAACTTTTTTATTTTTATCCCAATTTGAATTCAATTCAATTTAAGTTACACCTGAGTCCCAGGGCAGTTGCCTGTTTTATCTCGTCAGTTTTGCAGTCCTGTGAAAATGACCTCTTTAACACAATTATACATTTGCCCAATGTCGAGATCTGGAGGATAATTATCATCAGAAGGTGCGAGAGATTGCTGTTGCAACTTTGGACAAAGTGGCCAAGGACAACCTGGACGAAGACATGACAGATGATATTATAACAGTAAGTGATAGAGAAGACTGAACATGACTGTGTAGAGTGTAAGTTACAGCATTACAGCGTATTATTGTCAGCACACTCTTTTACATGAAAAGATACAGCAGAACAATAGCAGTCTAATGTCAATGTTGATGACAGAGATTAACCTGAGTTGGTCAGTTGATGTATGGACATGGTTCATTACCAGTGTCCCTGCCTTCAGCTTTTCATACCTGTGTTTTCTCTGTGTAGCTGTTTACAGACAAAGACACTGTGATGGATGTGCTGGCCACCAGCCACGACAACCACCTGCTGAAGATCAATGACCGAGAGACTCAGCTGGTTACACGTGTCAATGCCTGGAAAGTGGCCCTCATTAAAGGGGTGGGGAGCTGGAATCACCATACAGCAAGGACCATGATTATATTTTCTATGGATGACTAATCTCTCCTCTGTATCTCACAGTCTTGATTGTTTCTTTTTGTCTTCATGGGATATTACAGATTCAAGACGAAGAACTTAAGCGGAGCCGCATGCGCATCGCAGACATCCACAGATATGTGGACCATGTGAGGGAGCAGCTGGAGGAGTTGCAGTAGCAAGATCCGTTGAGACAACAAACATTTATTTCATTTGTATGTTTCATTTGAATAAATGGAATGGGACATTTACAATTATTGTAACACGTCTCACTGTGAACATGTAAATATATCCATCAGTTGTTATGTGTTCCATAACCAAGAACAAATGCTGCCTGTTTTGAGGCATGAAAGAAAATATGAGAATTAATTATACTGTGTCAATGTCTTTCCTTGTTCACCAGCCAAATCAATAAATATCTATGAGTTTACTGTGCTCTACACTCTTCTCATCTTTCTTTAAACAGTTTTATTGAAGGAACATTAACAAAGAAAATATATGTAAATTTATATAAAATGTGTATATGATATGTATACACACATCACATATATTAATATTTTACACATCATGTCTTGGACCTTGAATCTGCTGGATCCAGTTTAGGGGTCACAGCCACTAATACTCCTACTACCAGTGGGACCATCTTGGACTTCATCTTTCACATCTGTTCCAGCTATTCCTTCAGCCCCTGGTACTTTTTGATGTTCTTGTGCTCCGTCTTTCAGATGATGCTGTCAGCTGGGATTGTCACATCTCTCACAACTGCCATCTTCTGCTCCTTGTCAACCATCACTATGTCTGGTTGGTTAGCCAGCAGTTGCTTGTCAGTCTGTAACTTAGCTCTCAACCACTTTTGGTCGTGTGTCCCATCCTCATCGGCACAGATGATCCTATACATTATCCCAGCCAACATATGCTGAGATGTGTACAGTCAGTGTACGCTGATGATCACTCCACTTCTCTCCATATCCAATCTCAATCTCAAACTCCTCAAGGAATGAATACATTTAAAACTACAAAAAATAAGCAAAATAAATAAGTGATTCTATTTCCATTTATAAATATCAAAATTGAAAAATAAATACTAATCATCTGGCATTGGTATCTACAATGCATCATAATTAATTATGATCTATCATATCTTTCATAATTAATAGAATTATTAATTTTCATTTTTTCCTTGACACTGCATTCAAAAATCAGCATGTCGACAAAAAACATTGAGTTTCCCTGATTTCTCCCATGGTTGTAATGTCCTATCGAGTTGAATACATCTCCCAGAATGCATTCTGTTACATTGTCCAATAAGATTCTTGCTCAAGCCGAGCGCTAGTTTCCAGCCAATGAGAGTCGGGGAAGCTGGATTCTCAAATGAGACGTTGCAGTACGCGTCCTCAGGAGCCAGTCTATGGACAGCTCACAACACTGAGCAAAGTTTTGGACATCGGTGATTTCTGTGCAGCTGGCAGGCCCTCCTCTGTCAGTGCCCTTTCTTTCTCCAGCTGTGGTGCGCTCAGTCACAAAGTTCATGACGGTTGCTGACGGTGACACTTTAGCGCTCATCATGCCTGTCCGAGCAGAGTGCTGCAGTACTACCGGCTCGGCCTGCTCATCCTCGGCGTCTCTTGTTCCCCCTGCCCCGATCAACACCTACCAGCCGGGGGTGGCTACCTCGCTGCTGTACAGCGGCTCGCAGTTTCGGGGTTACCAGAAGAGCAAAGGCAACTCCTACGACGTTGAGGTTGTTTTGCAGGTAAATTTGTCATTGCGGTGCGCTAATTCTGTTTGGTCTGTTTGGTTTGTTTATTATTATACGTAAAGTCAGCATATTTTTAGCTAACTTGCTAACTGACATTAGCTCCTTCAGCTTTTTTCGCTGTCAAACTAACACGCTGACCCAATTTTGAACCAACCCGGCTTACTGTGTTTCTACTGTGGCATTTAATTAATTTTCTATTTGGTCCAAATTTCAGTAATAAATGTTGTCATCAACTATTTTGCAGTGCACATACTACCCAGACACGTTAGCATTTTGTGCAACTAGCTACCTAAATGAGTGAAATGAATCTATATCAGCAGCCTAAGCTTACTAACAGACATTATAATGCCCACCTGCTCACCCATTCATAATGTTTGTCTCTGGTTTACACCACTCCTACTGTCATTTTTTCATCATGAAGAAGAAGGAGAACAATTTGTGCAGCCTGTGATTTCAGTTATGTTTCCTAAATCTGTTTTTTTTTTTTTTTTTTTTTTTTTTGGGCAGCATGTTACTGTGGAGGACTCATACCTGTGTGGATACCTGAAGATCAAAGGCCTGACTGAGGTGAGATTTCAAACTAGGTCACATGTAGTGAGACTGACCTTTATTCTGTCCAAGACTAAGAACAAACCGGTTTACGCGTTTAACCATGTTTAAGCGTGTAGAATCTGGTTTCCACTTGCTTGATGCAGACTGAAATGTGGCAAAGATTAGAGGGAGAGGGTGACATTAGGTTTAGCCCTCTTCTTTCAGGTGTAGACTCTAATCTTTGGTGTCCTTAAGTGTGTCAACTGTATACCCATTACATTATGTAACATATAGAAGGTAATAGGTCAGCAGGACCCTGGAGTAAATTTTGGCTGTGGCAGAGTGGAATGAAAGATGAGTAGCCAGGTTGTGTCTGTATATCTGTAGAAGTAGTAAGTTATTTTGAACTGACAGGGTGCTAATGAGAAATAAAACTAAGAAAACAGATATTTCCCCATGTTTCTGTTATTTTAAACGTGTGTCTGAGTGCATCTACTTATTGCAGTAGGCCTATATACAGGGCAGTAAATTAACGTGCACAGTATGGACAGCTACTCCTGATTAGTATCATAGCACTGTAATCTTTCTGCTGATGCATAGTTCATGGTCTGCTGCACAACAAATAAGCCACTGAAAATCTGGAAACCTTGTGTTGCACAGTGATGGACTGACAGCCTTTTATAGCATTTATGCAATTTGAATACAAATATAATCTGCCACTCACAAGGGTTGGAAAAAGTTCCACTGACAGTTTTGTTTGACATTTTTCCTCCTTTCTTATTTGTGTCACTCTGCTGTGACAGGAGTATCCCACTCTCACAACGTTCTTCGCTGGCGAAATTATCAGTCGAAAGAGGCCTTTTTTAACTAGGAAGTGGGACGCAGATGAGGATGTGGACAGAAAGCACTGGGTATGTTCTGGTGGTCCTTGTTGCATGTAGGGCTCTGAAAGATTAATCAAAAAGCAGTGAATTAAATCAGTCTTTTATTAACCAACAGTGCACAGATATGGTGCAGCGGTTTGGAAAACTGCAGGGCATATGCCATGAGTCACCTTAATGTGAATAACTTTTCATATGATTGGAAAGGCTCATGAGTCATGTTCAGTCTACAAACAGTAGCTCTGCAGCTCTCTGTTTAACCTCTTCACTGCCGCTTTGTAAATTTTGCAAAATTGAGTTAAGTCCTTTTAATTTTGTTTGCTCTGATTAACAATAGATGGAGCAGCAGGCTTTGTGTCTTCATTTTAGAAGCATGTAATGATTAATAGTGATAATTTACATGACACTTTCAGTTAAGAAAATGAAATGTCACATCCCTAGTTGTCTTGTTTTCGTTTTTCGAGTTTCTGTTTTCTTAACTGTATTTAATGCACTCTCAACCAGGGCAAGTTTCAGCCTTTTTACAAATATGCCAAAAGCTTCAACTCAGACGACTTTGACTATGAAGCTGCTGGACAACAGTGATTATGTCTTCATGAGGTGGAAGGTTAGTGCACAAGCTTTACACTCACATCTCCTCTTTATGCTTTGTTAGCTTTAACCTCCAACCTCCGCTCTTTCTCCTGCACTCTCAGGAGCAGTTTCTAGTTCCAGACCACACTATCAAAGACATCAGCGGTGCCTCCTTTGCAGGCTTCTACTACATCTGCTTCCAGAAGTCCACAGCCACCATCGAGGGGTACTATTATCATAGGAGCTCTGAATGGTAACTACCTCTCTTGTTTGTAGCTCTGTGGCATTACAAGCCAAATTCAATGATTCAAACAATACTTTTTATCTTTCTTATGTTGATATTACTCTTTTTTTATTTACATCCACAGGTACCAGTCTCTAAATCTGAACCATGTTCGAGAGCACAGTATGCCCATTTATGAATTTCGGTGACACAAACATGCAGGAATATAAAGTGAAGTAAGGGACAGTTCATACTGCCCTGTGCTTAAATGGGATGGGAACGACGTAGAGCCCTTTAATGCCAAGAGACAGGGGGGTGACCTCCTGTTTTCCTCACCGCGGGGGGGTGGGTGGGAAATAAACATGTGGTCAGACACTCTTCTGGTGGACTGAAGAAAAGGTGGCACAGTGAGACAGAAGACCTGAGAGGAAGACAGATGGACTGGTCTCACATTTACTGTAGGACTGATGTTTGCCTCAGATTTCATTATTTTTAATTTTGTCCTTTTTTTGGCCTGTTTTTATTTCAGATTTGTGCAACTGATTTCTTTGCGCTCTCGCAGGATTTGTAGTCAGACATTGAAACTGTTTGCAGTTTTCCTTCAGTGGAGACACTATAAATATAATTGCCTGTCAGTTAAAAGTTGCAAAAGACAAAGATTATAAAGTTATAAGTGGGGTTTTGTTCAGTAAAGCTTAATTTATTTCTCTTTTTTTAAAGTATCTTTGCAGCATCACTTTGACGCACCATAGTGATTAATGCAGAGAATGATGGAGGGAGTCTTGACAAGGGGTTTCAACAAAAGCAATGGTTCTGCATGGTCTGTGAGACTGTAAGTTATGGTCTGTTGATCAGGGATGATATGAACTAAAACTGGAAATGGTCATTAATAACCAATTATTTCCAAGCTGCTGCATTTTCCAAAAAAATCCTCTATAGACTCTAAAGTCTGATAATGGCTTCACATTGAAAGTTCTCTATGCAAGCCAAAGCTCATGAGTAGGAAGGATTTCTTACACCACCATAACTTATTATTTTATTTCTCAAAATGTATAAGAAAATTAAGAATGATGGGAAAAATAAGGAGGCTTATTTAATTGAAATAACCAGCGTTTAAAGCTCAGATATGTGACAGTACCTAACTGATCATGACTAGTTTGAAACATAAGGTGTTTTCAGAATTTTGACTGTGGATAAAATTTGGGTTTCCTCCAGTTTCTGTCTATTCATGGTCACGTTCATCTGTCCCACATAATTTCCATGTATGGAAGCAGTTCAAATGTGGCTGTGTCAGTTTATTTTACTAAATTTTTCTCCTTTTTTAAAAGAGTCACAAAAGTAGGACACAACACATAGAGCTTCAAGTACAAGTAACATTTAGCTGCAATGTGTCACTTTTTCTGTGCTCAGAGGAGAATATCATGTGAAGAAGCACCTTGTGTGGCTCGGGGAGTGTCAAGTAGGAAAGGGTGATGGAGGGAGAATAAAATCTCCTTTGAAGCTTTATGTAAAACCTGCTGCCTTACAATTTTAAATGTTTGTAAAGGCTCCCTTTTTTTTTTTAAAGAAAACAATGGGGTTAGTGATGTTTTATTTGAAAGAAATCATGACAGTATATATCTGTGTTTGAGAGAAATTATGCAAAAAAAGAAAAAGACAGATTTTCATCAATCCTTAAGATCCATTAAAGTTTTTCTGACAAGGTTTGATGTAGAAGTTATCTGGACAGTGCATGTACTCTGCCTGCCTCCTTGTTGCTTGTAGACTTTCAGCTGGCTTGGTAGCCCGCAGCATGACATGTGGACATGATGGGTTGTGGGAAATACTGTTGGCACTGTAATTTTTTAAACCCAAGTAAGTGGATTGAAGATGTTACAATCTGAATGACTTTAAAAATAATTTGTTTTTGTTTTGTTTTGGTTTTGTTTTTTGTTTTTTAAATTAATCATGTAACAGATAAATCAACAAAATGTGCAATGTAAGAAACAAATGTTTGCTTGGGAGTGTGATTCTAAATGAGTGTTGACTGAATACACCTGATTAAAAAAAATCAGTTTAAAGAAGATGATGTATGATAAATCTGCTATGAATGTTCTGTGTGAGGGGAAATAAAGAGAACTATTTGTATCTTCTTGCTCTTTTTTTTTTTTTTTTTTTTTTTTTTTAAAGTATCATTTTTAGATAAACCCAGCTCTGGTAAAGTTTAGTCAAACCTCCTCTGTGGGACATTGTCAGAGCACTGAAATCACAGCAGCCAGCACTAGGTGTCAGTAGTGGACCATGAAAAGGTTTAAGTCCTTATGTCAAACACATTTCAGCCAAGTTCAAACCCTAACCCATTTTGTGGTAGTACTGAAGTGTAGCCAACTTTGTATTGTCTCTGATATAGTGTAGCTGTTGATAAGTGAGTGTGAATTAATTAATTTTTGCTGCTACAAATTGAGGATACGGGCCAGTCCCTCTTTCTTACCCACAAATCTCAGAAATGGAGAAAGTGATACCAGTCCTACTGACTGCAGCATATTCCCAATCAATGCAGGTTACTTCTGTTACTTCATTATCAGGTTGATTTGACACGGAACAGCAGTCAAAAACCCTGCAGTATAAGTTTTCTATCCATGCTCTCTGTGTTAAACATTAACTTGACCCCTAAAAACAAGGTTTATTTTTCTTAAGTTGCTTGGAGACAAAGGTAGTCTGGTATTAAAGATGTGGCTTTTCAAAATTTCAGGTGATAAATGTGCAGAAAAACAATGGATATTTTGTTTTTTGTTTTTTGTTTTTTGTTTTTTTTTTTGGGGGGGGGGGGGGGTTGTTGCATGGTAACAACAAGGTTTCTGATTAACCATCATAATGCAGCTTTCTTCATAGCATTAAAAAAAGAGTCAATGTTCAATAAATGTGGCTCATGTTTGGCGTACGTGCCACAGCTAACGACACATGGCTCAAGAGATGGGGAAACATTTTTCCTTATAAACCACAAAAGGAAAGGAATGTTAAAAATAATGTGGGCAACCACTTCCTTCTTCAGCTTTAACAATGCTGACAACTGTCTACAGGACAGATGCAGTTTGGTGTATCCTAGTAATCTATGAACTTTGTCTCTGTGTTTTAAAATATGGTATTAATTTTATTATGCAGTATGTATATATTATATTTTTGATTTTAATTTAATTTAGCCTTTGTTGCAACATCAATGGAAGAAAACAGACAATGACACACTTTCAGGGTTGCATATACTATGAATCCACAAAAGATTATCACAGAAATTATTTAACAGACATAATATGGGAAGAATGAAATCATGAAAAAAGTACAGCAAAACAAAAACCAAAACTTCTACAAAAAACAAACAAACAAAAAAACCACTATGAAGCACATTCAATAAAGTTGAAAACGTTTGGTTGTTGACATCTGCAACCAGCCCTTTCACTGTGAAACTGTCATCATCATGAACTCATCATCAAGTGCTGTGATTCCATATATCTCCAAACTTGCATTTAACAAGAGGCAGTTATAGATCTCTCTCTCTCTCTCTCTCTCTCTCTCTCTCCTCTCTCTCTCTCTCTCTCTCTCTGTGTGTGTGTGTGTGTGTCTGGTGAAACTAACCACATTGTTGGATTGGTTGCTTTGCTCTTTCTGTGGCTGGTGAGGATGACAGGTTGAGTGCAGCTCAGTAGATATGAAGATCAACCTCATTAGGAATACCTGCAATTCTCTATTTATATTTTATACTTTGTTCAGTTTCAGGTCCTGTCAACCAAAACACTTATTCAACTGTCCTCATCCATCTGTGTGATGTAACACAAAAAAATCTACTTCCAAGAGCACCTGTGGGTGTTATGGACACTGTCATCATTCTTTTTCTTCACAGAATATTTATTCTTTTGTCATTTACTGCTTTGTTTGTTGCCTATTTGATTCTGCTCTTCTTTATTTTATACCATCTTATGGTCCATTATATATTTTTTTCTCTTTCTTTCTTTCTTCTTCTTCTTTTTTTTTTTTTTTTTTTTTTGTTATTTTTATTTTTTAGGTGGAGTATCCTCTCACAGTGATACAAAATTAACAAGTATTCAAACCAAGCACCAAACACCAGTTCTTTCTAGATGAAGAGAGATGGGTGAGAAATATTTTCTACACAGACAGAAGCACCAGTTAAGTAAACACTAAATCTAAGAACTGCCATTTTCTGATGTGATGGGCCTGAGTAAAATGAAAGGATGGGAGCTAGAAAAAAAAAGAATAAATTAATCTCTGTGGTGCTTTAAGGTGATTTAACTGGACAAATTATGAGATCAGCATGCTGACAAATTGTGGAGGAAACCGTCCCGCTCTAAATACACCTGCTCCATCCTCCAGCTGCCTCACGTAGCAGGATTTAGAATAAAGACCTGTCTGTGTCAGAGGCCCCAGAAATACAACGTCTTTTGCCAAAAAGTATAAATATCGCGGTTTTGGAGCAACGCTGGAGTTTCCTTCAAGTGACGACGAGATTTTTCCACCTCCACCATTCCGTGACTCACAGAGCCACACCTGCGCAGGTGGAGGAGGAGGAGGAGGAGGAGGAGATATAAATGCACCTGCAGAGCATCTCTGCCTCAGACTCAAACCAGGGCGAGGCTGAGAGGCTCGTGCAGCACCTCACAACTGGACTAACTCAGCAGCAAACTTTGTCCCGACTCTGTCGTTGGAACATGGAGGCCCAGCGGTACCCGATCAGTGTCCGTTTAATCGGAGTCATGCAAAAAGAGAAGAGCAAAGTAAGCGCAGATGTGGTTATCTCTCATTTTGTGTCTCGATGCAGCAATTAGAGAAAACCTGTGCTTTTCTGCGGTGTGATCAGATCTGCATTTTTCTTTTCCAGATGTACATGACCTCCGTGCTTTGGTCGGATCAGAGTGACATTGTGGTTTACAGAGCTTTTCAGGATTTCAAGAAAATGCATGTGAGTACAAAACACCTGTTGAATTCATGACCTCACGCATGTGAATGTGGCTGTTGGTTTTTCTAAACAGGTCTGTTACCTTTGCTCACAGAAACAGATGAAGAAAGCATTCCCAGCGGCGAGTAAACTGAAGAAATCTGAAAGAACCATCCCCAAATTTCAATGTAAGCGTGCGTAATTCCCAGCTGCAGTTTGTGTAAATCATATGCAACAACGAAGCTGTTGCACATTTTTACTTTCTGTGTCTCTGTTTCCTTTATAGACTCGAAGGCGAAGCGGGGCAGCAGGAAGAAGGGCCCCGCAAAGTCACTTGCTGCGCCTCAAATTCTTGCAGAAATATTGCGACGATCTCCTGAGCTGCGACCCGCGGGTCCTTCATTCTTCAGACCTCATCCAGTTCTTCCACCCTAAAGACCAGGACATGCAGCCGGACATCGCCAAGAACAGGTAAGTTATACTTACAAATCTTTTTTTTTTTTTTTTTTTTTTTTGTATTCCAAATCACAACAGAGATTATCTTGTGGCAGTTTTCATACAAAGCAGGTCTAGACCCACTCGTTTTATTACAAAATTTATAAAGAGAGACGCAATAATTCCCACCACGAGCAAACATTAGGCGACAGTGGCAAGGAAACTCGACCGGTTGGGTTGAGAAAAAGGGGTGAGGGGAGAAGAGGAGAAGGAGAACATAGCATGATGCAGATTCCATATAGAGATCTATAGAGAGCAGGGACTTAAACAAAATTAATGTAAATTTTGTTTGTGCATTTTACATTAAAATCAAAGTAAACACAACTTTTTTGATATTTAGGTTGTTGCACATTCACATGTGCTACCTTAAACTGCAGTGGGCCTTGAAACGGGTTTATAACTTTCCAAAAATGTCCTTTTGAGAATATTAGACTCAAAGAAAAATAGAAAAATATGTTACATCTAACAAAAGTTATTTGCCATTCAAGATCAGTATTTCTCTCTCTACAAAAGAATGAGAGTAGTTTTTACCTCAGTAAAAATGTTATGATTGCTGTAGATTTTAGCAGAAGAATGTTCAAGAATTGAAAACAACAAACAATGAATACATAGAATTACATGTTCAGATCTGACTTTGTGGCAGAGCAGCAAGGCAGGGATGTGGACCTGGACCGCTGAACTAGTATCTGTATCAAGTTTTGACATGTATCGTGGTAGACCAGGAACTAGCCGAGACACCCTGACACCACTAAAAGTGCACCCTTGTATGTTTCTGGTGTGTATTTACCTCCACACTAACCTGCAGCTCTCACCTTTAGCATCGTGATCATGCCTTCAGACGACGAGATCAAGGGCGATGCAGGGCACGGTGGCGGCGGCAACGTGACCCATCCGTTTGTCACGGAGACGTACAGGTGCGTGGCCAAGTACGAGACCAAAGACACCAAGAACAAACCTTTCAAAGTGGCTGTGGACGAAAAAGTGGACGTACTCATCAAAGACAAAGCAGGTGAGCAAACAAACATCAGTCAGTGTGTCCTGCTTAATGGTGGTTAATGGGCCCAAATGCACTCTGGGATGGGTTTAATATGTGTCTTATGTTGGTTCAGGGTGGTGGCTTGTGGAGAATGAAGCCAAACAGATGGCCTGGTTCCCGGCCCCCTACTTGGAGAAGCTAGATGACGATGACGATGAGGATGAAGACGACATAGATGGGACTCCTGAGAGAGGTAAGTGCACAGATACAGTTCCTGCTGTACCCTCTCAACACCTAATTGCTCTGGTGGGTTGATATCTGTCAACACAACATTGTGTATTAAAGTAGCTTCTCTCATTCTTTAAGGAGCCCTGTACACTGCAGTGAAGAGCTACAAAGCCACCAAAGATGATGAGATAACTGTAAACATGGGCGCAGTGGTGGATGTCCTGCAGAAGTCCAACAATGGCTGGTGGCTCATCAGGTAAATAGGACAGGATGATGAAAAGAAAGATACTGACGGAAATGGTAGCATAATAGATGTCTCCCATAGGACTGTGTAATCAAGACGAACGATCTGTTGAATACCAGACAGTGTTTGTGCTCATAGTTCCTGAAGCACTGCTGCCAGTATCAAGATTTTCAACGCTGCATTCTTGTCTCTTTTTTTGTTTGTTTCCAACAGGTACAAAGGCAAAGCAGGTTACATCCCCACCATGTACCTGCAGCCCTACAACTTCCCTCGCATCCAGATGACAGGCCACCACAAAGATCGTCGCGCTTCCTCCTCCCTACTCCCGGACCCCTCCTCCTCCTCGATGCTGGAACAGTCCCACCAGCTCAGCCTATCTCAAGGAAACCTGCTGCAGCTTCCACCCGTCAGGTCTTCCTCGCCTCGCCTGCTTGAACCGGAAAACAAGCCTAGGTCCCGCTCCCTCAACGTCTTGTCTGATCAGCCGCCGGCTCTGCCCTTGCCCAGGGCCTTTTCGCCCTCTGCTGCTCCTGCCGCCTCCCCACCCGCCGCAAATCACGCCCCTCCACCCACCATCATGGTGGAGGTGGACGGAGAAGAGCAGGAGGGGTTGGAGCGTGGCAGGATGCTGAGAGAAGACAGTGAGGGGAGCAGCTTCATGAGCAGCAGCAGCGACGACTTCAGCTTCAGTGACGACCTCAGCTCCTCCTCGGCGAGCTCGTCCCTCAACCTGAGCCACAGCGTCAACGAGGAACAGCTGCGCCTCAGCCGCACGCCCCCGCCGAGCAACTGCCTCAGCCCCACGAGCGCCCAAGAGGGGAAGATACTCCCCAGCGTCTCTGACCCCAACCTCTACAAGGGGCCCACGATGCCTAAGGTGCCACCCAGGCCGCGGGCTCAGGAGATCCTCACCCGCTGCTCCACTGTCACCCGCAAGAACGCAGCCAGAGGCGGCCAGTCACCCACACAAACCGAGATACAGACCAGATGAGGTTTCTATTGACACCAAAGCTAGCTTTATTTTCTCATTATTAAAGAACCTCATCTAGTCTGGGGCCTGAGGATGCAGCTCTGCTAATTAGGCTACAACTGCTGGACTGATCTATTTAATGATTGAAGCTAAGACTAGAGAGGACTGCTGCAACATGTAATAGGAATTGTTGATTCTGAGTGGTGAAGTTTTGTTAATGTTGTCTACCATGTATAATGTGCATGTGTGCAAGTTTCACAAAATCTCCTAATTTAATCAGTTTATATGTATAAACAAGACGATTAATCAAGATTCACTAAACATTCATAGCTCACCTTTTTACTATCTGTTTTGAATGATGACTTATTTTCCATACTGGAAACCCTGTGTCGTGCCTTATATGCATTTTCACTGTGTCGAGTGCAGAAGAGCGTGATTGATTTATGCTTGTACCTGAAATAGAAAGTAAATGTTTTGTGAAATACCAGTCTGTGCAGGTTGTTCTGTTTCCTGCTAAAGCGTGTTTACAGCAAAAACTCCACTTGGAAGAATGTAATGTGGCTTTTTTTTCATATGTTACTGAGAAGCTTGGAACAAATAAAAAGCATGGATTGAAAAGATAAAGCTGCACATGCCCTGGTTGATTTTTACTAAAATATGCAGAAACCAGAAGGTCAAAACCTCCAGTATCCTCCACAGAGATTTTCACCATTTCCACTAAGTAACAAGTTTTTTTGTTTTTTTTAAGGCAGCTGCTCAGTATGTGAATGACTGATGGGTCAAATGTTAAAGGCAACTTAAAAAAAGTAATGTTGTAACACACTTGTGTCTCATTTTAAATCACAAGGAACACATTTTTTATTTTATAAACATCTGTGATCATGTCATAAAAAAATGCAGGGTAATATGTAACGAGCTGTTTGTCTTGTGGTCGAGCAGGTCAATCAGGATTATACAACACTGCAGAAGCCAGACAGTGGGTGCTGGTATGCATGAGAGGGAAGATAACCCATAGTTCAGCCCTCACTGTTTATGCAGCTCCTTTTACCTCCCTCATCTTTTCTTCCTGTCTGTCCATTCTGTCTGGGGAAGTCGGGATGGAGAGGCCTTTAATCTGTATTATTACCATCCCACACCTGTCTCTTCCAGCGCTGCCACACATTCAGTGTGTCGCCCCAGCTCCAGCTAATGGTCCCAGATAAGAGGACTTTGTGGGATTTTTTTTAATCTTCAGGAGTGAGTCGTCTGTGTTCAGCTTGGCGATCCCGGTCAGCTGGCGAGAGTCTGGCACTGAGGAGCTGAAGAAACTGGGAGACGTCTCATCGCCTTAGTTTGATCGTCTTCCTCCATGTCTTCTTCCTCTGAGCTCTCCTCATTTTCAGAGCGGCGGTTGCCGTTAGTTTTGGTGCTCTCTCCGTTTTCTAGCCTCGCGTTGGTTGTGGAGGCTTTCTTGGTGACGCTGACCTCATCGTCGTTGTCCTCCTCCTCCTCTTCAGCAGGGCACTTTGGATCTTCATCTTGTCCACTATCGCTGTCATTCCCGGTGTCTCGCTTCTCCTCGCCGCTGTCCTTTCCTTTCTCCTTGTCAATCATGAAGAACGGTTTGGCAAGAGGAGTGGTGTCCATTTCTTCATCTTGGCCCATACTAGGACAGATACAAGAACATGGATTAGATGTAACTGCAAATGAGCTCCCAAACACTATCATATAACTATGCAAAAACTTTAGGTTCCGGATGTGTGGATATGTAAATACTTCATGTCAAGATGTCAACCTTGTTTCCATGTATCATTTACAGTCAAATCTCTCAGTCACAACAATCAGAAAAAGAAAAAAATATGGCAGCATGCCTGCTTCGAAGGCTGAGAATGCTGCTCAGTAGCAAACACCAACACTACTTCCTCTTCCTGGATTCCCATCAGAGTTAAATACGACCACAGCAACACTGATCACATAATTTTATGGCATGTTTGATCCACAGAAAGACTTGAATCCTGAATCATCATGAAACAATATCTTGTTAATAATCAGAAGAGACAGGGCAGTGGACTAAGATGGTTCATGAGCTCCAGCCTGTGACCTGAGACTCAGCAGCTCTCTCACCTGGATGGTGCCCCGGCCACTCTCATCTTCTGCCACATGTAGTTCAGAAACATGGATGCCTGCAGCAAATTTCCAATCCTCTGCATGTGTCTCTCTGTGGGAGAGAGAAGAGGAATCAGTCATTTCAGCCAAAACTAGATTTAGGATTTGGGATCAGGATAATATATGTAGGCTAACAGGTAACCTAGGTTTATGTCTTTACAATCATGCAATGTTTCCATCCACTTTGCCTGTGTAATCTCCTTGCATATCATGTTTATATTAACACTGTCCCATCTTGAACCAGTATCTCCTCTTTCTAGAAACCAGACTTAAATGTCCCATGCCTCCAATTTACCACTTTATCGTAATATCTATCATGTCTTCTTTAGCATTGAACCCGTCTCAGCTGTCATCTTGTGGTACATGGTTATACATCAATGTTTCTTTGTATTACTGATCAGTGTACATAATCCATATCATGACACACACCCATCTCTAAAAGGAAGCTAAAAATATAGCTTTCTTTGTGGAAGAGTCCCTGCTCTAATTTCAGTAGCAGATGTGACAGATGTCTTCAACCTGTTTGTTTCTACCACACCACCTTCAGAGCAGCTTTTACTGGGTTATCTTACGCTGCTTCTTTGGCACGTGTCCAACTTCTGTCAGCTATGCTAACATTGTCGTCGTCGTTTTTATTAAGCCCTTTATCCAAGTGCTGAAGCCAATGCATTATTCTGTATATTTAAATGTATTTTATGTACGTTTCTGTTTTGCCATATTCAATCATTTAATGTCTAAAGTTTGGAGAGAGGTATTGTTGGATAATTTACGATAATTTGGGCGTATAAACTGGATTAAAGATACATAAAAACATTTCATTCTCTCATTTGGTCAACACTATTATATTCAGACACACACATGCCCTCTGCTGACCTGTATATGGGATGAGTCCCTCCAGGTGTGCTCGGGCGCCCTGGTACTGCAGCAGCTCCTCAGGCGGCAGGTGTGTCAGGAGCACCTGTAGGACTGCCTGGGCATCCTGACAGTTTCTGGCGTTGGTGTTCCACACCACACAGTAGCGTAGGAGTGACTCTGAGTGAGGACATTACAGGGTTGAGTGTGAGGCAGCAGTAGCCAGTTATGAGGGTGAAAAGGAAGTTAAAATAAAGAAACAGGCTTTATTACTTTCTCCACTGACAGACATTGTTTCTCCGGCTCATTGTGTCTGAGAGTCATATTCTCTTTAAAAAGACCAGCAGGCTTGTGAAATCCCAAGAATTTCTTTGTTTATCTTGCCAAAGTTGAAAAACCTCATACACTTTCACATTCAAACAAGTCAGAGCCTTTTTAAAGACATTTCTTGAATTCTTGGAAAATATATTGAGGTTAATAATCTGAATTTTAACCTTTATATGTTTATTCATTTAAACTTTGCAACTTTCAATGTGAATCAACCATTTGCAGTTGAATTAAGACAACCTTTTTGTTGTTGTTTCTGTGTGTCATCATTCAGAAGGTTAAAGACATTATTGACCTGTTACCTTTCTGATCCACACGAAGTTTCAGTAGCGTCTTCTCCAGCAGCTCGCGTCTGTCCTCCCCCTGACGGATCGCTGAGAGCAAGAGAGATCATGATGTCAGAGACGACAGACCGTCAGGGGCTGAGGTACATTTGTTCAGGTTAAGTTTGTAGTAGCAACTGAGCTAACTGTCCTTGCGTGCTCATTATCTTTTACCTAATTCACAGATTATATGTGATATGGTAAAACAGACATATACAGGTCTGCTTACGCTTTCACCTCATTTACAGATGGAACGATCAGAAAAGTCTCATCTGGTGCAACTGAGACGCCTTTCCTTTAATGGAAACACCTCTGAATATGTTAGCCTCTAACAGTGTATTATCACAATTACATCACTGCACTACTGCTGTATCACAGATGACAAAAAGTCAGTGGGGTAAAATAATTTGTCATACGTGGGAGCTTGTGTAACTTGCTTTTAATCAAACACCAAATACAGATAATATTATTATTGTGTCATACTAATAATAGCAAATGACTGGTGTGTGGAAACTGTAATATAAACAATGTTAGGATTACACAACTAGATAGTTTCCTTTGTGTACACCTGGGTTCGGCTACATTCATCTTCTTTCCAGTGTAAGCATGACTTGGTGTAATCAATACCTCTTTGTATTATACTGCAGAACTCTGAGTGCATCTGCCTTTTGTTTGACACACATGTACTGAAAGACAGGAATGATGTTATACACTTGTAACCTATGAGAGATCATTTCCATTGTTGAAAAAGATCTTGTCATGATATCTCTTTACTGCTGTGCATCTTTTTTTAAAAAGGTGCTATGTGTAAGTTTTTGCTATCGCTACAGAGGCAGCATTAGCACAAATAGCTTACTTCAGACATTGTTGTGTTTACAAGAGGTTAGAATATGCCCCCTACGCAGCACTACTTTTCACGTAGGACTGAGGGCAGATTTGCTGCTGCAGTGACTCACTTTGCAGTAGCAGAGCATCGGCTCTAATTTAAGTCCAAACAAGAAGTTCAGAGAGTTCATAACAGCACTAACATCATAAACAGTCTGTGATTTGCCCCAGAAACCCGCAATTGTTTTCTGTGAGGGATGTGACAGCTATTCAAGCTTGAGATTATTATTTGTTTTGAAATATGGCATGTTGTTTCCTCCATGTCACAGGGAAGGACAAAAGGGAGTGACAAGCTTTTGAGTTTTTGAGTCTATAGAGTATGACAGTGTGGAATCACAGGATAATCCGCTAACAGAGCGCTGTGCTGTGTGAGTATCAGTGCTGGGACGACTCAACTCTTCAAGTGAGTGGTGAGAGATGACAGACAGGCAGGACAACAAATTACCAAAATAACCACAGGTGAAAAGATGAAGGACAGAGATGGATTGGATAGAGACAATGGGATAGACTCGTAGGATAAAATACCTTTGATCACAGTGAGCACAGTGTGAGGCTGGTCCAGCAAGATGGCGAGACCTAGGGCCTTAAGATACTTCTTCTCATGGAGCAGGTTGGACAACTCCTGCTGCCTTCAGACACATATAATAAACACATGTTCAAACACAGGGAGATACATGCATCTGAAGGCATTTTTGAGAATTTATATAATGAACATCAATGTTTAACAAGGTCAATTGTGGTTCCACAAATCCATTGTCTCTCACATCAGCCCCAGTGCACACAGAATTAGTCTTTCCTGTGTGTGGTGCTACCTGATAACAATCCATTTGTTACCTTGGCTGGCGTCAAAATCAACGCAAATGGCTGTGCACACATATTAATATATAAAATAATCAATTGTCTGAGACCTGAAAGTGCTTCATGCTTATCAGAATACCAGAGCGCACACGTACAAGCCCTGACCTTTGCCAGGCCTGACCTGTGACCCAGTGAGGTCCACCTTAGCCTAACACAGCCCCTGTTTATTCATGAGGCGGACAGGACAGACAGGCAGGCAGACAGGAGGAGGGGAAAGTAGACCCAGGTTTGGTCTGGGACTGACTGACTCCTCCGAGACTTCTCAGTTTGAGAGAACAGGTTGAGGGGGTGGAGGTGGTGGGGGACTGATTTTCCATATCTAAAAGATAATTTGTATGTAACTTACTTGAGTATCTGATCCTCCTGTTTGGCCTGCTCCTCTGCCAGCTCCACCTCAGTCACATCCTAAGGGTGGACAGAGGACAACATTTTTTATGATAATTTGTTGATCCCTGCAGGGGAAATCCCCCCCCCCAATGATAAGAGAGAGAGGTCAGTCCAAGTGAATGGTCAGCTAAAAGTAAACAGCTAGAAGAGTGGTCCTTAAACTGAAAACACAAGCCCTGTGTGCTGTTAAATTACTATTGAACACTGCTATTGAAATATGCTGATATCTGAGCCATTACATTACAAATCTTACATATCATGCTGTATCATTCTCATTCTTTCCTCGAACCTGCTTATGTCACTACTTTTATTTTGTGATTTACAGGTTGTAACTACAGTTGTGCTCTTGTTGCAGCCTTCTCTTGTTGCAGAAAAAAGCAACACTAATGCCAAGATAGCTAAAAAGAGATAACTCTTTTGCTTTTCTCTTTAGAGGTTTTATTGATAATCCTCTCCATGTCCTCTGTTAAACAGGCGTCAATCAGTCAAACCCCACTTACCACCCACACTGTGATGTTAGAGTCCGCCGACCCAGTCGCCATCTTGTCATCTTTACGGCTGGCGTGGAGACCCCATACCTTGTCCTGGTGCGCGTCCAGCGTCTTCACGCACTCGTTGGTCTTGATGGTCCACAGCTTTACTAAACCGTCTGAGCCACTAAGGAGAGGAAGTGATAGGGAGCATCGTATTATATCTGTCTGTCACTATCACAAAGACAGGAGCAGGTACATCCACAGTGATGCAGATAAATTTGAAGCAGGTTTAGAGTGTCTGGTGTTACACATCTTTAATCAAACAAATATGGAAAATGTCCTCAGGTCCGTGCCTCTCAAATGTGAAGATTTGATATCTTGGGCCTTTCACCATTAGTTAGACCAAACAAGGCATTTGCAAATGTTATCTTGGGCTCAGAATTTGTGACAGGCATTTCTTATAGTTGACATTAGTTGACGTAGTATGACATTTAATAGAGCGTATAATTCATCAGCTTATCGAAAAATAATCGACATATTAATGGGTATCAAACACTCAGCACTAAGAATAAAAAACCCCTGATGTTTGAATGTGAGGATGTGGCTTAAACTATTAAATCCAGTTTCCAGTTTAAAATGCAGTTTGTAATGTATGTTTATCCTGCCTTTTGTTTCCGCTAGGTGCACCAAATACTCATATAATGTACTATATGTTTGACAAATTTACTGTAGGTAAAAGTGTGTTTGTATACATGTACGTTTTACAATGGTTGCTATTATGGAGAAAGGCTTTACATGAGATGGAGTTAGGGTTACCTGGTGAGCAGCTGAGTGCCTCGGCTCACAAAAATGACCTTCAACACTGATGCATCGTGTCCCTCAAAAGTCTAAAGACAAAAAACAAAATAAAATCACATTATTTCTACCTCACTATCAAAAAAATCTGTGATAAATAACACTTTGTGACATATTCACATTCAACCCTGTGGCCCACCTTGAGGCAGCTGAAGTCTTGCAGGCTCCAGAGCTTGGTGGTGCCATCTGCAGAGGACGTGGCCAGCACCTGGTCGACGGGAGAGAAGCAGACGGCCCAGACGCCACGACGGTGGCCCCGAAACACCCCCAGCAGGCCCACATTTCCCTCGCCCGCCAGCGACCACAGCTTGGCGGTCCGGTCCTGGGAGCCCGAGGCCAGCAGCTTGTCATTGGGTGACACCGCAACGCTGTTTACATCCTGGAGAAATGACAAGGCAGGGAGATGAGGAAATGAGGAATAACGTTTCACAAAGCCAATGAGATCGTAGTAAATCAATTGGACATTCAAAGGAGGAAATTCATTTGGAAAAAAGGAGAGAGGCTGCTGAGAAACTGAATGGAAAAAAGGGGTGGTAGGACAGAAAAAGGATGCAAGGATATAAATCACATTTTTTCCACATTCTCTAAATTCCTCTCATTACACTGTTTCCATTGTCACCTGTCAACTGTGTTTAGATCTGAAGAATGTTTAACATGAAAACAAAAGAAAAGTTAAGTAACCAGGCACTGCTGATGGACAGACACTCAATTGTTACATCTCACATCTTGAGTTGGGAACGTGCAAGCGAAGCAGGAAACTATGGTGCGCAAAAATCTTACTTCCCAGCATCCTGCTGATGTAATCAATCCCACTGAACTAATGAGCAAGTGATCAGTTTTCCTCCACTTCCTTATGAGAAGAGACCCCATTGATAAAACCTAACAATGAGATGGATGGAGACAGACTCACCTGTGTGAGTGTGTGTGTGTGTGTGTGTATGCCCTCACTAAATATATATATATATAGATAGATGGATAGATATATAGATAGCTAATTCATTCTTTTATGAATTGCCCGTCCCCCCACCCAACCCCCAACCTGTCTGTACCTCCATTACAATTCCAGTGACTGTGTGTATAAATGAGTAACTGTATTACCACTGGCTCTCTGCAGTAACCTGATTTATTGAATGTCACTGAAAAACAAAACCTGATTCAGTAATGGCGAGATGTAATTAATATAGTTATTTCACACAGTAGTATGGAAAATAGTTGAAATCCTTTAGTTGGAGTGCCAGCACCACACTGTAAAATACACAAGGAAAAGTAAAAGTAAAGTAAAAATATCGAAGTATAATCAGGAAAATGGTTTTAAGAGTAAAATAAATCAATGCAGAGAAAGGCCCCCTATCTAATGACATTTTACACTACTATACATTGTTATATAGTGAATCATTAGATGTTTAAGTAGAATTTTACACTTGTAGTTGGTTGAGGTTGAATTCACTTTTAACATTTTTCATAGGGCTGCAACAAATGATTTTATCATTATTATTATTTTATTATTAATCAGTCTGCTGCTTATTCTCTTGACCAATCCATTTATTATTTTGTTTGTAAAGAGTGAGAAAATAGTGAGAAAAGCTCACACACAGTCACACAGAGCTCAAGACGCCTTCAAGTGTCTTATTATATTTAACCAACAGTCTAAATTACTCAGGAAAAAGCTGAAAAAACTTTTAAGAAGTTGACACCATGAAATGTTGGAATTCTTTGAAAAACGACTAAAAAAAAAACCAAACAAAAACAAAACAAAACAGTGGCTAAATTCTGAATTGTTAATCAGATAACTAGTCAATCAACTAATTGTTTAAGCTAAAATTTTACATGTTGTCCGATACGTAAATCACATTCTAAAAAGCCTTCATGTGTTTTGTATTTACAAATTTCATTTGCACCGTAACTACAGCTCTCAGACAAAAACTAGTAAAAACCACAATGTCTTACTCTGAAAGGTAATGGACTACTTCAAAATTGTAATTAAGTATTTCATCAAAGTAAAGCACTTTATTAATATTTATTTGCAAGTCTGCAAATGTCAACACTGACCTTCCAGAGAAAAAGAAATGAACTGAGCTGCTATGTGATTTATTAGAGAGATGTCATGACAGCAGTGACACTTTTTCACTGGAGTGTAAGAGTGGAGAGACAACAGTGATGTAAAGTGTCAATAACCTTTGGCAGAAAAGCTTCCAAAGAGAAATGATAATACAGGAAACTGAAAAGTCAGAATTATATCAGAGCGATTAAATGTCTTGTACTTCCAGATAATAATAAAAAAAACAACCTGTGCATTAGGAGTATTATTTGATAAGAAGTGGAGCGAATTTAAACAAAACACTATTGTCACAGACCTGCCAGCTCTGAATTTCTATAATTACTTGTCTGTAGTTTAGCACAGAGAAACACAGTGATACATGCTATAAACAGTGATTTGACTACACGACACTAATGGTAACCTAAGCTAATTATATTATCTCGGCAGCTGCATAAAGACTCATTCAAGACTATATTTTAAAATCATGTAGTGTTTAACAACATGAAGAAACAGCATCAAAACCCCCTGTAATGTGTAACCAGTGACATGGGTATGAAAAATGAAAACGACAAAAAAAACTGGAGGTGACCAAAAGTTCAATTAGGCCAAATACTTGCATTGAGAGTTAAAAGTTAACAGCGGTATGTCAATAACACTAACATGTAACACTTCCTTGTTGACCTTTGGTGAAGTAGAAAACCCGGTTCTCTGCCGACAGGCTTCAAAAGAGTTGGAATTTAACCATGGAGGATATTACAAACTATCAAGAAGCACTTTCAGAGATTTAACAAGAGCTAAGTAATGATTAGGTCTTCCATGTTTCAGTCTCTGTCCGTTAAATGAGAGCTTTCTGAATGTGCACACAAAAGCCTTTTGTGTATGAATTTGAGGAGGAAATGCCTCCTGAATAACAAGCAGCAAAAAAAAAAAAAAACATACACACCCTGAACTTGTGTCTGCACTTATTATTATCGACATCTCAGGAATCGGTCTTCCTTTCCTTTAAACCTAAGAGGAAACTCAACTGTTTCCCTAATAAGATCATGTCATGGAGGTTTCTGGGGAACATAACCTACAACCTCCATCTTCTGGGCCTAAATCTGGACAGACACCTTTGTCACATAATATCTAAAGTTAAATGCATTGGAAAAAATACTTTGCAAGGAATTAATGCACAACTGTGTTCTGTGTTTTATCTCCTGCACTGTATAAAGCTGGTGATCTCCAGCTAACAATGTGCCGCCAGCTACCAGTTTGCAGAATATTTCATTATGTACCTTATCGTGTGCCTTCTCTGTGGCGCGGGCGGTCAGCTGATGTATTTCTGCCCCAGCTGTAGACAAGTCTGCTGGTAGATCCCACACCTTCACGGTACAGTCCTGACTGCCTGAGACTATGAAAGATGCTTTCATCCTAGACACAAAGACAAAGATGGAGCATCGTTACTGTCATGCAGATACAGAAAGACTCAGTGGCCCTGTTTATACCTGGCATTAACATGCATCTCGGCTGATCTAATCACAGGTGGACAGCTCTTAAGCACATGTGTGAATGCACCGTGACGCATGGAGGACGCACTGAGAGCACATTCAGAGGTGGTCTGAGCCACATACGGCCACTGTCTTTTAGCAGTGTGTCCTGAGCCACACTGAAGGACCACCCACTCAACTGGCGTCCTCTGCGTAATTGGATTTATGTACTCATGATGTTGGTTGGTTCTCAAATCTCACAAGCTGGCTTTGTCCACAATGTCTGGAAAATTCAAAAAGCCCATAGAAACGTATGACAAGTGCAAAAAACATCTTGGGCAATTTAGTTATCCTGAAACATGCCAAGGAATAGACCAAGCCTGTGTTGTTTTGATTTCTTCTTTAAATTCCCGGCAGACTAGACACAGGAAGTGAATTGCTGCCTCCCACCAGTTAAAAACAACAGCAGATCTGGTCTTTTCAAACAGAAATGATGTCTGTGTTAATTTGCATACTGAACTGGGAAGTGAGATCCGATCACAAGTGGTCACTCAAGACGCATGCCACGTGTGACCTGACGTACTTCACGCAAGAGCCATGTTAATATTCAACAATTGACTTTTTAATCAATGTTCATAAATGTGACTGTGGGAATGTTACGTGTTACCTGGAGCAGGTGATGGAGCCCACAGCGTTAGCGTGGCTGCAGCCCTGGGCCACACATGACACCTGACCGCTGTTGCTGTCCATCTGCCACACACGCACGGACCTGTCCTGAAGACAAACACAAATACACACACACACACACCATAAATGAGCTTTAATGCGCCTCTATTTATGGAATAGCTTCTTCTAATCATGTGGATGTGTTGACATTTGTGGACTTGTCCTTGTTTGCGGTGTTGCTCGAAGGTGCAAAGATATGTGCTCACCTTAGCACAGCTTGCAAACAGAGAGCCTTTCTTGAACACATCCAGTGAGAGGACAGTATCTGGAAGATAAAGAGATAAAAGTAGAAGAATAGGTTAAGAATCCCATTAGATAAACATCCATCTGACCTGCTCAGCAAGTTACCTTTTAAACAACAGAAAGCTGAGATAACTTGACTGTCTCTGATTCTGGCTGCACTAATGACAGTTTTCATTTTCATTTATCCTCCCTTTATTTATGGAAACTGTCTTTAGACTTTACTTGGCAGCAGTGTCATTAAAGAAGACATTGTTTCCATTTTAATGTAAGTTTCCAGTTTCTTCATTCCCTTACATTTTTTCTCACATTTATTCTGTGTGAAGTGGATTCACTTTCATTATAATTCAGTTAACTAACCATAACAGCAAGCCAAGCCTTAATCAGTCATCCGTGATCATTACCAGTGTGGTAATATGTGTATTTGTAGAAGCACTTTAATTTCCAGTCAACCAGGTTTTTCATTGAAAAAACTACTGCAGTTTTCAGAAGTAAATTTACAGTAAAAATAGACTGAACATCTGTTTCACCTACATTAATATTTACTAAAAAACTGGAGTTGATATTCATATGATATAGATAAAGCAAAAAATTGAGAAAATATTGTGTCATTTATTTCTATGCACCTCTGTGGGTGAGTGGCAGCGCCAAAGAAACTTTCTGCCCTCCTGTGACTGAGTAAACGTACTGCGACGTGTTTCAAATGAAGAGCTACATGAACGGATGCTGCCCCCTGCTGGTGACCGACCTGTGTGACCGTAGAGGATCTGGCAGCTGTTGGTGAGCAGCTCGAACACCTTCAGCTGGCAGCTGTTGGTGGCCACCACGATGTGACTGTCACCTTTACCCAGGAACTTCACGTCCAGCACCTCATCACTGTAACCCACAAACTGAAGAGGAGCAACAGAGAGAGAGTGTCTATTAGTTCTGCATCAATGACAACGGAACTAGGCCTAGATGCCTGTTTTATAGAAGCTACCCATAATAATGTGCAAGGAATTTAATATCTCTATATATAACATCACAGGATGAGTGTTAGTTTAGTTTAGCCTACATGTTAATAGAGAGAGGTAAAACAAGACTTCTTTCCTCAGTTAACTTTATAAGAGACACTGAGCAAATGTCACCCCTCTTTGGTGTTCCATTTAAAGCTTCTCTCTAAGATCCGAGCTATCTCCTGATCAGTTAAATAACCTGCTAGTTGGCAATAAAGACAACAGTAAAGATACAGAAATTCCTGCCGTATTAAATGAAGGTATGTAATACCAATTGTTCTGCATCTAAATACTGCTCTTAAGTGTTTTCCATTACCCACCTGCTGCTGTGTGGTGAGGCCAGGCAGCTGGTAGAGCATTATGTTGTGTTCAGCAGTGACTGCAGCCAGTCTGGAGGAGGTGGGCAGGTGAAGCAGGTGAGTCAGACTGCGGGGGTCATCATCCCTCTCTTCCACCTCTTCACCAGAAACAGGGGTGAGGGTGGAGGCGAGGGTCTGGGTGTAGACGCAACGTGCCGTGCTGGCCTCCCACACTCTCAACACACCTACAGAGAGGGAGCAGTAGGCGAGGTGAGTTAAAGAAAGGCACAGGAACACGGTTTTTAGATTTTCAGAGCAGTCCAAAAAAACGAACCTTTGCTGCCAGCTGTGATGAAATGCAAGTCTTTGCTCTTCACTCCAATCTGAGAGAAATCTTGATTCTCAGGCAGCAGCACGACACCCTCCACAGCCTGGAGACCAAGACAACACACACAACACAAACACACAACAAGGAACAAATTGGAGTTCAAAGTCACAGCTGCAACATTAACTCCACATGAGGAATAAGCAAAGGTTTTGTGTGTTAGGAGTTATTCAAATACAAAATAACTCTTCAGGTTCATGGTCTTACTTCATAGACAGGTACAGTCCTCTTGGCTTTCTGAGTCTTGAGGTCCCACACTGTACAGATCTTATCTCTGCCAGAACTACAAATAAAGATCAGCACACAGTTACACACAATGAGCAAACAGCTTTAAAACACACTTAGGCCATCTTTAGGAGCTAAGTTAAAATTAAAATAACAGATGGGATATTTCATCCATTTTTTATGGGATAAGATACACAGCACAGTACCTGACCATGGTGCCACCATCAGGACTGAAGCAGAGGGAGGTGACGGTGCTGTAGTGACTCTGCAGCACACACACACACTGACTGGAGCGCAGGTCCCACAGCCGAATTCCACAGTCCAGAGAGGAGGAGAAGAGCTGCAGCCGGCTGATGTCCGGGTGGAACTGAACCAGGCTGAAAAGATGCACACAGATAGTTACAATAGTTAATCTTGTTACTAAATGTAGTGACAAGATGAGTAGCCTCCACTTAAACTGGAAATCTCTAACTTGTGAAATCTGCAACTTTCCAACTTGAATGTTTTCACATGTATCTTCCTGTGTTATGATATGTACTATTTATCTCCATATTGGTTCTAGTTCATAGATATTCAGACTTACTGCACAACACCGGATGACCCTTTCAGGTTATGAGTGCAGTACTGCTTCACCACATCCCAAATCTTTATGGTGCCATCACAGCCACCTGCAGGACGACAGGAGAAGAAACTCTGTAAGCTGTGAAATGTCTGTGTGGCAGGTGTAAGTGTAAGATGTGAGGTGTTAGCTGACCTGTCGCTAGGAGGGTAGAGGTGGAGTCGAAGGTCATGCTGGCTACAGGCACGGTGTGAATGGCCCTCCAGGAGCGAGTGCACTGAGCTTGCCTCCAGTCCCACTGTTTCAGCAGCAGAGCCCTGCTGGCTGTTACCAGCAGCTGTGGTGGGACACAGAGCAGAGCAGATCAAATACTGTATTACAGGCTGATATTAGAACATACAGCATATTCAGTAAGAAATGACAGGTGGTTGACATGTCTGCATCACCTCATCGTCACAGCTGAGTGCAAAAGATGTGATGTCCTCTTGGTCGTCCTGCAGTTATGTGGATGGAAAAGATGGAAAGGATCTCAGGATAATCAAAGGTACAAATTTATAAATGTTTCACATTATTAGAGGGGGGAGTTAATTAACAGGTAACAATAAAATGTCAAGGATGACAGAAGAAAAACCAGGATTTATAAAAATTTTAATCAAAACGCAAAAAACTTATTACATAAAGCATTTACAAGCTGTAAACAGAATAAGCTTACACTTTCAAATATCCCATAAGCCATAATTTGACATTCTTTAAGAAAACTTCTTGTGTACTTTTCTTTCTTTCTAAATTTAAATTGTGGCACTATATGTAAGGAATGAGTAATCATGTTGACAGGTAAAACTCAGCAATATTAGCTATATACTGTTGTGCATAAGCTATGAAACTACTTTTTAGATACTAAGGGCTGAGGTAACCACCCACTGTGGACTCACATGCTCAACACTGTGGACGATCTTCCCCGTGCTGATCTCCAAAACATTGACACGAGAGCCACAAGTGCAAAAGATGTGTTTCTCGTCTTTGCTGATCTGAAAAATCAAAAGCAGACAGGATGAGGTTAAAGGCATGGTCACACGATCTCACTGTCAAAGTCAGTTCAGTTATAAGACTTATGTAATTTCTAATGTCTGTTTTTGGAGCTTGTCTCATGTTAGGGACTGAAAGTCAGGATATTTTGGCCTCTGCTGCATCTGTTACCTGAACATGATACTGAATCACCTTTAAAGTTGTAGTTCTGTCTCGTCTACAAGATAACAAACAATTATTTTAGCAGCACAGACACTTTCCACACACAGCAGACCACTCACCTGCACTTTCCCTCCTTTGTAAAACGGCTCAATCTTGCTGGAAACAGCATAACTGTCAGGAAGCAACAGAAATATGACTGTGAGCAACTTCAAGTGACACTTTAGCTTAGCTTGTGTTAGCCAGCCTGCAATGTTTGTAGCATGTGTGTGTCATATGACAAAAATACGAACTTACTTTGTTTTGAAGTGAAGGCTGGTGTTCGCCATCTTGCTCACAGAAAAATGCCCCAGAAAACGAAATGTTTTGGCAGCTGCAGCGATGAAAAATTACTTATTTCTCACTTCACACGTTGGCTACAGTCAACACATCCATCCCGCATGTTGATAGCCGAAGTCGCACACATTGTACGTCATCTGAAAGCACGGAGCTGTGATTGGCCAGAAGGTTTCACTGCTAGTGACGCAGTCAAATCCCGCTTCTATTGTCAACATTTAAATAGATAGAAATGGACAAGATAAAACGTATAAACTTGTGATTTGTGGGGATTTAAAATTTCACTTGTAAACGGGGTGAATGTCATGTGTTCAGTAAAGTCTTGTAATTTATAAATATAATTTAAATCTCATAATTACTTTAAAATTCCGTCCCCAACCCTCAGAACAACAGACTCAGCTGGAGCCAATCATGTTTAAAAGTCCCTGGTTGACATGTGGAGGCTGAGCTCTGATGCTAGAACAGCAGGGAACTGTCTGCCCTCGTTTTTATAATTTACTGTTTTCATTTGTCCGCACACACAGAGAGAAACACACAGTCCCTCTTTCATGTTTTGTCAGGAATGTTCATGTGTGTGTTGCATTGATAACAAGGGTGTGTGTGCTCCGTGTGTGACATGTGAGAGGATAGATATGGAGTAAACTAGCGCCGGGAATGGAAACACGGTGAGCAAAGGAGATTATTATGGTGAGTAGCCAACAACTTCTCTCTAATATTTAATCTAATGTTTTATTTCCCCACGCTTTGCGATTATTTTTTGACAAAGTTAATCTTACCTCCTTAATACTGGAACAGCTACCTTTCTAGTATTTTTATATCTGAAATATGCTCGCCTTTTACATATTCTTGAATGAGTATCATATTTTTTAAAAATTAAATATATAAATTAAATAATAGCAAACATCATGTGTTTCTAACTATTAACTTTGTAACTTTCATACGTTTTATCTGTTTTGGCAGAGGGATTGCACCTGCTTTTTGTAATCATGTGATCGGTCATATGACTTTCCAGAACAATTCTGTTTTGTTGCCTCTTGCCTTTATGTTGAAAACACTGTGAGTGATGAGTTGTAGGCAGCTGCAGAGCCGTGTTTTACAGCTGTAGAAAGAAATGTTGATACATAATCGGTCACAGTCTGTCCATCTCCTCAGCTGTGACATGTAATATCCCCCGAAAAAAAATAAAAAAAAATAATATACAATGATATCCCAGAGTAAAGCAGTGTTTGTATTGGCCACATGCAGGCAGACCCAGAGGTGTCAACACAGAGCGGGGGCTACGATGTGGAGCTGTTTGTGGACACCCCAGACTACGATCTGATCTGCACCATATGCCAGGGGGTCCTCAGGTGTCCAGTAAGAGCCGCATGCCACCACATCTTCTGCAAGAAATGCATCCTGCAGTGGCTCAAGAGGTACTGAACACAACATGGATCAATACCACCGGACAAGAACACTTAAAATTTTGCTGTATTGGATTTATATTTAAGTTTGGTCCACACAGGGGAACAGGACTAACTGTTGTTTGTCCTCCATAGACAGGAGACCTGTCCCTGCTGCAGAAAACCTGTCAACCCGAGCTTGATCTTTGTCATGTTCAAACTGAGCAAATCTATCGGACGCATGAAGGTCAAGGTGGGAAACTGAAAATAGAAGATACCATCATGATGGCAACTTTCATTTCAATAATTGAGTGTGACAGGGTTGAGCCTGCATTTTGGAGAAAGGGGAGGATCAAACAAATATAATTGCACAACCTAAAAAGTGCCCCCACACTATCTAGTCTTGAAGCTCTGGGGAGGGGATCAGTATCAGGGTCGGCTGTGGATTTTCACCCTGGGTGTTTATCTGTTGCTGTGCTTGTTCATGTGGTATAGTCAGGATTCAGTGGTGGGTATAAATGGTGGTTTATAAAATAGTTTAACTCCATCTCTGGCATCTACTACAGTAAAATGCTACTAACACCATGTTTCAGTAATATTACCTAATAATATATTACAGTGTTACATTCATAAAGGCCATTTTCTACATTATACATACGTTATGAGTACTTTTGATACTTAAAGTACATTCAGCTAATAAAATGTGCACACTTTATTATTCTGTTATTTTCAGTGCAGGGTTTTTACATGCAGTGGAGGATCTGAGGATCTGAATACTCCCTCCACCACCTCTATGTGAATAATAGATTTAAGCAGTGCTTTTAGTTGTGAAGAGTTTTCTCTCCTGCAGGCATTTATGTGTCTTTTTTACAGTTATATATTACATTGTATTTCTCTGTTTGTGGCCTCTTACAGTGTAAGAATGAGATCC
This sequence comes from Lates calcarifer, assembly GCF_001640805.2. NCBI lineage: Eukaryota > Metazoa > Chordata > Actinopteri > Centropomidae > Lates > Lates calcarifer. The sequence continues at coordinate 11,636,988 of NC_066843.1, read as the reverse complement.
GTGGTTGTGCGGAGACCTTCCCCCTCTCGGAGCAGTACTGCCACAGTATGAGCTGCCTGTACGAGCTCATACCCTGCCCGTACCAGGGCTGCCGGGCGCAGCTCCTGCGCAGGGATCTGGACACCCACGCACGCCACTGCGAACACTGGCGTCAGCCCTGCCACATGGGCTGCGGGACGATACTGTCCCACCGCACCCAGGCTCAGCACAACTGCTACAAGCAGCTGAGGCAGGAGTACGAAGCCAGACAGAGGAACCACAGGGCCATCGCCACTGCCCTGCAGAGGAAGATGAGGAGGATGCTGAGCACCATGGCCCACATGAAAAGACAGATAGGGCTGATCTGTGAGAGCCTGGAGGTGATGGATGACCTGCACGAGGTAGAGGAGGAGGACTTCGGGGAGAGCAGCGGCAGCTCCAGTGGGACTCCAAGTAGCAACATAAGCAACTGCTGAGGGACGAGCCAGTTACTGCTGCTGGTTGGCCACTGCTGTGTATAATTTGTGCATGTGTTCATTTCTTTGAAGGTGTGTGTTTTTGAATATGAAAATAGGATTAAACTGAGTGGATATGTAACAATTTTATAATCCATGTGAAACAGGGGAGCACAGGTGTGATGGAAATGGTTATCAAGCATTCCATTGATTTATATCTAATTGTATTATAAAAACAGGAATTAAAAAAAACCCAAAACAAATTACAGATGAAGTATATAGCAGAGCTTTTTGTTGACATTAACAAACTCCCAGGGGATCAAAAAACTCAAGGATGATAGATTTATAGGTTTATATATTACCATGTTAATCAAGATATTAAATAAAATTGCCTCCAATCTCCTCTCTCAATCATTCTACAAGCACAAGTGATGTTTACGAAAGCTGCCAGTAGGGGGCAGTGATTAGTGAGGAAAGCCAGTTTTCTCTTGGAGGAAATATCGCGATAGCTCGTCTAAATAAAAGCCAGCGTAACCTCGGTCGGGCCTTCTTCCTGTTTTACTGATCACGTAAGTTAAATATGCCTGACTTCATACTGATCTAAATCTGTCCTTATCTGAGACATCGTTTAGCTAAACGCATTGGATTAGCCAATAAAATTATATCAAGACATGTTTTTATCATACACATAACGTATTTATTAGCATAGTAAAGCGAAAATCGAGATCCATACATTTGAAGGGATGTTCAGTTTCCAGTATGGCGACCATGCTCGTGTTCTGGGAGATATCTCAAATATTAACTATATGATGACACACAGTCAAAAAACGTAAGCGCTGGCAATGAAGTAATATAATTTTTACGCTCTGCAGCAAATGGCGGACGACGCCGGTGGTAGAGGAGGTTTTCGCGGAGGTTTTGGCGCTGGTGGCCGCGGCCGGGGCCGTGGACGCGGCAGAGGCCGTGGCAGGGGCCGCGGTGCCCGGGGAGGCAAGTCCGAGGACAAGGAAGTAAGTTTCTGACTCCAATAACCTTATTTATCCTTATTTCATGATACATATTGGCGCACGTTTGCAGTAGATGCTACGAGCAATGTGTAACGGAGATCGTGCTCTCCCCTCTCAGTGGGTGCCAGTCACCAAGCTGGGCCGCCTTGTTAAGGACATGAAGATCAAGACCCTGGAGGAGATTTACCTGTACTCTCTGCCCATCAAGGTAAGCAGCATGTGAGGGTGATCATAAGTCTGCTGATGCTGTAATTCTAACAAGGGGACAAAGGGAGGTCTGTCACAAGCAAAGAAGGGCATCTCCCCTAGGATGCTTAAGAGCAAAGCATCATTTTCTCTGACAGACTGATCCTGATGATGTTTCAAAACCCATGTCCTTTTACATTAGCATCTGTTTTGAATATTCAAACTGCAGCACAATGAAAGATTTCAAACCATTTCCCAAGTTGAAAGTTCTTCTACTTTATTCATTTGTAAGAGTAAAATATGAATGTGTTATATTATAAATTTGATTGATTTAATGTTGTTTTTTGCATTATGTAAACACATGAAAGGCACAGAGAGTAAATTCTAAACAACTGATAGTTTTGTCAAAAAGTAACATTAGTTACAGCCCTTGTATTCTGTATTAAAATGCTACATTTTGGGTTACAAGACTAAATATAACTTGGACTTGTTGGGAGAACTACACATTTGGTCTTGATCAAAAGTTAAGAGATTCACTGATACAAGTGCACGCATGCAAAGCTGTACAAGAGTAGATATTGTCAGTTTACAGTTGCTGTGGACCCCCATCTAATGCTCCTGTTTTTTTTTTTTTTCCCTGCAGGAGTCTGAGATCATCGACTTCTTCCTGGGATCTGGTCTGAAAGATGAGGTGCTGAAGATCATGCCTGTGCAGAAGCAGACCAGGGCTGGTCAGCGCACCAGGTTCAAGGTGAATTTAATAAGCTCTGTATGAGTCTCATTTGATTAGTGTTTTATAATGCTAATGTCCAAATCTTACTCTGTTGTTCTCTGATTTTGTTAACAGGCCTTTGTTGCCATTGGCGACTACAACGGCCACGTGGGCCTGGGAGTGAAGTGCTCCAAAGAGGTGGCCACAGCCATCCGTGGAGCCATCATCCTGGCCAAGCTGTCCATCGTCCCCGTCAGGAGAGGTTACTGGGGTAACAAGATCGGCAAGCCCCACACCGTGCCCTGCAAGGTGACTGGCCGTTGCGGCTCTGTCCTGGTGCGTCTCATCCCCGCCCCCCGTGGTACTGGCATCGTGTCTGCCCCTGTGCCCAAGAAGCTGCTCATGATGGCAGGTATCGATGACTGCTACACCTCCGCCAGGGGCTGCACCGCCACCCTCGGCAACTTCGGTAAGATTCTTTTAATCAGTCAAATGTCCTCATCTGCTGAGTGTTTCTGGTTTTTCTCCTAGCTCTGCTCAGCTTCACCTCTGCAGTGGTGTTGTTGTCGTTATCAGGAGACAAAGAAACGAGTATTGTAATGCACGGCAGAAAGACTCTCAAGTGGTCTCCTCTGTTCCCCTTTTCAGTGCTCAACATTTTTATCAAATCACATTGCAATGCTGTGATGTGTTTGAGCTCCATCTTATGCTTTTTGTTGTTCACTCCTCAGCCAAGGCCACCTTCGACGCCATCTCCAAGACTTACAGCTACCTGACCCCTGACCTCTGGAAGGAGACTGTCTTCACCAAGTCTCCTTACCAGGTACAGTACACAGCTTGGATTAATTTACCCTGATTTTAAGCATGTAACATGATGTACTAATAGGCTTTCTACTTTGTTCTTATTCTAGGAGTTCACTGACCATTTGGCCAAGACTCACACCAGGGTGTCTGTGCAGAGGGGACAGGCTGTCCAGGCAGCTACCTCCTAAACTTTTTGTACAGAGAATCGTTGAATAAACGTTCTGAAACAACATAATCTGCATTTTGTCATATTTGCTGAGGTCATGTAAAACAGGTGTGGATCAGAGATTAGAGGTAGAGGAAGCACCTAACACGGATTAGGTGGTATGGATATTGTCTGTGTAAGTCATATTAAGCATAATTCTGAATTAATCTAAGGCCTGAGGTTGAATAAACAAAAAAATCTCCTTTCCTAACCACTTTTCCTTGACCTCAATGGAAAACATCACGAGGTCAAGGAAGGACACGAAAGAGAATTGATAATGGTTAAAGTGAATCCTGGTATTCAGAGAATCTGACTGCATTTGGTGTTGATTGTAAAACTAACTTTAGTAACACATGGAAGATGTACAGTGACAAACATTAAACAGGAGCTCTGTTGTGTGTACACGAACGTGAATCTGCTGAGGTGAAACTACAACAGTGCGTCGCTTTAAAAGCTGCTGCAATTACTTATGGGACAGCATTCTCTCTTTTTGTAAAGGAAGGTCCAGTGTATCCTATGCTAAAGGAGATAAGGAAAGGAGCTTCAGTGCTTCCTAACACTTAGAGAATTAGACCAGCTCTTATCATGGCTGCCACTGAGATCCTTCCTTGTCATTTCACTCCATTTAGGAATCCTCCTAAGCAAAAAGGACTATTTGATTACAGCTTCAGTAACTTCTTGCTGATCTGTAGTGAGGTCTTTGATTGCTAAATACCTCCTGTAAAACTGAAGAGCTGCCACAAAGTGATTTCAGTGTCTGTCTAGTCCAAATTGAGTGAATATTAGTTACTGTCTTAAAAGGAAAACTGTCCATCTTCTGTGATGTCTGTTTGCGAGACTCGTCTAAAGGAAAAATCACTAAGTTACTAGTTGTATCTGACTTTCTGATAATATTTTCACCACTGACAACAAGACAGAGAGACAGATCATGATTTGTGACATAAAGTTTATTTTACAATTATTACACAAGACAGATAGAACTGAACTTAAGCTTTCTGACCCTGAGCTGCCATCATTCTCTCTTTTTGCTTCATCAGACATTTCCTCCCGCTGGCATACACTCCCAGGTCCCCATCTGAAAAGATACAGGTCACAGATTAAAAACAGTGGTAGCCACACAAAAATTAACTGACAATAAGACACTTCAATGTCCATATCAAAAATGTATGTTCATTATCATCAAATGTAAGAAAAATGCTTGTCATGATTTTTCAGAACCAGAACTATTGTCTTCACATTTAAAATTGCTGCTATAATAATATAATATAATAATAATAAATGCTGTTAATTGTTTACATGTGATACATGATATTTGCTGTATTCAGGCAACATAGTAACAGAACACGTGGGACTCCTGAGCTCCAAACAGCACAGTACTTACAGCAGGACTGGAAGTTCTTGGCCACCTGTTCGAACTGCTGCATTTCTTTGGCACAGTTCTGGTGATAGCTGGCTCCTTCTCTCTGCTGGCAGGCCCTCAGACGCTCCTGGACGATCTTCACGATCTGCTGATCCACTTTACTGTGGAGTGAAGGTGACAACAACAACAGTATTGTTTCTATTTTAGTCCGGGGGGGGGGGATCACTGAGGCTGCAAGAACATCATTATTGCTGGGGTCCATGAAACTTCACATACAGATGAATTAACACTTGTGCCCTTCAGATACAGAAGGGCATCAGTTCAAGATGGACAAGTTGAGATTTTTGATTTTAATGTTTCTATGTATTTTTAACTACATGGCCAAAAGGATGTGGAAACAAACATTACACCTATATGCTCCAAGGTCCTGGTCTAACAGCTTGTATTCTTCTGGAGAGCTTTGAACATGATTTGGACCTGGCTGCATTGATTTTCTCCCATTCAACCACAAGAGTATTAGTGATGTGGGGTGTTGGATGAGGTTTAAGTGATAGCTCTGTGCAGGCCAGTCAAGTTTTTCTTCTCACCAACTTGGTGAAAAGTCTTAACCTGCATGGAGTTTAGTTTCCTCACTAAAAGGCTTTCAGATGTGTTAAAAAGTCTTAATTTACAAGTCAGAGATATTTCCTCTCGACAGTCTAAAAGTGGTGCTTCAGGAGGCTGTTCAGCCTTATTTTGTGGAGATTCAATGAGCACCATCAGACCTGTAGTTAACACTGTCACAACTGCTGCTACAGTACCTTGGAAGCTCATCAGCTCAAGATGAACAGGTTGAGATTTTTTCCCAACTACGTGAATTTTATTTATTTATGTATTTGTGATGCTCAATCCATTTACCCATTTTCTGCAACTTATCTCAGTCAAGTTAATTCAATTATTGTCATATGCTGTCAGAAAAAAACTGAAGTTTCCTGTTAGTTTTCTCATTGTATTTGATCACCCAAACCATGAAACAAGTGGTAAATAGCATTCTATTTAGCATTTTTAAAACTTGGTGAGCCCTGCAGTGAGCCTGTCCAAGGTTTGATAAGTACAGAAATATTCTGCTTAGATTTTAACATAAGGCCTCAAGATCAGGTAATAGTGCAAGAGCTGCTTTTGGCCCCCATTATATCAGTTTATATTGTGTTGTAGTGGTGCATGTTACTCCTCTCCAAAACTGGAATAATCAAATTACAATTAACAGTCATTGAGTGCAGCTGGAGATTTTGAGAGCCCTGGGGATCCTGAGCCAAACGCATTTGCAACTTCGTACATTTGATCATATGTCCTTTGTGTGTGCTTTATGTTTGTATGTTGTGTTGTGCAGTATATATATTGTGTATATTCATTATACTAATCATCGCCTTCTGAGCCTCTTGGGTATAAAAATATCCACCGGTATGTCTAAATCTTTGTGTGTATGACTCGTTACATACTAGTCTCTCCTCCACTGCATCTCTGCCTCGTAGTAGCAGACGTAATTTCCCTCCTCGCAGGCAGTCAGGTCAGGAACACGGCGGAACTTCTGGTGGTAGTATACGGTCTTGTTTTTAACCCGAATGCTGTCCACAAAATCTGGATTAGGGAAGAACAGTGCGGAGCAGTTAAAACCTGGCTCTATGTAGCATGAATATCTAGCACTACACCTCACTTAAAGTGCATGCGTAGCTGAGGTTAACTATGTTGACAATGTTACTTCCACAAAACAGAGGTTTGTAGCTGATTTGCTGTAATATTTTGCAAAGCACTTGCTGTGATATCATGGTTAAATATCTGAATACAGCCACGTATTCATAAAGCACTGTCGGGTCCTGATAGCTGTGTTGTTGTTCTGTTAGCACAGTTAGCTCCGTTAGCTTCAGTTACCTCTAAATGTGGTGACAGGCAGGTCCACGGAGTAATAGAAGAGTTTAGACAGAATCAGGGCCGGGTTTGGCAGGGCTGTCTGTTTGTCCACAGCCGGAGTCTGCCGAGGAGGCTCCGGGTATGCTCCTTTATCATAGTCTGCAGGCATTTTGCCTTATTTTAGCCAAGACCGAGGAAATCCTACAATTCGACCTCGACAGAGCTTTCGACGTGGCGCATGCGCAGAAAGCACAACACAAATGGCGAAATAGAGGTCAGCAAATGTAAAACTCTACTTGTATCTAGTTATTATTCATTTCATGGTTTTTAATCATTTGTTTATGGAGTACATTTATTATGTTCAAGGAGTAACTTAGCACAAGCCCAGTAACAGAATTTTTAAAATCTGAAGGTTAAAGGATAAAGGTCACAGGTAGAGTTGTTGTGCCGTTTAAATTCAGCAGGTGGCGGTGCAGAGTTGACAAACTTCAATCCAAAGACTAGTAGTTTTCACACTTTTTGTGCCCAAGGCACATTAAAGGGCAAAATTGCCTTTATAACATGTCATCACTCTTATCACACTGTACGCACTTGTGTTTAAATTAACACAACATTTGACAAATAACTACATTACTCATTAAGTTGTGCTGCGTTGTGTTGGGGGAAAACCCAAACACAACTATTTAGTCTAAATCGGTAACGAATAAGAGAGAAGAAAAAGTGAGCATTTGATTGGAGGAGTCCTAATTAAAGTCATAATCATCAATGTCAACCACGTGTGGAAAACTGGTTTAGCGGGCGCTTCCCTGCTCTTATGTGTAACGTCACGTTTTTGAATTCCTTTAAGCGCACATGATGTCACATCCAAAAGTGTAGGGATAAATGGATATAGCACACACTCATTCACATAGTCTTCCTTACACTGCCACAACAGTTGGTGAAAACTCAGCCAAGTTCAAAGGGTCTAAGATCGCTGATTGGAACACAAGACCAAACACCAGGAGTGGAATAGAATATCTACATGATGATTCAGAACTAGCAATCATGAGCAGCAGTTCACAGACAGAGGAGATACCAGAGATGAGCATGGACTCTCTACTATCCGTTGTTGAGTCCTTCTTTAGAGGGATCACATTGGAGCAATTTGAAAATCTCAAATTAGGGAAACCTGATGATGCCACAAAGATCACGTTGGCACAGATTCTTTTGGACCTCGTACTGTTAATGACAAAATCCATCCCAGCAGTATGTCCTCACAGCAACACCTTTGTGAGTTTACTCTGTCTACATGGGGTTCAGTGGGTTTTACTCCGGGTTCTCCGGTTTTCCCCACGTTCTTTAAAAACCATGCAATTGAAACTGAACTCTTTTCTGTTGCACTAGCATTTAAGTTATAGCATGGCAAAAAATAGCCAAGGCCTAAGGTTAGGTGTGTTAAGTTATTTTTGCATTACTCAGTTGTATTCACTTCATTTTTACATTACTAATTAGGCTTTTAAAGAACCCTTCCTCCAGTATAATGGCTTTAATGTTAAAAAAGACACCAATAATAACATTTAAACAGAAATGATCCATTTTGAGAGTTTCATACACCAGTTTCAAAAACACTATTATATAGAGTGAGGACCTTTTACATGTAAGAACATTTTTCCATTGGGGTATTACATTTTAGTGAAGATTCTGAGCAATTACTCCACCACTGTAAAATAAAAGCTGTGACACACATTATTCTTCAACTATTATTCATTAATGTTTCAAGCAATAAACATCAACCAGATGCAGTAATGACTTGTTTTGAGAATGTTCTGTTGTAATAGACATCCCATATTCTGTGAACATGGCAACAAAATAATAATAAAATCTTAATGAGATGCTAGTTAATGTTGTACATCTGTTTAATGAGTTCAGATGAGCAATGTCTCTTCATCTCACTCAGTTTGTCTTAAGGACACAGGCTCTCTCGCACTGAATTTCAGTTGGTTTGCCTCAAAAAAAGAACTTCAACAGAGCGAACACCTCCTCTGTGAAAAAGCAAAAATACTATTTAATTCTGAGATTATTTTCATGAACACATATGTTCATACTGTACAGCAGGTAGACCAACTTATAGCACCAAAGTCAATCAGACAACTACAAAGTGACACAAAATGAGCACATAGAGGGGCTGAGCTTCATTAAGCATGCCACACACTCAGATCAGACATAGCCACATACGTTCTCACACAGCACAGAGTAAGGATTCAGCCGCACCATACGCCGGTTTCCAACCAGCACCTCTAGTATCATTGTTCTCTAAAGAAAGAGAGGAGAGTGCATAAAGCAGGCAAGATGGATGTTGGCTGCATTAAAATGAAAACTTTCCTGTTCCCCTCTATCTCCTTTCTTGGTGATATGGTTCCTGTCCACTGGGCCTCCCCACCACCTGAGACCTCAGACTTTACCCTCTTCCCCTCCTCCTCTCTTCTCTTGTCAGAACTTGGCAGAGTTTGCCTTGTTTGAAAACAAATACGGCTCCTCAACTGGGCCAAACACCAAATTAGAGCTCTTACGCTGTGTATCATCTTATGTATGACCCTTACATCAGCACTGGTTCCTCTCTCTTTTTATCCCTCGACTGGACAGTGCGCGGACATGGTCAGTACTCATTGTCTTTTTGGTTCTGTTCTACTGTAGAGGATGCATCATTGTGCAGTTTCATCAGTATTCTGTCTTTTACATGTGAGCATGTTTGTGTTATTTATGAGTTTGTTTGACCATCTGGGGTTATAAGGGTAGATGAAGACTTTGGAAACGTTATCTTGTAATGGCTGCCCTCGTGGAAACCACGTGGAAAACTGAAATGATGACGACTTTTTTATTCAACATCCAGTGCTCTGAGTTTTTTGAGCAGAGATGAAATAGAAATAAAGGCAGAAAGTACAAACAACGTGTCCCGGACAGGAAGGCAACAGATCTGAAGATTATGGGACCTAACTGCAAAATATCCTTTTGATGTCCTGTTTCGCTTTAGGATTACAACCTCTGGAGACCCCCTGAGGAATCTTAATATGTGAAATGGAAATTAGATCAAACACAGTTGTTCAAAAACATGCCTGATGACATTATATTATTGTAATGAACTTAATATGGGGAACAATTTATTTGTCTCTGCATGACTTTTATTCCACACTTACACTGTGTAAGAGACTGTGAAAGGATGCAGATCAAACACAGTATCCTCCAGTATTAGTGCTATTAAAGTGTGAACATCTGAACACCAGCAACCTGTTACCTATTCCTCCATCTGTTCATGCTGTTCACCTGCAGTGTGTGCATGACATACACGTGTGTTGCCCTGTGACAAATGCCTGAGAAATAATCAGGGGAAGTTTGTGTGACATTATTGGAAAAAACACTGTAATACGTATCAGGGTTGTCTGAGTTTCCTGCTGGTAAATTTGGACTCTGTTTGGCTTAATGTCCTTTGTAGTCTCATCGCAAATTCCACGCACCCCGCCACGGGCACATGGGGTTTCTGCCCCACAAACGTAGCAAGAAGCACAGGGGGAGGGTGCGTACATGGCCCAAAGACGACCCCAGCCAGCCTGTCCACCTTACCGCCTTCCTGGGATACAAGGCAGGCATGACCCACACCCTCAGGGAGGTGCACCGCACTGGCCTCAGTATGTATGGCTAGACTTTATACATCATGGATACATAGGAAGCTTAAGGATAAACATAAATCTTGAGTGATCCTTGCTGTTTGCTTGGTAGATGGTAGTTATTTCTGGGTAATGATTTTTTAAACACATACACATCTCCTATATAGGCATATATTCTGCCTGATTGAGTTTCACTGAATATCTCAGCAGATGGATATTTTCCATGTTCCTCCCACAGAGCAATCGAAGAGGGAGGAAGTGGAGGCGGTTACTATCATTGACACTCCTCCTGTCATTGTGGTGGGAGTTGTGGGATACATTAAGACTGTCCGTGGCTTACGTTCTCTCAAAACCATCTTTGCTGAGCATATCAGTGACGAGTGCAAGCGCAGATTCTACAAAAACTGGTGCGTGTAATTGCTGCACAAGTATGGATTTACTGACACACTGAAACTGAACTATCTGAACTTAAAATGAGTAATTAGTTCAGTGTCGTCTCATGAGGAGAAAAAAAGTAAAACCCACTGAGTTAACTGAATAAGGGAATAAGCTGAATCAACAGCTGTTCAGTAACAGTTAGAAATGTGTCAGTTCAGCTCATTTTGAAGAGTCAGTTCCTCCTTTGACAAGGTATGGTTGCTGCTGATTGTGTTTCTTCAGAAACTTAACATGACGAGCTAAGTGAACTAGAACATACTATTTAAATTACAAGTCAGGTTTATAAGTTGAAGTGATCTGAAAATAAAATAAAATGTAAGTTGAATTAACTTGAAGTTAATAAAAACATATATATTTATGCTAGGTTCATGGGATTAGTTGATTCTACAAAAGTACTGCATGGTGTTTTACAGTGCAAGTTGTGTTTTCAGTATCTAAATTTCAGTGTGTGTTTCAGGTACAAGAGCAAGAAGAAGGCCTTCACCAAGTACAGTAAGAAGTGGCAGGATGAGACAGGAAAGAAACAGCTGGACAAGGATTTTGCTGCGATGAAGAAATACTGCTCAGTTATCAGGGTTATTGTTCACTCCCAGGTAGGCTGGTGCTTCTCAACACTAGCGCAACATGCTGTTTGGATTAACCAACAGCATAAAATGATCACCTTAAACCTTCACAAAGCAGAATCCAGCTGTCTAATTGTGGTCTCTTATCATATTAGTTTCTACCTCTTCTTCCCTTGAAACCTTTCCTGCAAAAGGGCAGACGTGTCAGGCTTAGACCACATGCAACAGAAAGAAAAGCCTCTTGGCTGCCAACGTCCAAATAACTCTGACCAAGACGCTCTGTCCGTGGGGAGCGCTGGGGAGAGCCGTTTCAAATAGCAGTTTAAAAATAATTTTCAGGGCAGAACCTGGCTGCTCACCCAAAACCTTTATGTTGGCAGCGAACAAAACAAAGATCAGCCAAGAACTCAACAGTCTAACAGTGTTGCTAAGACCACTGTGCAGAGATTAGATCAAAATGTACTTTTAAATATCAGAGCTGTGGTAATTGTCTAATGTTATTACTCTGAATTCAAACATGATCTCATGCTAAGTAATAAATCTAATTATAAAGAGACAGGACAGAAAACCACAGCTTTCACAGGCTTCACAAGTATTTCTTCTCCATTTCCAGATGCGACTCCTGCCCATAAAGCAGAAAAAAGCCCACATCATGGAGGTGCAGCTAAATGGAGGCAGCATCTCGGACAAGGTGGACTGGGCAAAGGAGCGTCTGGAGCAGGCCGTGCCCGTATCTGCTGTCTTCTACCAGGACGAGATGATTGATGTCATTGGTGTCACCAAGGGTCATGGCTTCAAAGGTATGAAACATGCTGGTTCGCAGGTTGTTCTGATCCAAGGAGTTGAAAAACAAATATACTCAGATTGAATTGAATGGTCATATCAACCATTCAATTCAGGCCGTTTTGCTCTGTGGGTTGATAGGCGTGACAAGCCGCTGGCACACAAAGAAGCTCCCCAGGAAGACTCACAAGGGTCTGAGGAAGGTGGCCTGTATTGGAGCCTGGCATCCGGCCCGTGTGGGCTTCACTATCGCTCGTGCTGGTCAGAAGGGATATCACCACCGCACTGAGATCAACAAGAAGGTTAGCTGACAGTTTATAAGAGTCCAATGTGACCCACAAGACTCAGCTTCAACTGTTTTGGCAGAAATATGCTGTTAAGTATATGTAGGCAGGTTTACCATAATTTCATGTGTCCATGCTTGTGTCCTCAGATCTATCGTATTGGTAGGGGTATCCACATTCAGGATGGAAAGGTGATCCGCAACAATGCCTCCACTAACTACGACACCAGCCAGAAGACCATTACGCCATTGGTACTCCCATCTTTCTGTGACAAAATCATAATGAAACAAATGGATTATAAAATCGTCCAGCATGTGGAAATTCAAGTAACACTTTCTATGAAGCCCATATTGAAAATATCAAAAGACGCTTTAATGTTTGTATGCTAAGAGTTGTAGTAGTTGTAGTAGAAGTGATACATTTCTCTCTGAACACTCTTTATTTACCCTTCATTTTTTATCCTCCATTGTCTTTTTTCCTGGATATTGTCTCTGTAGGGAGGCTTCCCCCACTACGGTGAGGTGAATAATGACTTTGTCATGGTGAAAGGCTGCGTGGTCGGGGCTAAGAAGCGCATCCTCACCCTCAGAAAGGTACGGTGTGATTTTGCAAGTCTAATTTTAGATGTCTGTTGTTGTACTTCTGATTCTTCTATTGCACCTCTGATGAGTTGATTTACTCTCAAAATAAAAAGCGCAGCTCCTTGTACAGTGTTGCAGAACATGTACAGTACATGTACATTTTTTGTGTGTTCCTCCAACCCCAGTCTTTGCTCGTGCACACGTCACGCAAGTCCAAGGAGGCCATTGAGCTCAAGTTCATTGACACCACTTCCAAATTTGGTCACGGCCGCTTCCAGACTGCCCAGGAGAAGAGGGTATTTATGGTAAGTATGAGAGAAGTTTGCTGCACACAACAAATCTGAATAACAGGAAGTGAGGAGAAGAATGGTTTGTGCATTTGTGTGAGTAAAGCCAGTATTTGCACAATAGGGATATATTTCTTATTTTTCTCCAGCGTTGACATAGTTGCTCCTGAATCATTCTGCACTATTTTAACCCCAGACCTCTGGTTCACCTGCAGGGGCCATTGAAGAAAGATGCCCATAAGACACTGCCAGAGCCTCTGCCTGAGGATCCCTGAAAAACATGTATTATATTATCATACAATAATAAAACTGAATTTCAAGGACACTGTTGAGCTGTTCCATGCGAAATACTTAGTACAACAGCTGTGTGTTTGTTTGAACAGGTTTTTATTGTTCACTGATAAATCCATGAGCATATTCCAGCAACACTGTTCAGAAACAACATGTACCATGGAGGCTTAGTTGAACAGGACCAAGTACAAGAAATTTTTCAATTTCTGGTTTGTTTAATTTCACAACCCTTAGCAGGATCAGCGGATTAGAAAATAGATGGATGGATGGTTTGTTGTTAATTTTTTTTTTTAAACTGTAGCCATCGACAACACTTTGTTTTTGTGTAATCAAGACATCCAGTTTTTCAGTCTTCAGCATCAGCATTAAAAAGGTCTCATGTGCTCTCACTGGTGTTAGGTACTTTTCAATTATCTTCACAGTAGGGAACACTGTAGCACCATTGTCACAGTCTCGAGCTCAATACCACATTCAGTGTGCCCTCAGTAGGCTTCTATCCTGCACTAGTTACAACAAACTCATGCAGGATAAACATCAAGCCAGTACCCAGCTGCAGCAGCCTCAGGATCCATTAGAGATTTATGGCAATAGCTGCACAATGGTTATTTTGGACCAGGAATGTCCCATCTGTAGCCTCAAGGGTGCACTACTCTGACATGTACTCCTGGGACTCCATTGAGGACTGTTGGGATGTGGATTGGACTGAAGAGTGGTGGGATGCAGGTGGGTTCTCCAGGCCAGATGTCATCAGGGGCAGATATAGATCGTCCATATTGGGCATGACGAACACTTTCTGTTGAGCAGCAATAATTACAAATTACTGTAAACTGTCATCTGTATTTCACATACCTCTCTTACTCTGGTATGAACAGCAAACAGAATATTATCATAATTCTCGTGCTGCATGGACAAACAGATTCACGGACAGACTCACCTGGAAACTCGCACTGTAGTTTTTTCTCAATCCACTCGGTGACATGGGTGAAGGTGACTTCCCTCTCCCCGAGCATAGGACGCACGTGAAGGTCTAACCTAGGAGGCACCTGGAAACTGTACCTAAAAGGGAAAGACTCTCAGTGAAATAAATAACAACAGAAGTGCTGTTTGCATTGAATCTGTGAATGTAATGGCAGTACCATATCCTGTCAGTAGGAGGAGGAGGGATGTTGATGGCCAGGGTACCAGACAGCTCCAGGACCTCTACACTGAGCATCAGAGGCATGTTGGACACCTCAGCTATCTTCTTCCTGATGTACTCGTTCTCTGTGGCCTTCTGGAAGTATTTAGACTTTGCAATCTTGTCCACAAATCTCAGGATTTTCCTGCCTGTGCTGCCACCAGTGTGCCTGTGGTAAAATAAGGACAATAATACAAATGTATTATATGTATTTATGTACAGCAAATCCAAAAAGGGTTAGTTTGCCAGTGGTAAACTGGCAGTTGTGACACGATACGATACGATACATAAACAAACACGGATCACTGAGCTATTGCTATTGTCAACAACCCAATAGTGAAAGCACTTTTTTCTTTCTTTTCCATTGCTCCCCTCCATCCCACATGATGCAACTGTAAATGTGGCGTAAACACCTGCTGTTACATCAGAAATAGGTGCAACATAATGCCAGAAATTAAAGTGAGGTGCAGCTTTGTGACCTATGAACACAAACACTAATTTACCCATCAGCTGCTGCCACTGTGCTCTTATCCCCCACAGGTCCTTGGGGCTCAGATGGAGGGACTTCCTCTTCATCAGACGAGCCTGCACTGGATGACTCTTCATCGCTATCAGCCAGAATACACAGCCTGGGCTTAGAGCTGTAAAACACAACAGTGGCATCTTTTAATACAAAGCTTAGAAAGAACATCTCTTCTCAGCATGTTCAACTTTGCTTCCACATACTCTCTTTCATTGTGGGATGTGAAAATGAGACGGGCCTCACCCCATTTGTTGAGTCTCTGGAACACTGTGAGCCTCATCCTCTCCCTCTTTACCAAGCTTACACAGGTTCATCTTAGTCTCCAGGGTCATCTGAAGGCAGCCTGTGTACATCAACTCCATTTCCAGCCACAGGCCTTGGAGATGGAGGGAGGGAGTTAAGCAGAGTGAACAGGTAGCAGATAATGTTATGGATTGCTTAAGGAACTTTGGCGTAGACCCAGAGTTTGGTTTGGAGATTGATCTGATCTGGCACAGAGTTGTTGCTGAGGGAACATTAGACAGACAGAGGTTAGCTTGGGCATGTTATTGTTGGTTGAGCTTAGTCAAGGCTAAGAGGATTGCTAATCGCCTCAGCAGGAGACAATAGAAAGCTTTTAGGGCGAGCATGACAAACTCTGTAATGAAATAAATTAGATCATGGCCTGAGATGACTGCTGCAGGGATGTGACGGAGGGAGTGAGAGAGAGATCTGGGGTAGAGACCTGAGTGGGTGACTCCCACACATGTGTAGTGGCATAGAAAACAAATCAGCAAAGAACAAGGGCAAGTACAGGCATATGCACACAAAATAATAATACACATACTGTACCTCTGCGGTCCAGTGTAGGCTTGGAGGTGCTAAGGACTTGAGGTAGGCAGGTGCCCATGTCCAGATCAGCCAGAGTCAGCTCATTCATGAAGTATGGCAACTATAATGAGACAAACACTACTTAAATTAGGAAACATGCTGTGTTCATGTCAGGCATAAAAACTTTCAAATTAAATCTGTGTAACAGAAATAGAGAGACCTGCAGAGGTAGCTAATCACCTCAAACAAATGAGCGAGCAGTGGAAACATGCGGCAAGAATGTGTGTGTATGTGGGAGAGAGAAGCAAGAAAGAGAGGGAGTGGAGTAAAAAGGATGGTGTGTGTCAAAGAGGAGAGCGGGAGTAATGAGTAATGGGATGCTGTGGTGCCATCAGTGCTCCTCCACCTCCTGCCTGGAACCAGAGGGAGTGCATTATCAGCAGACTCTCAAACACACACACACACACACACACACACACACACACACACACACACACACACACACTCACATTCACACAGCTTTTGACCTTGTGCACAAACCAGTGCTGATGTTCAGCACTGGTATTGGTGACACAGTTTGTAGAGCTCTGACCTACAGTACACTCACTGTTGCCATGTCATTAGTCATTATGATGCTGTTGATGATGGTGAGAACATGAAGATGAATGTGCTTATGAAAAGCACAACGAAAAGTGTCAGTTAAACCAATCATTATGTCAACTGCGGACTTCAGTTGGTGACTAACCTTGAAAAAAATAAACCACCATCTACATCCACCCTCACCTTGATCTTGCTGAGTTTCTTCTGGATCTTGTGCGCCACCTGATCACTCCAGTACTTCTCCCGGAGAAAGTCCCAGAAGATCCTTCCCACGAGGGAGTTCACCCAGGTCGGCTGACCTTCTGCAGAGCATCCCCCTGCCCCTGGGCCTGCGTTAAACTCAGCTCCAGCTTGACCTCCAGAGCCACGCTCTTCATTGTGAATCTACAGGGAAGAAATATGACATTGGGAGGTATATACATATTTGAACAAGCATTTTTAGAGGTTATCTGACCTGACAGACCAAAGATGCAAGATACAAATCACTGACTCTCGTGCTGATTCTGCATCTACCTACTCTAAACGTCAAGACGTACTGTTTCTACGTGGGGTACCAATTCCAAAACACCCAAGCCAGGATTAGCAGCTCAGTCTAGTATGCTGCAGATGCACCATACTCAGTTCCTATTAATATCTCTCCAGCTAGGTGATACCTGATATTTCTGCACATTGACATCTGGTCTAGTCAGCAAGGATGTGTTTGGCTGAGCCAGCATCCTGGAAAAGGCTGATCTGAGCACAGAGCAGAGCAGTAGAGCAGCAGCTGGTATCGATCAGCTTTGATCAATGGGGGGTTATGTAGAGTATTAGCATGACATCCAGAGGGTAAGTAGAACAAAAGCATAGTTGTGATATCTGCTCATGATGTACAGGGCTTCTTTAAATAAAATCCAATAAACCAAGGAGGAAAGTTAAGAGTTGACATCACTTTACAACCTCTACTGCCTTGACACTTGATCTAAAAGCTAAATAAAAGTGCTGCTCATTGACCTTCTTGTGGGTTGTGGGGCTTCCCTTATCACTGTGGCAGGGGCTGGGGGTGGGATTCCAACTCTCTGAGCCAATCAGTTGAGTCATGTAGGTGCTGTAGTCCAGTAACGTTCTTGTTTTCATGGCTCCTGGCAAGTCGTGCAGCTCCTCCGTGCTTTCTTTAACTGCATCTCCGCTGGATTGTGTTTCTGAGCGACAAGTCAAAGACACATATGTAGTGAGTGAAGGAACTGAAGGAGCTGAAGGAGCTGAAGGAGCTAGTCTATGTAACAAATCACCATGAACCATGACATCGTCTTACCTGTGTTCTCCTCACTGCTCACGCTGGTCCTGGCTCCGGCCCTGGAGGCAGACAGGAAGTGCTGGAACCACTCCTCCTTCTCTCGTCCTGTGCGGCCAAACAGGTAGAGGGTGACGGGAAGCTGGTGGTCTGGTAGTATGGCGTGTTTCTCTGCCCGTTCTTCCTCCTCCTGCCCTTCAACCACACTCTCCTCCCCTACCTCCCCCTCAGCCAGAGTGATGCAGATGGGATACTTCTTGTTCCACACCCTCTTGCGAGCCAAACCAGGAGGCAACAAAGACACCTTGGATAAAAATTAGCAGAGAGGAACGATAAAGGAAAAGTGTTATTCTCTATTTATCTATACGTTCTTTCCAAAAGAAATACTGGCAGGCAGAAACAGTGACAGTTCACTACTGCCAAAGCACTCCCCTCATTGATTAGATTGTGTGTTAGCTTTATTCTATTACCCCAGTGGAAGCGACTGCAGCCTGCCTCAATATGTGACTGGCATAGTGGAGGGGTCAAGTTTATTCAGAGCATCATCACTTCAGTCGTAATCCTCCTGGTCTTTCACCTCCGTGTTAGATGACAAAGCAGGTGAGGAGAGATGAGAGTGAAGAGTTCAGGCAGGAGGTCACCTTGTCTCTCTCTCTCTTTTACTCCCCTCTGAGGGACGTGCCTGCTCTGCTGGGACCCAGAAATGAGAATTTTCTTTGCAAACACACTGACCTTACAGTTAGCCAGCTGATAAGCGCGCGAACGCAAAAACACGACCTCGCGGGGCGTCTCATCAAACGCCGCCCACCGGGGGATGTTGGCACGTGGGTGCGCCAGGTGCAGCCTGCTGCCCTCCAGTGTGACGTAGACAGAGTGGGTGAGGGAGGGGTGGAAAGTCTCAGGGTCATAGCTGTGCGTCTCATTCATCCAGCCCTGGAAGACAATTATGAGACACAGTCAGTCACAAACCACTTCACATTTTCCTTCTAGAAATGAAAAATCTTGTCAGCTGTGTTGTGGATATATTTACCAGCATTTAAATGACTATGTGTTAATATCAACCAGGAAATATGTCAGCTTAGCAAAGTCTCTACTCAGGCAAATGAAATTTATAGTGAGTGGTGCAAACTGTGACAATACAGCTCAGCAGGAGGGGAAACATGAGCCATGGCAGAATACATCTGTCTCATTTAACACTGTGGACGTGTCTCTGAAATAGCCCACAGCCTTGTGGTAGTAACTCCTCTGTCCTCATAAACTTAACCTTATTTGAACTTGCTAACTCTGCATTTTTGATTGAGGCAGACAGCACCACTCTGTCAGCAGAGCTGTCAAGAGGTGCTTTGTGAGGGCTTTTATCAAAATAACCCTCTCTTTAGATGCTGAACTTGCTGTGCCTCAGGGTAGTTTTTCTTACAGTAATTACCTCAAATCTAATCCATTAGGCGCTGATAGCACCAGTCTTTATCTTTAGTGCCATCCAGCGCCTCGCATTGCTGCTGTTGTTTGTTGTTTTGATCTCTCACCCTGCAGAACAAACACTAGAGCTTGAAGCTCATTTCCATGTAGCCAAATTAGTCACAGGAAAACAAAGTACTTACTGTAGGAGCAGCTGCAGATGTTTCTCTGCATATCTAAGAGTCTATACAACCATGCTAGCAGCTTTGTGAGGCTGTATCTAGGCACAGTGGTGCTTCGAACTAGAAGCTAATGTGCTGATTTTTAGCAGGTGCAGTGTTTGTCGTTATCACCATCTTACTTTGGTGTATTAGCATGCTGACATTTGCTAAATTTAGCACTAAAGTACAGCTAAGGTCAATGAAAAAGGCATTATTTAGCAGGTATTTGGTCATAAACCAAAGTAATGGACAAATTAAAACTTGGGCCTCATGATGGCGCTAGAGAAAAAGTCAGAGGACCATCAAAGTTCAAATTTACTGAGGGGGCATCAAATTTCATGGAAACCCACAATATAGTTGTTGAGATAATTTAGTTGGGACCAACCAAAATCACCATTTCTAGAAGCTACATTGCTAGCATTGCTTAAAACTGAGCTAAATGAGCTAACAAAGTAAGCTAACATGTTCACGAGTAGATATGTGCAGGTTCCTATATTTTGATTTGGGATTGCCATTACCATTACCATTAAATTATTGTTCCTTTAAACTAATGAACAACTTATAAGTCTGTCCCGACGAAGATGTTGTGTAACAAACATGGAGTTAATGCTCAGTTTTGGTGAATCTAGCATACTGCTGCAGGTAGCTCTGAGTTCACTGGACTGAAAGGCTGACAGAGAAATGTTTGATAGAGAGAACACAACAAATATTCATACGCACCAAAAGTCAGCCTGAAAAATCACCCCTACTGTTTTCGGTCCAGTGGTTTTTCCAAATCAGTGCCTGGCCTCTTGTGCTCTCTGCTACACTTACGTGAACACTACAATGCACAGAGGCAAGTTTGGCTAAAAGCAGAGATACACAGAGTTGCAATGTCAGCATGATTCTTTAATGTTATTGCTATGCTATATTTGACTAATTTATTACCTCTAATATCTCTGGATCTGTGATCTCTCCATCCAGCGGACTCAAGTTGGACTTGAACCTAGAGCCCCTTTTGCCTCTGGTATTCGAGCGTCGTGGGGCGAACATGAACACAACCACCAGGCCGAGCAAAAAGCCACAGGCGACCCCCACAGACAGGCCCGTCAGATAGGAGGGGAGGGGCAGCACAAAGAACCCGTAAGCTAGAAGACCCACGGGGAGGAGCCAGTAAATAGGCAGCGATGGGCCTGGGACTATGCCTCGAGACTGGGAGTAAGTTTTGTGATGTGTCCCTCTAGATTCATTCTGGAGCTCCACCACTTGAATCATATCTCCATAGGTGCGAATTTCGAAATGGCTGTCTCTGCTGAGGGAGTGGCGTTCTGGGGACACGGAGGATTTTATCAATGGACCCTTTTGGAGTCTCCTCAGAGGAGTGTCACACACACCTCTGTGCTCGCTGTCAGTCCTCCTCCGGCACTTAAAGTCTGAGTCTTCACTACTCCCCTCTCTTCCGCAGCTCCCTTGGGAGGCTGGTGAGTCTCCGGCACCAGAAGCCCTCCCCTGCTTTGGGCTGCCACAGCTTTCATCCCCCATGATCTTACTCAGCATGCTCAGAGGATCCTGCATGGCCACTGAGAACTTCCTCCGCGTGTCCTCCAGCTCGGCGATCAGTGAGTTGCCCCGGGGTTCGGTGGGAGACATGCTGCCTGCGGAGGGAGGAGAAGCCCAGTCAGTCGCTCTCATTCACCCCTCCTGCGTCAGGCCTTGTTTCAGCGATCTTTGGCTGAGTAAGCTGCTTCCAGGGATGCAGATGCAGCTTGGAGTCGGACTTGGAGAGGTTGACCTCCGGTTCGAACCCGACGGGAGATCTCCGTGCTCAGGGACTTGACCAGGCTGAGGAGAGGTTTGCCTCTCAGAGAGCTGCTCTCCCTTGGCTCCAAGTCCGTGGAGGAGGATTTGACCAAGTTGGTGGTGACGAGCAGGCCTGCTGACGATGCTGACAGATCAGCTAAAGAGCCTGGGGAGGAGGGGGAGTGAGCCAGGAAGGGGGGCTGGGAGCGGTGCCCCTGGCTCAGGTCCAAATCGATCCCCAGGCTGAGGTCGGTCCGGCTCTCTTTCGCCTGTGGCTTGTCTTTGGAGAAGGCCACGGTGGGACCCTCATCGTGGTGGTCCAGGCTGAAGATGAGCTTGCTTTCCTCCATGCTGGCTGTCAAACCATGAGCTAAGGTGAAGATGTGGTCAACCAGAAGGAGTAGGAGTAGCGGACTTCCAAAACACGCAGCATGGTGCTAACACTAGGAGTCTGCAACAGCATGTGGACTTGAGGGATCCTCCTTGGATGGTTTATCATGTTGGATGCTGAAAATGCTGCAACAAACAAGGAAAAGAAATTAAAACGTTCTTATCTAAACAGCTTCAACAAATCCTCGGCAACATTTCAAAGCATAACATTTAACATTAAATCTCTTTTCTTCCCCTGCTGCTCTGACCTCCTTCCTTGTTTCCCTCTGCTCCGTCACTTTTCTAATCTTCTCTCTCCTTTCACCTTTACACCTTTCTTCCCTAATCTCCTCTGCTCTCTCTCTCCTGTGTCCCCTTTTTACTATTCCTCCTCAGGCATTTCTGTGTTTCACTCTGTCTGTGCTGTCAACTCACATACAGTTTGAGGCAGGGTAAGGTGTGGAGGAGTGCTTTGTTTCTGAAATATTCTGGCGAGCCATTACCACAGAGAGTCACAGCTAATCCCAAATTAGGTTCAATGATCCAATCCATTAGCCACATTCCACTGGGCTGCTCACTTCACACAAACATTTGACACACTGGTCTTAATCTAAGGAAGATGCTCAGTAAAACAACAAGCCTTCTTTTCTAGTCATTTTTAATGTCCGTGCAGTTTTCTTGCCGGCGATGCAGACTGCTACTTGTTTACATCCCCTGCCAAAAGTTCTTCCAGATCGGTTCAGGGATTCAAAACAGCAACTCTTCAATCACAAGCTCACTTCTCTAAACTCATGGCTACCTGAAGTTTGACTGAAGTGAAAGACACAGGAGAGAAAAACTTCTGTTATAGCATCTGCTTGTGAGAGTGAACAGATGCTGCCGCTGTTCTTTGTGTCTAGAACGTCATAAACGAAGCAGTACAGATGAATATCCTGTATGTACACCCTCACTTCAGTTGTACATGGTAGAATCACTCCAGTTGTCTCCATTCAGATAACAGTCAGAGTAAGAGCTCAGTTACACTTAGTAAGGCTTAAGCTTCTCCATGTCATGAATGTAACTGAGAAAATACAGACCTTTTCTTTTTCAACCAGAGCCTAACCACTGTCCATTACGTCTTCGAAAGCATAACAATTAGACACTCCCTCAGGAAATCAGCGCTTTGAGAGCGTATGGATCCATAACACGCCCTTCACAGCTTGTTTACAAGTGACAGCCACTGATATGCATCAAGGCAGGCCTGCTGCAGCACAGCCTGATTTGCTGATACTCAACAGCTACGGGTACGATCTAGACTGAGAGTGGATTAGCTGTAATCCTCCATATTAAAAGAGGCTTTTACGATGGGAAATTAAGACACTTGGAACGTGAATCAAAATCTGATGAATGGGCAATCAGCATCTTTCAATTTCAGAAACATTTCCAGATTCACATGTGAGAGCTGTGGGCCACACACACACACACACACACACACACACACACACACGTAATGCAGTCACATGTAGTTACAAGTTGGCTTTATGAGCTATACAAAGTGTTTGTATCTATGGGGAAGTGCAACATAGTTAAACTGATCATCAGAAATTATCCACTAGCACATTAAGAATTCCTTTTTTGTTGAGTGCTAAACTGCACCTTAAGCTTGTGAAACCTTCGGAAAAAGACAGTGAGTGGACCTTGAATAAAGAGAAATTAAGAGACTTTTGTGTCCCTGTTTTACTAACGTTCATTTTCTTGTTCTCAGAGAAAATGCTGCAGTCAGATTCCTTGAACGGTAGAGCATTTAGCAGCTGCATTTTTACATAAACACAGAAACAGAAAGTGTAACAGTAGTAAGATGTTTGAGCAATGACTGGCTATTGTCCTGTATATTATAAATTCTAGCCCTGACCTTGATGAAACCAATTTTCAAGGCTACAAATAATCATCTGTTACCATGTTGCTGGCATAATTTAACTTCCCACTGCCGCTGGCTCCCTCTTTATCACTCCACTTCTCCGCACACTGTTCATAAGACGAGATATTAATTTTTAGCACCAGCCCGCAGGGCTGTTTGTCAAATCTAATTAACCAAAAGTGCGGCTCTGCCGTGTGCTTAGGCTGCTCCAGACAGGCCGTGCATTACCCTAATCAATTTCTACTTCGGAGTCAATTTGGATCAGTTCATGCTGACAGGAGAGAGGAAAACCTTTGCTGCTCAGTGGAATAGTCAGCAGGGATTTGGCAGCTCTCCAGTCAGGAGGACTGTGCATGAATTTCTGCAGAAGTAAGGAGGGAAAGTGTAACCACCAGAGGACTAACACAGGACTTAAGGGGGAAAAGTCTGGAAGCTTTTAGATCTTTGTGTTTGTCCCTGGAAGGTGGAAAGTGAAGCAGATATTGCTGTTATATATTAAGCGATGGAAGAATTCTTAAATACAGTCAAACATTTAGATCTTAGATGCTCCAAAACAAAATCTGGTCCAGTCCGGGTATACTTAATATTGACATTTTCAAAGACAGATTGTAACTTATTGAGGGCAAGTAAGGTCAAATTAGGACTGTAACTACAGAGTATTTTTGTTATTGATTAGTTTCTTTATTATTTTCTCCATTTATTATTGATTATTTGTCTAATATACTGAAAGAATGCCTACCACAATTTCTCTGAGGCCAAATATGAAGCCAAGAAAAGCAGCAAATTCTCACATTTGAAATGCAGATATCAGGCAATGTTTAGCATAACTGTTGCTTTAAAAATGACTAAAATGAGCAACAGCTTATCAAGAAAGTTGCAGGATAATTTTCTGTCTGTCAACTAATCAATTTTCAGCTACAGTGGTCCTCTCACGCAGAAGACTTTGACTGTTACATGATGAAGTATTGCACCTAGTGCGCATTGATACAATCATGACAAAGCCACTTAATGTATCAGTCCTTTCTTTTTAGGTGGTCATCAAAAAATGTTACACAGGTAATATCACACCCTGTGTGTTTGTCTATCAGTGCGTAGTAGATCACTTAAAATGGATTAAAATAGAGAGGGAGACATGATGTGACCAGCCAAAAAAATCCCATTTTTAATCCTGAGGTCAGTATGAGATTGAATCCTGCCCAAAAAAAAAATCATGTCTTCCCTCTCTGTCCTCCACTTGGCCTTTCTATCCTGGCTTAACAGGGACAATAGAGGGAAAAAGGGGGGGGGGTCTTTTTAAGATTTAAAACCCCAAGTGTGGTGCTGTATGAATTCATGTGAGGACTGTCCATGCCATGCCTTGGCATATCAGGATTTCTCTCTTCTTTTCATGACGTTCCTGTGCTTAATCCTGTCCTTAAACTCCCGTTTCACCCTCATGACTGACACACTTGGCACCGGGCTGTGTATTTGACTGCGTATCACATGGTCAGTGTGAGTGAAGCTGTACTTTATCTCATCAGGCAAATCATTAAGACAATATCTCCTGGGCTAAAAGAGGTTGACTGACTGTTCATGGACGACGGACATTCAACTTTTTCTCCCTATATTGTCATTTCTCTCCTCACCTGTAGACAATTTCGCAAGTCTCCTA
This sequence comes from Lates calcarifer, assembly GCF_001640805.2. Classification (NCBI taxonomy): domain Eukaryota; kingdom Metazoa; phylum Chordata; class Actinopteri; family Centropomidae; genus Lates; species Lates calcarifer. Next base: position 11,611,830 of record NC_066843.1, on the reverse strand, counting down.
TTCGAAAACGAGGGCAGCTGTTCCACTGCACGGATTCAGAGACTTGATGATGAAGTGTTTGCCGCAGTCACTCACATGAATCTGCCATGTTTGACCAGCTGCTCCTCGGAGATCACTGGCAGAGGTTGGGAGAGGTCCGTGGTGAATAAGACATCGGTTTGTGCAGAAACCTGCCTCAAGTGCAGGCTGCAGTGATCGGTCTGGATGCTGCAGAGTGCGGTGCGCGTGCTGCACGCAGAGATGCGCACCGTCCGCCTACAGCAGGCAACAAATATTCAGTCAACTTTGCTCAGATTGTAGCCAGGTCTTCGACGCAAAACGGCCACAACTCCTTAAAAGATACTCCTCGAAATAAACAGTTAATCTTTAGGGGTGTGTGTGAACGCGTCAGAGATGTTGGCGCCGTTTGACACAGCTCCTTCCTTCTTCCGCTTCTTCTTCTTCTTCAGGAGGCGTCAACCCAACACAGAATAATGTGATTATTGGAGTCCTGGTTGCAGACTGGACGAAAACTCTAATCCAGATTAGAGAGGCCAGTAGTTGACGGAGCGACGACTCCTCTCTGCTCTGAGGCTCAGCGTCAAAACACAGACTGAGCTCAACTCTCCCCCTCTGACACCGCAGTCCTGTACGCAGACTTATGTAATTGCACGACCTGGAAAAGTCAAGGCAGAGCTACTGCTCTAAACCCTCTTATTTAAAAGCCAGAATCCTCTTTATTATCTTTATTATGATTGGTCTTATAGGGACACGCTTGGCAAGAGTCTAAACAGATTAAATAATACTCAATTTTTACCTATCTATAACTGCTTAGACTTAATTTTCTCTAAATATGGGGCATCTCTGTGAGATTGATCATCAGGTTGGAATGAGGGAGTGAAAGGAATAGATGTAGAGTGAGAGGAGAGTAGTCAGTGTCAGGGAGCTATAACCTGACTCTCAGACATGGAGAGTTTTATGATCACTTTTATGCACTCTTATTCCCAGTAGCATAATAATGTTGCTGCAAAGATTGATGCTAAAAGGCAGAGACTGTTGTTGCACAGATGCTGATCTCTGCAGTGACTGTGCTTGACTTTTATTCTACTACATGATTTATTTTGGTACAGCCTGGTCTCATGTGAGGATTGAAGGCTGCTGCACTGAGATCAAAACTACAGTAAAGCCCCAAATGCTGTCTTAGGTTTGATGGTTTCTCACAGTCAGTATCTTAAAGAGACTGACACGATCATGTTCATCTCAGTATGAACTCGTGTGAGTTTCAAGTAGCTTTCAGTTCATCTCATAGAGAATAGCTTTGGTGTGTTTGCTGCCACCTGTTGGCCAAATTACAGAAGAAGAAATCAGTCTAGAAGAGCAGCTGGGAGACACCATCACTTGCCTGTCACCTGAAGGAGCTGGAGTTAATTCCTAACGTGGGTAAACATGCGCAGGAAAAAAATGCTTTTTACCACATTGGAGAATATGAAGCTTTCTATTGTCAAGTGCGACTGAACTTGGTTGGCTTTTCAGTCAGTCTGAAGTCCTGTGAGGCCTCCTTAAGAAGTCTTGCTACAAGAAGTTCAGTAAAAAGTTGCTGTTGTGAGACCATAAATCCAGCGTTAAAAGGGTTCTGTAACTATTTAGCTTTGCATCTCCATAAAGATTTAGATATTTAAAGAAGGAAAGGCCAAAATTGAACTGTCAGAGGCTGAGATATGCTGTCGTTTAGCTGCTAGTTAGGTCAAGCTTTAAAACAATAGATCTACAATTCCATAATGAACAAAGTTAACAACATGGTGATCGAAATGTAAAATGTAGTGCTGTTAAGTCATTTATTGACATTATTTTTTTTTTTAATTTTCACTGTTAAGCTGATGAATTATTCAACCTGTGAATGAAAACATTATGATCAGGAGATTCTCTTAACTGGTCTGTTAGTGGAAAATAGAACAATCAAATGCAAAGTATCAATGGTGCATTAAAGGTGTTTTACCTAAAAAAAAAAAAAGTCTTTTCCACATGGGTTTTCCATACATGTACAGTATAGGTTACTCCACACTCCCTGCTGCGTGTGCGTTCATATGTCGAATCATTCGTCCCCTTTGGCAAAACGTTTTACCACATATATCACAGGAGTAGGTTTTTTCCCCTGAAAACCGCTTCATGTGTTTTTTGAGTTGACCATGTGTGTAAAAGAGTTTCCCTGCACGATGCACACTCGTAGGGTCTCTCTCCTGTGTGTGTCCGTCTGTGGACTGTGACGTTCTGGCTCTGAGTGAATGCTTTCCCACAAATATCACAGTGATACGGTCTCTCCCCCGAATGCGTCCTCGTGTGCACAATCAGATGCTCTTTTCGGACAAACATTCTCCCACAGTCTTGACATTTAAAGTCTTTAACCCCCGTGTGTATTTTTGAATGTATGTGTAGACTGCCGGGGTTGGTGAACTTCTTGCCACAGACGCCACAAACGAGGCGTTTGCTGTGCGCGCTTTGCAGACGACACAGAAGCTCCTTTGTGGACTCACTCGTGCGATTATGTGTTTTTAGATGTTTCATGAAGGGACGGATGTACTGGAACCCCTTCCCACACACAGGACAAACACTGCGGCCCTTTTGACTTTTAGCAGAGGAATCTCCATCAGGCGAAACCACTTGACCTCTCTGCTTCAGGCTGCCATTCTGTCTTCGCAAAGCCTTTGCCGTTTTGCTGCACATCCACTCCTCATCACTGTCACTGTTCTCGCTCTGAGCTGCAGAGCAGAATGAAGAAACTGGCTGCAGTTCATCAATCACATGTGTCTCTGGCTGATCGTGTTCAGTTTTCACAGCTTCAGGAGGAAGAGAAACGACCTCCTGCGTTTGACTGTCATCCTCCTGCTCCTCTTTTATTTTGAAGTCTATCTGAACCAGGCAGTAGTTCCCATCCTTGTGTTCTGTTGCTGCACAGGTAAGAGAGGAGCCTGGGACCTCAGCTGCACTCCACTGAGACTCCTCTTGTATCACGGGCTGTGTTGAGGTCTCCTCATCCTCCTCCTCCTCCTGTCCAGTCACAGGACTGTTGGTAAGTGGAGATCCTGTAGCTACAAAGGAGATGGAAGCAAGTTACTCAATAAGCTACTCTGAGTCAGTTTAATCTGCAACACTTTATATTGTTGTTTAAGTCATATTTTTAAGCAATTCAGCAAATTCACAGTTTCAGCTTCTCAGTGTGATATATGCTTTTATTCATCTTCCATGGTGGTAAACAGAATATCTTTGGGTACTGGACTGCTGTTTGGACAAAACCAACAATTTGATAATGTCAAACTTTTAATCATGGGAAATATTTTAACGATGTGTGGATTATTTTTCTAATATAGGACAAGAGGGGGTTTAGTTTAGTTCCCACTTGTCACAGAGTCTCTTCGTGTTATTCTGTGATGATGGAATAAAAGTGTTAAAACATAAATAGTGTCAGGAATCCTGAGAATTTAAAAAAGCTTGTCTGTGCTGTTAAAATACAGCTACAACATTAAGTTCAGTAAATTCTCCAGCTTCATGGTACCAGAAAACCCGATTTAAGTCAGACGGAGAGCCCACTAATCTCACTTCGTGGTGGAGGCCCCAGGTTTCTGTGTCCCATGTAAACACCAGATATCGAATATGATGGAACCAGGATACGACTGTGGATGTTAACGCACTCAATGTCGACAAAACTGCGACAAACCTCAGTTAACTTAAAGCCGTAAGATTCAAAAACCTATCACATAAGAGTAAAGCTAGGAAGACCCAAACCTGATATGTGGTTGATAAAGTCCGTTTTTTTCTCCTCTCTCGCTCGGCGGACACCGGTGGCTTCGTGCAGCGCTAACCATACGGTTTTCTCCACCTCTCCCAGGATCTCCTCCGCCGCCGCGTACAGCCGCTGGTGAACAAACGACCTCAGCTGAAACATCTTTACCATCCTCAGTGGACAGAGGTGCAGAGAAACAAGGCTGTATGAAAGGTAATAAAATAACAACAACACCACCATGCAATGTGGCGGTTACCGTCACGTGACGACCGATATAAAGATCATATATTAAGAAGATGATTCACTCTGATTTAAAAAAAAAAGTTGTTTTTTAAAAAAACGTGTTTCTAGACTTTTTGTCAGTTTATTTAGCTAAAGGTGCTGTATGCTTATTGGTTAGTTATCAAAACGTGAACATATATATCTACCAACATATGTATAATAAAACAACTGTATGTCAATAACGACATATCCCACGAGTCTTGGCAAATAGAAGCAGTGTTCAGGCATCATGGGAAGTGTAGTTAGCGAATGGCAAGAAAAAAATCTATTAGGCGTTCAGAAAAACAAACAGGACAATATTTTGACTTGGTTGCCAATGCCAAGAAAAGAGAACAAGACTACTGTATTAATGTAATATCACAGGATATTAAACTTTATTGTCCCCCCATGTAGAAACTTGGTTTCACCATAAGAAGACATTACACAGAACAATATACAAAAATACATATATGAAATGTGACAAAGAACAGCTGCAGAGATGCTGCTCTGAACTCTGGTCATCCCAGTGAAATTGGTTTTACCTGTGGGGATCAGTAAACTGTTTTGATAAGTACCAACATATTTCAGCAGATTAAATCATATAGAACAGAAATATAAAGGGATTTATGAACATATTTAGACTGTTTTGATAACAGGCCCCAAAAAAACTCCATCACAACAGGACATTCACGTTGTCACAATGTGTTTGTGTGATAAAAGTGAGGAACAGAAAAGACTTCCTCAGCAGGCACAATGCATAGCCTGAATGAAATGACCTCAATATAACACCCACAGCTAAGGTTACACACAGGTACATTCTTTCCTAATTTGGTTTTGGATAAATGTACGTTAATGTCCGATGTAAAGATGACTAGGCTGATCATAATTATACACAGTAAACATGTCTATCTGCTTCTGTTGTTAAATGATCACTGCCACAAAGATTAAATAAATAATGAAGATGTATCTGTTAAGTTGGAAAACAGCACTTGCAATGTGTGCTGCTGCTAGATCCTAATTTATCACCCATTCACTTTAGGATTTGTAGGTGGTCAGGTCATTTGGCTTACCCTCTGCAACTGCAATATACACCCAATTGTGGAGCTGTATGATACCAAAAAAGATCATATTGCACATTTTCTCCTGTATGACGTGACTTGTGTTCAATGTACATTATTCTTGCTTCAGGGCTATATTTGCTAAAGAAATGAATTGACTGCAGCTCAGGTGACAGAGCAGAGGGATTGAAGACAGTGAACCCTAAATTGCTCCAGATATGTGTGTCAGTAAGAGATAAAGGAAAAAAAATTGAATGTATGTAAACAACTGTAAATAACTGTTAAGATAACACGTAGTGTTCTGTAAAAGCAAACAGAGAATTTTTCCATCACATTTTTTATAAAACTGGCACTGGAGAACCTCACAATTTCCCAAGTTCAATCAGATGAGATCAGATGACTTTTTAGATGACAACTTAAAGTGAATCATTCTTATTAGTACACAGGGACTGGTGACATTAATTCCTAAGCAGAGGTCTAATCAGCCACAGTGATGGAGAACACCTGTGTGGGTGTGGTCGGCCTTTGAGGTGGGACAAGTTAAACTTCATGATTGTATGTCAGCGTTTCACATCTTACGGTATGCTTTCGGAAACAACTGTTAGTAATGCAAGTGTGTGTGATTTGTAGATAGCCAACAGGTGAGTCATACAATACACATAACCCATTCTTCAACTGTCTTCACTCACCGGCTGCCTTTTCATGAGTTTGCAGGTGCACCTTAAGATTTGGCGCAAACCTGTACCTCATGCCACAAATGTGACAGGCATATGGCCTCTCTCCAGTGTGCGTGGTCCTGTGTCTTGTCATCTGTCCGCTCTGGCGAAAACGTTTACCGCAAATATCACACGGGTACGGTTTTTCCCCAGAGTGGTATCTCATGTGCGTTTTGAGGTGACTGCTAGTGTTAAAAAGTTTGCCACACAGGCCACAGTGATATGGTCTCTCTCCCGAATGACTTCTCTTATGAATTGTGAGGTTCTGGCTCTGGCTGAACGCTTTCCCGCAGATGTCACAGTGGTACGGTTTCTCCCCAGAATGGGTCCTCACGTGGACAATGAGATGCTCTCTGCGGTAAAACATCTTGCCACATTCTTGACACGCAAACTCTTTTATGCCCGTGTGAATTCTTTCGTGCAGCCGGAGACAACGGTTACTGGCAAAAGTCTTGCCGCAAACGTCGCAAAAATATGTTTTGTTGTGACAACCCTTCAAATGAGTCACCAAGTCTTTTGTAGACTGGTGCGTCATCCCACAAACAGTACAATCAGTTTTGCTCTCGTGTGTTTTTATGTGCTTCATCAAGGAGCCGATGTACTGAAATCCTTTGCCACATAAATGACAAAAACTGCGGTCCTTTTGACCCTTAGCAGAACGATTCTCATAAGGCAATACTGTTTGGTCCTTCTTATTATCATTGCCACTTCGTCTTTGCAGTATCTTTGCGTTCCTTTTCATTGGTTTGGTCTGTTCTTCCTTGCTGTTCACCAGCTCCTCATCACTATCACTGTTCTCACTCTGAGCTTCAGAGCAGACTGCAAGAAACTGGCTGCATTTCGTATGAAACTTGTGTCTCCGGCTTTTCTTTCTCACTTTTCACAATTTCAGTAGAGGGAAAAACAATCTCCTGCGCTTGACTCTCGTCCCCGAGTTCCTCCTGCTCCACTTTTATCTCAGGCATCTTGAAGTCTGCCTCAGCCAGGCAATAGGTCCAGTCATTACTGTCCAGGCCCGGGCTGGTTTGTGAGGGTCCTGGTAACTCGGCGCTCAGACTGAAGTTAGACTCCTCTGGTGTTGAGGGTCCTGGGTTTTCTCGCAGCCGTGGGGCGTCACCTTGGTCTCCATGATCTGAGGTGCTGCTGGTCAGTGGAAGCTCTGCAGCTATAAAGGAGACAAACATAAAACTTGCCCAACAGCATCTAATGTTTCCATGTCAAGTGAGTCATTTTATAAAACATATACACAATATAAAAAACTCCAGTTTGCCTGAGTACTCTCCAGAGAGTTTCTGAAGAAGTGCTGCTCTCCACTTCTTCCTAAACTGTACAGTATTTTCTACTCCTGCTGCAGCACAGTACTTGGTGAGTGGATTGTTTGCATGTGCGCATGCGTGCAGCAACATCCTAAGCTACTTCTCCAGCTACCCACTACACCGCTGAATACGAGGACCAAAACGCCACCACGCAGCACATTAACGCAGGGATCCAAACCTGATTTCTTTCGCAGCAGGCCCAGCTGGTGTCGCAGACTTTCCACCTCCTCTTTCGATCGGCTAACTTCGGCTTCGTACAGTGCCAGCGTTATGGTTTTCTCCACCTCTCCCAGGATCTCCTCCGCCGCTGCGTACAGCCGCTGGTGGACAAACGACCTCAGCTGAAACATCGTGGCATCCATGTCTCAGGAGAGAGTCACGGCGCAAAAAAACATCAGCGACAGCAGCCAGGGAGCAAGAAGATTAACTCTGCTCACCCACCTCCAACCTGTCAAGCCTCAGAGGCTGCGATCCCCCAGCAGCCACGATGTTACATCCGGTTTGAATCGTTCACAATAAAAGCGTTGGTTACAAATAGAGATGGAATTTGTTCAAATTGCTTTTTGTCGTAAGACCAAAAAGGAGAAACAAAAAATGAAGAAAGTTCCTGGTTACTTTAAACAAACTCGAAAGTAATTGTCATCCACAAGTCCCAATTGATCATCTCATTATTATATTTATTTTAAGTTCATTAATGCATAGTTTAAAGGGTAATGCTGTTATTCAATTTATAATAACTTAATAGTGTATGCAGTTTATTAACTGGCTATGATGACACGTTGTAAATAATTATTCCCGCAGGCAGCTACATAAAGTTCTTCGGGTTTATTTTGAAAGGCACTCACTCAAACCGGAAATCTTATTGTTGCTAACAAAGTATTTCTGCTCTGAGCAGGAGGCTGATGATTAAACGCGGTACGACTCTGAAGGCGAAGTAATGTCGTTCTGCTCTTTCTTCGGTGGAGAGGTCTATAAAGACCAATTTTAAACCAGGTACCACCATGACATTGACGTCTTGTTATTTGTTCAGATTTTCTGCATAACAGTTGCTGTTTAGCAGAAGTGGAGTTAACGTTAACTAGCTAGTCACTGTTAGCTAACTATTCTTTGTGACGCTAAATAACTTTCAAACATCTGCTTATGTCGCACTAAAGTATCCATTCTTGTTCTTGTAGGCTGTACATACCTATGAAAACTTTTAGGAGGGTTGAACTCCATATACATGGTCACAGGAAACTAAATCGATGAGCATGGAAATATTGGAATAACCGTATTAGCTGGTAAACTTAAGTAACCCATGTTCAGGTTACTCAACAACTCCGTTACAAAACAGAGGTTAGACTTCCATTTAAGAAACACAAGCTTAAACAAGGACAAATGCAACATTAGAAAATCTATATTACAAAAACATACTAAATATTTTGTAGGAAGTATATATAAGAGAAATTCCTTTTAAATTTTATTGGATGCCACAGAAAGAAACAACACTCGGATCATAAGTATCAATGATAATAAGGCACCAGCATAGCACTACTAATTGTTAATAACTCTAGGACAAGTCTGTGCTGGGCTAAGTGTAAGCAAGATCAGTATTAAAATAGGTGTCTCGTCATGCTACACACCAGCCATCATCTCTCATCCTTTATCCCTCAGGGATTTATGTTTGTTCCAAGTGTGATCACCAGCTGTTCTCCAGCCGCTCCAAGTACGAGCACTCATCTCCCTGGCCAGCCTTCACAGAGACCATCCAGGAGGACAGTGTGTCCAAACATGAGGAGAGACCAGGAGCATACAAGGTACTATTAGTTACTTTATGTAATAATTGAATCTCTCATATTAAGCCGCTTGTAAACGTAAGACGGTTATTTCTAGACCAGGCACAAAACAACCTCATACTTGTGTACTCAATTAAAACAACTAAATAAATCACAATACTTTCAGGACATCCCATATGAAGGTCTTTTTAATGCTTTAAATAACAACTCTGTGGAAATGTTTTGATTCTAGTGTTATGATGTGTTGTACCAGGTGCGGTGTGGGAAGTGTGGAAATGGACTGGGCCATGAGTTTGTGAATGATGGGCCAACCAAGGGGTTGTCTCGCTTTTGAATATTCAGCAGCTCACTGAAGTTCATCCCTAAAGGTACACACTCAGATTACCACACAGAAGTTTCTACTTTCTGTTACATGGGCCATAGAAATGAACTGACACCAGTTTTACTGCAGATATCATATCTCCATTGAGCAAACAGAATTCAAGTGTAGTAATGCATCCTTTAGGACAGTTATTGTTCCTCTGTTAATGTGTTGTAATAGCTTTTGCGCCCTATAAAAAAAGGTAAACAAATATATGTAAATATATAGATGCTCTGCCAACAACATTTGGTTTGCTAAAAAATATTTACTGAATTAATCACTTGCATTTTGTATGTGTTTGTACAATGTGAAGCAGCGACATATGCTGTTATGATCCATTTGTATTTTGGTTGTGTCCCCCATAGTTCTCACAGACCTTTGCCATCTCATCTGAGTGTAAACATTGCCATGGAGTCTGAAATGCTCAGTTGAAACATTTTCTATTTATTCCATCAAGATTTAGATGTATTTCCTGGAAGACTGCTCCCCACATCTCCCTGTCTCTCTTTGTCCTCCCCAGATAAGGTTGATGGACAGTAAGGTGAGCTGTTAGGGGGACATGTTGCAGGGACTTGTCGAAGTTTCTCTGTGCTGCTGAAGGTACGGTCAGTGGATGAAGAGGTCTGGGACAAAGCCCAGTCTGGGAGCACCAGGCCTCTGATGAACGGTGGCCTCACTGGACAGCAAGAACAGAAGGCTGGTCCCTGCACCTATTTATTATGCAATCATCACAGATTTAGTAACCAAGATCACCTCACTGATGACGCAACCACTGTCTCAGCATTTTAACATTGATTGACACTTGCATTGTCTCATGGGGAGGACGAACTTCTCATTTTTCTGTAAGCTATTTCCTACTGGAAGACTGAAAGTGTTTGTTTACCTCCACAGCTTTTCCTGTAGCTCCACTGCTGTCTCAAAACTGTTGAGGTAAACGAACAGAGAAACTACAAGAGAAGTCTAGATGATCCTTTTCCAAAGATACTCATGGTATTTTTTAAATGAATTTGTCATCAACAGCAGTGTTTGATGTGCTAGATGCAAAAAAATGACTAAATATAAATGCTATTTTCATTAATAAAATAATGCTGTTGCCGTCGACATCACCCTTGAAGAGCTTTATATAAATTGATCAGAATGACTACTATGCAAGAACTGAAATAGATATATTTAAAATTATTTTAATATTTAAAAAATCAATACTCTCCCTGTATATTTTGGTAAGTAGTTGCTGTTCATAATCATGTCCTCAAATATTAAACCACTTTTTCTAGATGGGAATGTAATATGTTGCTTTTTTCCTGTTGAAGAAATAAAACCAAAATCCAGTCACCTGTTTTTGTTCTGCCATTGCCATATTAATTATATCATCATTATGTTTATTATTATATATTTATTATGTATTATCAGACATGTCAAGTCTGTAATCATTGCTTAGTGATGCCAGCGCTGCCATCTAGTGGAAGTAATGAGAATGAAATCAGGTGTTACACAAGCAGGACAGAGCTGTTGACATTTGATCTTTTTTCCAGTGTTGTTCCTGGTGCAAACATGTTTCCAAACTAACTAAAGGGAAACCACTTGTGGTTTTAACAGACTGAGACATTTGACATGGATGAAATGTCTTACTGTTCTTTCTCGGGTGGAGAAGAATACAAGAATCACTTCCAGCCTGGTGAGTGACAGAAGCATGAGGTTGCATGTCGAGGGGAAACAAGTCCCGCTGTCATTAAAAAATAAAAGTCCATGGCTGTTTTTTTTTTTTTTTTTTTTTTTTGCCCTCTCAGGTATTTATGTGTGTTCAGAGTGTGGGCACGAGTTGTTCTCCAGTATGTCGAAGTTTGAGCACTCCTCTCCTTGGCCGGCTTTCTCAGAAACAATCCATGAGGACAGTGTCTCCAAACACCCTGAAGCATGGGGACCCATAAAGGTAGACTACCTCTGTAAAAGTAGCACTGCTGAATAGGCTTGGCTAGATGAGATTTCTGTCAACCCTGTAGCTGTTATTAATCGTGATCTGTGCAGAGTTTTGATTTGAACCCTCTGGATTAAAACTTTTCAGGTTTGTTGTGGAAAGTGTGGCAATGGACTGGGCCATGAGTTCTTGTATGATGGACCAAGAGAAGGTCTGTCACGCTTCTGAATATTCAGCAGCTCACTGATGTTCATCCCTAAAGGTAGGCCTGTCAGCAGTTCCCATGTATCATAGCTCACATCTTCATCATCCACCTTCGACCTACTGTTTTGACTTCTTCTCTTTCCACAGAAAAAGTCGATGGACAGACAGGTGAGCTGTGAAAGAGGAGGCAGTTTTCTGCTGCTGTAGGTGCAAACAGTGGATGAAGTGCTCTGGGATAAAACCCAGTAGGTCTCCTGGGCACTGATGGATGCTGGCCTCACTGAGCAGAAAGAACAGACTGATCTCAACCACTTTTTTAGATGCACACACACAAAAACAGCATCTAGGTCATCCAGATTCAGCCACATCAACCTGTACTGCAGACTTTAATGTTTCACTTGCTCCTGCAAAGAGTTAAAGATGTTATGAGTTAATATCCCACTGGAATATGGAGCTTGCTTAGCATAGTTCTGAACATTGTTTACAGGACTCAATCCAAATTAATCTATGCCTCCGGAAATATGAAAATATGTTGAATGTACTGAACATAACAGACCTCAAACTGTTCTTCAAAAGTGCAGTTGCATGTTTCCATCAGTTGATGGTGCTATCTGGCTTAAGGAAACCTCCAATGATCCATGTTAACAACTTCAGTAATGCATACCTGTGGACATATGGTAGTTTATTCTTTGTATGATGCACAGCACTGTACTGTTAAGGCATAAAATATAAAGTGAGGATGTTTTCAAAAATAATGCAATGAATGATTTTTATTGATCAGTTAACTCAATACAAAGTGTAATAAACAGACAAAACCTAAATCAGATCAGAATTTGCTTTGACCATGCTCTGCCTTTAAAACAGCACCAGTTCTCCTCAGGACACTTACCAAAGATTTTCAAGGTACTTGGAAGGTTGGTTGTTCCAACCATCTTAGAGAACTTTCCACATTTCCTCTGTGGATTTAGTCAGTCTCAGTGTCTTCTGTCTCTTTATGTAATCCCAGACTGACTCCATGATGTTGAGGTCAGGACTCTGTGAGGGTCAGACCATCTGCTGCAGAACTCCTTGTTCTTCTTATCTCTGAAGATAGTCCTTTATGACTCTGGCTGTGTGTTTAGGGTCATTGTCCTGCTGCAGAATGAATTTGGGACCCACCCATCTCTGATAAGAATCAAAACATCTGAAGTGCTCAAAACTTTTGCACAATACTCTGCATTATTAAAGCATATGAGCATGCATGTTTCTGTTGTGAATAAAGGGGAATATCCTCATTGATTGGTGGCCAACAACAAAACAATTTCTGCAGAACTGTTAAGTGACTTGGTTGTAGAGAATTCAATAATACTGTCCTGCAAACATTCAGTGTTTCATGGGGAAAAGGTACCTCTTTGTGCGTGTAATTTATTTTACATTCTCCATTAACTTGCCAAGATCCATGGATTACAGCAGGTCTCCATTGCAAAGTGTTGCAAGAAATGTGCCCACTCACTCTCTGTCTCCCCCTAATGTGTAGGGCCTGTTCTAGAAAGCAGATTCACTGAGTTATCTGGACAAGAAGCTTTTTTAAAAATATCAGTCCACATCAGGGATATGAGGAGATCCTCAGCCATGTTTTCTAAATAACTCAATAACCTATTCCTTGGCTGATGGAGTGGTGGAATTCTAAACAAAGCAGAGGATGCGGGGGGAAACGTTCAACAGCTCCAGCGCTGTTTAAGTGTCTGGGATGAGCAGGTGTGGAGCCGCTCATTTCAAAGGACTGGAAGATCAGAGGGTGAGATGAAAGCTTCGGCGTCAGCCGTAGGATTAAGAAAGGAAGTGCAAACATTTGTAGATTGTATTGCTGTGTGGTAGAAAAGCATTTAAAGCACGGACAATTTTATTCATTTCATGTGATGGTGATTTTGTCTGTAAGGCACTAACAAAACTCTTCAGTTCACTTCAGAGGCAGCAGCTGTTGCAGATGTGAGAGTGTAATGTCCCTTTGTGCCTTGTATGTAAAGAGTTTTTTTTTTTTTTCAGTGTAATGTGATGTTCATTGGGAGACATCTCTCCAACAAATCCTAATGTTGCCTCACCCCAAGTTTTCATTAACTGATCTTCCTCATGACTGACACCATTGTTGTGCATTCTCTGTTGTATCACCACAACAGCTGGCACACAGACTGAACTGTCCTAGGGCAGCGGTGAAGTCTGGGAAAGGAAAGGCGGGGGGAGTGTGAGAAGGGACGGGTGACAAAGCCACCGAGAGACAGACAGACAGACAGACAGAGACAAAAATCCAAAGATAAACTAGATGTGAGAATGAGAGACGGAGGGGAAGAGGAAATTGCCCAAAACACGGGACTGTAATTAACATTTGCTATCTGCAGGAACACTCTTTCTGCTTGGCATCTGAGCACAGCTGTATGGCCAAGAGGAAGTAAACAGGAAGGAGGAAGTGGTAATCCTCTGATAGAAATCACAAGACAGAGCCCACTTTTCTTCCACTGACCTCTGGGGCTCATCCTGCTCATAAAGCAAACATGATCCTTAATTACATCAAACCACCACCACTACTCCAAAGAACTTCCCCAGTCCCAAAGACGAGAGCCTTGAGGAACGACTAAACATATGTGTGTCCCACTGACTCATTCACAGGACATCTTGTTTTAATTGTGACCTATATGAAGCCTGTTACTTAGAAGTGGATGTTTACGGGGCGCTGCACCTGCTTCTGTTTTGAGCCACAGAGAAAAAGTATCTCATTCGCCGTCCACATGCCATGCCAAGCACCATCCAAGTGCATCTAGGTAGCGTTCCCTAAAAACATCTGTCATCCAGTGGCTCTGCTTCACACACCACAGAAGCTGTGACCACTTTGTGGGGTGGAATAAAGCCCCTGAATGCGTGACTGCAACAGAAATAGGGAGAGACTCTTTTCATCAGGGGAGTAATATCCGCAGTATGTGAGTTAACCCACTACACAGTGTATGATGTCTCCATCCGTACACGGTGGGGCTGCCCTCCACATGTTTCAGACATACATATGTCGGCCAAACATCTGTCTCCCTCTGAGTAATGAATGAAAGGATAAACAAAGCTTTTATACATGACTCTGGAATGTGATTTCTGCCCTGGATCAAAGGAAAGTTCTGGAAACTGAAGGCCGTCCAGGTTGGGCATTGTTGTGAGTCTGTCCAGGACAGCATGTGTTTGAAAGAGATGGAGCCTACGGAAAAAACAAAATGAGAATATTCTTGCCCATCCTCTCCAACGGGCCCGGCAGTGAACCACGACGTGGAATGATGTGTAGTTTACTGAGTGTATAAACAGATTTTATGTGGCCTGGGTATGTGAAATGCGTATCTTGACAGGGCATATTGGTTATAAACACTGCGAATGTGGAACAAGGGGTAATAAAACTACAGTTACGTTAAGGGAGAAACAATGGGAAACCTCAAATTTATCTTCATTTCAACAAAATGTCAACAGTTTAAACATGTGAGAGATCGTTTTGCAGGATGCAAACTTGTGTGGCGAGGCCAAAAACGCCTTGTAAAATCAGAAGTATGAGGGTTCCCAGTGAGAAAATAAACAATATGTGCAATTTCAATGGCTTCTACCGCTTTATTGTCATCTTTATCACAGGATCACATTCCTGTTTTTGAGCTCCACCAGCTTCAATAACAGAAGGGGTTTTGAACATATATGTATTTGCAAACACCACTCGCTATCTGAGCTCTAATCTGCTTCAGGGAGATAGGACCCGAAGACAGCAGCACAGGTTGGTCTGAAAGCTTCAAAGGAATACTTGAGATGAGTGGCATTGGTGTTCACAGAGATCAGGGAGAAGGGTCCTTGTTTTTGGAGATGCTGGATTGGCCGTGGGATAAGAGGGAAGGTTTAAAAAAGGAGAATAAGACTGGCTGACTGTGTGCCCACATGTCAACTTTTTAAAATCTGCCTTGATCGGCAACCGCAGGGGGGTTTGAAAGGCCTCAAAGGTGGGAGCAGTAATCCAGAAAGAAACTGTGGACAAGCTGTGCACATCGTGTCAAACAACTAGTCTTTTCTACTTTATGTTTGCTGTTTGAGTTTCAGAGTCAGGGGGCTGGTAGGAATGATCAAATGGGGCCTCAGATAAAAGCGTGCCAGAGGCCAAGGAGACATTTATCATCTTCAGAGTATGGAAATATCAGCACGGCTTTGGATTTCAGCTGAATGATTTAAAAGGAGCCTCGGTTCACAGATAGTCAGGGTCGGTGATGGACTGTGGAAAATGCCGTATTTGTGTCAGCGCGTGTCCAGAAATGTCAGAGGCCTTTTGACGTCTGGAAAGGTTTATGGCACGCCAAAGACGTTGTTGCGCAGACAGGGGCTGAACATTGCAGCGGAGAAGAAAGTAATTACCTCAGTCTTTCCTTGGGTACGATGCCACAGACTGTCTCTCTCCCTCCCCCTGCCCAAACTACACCCAACCACCCACCCACCCACCCACCCAGCTAACCCCAGCTCCCTGCAATTTGTGGCTGCTCATCCTCTGTCATCTTGGTAAGTAATCCCAGTATGCTTCATATGAGATCCAGATATGTGTATGTTTGAGAGAATAAGGCTGTATACTTCATGTGTGCATCAAAGAGAGGAGAAATTCAAGCATGTTTGTGCATACTATTATCCTTATATGATCCTGCACTTTTCTGTGTATCTGTGTGTTTGCAACATGTATAAATATGGTCTGTATAAGAACTTTTGTGAACCCTGTAACCCCCCACATGCCCCAGATGGGTGGTCTTAATAGTCAAAATTGCTCCTTTGGTTATGCTGATTGTTAACTCCTGTGCAGAAAACATTCAGAGGTGCCTGAGCTCTTTATTCTCCTCAATGATTATAACCCAATCAGGAACCTATAATCTGCATCACTCAGAATTATGAGACAGTTAGAGAGGTGTTTTGACTTTAGTCTTACTCTGTGGATAAGGCAACAGAGCAGACAATGACATTTGATTCTTTTACTAGACATCAACAAGAAAGAAGACATGCCTGTTGGGTCAGATGATCTGCCAGCTCAGGCCTCCATGTCTACTTTTAGTGAGTCTATGAGTGTTGTGTAGTGTATGTAGTGTTTGTGTGCATGCATATGTGTGTGTGTCGTTTTTGTTGTTTGTGTTAAAGCAATAGTTTGGCATTTTGGGAAATATGCTTATTTGCTTCCTGGCAGAATAATGGATCAATATCACTCTCATGTCTGTCCATTAATTACAAGCATGGACAGATCATCAGACAACAGGCCCCCACTCCTCCTACATAAGTGCAAGACAGCAAGACTGAAAGAGGTGCAAAATGGCTACAAGCAACACAGCTGTAGTCTTTGCTCCTCACTATACTTTTAATATCTTCTTTCAGTCGTTTTGTGGTCGTTTGTGGTCGCTTTGCATCTCTTTGTACTTGCTCTGTCTCTTTGTGGCTGTTGTGCATCTCTTTTTAGTTGTTTGCATCTCTTGGTGACCGCTTTGTGTCTCTTTGTAGTTGTTGTGTGTGTCTTTTTAGTCATTTTGTGTATCTTTGTAGTTGCTGTGAATCTTTTGCCCTTTTTTGTGGTCATTTTGTGGTTCTTTGTAGTCACATCATATCTCTTTGTGGTCATTTTGTATTCCCTTGTAGTTGTTTTACCTCTTGCATTTCTTTGTGGTCAGTTATGCTTTTCTAGAGATTAAATGAGCTTTAACATTTTGATTAATGATCTTCAGAGGTGCAGGTAGGTGGATTTTGTTACCTTTGGACAGATGCATAACTGTTTCCCTCTGTTTCCAGTATTTATATTGAGCTGAGCTAAGCTAACCGGCTGCTGACTCCTCTCCACCGCAAAGTGAATAAGCATATTTCCCAAAATGGCAAACAATTTCTTTAAAGTGCATTTAGCATCTGTGATATTATATTTTACTCTGAAGAATAATAATTACCAGATTTAAATAAAGCTTTTAACGTGTGTTTGTTTGTGTCATCACATCTGGAGCCCCCTTCTTGCCTGAATGAGGGGAATTCCACACACTTACACAGCTTTATGCCCCTCAGCACCTATTGTGCATAACACACATGCACACACACAGACTGATTTTACCTTTTTACAGTAACTCCCTAAACTATGCAACATTAAAGCCAACAATCTTTCGTGAGTTATCACTCATCAAAAAATAATCCTTGAAAACATGATTAATATTTCTTTAGCATCAACATTTGGCCCACACAAACTTTTATTCTCCGCATTTGCACTTCATTCTTTTACTTTTGTGCCAGAAGAGCAAACACATTCTAATCTCACCTGTCAGTCACTCTGCAGTAATTGTTTCTCTTGATCCCTCAGCCTCTCCCTATTGGCTTGTCAGTCCCGGATTTGTGTGGAGAACACAGTGTTACGCCAATACTAAAGACACAGTGAAGAGACAGAGTGAACTTTGTCTTTTCCTCCATAGAAGTTCTCGCAGAGAAGTGAGTGATTGCTTGGTCAAGACAGAATCCAAATTAATTTTAAATGTATTTTGGGGAAGTCCGCAGAAAAGCCTTCCTGCTGTCATTTGGACCAGCAGCTCTGTTGTGTCCCCAAAAACATAGACCTCAAAACCTAAAGTGAGACCAGATGAGAGCTTACAGGAAGGAGAGAAAGATTTGTGTGTGAGAGTGTGTGTGTGTGTGTGTGTGTGTGTGTGTGTCGGTAAGGTTTTTTTTTTTTTTTTTTTTTTTTTTTAAAGAAGACTCAAAATACATTCCCACAGGAATGAAGCTCACAGATACCAAATATGACTATCAGCTTTTGATTTGTAAAAGGAAGTATTGATCCAAATCCACCATTAGGTAAAGAAATAATTTGACATTTCAGGAAATTTGCTTTCTTTCTGAGAGTTAGATGAGAACTTCGATACCAGTCTCATATCTGCACAGTAAATACTAGGCTACAGCCGGTTAGCTTAGCTTAGCATGACTGGAAACAGGGAAGAACAGCTCACCTGACCTTTCAGCTTCACAACAAAGAACTAGCTAGGCACATAGCCCACTGTAAAATCGCAATTTGTTATTTGTTTTTACTTTTTACAAACCAAAGCTAACCATTTCCCCCTCTTTGGCTTTGTCTTTGACTTAAGCTAAGCTAGCTGGCTACATAGCTGCATAGTGGTAGAGTGGTATCAGTCTTTTCATCTCATTTGGAAAGAAAGTAAGTAAGTATAATTGTTGGTGTCAATCTATTACTTTAACTTAACATCCATCCCAGCCAGTTCTTCTTACTGTGTCTGGTTAAAATTTTCTGGTTAAAAGTTTTTAAAGCTGACACAAAGCACATAATGCTTATGTTTGCGTCCAAGCAATCTGAACATTTTGCAGCTTATAATTCAAATAATTCAAACTGACCAACATGTCAGTCTCTCAAGTGAATTATCCCATTTTTACACCTTGTTTATCTCTTAACAGGCCAGTTTTTTCCCCGATAGGTCACATATTTGGTACACTCCTGTCCCCTTTGGCCAAAACAACCGTCAACCCCTTAGCTGATGGTTTGCTTGTTTGAGACGCACATGATTTCACATTCCTGTGAAATGCAGACTGCCCCCACGGGGTAGAAGAAGTCCTGTCTCCTGTTTCTGCTGCATGAAACAGTTTTCTCACACACACACACACACACACACACACACACACACAAACACACTCCCTCTGGCCTGCAGGATCTCACAGGACAGGTGATACTATTTTAGCAGACCTGACTCAACAGTGAGGCAATGGACTTTTTTTTTTTCTGAGGATGACAGCTCTCTTTTCTCACAGTCAATGTGACAGGTTGGAATTCGAAAAACATGGGAAACTCCAGAGAGCGGACAGACAAACTGCTTTGGTTTTATACCAGTAATTACAGCCTGTTAACACCCATCTGATGACTGTTTTTGTTTTTATTTTTATTTTACAGAAACTGTCCAGGTTTGACTCGTCTACATAAATGAACACATGGCCACTGGTAAAACAATCAGACATTCGCCCGGTTGCTCATTCACACGCGTATTTACTCCTTACTCCTACTTGTTTTGAAGAAACTGAATGAGTGTGAAAAATAACGAGCACATCCATTTGGGTGGCGGTTCTGGCCCACTAACAGTAGCGCAGTGTTCGACCCAACCGTCCGTGTCGGTGAATTGCAAAGATGGAAAGAAAAGTTGTTTTTCACACACTGGGCGGAAATAGATGGTGACAGTGACACATAAAAGGCAAGACTGCGGTCTGGGCCTGACGTCATGGCAATCAACATTTAAAACGACGAGGCCTTTCAATGAGGGAAAGCCACACAGAGCAGCCCACAAACATTTCAGTAAGTAACAGTTTGGGATTGGTTACCACAATGTGCACGCAGAGTGGAACAGTAGACCTCCACAGGCACATAGATGCATGTGCAAGACCCTTATGGTGTTGAAGTCTCCTGCGCACTTAATACATGCACTCAGACACATGCTGCAGTTCAAAAATGTATTAACCTTCGAAGCTCTGTCAGATTTGCAGCCACACGTCTTGAGTGGAATCCCCCAAAGTGAGCTGGGAGGCATGAAACTGTATACTGAGCTAATCACAGTTGTCTCTTTTTTAACCTCTTTCTCGCTCCATCTCTCTCTCACTCACACTCCTCTTCTTCTGTCACGCAGACACAAAGCACACAGGCACGCACGGTTCCCCTCACGCCCTGCTCTCCCTGCGCCTCCACCCTTTCCAACACACCCAGTATCATTTAGGAGCCAACCGCCAGATCCCACTTTTCACCGCAGAGCTGTGGATTAGAAAAGAAGGCATTTCCCAAATGGTCTGTGGCTTGTGTGATGACATGATTGTCATTCAGTTTAATTCCCTCTCTCACTCTTTAGATTCCCGCTTGCCTGATTCTTCTCCTACAGTACAGCACCCAAAGAAGGTAAATAACAGTTTGAAAAAACATGAGGCTCCTGTATGGACTTGCTTCCTGGAAAGGTATTTTAGTTTTTATTGCCAAGATGAAAGATACAGCGGCCGAGGGCAGCTTGCATGCATTTTTGTTTATGTGAAAAATATCCGTGGGCTTATATCTCCAAACATCTATATCATTTTATGTAATTGAACCTCCTGGCTTTGGGTGCTCCCCAAATCTAACCCTCATGAAGCTGGAACGAATCCTAGCGAACTCTTCCTCAGATATAAATTACTCCCATGTTGAACTCGAGGCATTATGTGGGTCTAACACTGTTTAATGCTTTCAAGGCTGTTGAGAGTGTTGCATAAGCTGGAAACATTCTCTCAGATCTTAAGCACATTCATCTTTTTGGCGATGTCTCTATAAAGCTGCAGGGGCAAAGTCTAAGAGTCTGAAACTTCTGCCTGAGGCGGAGAAAAGATCGATGCACCTGTGTGAAGGTGGTTGGACACGAGGGATGTGGGGGGTGGGGGAGGAGAGGAGGAAGACGTGGAGAATGAGGGGATGGATGGAGAGATCAGAGTGATTTTGTTCCCTCCTCCATCTCCTCTTCCAGCCATCATTTTCACCAACTTTGCTTATTCTCACAGATGAAAGTTGGGAAGGCTCCAGGAGCAGGGTGGGGCCTCGCCGTCGCTTTGTTGTCGGCTTTTGTATTCAGTGATCCTCGCTACCTGAGGGCTCGACGATTGAGCATCTAACATGTTGCAGAGAGTGTGTGTGACGTCTTTTATTTCTTCAAAGGAGCGGCACTTCAGACGCCACAATATGAGCATGAAACTGAATTGTTTTGGGATAACCTCGCTTTAATCTAATAACCACATCACTGCAAAGGAAACTGGATGAAAAATGAATTTGTTTAGAGTCCACAAAAGCTGTGTATAATACAAAACAGTAGAAGAATACTCCTATGCATTCACTCATTCTGGAGTTCATTATTGGTAAATATCTCATTGATATTCATTCCAGACATAAAAAAGCATCAGGTTCCATTTGTAGGAAACTACTGCCATGCCTCTGCGCCGCTAAATGAGCATCTCCTGGGCTGTGGTTTCAAAGATCTGTTATGATGGCTTTAAGGATCCTGACGGGTATCTTGCGGCTATCGCAAATGGCCGACAGCTTCTTCCTTACACTGGAAATTACAAAATGAGAGTGGAACATTTTGCTTTTGCTCGGGAGGATTTGTAATTTGCTGTAATGGCTGACACATGTACACGCCATCGGCAGGCCTCTGGCTATGGAAATCTCTATCAGTGGTGCACACAGGGATGCAGCAGCAGTACACACCTGCAGGCACGACAGTCAGATATGTAGTTTGGACTGCATGCGTGCATGCATAAATGTCTACACATCAAACAGTAATTGTACACAGAGAGATGTATGCACACACAAACACATCAACAGAAAGACATATTATCCAACCTCAATCCTATACATAAAGACACAGTTCACAACTTGCATGTCGTATTTGTTTCCTCTACGCCGCCTGTTTGTTTCTTTAATCTCAGTGTTTATATTTCTAGGTCCAAACCTGTCAGAATAACTCCAACTAGAGCAATTAGCATGAGGGAAAAGCAAATAAAATGTCTGATGAAAGCAAAGCCTGGATCCTGACCTCACTCTGACTGAATCTGCCGTTAGTCGCCAGCAGACAGTCATTTCCAAAGCTGTGAATTCCTCAGTGCCAGGCTGGCCTCTTTTTGGATGGATTTACAATGGCTGTTTGTGCTTCAAAACATATCATTATTCTATATTTGCCTGGGTCATGTCAGTATCCACAGAGGCCTTTGTTTGAGCACTGTTTCTTTTTTTTTTTTTTCAAACTGCTTTTGTATCTCAGGAGGTGGAAATTATAATCTCCAGGCTTTGAAATACTGAACTTTCAAATGTCATATTCTTTGAAAGAAAATTTTGACGGGACATACGCATTCATTTTCATGTCGAAAGTTAGATGAAAAGATTGATTCCACTCTCATGTACACTTAATATGAAGCTATAGTCAGCTAACTTAGCATAGCACAAAGACCAAGCTTCAACAGGGGAAAGCAGCTAGCATGGCCTTGTGCCAAGGTAACAAAATCTGTGAACCAGCACCTCCACAGCTCAGTTATTAACATGTTCAGTCTTGTTTGTTTAATATGTACAATAACACAACTGTAAATGACAAATTGTCTTTCAACAGTGGGTTATGTGAGATTAGTTACTTTGAGACAGAGCCAGGCTACCTGTTTCCAGTTTTTGTGCTAAGCTAAGCTAACCTGCTGCTATAGCCTTGCCTAATGGACATGTGTGAGAGTGTTGGCAATCTTCTAATCTAACTCTACAAAAAAGCTAATAAATTACTATTTCTTAGCCTGGCAACTGGTCACCAACAAGGAATACTCCAGTTCATAGCTGCGTGCAAAACAGCGATTTGTCATTTTGACACTTCTGTGTATATACCTGTAGACTAAAGAAAAGAGATGTAAAATGTTCATAACTAAGCTTTAGAATTGTTTGCAGGCAGTTTTTGTTGACTTCAAACAGCACCAGGCTAGCTGTGTCCCTCTGTTCCCGGTCTTTGTGCTAAGCTAAGTTAGCTAGTAAGAAATTTCCAACTTCTTTTTTCTCTCTGTTTTCTCTGGGGATATTGAGGAAGAGACCTGAATAAAGATAAAGTATAAAATTCTCAATTAGCCAACATGGTGAGTTTGCCAAATTAATTTATTATCTCTGTCTGAAACATACTGTGCCCCAGGCATGTGCAAGTGTGTGAGTGAGTGCACACCTCTCACCTCCCTTTACTTCTCCTCCCTCTCCCTTCATCCATTCAGACGGCCGCCCTTGGTGTGTTAGTCAGGTTCAAAGTCTGAATCCAATCTTGCTGCCAGAGGAAACTTAATACTTGCTCCAGCTTCACAGAGTCAGGGGAACATCTCAGTGCTGATCCTTCCTGTACGGCCCCAAAAGGTGACACGCTCAGCCTCAGATACTGTATTTATGGGATGGAGATGGAGCAGTTGCGTGGGGCCCCCCTCCTCGCTCCAGGCCCATTGTTTTGGAGGCTTGTGTCGGGAGACTTGTCACTATGTTGGCTATATGTGTTGGTTCACTGTTGAGTCTCAGGGTGCAGAGAGAGTACAAGAGGTTTTGGATAGACATCCTCGGGGCTTCTCTTATTCACAGGGCTGACTGAGACATCTATCATATGGGTTCAAAGGGGCAAGGAGGATTTTCCTGTGGAGTCAGTTTACATTTGTAAAACACTGACGTTCCTGTAGCTCATAACAAAGTGCTCTAGAGTTTTTTGTTCATGTCACAAAGTTCCACAAAAAAGACAATTTCTGTTGCATGTGTTGCACATTCTGTAACAAAAGTAATTGTGTAATAATCGTGTGAAAGTGAAAATTGTGTAAATCTCTTGAAAGTCAAAGAAAAGCAGAAAGAGTTTTCTAACCGGGGTTTTGACATGCATCAAGTGGTTACATATGATGATTCATAATTAAATTAGAGATAAAAAGAAGTTTTTCCCAGTGGGAATGAAGGTAGGTTAATACCCGAGTCTGTTTACCCATGTTTATGCTATAGCTTGATGGAAGGAAGGGTGGAGACTAAAAAAAGGGCGTAGGAGAGGCAGAGGAGAAACCTTGAATGAGAGATCAGTATACACCAGAGCGCACAGATGCAGCAGACTGTAAGTCTCATCTGACTGCAACTAAACGAGCCGTGTTAAATGACAAAACTTCCTCGACTGAGAAGGATTCATTTTGACCAGTCTCTCTGATAAAAAAGAAATCAGACAGAGACTATGAAGATTATTTTTGACAAATCCACTAAGACAGTCCGCTGCTGAGAGGAGCTCTCCATGTGATGCCTCACTTTTACGCAACAGGTTCTGCGACATAAATTTTTGAACAGCATCAACTCCGATCCCATGTAGGGAGAAGAAGAAGAAGTATGCTGTCACCGTTTTGGCCCTTTGGCATCGAGCAGGAGATCAACTCATGGGATGTAGTGGATGCAGAGTCAGGGTCAACTTTGGAAAGGTGCTGTCCAAAGTCTCGGTGTTTTTTACCATGGTCCTGATCTTCACCTACTTCTTCTACTGCCTCACCGGATTCTGCGATTCGGCTCCGAGAACTTTGTACAGTCAGCAAGCTTTAGACAGCGACTATGACATTTTGGACGATCGTCGCCGCGTACTGGACGACCTGCGACCGCCGCCGTCGCCGCGTCTCTTCCCCGACGCGCCGTCTCAACGGAACCGCACAGCCTCCGCGGACGCAGAGCGGGTGGGACAGCTGCCTCAGCAGCACTTATCGGACGGCGCGGAGGAGAGCAACGGCATCCCCGTGTCCAACACCTTCGGGACCAAAAGGTTTCCGCAGGCGATTATAATCGGCGTGAAGAAAGGGGGAACCCGAGCGCTGCTGGAGTTTCTCCGCATCCACCCGGACGTGAGAGCGGTCGGCGCGGAGCCTCACTTCTTCGACAGGTTTTACGATAAAGGGCTGGAGTGGTACAGGTAGGGGAACTCAGACAAAAACAAGTGGATGCACAGGTTACACCTTTTCACACCTCTTATGAATAAGAATATTTTAGTAATGTTATAGCCATATAGAATCTTAATATGAGCTTAATATGAGCTTTATCTGGCATTGAATGGTACAGGCTTGAGTCCCTACAGGAATTTGAACAGTTTGAAATCTTTCTAATTGATGGCATTTCAGGCATTACATGATGATGTATGGTGGCAGGATGAAGGGTCAGATGAGCAGCAGTGATGTCCCAGCTGACATCCGTCCACCTGTGCACAAGTGCTGATGCCTCCTGTCAATAGACAGGGCAACCATACACCGATTGGCTGATGTATTTAGATCAGCTTTAGCCAATATTCTCCTTGTGTTTGCTTCACTGTAGATCAAAAGGCAGGCGATGTCCCCCAGGAGCAGTTCATCATCTTGACAGTCATCTATACACCTCAACATCACATTAACATTCCCACCTTGTCCTTAATAGTTCTGTAGAGGAAGTCAGACACACAAACATCACAGTGATTAGTGTAATGTGTTTTACGAATGGAGGGGAAGTGACCCTAATTGATACAGTTAGTTAATTGTAATGAGTTGTTTGCATGTCACAGTTCTACAGTTCTATATGTGGAGGCGGATGAAACGTTAATCAGCTACTGTCGCCCTGACAGCAGCTGATTTTGGGGTGACCGGGCTGACCAGAGCTATCATTTGTGTGTAGTTAAGGCCCTAAAGAAGGATTTAGGTCTGAATGAAGCTGATCCTGATCATCTCCAGATGTCCTATGAGCTCCCGGAGAAGGTCCCAGCTGAGCATAAAACTCATCAGCAGTGTCAAGAGTTACTATTCTGGACCTGTGAGTTTGGCATTAAAGGTGCCAGACGGCGAGAATGATGTTTGACAGGATGAAAACCACTGATAGCAAGATTGCGCTTGAAACACTAAGGTGTAATTTAATCTTCTCATGGCTTTTTTTTCTTAACCCCCTTAGCTGTGTTTTAACTGAAAACACAAGGACACATGGAAACACTTTCACCATTGATAATTTTAGCATGTTGCTAAGCTTCCTCTCTTGTTTGCTGTCTGTGCGCACACATACACAAACACACTTGCACCACTTACGCATGCATGTTGGCACTTATCTAACACCCCTCCTGTTCAGTTCTCTCCTGTGTCTCCCGACAACACACTTGTAACCCATCCCTCTTCCCACATCCTTCTGTCTACTATTATTCAACCCTCTCACAACTTTTTCTTGTTCTTCTTTTCCCCCCTCTTGTTTCTCTTCTCCTTATTATTCCTTTAGTGTAGAGGACATCTTTGTATGGAAATACCTGTGGCAGACCTGCTGTTTCCAGGGCATGTTTTATGTGTGTTTCTGTGTGTTTTAATTAGCCTGACTGGTCCTGTAAAGCTTTTATGCTGTTGTTAGTGCTGTAACACAGCAGCAGAACTGACATAGCCTGTTAAAGTTACATCAGTCATAAAAAGGGCTGATTAGTTTCATTACTGACCAGTCTATTGGTTATTTTCTCAGTTAATTGATTAATATGTTTGTTTATTTCATAAAATGCCCATTAAATTTGAGCCCAAGGTGACACATTCAACTGCTTGATGAGAAACTGAGTTTACTATCTTGTTTACTACATAATTTACTGTGATAGTAAACTCATGTATGACAAAGTAAACTAACTAATCATTAGATTTAAGAAGCTGAAACGAACAAATGTTTGGCAAAATCGATCAGTGATCAGTAGCAGTAGCATTACTTGTTAGTTTTCCTCAGTTAATTCTCTGTTTATATAGTTTGATCAATGAATTGATTGTGTCAGATATAATCATACACTTATCTTCCAAAGCAAAACTGAAGAAAAAAGCTCTTTGTGCAACATTAAACTCTGCTGTGGTGTCAAATTTATCTGTAGCTACAAATAGAGTAAAAAGCCATTAATGTCCCAGGACTTGTAATTCTTTTTCAGTGGCATTTATATGAAGTTGACAAATAACAAATGTCACACAAGGTGGATATGGCTGCAGGGTTTGGGGTTTAGTGAAATTACCTGTAATGTCTTTGATCCAGCAATCATATCAGAGTTTAGGTGCTTTTAAATACTGAGGTTTTTCATTGAAGTGAATTTGGTTGAAAGCCAGGGTGGAGAAGACTTGGCAGGATTAACACAACAATAGACATGGCAGCGACTCGATCCTGAGTGAAATCACTGAAAGATGATTCCCCTGTTGTCACAGAATCTCAGAAGTTGGGGGAAATCTGTTTGCTGTCATCTGCAGTGACCCACAGAGAAGCCACTGGAAGTCATAGAGAGCAGCAGTGCATCAGTGTAACAGTGTGTGTTGGTGTGTGATGTGTGTGTTTGTGTGTTGGTGACAGAGCAAACTCATCCGTGTGGAACAAGCAAGTCCTCCTAACCTGACTGTCAGTGAATAGAGGGTCAACTCGCTGTCACATCTGGAGGCAAACACATACACACTCACACGTCCTTGTGCACCTATCTTTGTGGGGACCAGTCACCAACATAATGCATTCCCTAGTCTCTTACGCTAACCTTAACCATCACACCTGAATGCCAAATCCTAACCCTCAAAAGGCCAGAATTTTGGGGTCCAGAATTTTGGTCCCCACAAAGCTGTTGGAACCCACAAGTACAGTGCGCTCCTGGTCTTAGGACCCCATGAACATGGTAAATCAAAACCACATACACACCAACACACACAAAAGGCTGCATCTCTGAGCTTTGACATTTTATCTTGTTGAAGTTTTCTGCTTCATCTGCAGTTCTCAGGTCAACAGGATCATATTTCTACATTATAAACGGATATAGATATTTCACTGGATCGTTAATTTAATTTTAGTGTAGCACCATTTAATCTACATTGTCTCATTACTTTATTGACTCTCTCTGATTCAGACACTTATGACCTTTGCGTGGTTGTACGTATTTCAGCTATAATCAATATGAAAAATCACGTCTCCAAATCAGAAATACTGCATTTTCATCGTTTCATAGCAGAGAGGTTCAGAATTTGATAATAAAAGTAATAAAAACATAGTGGTCATCAAGTAGGCATTGTTTCAGATTAGCATATCTGACAGCAATTTGTGCGTTTTGATAGTTTGCCTGATTCCACATGTCTTGGAAAGAGAAATAAGCACAAACTGTATGTGATTATAGCAGATGGGTGAGAGTCGTGCCCTGTCATATACTGAGACTTTGCTGTCAGATATTGGATGAGTGATCTGCATACTGGAGACACTTCACAGACATGGCAGTGCGGACGTGTTGTTCCAGCAGCACTGTCCTCTGTGAGACTTCATTTGTGTGTGTTTTCCATTGCTTTCATCTGAGTGATCCAGTCAGTCTCCTCTCTCTTTCCTTTCCGCCCCGTCTGTCTCTCCATCCCTGTTCCCTCGTTTGCATGTGTGCATATGAGACCGTTACAGGAATGGAAAAGCCACAAATAGCGCATTCAAAATGAAGCAAAGATTTAATGATTTTCTGTGTTGTTTTATGGCTTTAAGGGGACTTCGTGGAGTGATGGGTTTCATATGGGACTTGAGAGCCACCACAGAAAACAGAAAAAGAACCTCAGCTTTCCATGGCACAATGGTTCTGATTGTAACCATGACGTGGTCTGGAATGAGTAATTCATGGATTAAGTCTTTTTTGTGTGTCTTCAGTTCCTTGATGACGTTAGAATGAACACATTTGTTTCTGTTGTCTTGTAGCAGAACAGGCAGTGGCTATTTACTGTAAAACCCTTGGTGCTTGCAAAAATCAGTCACGCAGCTTTGGACCCAAGAGCCAACATAACATCCTGGAAACTGGTCCCTATATATCTGATTTATGTTAAGATCATTTATGCATTTCTATTTGAGAAAAAACTCCAAGTCTCATCAATATTTTGAAAGCTTGTCAATTGGTTGACCTACTGTCTTGACACCAAAGGCCGCAGCCAATCAGATAGCTATTAAAATATAGGACAAATCCTTTAAGGGCAGCAGCACAAGGGCAAGCAGAATGTCAGCACTGTTGAAAATGACTCTGGTCCTTAGAAAGACATAGATTTATGTAAATAAGGCCATGAAGTAATAACAACAGGTGAATAATAGAGAATTATGTTGGTCTGTGTTACCATTTTAAATATACATACATCAAATGGGATCACTTTTCTTTGATCAGAAAGGGTATGATCTTCCAAAATAAAAACACAATGTCTGTATCTTGTCCACATTGACAGATTTTTCTTATTTATTTACAAACACCAAAATGCCCTTTGACCCCATGCATATTTTGGACTAACAAAAACATTAAAAATAAATATCAATGCATATTTTTCTGAATTTGTAATACATCATACAAAATGATACAGATTAGATACCAGTTTTTCCAATAAGATTAGTTTGTATGTAAATATTCCCATGTTTGCTAGCCATTCAATTTGAAGAAAATTAAAAACATCTTTAAAGGCATTGATCAGGCATGACAGAGTATTGATTGGACAATATTTAATCTGCATGTGTATTGACCAGAAACTATTTGCAGATAACTTTAATAATGTGCTGTTGTATTGGCCGGGTGAGACTGTGCTGTGAATTTGTCTAAACCTTAACATTGTCATCTTGCATATCCATTATTTCTTTTAGAGATTTCTAGGAGGCCAGATACAAATATTTACCATGTTAGTCTGGATTTCTGACATTTTAAGTGGTTGAAGTGGACTCCAATGTACATGGGGCAAAGCTTTCCAGAGAGAGGCTGATTTTCCCGACACCTCATTCTGAGTACAGCCCTGAGGCCATTAGCGATAGAGGCCGAACACGGCTGATTGGTGTAACAGACCAGGAAGTGGTCTCTGTAGTGTTGAGCTGTAGTATGTTTTAATGGTGGTGGGTTTTGGCTGGAGTTGGGTCTAGGTGGTGTTAAAATGTTTGAAAAGGCCCACACTCACACCCCATATGGTGGAAATTATAATAATTTGAGGTGCATTGTGGTCTATTTTGGGGCGCCTGTAAAATCTCGGGGAGGTTTCAGTTGTGTCGTTTTAGCTCCATGCTCAGTTGCTGCTGCCATTTCCAAAAAAGAATAACATGAGGTTGAGACAGACACAAACATACAGTGTAATATATGACATCACCCCTTGGTAAATGAAATAAAAATTGTTTTATCACACATCCTCAACAATTGTATGGCTTGAATTTATTGAAATCTATAAAAGTCTGAGTCTGAGTCTGATTTTCATAACCGAAAATAAATTACCAAAAGACTTGGGATTGTAATGTTCTGTTTAGCATCAGGCTATCAGCACAAGGAGAGGGTATAACACATTGAGTATCTAGCATCAAGTATCAAAAACTGTCCTGTGTTGAAAGTTGGTATTAAATGTTTTGTTTACTTATTTTGATGTCCATATTTACACAATAATTCTGAAAACTGTACACAGTATTTTAAGTGTTTACATGTATGCTAGCAGCTCTGTGAGGCTGTATTTTGGCACAGCTATGCTTTGAGCTAAAGGGCATGAATGTGTGTAGCAGATTTCATGGCAATGCATCCAGTAGGTGTTGAGATATTCAGTGTCCACCAAAGGGGTACTTATTTTATTAAACAGAAGGAAGAGTTTTATTTATAAAAACATTTTTGTGTTCCTCATTGTGAGGTATCATAAAAGTACTGTTTTCATAGGGGCACAAATAGAAAAAATTTTCAAACAATGCCCATCTCTAATCATCACTTCCGGCCCTTGCAAGTGCCACTGCTACTTTCATGTGCCAAATGTTGAAGCCATTACCGAACTCCCTGGCAAAGTCACTGACATCCTGTTAAGACTCCTAATTATGACTGGACGCTCATATGCTAGTCACTAATTAGCCACTGACCAACAAAAGGTATTTCAATTCTTTATAGAAAAGACCCCCCTCCCACACACACACACATACACATATGTCCTTGATTTCACCCCCTACCCACTCACCCACTCTCTTACCCACACACACACACACACACACACACACACACACACATTCATACTCGTTACAGTGGTATCCTGCTGTAAACCACCAAAGATGTAAGTATAAACACTGTAGTTTCTGTAGCACTTCAACTAACCCCCTGTTGAGAAAACCTTTCTCTAGCTCCATTACTGCATCTTTGTTCATAGGGAGAAAAAAAATCTGATAACAATGTATTTCAAATCTGTGTGTGCCAACAGTCTTTATGCCGTCATGTGGTTTCCCACAGGGATCTAACGTCCACTTCCTCTCTCTGCCTATGGAGAGAGGTGATAGTTGTCAGCATAAGCACCGGAAATTCACCTCCAGGCATATGAAACATACTGCATCAAGTATGTTTGAATATTACTTAAGCACTAACACACACTGTGTCACTAGCTGTTGTGAAATATTGTTTACAATGTTGTTGTTCTTTCTCGAGTCCAACCTCAGGCTATGTTTGGCATTATTTGTATTAATTTGTGTTTCATTCCAAATTTGGAGTCTATGACACTGGTTGCTTTCTCAGGTTTCTGTTTAGACAAAGAACACACAGACAGCATGGCGGCATTCGTCATTATCCCGCAGACAATGATGACTCCTCTTGTGTGTTCAGAGTCTTGGTTATTATCACACTGACAGCATCAGTGGCATGTTCACATGCGCTTATGGCGAAGTTTCAGGGTTTGTGAAGTGCACCCAAGTTACACCGAAAGCAACAGTTTGACATTTTAGCAAATGCATTTATTTGCTTTCTTAAAGAGAGTTAGGATGAGATTGATTGCTCTCTTATGTCTGTCTTACGACTGTCAGCTGCCGGTTAGCTTAGTTTTGCATAAAGACTAGAAACGGGGAAACAGCTAGCATGACTGAGTAATCTACTAAAACCAAAGTATAAAAGCAACATGTTTTGTTTTTTTATTGGGGACTAAGTCATGTTGCCACTGTGAGGTTGCCAGGTAACCAGTGGAGAATTCAAGATGCTACTGCTCTTAAAAATGTAGTAAAACTGCAACTTGTCTTTTTTTACACTTTTTACACAGATGAGATATAATGTGTCAATTTGTGAGTTTATATTGTGTTGGTAGGTGGATTTTGTTGCCTTTGGACAGAGCGAGGTTAGCTCTATCTCCCTGTTTCCAGCCCTTATGCTAAACTAAGCTATCTGGTTAATATTACTGCACAGAGAGTGGTATCAATCTTCTCATTTAACTCCTGTCAAAATGTCAAACTATTCCTTTTAACTTCTGTATTTGCTGCTTGTTGAGCTCACAGGGGTTTCTTCTGTGGTGTTTTTGTTGTTGTCCAGTCAGAGGGGAATAGCAGCATATGTTTTATCCAGGCACAGAGGCGTAAATCGAGGTTCCCACACTCATCCTGTCAGGCTGATGGGCCGGCCGTGACCCAGAAGCTCCTTCTGTCACACTCTGAGCATAGCAGCACTGCTGGGAAATCTTTTCCCTCAGTTTGTTGTTCGCTTCTCATTTTAACGGCCTTGATTTTCCACCGCCTCTTTAATTGGGTCTCAGCTAAGAAAGTGTTTGGATGCACAGAAACCTGCCAGAGCAGAAGTCGCCTTGAGCAAGTCAGCATTTAGTGCAGATTGCCTCAGTAAATGACTATAATAGTCCATCGAATTTTAGATCTGTTTTTGTTTGAGAAAACGACATGATAATTGGATTTTTATAATCTTTTTTTTTCTTTACAATCAGCTCCATTTTCTGTGCAGAAAGCTTTTTGTTAGGGCGCTTCAGGCGATGTAGCTGCAGCACTTCAGCGGGAGAACCCATAATCTCTGGGGCAGGAAGTCTCTTGGCCACATCCTTGTTGCCAGCATTAGTATTTAATCTTGTGATCCAGACTGCCTAGAACATATCAGTAGTGTAATCAGTGCTGTAGCACTTCAGGGAGGAAAAGTACTACATCCTTTTAACAGCAGGGAGTTCCAGACTAATGTGGCTAGTCAGCAAAGCTTTCCAATACTGAGCTAAATAGAAAACATCTTCCTGCCCTGAGTTACTCTTTGTATGCTTAGATGGAACAACAGTAGAACTAAAATGCATTTTCCTTAAGTTTAATGGAAGACATGCGAATAAGAATAGATTTACATGTATGAGAAAACTGACAAGAAATTAATCATCCCTGATGTTTACAGTTTCTTCTGACACCACGTTTAAGGGCAGATTTATGATAGAAAATGGCTCATATTGATTCTCTGATAATGAGACAGATTGTGTTGAGGGAGATAGGGACCCAAGGAGAGTGGAGCCAAAAGCCACAATTCATTAACTATTCATGAGTATGGAAAGACAACTTATGGTCAATTACTGAAGTGACACTCATGTGAAGGAGTGAAGGACAAATCCAAGTCTTTGGATGAGAGAGGAGAGGGCAGAGAGAGAGAGAGTAGCACTCAGTTCCTCATCAGTAAACATCGACACCTCTCGTATGTGTGTACTGTATGTGTGGGTGCACACACACACACACACACACACACACGGCAAACAATCCGTCATATAGAGACAGACGTATTGATCAGACAAATATAAACAGGGGACAGACAGCCAGGGATAGGCCATTTGTAGCTCTTGTAGTTAGATAATAATCAATTAATGGTCTTTTATTATGGGGATCATTTGATGGGGGTGGATTGAAATGGCTTAACTTTAAGTAAAGAGGTGAAACTTGAAACTTTCAACTTTAAGTCTTTTTTTCTCCTTCACACTTATGCTCGTGGACTCTAAGAGAGAACAAATACCTTTCTATTATTACTGAAGTACAGAACATTTCTTCACAGTTGTAGCAGACTTGGCACATCTTTAATTATTAACACCTTAATACAGATTGTAAAAGCATCTTATTTCACACTCTTACATTATCAAATATTCTGTGTGAACTTGTTCCAGACTTATTTGAGAAGATTAATACCTCTCTTATGCCTGTATGCTAAAAATGAAGGTATTGCAAGCAACTTGTTAGCTTAGCACAAAGACACTACGTCCACAGTATACTCACTTTCATAGTGAGTACACAGCCAAGATGGCAACCTTTGTGGGTGAGAAGTGTCCATCTTTCCACACTCAACTTTTGACTGTTTTGACTGCATCATCTGGGTATTTACAGCACACTGCATGTTGCAATACTTGTCAGTGTGAATGCACTTATGCACTCAAAATAGCAAATGCGAGTATGGAAGCAGTTGAATTGAGACACAGCTAAGGTTGTCTTTGGACAGAGCCATGCTAGCTGTATCCCCTACCTAAGCTAAGCTAACTGGCCACTGGCACTAGATACATATTTACTGTAGCTAAAGCTGTGAGAGTAGTGCCAATCTTCTCATCAGACTCTCGGCACGAAACAAGTGTGCTTCCCAAAATGACAAATTAGTCCTTTAAGATTTCCTCTAGAATTTAGAATAAAGTTCTGTGGCTTGTTTGGCTGCGCAACAAGAGTTTCTATTGACTGGAAGGCTGCAGTTTAGTCAGTGAAACTAGTTTTTGACCAATGTTACTTTCAACCATTGCCTTGTGTAGTTTTTTGTACTATTGGAGAGGTCTGTTTCATAACTCCCTCTTTTCAGCTGAAATTTCAAAAAAAGAAAAAATGCTGCTGGCAGACTGCACTCAAGATGTTCAGCAATGTCTCTGGGGCGTATTTATTTTTTTAACTGATTGGTTTAATTTACTGAAATAAATTTCTTGGTTTTGCTGTTGATTATCATCTTAAAAGCTGCCAGCTGTTATTCTTGTACCAGCTCGTGCAAGCACACAATGGGACCAATGAACTGTTACTTTATGAATATGTCTTTTTAATAATCATTGAATCAGTGTTTGACCACAGAAAATCTCACTAGAGTAGCTGACAAAATTGAAATAAATTTCCCTTGGATGTCCATCATTCATCTACATCTCTGAATGGCCTCTTCGCATTGACATTTGGACTTTATACAGACCTCCAGTCTGAAACAAATAAAGAACACAGGCTCCATTAGTTGGAAGCCACATGAAAGCTCTATGTTTCCAGTAACACAGTATAAGATGTGTTGAGTAAATGAACTACAGACAATTCATTTGCTCTTTTAAACATTGGTCATCGTCCGTTTGTCATGCAAAACAATTTGTTTCTCAAATCCAGATCCACCGCAACCCAGCTTCACGCACTATGTCAGTGTCGAATGTAGATCAGACACATGAGCAAATGCCGGATCTGTTGAATATTATGTCTGTTTGCCAGATAGTGCTGAAATAAAAACAGCCTGTGTAACAGGCAGGACAGTGACCCTGAACTGTGAGGAGATATTGTTGAATCAAAGCAATGAGAGAAAACGTTCCTAGAGATTACAGGACAACAGGTGCACACAGTTTGTCAAGTAGAGAAGAAACTTAGAAACAAAGATAAATCTAAATGTACGATATAAGAGGATAAATCAGTAGTGATTAATGGTTTAGTTGGGGATTAATATACATCTCTGCAATATAGTAAGGCATAATTCAACATATGTCTTTTCACTGGCGTATTCTACTCCTCATTGCAGCCATATGTTTAACACACTAGCTGAGCTCAGCAGCTTGCCATCCAGGTCGCACTTCCTGCAGACTTTGGTGTGTTTGGTCTGTTTGGGTCCTTGCAGGAACCCGTAGGGGAGGTGAGGAAGAAGGGGGGTTGGAAATCTGTAAGAAATTGCTGTTAAGTGGTTCTTGAGGCTTTGTGGTTTTGACTCATCAGGCCTATAGTGAGTAGATGGTCCTGTTGTGCAGGCCTTACAGTGAGACTCAGAGGGTCTGCCTGGGGCCCTCGTGCATAAACACAGGGCAGTGCTTGAAGCTTTAATCACACTGACTTTAAGATGCTTTAATGTTTAGTGTCTATAATGTGTTTACATTTTCGCTTGATGTTATTTTCACTGAGGGCAGTATGTGATTAAATTGGCAAGTGCGCCTATAGATTGTGCTGCTTTGGTTGAAGATTGAGGATAAAAGATGTTAACTTTAATGTGACATCTTAAACTACTGCTGGCGCAAGTTTGATATACTTAGAAGTGATAAAGCAACTGGCACTGCTTTTAAAGCTGCACTAGTCAATATTTTTATATCAACAATTGATCAAATGATTGTGTGATGTGAAAGGATCTTTACCAGTCTTTTAGCTCCTTGTTTTCAGCCCACGGTTGTTTTGGTTCACTCTGCTCTCATTAGCGTTGTTTCCAGATGTAGGAACTGTCTGCTAACACATTAGCCATATGAACTTTATATGTCGTGGTAATATGTCGGTGTTTACAGCTTGTTCGCCTGCCCCGAGCGGCCAAAAAATAGATTACTGTGTGGAAGCACAACCAGCTCTCAACAAGCTTTCAAACTGTGATTACCTCCAGCTGGATGTTTTAGAATATACAACAATTTCTACTGTTTTAACTTCTGAGTCTGACCGGTTTCTCCTTTTCATTTAGGAACCTGATGCCTCGGACACTGGACGGTCAGATCACCATGGAGAAGACCCCCAGCTACTTTGTCACAAAGGAGGCTCCTAGCCGTGTCTGCACTATGAACTGCCAAACTAAGCTCATTGTGGTGGTTAGGGATCCTGTGACACGGGCTGTATCTGACTACACCCAGACACTGTCCAAGAACCCAGGCCTTCCATCCTTCCAGAGCCTGGCCTTGAAAAACTCCTCCACAGGTCTGATTGACACCACGTGGAGCGCCGTGCGCATCGGCCTCTACGCCAAACATCTGGAGAACTGGCTCCAGCACTTCCCCTTGTCTCATTTTCTGTTTGTTAGCGGTGAGCGGTTGGTGTCTGATCCGGCTGGGGAGATGGGCCGGGTTCAGGACTTCCTGGGTCTGAAAAGGGTTGTCTCAGACAAACACTTCTACTTTAACCAGACCAAAGGTTTCCCCTGCTTGAAGAAGCCCGAGGGAAGCAGCAGACCTCGCTGCCTTGGAAAGTCTAAGGGTAGACCTCATCCTCAGATCCCCTCTGAGGTTCTACAGAGACTTAGAGACTTCTACAGGCCCTTCAACCACCGTTTCTACCAGATGAGCGGTCAAGACTTCGGCTGGGACTAACCGAGGAGGATCCTGTCATAGCCCAGATAAAAGGCAGTCTCTTACTCTTTGGAGAGATTGACTGTTTAATGCTATACAGGGCTAACATTCTCAGGGACAGGGTAGAGGAATAGTCCACAAACTGGGACTCCTTTTGGACATTTCTGCCTCAGTGGAATCAACGTTATATGCAGCACTCATGAACTGTCACTATTTTGTTGTAGAGTAGAGGCCGACATGGGCAGTGCTGCCAATATGCAAGTTACATACATAATTAAAGGCTTAGTTATTAAACCTTTAAACCATTCTCTTGCTTGTATGTTAATGTTGTATGAAAGCAGCAAACTAGGTACCAAAGGGAAAGCAAAAAATATTGCCTTTGAATGTCATGTTTGACTTGCTTTATGTTTTGTTCATAAAATAAGCTGATATTTATAGTTTCTGTTGATTTGAAATACAACAGTTACATTTTTTTTTAATGAGAGAAATGTATTTATTACACGACAAAGCAAGAAACTGACTACATGTTCACTGACAGGACATTGGAAAAAATGTCATGCTTCAAGACAAACCACTATTTCTTTTTAATTATTAGCAGTGTTACTAAAATCAACTGCATTTATATTTTTATTACGTTTACTGTTTCCAAATGGCCTTTGGGATGCTACATATCTTAGTTTGGTGTTGCAAGATATTTTCCTGTGTATTGCAGTTAATATACCAGTAATACCTCATCTATAAATATTAAATGTGCAACAGTGATCAGAGAACACACATACAGACATTTCACTTGTAGATATTTGTAGATATTTTTCCCCATGTCACTGTTTCTGTTGCCTTGGACAGCACCAACTGTATCAGCTGTTAGTCATTTACAATAAATTACTATTTTGATCTGTGATTATTTTAAAACACTCTTAATTCTATATGTAAAGTACGCAAAGCACAGTGGTGTGTATGAAACTTTCAATATGACTCTGATTCTTTGGTGAAGTAAACTTTTATCTCACATGACATTCATTCTACAATGTTTCATCCTTTCTTATTTCTCGTGTCTACTGTAACGCCATCACTCAAAGATCTTCATATGAAAACTGCAGAGAAGAACAATTTAGCCAACAAAGGTGACTCCATATCCATATTATAATCCCTTTATCTGTTGACGGATTGGCCACCATTCGTTAAACCCCTTCACTGAGCAGCATTTGTCTGCTCATAACTCAGCAACCATAACTAGCGAGCCAGGCCAGGCCAGCTTTGGGTTGCTCCACATGTTAAGTCATGGCATGATGCTGTAGTCAGCAACATTTTAGAGTTTGGATGGTGATGACCCTTTTCAAAACCAAAAACACAAGAGCATGAGTGTAAGAAATGGATGAAATCCCCAGTAGCATGTCAGCTAACTAGCTACCCACAGTATTCCAAGGCTTAGTAGCACAACATTACATAACTAGGTAACAATAATTACAGGCTATGATTTTTAAAAAGCTTTTTCTTTACTCAGTAGTTCTAAATAGTTAAAAAGAAAGCTCACTTATGGAGTCATTGCATCACAGCCACTGAACCGAACCTGCAAATCATGAACAAGCTAATTTTGAGCATAAGAAATGTAGTATACATAGTATGCATTTTGTTGGAAAAATTGCCCCTATCAACATCAGATTACGTTAAAATGTGATTAAAAAACATTAAGAAAAATAATTATGTGTAGCTCCTTTTAAACTTTAGCTCCATCCCAAGCTGTGACTTTGTTTTCTCTCCTGCCTTCACTATAGAGGAATCTCACTCACTCTGTCTCTTTTCTTCCCCTCCACAGTTGCTCTCACGCTGCATTTCCTCTCGCCACTTCCACACAGTGAGGCCACATGTACAGTTTGAGGCCTGCGTGCGCTGTGGCCTTTAATTATGAGAGATGTCAGCTCACCCAGAAAGCCCCCTCCTTCCTCTCTGGGCTCAGAATTAGCAGCAGAGCTCTTCTCTTTCATGGTACACTATCCTGTATGGAAGAAGGAAAAAAAAGCATCTGCTTTGGTGGAACTACCAAAAAAGAAACCCACTTAAGAACTGAAATACACACTGAGTTGCACGTGTTCTTCCAACAATGAATGGAAATATGCCTAACCAGTGCCTGTAATCAATGATTAAACCAAAAATATTCAATCACATCGATTAAGATCGAGCTTTGTTTGCAGAAATGTCAGTGGTTTGTGAGTGAAAAAATAGCATGCTGCTTGCCTGAGCATGCTGGTGTCTTCATTGATTCGTGCTACTTTGCATGCACATACACCCAGTGCTTTGGCTCTCTCCATACGTCTTGCCTCTTCTAATTCCAGTCAGTATTTCTGTCACATCCCCCCTCTGTTTTATATGTCTGGCATTAGTTTTTTGTGGGCCTCACTAAAATTTAAACGTGCTTGGCTCACTTCATCTGTGCCAATTTTTATTACTCTGTATTACCAGTCATATTGATAGCTGCCTTTTCGCTGTGCCAGCCCAACAGCAGGCATTAAAGATAACTGATTTCCCACTCTGCCATCTGGGAAAGAGGTTAGTATCAGTATTTCAGGGCTAGCCCGGTCATTCATTTTCCTTACAACAGCAGGACATCGGCATAATCTACAGTTGTCACTAAACACTGGTAATGATGTGAGAAATCCAGTTGAGGCGAATGAAAGACAAGGCAAGAAAAATGGAGGAATGATTGATAATACATGTCATGAAAGCAAGACTTGCAGATGTATGAAGATCTGTTGCGCATTTACTAAACTAAAACTTCATTCAACTCTGTGATCTAAGCAAACAAGCCTGACACAATATTGCCTCTGGTGTGTATTTGCACATATGAGCTCATGAACAGCCAGCCTCCACTTGTGGTGGCCACAGGAATCTGAAGACACCACCAGCATTTAGTCATGTTTTACAGCTCTGTCATCAATATTTTAGGTGTGCAGCAATACCCAAAATTCACGATATTAGTACACGGAGTGTCACTGTTCCAGACATTTGAAATACAACTTGAAAAAAGGAGTGTCCTCTATGGGATTATTATTATTATGGGATTATTATGGGATTCAGTTCTATACCAGTATAGTATTTGAGTTTTAAGACTAAAACCACAATTCAGTAACATTTTGAGTAATGTTTTTCAGCAACATATAAATTTCAAAGACGGCTTTTATAGTATTACAAAAAGTGTGTTGCCCGAAGCAGGTGATTCTGTATCATGTTAACTTAAAGTCCCCCTTCACTCAAAAATATGTTTTACTTATTGTTATTTCACTTAGACAGAGAAAACATTTACTGTAGAGTTTGATGCCAGAGAACTATTTTCATTCATTTGTCTGCTGAAGATGGAAACCTCTCTGTCCTCACTTCAAATGTGATTTGAAGACGTACCAATGGACAAGCAGGATTTTATGACATCACACAGTTTGATAGCCAATCATGGTCCAGTATGTAAAATACAGAGAGAATGGATTTTTTGATGAAGTAGGAGACGTGTTGTGTCGAGGCGAGCCTCCCAAATTAAAAAAAGAAAAAGAAAAAAAAAGTGTATTCTCATCATAGATTCTGGATTTTTTAATGAGGGAGAAGGATTAGACATAATTTTTAACTGTGTAATCAAACCTCTTTTTTTTTTGCAAAAAAAAAATATATTCAAAGGAAAGTACTTGTCTAAAATGTCTGAAGGGGATCTTTGATAACCACAGGACTGCATTGTTAATAAGATTTTCACACATCACATGAATCTCTGTAATTAATCACTGTATCACTGAATGATATGATGTAATATCGTCAATAATTACTACTAAACTGGCTATCCAGTGTCATATTTAACATGTTGTGTTGTTCTTAACTCAGAAAATTAGTTGTTGTGGATAAAGATTGTGGTAATTCCTTCTCACACTGAGCCAAAGCCAAAAAGAGATGTCAGACTCACTATCCATGCCAAATCCAGATGACAGAAAGACAATATATTTTTCTGCGAGTATCTAAGAATACCGGATATTCTTGATTACAATTTGTCAAAACAACTGAAAGACAAAGACAATAAATTACAGGTCCGTAAAACTCCAAATCTTCTGTTCTCATTGGGACAGTAATTTGTTTAGCTCTGGCTGGCATGCAGCTTCCAAGGATTTGAGCCCACAATTTAATGCATGCCATCAATTCCTACCACTGTGGATTTGTTTGCATGAGTGAAAATCGCCCAAAGTGGATTGAGTTACTGGGCCGCTGTGACTATTTGAGATTAGGCATGATGAGGGATGGATACTTTTTGTGGCGACTCTTATTTGGGAATAATGGGCACATGTCAGACTAATGAGAAACACTCGGAGGGAGGGATGAACCACTCGGAGGGCTGCGCTGAAAGAGAGAGGGGGTGATTTCTACACAGCAGATAGAAAGTAGGATTAGAGTGTAAAAACGGTTTCCCCATTGAGCAGCCACAAATGAAGACGGTTCATAGTGAGGACTCCACACATTTTCCACCCGTACCGCAGTCTCCTTCGATTCAAGGAAGAAATGCTCGGGGATTTTCTCTCTTCTCTGCGGTTTAGGCCTCACAGCATCTTGTTAAATTGTGACTCCAGCTTTAATTGATGAGAGAGTAATTTGGGTTTGAGAGA
The DNA here is from genome assembly GCF_001640805.2 of Lates calcarifer. NCBI lineage: Eukaryota > Metazoa > Chordata > Actinopteri > Centropomidae > Lates > Lates calcarifer. Next base: position 11,570,312 of record NC_066843.1, on the reverse strand, counting down.
TTTTCAAATGGCTCAACACAAATTGGGGAACTTTTTGGGGATATGGGATTAAGAACTTTTACAATAGAATTTTATAACATTGTTTTTCTGGACACGTTTCAGCACATACTTCTGTAGGACTACAACGTCCCAGCTATGGTCCGCTTTATTGGAAAACTTGAACAATCAGTTTATAGCGAGGTTTACACTTGGCCGATGAAGTACTAACTGAGACACTGCTGCCAAATGGACGGAAACCTTTCACACACATGAAGTAAAACTGCATCCATAAAAAGTAAAATACAACTCTTCTGGAAACTTGTAACACTTGAGCATTCATTTTTATTTGCCGTAGAGAAACGTTCAAACGCAATATGGAAGAGGCATGCTTGAATCAAATGCTGCGTTTAGTTGTTAAGCCTACATTATGTTCCACAGTACACTACCCACTTTGCTCTCCACCTGCATCTTCAAACAAAACGTTAACACACTACATGTAGTCAATCACTCTGAATGAAAGAGGCTCGCACCTGGCCTTCATGCATGGTTTCTTTTCATTTGCCAAAGACCCCATTCATTAGTCCATGAGAATAAATTACAGCCCCACAGTTTGGCTTATAAAAAAAATCACAAATTGGTTCTTTATTTGCTGTGTAGCTTTATTAATCCCTGAACGCTCCCTTGTTCATTCAGTAGGAGAGACTGAATAATTAAATTCACTGTAATTGTTTGCACCAGTCAAAACTTGTCAGTGATTTGGGATGCATGAGAGGAAGACGTATCCAGCACAGACACACGCAGTGGCCCCTCTGCCTTTCCAAAAAAAATGAAATAAGATCAATTTCCTGGCCATGTGAGTGCATGTCTTTTTGATGTGATATGTCACATGCATCCTCTCTGACTCAGTAACTCCAATGGTTGCATGTGTTGGTGTTTTTTTTTTTCTTTCTTTCTAAGAATGGCCACACCACAGCACCGCCTCGTGACATACAGTGCAGCACGCAAAGTGAGGCATCGCAAATGGTCATTTTCTGAACACACTCATACACACACACACACACACACACACACACACACACACACACAGTGCCAAGCTGTAAAACATTTTCACATGTTGGACCTCTGCAATAAATTTAATGTCAAAGGACAGCGCTTTAATCTGCCAAAAAACGTCAGTGCAAAATCTTTTCAAATTTTCATATGCCTTTCAGTCATCTAAGGATGCTCCATTCGTGCATTTTAGAATCAAAAAGAGGCTGTGTGTTTGTTTCTTTTAAGTGACTTCAAATGAAATTACATGTTTCTTCATATAAAGACAGACTTAACTGAATTCCAATGTAAAAAAAAAACATCAACAAAAAAATACATTTTCTACAAAAGCACAATTGAACTTCCCTTCAGGATCCATATGAAACATGGATACGATACATGTCCAAGCCTGTACTCATGTTCAAGTTATTTTCCATGTGAGAGATTGACCCAATCACCTCCAGCAAGATAGATTCCTCTGCACTAAACCTACTGATAGACTGATGGCTATTAAGAGATGTTTAAACATGTCTGTGGTGATATGTCACATGTGGTGTGTTACGGTCGGTGTAAAACAAGCCTCATATTCATAACGGTCATGTATCTCCTCTTGTCATTGTACAGGCCCTTTTGGTCTGTATGTGCATGTTTCGCCTTCATAGCAAATGTTAAGTGTTTTCATTGTCTTGCATTATGTCAATCTCTAGGTGCTCTGGAGGCTTACAGTACACATCTATCAAAGAAATGTTAACATAGTGTATAAACAGATATAAAGTGAGCTATTTTAACATGCTAACATTTGCTAATTTCACGAGAAATAAACATTAAGTACAGCTGAGGCTGATGTGTTGGCAAGTATTTCATAAACCAAAGTATTGGACAAAATAAAAATTTCACCCTATGATGACACCAGATTAAAAGTTAAGGGATCACCAAGCAGACTCAATTCATCCTGAGGGCAACAGGTACCAAATTTCACAGTGATCCACTCAAGAGTCGTTGAGACATTTCACTCAGAACTCACTGGAGGGAAAGCCAGGGGATCCATCCATCCATTATCTACAGCTTTTATCCTTAAGGGATGAGGAGTACAAGGGGCCGATCCCACCTGACATTGAGCAAAAGGTTAGAGGGCTGACATATAATGAGCAGCCACAACATTAAAACCATTTGCATAATATTGTGTAGGTCTCCCTGGTGCTGCTAAAACAGACACAGGACCTCTGAGGGTGTCCTGTGGTGTCTGGTCCTGTACATGTCCATGTACATCTTTGTCTGCAAGGTGATTCCCTCCAGTTACCACCTGACTTGATTTCATGTCATGAGTGACATCATTCTGAGTCTGCATTAGATCGGAAGACTGTGGTCTCCACGTAATCCCCTCTGCCTTGTATGTATCTTCTCAGGCTCCTGCTTGATGACAACATACCGCTTCATGTGGTGAACGCTAAACCAGGGCTGAGCTCAAGCTTTGAAGCCATTGTTAAAACCTGTGAGGGTGCAATACCTTCAGTCGCACGGGGACAATGAACAGTATGATTCATATCTCATAAAAGGCGACACCTGCAAGCACATGCTAAACAGTGCGCTGCTCTAACCCTATACTAACACGATGGGGAGGAAAAAAAAAAAACAGGCCATGACTACATTTCCCAGATCCCAAATCTAATTGAATCTGTCATAACTGCTCCAATGATGGACACATATAACCTGGAAAGCCCTGAGGGCTAGGGTTTGGGTAGCGTGAGTCTTGGAGATAACGTGCCCTGCAGGTGTGGAAAGATGATGTACACAGACTCAGGTTACAGCAGACTGGCCTGGGACAGGTTGATGGAGGCTCTGATTGATCCTGAAAACAGAGAAGCCTGTGGGAGAATTGTAATTGAACCTGGAACAGATGTTAAACAGGCCAGGAAGAATGTGGTTATGGTGAGGGTACATAGCCTGAAAGTCAAAATTACACTGGAATTTACACAAGTCATATCATTTTATTAAATGGTAATGGCAAGGGGAGTCTTTTTTAGCCTATTAGAGTGTACTATACATAGCGTGTTCTGAAGGGCTCACATAGTTCACAGTGTTCCAGTTATAAAAATATGGTTGTTTGCATCATGGTGTTTGAGCGCGACCCCATCAAACTTTCTGTGGAAAACACATCTCGGCTAATCCGACAAGCAGCATAATGTGTTCCAAATTTAAGAGGAACCACAGGTAGCCAGTGCCAAACCATCAGTCCTCTAAACTCTCGCACTATTTTCTCAACTTGAACTCATCCGGGATAAACTCTATTTAACTTTTTAAGCTTCTGAAGGAAGGACACACCACATAAATTCAGACTGCACTGTGGGAAATATCATCCGGTGTGAGATTGCTTTCATCAGAAATATACAAGTTAGAAAAAGTATGTTCATGCCTTCAGTGTGAAAAGTTCAAATGACAGAGATATTGGCACTTTTTAAATGTTCCCTGTAAATCAATATTATCATTATAAAGCATATTGGATAGGACTCAGGGTGTTACACTGTGTCATTGTATTGTCACTGAAAATTATCATTAGTCATTTATTATGTTTTTAATGAGGCATTTAATGTTAATTCTACTCAACTAGATCTATTCTATTATCTAATCTATTGTTTGTACCAGACTTAAGTAAAAGTACAAATTAAGAACTCTACTGAACTACAGTTTTGAGGTAGTTGTACTTAAGCAATCCCATTCAAGACGATTTTAAATCTCGCCTACACTGAATTTCAGAAGGATATATAACTTTTTGTGTATTTAACAAGGGCTGGAATGTAACTAAACATTTTTGTTTCTAGTGTGTGAACTAAACACATTTACTTAAGTACTCTGCTTAAATTCAGGTTCAAGGTACTTGTGCTTTACCTTAGTATTTCCATATTATGTTACTTTATACTTCTACTGTACAGGGAAATGTGCAGATTCTTCTTCTGTGCAGATTTGCAGATTCTAATTGTTAACACAATCAACAAATAAATTATTATTACAGAATAAATTCCCCAGCAATTTACAAAGTAGTTAGAATTAGACTCATGTGCACCAGCTGCAAGAATACAGTTACTTAATATATATTATTCTGACTTATTCTTGACTATGTCTGCTTCTGCTTTTGATACTTTTGTACTTTTAATCAAGTAAATTCAATGCAGGACCTCTTAACCTGTAACAGAGTATTTCCATATTCTCTTATAAGTTACTAGTACTTTTACTTTGTAAAAGTTCTCAGTACTTCTTCCAGCACTGCACTTAACTCAGTATACAGAGCATTTAAAGGTGCTAAAATAAGCTCAGCCACAATATTATAATGCCACTTACACTGTAATGCATTCAGAGAAATAATGATGATCTAATAATATTATACACAGTAATGCAACACTGCCAGGGGACATTCTGTCTCCAATAATAACTTTGACTTTCATAAGTAAATATTTCTCTACAAATTATTGCATTTTTTTATTTAAGTAAGCTTCTTGCACAACTGGAAATCTTACACAAAGACAGTGACAGTGTGTGTTGATGAATGATTTTCATATCCCTGGTTTGAGTGCAAAGATGAAGTAAAACAGATTCAAATACACTGTACAAACACTGTACACAAGGCAGCTTTAAATTCATCAGAAATATGGTCTTGATGGCCCCACACTGCCATCTGCTGATCCACACAGATACTGAAAAGATGTTTAAAAGAATTAAGATTCCAGTTTCCAGTAAAATCACTTTCCTCTCATCAGTCTGAGGATTTCTTTTGCTTCATCACACGTGTCTTTTGCTTTCACTACTAGTCTTGTCTGTCAACTCTGAAGCTCATAGTAACTACGTCCTCGATCCCAGCCTGCAGCTCGTCATGCTCCTGCACGGCAGATACTCCTTTGGGGGTCCCGGTCAGGATGAGATCCCCTTCCTCCAGGGTGATGAAGTCGCTGATGTAGCTGATGAGATAAGGGATGGAGAAAATCATTTGGGAGGTGCAGCCGCTCTGCCGCAGCTGGTCGTTCACCCTCAGCCACAGCTTGACGTTACCCGGGTCGGGGATGCGCTCTCTGGGGATAAACTCGCTGACGGGGCAGGAGGTGTTGAAAGCTTTGGCCAGGGTCCAGGGCAGACCTTTGGACTTGCACTCGTCCTGGATGTCCCGGGCTGTCATGTCCAAGCAGAGAGCGTAACCCGCAACGTGCTCCATGGCATCGGACTGAGGGATGGCCGTGCCCCCTTTCCCGATCACCACCCCCAACTCCACCTCATGGTGCAGGTTGCTGGTGTACAGGGGCACCAGGATCGGGGAGCCCTCTCGTACATATGCAGAAGGGGGCTTCAGGAACAGGACAGGCTCTGTAGGAATCGCATTTTTCAGCTCTTTGGCGTGATCTGCATAGTTTCTCCCCACGCAAATAATCTTCCTCCCCCATTCCCAAAACCGGGATATGTTTCGTGCTGTCATTGTGGAGAAATGTGAAGGTTACAGCCGCTCTGAAGCAGTCAGTACCTGTTCCTCTAAACTTTGACCGACCGCTCAGGATCCTGAAACCAGATTATTTACCTACGGAAAACCAGAAGGGACACACCACGACCTCAAAATACAAAACAACTCTATAATACGGATGTTTTTACGAGGTTTATCGGGGCCAAAATGTAAAATAAAATCCCTCACACATTTCCCTGACGCAACCGTATGTATTCGTCTTTAAAAACTGCTGAAATAACCACTTTATCCACGCGTTTAAGTTATTATTCACGATCTACTCCCCCACACTTGATTGGTGGAGCCTGGGAGGTCAGAGTTGAAAAGGGGGCGGAGGCGGAAGTGAGCCAGAACCAAACTTTTCTGGTTTATACGAAGTGTGATAAGGCAGTAAATGCTGTTGTTATGTTATTCAGGGCACTAGCAGGGAGTGCCTGCACTCTTATCGGAGCTGCGACAGTCTTAAAATTAGGTACGTCCGCATGCTTTTCCTACGTTAGCATGCAAACATCCAGCATGTTAGCATGTGTATATGTTTGGTTTTTACGGGTTGTTTACATGTCTATGTTTTGTCGAGGAGGAGAGATGAGAGATGATCCCAGTCGGCCCGTATGAGCAAATATCTTACGTCTCTTACATAATCTCCTCTGTTACAGTCGCATCAATACTTTGGCGGCTAGGTGTCAAAATTTAACGCATTTTTTACATATAGCATTTAAGCTAACGTTGTTTATCAAGTGTTTATGCAGCCTCTGTTATTTTCTGTGTAAATGAACATGTTTTAGGGAAAACTGCGCTTGTCATGCAACCATGCTGTTTCTGTAAGAGCACAAAGAGTTAAATTAGACCAGCTGAGAGTGTATTCGTGTCAGCCTGACTCTGGTATCTGTCCCATTTTGACTGATATCCTCTCATGCAGCACCTGTAGAAGTCCAGGCCCAGGCAGCTGCTCTCCTTCACAGCGCCGTGAGGAAGTCATCCCTGGTGGAACAAGCAAACATGAGGATTGAACTTCTCCCAGCACTCAGTGACAACTACATGTACCTCCTGATTGATACGGACTCCAGAGAAGCAGCTATTGTTGACCCGGTGGAGCCGATAAAGGTCAGTGCATATATTTTACTCTGTCATGTTTACTCAAGTGTGGTACTTATGCACAGCTTTGAAGTCCCTGTACATGAGTAATTTTCCATTTTATGCTACTCAGTGGTGGAAAGCAACTAAGTAGATCTACTCAAGTACTGTACCCAAGTACAGTTTTGAGATACTTGTACTTTACTTGAGTGTTTCCACTACTGTTATTTGACAGCTTTAGTTAATAGTTACTTTTAAGAGGGAGATTTTTTTTCAATGGATAACATATCAAGCTTTTAAATACAACACAATGTTAAATATTAAATCAGTGGTTTCCAACTGTTTTGGCTTCTGATGTCTTATAAAAAGCAATGTGTAGTCAGGTTGACATTTCAGGTGAGTTGTTATCAACTCCAAAGACAGTGATTTCTCCTTCCACACTTCTCACATAGTTTCATCTCAATAAACGTCCAAATAATCCAATATCTCAACAAAAATCAAAGATTAGAACAAAAAAGGTCCCAAAACTGAAAACAGATTTGGGAATCAGAATTTCTTTCCTACACCTATAAATTGATTCAAAAATCATATTTGATAGTTGACAGATTTATATTGTTTCAGTCATATCACCCAACTAACTAACCTCAGCTGACAAAAATGCTGACAAAAACAATGATACAGCAATGTAAGGGGCTCATCTGTACTTGCACTTGAAGTTCATTCTGCTGTTAATACTTCTGTACTTGACTCGTCTTGCATTATATATTTTTACATGCTGCCACACTTAAGCACATGATCCCAGTACTTTTTCCAGCACTGCTTCCACTGCAACTGTGATGATGTAGTTACATATTTCATGCAACACTCCCAAGGGAAGACAGTCTGTCCCAGAGCTGAAGAGCCACTGTGTTCTGACCACTCCTTCACTCCTTCCTCCTGGAGGCTCTGTCTTTATGACCTTGGTTGCTTATGGCATCTGCTGTTGGGGACTGGGCCAGCTTGACTTTATCAGTGTCTTCACAGCTGTTCTTTAAACAGACAATGAACTGTTGCTTCTCAGGCTTACTTCTACCTGTGGAAACACTGTCTACCTAAACTATATGCAAATCTAAAAAAGGAAATTAAAATTAGAATTAAATTAAACATTTAAGCAATGCTTCAGTAAGATGCATTTGTCCTTTCTACAGGTTGTGGAAGCTGTTAGAAAACATGGCGTAAAACTCACAACAATTCTGACAACTCATCACCACTGGTAGGCCACATGTTACATTTTATTTTAGTTTTATTTTACCAGTACACAGGTGTACAGTTAGCACTCTACAAACACTTGAGATAACCAGCCTTAAATGCCACCATGCCAAGAAACCATTATACCTGCATGGAAACTACCCTTCTGCTGAACCAAAGCGGAGTACCATTACACTGATCACACGGATCATTTTCTCTTCTTAGGGATCACGCAAGTGGAAATGAGAAGATGGTGAAGCTAATGCCTGGGCTAAAAGTCTATGGAGGAGATGACAGAGTTGATGCTCTTACAAAGAAAGTTTCTCATTCCCACAATTTCAAAGTAAGACAATCCGATCATGTATCCTTTCAATCCAGATTCAAGCCCCAGATGAATGATGTTTTCTTCACTGCTGCCATTCTTTTCCAGCTTGGATCGCTTAGCGTCAAATGCCTGTTTACGCCGTGTCACACAACCGGTCACATCTGCTACTATGTGACAAAAGAGAACAGCACTGAGCCACCAGCTGTTTTTACAGGTATGTTTAATCTGTCAAGCTTGACTAGTCAGTATTAATGCAGCTTGTGTAACAAGTCATCCCTCTGTCATGTGTGACCTTAAATTCCCTGAGGACACTCCTTTGTTTTTGTTTTTTTTCCCATGCAGGGGACACGCTGTTTGTGGCCGGCTGTGGTAAATTCTTCGAGGGCACGGCAGAGCAGATGTACAAAGCCTTGATAGAAATTCTGGGACGCCTGCCTCCTGAAACAGTAAATATATATACTTTGAGTCCCCTCAAATGGGTAGTGGTCCCTCAGAACTGAGCTGTAACACTGAAGACATGAGTCATTATAACAGTAATTGATTGATTGAACAGGGGTTTTGAGAATGCAATATTCTGATAATATACTTGACTTGTGTTGAAGCGCGTCTACTGCGGTCATGAGTACACTGTCAGCAATCTGAAATTTGCACGTCATGTCGAGCCAGACAATGAAGTCATCCAGAAGAAGCTAGCGTGGGCAAAGGTATTCGATTGGCACATCACATCTAAGCAATTATTACCTCGATCCGATCAACCACTTAAACCGTAACAACTCTGCCTGTGTGTATTTGTATTCCTGCAGGAGAAATGCAGCAATGGAGAAGCGACTATTCCGTCCACTTTGGCAGATGAATTCACATTTAACCCCTTTATGAGAGTAAAGTATGTACAGCTTGTTTAGAGCTAATTACATTTAAAGTGCTGCCTGACTGACTTTTTTTTTTTTTTTTTTTTAATGTTTAATTCAGAGAGAAGTCCGTCCAAGATCATGTAAAGCAGACAGACCCCATTGAAACCATGAGAAGTCTCCGGAAAGAAAAAGATGGCTTCCGGGTGCCCAAGGAGTGAAGGCCTCTGCACTCATGCTGACTTAACTGCTTACAACACTACAAGCTGTTAGTAGTATCCTAAAGAAAATCGACTAATCTTCAAAGCCATTTGAAATAGACCTGCAGCATTCTTTCTCTGTCAAAGCACACGCTTTTTTAATCACCATGTCCAGCCCTAATATGGCTATAAACTTTTCTGTCACTGTTTTAATCGTATTTGGTTTGTTTAACCGATGTTGGCGTGACAGTTTAAAGGAATATATGGCCATTAACTGAATGCTTTAAATGAGAAATAATTTTGTTAATCTGTAAATGGAAGTTTTAGAGTGTATTTCGTATTATGTTGTAATTTATTGATGTACAAACAACTACTTTCAAAACCTTTAACAAGACAGGGAAACACTTCAGTAACAAATGTTGGAGTATGTGTAAAATTTCTGTAAATTGATAAAGTAATTTCTTTGTCTGTAAAGATTGGTATTAATGTTTTATTCTGACCTGGAATGTTCCCTCCTGCCATTTCTTTTCATATTTGCTTGAAGGCTGTTAGTTTGGGTGTTTATTATGTAGAATTCAGCAGTTGGAGCACTTTTCATTTCCTCCTCCGTCTAAAAGCAGTCTGTGAGCACAGCATTGCCTACTATTGTGTTCAGCACTAATGTTAGATACTGAACCTGAATGCTGTTTTGCATGTCAAGTACAATCTTAGAGAATATTGCATGATGTTCTTTGAAAAGCAAATCTGCAAATAAAATCTGTTGTAAGTCAGAAGAAATATAAGTTTTCAAAATGTACTCTAAGTATCAAAAGTAAAAGTACTCATGCTGCAGAATGGCCCCATAGAGAGTGTTCTATTCATAGAAGAACATGTCAGTAGCATTTTAATTTAGCTGGTTGAGGTGGAGCTAAAGGTCCTGCAGCACCAGAACTGTGTTTTTACTTCAGCTGGATCAGACCTCTGCTCCGGTTGAATGTGTCGCCAGCTCTGTTGTATTGATCACTGGTAATATGTAGTGTGAGTATGACCATCAAAGCATTTTACATCCAGATATAAGTCTTCTTTAGAATTTTAAAACCACAAAAATAGTCTTTATCGAACAAATTCTTTTTCAAAAAGTGATTAAAATGTTATACGTTTATGAAGAAGTTAATTTATTAACAGTTCATAAATTTAAAAAAATGAATACAAGATCTTATTCATTTAAAATATAAAAATGAATTAAATTGTGTATGTATATATGTAAAATTGTCTTCCATAACAATACTATATTGAATATTTCTAAATATTAAAACATGTTCCATATTTATGGTTTTTAGAATGAAGCGTAAATAACTGACCACATTTTCCTGGTAAATCCCAGGTTAAAATCCCACATGGTTGAAAGTCTCCGGCTCGATTAAAATGTCTTGGTTTTGACATGTTGGCTCGACGATGTCGCGATAACTTCCTACTCTGAATACAGAAATGTAGGATAATAATTTTGAGAGCACCACCAGAGCGAACAGAATAATCGGAATCTGTCAGGCGGAGGTAAGCGTATTTTCCCTTTTCCTCTGTCGATTGTTTATTTAACCATTAAATGTTAAAGCTGCAGAAAATGTTGATGACACATCGTCAGAGTCAGAGGCAGTTTGAACGCTGCAGCAGCAGCTAACAGTAGCATGGTTTATTATTAATGATAAACCAGCAGCTGGTGCAGATGTTAACTGAATGACTGTCGATATAAGCGGTGTTGATTAATTAAACCTCTTCTACAAAGTGTTGCGCACTGTGGTGCGCATGCGTACGCGGGGTGCCATGAAGGTAAAGGTGATCTCCATCCTGGAGGACAACTACATGTACCTGGTGATAGAGGAGCAGAGTAAACAGGCCATAGCAGTGGACCCTGCTGTACCTCACCGGGTAAGAGACAGATGTAATGTTTAGGTTCAGCCTTTGTAATGGACACTGGAACAAAACATAGAGGATAATGAAGCACAAAAAATCACAAAAAGAGAGACAGAAAGTAACTAAACTAGAAAAACAACTCAAGCAGAAAATGCCATAGAGACAACTAATGACCAGTATTTATATGTACTCACAAATACATGTAAGATATAGGACTGAAACAAATGATTTCTCTTTATCAATCAATTCTTCAATTATGTTATCAATAATTGAAATATTGTTGTTGATTATTTCTCTGTCAACTGACTACTTGTTTTAGCTCTAGTGAGATACATACTTATGGGGATTATTGCTAAGAGTCACACATTTTTCTTCTCTTTTTCAGCTGCTAGAAATAGTGAAGAGAGAGGGCTTGTCTCTGACGGCTATTCTCACCACACACCATCATTGGTAAGAAGAGCATTTGGGAGGAGTCGAGGGCCTAGATGAGAATACATGAACATGCCAACAGATAACTGACATGTTCTCGCTGACAGGGACCATGCTCGGGGCAATGAGGCTCTGCTGAAGGAGATTCCTGGGTTGAGGGTGTACGGGGGAGACGATCGGATCGGGGGTCTGACGGATAAAGTCACCAACGCTCAGGAACTCAAGGTGCCCATAAAGCAACAGGAGTAAAATGTCTCTACCTGGACATTGGTCCAGTTATGATATGTTATACAAAAATACAGTTTCTCTTGTCTCTCTGCCACGTCGTCTTTTGATATTGTATTTTCTCCATTTGCAGTTTAACTCCATCAATGTGAGGTGCCTGTTTACTCCCTGCCATACCTCTGGTCACATGTGCTACTTTGTTTGGGAGGATGAGTGCACTGACGCCCCTGCTGTGTTCACAGGTCTTTGTCTGTAAACATAAAGAGCTGCTGAACCAATTGAAATCTGAAATGTACATTCTTCCATGCAGCTCATAACTATGCAGTACACTCACTGTGTTCTTAGGCAAACATGCTATACAACATCATTTTGAGTGGCTAGAGATATGAATCCATGTTGACCAGCGCATTGTGTATTGTTGTGTGACCTGGACTGACCACTGCCTCCTGTGACGCCTCATCATTGTCTTTTCTGGTCGCTAGGGGATACGCTTTTTATCGGTGGATGCGGGCGGTTTCTTGAGGGTACAGCCGAACAGATGTACCACAATCTCACCCAGGTGCTGGGATCCCTACCTCAAGACACGGTCAGTGGAAATAAAAGATATTTGTCGTGGGTTGCGTGCAGCCCTCACAGGGTTAAGTACAGCTAACATGACCTCAGATAAGAGCTGGCGTAAGACTGAATCACTGATGAATAAACACACGTACAATGAAGGGATTGACTTCAGCCTGGCTCAGATTCAAACTCTGCTGCTATGTGTGTTGAGGATTCAGGAAGATCTTTAAATCATGCTTTGTTCATCTGTAGAAGGTGTTCTGTGGACATGAGTACACCATCAAGAACCTGAAGTTTGCCATGCTGGTGGAGCCGGAGAATGAGAAGGTTAAAGAGATGCTGAGCTGGGCCAGGGTGAGTACTATAACTCACAATATTCCCTGTCTTAGTTATTGTCAACAAAAAACTAAATCTTAACAGTGCATTTTCCCCAGCCTGTCTGTGGCTCTCAGCCCCAAACCCATCTTCCACCTTTAAAAACAGGTCACAGTTTATTCCCTAATTTTTTAAAACAAGGCCAAATAATTTTATTAAAAAGCTGAGCATTGTAGTTATTGGTGAACATTACACAAAAAGGAGTACATACTCCATTTGTTTGGGACTATTTTCAGCTGTGGACTAATACACATTTTTTGCTCTAATGAGTATTTCTAGCAGTGGAATGGACTATGACTCAAACGTCAGTGCCAGTGTTCATTGCATAAAGGTTGATGGCACAGTGGCATAAGCTATTTCAGGATTTATCTTCACAGTTAGCAGGATATATTCACAGTCAGTTGTTTTTGCAGGCGAGAGATGATGATGACAAACCCACAGTGCCATCTACCCTAATGGAGGAGTTTGAATACAACCCTTTTCTTCGCCTCTCGTGAGTTTGGATATTTACATACATTTATGTGCAGAACATGAAAGGTGCCCAGTGCCTTTCTCCACATGGGTAATAACTGGAGACTGACAAATGTAACATTTAAATTAGCCATGGCAGATGAGGGAAAGAACTAAAGAGTGATAGTAAAGAGTGAGATGAGTAAAATCCTTGTCGTGGTTTAATTCAGATGATCTTATTTTGTTTTCTATTCAAATAAAATAGGTCTCATTGTCTATATGCTTGTGCTTCTTGCAGCACTGCATTTACAGGATTTAATGTGTATACTTGTTTGCTCTTTTAATGGTGAGTTAGTCTGTATTTATGTATTTATTAGTCTACTCTACTTGACAGGCTGGTAAAACAGCTACATTTTCTGGTGAGCTCAAGTTTCAGGATTTGTCAGTCACTGTGATTTTTGTAATAAGCACATTTCCTGCAACAATTTAGTGTCATACTTTGTTAATCCTTCTTTCCTTTACTGTAGGGAGGAAGGAGTGCAGAAATTCACTGGGAAGACCGACCCCATTGAGGTGCTGAGGGTCCTGCGGAAGGAGAAGGACAAATTTAAGAAGCCCAAGGAGAGACTTCCTCCCCATGCCATGTTGGCTTTGGAGTGGGGGCTTCTCAGACCATGAGCTCGGAACACGAAACATACTCAGCTGTCAAGGAGGTATAGCTTGAAAACCTGAATGCAGCCAGACACAAGACTGTAGAGTGTGGTGTTTGATGCTTCTACCCCAGATTTAACCAGTTTATACTGCTGGGTGCCTGACTGACCCTCAAAGGGGGGTTGTGTGTTGTTTTAGCTACTATAGAACAATATCTGCATAAAAAGGCCAGTGTAAAGCTGCTTCCATTAAATATTCCTACAAATGAAATTCATTTGAAGGCTGTCTCCCAGTCTGTAACTAACTGTATACTAACTGTATTTGCTAATACTAATTTCCTTTAAAAACTGATGAGATTTATCTGTGTTTTATGTATTTATTGCTTTAATTAACTGTTTTTTGGAGAAAAATAAGCTTAACTTCTTAATTACTTATTTGTATTAGAACGTTTGATTTCCTTGATATGTTTATTTCCTGTCGGGTAACCTTGCCACTGCTCTCTCATTTAACATTTTGACTTATCTCATTAAAGTTTTCCAGTTTCTCTTTTGCTTACTTTTGCAGTTGAAAGCTAGAGAATTAATTCACTATCAAAAACAAAGTGAACTTGTCTGTCATCTACACAGTGTTTAGGACAGGTTATCTGGTCTGTTATAAACTGCACCACATGGGTAGAGAGAGATGCAGTGTACATCACTATGAATGTAAATTGCTGCTTTTCATCCCCAAGTTTACATCCTCACTCTGCGAGAGCTCGTAACTGTACATCAGAGTCAAGATGATTCAATAAAACATATCAGTCTGAATCTATATTCTGCTGGACATGTTCATTAATGTTGCAAAAAAAATTTTACAAAACAAATGGCTACAATTAAATAATGTGTTTATTTTTCAAATGTATATATATGGATAATCATTTGGTTAAATATACAAGGAATGATCATATTTTGCTTCGTGTTAATTCAGCTCACATTTTCAAAGTGTAACAGGTGCCACACAAATGAGTTATTTACTATTTATACAATTCAAAGCACATCAGTAGTGTAAGGGAAAATTATCAGACAATACACATGATTTGGCTTTGTTTAGGCATTGTGTCTTTTATCTATGCCCTGATCTTCCACCTTGGCTCAGGAGGACAGTGGTTTAAACAGTCGCTGGGATACATCAAACCTGTTTGTATTCAGGTTTACCACACCACCCTTCTCTTCTCTGTGAGTCATATTTGGACGATTCTGTAGTCATTCATCACCACTTCATAGTGAGTCCAGTTGGTCATCTTCTCCACAGTGTGGTACTGTGTGTGCAGCAGCTCTTTGGCTCTCTCCTCCCCCACACTGTTGAGCCAGGACTGATACAGCTCGGCCACGCGAGTGTCATCTTCTGGTGACAGCGAGCTTTCTGCCTTGTAGAGCTCCTCAACCTTCTGAAGAAGCTCCTTTGGGTTCTGACCAGATGAGGCCTTAACCTGTCCACCACCATTTAGACAACCTGAGTGTTGCAAAGAGGGAAAACATGATGGGTTTTTTAATTTCCCTGCAAAGATAAGTCATTACTGTGCTTGTTGTGATACTGTGTCACTCTCTGGTGTGGCAAACATGTGGCAAAAATAACCATAAATTTTTTTTTTTTTTTTTTTTTTTTTTACCTGACGGACATGCCATAACTTCCACAAAGTGGTAAGGCGACTTCCCCCTCTTGAGTTTTTGCACCAAGTTCTGGATGTTGCGGAAACCGTATGTGGAAGCAAAACACAACAGGACAACTCCATCCTTCTCAAGAGTTACTTCCTGAAAGTCTTTATTCCTGTGGCAGAGGGGTTCAGTTTGGACATTCAAAAAATCTTTTTACACACAAGGCAGAAGACAAGTAACCTGGTGCAATTAGGTTACATTATAAATCTAAGATCATTAAACTTGTTTGAATACTAAGCTCTTAATCTTCTTAAACCTCTGGAGACAGACTCACCTGAGGGTCTTGTAGGTGAGTTCCTGAACTTCTTCTCCAAACAGCTGCTTGGCAGCATAGGTGAAGACATGATGGAGGTAACCTCCTGACCCACTCCCAGCATGGCTCAGGAACTCATCCCCACAAACACTGCTGAACCTGGGTGAGGAATAAAATGTACCGTATGAGTTCATCTATTCTTCTGAAAATTCATGCTACAGTTTATTCTAAAAGAGGCAACAAAAAGCAAACTGGCACAGAACTTACATTGTATCTGGGGCTGCAGGCTCCACATTATTAAGAGACACGTTTTCCTCCTCCAGCATTTTCTGAACCTCTCCTGTATCAGACAGTAAAAAGTGTAAAAAACGGGAACTCCACATTCATACTCACAAACAGCATCATGAGAGTCATTACTGTACCGGAGGTGATGACACAATCCACTTCTCTGGTCTCAGCTTTGCTCATGTAGAAGTCTGACCTCGAGGCTTCGAGTTTCTTGTCAAAGCAGGGCATTACTGCCACGTGGTAGATCTGCTGTGGACTCAGGCCCTGACGACACACACAATACAAACATCAATACGTACATACTTTCACAGCAGTCAACAGCCAGCACTGGATACACCGCAAGTTAACCATCCCCATTTGCTTTGATACTGAAAACTATATTTCTAATTGATAAACTTTACCTGCTGTTCAGCAAAATAGCCTTTAACCAGTGTGCCCATCATCTGCTGGGGGGAGCGGGTGGTACTAATGTATGGGAGAATAAACTCCCCGTGGGTCTTCTCTGCATAGCAGATCCAACCTGAATAAAATACACACACACACACAGTGGATTTTGGTTTTGCTGATTGTCTTTGGACAAACACTGAAAACACAAATTAACAATGTTTCTCTCTGTCTTGATTTGTAGGTGACAGGAAATGAGGGAGAGAAATGAGGATGTCATGTAACACAGGTTCCCAGCATTCCCAACCTTATACTTTATATTCCGCTTTTAGTGGCATACCTGGACAGGCAGATGTCAGCATGGGCAG
Source organism: Lates calcarifer (assembly GCF_001640805.2). NCBI lineage: Eukaryota > Metazoa > Chordata > Actinopteri > Centropomidae > Lates > Lates calcarifer. The sequence continues at coordinate 11,553,585 of NC_066843.1, read as the reverse complement.
GGCCTTGCTGTCCTGCTCCTTCCTCTGGAACCGCTCCACAAACTCTCTCTGGCTCTCCAGCAGGCTGAAGGTCCGACTAAAGCTAGTGTCAAACACATGATGAACCCCTGCAATAATAGTAATAATAATGAGTCTTAAGAGGTGGCTGTGTTTTTAATTTAAAACGAACTGAAAATGTAACATTTGCACCCACCAAGGCCTTTGAAGAAAGAAGTTAGTCTCCTGCCAGCCTCACTACTGCTGAGGTTATAGTGTGCTGCGAGGGAGGCTCTGGACTGCGGTGACACCGACACTACAACAACCTTCTGCTCAGTCGCGTTGGCCTGACAAACAAAATGTTCGCTCTCATATCACAAAGGCTGTAAAAGCAATCTTGACCAGATACACAAGGATTCAAACACACGTATCCATCTCTACCTTATTGTTACGCAGCACTTTAAAGAGCTCCTCGTGGCTCTGCTGTGTGATGAGGACGCTCTCAGCTGATGTGATACAGCCACTGCAGGCCAAACAGTCGTTCAGCGTGATCTTTGCTTTCTCCAGCTTCTTCTTCCCGCCATCCTACAAAAACAAAGCTAATTAATTCAAGGTAAATGGAGGTGCAATACTTCTACTAATTTCAGTAATTCACACAATACCCACCTGGTTGACTTGGACGTAACTGCCATCATCCTCTATTTGAATTTTAGCCACAGATTTCCCTTGTTTCTTCTCTACTTTGACAGGCTTGACACATTCCTGCAAAACAGACAAAACAGGGGCATGTGTGAACCACACTACAAAATACTGCTTCAATTTTATTAATGAACTTTATGAGCGAGATAAACACAGCAACTTGTAACAACATCCAATGGCACCTGACAGAACGGAGTAAGAACTAAAAAGTGACAAACAGTAGACAGCAAATCACAAATCAGAACAAATAGACATTACATTGTTAAATACTTAAATAGGAGGTTTTATTTAGACCAAGATTTCTGTCCAGATTCAGCACTCTTTTCTTCACAAAGCTCAAGGACGACATGAAATGACTCAACTTCTTCATCACATATTTATTGGCAAAAATACCTGTTTTATAATCACCAAGGTCAGTTATCTTCGACTCGTAACTTAGGCTGCAGTACACTATTGCCTATTAAGCTACAGTATGACTCATATATATATATACTCAAACCGTGTCATTACCAACCACAGGTTATTTCACTGTGGTTACATCATAGCTAACATTAGCAACAAGCTAACTGCGTGTAATTTACGCAAACAACAGACCAGTGTCACCTTATCAGTGACAGTCCAACCAAGTAGTTAAAATCGCATTACAATAAGCTCCAGTCAATCATTAGACATTTAATGTTGCGGTTATTTTTGAGGGAGCTGTTCTCTCACACAACAGGACTGATAAGGACAGCTAACTGCTAGTAAGCATGCTAGTTACTTCTTCACGTCTGTCCGCGATTGGCTGCTTTAATATGTGCAGTAAATCCGTGGAGTTAACAATTTGAAATATGTATAGTGTTATAACACGTTACAACAAGTTTCATTACCTGAGACGGGGTAATAAAATCATCCAGATCTGTCAACTGCAGCACACCGCTGAAGTGCGAGGCCATCTTTGCTGCCGTAAAGTGAAGTGTTTGTTGTTTACTTTTGTGTCGTAAATAGCTGTCCTTGATTCAACTGCTGATGTTGCTGTGATTCTCTGTCACCTCTTAGAGTGTGGATCTAATTATCTGGTCTTTCATGCTTTATGTCAACTATGAGCATATAAGTCCATAAGCTTACAGCCCTAAAATATTCACTGAAAATTAAGGAGAAGGGACTGTCAGGCTCTGGGAAAAGGAGAGGTCAAGATAGGTAGACGTTACATTCTCTCTATAAAATAAATTGCTGTATGCAGCTACACCCCACCGCCCAGTCATAGCTCTGTCCAAACTGGTACATTTTTTCCTTTTTTAATGTGCAACATGAACTTCTCCCTTCTCCCTTTGCTGTAAGGAAGGAATGCAGCATAAGAAATTCATTGCACAGTTTTATGTTTCTGTGCACAAATGATCTTGCAATCATGAATACATGTACATTTGAAACAGTAAGGGGCCATTTTAGGAGAAAATGCACTAGGGGCTCCTGATCCTCCCTCCAGCTATGTCCCAGCTGCCTAAAATTCAGCTTCTTTTGTTCCTGTTTACTGATGTCGCTTCAACAACTGTTCTCACCTCACTGTTGATATGAAATGACCACTGCACAAAAATAATACAACAAAACATTGTAAAGCACTTTTCATGGAGCAACGGGTAGGAAACAGGGACAAAGTGTGTTTAATCCCCTGCCTTAATAGGTGCTTTAACACAACAGGACACCTCATGTAAGTAAACATCATAATGAAGGTGCATCATTTACAGCAACTGTAATTTCACAGAAATTATCACAACATTTTGTCAGACCTAAAAAAGATCTGTTAGATCTCCACATTCATAACCAGGTTGTGAGTTTGAGTGTCTCTCTGGGCCTGATATCTACATGTATGTATATATGTGTATGTGTATGTGTAGAAAAATCTGAAAAATTAATATAAATATAAATATAAAGACGCATTTACACGTGGATCTTGGACCATTATTACGGCATTATGGTTAAATGTAAAACAAAAGTCCACATTGAAGTTGGTAGTTGTTAATTTTCATGTTGTCCCCTCTGACACACGCAGGCGCTCTTATTGTTGTTATGACTACGAGGTCGTAAATCCGCCATGTTTTCCCTCCATGTAGCAGCGTTGCGACAGAGACGGAGAATTTGAACGACATGAATGTAGAAAATAATCATACGGCAGAAACAGAGAAGGGGGAAACGAAGAACGGCACCGAGACAATCACCATCCAGACTACACTGGGAGACGAAGGTTAGTCCTCTAAAACAACTTCGAAATATTTATCAGTTGCAGCGTTTGGGCCTAGCTTACTTCTTCCTTCGTGAAATGTTGCTAGCAGCTAGCTGCCATTAGCAACATTAGCTGCTTTGCTTCATTGCAGCGTCAGTATTCTAGCAAGTCATCGGTATTTATAAACGTTTACATCAGCTACCCGGTGGCTTGCGGCACAAATGCTGTACGAAGTTATCTCATTCAGAAAGGTTTTGTCTCTGTGCCGTCAGATGAGGATGTGCACAAGTGTGGACGCTGTCAGTCCGAGTTTTCTACGCTGGAGGCTTTCATTCAGCACAAGCTGCACCACAGCTGCAAACGGGAGGCGAACACCCAGGGAGTCAGCCAAGAGGTACGAGCTGTGATGTGTTGTTTTTTACGATACAGTGACCACTGTAAACCGACGAGGTTGAACAGATGTTGGTTTCTGCGTTTTGCCAGGTTACTGCAGCTAATGGGAGTTCTTCTTCAGAGGTGAAAACAGTTGATGGTGCGTCCTCAGATGAACCAGGGAGGACCACTAATGGTGGGTCAACGATTTATTACATACACTCAGTTGGCATCAGGCGCACCTGGCTAATACTAATGCAGTTTACGTTAAGGTCTTAGTTTTCAGTTTTTGTTGAAACTGTAGAACTGCATTGGTGTTACACTGACAGGTGTTTCTATATTTTTCACGTCTTTTATATTAATTAACACACCCGAAAATAACTCAAGGCCAAAGATTGCCAGGTTACTACCATATGTGGCAAAGTACGGCATCAGAACCACACTTTTGACATGCTGAGATTAGTTAATGTTCTGTATTTTAACTTCAAAGATAGCTGAAGCAATAAATTGAATAACTATCTGCAGATAATTTTTTGTTGATGAACAGATGAATTAGTCAAAAGCTCAAGTCAACATACTGTTAATTAGATGTATATGGTGAGGCGGGTTGAATTATAATTTTATCTGCTTTTTACACAGATGAAAGCGGTGCTCTGTTGGGTCGAGGCCGCAGGAGGAAAATCGCTTCACTTAAAGTCACTGACCAGTCAGATGGGACTGAAGGATCCACATCTGACAATGCTGACAGTGACAAGCCTGTTTACAAAGTCAATCAGCAGGGACGCTACATTTGCCAACTCTGTGAAAAGACATTTAAAACAGTGAGTCACACATTTATTTTTGTGCATGTGTTTCTATTTAGAAAATGTGATATTTTATTTAACAGTTACATGAGATAAGTACCATTGTATTTTTCTAAGTGTAAGCAATTCTTTTCATAAGTGATGGCTGGCAGGGTATTTATTACACCTGCTGTTGTGAGTGTTGACTCTAAAATACACTCTATCTTCCCCTAATAGACCAACATCTTGAGAACTCACATGAAAACTCACAGTGACCAGAAGAACTTCTCATGTGACCTGTGTGGGACCTCTTTTCGTACCAAAGGCTCACTCATTCGCCATAACCGACGTCACACCGGTACAGAGAAGAAACTTAGGGACTGTTTTTGTCTTAAATTAATATCCTCTAATAAATTTGACTCAGTGATAACGCTGCTTTCTTCCTGTTCTCTTGCAGATGAGCGGCCGTATCGCTGTACCCTCTGTGGCCAGTCCTTCAGAGAGTCGGGTGCCCTCACTAGACACCTCAAGGCCCTCACACCCTGCACAGAAAAGATCCGCTTTGTTCAGTACAAGGAGATCCTGGTCAGCAAAGATGGAGTACAAAAAGGTTAGATTTATGCAGCAGGTGATGTGATCTGAAGAAGCTAGCTTGGTGGCTGTACTCAGACTATTCTGTCAGAGCAAATGAGCTGTAGCTATTGATGGATTACTACTGATAAGTTCTTGATGAACTAGTGCATTGTACTGTAAGGAAGTGAGTCATACAAAGGTCTGTGTGCATTGTGCAGGTGTCGAAGCTGATCACGCGACAGTGGCTGACCAGCAAGAGGTGATGGTTGTGGAGCAGCAGTCAGAGGAGCAGGAGATGGTGGAGGCTCAGACTGCTGTGGTCAGTGTGGTAGAGGCTGGTTCCCAAGAGGTCCTCCATCAGGTCCACTTCACAATGGAGGTGGATGGAACAACTCAGGAGCAACAGGTAAGAGGAGAAAGGCTACTCATTTAGCTAAAAGTCCTGTATGAGCTGTTACCAATCAAAATGTCTTTGTTTGTCTCTCTCCCTCTGTTCAGGTGGTGGTGGAGCAGTCTCAGGCAGAAGCCCTGGCTGCAGCTGCAGCTGCAGGCGACAACCTCATCTGCCAGGCCATCATCAACTCTGGCATTCCACTGGGGTCAGAGGAAACAGTGGTTGAGGAAACCTCACAGGCGACAGAGGAGATAAATAAAGTGGTTTCTGACTGTCCTGATGTTGATGAGAGTGTCACAGAGATCCAGATTAAAGAGGAGTTTGTGGAGATGGAGGCAGAGGTAGGTGTGCAGGGAAATGGGTTTGACCGGCACAATTCCAGCAACCAGGGACCAATGATTAATTAATACACCTTTTCATTTTTTAAAGTTAGTCTCACTGGAACTCTTCCCAGTCAAAATCCACTGATTATTTACATTGATTTTCAAGGAGCCTTTCTTCTTTCTTCTTTCTTTAGCAGGAAACAGAAGATGGGGATGATCAGACATCCTCAAAATTGCACACATGTCCACACTGTAATCGCTCCTTTAAGGGACTGAACTACTTCCGTTTTCATGTCAAGGGCCATTTGGGTAAGTTGACACTTTCCTAGTAAAGTTTGTCCAAAATGTGTAATCAAAAGAAAGCTGTTGATGGGGCACTGACTCTTTCTTTGTCCAAATATAAATATGATCTCTGATTGCAGGTTATAAGCCCTTCAAGTGCACACTCTGCCAAAAAGAGTTTCTGACTGGTTACCTGCTGAAGAAACACATGGAGGTTCATGTCAGTGAGAGGAGATATAAGTGTGGCGAGTGTGGCAAGCTGTACAAAACCGTTGGGCATGTACGTGAGCACATGAGGGCCCACTCAGATGAAAGACCCTACCACTGTGCCAGATGCAACAAAGGATACAAAACCAAGGTGATTTCAGTGTAATTTACCAGTACAGTACTGACGTGAATTTTCAGCTTTTATTTTATTGTTTCATTTTCCCTCACTAATATGTCATTCATAGACATAAAAGGCATATTATTTCTAATATACAGTACCTCCTTTTCTTGCCCAGAATGCCTTGCAGGTCCATCAGCGGACTCATGGGGATGAGAAACCCTACGTGTGTCAGTTCTGCTTGAGAGGCTTCAGGGAGAAAGGCTCTCTGGTGCGACATATCCGCCATCACACTGGAGAAAAGCCTTTTAAATGCCCAAAGTGTGGACGGGGCTTTGCTGAGCACGGGACCCTCAATCGGCACATGCGTGCTAAAGGTCAGACTGATTGACAGAAATCAAAACAAAACCACAGTAACTCAGCCCTTGTGTTGTCAGTATTTCAGGACTTATTTTGATTTGCACCAGGAGGCTGCCATAAGGAAGATTCCAGCGAGCAGCAGGGTGTGGTAACAGAGGAGCAGGCATCAGTGGACAGCCTCGCTACAGCAGCCATCATCTCAGAGGACCCTCATGCGGTCCTGGTAGAGTTCTCTTCCGTGGTGGCAGACACACAGGAGTATATCATCAAGGTGAGAGCCACGGGGGATTAGAGCGAAGAGAAAGTGTGGTTTCTTCTCTTACATCTCAACCATTGGGTGGGAGATAACAACAGAGAGAAAACTGCTGATGGAACTGCTGTCTGTGGGCTCAGACTTTAAAGCATGTTACACATCTGTCCACACCCCAGTCAGTGGTATCGCTGCAGGTATTTTCTATTAGCAGGATACCTGCTGTTACATCACTGATTGAAGTGCAAAACACTTTCACTCTTCACATTGTACAAGATGAGTACATCTGTGGGGATTTAATTAGATTGTTGATTAGAACAAGTTACTCAGCTCTTTCCTCTGCCAAGTGCAGAGACCCCTGGTTCTAAACTCTACATTTCAAGACCTGTAAAGAGGAAAAACTTGATTGCAACTGAGATTTCATTTGTTTACACAGAAAACCTATCAGCACACTGAAGGCAAATACTGACCTCAGTGGGATTTTTGTTTACTACTGACTTGCAGATCAGATTGCCAGTATCAGATAGCAACTCAAAAATAATTTATTTGCATTTATTTGCAAAATCCAGTTATGGAACTAGGAGGAGCTTGTAGTCAGAAATGCTGCTGACATAATGTGTAGCTATGAGGGATCTCTTTGTAAAAATGTCTCAATATAATATTTTCAAATTATGGTTTCAGCTCAGTTTAACAAAATTTAAAGACACAAACAAGGTACTTTATGAAGTACTGTACAAAGCATTTTTCTTTTTTTTAATTGAAGATATGTTTAAGCTGTTGTGAGCCATGATGAAAAGTTAGCAATAACCATCTCAGAAAAGTTGAACAGCCTTCAAAGGACTACACTACGTTTAAACTCTTGGATTAACATAAGCAGATAAATCATCACAAGCTGCTTTAGGCAGCAACTAAATGTGCAGGTATTTCTTGCTCTTGAAAGCATTCAATCACAGTAAAGATAAAATGCTGTGAAGACAAATCGTTCAAAATACATCTTATCAAGGTTTTGTCCTTGGCTCCTCGGCTAATCCTAGAAGTGGCTCAACCAATTACTAACTCCAAACTTCTGTCAAAGACTGACTGAAAATGAGACTGAAGTAGAGTCCAAATCTGAAATATTTTGCCATTTGTGATTCATGTAGATTAAACGTTTTTCAACAAGTTAAAAAAAACACCTTGGAGCTGAGTCAATGAAGTGTTTTGCAGAATTCATTAAGGCAACACCTTATCATTCCTATCTTCATTTAGGCGCAGTGTATTGCTGCCTTTTGTCATTCATTTGATCTGCTCCTCTCATATTCTCCAGACTCAAACAGAAGAGGAAGTGCAGGAAGAAGAGGTTACACTCATCCAAGACAGCCAAAATGAGGTCAGTACACACAAGTACACAAACATACACACACCTCACCGTAAATGAGAACATTTGTATGATCATAGTGGTTGCAGAATGTGACATTCTCAGTGTTTTCTGGCTAACCAACATAGAAAGTTCCTGTTACGCTAAAGAATCTAAAAGAGATTACTTGAAACTAACACCTCAACCATTTATATCAAACCTCTCCCTGTCAGATGGGAAACCACATCATGAAAGTGGTGCAGCGAATTGTCAGCCAGTCCCACAGCGCCGGAGGCACCGGCAGCCACCAGATCATTGTTCGTAATGTGGCGGCGAACGAGGAGGGCCCGTCCATCTCCGACTGCGGCGACACCATCACCATCGCCACGCCCGAGAGCCTGACGGAGCAAGTGGCAATGACGCTGGCCTCCGCCATCAGCGACGGTACGCTGCTGGCCACGGCGGGCACCGTGGAGACGGCAGAGGGAACAGTTACCATGGTTACCACAGAGGAAGCAATGGAGGAGGGTATACAGATGGTGCAGCAGCAGGAGGAATATGTCATCACCTCCCCAGAGGAGGTGGAGATTCAGACTGTCATTGTATGATCGAAGAGGACACTAACGATGGACTGTAATAGATTTGGCTTGACTGTACCTGTGTAACCGTTTACTGTAGAGTTTGTATGAGTTTTATGTGTGATCAATTACAAAACAAAGGCCAAAGTATTTATAAGGTTTATAGTTACAGGAATAGAAAAACCTAAAAATGAAGCGTGCACAAGGACTAGTTCTGTCATGTGTTTGATTTTTATTGATAGATTTACTGAAACGAAGCGTTGCATTCAGTATGTCAGCTAATTTTCAAACTTTTAGTTGCATACAGCTTAAAAGAATAACTAGATTAATTATGTGAGGTTTTCATTCTTTTAGGTGGTACAAACTGAACGCATCTTTGCATTTGTCTCTTTCCTTTGCAGCTTTCAAAAAGTGAAATTCCATTTTCTTTTACTACCTAAAAGGACATTGTTTCACTGCAGTTTTCACTTCTGCTCTCTGATGTCCGGGTCGACTAGAAGTCATGTTTTTAAAACTCTACATTTCCAGTTTTAAATGTGGCGCCCTTTAAAGGCCGACAGATCTGAAACTGTGCAAGTGTTCCTGCCTGCTTGAGGCTGCTCAGGGACACTATAAATTTCCCATGATACCGTGTTGCAGTTCTGAGTTGGTCAGTCGTAATGCACCTTTAAACATGAGAGATACACCGATAAAAAGACATGAAAATATGGTCAGTTTACTTAGAGTTTGCATCAAATAAATGCTATTTTCTTATACAGCTGACTTCAGGTTATCTTTGTTGAGACTGCCTGTCTGACCTTTCAGGATGTGATTTAGTTAGATTTTTTTTTTTTCAGACTCCTTTGAAATCATTTTGACATTGTTGGTGGTCGTGTTTACTCAAATGATCTTTGACCCCATAGACAACTGCTTTCAGCCAGTTTTGTAGCAAATTGCTCACAAGAATGTTTCCAATGGTAAGAGTCTACTATATCCTTCTGCCTATTACACAAAGATTTGTCTGTGGCCTGTAGATATCTGGTTGTTCCCAACCCACTTATTGATTGTTTTGTTTCCCTAAAGTCCCCCAAATTTCAGTGAAACATGAATATCAGTACTTGAATATCAGCCCGTTTGCTTCCTGTGTTGCTATGCTAAGACTAAGTAGTGCTGTTAGTGATTTTTGTTCTATGTTGCTGTCTTGTTTCATTTCATCTTTGTTTTTAGAAGTGTGTGGCTGCGGAGTGAATGTCATCCTCCACCTCATCATGGGAATACCACCTGCTTTGAAAGTACACACACCTGCCAGGTAAAACACAGCATCCACTGCTCCATCTCTCTCTCTGGGACTCATGTACGCTTCATTAGTCTTGTACTAACAGATGCAGGGAGAAACCAGAAACAAAGTCATGCTTTTAATCTTAGTATTTGTGCTCCCATGCTAAATCCACTGTAGCTGATTAGCTTTGCTGGAGCACTGCTGTACTCGGTGCGTGTAACCTTGAGCATATCTGCAGGCTACATCTCTGTAACTGGTGCTCCAGTACTGAGGTTAACACAGACACTATAATCAGAGAAGTGTCCCTGGCTGGTACAACATACAGTTTCTGGGTCACTCCTCAGCCCTTTGAGAGGGCCTCCATCCATATGAGCAACAGAGGGAGACAGAGAGAGAGGGTGGGAGAGAGAGAGAGGGAAAGGTATTTATAGAAAAATGGGGCTTCGCAGTACCTTTTCTTGCAAAGAACCATTTCAGGACCAAGTGAGCGTGTCCCAGTTTTCTGATCATCGCTCAGCCATAGGGTTTGGACTGAGGCTGAGGCTGGACCGCCTCATCCAGGATGGAGAGCCTGACTTTCAGACGCTCTCCCCTCTCCTCTGGCCTCCCTCTCCTCAGCTATAGACAGCTGGTTCTCTGATTGAGAACAGGGGGGAGGCACTGGCCTGTATAACCTACAGATGTGACCTTTTAGGTGTGCTTGATTTGCTCTAGCTGGGTAGAGACTTTTGGAGGCAGTGAGCTCAGGTGAGGAGCAGCACGAGGGTGTCCGAGGGCACTCTTTGGGCTGCGACGACCCCCAGGCCGGGGGTGAAGAGAGGCTGGCTGGAACGTGCCCTGCCGCAAGCCGGGCAAGGATGAGGCGTTTCCTGAGCAGAAAGGGCCGCTTCTCCCTGCGCCAGAGCAAATCCGGGACCCGGAGTGCCTCCAAAGATTTCTGTAAGTCATACTTCTCTGAATCATTATTTTTACATGATGTTCCTGAACTGCTTCATCTGCTGGAGGTAAGCTTAATAGTCACAGAGAGCTAGAAGGAGCTAAAGTTGAGACTGTGTATCTGGGTCGCAGGCTGGAGAGAAAAGGACAAAAAGAAGCCTTGACAGTCGTCTGAGTGCTGCTTGTACTCTGGTGGGGAGAAAAGATTATGAGCAGCAGCTCCATGTCAGTGATTTCCCAATCTATTTTAGATCAATAATCAGCTACAGTTTCATGTTTCCTTTCAGCAGGCTGAACCCAAGTTCTGTGGCTCTCTGAGTCCTTGGATTTGATATGTTTTATTCACTCAGCCACATCTCACCCTGAATATTTAGCTCTGTGCTCCAGTAAGATCTGATTCGTCTTTTTCTGCATTGAAGCAGATCTGACGTTTCTACATTTCTTGGTAAAGCCTTGTAGAGGCTTTTATTTTCTCGCTTCTCATGCACTTTTTTTTGTTACTTTTCTTACTTTCTGTCTCTAATGCAGTCTTCATCTGTCTTACTTTTCCTGTCTCGATCTCTCTCTGCCTCTGATCAATTACAAGAAGAAAAACAGCGGGTTTTAGTGCTGGTGGTTTGATGGATGACTCTGTACAATCACTTGCGTAGCTGCAGTTTTAGAATGTGTCTTACATAAGTGTGCCCTTTTACATTTCACAATGTCAAGTTTTCTTGTCTAATTTTGCACCTTGGGGTTGTGTCATCGTATGATAAGACTTAATTAAGATAACTGTAGATGGGAGTGATTTGAGACAAACAAGCTTAATTAAATTGCTTCTATGTGAGGTGTTTGCTGCACAGAAATCTGACAAATACAAATGGTAGATTCAGTGAATTTTATAATTCTCCCCTTTTCTCCCATCAAATAGCCTTGTAATATAAATGTGTGTAGAGCAAGAGCACAGGGCAACAAGATTGGAAAATAAGATGAATTTAGACAAAACTAAAGGCAAGTACAAGTGTTTAAGATGTAGATTTTCAGTTTATGATCTAGAATATGCAGCAAAGTTGCAGTGCGTTGACAGGAAGCATCACAAAGTGGACAGAGTGATCCCTTCAATGTCCTACATACAGTATATCTTTGACATGTCCAGATGGTTGCAGATGAGTAGAAATGAAGTGACATGAGCCTGCTGGGACTCTTTCTGCTGCAGTAGAATGAGGCCAGTGACCAGGGGAAGGGCACCAGTTCATTGTGTGGGCTCGATACCAACAGTCAAAAATAACCTCCTTCAGTCTACTTTTTCCCTTTACTGCCATTCAACTTCCAAAGAAACAAATCAAATCAATATAAAATTGCTTTTTGACATGACCAATGTCTCTTTATACTTGTGGCGTCATTAAATAGACCAGTGTACCTGCTGCGACCGCTCCATCACTGATGTGCCCTACTTAAACCAAAGGACCAATTGACCTCCATTTATAGTCACAACCTGCTCGTCTGTATGAGCAGCTTGCACCAGATTAGCAAGTTTCCCACATGCAGATACAACTTATGTATCCTATAAGCAGTAAAGCAGCAAAAAACCATGCTGGTTACTGTATCTATCTTTCCATCCATCCTCCAGACCTCGGTCTCCCAGCCACCAATCAGAACTGGCCTGAGGCGTTTGGTTTCCGGCTGGGTGGCACTGGTCCCAGCTATATCCTATCTGTGGTGGAGGGCAGTAGCGCATACCTGGCTGGCCTCCAGCCTGGGGACCAGGTGGTGGACATCGAGGGCCAGGATGTGACCAACCTCAGTACACCGGCGCTGATCGCCCTGGCTCAGACCCTCAAGACCGTACCACCCAGTATCGGAGTGGTGTCGCGGATTGAACAGGTCAGCTGGAACACAGTAATCCGCATTTAGTGTTTTCAATTGGTGGAAAATGGTAAATAATGTTCAAATTACGTTTTTTTCCCCCCTTCCTCAGATTGACATCACCCCTGGCCCTGATGGCCGTTTTGGATTCACTATCGTTGGAGACAGCCCTCTGATGGTGGAGGACTGCATGCCCAACGGTCCGGCCGGTCGCAGTGGCCTGAAAGCTGGGGACTATGTCATGGAGGTCAACGGCATCCCGGTGAAGCATCACGAAACGGCGGCGGCCATGATAAAAGCCGCTCAGGGTCGACCTCTGCGCCTGGGCGTGCTCAGTATGGCTCGGCGACCCAAACGTCTGAGTAGCAGCATGAGGGTGCTGTCGCAGAGCGGGGACAGCGTCAGGGAGAGTCGCGCTCACAAGGCCATGGAGTTCAATAAGAAGGTGAGTGCAAATTTTTTTTTTTTTTTTAATCTCTATTGTGTTTGTGTATATTATTAATATCCATGTATTTATTCATATATCAGGTGGAGGAGGTGCTAGGCGAGGAGCCAGATGTGAAGGAGCAGCTGTTTGAGGTGCTGAAGCAGTATGCCGCTGAGAGGGATGTGGAGAGTCTGGCCGAGGCTCTGCCTGATATCCTGATCACTGAGGAGCATCAGCAGCTGATCGACAGTGTCAGGTAGCCAATGAATTGTTTGTTTCTTGTTTAGAGTTTGCATCTGCTGCTTTGATGACTAACCAGTCTTTTAGCACTACACATGGGGTGATTTAAGTGGCCTTGTCAGGAACAAGGGAATTTCTTAAAACTGTTTAGACCGTCTCTCCCCGCACTTAAACAGATTTATCTGCAGTACTTAAAAAACAGGGGGAATCCACTGTGAGCCATAATACTGCCAAACTGGTGGCTTTATCTCTGGTTTCCAAGACAATGCATTATTGTTTTAGTGAGTGTACTGTGTGCGCTGTGAATTTAAGTCCTGTCATGCATATTTAGGGAGTAACTGTAATTCTTACTTGCAGGGATGTTCCTGTCTAGTGACCAAACAAACAAAACTCTTCTCGGATTTCTCCGTTTTCTATGTGCGATTTGTATTGCACATTGTTAGATGAGTGACCCTAAAGCCCTCTGTGAAACACTAAGTAAAACATTAACAAAACAAGCACAGTTAATTAACAGCCCAGTAACACATCCCAACAAAATGTGTGTCTCAATAAATGTTTAACCTTTTTAAAAATACAGAAAATATTCAAGAACTGTCCGAATTCTTTTCGATCCAAAGGCACAAAATCGCTCATCTATAGTTGATTGTACTGGTGAACTGGACAAAAATCCTTTTAAATCCTTTGTTGTACATTTTCAGTCCTTTTCTCATAATCTTAGGTTTTGAGAAGCGTTGTAAAAGTGCACTAGGGAGTGTTATAGTTCATTGTGTTGTATATACAGTTCAGCTATATCCTTACATGACAATAGGACCACAGTGAGGGAGTAAAAACTCCTAATTGCCCCATGAAATCAATATTTTAGAAACTCCCCCTCTCAGCATTTTATTGTAAAATGTGGGAGAGGCGTATGTCAAGTGCACGTACAGTATGATAACTTTGATCTGATGTCAAGCACATACTGTTGCCCTCGGGTGCTTGAATGTCACTCTGTTCTTTATCTCCCCTCTCAGGCACAGTGCACGAGAGTACGGTTAGGAAGTCACCGCCGAATATTGCATTTCTCTCTCCTCAGCATTGATCGGAAAAGCAAAACCCAAAACACAATACCTCTGCACACATTTCGCAAATGTTTCTGTCACCCCCCCCCATCCCGCCGCTTTATATCTTCTCTCTCTGCCTCTCAATTTGACTTTCTCTCTGTTGGTCTCTTTCTTTCCCAATTCTCCCTGTCAGCTGTGATGCACTCTTTGATATACACACCAATTGTTTTTGTGGATCACATCACTGGATGCTCTTTATTCCCTCCTCTGCACACAGCTCTTAGCTGCTACAGCCAGTTTGCTGCTGGTGGCTGAGAAATGCACACATGCGAAAATAGGGGGAACATGCAGATTCTTAGACTGCACTGTCTCTCACACACACATGCATACAGCCCCTGCTTTGAAGTTTTGTGCTGGAGGAAATTATGAACTGCTGCCTCAGGTGAGTGCTGAAAAACAACAAAACAAAGTGGCGTTGTGCATTTGCAGATATTTGAACAGTTGTAGCGTGTAACTGGTGACCAAATTGGGTGTCAAAGCGTCCTACGTGGCCACCCATGATTGGTCATGAAGTAAGGTGTGGTTTAAATATTCTATAGTGGCAGTCTTTTTATAGTCAATTAGCGTTCAGTTTTTCCAGTGACTCATTTCTGGTGAGTAATCCGTCCTCCCTCTAGCTGTAAAACAAAGCTGTTGTCCAGCCATCTCGGTTTCCTCCGTCACAGCTGTCTGTATCACAGCTCTGGGAGTGCATTTCCATCCTTAGAAAGCTGCCTGTAAAAAATGCTTTGTAATGTTTGTCTTGCACGGGAGTGCCATTAATTATGCATTAGCTGTATCCATAGAGAAGTGTTTTGGGTGTTTTCCCTCACCTTTAGGCAGTGAGGAAGTACAGTAACTCTCTTGATAAGAGTCTGAATCAGTCTTAAAATAAATCTACCGCATCTTTTGATAACCATAGTTACCCATAGTTCCATCCTGATGTGTATAGGTCAGGTCTGCTGTAACCTTGAAAAGCTTAAACATGTCTCTGTGTCTCTGCCTGCAGTGTTTGTACTGGCATTTTTTTCCTACCTTTTTGGCCGTTA
Source organism: Lates calcarifer (assembly GCF_001640805.2). Lineage (NCBI taxonomy): Eukaryota > Metazoa > Chordata > Actinopteri > Centropomidae > Lates > Lates calcarifer. Next base: position 11,538,301 of record NC_066843.1, on the reverse strand, counting down.
GACTGTTTAAATCTTGCAGTGTACTGTTGGGTTTGTATTCTCTGGAAAGGGCTGAAACATATTATTTAGATATCACATTTGGAATAGCTCCCAATGTTTTCTGGTGATCATATTTCTGTGGTGGGAGCCTTGGGGAGTTTTTGCCTCCAGGTTGTCCATGAGCAATGCCTCAGGGTGATGTTTGTGTAAATGGATGCTGCTGATGACATGTCTCAGGCAAATGAGAAATATTGTGGATGCACTCCGTTCATGGAGAAATGTCTTGCTGATTATATTTTTAAGAGGCGTTCTTTCCGTGCTGCGGGTTTAGCTTTTTAGCTGTGCTAGTAGCATGGTTCCAGCGATGGCAGTGCTGCTTTGATGGTTGATGCAGGCTGAAACAGAGTAGCTCAAATATTGGATGGATTGTCGTGAAATTACTTGTGGCCTCATTAAATATTTAGTGGTCCCCAGAGGATGAAGCCCTCCTACTCTGGTGATTCCCAGACTTTTCATGTAGTGCTGCCAACAGGCAATTTTTTAACTTATTTTGAAAACTATCCCAACAGGAACTTTATAAGTTAGCACAGATTTGCCCAGATGATGAATCCTAATGACCTCCTGACTTTTCCTCTAGCGCCACCATGAGGTTGTCATTTGTGCTTTTAAATAAAATGTCTCGACAACTACTGGAATTCTGTGCAACTTCATTGTATTGAAACACATTGATGTTCCATTCAGGATGAGTTGTTGTAACTTTGGTGATCCCTTAATTTTTCCTTATGCACCATCATTAGATCACATCTAATCACATTCCCACATTACTAAGAGCTTTAGCATACTAACATGCTAAAGTAGTCTTGTTGAAGTTGACACTGAGCGAGAGCTACTCTGAATATGTCGATACTGATCGTCTATTTTCTTTATTTTGTCTTTTCCAGTTCACTGGTTGCTTCTCTCCCCATTGCAGTTTCACATCCAGCCTCCCAACAGGCTGCCAATGACTAAGAGATTAAGAAACCAGACCACACAAAATATCATGTGAGAGATTGTTGGTGTGCTTTGTCATGAGTCGGGTGTCAGTGTTGAGGTGTGGAGAATCAATGTGTCTGCCACTAAATCTGCAGTCACTCTCTCTTCCTCTACCTCAATCACTGTCACTCCCTGTGGTAGTTGCACACACACTCTACCCACCCCCTTCCCTATGTCCAATAACTAGGGGTCACGTTAGAGGATGTGAGGTGTGCGTAACAGAAGTTATTTCTTCTGTACGCCTTGTAAAACTTGACCAGCTGGGCCACTCTCTGCTCAGTCTGCCTCTGTCCCCCTCGCCGATTTGCCGCGCCCTCCCACAGGATGTGTTCTATTTTTATGCAGCCTACTTCTTTTAATAAATTCTCTCTTAGGTTTCTGACGCACTTGCCAGTGTCGATTCTTAAATGGCTCTAAAACCCAGGGGTTAGCCAGTGCTTGAACACTTTAAAGTTATGCAAAAGATTGTGTATCTGGAGTGTCATTAGAGACAATCTTTGAACACGTATTAGCGTTTTTGTTCACACAGTGCTGTAGTGTTGTGGTAATTGAATGTAATTACAGTGAACTCTGAGCCTGTGTCAGATACTGTATCTGGATATAGACTTCAAAACTGTGAATTAATGAGACTGATGCGTTCTCAACTCAGCGTTTTGGGATGCAGCGCAGATTTTTTTTCTCAGTGTGCCAGTATGGTTCTGTTTTGTTGTTTTTTTTTCAAATGTTTTATGAATTAGTGAAGTTGTTTTGGGATGGAAGTATTAACAGAGATTTGGATGGATGGAGTTATGAGTGTTGTGCATGAGCCACTCAGACATGACTGTTCAAGCATCTGTACGTTCTCTCACACACACACACACAAGCACACACACAGTCATTATGCTGACCTGCCTATGAAATTCCACCGGGGTCCTCCTCTCTTCTCTACTTCTCTCCTCTCTCGCTCCTCACTCCTCTGTTCATCTCACTCTTTCCTCCTTCCTCCACTGAGGGAAGAGATGATTTGTCACTCACTACCTCTCATTGCCAGATGATGGATGCCTGAGTGACAAGGATTATCCTGTAGTTGTGACTGAGAAGACTACCCGTGCTGTGACCTTGACCCAGGCTTCTTTGGTACCTGAAGAGGAAGAAGAAGAGGGGGATACAAGATGGGAACAAGGGAAGGGGGCTGCCCCAAACATGTAGTTGGAGAACAGCTGATGATGGTGCCTGAGGATGTTTTGGAGGTGTGGAGGGATGTGAACCACAGCCACTCGTGCAGTCTGCTCCCTCCCTCTCTCTCATTCTCTCTCTTTCTTCATCTGGCTGCTTTCCGAGCCTGCAGCAAGCGCTTTTGAGATCCAGGACACCTTCTTATTCTTCATCTTTCTCTTCCTTTCCTCCTTTGTCCGGGAGAGTTGTTTGCTCAAAGTAGATGGGGACTCACCGAGATAGAGGGGAGGCATTTGCATTGCTTAACTGAGCTCAGGCACTTCCTCAAAGCCCCGAAGAGCCATGGGAAGGGATAGGAGCCTTTCCAGACACTTTCGGTATGGCACTTTTCCTTTGATCTGAGCATCAGTGTGCTTGGTGCTGTTTGAGCTGACTTGTATCTGAAGTTGCTGAAGTATTGTTGTGCAACTGCTCTCTGTGTGTTTGTTATCAAGGTTTGTGTTGATGATTATTTTACACTTTTTGTCAGCATATGAAAATCTGTGCTTTCTCTAAATTTGACTACAGTTTGGAAACATGAAGAGAAAACCGTCGAGTCTAACAAATTCAACTCTACTTCTGCTGATAATTCTTTCTTGTCATGTTCTTGTCTCTGAGGCTTTTATATTCCACCCTGTGATTAGACCCCACTGTTTCTTAAGCTATGCTTTGTGTCTGCAAATTCATGCTTGGCCCAGCTGTCAAACTGGCTGATCAGAAGTGGGTCTGATAATAATGGTTCTTGCAATGAGTTTCCCAGCTGATTGCAGTTGTCATTCATCTCTCTGTGCACTGTGTCCTTGATCCACCCCTCCTTCAGACCTAATTATAGACTCCTCTCGCCCTCCTTATAATTGAGGGCATCCCAAGGCCTACATCCAACTTCAATGGAGGAGGCTGTGAAGTTTCTGCTCACTTGTTTTGGCCAGGTTACAAGATGTGACCGAGTGAAATACCACTTCACTTAAAATGACAGCACAGTGAGACCAAGCTAGGGAGTCGTTGGAGGTGATGAGGGGAAGGGAAGTCAATTGTTGATGGAATCAAATAGAGCCAGAGACTGTTATAAAACAATAAACGGCCCCATTCTGTTTCGTTTTCCCTATCCGCCATTTGTCCGAGCAACCATAGTGATGTATGAGTGTTGTTTGGGAAAGTTCTGTGGCCTAGATAGCCTACTTAGCACACACTACCCAGCTTCATTCCCAGTAGTTTCATGACCATGGCCTAGAAAGAGCTCTAGTTCTTCACTTTCTCTCTCTGGCTCTGTCATATTTTACTGCTTATATCTTCATATCGGCTTTTTGTGCCATTCTTCATATCAATTTCTTGACTCTGGATGCTTGTTAAACTGTCTTTCACCAACTTCTGTCTATGTCTCTCTCTCTTTCTATCCTTCTTCAACTATTTCATGTAGTCATGATATGTCTCTAATTAGAATCACCCTACTTTTCTGCTTGCTGTAGAAAACCGACCCTCAAGATAGCACCACAGAGCAGCCTGGTGTCACAAATGAGCACAGTGTAGCCCCCGGGTTACGTGTTGACTTTTTGCTGCATGAACACACAGAGCACTTAATCACTGTCACCTATATACTCCCTTGGCTTTCATTTTTATGGATGCCTCCATAGTAAGAACATAAAACTGTAACCATAGAATAGATAATCCCTTCGATGACGAGAACAGTGAATGACCAGGGTTGTACTGATGCATTTTCCATACACACAAGCTCCCTTGTGTATTTACACATGCAGTAAGTGATAGGATATGTCATGTGTTCTAACAGACTCCAAAGTTTTCGCAAAAGAAGGACCGTTCTTTCTGTCCATGATACACTGTGTGAATGTATAATATGTTTATTGAAGGGCAGAGAGGTGTATCATTGTTATGATTATGTTGATGTCATGCTTCTGTATGTTTAGTCTGAGTTTAGCATAGTAGCGAATTAAAGGGGACCTATGATTGATCCCTGTGGAACCCCAGTGATGTGTTGGGGTCTTGGGTCTTGCACCAGTATAACATAGATAGATAGATAGATAGATAGATAGATACTTTATTAATCCGCACAGGAAATTCACAGTTCCAGCAGCATCAACAGACTTAAGGTGAAAGGTCAAAGGCATGCAATAAATACTGGGAATAATAATAAAAACACTGCTAATAAAAAACACAGTGAAGAAACTTCAAGTCCAGTGCAGAGTACCAGTGCAAACAGAATGCCATATTTACGGCGCATGGTGTACAGTGTGTGTGTGTGTGTGTGTGGTGTGTGTGTGTGTGTGTGTGTGTATGTATGTATGTATGTATGTATGTAGTGTGAAGTCTGTCAGAGCAGCTGACATTAACGTTTCCCCCCCTCGTGGAATTAAAGAGCTGCATGGCGTGGGGGAGGAACCATCTCCTCAGTCTGTCCGTGGAGCAGGACAGTGACGGCAGCCTGTCACTGAAGCTGCTCCTCTGTCTGGAGATGATGCTGTGCAGTGGATGTAGTGGATTATCATTGAAAAGTCAAAATATAGGTAGATTATTACAGAGTGGTAAATGGTGAAGAGCTTACTCCACTTTGCTTACTTTATCTTTTTTAAGGAGGCAGAGATAAGAAATACATGTTGAGTTAGGTCTTAAGTCACGTCTAGATGAATGACTTCTTTAGACAATGCTCAATTACAATCATTTTTCATGCAGTAATTGATTGCATTACTTATGGTACAGTTACATTATGTTTACATTACTGACATTACATTACTTATTTGTTATGTAACCTCTTATTGTTGCTCTAAGTTTGTAGTATCTTAATATGCAAACAGAGCTTCCAAAGTGGGTTAACTCACATAAAACATGTCTATCAGATAGCCCACACGCAGTGAATTAGCAGTTAGGTCAGGATTCCCACTCAGCCCTCCAACAAGTGCTTTTGATGGGGTGGTGGACTGGGAGAGACTGTGGGAGGGACCGACTGTCCTGTTACTGCAGTGCTGTTGACTTTTACTATTTGAGACAATTACACTTGAAATATACTGCCAGTGCATCATCCTACTATTTCATAAAAGCCTGATGGGGATGTTAGCTGTCATTAGAGGTGGACGGATTAACTTGTATTTAGCCCTAGTGTCTATGACCTGATTTGTAAAAGTTTTTATTGGATCAACGTGAGGTTGTCTGGGATAGCTTTAATTACAAGCATGTTTTTTGTTATGTGTGTGCACGCTCATGGTTGCATAAACCTGTGAACTTTAGTGAGTCAGAATTTTGTCTAGATGAGGAATCTCCAGAGGGGAAATGTTATCTGTTATCTTCCCTCAACTTTAGATTGTAAGATATTGGTATGGAGGCAGCTCAACTTATGCGTCACTCTTAATTCAGATCCAAAAGTTGCTGTACGTTTTTATGGAACTACCGAATAGTGAATCATCTTAATCCTTGCCTCCTAACAATGTTCCCAGATGTAATTGCAAAGGGGACTGCGACAGCTTTGAAAACCAAACTGCACCGCTGAGCCACATTCTCAACAGTGGCATTTGAGTAAGGAGTTGTGCTGTGTATATGGATGCACATTGGAACTGGTGCACTCTAAAAAAACCAAAGCACTCTTTTCTCCTCTGCACGGTGGAAGAACCCAGGAGATTCATATTGAAGATAGAGAGAGAGAGAGCTTGTGTTGAGGATGGAGGTAGCATCATTTTGTGGGTGGGATGGGGAGGCAGATATGCAAAAGAGAAAAGGGACAAATGAGGCGTGTGAGGTGGAAGTTTGCTTGTGTGTGTGTGTGTATGTGTGCAGAAGTGCAGATAGAAGAGACAGAAACAGGGTGAGGGCGTCCTATATTTAAAAGAAAAACACACACTAAAACACTTTTAAAACACAGTTATTGGCAATGTTTCTCCCATTTCTGGGTCATTTCTGTTGTTTTGTTATGTATTTTTCTTGTTCTCGCAGATAATTGGACAAAAATAAACTGCACGCAGCAGACAGCGCAGCTACAAGGGAGTTTAATGGGAGTAGACGTTTCGAGCAGTCTGAAACATCAGTGGTGGATGTCAGGTTTGAGTGTTAGTTCTGGGAAACAAAAGGATTCTTTCTTTACAGTTTTGTGCTGATGCTGAACTCCACACAAGGAGAAATCTGTCATAGAAGCAATACCAAATTGCCTACAGACAGCTTGTGCATCTGAAATACAAGCCTTTTTTGATGAAGTTTGATGCAGAATTTGAACAGGCAGTTATAGCCAGCCCTTCTTGTTCTCTCCCCAGTCCTCATGTTATTGACTGGACACTTTCTTTTCATTTATATGAATGCAGCACACAAACTAGACACAGACCACAGACTAGGGGAAAGTGGCTGCACCAAGCTTACAAATCCTCCCCTGGAACGCAGTAGATATCACAGACTCGTATCTGAGGAGTATTTGCAGGGTGGGTTTTTTTTCCCCTTTAAGAGAGAAAAGACATTGGGAGTTGATGATGGGAGGGGAAAATAACACTAGTAGAGGGAGCGGAGCGCTTTCTCCCAGAGGTGGCTCTGGCACCGTGCTTCATCCTTTTTTGCATACTAGCTGTGAGCTGTCACCGGCACAGAACACTTTTACCTGCAGCTGCTAATGTGACAGGACCACACAACAAAGCTCATCCACTATCTCTTTCATTCTCTCTCACGCACATGCATCCGCTCCCCAGAAACAACACACACACACAAACTAATGCTGGACCAGTCTCTTCTACCTGCCTCGGCCCTCCCATGAGACGATATGGGCTGAACTATTTTTGAACCAATTAAGTGGATCCTGCAGCTGGAACAATACATAATCAGAGCAAGAATCCCCATGTTTTTTTGGATACTCTGGACGACGGAGGCTTTGAGAAATCAGAATAAAGAATCAGGGATTTTGTGGATTTTCACTGAAATGCTGCTTTGATGTGATGTGATTTGTTTTGTTGCTTACGTAGAAAACTATAAATGGTCTTTTCACTGACAGCACATAAGAGAAGCTGAACTGGAATCTGCTCCACATTTGCTTTCCTGTAGAGCTTTTCTAGTCAATCTGAAGTTGACTCTTGATTCCACAATGTTTGCCAGGATCTTCATTCCCAAGAAGCACCGGGAGCGTTTTGACGAGGTGGTTTCCCAGAGCCTGATGAGCCGGCTCAAGGGGCGGAGCTTCAGCGACCCCAGCCGTAACCGCCTTCGCCGTAGCCGGAGCGAGGATCACCCCGAGCGCCTCCTGGTCTCCACCCGCGCCAGCTCAGTGCCACGCACCCACGCAGAGGAAGGCGTGGTCCCACCCGCCCGCGGCATGCGCAAGACCACCTCGCTCATAGCCGGCCACTCCAGTGGCACCACCAACTGCAGGTCTGTATTAAGTTATAGTTGGCATCACAGATTACCCCAGTGATAGCTGGCATCACATATTTTTATTTGACAGTGTTTTTCCTCTGCTCATCCTTCCTGTGTGTTTTGGCCGTCCACCAGCAGGAGTCACAGCTTTGCAACGCTGTGCAAAATAACACTTTCTGAAATAACACTTTCTCTCCCGTTGTCTGAACAAATTTATAAGCACTCCACACAAGAACGGCTGTGATGGGTCTATCTGTGCAAGCATGGAATTTCTGTGAACTGAGATGTGTAGGAGTAGGAACAGAAAAATAGATCCATCAGTTGTAAAGCCAACAGAAGCATAAACCGATTTGGACTAGTCATGCCTGATCTTCTGCTCCCTTTATCTGCTGTGATGTTGTTTCTTCCTGACATGTCTTTATGAATTGATGTCAATTTCCTCTCTGCTCAGATCCTGATGACATTTATCGGCAGTTTAAAATATTCAAAACAAGTAAACAACATGATTACAAACATCCTATCACCATCCCTTTAAACTGTAGGAATAAACTACCCTGAAAATCTGTTAATCTCTTCAGTGGCTCTAGCTTGTGAAGATGTTCTACAGCTCCCTGGAGATGCATTGTCCATATTTAAGTAGGGTTGTTCGTGCAGGATGTGAATTTAAAGTAGTCTGCTGAATATGGAAATCTGCAGGAGGTTTACAGTGTTTCGGGATGGGCAGTACCAGTTAATTTGCGTCACCGGTCTCTTTGCAGTTGACCTTTTCACAGTCACAACACTGTGTGCAATTAGTTTTAGTAATGAATAAACTGCCCTTACTTAACTGTTGAATATATCATGTTTATAAAGTCTAACTGGCTGATAAACATCCTCATAGTGTCATATATTAGCCTAGTTACTCCTCTGTTGAACTATTGATCAAGGCTCAACTTTCTCTCTTCAGGACAGTGAGAGTGTGCAAGGGCAACATGAGTTTTGGCTTCACTCTTAGAGGTCATGCTCCTGTGTGGATTGATTCTGTCATCCCCGGTAAGTTTAAAATGTGTGTGCACTTACTTCTTTCTGTATGTACATTTGTGCCTGTGCAAATGTAGATAAGCAGGCATCTCTTACTCCTACTGTCTTTCTGTTCTGCAGGAAGCCCAGCAGACAAGGCAGGTCTAAAACCAGGAGACCGCATTCTGTTTCTCAATGGACTGGACATGAGGTTGAGCTCTCACCTGCATTAACTTTACAAAGTTTATGCAAATTTGTGGTAAAACTTTACATAAAAAACAAATCAGATTCCTAAAGCAAATCTCATTCAATAGGAAAGGGTTAAAGGTACCAGTAAGCATGAATATGGTAATACAGTCATACACACAGTTGTTGGGGACAGTAGAAATCTCATTTCAAATTGATAATGAATAAGGAAGCTCCCCAGAGAATGTAAAAATGTGTTTATACTCCAGTATAGCTTTTTTCCACCACAAAACAACCAGTTTTGGTGCATGTAATAATAAGTTTACCATCCAGTGTATGTCTACATGTGTCCCAATGCATTACATGTATTTGCCTGTAGGACCTCCTCCCATGAGAAGGTGGTGTCCATGCTGCAGGGCAGTGGTGCCATGCCCACTCTGGTGGTGGAGGACGGCCCGCCCACTTTCACCCTAGCAGAGCAGGACCTCGCAGGGGGCGGCGTTCCCACTGAACGCGCCCGCTCCCCTGTGCTCAGCTCCCTGCAGTGGGTGGCAGAGATTCTGCCTCCCAGCATCAGGGTTCAGGGCCGTACCTTCGGACAGCAGCTGGAGCACCTGCTGACCATCCAGGAGAGGTACACCATCTGCAAGGCCTTGGAGAACTTCTTCCAGCACAGGTGAGCAAGAGGTCGGGAGGGAGATTGGAAGAGGAGGGAGAGGCAAGGGGATGGAAGTGAAGTGAACAAGTTTATATTTCGCCAATTAAAGTGCCCCTTTAATTTTGCATTGTGTTGTCTGCATAAATGGGTGAAAACACCTGTGAGCTTAACTTTAACTTCTGATTAGACAGCCAGGCGATCTCTGTTACCTTGCCTGTGTTTCCATGGCAACAGGAATGTTGACACTCTGATCGTGGATGTGTTCCCGGTGCTGGATACTCCGGCCAAACAGATGATCTGGCAGTTTGTTTACCAGCTGCTGACGTACGAGGAACAGGAGCACTGCCAGAGCAAGATCTCACGCTTTCTCGGATTCAAGGCACCAGGTGTGTGCACGCATTTCTTATTATTTACATTTCTGGCACATGTGGCTTTTGAGGTTTTTATGTGTATGAATGAAAAGAAGTTTGTGCGCAAGATTGACACTGTCATGGGGAATCTTTTAATAACTTCACTGGTCAACTCAGGTGCTGCAGCTCCTCATACACCTCTTGCCTCTTCCTCTGCACTGCCAATATGTGTGTGTGTTCCAGTTCCACCACCACCACCACCACCTCCCCCTCCTCCGGAGCCTGAGGTTGCCCCTGAACCCCATCGCCGTAGCAGCTCCATGAGGGTAACAGGGACCACGTACAGGAGCAGTGTGAGGGGACGTAGCTCTGATGACCTGGTCATTGGCACACACTTGGGCATGGGTACAGATCTTCATTGTCTTCCTCATTCCTCGTTTTGATCAGTAGCAGCAGTAACACTGCTACCACCATGACACCTTTGATTCACATCAGCATCATCACTATTTTTATCATCATCACTTACATTATCTTCAACATGATCATGAACACAGTCCTGTTTTAATGCTTTCAACTTCTTTTACATCACCAGTGTGGCTGACACCAGCTCATATAGTATATTTTCTACAGTATTTTATTATTGAATAACATTTTTGTCAGAGGCCCATGAAACCAGAATGGCTTGGTGCAACTCTGGACTAAATGTGGCTTGAGTTACTGGAGCTGATTCTTAGCCCAAATCAATGGAAGAAGCCCTCACCCTAAAAAACCTGCAAGTCATTCTAATGAGTGTATTACCATAGGCCTCCGTGCAGAGCCAGTGCTGGAGACAGGGATGAGGTTGGCTCCAGGCGAGCGACAGTCAGGAGATGGCACCTCCCTTCCTGAGACTCCTAACAATCTCACCAATGTATGTAACCAGGCCTCTCTTGATGGGAAAAGATACAGTAAATGTAAAAGTAGGATTCATAATCGTTAGGACAGCAGGTCTTACTCTGGTCTCTCTGTACATTTCCACCATACAAGCTGTCAGCGGTGTACGCTGAACTGGAGAACATGTATTCAACCAAGAGGTCCAAGTCTCTGAAGAGCCGCCCTCCTCCTGCCCCTGAGAGTTTGCTGGATCTGGAACCTCCTTCGCGCTCAGCCTCCCCTACAGTACATGCTAACACAGGTAGCCAAAAGTAAATTTATATTAAACTCATAGCAGCTGGAGTTCAATTTAGCTAATACTGTATAGTGTATAAATATGACTATTGTGTGCATGAGCAAGTGTGCGTATTAGGGGGATAACAAAATGTTTAAAAATGCTGCGGAGCTACGAATCCCAAGGTAGCCAACCCACTTTTGACTCAACCGAATATCCTTGAATCTTACATTGACGTTTTTGTGATTGTACGTGCAGAACATTTCGAAACAACCCCTTGCTTTCAGTCTTTTTTCAGCCTGGCTGTTTTTAGTTTTAGTTTGTTTTGTTAGATTGGGATGTGTGCAGGAAGAGAGTGCAAGGCCAGAGCTGACATCAGACCCGGGGAGAGGCTAGGCTTTTTTTAACCGTCATAAGGAGGGTATGGTGATGGTGGAAGTGGAACTAGGAAACACACTGTTAAAGTCCCGCTTTAATCAAAAATGTGTTTTTCTGCAGAGGTTACTTCCTCTGGGAGACATGTTCTGATTATTTTTTGTGCTGAATCTTCCTCCAAATGCAGAACTTGTCAATGACAGAAAGCCTTTTTATACATTTGTTCTCTTTATTCATAGACTTCTGAAAGTCTGTAAGGAGATATATGCAGTATATCTGTGAGGCACTGCACTTGACCTGATGCCTCAGACATTTATCTGTCATTAATACAACTGTGTATGTCTCCTCCTGATCTCAGGTAGCCGTAAAGGCCCCCCACCTCCTACATCCTGGCCGGAGCCTCTCCCCAGCCCCCCTCCAGCCCAGTTCTACCCATCAGGTTTAACCAGCCAGACCAGTGGGGAATCCAACCCCTACATCAGCTTGGACAGTCCCCCACCCTCACCCCCAGAGCCCGCTGACTACCCGTCTAGTCCTCCAGCCCATCGCAGCAGCAAGCGGCGTTACACCTTCTCCAAACCACCCCGTTCAGAAGACACAGATCGCTTTCTGGATGCACTGAGTGAGCAGCTGGGACAGAGGGTGGCCATCATTGACGACTTTCTGACTCCTGAGAATGACTACGAAGAGGTAGAGTCGCATCGATACTGCATCAAGAAGAGAATGTCTCGCTTCCCTGAAATAGCTCCTAGGTTTCATCCTGAAGTTGTGTAATTTGACTGATACTGATGCTTTGATTCAGTTGATGAATATAACAATCTGAATCGTCACTCTTTAAATGCTCACATGATGCATCTTTCCAGTATTTCTTACCACTCAGTAACAAAAGGTAACCTAACTTCAATTTCTACAGACATGAGTAAGAAAACATTTGATACCCAAAAAGGTTATATTTAAATATAAAACTACTTCTCCACATTGTCATTTCTTTGTCATCCCACTTTCACACACAAAAAGTCAGAAGCCAGTACTCACTGAATTGCTTCTTGTGGAAATACCCATTATACTATAGGTTCTGGTGATGGTGCGTTAATTCCCTACAGACCACTGATTCCCCACAGCACACTAATATACTGAGTCCAAATGTAAATTAGGACAGGGCCCATGACACACATACATACAGAGAATGGGTACAGAAAATTCCATCTAAGATTTAAAATAAAATTAGGTTTAGAAAAGAATAATTTGTGTAAAACTACAATTCAAATGGTCTCATGTTAAAGCTACAATGGGTTTGTTTCCCAGTAGGATGTCCTGTAAAGTTTCCTTCAGTGAAGATTTGTAGTGCTTCATTTTTACCCCAAAGATTATTAAAAACTCAATGTGATTCAAATATAGACAAAAGAGCACCACAATCCAGCAACATTAAAAACACGTCATTAAAAACTGCTGTCACAAATTCACTCACACACTAAGACAACAATTGAAAGTGATTTACTGCAATTTTATACATGACTTGCCATTAGACACCTGGGTTGTGGGTTGTATAATCTGGGTTGTGCACAGAAGTACACAAGCTGCCATTACTGTGGTGTCATCTCACATATAAAGTGTATGCAAGGGATTTCACTTTTTAACTGTGTTTTATGCAGCTTTTGCTTTTGATGAATACAACCAGAACATCCTGTAGAACCTGTCTAGTTTTAAAAGGTTTTAAATTGTTTTAGCAATTATTTTAAAAAACATATTTTTGATCAATTCATGTACCAAATGATTTAAGAGGTTCAGTTTGACATTAATGGGCTAATGAAGTGTAATTGGTGTTAATGCCAGGATGTTGTGCAGATGGGCTTCCCAGATGAGGAGGATGAAGATAACGAAGAGGAGTTGGGTGTGGATGAAGAAGAAAATGGAGGATTTGTGGCCCCAGAGCTGAGCAGCCCGAGCGATGTCCAAAGCAGCAGCGGAGAAGAGAATGCCTCCTCTCTCACCTACTCCTCATCCTCTGACCACATCCCTCCTCCCCCCATGACCCCTCCTCCACCCCCTCCTGTTCAGTTCAATGACCCACCTCCTCCTCCCCCTCCAGCGCCTGCACAGGCTCAGGCTCAGCACCAGCAGCAGCAGCAGCAGCAGCAGCAGCACAGCAGCAGCAACAGCAGCAACAACAGCTCAGCTACACCCCTGAACACTCCCCAAGAACATATGTGCCCATTCGCCGGAAATCTGGACCCCCTCCACCGCCTCCGCCCCGCAGTAATCCACCACCTAAACGCCACTCTCTTCACAAAGTGCTGCCCACAAGAGAGGATTTGCAAGTCCATGCTACCATACAAGAGCTAAAAGCCTACCAAGAGCAACAAGCATACCAGGAAAGACAAGCCTATGAGGAGCAACAAGCGTACAAAGAGAGGCAGGCTTATGAAGAGCAGAAAGCCTACGAAGAGCAACAACTGTTCCAAGAGCAGAAGGCCTATCAGGAGAAAATTTTCAAAGAGAGACAAGCTTATGAAGAGCAGAAAGCATATGAGGAGCAAAAAGCTTTTGAAGAGCAACAGATGTACCAGGAGCAACAAGCCTACCAAGAAAGACAAGCATACGAACAGCGCCAAGCCTACCAGGAACAAAAAGCGTACGAACAATGTCAAGCCTACAAGGAGCAAAAAGCATTCGAGGAGCTTCAAGCCTACCAGGAGCAGAAGGCATACGAGGAGCGTAAAGCTTATGAGGAGCAAAAAGCTTATGAGGAGCGTCAGGCCTATGAGGAGCAACAAGCCTATCAAGAGCAACAGATGCAACAGATCTACCAGAGCCACCACTCCATGCCTACCCAGCCAACACAGCAGAAAGCCCACTCGCCACTTCCTCTCCAACAGTTGCACCAGTCCTTACCCCCGCTCCCCTCTCCGGACTCCACCCATCACCACGCCAACCATCCTCTCTACATGATGCGCCAAGCACAGCAACAGCAGGCCCACCAGAGCCATCACCACCGACGTCAGTCTCGTTCAGCTCCTCCTCCACACCAGCCATCACCCCAACCAACAGGCCACCCCAGCCAACAAGGCCAGTACGCCGAGGGCATCTATCAAAGTCATCAGGGCCTGAGGCCCCATCCCCACCATTCTTCGGCAGAGATGCTCCACCAGATGCACCAAGCCCCAGCCCATCACTCCTCTGCAGAGATGCTCCACCAGTTGCAGCAATCCCAGGCCCACCACTCATCTGCTGAGATGCTCCAGCAGATGCAGCAAGCCCACGCCCACTACTCCTCTTCCGAAATGCTCCACCAAATACACAAATCCAAGGCCCATCATTCGTCAACAGAGCTCCTGCACCAAGCTCACCAAATGCACCGGGGTCAACCGCACCATTCGTCCACTGAGCTGCTCCATCAAATTCACAAGCCCCAGGCCCACCACTCCTCCACAGAGCTGCTCCATCAAGCCCATCAGATGCACCAACCCAAGCCCCATCACTCCTCCACTGAGCTTCTGCATCAGGCCCAACAAGAGCCGGCCTCCCTCCCAGTTCAGCTAAACCGGGACAGCCACTCTCACCAGAGCCGCAGAAGTCTCAAAGGTCATCATCAAACCCAAGTGTCACCTCAAGGGAGACACCAAGAGCAACAAATCCACCAAACCCATCACCCCCAGCCCACTAAACCCTCTCCACAGAGACCACACTCTATCCAGCAGACCCACCACCACTCCAGCACCCCTCAGATCCACCATATCCACCACATGACCCCACAGCCCCCTCCGCAGGACTACCAACACCAGATTCATGTCATCCACCCTCCCCAGCAGCCCCACAGGCCCCAGCCTCTTCTCTCCACCTTTCAGCCCCTCCAGCCGCATCAGCCCACCCTCTCCACTTTCCAGCCTCTTCCCCAGCACCACCAGTCACAGCACCAAGTCCAGTCCTCCACCCAGACCGCCCGCCCGCAGTCCCAGCCCTCACATCACCTGCTGCAGTCCCAGCACCAGCCGCAATCCCAGTCATCCCACCATAAACAATCCCACAGCCAGAGTCAGCCCCAGTCCCTGCCCCACTCCCTGTCTGATCCCACGGAGCACCTGGAGCCCCCTCCCCCTCCACCCCTGCCCCCACCCTGCTCCCCTCCACCACTGCCAAGGCCCAGTCTGTCCAGGATGGACTCCAACCACATGAGTGTGAAGAGGTTGCGCTGGGAACAAGTGGAAAATTCAGAGGGGACTATCTGGGGACAGGTGAGTTGTATGGGATTTGGACATTGGGAGCTAAGGCCTCTTAAAATGCAACACTCTGTATACTTAGAAAACTGAATTATAAATATAAAACCATAAAATGAAGTCATGAAATAGTCATTTACATAGCACCATTTTTGCACACCTTTGACAGTTGGGAGCAAATTCTGACTATGATAAACTGCATGACATGGTGAAGTATCTGGATCTTGAGCTGCACTTTGGAACAC
The DNA here is from genome assembly GCF_001640805.2 of Lates calcarifer. Classification (NCBI taxonomy): domain Eukaryota; kingdom Metazoa; phylum Chordata; class Actinopteri; family Centropomidae; genus Lates; species Lates calcarifer. The sequence goes on along the minus strand of NC_066843.1, from coordinate 11,522,591 downwards.
AGAAGAGCTCCAGTGAGTATGAGTAGCTGTTTGCATATCTGCAGTGCTTTCATCAGTTGTTGGCATAGCATTATCCTGATTCTTGTATCCCTGCATTCTTGTGATGTGATTATTTAGTCATTTAGTAATGTGGTCAAATTATGATTTCCTAGCTCTTATTTTATTATTGCTTGAAATGTATGGACTGTCATTTGTGGAATCTAAGGTTATTCTTCTATCTCTGCACACCTTGCAATTAAAAAAAACAATGTTACAATGGAAAATGTACGCTCATGTTTAACTCCCATGTACCAACACTGATCCCACTTTAGTGCCTGCTCCAGAGCCAACCCTCCAGCCAGAAACCTTCAAGAAGAAAGATGTGATAGAAATTCTGTCCCATAAGAAGGCTTACAATGCCTGTAAGTATCCCATATTACTATGTGCGGCCATATACAGTGTACTCTTTGTGTTTTAAAACTGCATTAGTAGTTATTCTCAACAAGTATTGGAAGGCTGCCCATCACATTTTGTACAAACATTCATTGTCCCCAGAGAATGACACATGCTGAATCTGTGGACCTTCTAAGTTTTGTTGTATATGATGTACTCGGACCAAATTTTGTACCAACATTCATGTACAGACAATGTATTCGAAATGGCTTTAGTGAAACCCTGACTTTTCTTCTAGTGCCTTCATGTGGTTAACATTTGAGTTGACATGACTGTGAACTGTGCTAAACATATTCATGGTACCCAGAGGATGAACTGTAAAAAATGTGACCTTTCATCTTGTACTATCATCAGGTTTATCCAATACTGTGTTTTATGACTAAATACTGGCTTTTCCTTTGTTTTTTTTTTAACCTCTAGCCATCCTGATAGCCCACCTGAAGCTGTCTCCTGGGGAGCTACGTCAGGTGCTGATGAACATGGTCACTGATAGACTGGAGCCAGCCCACATCAAACAGCTGCTGCTGTATGCCCCCGACGCAGAGGAGGTCAAAAAGTATGAAGAGTACAGACAGGACCCCAGCAAACTCAGTGAGCCAGACCAGTTTGTGTTGCAGGTACAGTCCTGGCAGGGAGAGGATGGGTGGATTGGTTGGTGTTAATGTGCATGTCGCTTTATTTGTGTTTATCATCACTCATGTATTTTCTTGTTGTGTGTGTTCTCCATCAGATGTTATCAGTACCAGAGTACAAGACACGCCTGCAGAGCCTCCTCTTCAAGTGTTCCCTACAAGAGAAGACAGAGGAGTTGAGGGGAGCGTACGACTGCATCTACAAGGCCTCTATGGAGCTGAAGACCAGCAAGAAGCTGGCTAAGATACTAGAGGTAGCCTACTGTTCAGAAAAGCATATGAAAGAATTACATGTTCTTATTTGTAGTCCAACATCCTGGTGTAAAAATACTGCTTCTGAGCTTCTGATAAGACACAGAAGTTCAGTTGTGGGAGATGGTGTTTGTTATCAGTGTGAACAGTAAAACATGTTCACTAATATCTGTTTTATTCCTTGAACTGGAACGAGACATACAATGTATCTTGATGTTTTTGACTTGGGATTGGACTAAAACTACAAGAACAAAAAAGTCATCCATGCCTGCAGATAAGAACTCAGAAAAGTGTTGCACATTTCTAAGTTCAAATGCAACTTAGTTACAATTCTGCTCGCTGCATTCTGTCTTTCTTTAGTTTGTGCTGGCGATGGGAAACTACTTGAATAACAGCCAGCCTAAAACCAACAAGACCACAGGCTTCAAGATCAACTTCCTTACAGAGGTACATCATACACCAACACATATTAAAAAATATATATAGTCAAGTGTTTGAAATACAAGATTGCCTGTATTTCAAAGTAATCGTTTTCTATTTTTACAATATCATGCTTGTGCAGTAGATAAATACATTGTTTTCTTTACAGTTGAGCACAACTAAAACAGTGGATGGGAAGTCAACATTTCTTCATATTCTGGTCAAGTCCTTATGTCAGCACTTTCCTGAAGTGTTGGATTTTTCCAAAGATCTAACCATGGTTCCTCCTGCAGCCAAAGGTAGATAAATACATTTTTCTTGAACTTCTGCTCCATAGCTTGAGAGTATTTTAAAAACTGAACCAAGCACTTCTTCAAAATGTATCTCTTATTATCACTGTTGGTCACTGATTCGAAGTTTACTATCCTTCTTCCAATTGTCCTGTTTTGTACAAACATACGTCTATAGTAAACCAGAGGACTATCACGTCAGATCTGAATGACCTTCACACAACCATACAAGACATTCGCTCAGCCTGTCAGAAGATGCCTGCGACTGCTGAGGACCGTTTTGCTGTTGTCATGAGTGTATCCTTCAAAAATAGCCAAAAGCACAGGAGAGCTCAGTTTTCCAGGCCAACAATAATGTAATAGATGAGATGCTGAAACGTTTGTGTCCCTTGACTCCAGTGTGCGATAGAACTTTTTGGAAAACAGTCACCCAGCAGTCCAGTCTCTGGAGTCCCTGCAGCAGAGAGCAATGGAGGAATTCAGCAAAACTGCCTCTTACTTTGGAGAAGACAGCAAAGCCACCAACACCGAGGCCTTCTTTGGTATTTTTGCTGAGTTCATGAGCAAGTTTGAGGTGAGCAAGTAGGATTCAGCAGGTCATTTACTCAAATAATTCTACCTCTACCAGTATAACAGTCAACATCTTATTCACTTTAATTCCTTGTCAGCATTCATTATGGAAACAGCTTGTGATGCACAACTTAAATGTTAAAGTTTCCGTCTCTTCCAGTGTTTTGTTTTTATGAGGGCCCTTGCAGTGTGTGCACTGTGTTTAGTGATGAGCACAGCCTACGTTGCATCAAAGATGTAGTAGTGAATAAAGTCTGCTGGGCTACGGTTCTGATAATGAGCTAGAATTCAGACTAGTGGGATCAGTATGTTGACACTCAGTATTCAGCAGTGGGTTGTCTGAATATTTTTCTCAAAAAGTTGGGTATGAATAAAGAAGGCAAATTAAAAATTAAATTCAAGTGTCTGAATTTGTCACATCATTTATTTTCTTTTCAGCTTTATGGTCTGAAATTCAATGGGCACAAATATTTTCTTTGAAATCTGTTGTAATTATTATCCAAGTTATTTTAATGTCAGTGTCATGATCATTAGTAATTTGATTTTTTTTAAGGGTATATTTTTATGCAGTCATGAATATGGAAATTTTAGTGCTCCTTATAATCCATAGTAGTAATACAGTTTTTGTTTCTTTACCACAGCGAGCTCTCAGTGATCATCAGGCTGCAGAAAACCCGAAGAGCCCCAGGAGTCCACGAATGGCCTCCCCACTGGCCTGGTAACACACACACACACACACACACACACACACACACACACACTCACTCAACTACATAGTTCATAAAGTGCATACGTGTTGTTCACAGACAAAATGTTCACAGACATATTCTGTACATACATGACACAAATGCAAACAGATACACACCACTCAATGCACATTTTTCAGCAAAAAAAAGTTTTTATGTATCGTGTATGTATGTGTTTTTGGTTAGAGACACAACGTTGTTTGCATTTATGATAATTTTGCATCATTCCAGTGGTGTGGTGTATGTGTCCTTTCAAAATGAATCAAAGTTTTGTTGAAGTGTAAAGCTTTAATGGCTAAGACCTCTACATAGAACACAACCTTGTTTGGCCATCAAGGTATGTGTACTGTTTAAAAGATAGCAACTCAGTAACATCCTTTAAGTTTAGGATTTCTTTCTCTACATAAGCCTGAGTTTAGGTCACAGTGCGGTGTAACAATTCTACAGTACAATCTTTGTGATATATGTTTGAATAAGATGTAGATTTACAAAAAAAATACAATTTCTCCTGGAATAGATGTTTACTTAAAATATACCCACATATGGTCGTTAGTGGTTTGGAAGAAACCACACTAGCAGTTTTCCTATTAGTGTACATGTTCTGTATTTTTCTAAGCCACCCACCACTTTGAATGTAATATAAGTTCTTTACTGACTAAGTGTAGCTTATTTTCTCAAGTAAATACTCACATCAGCTTTGCCAATGATGGATTCTTTGATTTTTTTTTGCATTGTGTTTATACCCCCATTTCAGTGGATTTTCTTACCACATCAGTCGTAGCTTTAAGACCTTTCTTTTCCTAAATGCTATTGCTCTTGTACGACACCTCTAATGATACCAACTTGTACATACTGTATGAGACAGCATCCGTGGGAAGTTGGCACTTACTACTTGAGTTTTTAAAAGACAATTTTAACTGTTCTGAGGATCATTTTTAATCTGGCTCAAGTCAGTAAGACACTAATAACAGATTGTTGAAATGGGATTATGTGGCGCTCAGAGCGGGCAGTGTGCAATATGTCAATGTTTAGCTGTGTTTCCGCTGTTAGATATTATACTCATTAACCTGTAACAGAGATATCTTGTGTTTGTACTGTACAGAATGAGAGCGAATGTAATGAAAACATATGCTACAATATATGAAGCACTTTGTTACTTTCATGTGTTACAGAAATATTTCTTTTATTGATGATGTTATACAGACTGAGCAGGAAGTTAAACCACTGAGAGAACAGCAATATCATTAAGTTCAGTGTAAGAGATGCAGTATTTTCCATAATTTTCAACCAATAATACAGCATACCAGCTTCTCAGTTATACCAGTGCTTTGTAAAACTTCTAGTCTCCAAGTGATATTTTTCAGTGTTAAGGTTAAGGTTAAGCTGTGCATTAAAAGTAAAAGCTTTGTTTTCTTATGGTATAAGTTGTTTTTTCTGCTTAAATTGCAGAACCTTGAAAGCATTGCTGTCCATTTAAGGCCTATAAAGTGTTAAGTCTGTATTTTGTATTGTGTCCTAACAATGCTGACAAATATAAAGAGTTGTATGAAATCTGAAAACTGTCTATGTTTTTTACATTTTCATTAGAGATGATCTGTAATGGTTGCTAATATGCTCATGAAAATGGGCTGTCTCACAGAGAAACGATACGGAATGCACTAGTATATTATTGACAGTACAAAGGTAATAACATGAAAAGGCCTCGTACACTTGTTTCCACATTTTCCTGCAACTCCTCTGCTGTAAATAACATCTTGCATCTTTACAACTGGCTTACAGCTGCTGCTGACACGCCTGTAATTGCTGCAATATCTCAGATTTGTTTTTGTGAGATAAGCCTGTATCTGTATGTCTCTGCTCTGCACGCAGACACTAGCCTTACACTTACCTTGCTTTAACATGATTATATCACTGCCCAGTTCCTCTGTGTGACGAGGTATTAATTTAACACTCATTCAGCAATCATTTAGCTCTTCCACTGGCAGCAGGGGTGTGTTGTGCAAACGCCTCTCTGTGAAGAGTAATAAATCTCTTACATTTTAACTGAACCTTGTAGTATAGGTGGAAGTGGAGTTTGATCCTTTGGTCAGTTCAGGAAGCTTCTGAAAAACATGAGATTCCTGGGATCGTCTTCGGGTAATTTGTGACATGCTGAATTGTTTGGGGAAGACAAATTAGCTCCGAACAGTCCAGCTGGAATGACGCACAGTGTGACCACTTGCTAAAAGGTGAGTTTGTTTACCTCACAATACCATCCAATGCAGAGCATGAAGATACTGAGCTGTATATTATCTGAATTTCTGTCAAATTTCATTACATCAGTCGTTTAATAATGTAATATAATGTAATGCATTATGGGTTTATAAACTGATCTTACTACAGTTTTACAAGCCTGGATTAAAATATTTAGCTGTGTTCAACAATTAAATCCACTGAAAAGCAGCACAGCAGGTTTAATGAATGTGTCTCCAGTAATTCAGAAATCGTTGTATTGTGTAAATGTGATTCCTGTAAAAGATTATTATGATACAGTGTGTCTCAACTAATGGTCAATTCAACTCTGAAAAGTCTGAAAACTTCAGAAAAGTCTTGCTTTCAATATTTAAGTTGAGTAAAGATACATTAAGTATCACCAACACAATGTTCTTTAAGAAAGGGTTCACATTTTCTCAAGTCGACAAGTTTAACTAGTGAGCGTCACTAGTGTTTTTATGTCTCAATGCCAGCAATAGCTGTGACCAGAAGCATTATGTTTTTGGATGGACAGATGCACAGACAGACAGAAAACCCAAACAACCTGAAAACATAATCTCCAGAACAAATTTCTCTAAGGACACATTAAGTATGTCTTACCTGTGTTAATAGTGTAAATATTGTATTTGTACATCAAATGGCTCAGAGTGTTTGACAGCTGCTCTAAAGTTTTGAGATTGAGAGCTAAATCCTAAGTGAATGTTAGAGTCAAACACCCAGACAAAAGACTAAAGGACTCAAAAAACCCACTGGGTGGTAGAATGTCCCTCTCTTACTCTTATTTTAACGTGTGAAGTGCTTAAAGTCTTACTTGCATCAACAGTTATTTACAGTTAATTATGTCTCCAAGTGGAATATAATCCTCTAATGTGCTCATTATCAGAGTGTATCTCTTGGTTTCCAGATGACTTTTGACCTTGCAGTAGGACGCCAAGGAGCCATCATGACCACATCTCCACCGCCATCTCCCGGGTCCAGACCTACCCTGGTTACTGTGGATATAGTGGTGCTGGTGGTATACTTTCTACTTGTGCTGGCAGTGGGCTTCTGGGTAAGTACAGTGGAAAGAAAACAGGTCACTGCGTCAATATGGATACCAAACAGTTTTACATAGTAAGCTATTTCTTGGTGAGACAAACTAAAAAGAGTAACGTGTGATTTTTTATTTTTTATTTTTTGTTATGAACTGAATGGTAATGGCTTGACATCAAAATGTACTGCACAGAAGTTTGCCCTCAGCAGTGCCTCTCTGTTCTTTTGTCCCTTTGCTATCAGTGTTAGTAATGTCCTTCAACAAGAACAGAACTGGTCTGCATCATTTTAACTTTATCACAAGTTAGACTACAACTCATGTTTGTGTTAGAGAGCCTGTATGTTTCTTTCTGCAATGCCATTTAATAGAGATAGATCCAAAGTACCAGAAATTCATTCTTCTCAGGTCATATGAACCAACATTTCTTTGTGTATCATTAAGAGGTGTTTTACATTTTTCTGCCAGTCCATGTGGAGAACAAAGCGCAGCACGGTGGATGGCTACTTCCTGGCTGGGAAGAACATGACCTGGTGGCCGGTGAGTCAAACTCTGTACACAGTCCTAGTGGCTTGAATTCAAGTATACTTCCAATAGTTCATACTTTAAAAGTTAGAAGGAGGCAAAATGTTCTGTAATCCAAAGTAACATGCAAAGTTGATCCTTATTCTAACTCTCTTATATTTAGGTGGGTGCCTCTCTGTTTGCCAGTAACATTGGCAGTGGACATTTTATTGGCCTGGCAGGGTCAGGAGCTGCAGCAGGAATCGGGGCAATTGCATATGAATGGAATGTAAGAGGTGCATCTGTATGCTAATGTAAAACTAATTTTAGTATAAATTATAAATCACAGTTGTCGTTTTTAAAGTCTTAGTGTGTTAAAATGGTGATATCAACAGGGTATGTTGATGGTGCTGCTGCTGGGATGGCTCTTCCTGCCCATTTATATTGCCTCTGGGGTGAGATGTCTACTCAGACAGTATCATATCCTTCACATATACATGTGCAAATGCATGTTTTTATTCATCCATTCCCTCATCGTCATCTTTGATCTTTTTCTTCTCAAGGTAACAACAATGCCAGAGTACTTGCAGAGACGATTTGGTGGGAGAAGAACACAGTTATTTATAGCTGTTCTGTCCTTGTTTATCTACATTTTCACAAAGATATCAGTATGATACAATTTCACAATAATTCTGTTGTGCCTTCTATGCTGTGCATGTTTTTGATGCTTTTTACTGAGCTGTTTTACCTTGCTGGTCTTAACTTCTCCGTGGTTTGTGAAGCACAAATCCTATCTGATGTATGTGCGTGTGTGTGTGTTTCTCGCCAGGTGGATATGTATGCTGGTGCATTGTTTATACAGCTTGCTTTGCAATGGGATATCTACTTGGCTATAGTGCTGCTGCTGTCAGTCACTGCTCTCTACACTGTAGCAGGTGACCTTTCTCCTTCCCTTGCCATTTTAAAAACCTCTCATTAAGGTGTTGTAAGAGCTCAGCCATAATAGTGCTGTTTGCTGCTTCTTCTGTATTGAAGTACAGTATGTGTTGTACGTTGTGTCCCAGGTGGTCTGGCTGCAGTCATCTACACCGATGCTGCTCAAACCGCTATCATGCTGGCAGGAGCTCTCACCCTCATGGGCTTCAGTAAGTCAAACCTGACTCCACACACGACAGCCTCTCACCACCAGCTCTTTATGTCCCTGTGTAAATTGACCCCGTTGTCCTCTTGTTGAGGCTTTGCGGAGGTCGGAGGCTGGAACGCTCTGATGGAGGGATACGCCAATGCCATCCCTTCCGTCACTGTGCCCAACTCAACCTGCGGCATCCCCCGAGACGACGCTTTCCACATATTCAGAGACCCGGTGAATTCTGACCTGCCTTGGCCCGGGGTCATCATTGGCATGTCCGTCCCCTCCATGTGGTACTGGTGTTCTGATCAGGTACTAATGATCAAAATAGACAGAACATGAAAGAATAAGAGAATAAGTTCAGCAGGTGTGATACTGTGAAAATCAGATATCAGAAATTAAGGTATATGTACTAAACCCTTTTTTTTTTTTTTATTACTTATGGGTGAATCACGGTTTTTAAACCAGATGATGGTAAACCTAACTTTAACAGGGAAGGCAACTGAAAGCATAGCAGATCTGAGATTCCGACATGTACATTTAAGTTTTATTTAAATTCATTTTATTTATAAACTATCTGGAAGTCTTTCATCTATAAAAGATGAAAGTGTAATTCAGTCCTTTTCCATCTTGTTTATGCTGTTCTACAAATTCCTCTGAAGTTAAGTGCTGAAGGAATCTTCATCTGAAAATCCCTCCTCTGAGAATTTGGCATGTTTTGCTCCTGAGAGAGGTTAAAAATTCCTTTTATAGAATATCAGAGTGAAAGTTTGCCAAGCAGCTGAATCTGAGACAACAGAGGACACATGTAGTTTTAATGAGCATATTTGTCAATTGGTTATCAGTTCAACCCTTTACCCCTGATACACATTAGACTCCCAGGTGATAACAGTTAAGCTATGTGATTTCCTTTTACATTCTGATCCACACTAAATTGGCCGCTATTAAAATGTACATACTGATAAATATCTCAATTGATTTTCTGCAGGTGATTGTGCAGCGCTCCCTGGCTGCTAAGAACCTGACCCATGCAAAAGGAGGTTCACTAATGGCGGCTTATCTAAAGATTCTGCCTTTCTTTGCCGTTATGCTGCCTGGCATGATCAGCAGGATACTTTACACAGGTATGTAATCCACATATTTATCAGTGATTCCTGCAGCTGGGTTTACACAACTACATACACAACTACATATGACTTAATTAACCCCATAAAAATATTGGAATTACTAATACAGAGCACATGGTTGAATTCAGGTAATGCTGACATGCTGAAAGTCTCAAATTTAAAAAGTGATGCTAAATTGTGGCTTGTGAAAAAAAAAGTCAGTCACACTCCGGGGATACTTGAGGTTTAGTTGTTGTTTGTTTTAACAATATTGTGTAGATGACGTGGCATGTGCAGACCCTGAACTGTGCAAACAGATTTGTGGCAACCCAGTGGGCTGCACAGACACCGCCTACGCCAGACTGGTCATGGAGCTGCTGCCCGCTGGTGAGATGCTTTTTCCCCTCAGTTACAGCTCCTATCCTGCCTTTTGCGATCCTTCACTGACTTTTTTTTTTTCTTGCCTAGGATTGAGGGGTCTGATGATGGCGGTGATGATTGCTGCCCTCATGTCATCTCTGACCTCCATCTTCAACAGCGCCAGCACCATTTTCACCATGGACCTAGTGGAAGAGTTTCAGATCCCGTGCGTCTGAGTGGGAGCTCATGATTGTGGGCAGGTATGTGACCATATCTGAACGTGCAGACACAACCCAAAATATGGTTCTGGTTGCTGCACATGTACATATCCCATACTGAAGCACTTTTTTAAGCCTGCAACATATTTTCTGAGGAACAGTTTAAAAGGAATTGGGAATCATGAAATTTTGTGAAAAAGCCTCTCTACAGTAGGCCACCCCGCTGTCAGCTTTTTCCACCCAGGCCAAGTTAAAGATTAAAGGTTTATACAATGAAGAATATTTTATTCCCATTTGGACCTTCTACATTTAAACAATTACTGTGCATGGCTTTATACTGCACTTTGGATGAAATCATCCACCAAATTGCATTTTAAATTATTACAATTTTCTGTCATCCTCACCCAAACCATAACCCCTCTGTCCACATATTTCAAAGAAACGACTTCAGCAGATTTTCTCCTCTAGCCTCACACACACACACACACACACACACACACACACACACAGCCTCATAACCAAATGTACAGCTGCTGCTGAGATTTATGCATCAAAGTCTTCAGTTTTCTATTCTCAGAAGCTGTCCTGTGAGCAAATTATGGCTCTGCAGAACTGAAGCGCTTCATTTTTCATTCAAAACGCAGATCTTATGTTTCATGTACACGCTGCAGGGTGTTTGTGCTCGTGCTGGTGGTGGTGTCCGTGCTGTGGATTCCTGTTGTTCAGGCCAGTCAGGGAGGGCAGCTCTTTATTTACATCCAGTCCATCAGCACCTACCTCCAGCCCCCAGTCTCCATCATCTTCATCATGGGCTGTTTCTGGAAGAGGACTAATGAGAAGGTAAGGATATCTGAACAATCAAACAAGTCAAATTCATCAGGTAGTAGTACTTATACAGTTGTATAATGCATTTACTGCAGCTCACTCCCAACAACAGACTGCACATTGTATTAGTTATTAGCAAATGACTCCTATTCAGACTTCATCTTCTTTAGTGGTATTTATTTCACTTTTTTAATGCATCTCCCATCTCTTCATATAAATTGAATGAAGTTTCATATTTAATTTACGATAGAACAGAAATGTGAAGGAGAAATATCTGTTTTGAGTTCAGACCTGTCACTTTGTGTGTCCCGATATGACAGATGATAAAAGCTGCTCTGAAGAAACTGTAACTAAATCCATCTCTGCGTCTGTGCTTGACTCTTTTCTCTCTCTCTCCCTCTCTACCCCCCTCCCTCTCGCACTCTCCCTCTCTCTCTCTGTCTCTCTCAGGGTGCATTCTGGGGCCTGGCTATCGGTCTGTTGGTAGGCTGCATCCGCATGTTGCTGGACTTCATTTATCCTGCGCCCCTGTGCTACGAGGTGGACGACAGGCCCGCAGTGTTGAAGTACGTCCATTACCTCTACTTTTCCGTCTTGCTGTCCTTCATCACCCTGGTCGTGGTGGTTGGAGTCAGCCTGGTCACAGAGGAGCCCAAACCGGAGCAGGTGCAGCCACTGAGTCAGATCTGTGATGAAGCTGTACTTTATCTAATTAGTACCCATGTTGACCATAGGCAAATCAATTTGTTTAAATTGATGTGTCACGTCTTTTTCTAAACAGATCAGCCGTCTTACCTGGTTCACAAGGTTCGATCCAGTGGAGCCCAAAGAGCATGTATTCACAGTGGAGCGGAGCAGTAAGGCCTCAGAGGTGATCACTAGTCAGACGGATGAGATGGGAGTTACAGGAAGAGAGGAGGCCGCCAGCAATGGAAAAGCATGTGGATCACAGGAAAGGTGGGGTCCCTGTCCCGCAAGTCATGACTCTTTTCCATTTGACCATTTGTCATTCTTGCTAGTGGACAACACCCACTGAACAATTCAAAATGTTTTCTCTCCACTTCTTGAACTCTCCAGACTCCTCATCCTCAGCGTCCAGCGTCCGCAGCCAGTCCAGGCTGATGTCTGCCCTCTACTGGCTGTGTGGGATGGAGAGACGGACAGAGGGAGAGAATAATCCTGTGACTCCTCCTGCACCTGAACCAGCTATCTGCTCCCTGGAGGAAAAACCACGTCTACGACTCGTCGTCGACGTCAACCTCATCATTTGCCTCTGTGTAACTGCGTTCATCATTGGCTACTGGGCCTGACAAGCAGGGTATGACACTCTCAATAGACACATGGTGTGGTGGTTTGGGTGAAACATTGTGTACAGATTTCAGTGTTTTGTTTTACTTTCTTCTTGTTAAATTGAAACAGTATAATGAGATACTTTGCTGCTTCATTCAAAGACACCTGGTTTGACATGTGTTATATATAAAATGAATTATATGAAAAAATTCTGCTAATTTGTAGTACATTTTTTACCACATTCATGCCCGAGATTAGATCTTTTGCATTCTTGGTGACATACATGAAGAAATGATGTCAAAAAAGTTTTCCTTTAAAACTCCAGTTACAATCTTTATGACTTTAATGCTAAAAACATACCATGCTGACTGAAACAATTTTCACTTTTTAAATCTACCTTTTTTATTAATTAACAATTAAATATTGACTAAATGAAGTGGACAACACTGTAAAATGTTGAACAGTCTTTTATTATTAAGAGTAATGATGCTCTGTATGATGCAATATGTGCAGGAAAAAAAACACCATAAAAATGCTGAGAGGAAAAAAAAAACATAATCAAAGAGCTGAAAAATACCCCAACAAAGGTAAAGATTGTCAGCCATTGTAAAAATGTATACACAAGGATGATTTCAATTATTGATCAATTATTTGGCCTTGAGCTTGAGTGGGAGGAGTCATCACTTACATGCTATGTAATGAAAATCAGTTTCTTAAAATTACAATTTGGTAGAAAAAAAACCATTTCAAAATAAAAGCTAATCTTTGAGCCATTTGAAACTGGTAAATTAAGTCAAGTAGAAAACAAAATTATATTTTACTCCACTGGATTACTACACATTATGATGTAAAGGGAAACTGCCTGAAATGCCAAAAACTAGTCTATGTCTCGTAGAGATGACAGTACTGGAGTATGACTGCATTTTATATTGCACTCTTGCCAAAATATTTGGTCATTAATAACCTTAATACAAACCAAGCAGCTCTAAATTTGATTTTAGTTTCCTTTGGCCCATAGCCATGTCTTTGGTCCTTTGTAATGCAGTACTCAAGTGTATGACAATTATTCAGAAGCCCTTCTCAGCTGAACATCACATTAAGCCAGTTGAAACTGATGAATTGGAAAGTGAAAATGTCTGTATATGATTTTGTTACTTGATAAACAGATCATCATTGGCTGGCTAACACTCAAATGGCTCCACACAACTGTGGTGTGGAATAAAAAAGTACTAGTAATTGGGTCTATGTGGCCAGACCAGGTGCTAAAACCAGATTCACAGATCTGTGTCAGCACTAAGCTTTAGTATCAACAGCAAGATTGTAAAAGGAAAAGGGGTAAGTGAAAGCTTCAAACACCTCATCAGCACTCTGAGTTCAGCTGCTATATTGCTGAGGTTATATGTTTAAGTCCCATTAACCTTGTGTCTAGCAAGGCTTTGCAGTCCAATCTCAAAATAGAGCAACAAGAGTTCAATATGAAGTCTAATATGGAAAGTAGTGGACAGGGGTTTTGTGGTTTAAACCACTGTAATAAGATGAGGTTTCTGTTTTGATTCAGTATAATAGAAGAAAAAGGCAGGCATTTTTTTTCCAGAAAGCAGTCTGGCATCATGTGAGTGGAGCGTAAAGAATTGGAGTGAACTGATGCATCTTGGGTTACCTGTCTGATATTTGATTCTAAAAACATTCAAATGTGGACCAGCTGAGTGATTTCGATGACAGTGATCCCTCTTTTTTTCACAGAAGGGTGCTCTCTGTCTCGTTGTAAGGGTCTGGGGGTGGGGCTGGGGTGGGGGCGGGCTCTTGACCAGCAAAGCTTTCCCCCTGTTGGTCCACAATCACCTCGGGGACGAGGGCTCGTCCAATCCCCTTTAGGACCAGGCCTCCATCTGTACAGGACAGTTAGGGGGGACCAGTCAGCAAACAGATCAGTTTAGACATGTCTGAAAGGGGCTATTTGTAAGTTTTCTCTGCTGACAAATGTAGTTTCTTGCCAAGATGATGATGATGGTTGCTTGCCAAGAGCTTCAGCCATTTTTGCAGTTACGATACAAGAGGTTAGAATATGCCCTCCGAGCAGCACTACTCCTTGGGGGCAGACTGGATGCTACAGTGACTTACTATCGGAAAGTAACAAGACAGGCTAGCTGGGCTGGAGCTAGCTGGTTTGCGTGCTAACTTCAGTAGAAGACAAAAAGTTGTAGAACTGCTGTTGCTTTCCACAGCTGCAGACAGCTCTTGGTGAGAATAGGAATTAAGTTTGATGTTAAACTCATAAAGTTTCTCCTAAATTGGTAAATTTAGTTGTTAATGTTAAAATTGGCTATGTGGTAATGGCAAAAACTTACAAATAGCTCCTTTAAACTTGAGTTCAAGCAATACACCAAAAACAGCCACACACACCGTTTCAAACTTCTGAATACACACACACCACCTTTACACACTTAGTAAGACGCCAAGGATTGTTCTCATTATTAGCTCTAGTCAATGCTGCATATTTTGTTCCAGTTAAGTAACATTTTTAGAGGTGGAAGCAGTTATTAGAGAGTATCCTTGGTGTGTTAATCTTAAAATGCTGCAAATTTTCTACATAGATCTGTTCAAGAGGAGACTGCACACAGAAAAACAGCACACAGTTGGTTTAAAGTCTGTTCAGCGGCATGTTATGTTAGCAGGCAAAAGCCATCCAACCCTAGCATCGGGGATGGTGTGGGAATCATAAGCATGTTAGTGTTGTCGGACAGCAGGGTTAAAGTGCAGGACAAATACATACTAATATACATAAATTTATGTATACAGTATGAGTGGTGCGACAATTACACACTGAAAGGAGTGAACTTCTGTATTCATCCTTTCTCACACACACACAAACATGCAGTGGACACAGAAGCAAGGCCAACGCGTCAGCCAATCAGATCCTTACCATTACCTGCTTTGCAAAGCTCATCTCAGGCTGGTAGCTCAGACATCTGCAATATTTACACATTTCCTGTCATGCTTCAGGTCACCACAGTTATATTTAGTGTGTGAGGCATTAAGAGACAGTGAAACCAAAAGCCAGACAGCTAGATATAGCTATGCCCAGACAGAATGCTGAAATCACCCAATACTGTCTACAGTATCAGCACACGACCAGCAAGTGATTTCAGCTGCTGCAATGCCTACACAAAGAAACAGTGTTTGATCATGTTAAACATCACTAAAGTTGTGGTCATGGTGATATTTTATGCATTTTCATTGTGCACTGTGGTTCATTACATCTGAAGTCCTTTCATAAAATGCCTGCAAGGTAAACTTTATTTTATTTTTATTTTCATTTTACATTTACTGAGGTACTGCACCTTGGTAGAGTTTGGAGGTACTTGTACTTTACTTTAGTATTTCCAATTTCTGCTAATTTAGACTTCTATGCCACAATCATTCAGAAGCAAATTGTGTACTTTTTACTAACTGTAGTTTATAGTAACTCTGCAGATTCAGATTAATAATACAAATTACAACCAACAACAACATTATGATGAATTATTACATGTTAAGATAAGATAGGGCTTTATCAATCCCTGGTGGTAAAATCACAAGCTTCTCAGCAGTGTACAGTATAAAGTAATTAAAAGTAGTGATGAGCACATGAATGCATCAATAACTATTATCTAGTAATATAATACATATAATACATTACACTAAAACTTTTAAATGCAGGACTTTTACTTGTAAGGGACTATTTCTACACTGTGGTATTACCACTTTCACTTAAGTAAGACAGCTGAGTACTTCTTACACCCTGGTCAGAGGCAGTTTTTACTCCACTATATTCATTTGACAGCTGTTGACATTAAAATGGCTCTTAAACATCAATGCAATAATAATGTAATGCAATTATGTAATAATAATAATCCAGTTTCATAATACATAACACTTACGGGAGCCTTTTCCATAATGAGTTATTTTACGACTGATATCTAAAGTACTGACAACACATTTATTTAAGTAGGCTTTCGAATGCACAACTTTCCATGTTATGTTGTATCTCTTAATTGTAGGTATTTCTACTTTGAGTTAAGCAAAGGCTCTGAGTACTTCCACCACCACTGACAGTCTTAGATCTGTGCACCACTGCACTTCAAAGTGACCAGACCAAAGATCCTGCTCTGTTTGGAGCTAGATGGGCATTTCCACTGGAAAAACTGGATCATACAGTACACATGTTGTGCACACAAACACACACAGACACACTGAGGGAGGCTTCTTCTGTCAATATTGCTGTTGCAGTTTAAGTACACTGAAAACATTATTTTTTCCTTCATTCCTGCTGCTTGGTGTTTCTTAATTTTCTTATATCTGCTTATACTGCACATGATCCCTGGCACTATAGAACTACTGAAAACAGGATTAATAAGGCACAGGAGACAAACTGTTTACCTGTTATGATCTTGGAGGCAGAGCTGCAGAGGCCATTTCCATTGTCATTCGCTGCAGGCTGTGGGGGTGGCGGCATGCTGGGCCGGGGCCGTGGCCTCGGTGCCGGCCTAGAGGGGCGAGGGAGAGATCCAGAGTGGTAGGACAGCGGGTTGGAGTGGAGCCCGTCATGAGGTGGAGTGTCAGGAGGGGTGGGTGTGCTTGGGGGTGAGGGCTCTGACTCCCCCTGGGCCTGGTGGGGCGGCGGAGGCTGCGGGGGTGGGTGGCTCGGGGCGTGGATTGGTCCGTCTTTGCTGGGGTGGCGTCTGGGTGTGATGGGTGGGTGATGAGGTGACCCGGGTGTCTGGGTGTTACTGGGTTGGGAGGCGAAGGGGCTGGCCTGTTTTGGCGGGGCTGGGGCCTGCTTCTTGGTGCCTTCAGAGGAAAACATAACTATTACATGACATTAACAATATTAATGGTATTAAATGAAAGTGATGTACATTCTCTCACCTCGGCGGACCATGTGTGGACTAGGCCCCCTGGATCCACCCTGAGAGTGGGGGGCTCCTACTGAAAGATGGACTGAACCATTCCTCTGGGGAGGGGGGGTGGACATGAGCTCACGGGCTGGGCTGCAGAAATACAATAAATCCAAATGTTAATCCATCAACAGGTCATCTACACTTTACATTCAATGAGCAAGTGATACACCAGTGCAAGAACTCATGCATAATATACAGGACAGACTGCACAAATGTCCATTCAAATGCTAATTACATTAGATGAAGGTTATTGCATGGGGAATAACTCAAAAAACTGTATTCAGACAAGTGTAGAGAAGAGGATGCAAAATCAGAAGACAAGTTTGTTTAAGAGACTGAACAAAGATTTGGTAATGTGTTGCATGCAAATTCAGACAACACCAAAAAAGCAGGCAGGAAGGAAGGCAAGTATATTTTTAAAAATAGACTTGAGTTTGGTCAATCATCTCAACAAGCAGGGGGGAGGGTAAAAGTTGACTATAGACAAAGCATAATGTGATTCTCATTGCATTACATTCTTAATTCATTAAAATGAAGCCAAATTAAAAGCACAGGAAATTGTGGACATTGTTATTCATATGATTTTCTGTTTCATGAATGGGAACTGTAAACTCAAAGACCAATCAAACACATAACAAACATAAAGGGTGGGTAGAGCTCCGGATTGGCTGATTGGCTGCGAGCAGGCGGTGGAGTATTGTTGCTACCTCAGCTCGCTCCTTACCTGCTCTCCTCTGCGCTGAGCTGGGTTACAACCTGAGGTTGTACTGTGGCTACCTGGACCCCACCACCCAGACCACCACCTCCACCACCACCAACACCACCACCAGCTCCACTCAAGCCAGGCTGCTCATTCTCTGCAACCGGGAACGAAGCCTGGGGCTGGGGCTCAGGCTGGGTAGCACCCCAAGCTTCCAGAGGGGGCAGTGGGGGTTGGAAGGTGGGTGAGGTTAGCTGTGGCTGCTTTCTATTTACAGCGCTGGCTCTACGTGGAGTGGGCTCCGGCTGTTTGTTAACAGTGCTAGGGAGGGGGGAGAGGGGAGAGAGTTCAGGAAGGCAAACCACACGCCATCATACAGAGTGAAAGAGACCGAGAGAGACAGAAAAACAGCGAGAGCAGAGACAGACAGAGAGAGATGGTGCTGGGGACAGAAAGAGACGCCACTTCCTGAGTTCAGTGAAACCAGTTCAGAAAGAAGAACCCAAAAAGGACATAAAACCACATGACAGTGACTTTTTAAACAGAACAACTTTGAGCTGCAACGTCGCTGCAGGGACAGAGGAGACAGATGCCACGCCGTACAAACAAAATGCAACAGAGGAAGCCCACACAAAACATAAAACCAGCAACCTACAGGGTGACCTAGGCTTTAATTGGAAATAAAGGAGATAACACAAGAGTACACAAGAGTAACACAGGAGAATTATAACTCTAGACAAATTGGTATCCCAACAATATTGAAAATAGTTTGTGTTTCATTAAAATATCTGAAAGAGTACTGCTTTTTCATCACGTTCTGTACCAACCTTGAGGAAAACAACTGATTAGCTTATGCTGTAATCACCTGAACATAACAGAAATGAGGTGGAAAAATCATAGTTAACATCATTCCCTTCTTTCACTCATCAGTAACCGGATAAATGGGAGCTACATTGGACTATGGCACAGCTTTGAAGTCTGGACTGGGCAGATCTTCAGTGGGTGTTTCAGTGACTGTGATGGACTCGTCGGCCACTACATAGAGGGCCGACACAGCTGGGCCCCGCGACTCCTGCCTGCTCAGTGTCTTGGGACGGGACGGAAGGGTGAGGGGCAGGCTGAGGCTGAGGTTGGGGCGAGACAGGTACCTGTCTTTACGGGGAGTGTGACTGTCCCCGTCCTGCCCCACTAGGCTGCCAGGGCGTTTCCTGTCCATGCCAGGTTCAGGGTCTGGGGTGGCTGGGTGGGTGGGCATGGCGAACATGCCTGACACATTGAAGTCCACCTCTGACAGAGGAAGAAGTGAAGAGATGATGAAGATTAATATGATGAAATGACCCTCTACCTAATAACTGTGATAGTCTGTGATAATTGTTCTACTGTTTCAGGTCACTTTTCGCCATGCTAGCATGCCAGCAAACTTTTGCGAACCTTTGTCTTTTTACCTATCGCCTTCAAAGGTCAAAATCAATATTTTGGTTTATTATGTGCTTGCATTTAGTGCTAATTTGTAAATGTTAGCATTTGCAAATATCATTTGTTAGCATCAACCTTGATGGTAAACATGGCAAACAGCCATGCTAAACATCAGTAAGTTAACACTGGCATTGTGAGCGTGTTAGCATGGTGATATTAGCATTTGCTCAAATGCTAATGTGCTCAAAAGCACTGCTGTGCCTGTCCTAATAGCATGGCTATAGACTGACTTCCTACATTTCCCAAAATTCAATGGTGGAAAGAAAGTAAGAATATTTATTCAAGTACTGTGCTTAAGTATTTAAATTATGAAGTACTTGTACTCGAGTATATACATTTTCTGTTTTATATACTTATATGCTTCAACACTACAGAATGTAAAGAGTAAGATTTTAAATAAAACATACACAAAATACTACTACCCATGATATATAAAATCTGAGCTTAATCAATTAATAAGTTGACAGTCAGTCATAAGAAATGAATGTTGTTGGTTATAGTTAGAGAGAATGTGGCTGCAAGGTTATCTTACTGTAATCAACAGACAGAGATGTTTTACCTTCAGGGAAGAACCAATCAGCATGCTGGATGATGGGCTCAATTATGGCGACCACATGCACAGATGTAGCTGCTGCCATTTCTGCCAGCGTCCTGAACACGACCACAGACAGGTGAGGAAGGGAGAGGGGGATCAGTCATCCTTGACCAATATTAGCTTGATTTTGTTCTCAGAGGAGTAACATGAGGTGAACACTTGCACAAGGTTTTTACCCCTCTGTCTTTGCCCAAAGCAGGTTGGGTCCCAGAACAATGGCGATGTTGCTGGGAGTCATTTTATTAACCTCACTGTCCTGAGCCAGTTTAGCAAGAAACTTCACCAGATACCTGCAACAGAGAGACCATGCCATTACTTGAAAATCTCCAAGAAATTGCAGCTTCAGGTTTCTCATGCAACCACTTGTGGAGTCATGACCTCAAGGTTGGGGCTTCTATGCAGAAGTGAGTGCTCTAATGAGATGTCAGATAAGGCATCGAAATGACTGA
This sequence comes from Lates calcarifer, assembly GCF_001640805.2. Lineage (NCBI taxonomy): Eukaryota > Metazoa > Chordata > Actinopteri > Centropomidae > Lates > Lates calcarifer. The sequence continues at coordinate 11,502,374 of NC_066843.1, read as the reverse complement.
CTGAAACCAGTCTCTCTTATTTGCTATTATTCAACTAGTCAAAATCTGCTGTATCAGTAATGAAAGTGAGAAACAGAACAGAAACAAACTATACATTCAGTTCAGTTGCTTAATTTAGCAACACAGCCTCAGACATCCACTATGGCAACAATAGAGAGCATTGCATTATTTGAATCGCCATATACAACATGTATATAATGAAACAGAAGAGAGAGGAATAGGGCTGAAGATGCTCTTACCTGAGGTTGGCTTTGTGGCTCTTTGGCAAGCGGTCACATGTCACCCACAGGGCCTGAAGCCTCTTATCAGAGTCCGACACACTGAAACCACACACACATATTTAATACTCTCTTGTTATATAACTGCCAGAATATCTAAAGCAGCCTGTGAGCACACATTGCTTCAGGTGGGTTTTTACTGCTTATTAGTGTAGAGTGTGTGCCTGTCCTCTTACTTGGAGGCCTGTAGCCACTCGTCATACAGACCAAAAGTCATTAGAGGTTCAGGAAGTTCCCTGAGGTAGGACTTCAAAGCTCCTGTGTATAAAGAGAAAAACTATGAGAAAATGATTTGGACCAGACTGTGTCACTTATTTGTGGATTTGTAGAAGAGGCTGTACCGGCGACGGCATGGGGATCAGAGTAAAACTCTTCAAGCTGTGAGGTGGAACAGTCCAGCGCTGCCTTGAGCTTCTTCAGCTTTGAAGCTCCAGCGGCTATTCTGAAGAGTCCCTGCGAGGATGACATAGGGGAACAAAAAAAAAGACTGAATGGTGCTTTTGACATTTACAGGTGACTGGTTTCCATCCTAAAATTAAAGAAGTGAACCTAGGCTGGTATCTAGAAAGGAGAAGCAAAAGTCTGCCATCCATTAAATGACCACGAGAGTCAATAGAGGAATTGTTTTTTCTACCGTGTCTCTTTCAGGATGAGTATCAGACAGACGTAGAGCAAGGGTTTTGTTCCCCTTTATAAACTTAAATCGTTCTCCTTGGGGAGTCAAGTGATACGGTTACATTTGAAGAGTGTACCACGCTAATGGATAACAGATGCCTGCACACGGTGCTTATTCCCGCAGCCCCAGGGCTAACTGACCACAAGTTGGCCACAGATATTTCCAGACTGTACTTGCCATCGTTTCTAGAGAGCAGTCCACATCACCCACGTCTCCCTCCAGCTCCGATGGAGTGGAGAAAGTTTTATGGGTATTAAAGGTATGTCCAAGATTCTGGTCAAGTAATCCTCAACTTTGCCCTAGTTTACTAAAGTTTCTCTCTGTCCACAGCTTCATCCGTACCTCCTCCTTCATGCCAGTTTCCAGCAGCATCATGACACAGGCCTCAATAGGCAGAGCAATCTCACGGTTACTCCTCTTCAGGTGCTCCTCCAGGGCCGTACCAAACGCCGGCTTCTCTGTCCAGGAGTCTGGGTGAGAAATAAGTCATGAGTGTTAGACAGATTTCTTGCCAGCATTTTATCTGCTCTGTTGTTACAGTGATATCTTCCCTGTTTTAAGTCTGCATCACGCACACAAATACATGTAAAAAGCCAGCTGGGAACCTGGTTAAGGCTATACACAGCCAAGAAATTGGCTTTTACCAGGGAGAAATCTGGCTAGGGAATTACTCATTGCCCCAGTTACAAAAATGGATTTTTCAGTAAAATGATGTCAAAGAAAATAAATAAATTAAAAAAAATGTGGTGACTGCAGAAAGCTGACTGTAATCTGGCTACTTAAGTACATGTAAACACACTATAAAAAGACAACTTAGAGAAACTGATGCAGTTAGATGTGATTTAGTCAGTTTTTTTTCTGTAAAAAACAAGCTGAACTGAAGTCGCTATCAATCTGCCAAAAGTCTGCCCTTTCAAGCTGTTAGCAATTCACTTAACCAGACCAAAGGAAAAGCAGATGTAGCATTAGATACGTGTAAGACAATGGAGCTCTCATCCTGATTTCATAGGGAGGAAAATGGAGGCCTGTGCTGCTGGCATTCATGAGGGAAATAAAAGCTTCTCTTCGCAGAGAGATTTAAGAGTTTGAAGCTGAAATATGCAACTTCCTTTGCAGTGGAAGAGAAAGGCACAAAACTTGCAAAGCGTTCCAAATATTCACACGTGATACTATTAGTGATGGCGCTTGATTTTAATAATCAAACAATCAGTGTGAAATTCTTTAATACCACTGGCACTATTCTGATTTATGCCATGAGCACTGTCAAGCAGGACAGGTGCTACCCAACAAGTTAGGCCAGTCTACATCTCTGAACTTCAGAGTCCAGAGTTGTTTACAGTTTTGCCCCATGACACAGATAACAACTACAGATACCAGATTAAAAACTTATACTGGGGGTTTAAATAGGAACTAAAAGGGGAGATGCAAACATTATGTATTTATATTGTTTGTATATTTAATAAAGGACTGTTTCATGTTCACCTTGCTGTACTTGGATTGTTGGTATAGCTGCCTCCAGAGCTGCCAGAGACCTCCTGTGGTATTCTGCCTGGGCCTCTAGTAACTGGTATACATCCACAAACATAAACACAGGTCAGGCATACAGACTTGGTTATAGTTATAGTTATAGTGCCAAAGCCACTATAACTAACAATGCAGTTATAGTGAAACAGACCATACAGTATTTGCATCACATTTCCATTTTAGCTCGGAGTCATTTAAACTAAACTGAGGTGCACTCACCATGACATAGTAGCGTGCATACTCTCCCTCTTTGGAAGCAAAGTTGTACATGTCTGCAGAGAGCTGGTCCTGTGGATGAAAAAAAAGTATATGTTTCCATACACTGGCGAACATGATGGTGATCCTAAACCCCTCTGCTGTAGAATCTTTTCATTAAGACGCAAGATGAACTCCAGATGACAAAGCAATGACCTTTAATTACATGCTCCTACTAATGTGTATAGCATGTTTGTTCCTGATCCACTCCTGCTACAAGGCTTCCTTTGTTCAGTCAGTTCATTAGATATGATCCTAACCTGATGAAGAGGCCCTGGCTGGAATGTACAGGTATTAGTTTAAATATGTCTCCATCAGATACAGCATATTCAGCCTACCTAAACCGCCCTACTTGGTATAGCATTGTACTGTTATGTGATGCCATTATAAATTGTATTATGGGCAGTAAATCAAAAGAACTATACACTGCAGGAAAGAGTGAAAACGAAATCTACCTTGCATATTTCTACTTTATTCAGAGCCTCGTCCATCTCGTCTTTGAGAGAATCTGCCTTAGCTGCCATGGCCTGGTTATTGGACTTTGATGCCTGGTAGAACCTGCAGGCCAAGACATTATTTAGACATTTAGGCATGTTTACAGTAAGCATGAGCATTAATTTGAAAATCCATTTTTTTGTATGTATTCAATTCATTACAAAGTGTAAATAACAGTCACTCAATTCTAAACGTGCAAAAAGGGACTAAAATTAATACTATTCAACACAGTTAACACTAAATAAAGACGTGTTGACCACCCAATATAGACCGTAAGCACTTGTACCTTGTCTTTGCAGAGTCATAATCCAGAACCAGCTTGGCAAGTTGTTTCCTCTGTTTCAGTATATTGGGAATCTCCACCTGTGAGAGAAAACAGTAAGGGATCCCAGCACGAGTACACACAGATTCACAGGCAACACTGGAAATAACTTTCCCGTGAGAACATTCTGTCAGTATGAATCATGCAGAACGCTAATTCACCTCAGAAAGATGCCAAAAGCCATGTTGAATTTGGCACAATCATGAGATTAAATACACAGTATGTACAGACTCTATATAGGCTCACTGAGTATTTCAGTCAATAGCAACAAAGAAGGTGTCCTAAATGACTAATTTATTTGTCACTTCGATATGAAGAGGGTGAAACTCTCTGTGTCTTTACCTCTGCCAGCTGGTTAAGAGGATCAAGGATGTCTCTCTCGATCTGCACTTCATGCTGCATCAGTTCAGTGGCTAACCTACTCTCTGCCTCCCCACACACATCCATCATCTTGCTGTAAACACAGACAGGAACACACACATACACAACTGTTATCACCACTTTTCTTACAGTGAGAATGTTAATGTAGTCTATAGTCTTTAGCCCTTTTACATTGTTTTCACTCCACTACTCACTTTTAACATTGTATTTTGGTTAATAAGGTTCAATGGAATTTAAATCTTGAGACAAATGGTCTGGTCCAATCACTGAATGTGTATCTAATTTAACTTTCCCATCTCACCCAATCAGACTCTCGTCTCCCAGCTGGCCTCCTCCCTCCTGCATGGCCTGGGACAATGCCGTCAGGGGCAACTTTTTCTGCAAACAAACCAGCAAATAAAAGTTGAGTTCACTTCAAGAAACGTGCAGAAAAAATGACTGAGACAACAACAGAACAAGAAGATACTTTTCGTGTTGTACAGCATCTGCTTGTCTGCTTGTTTTCCCATGTTTGCCTTTCTCATTGGGGTTTTGGCTAAACTGTGATGAACAAACAGCCTAAAGATAACCCAATGATCCATATCTGGGATTTAGGCAATTACATAATGTTTATTTTTCAACTGTAACCATTGTGTGCTTGGTGGGGAATTTGCTTATTTATAGATAGATAGATACTTTATTGATTGTTTGCAGGAAATTACTTTGTTACAGCAGCAATGTTTCGTCAGACAAACATCACACAACAGTGATTCCTTCAGAGGTTTGTGTGTGTGTGTGTGTGTGTGTGTGTGTGTGTGTGTGTGTGTGTGTGTGTGTGTGTGTGTGTGTGTGTGTTGCTGGGGTAGGTCTGCTACACAGTTACAGTGAAGCTGGCAGGAGGCCAGTGCTGAATATTTTTCTCATGAGTCCTGCTCATATCTGTGTGTTATGTAAGAGGAGATGCTGTGCTCACAACACAAGATAGCAGGTCTTTGCTAATGCTGACAGCGGTGTCACAGTGATTCACCCTTATTTAATTTCTGTATGAGCTACATGCTACATTAGCATCTGAGTGGCAAAATGGAAAAGCTCTACATACATAGGTCTTGACCTTGTAGCATGTTGTGAACACACTGAGACGGTGAGTTGTTTATGACAGGCCAGTTCAAAGTTGTGAATGTCGACAAAGTGCAGCTGCTGAATGAAACTAGAGTAAAAGCAAACACTAGAAAATCAAGTGCTTCTTCTTACATGTCTCTTTTCAGTGTCTGTGCCGAGTTGACCCTGCAGACAGGACACCAGCCTCTTGTGCGTGTTGTGCGACACCAGGCGCACCAGCTCCATCCGCCTCTCGATCTGCGTGTGCACATGAAGAAATAAAATGCAGTGTCGCAAAGTCAGAGCACACAAAACAGGCCTGCTGTGAGAAGAGCTCAGTTAAATGATTTAAAGCAGGATGAAGGAAGCGTGTGTAATGATGTATCATCTCTTCCTGTTGAACTGAAACCAACCAGGTGAGGGCTACAAATCAAAACACAGATTCGGCACGAGAGTACATCCATCCCTTAACTTTCCATCCTGCTCGTGTTATTGAAAGATGATGGAGGATGTCGGGGGCTGTTTGTCTAGCTCTGTTCCACAGCGTGCACTGTTACAACAGGCAGCGCTGACAGCCAGATGGAACAAGTCATGGAAGATAAAGAACATAGACTGATGGATTGTGGTCTTTACTCTGAACAGGGGAAGCTGCTTTGTTTTCGACGTATGAAGACTCCATGCTGAGATACTATCAAGGAAAACAGATGATACACTCTGGTGGCGGCCTGATCTACTGGTTATTCTTCATGAGCAGGTATTTCAAGCCCTTACCTACAATCACGTAAATGTACATTACCACAGCCCACTTCATATACACTTTTGGGTAGATATTCTACCTTCCAGGCAGCCAGAGGTTTAAGTTCATTTCACAACTAGAGAAGAATCCAGTTGCAGAGACCTGAAACAAGGGATGAACCAATCCTACTTCTTCTCTTTTCCGCAAATTTTAAATAAATGTACCTCACTGCAGGAACTCCGGTGCCAAAAACTGACCTCCCTTGCAGACGCAGAAACAGTGAATTTTTACGCTAACATTGACACAGGATCTGTCAGTATTGAGGTCAATAGCATTCCCACTCAAGACATTCTTGAGATAGTTATTAATCACCTTTAACAATTCATTAATTGATTTGTTACATTAGCTTTTCATCACATGGTCATAAAGCTAAACTGTAGTGGATTAAAGAACGATTCTATAGGGTTGAGAAAAATGTATAAAGTTCTCTACTGATGTATATGTCATTTTAAATTGCGATATCAATGCATAGTCATATGACACAGTTTATAGAAAATATATTTGAGAAACTGTTTATGGATAAAATAACCACAGCAATATAAAAACAATATAATGAGAGATATTACCACCATAGTATAAACATTATGATAAAAATCTCCTAAGATTTCACAGTATACATCATCATATTACTCAACCACACTATCCACCATCATTTGAGAGTTTTTCGTGTTGTAAAGCTGAAATTTGGCGTCCAACTCCAACGTCCAACCAGCAATTTCAGACAGTGTCCTCAAATGAACCATCAGTGAGAGTGTGGTTGTAGTATTACTGAAATGTTAATTTTGCACCAAACTAGCCGTCTCTCAGTAAGTATTCACTTCCTCTTCCTGTTTCACTGTAAACATCCAGTTGCGTCACGACGTCTGAAGGCCCCTCATTTGCTGTCTGATCCCCATCTTGCTCTTACTCTTCTTCCTTTACTTTTATCCTCACTAATTCCCGCGTCTCTTTACGGCATGTCGAGCTCCCTCTCTCTCTCACTCACTCAAAACTTTTCCTCCTCCTTCTCCCTTTCTTCACTCCTCCCTCTTTCCTGTAGCTGGTGCTCTATGCCAGACCACAGCTGGACTTGGCTTCCTCGCCTGGATCCAATTGATTCGCTCACCATTCAGCTGATCCACTGCTCTGATTAATGCATGGAAGTCTAGTTCTATCTGGTGACGGCTTGATTGGATCCAGACTTCTAACGCTCAGTGCCAGGAGGGAGAGAAAGAGAACCGAGTGGCTGCTGTGTGGGCGGCAGACTAGATACACTGGGTGATCGCATTGTCTGTGCCGATGGAAAGAGTTTTCTCTTTCCATCATACACCAAAAGACCCTCGGGAGATTCACAGAATGTACAAAATATCAAATTTCTTGTACTGAAGTGTAGCCTGTTTCACAAAATATTTATTTAAAATGTCTCAGTTTAAATATCCTTCTCTTCCCTGTGCATATACAGTATTCAATGATAAAAATACCCATACAATCTCCTTTTAATAAAATAAATGAGATGATTTTTAATTAGCCAGTCTCACATTTAAAATGGCAGGCTCTACTGTGCTCACAAGAGATCTGGCCTCACAGGAGAGACTGAATTAAGGAAACAGACACACAGCACACACACTTAGAAACACCCGGACAATCTGAAGTCATTGAGTTAAAGAGAGGGGAAAAAAAGCAGGAAAAACTCCCTTGATCATAGGCACAGACAAGCGCACACACTTTGACTATTAACAGTAAAGAGACAATCCCTAATTCCTCCCACCTCTGTAGTTACTGGGGCTGTCCAAAGGTTTACAGACCAGTTACTGCCCCATTTTTTTTCTCCAGACAGCAATGAAAGCAGTGAACAGAGCGAAGCTGACGACCTCTGACCTGCCACAGCAGAAAATGTGGAACGTTTAGTGAGTCACAGAGGAACCGGGCGGGTGGATACAGTTGTGCTTTCTGGCTTTGAGCTGCTTTTGCTGAGTGAATAGCTGGTTAACTGAGGGGCTGGCTGGCTCACAAACTACTAGCTGGCTGACTTTGTTGGCAGGATGGCTAAAGGTCTGGCTAGCTGATGATGGAGCAGAACCAAGATCGAAATAAACAGTCTGAGAAGTCATGTTTTCTTACAGGGGTAGTTTGACATTTTGGAAAATATGCTTATTTGCTTCCTTTAGAAGAGAAGAGCAATGCCACTTTCATATCTGTTTGATAAATATGAAGTTACAGCCAGCAACTTGGTTAGTTGAGCTTAGCACAGGGGGAAACAACTAGCCTGTCCAAAGTTAATTTAATGCACCGGCCTGTACCTCTAAAGCTAAGTAGTTAGCATAATATATTTCACTTGTCTCATCTGTACAAAAACCTTAATGTAAAAATGACACGTTTTGGTTTTAGGAGGAGTTATGTGGTGTACTACTTCTAGTGTATGAGGCTAGTGGCTAGTGGTCCCCGTTTCCTGTCTTTATGTTAAGCTAAGCTAACTGGCTGCTGGCTCTAGCTACATATTTGAGAGTGGTATCAATCTGCTCATATGACTCTTGGCAGGAAAGCCCAAAATATAACTAAATAGCCAAAAAAGCCATAACCAAAATCTTCCTTTAATAGACCAAGCCAGTGTTCACACCAACCACAAAAACTTTTTTTTCTGTTTGGCTCACCAGCTGGCTAGCGGACAAATACCTCTTTAGCATAAAGTATTAGATATGAATATAGTCCAGTATTCACAACAATAACAGTCCATTATGTATCCTAAGTTGTATTCAAATACTGAGATATGGGACTGGTTTGAGCTCGACTGTATGAGGTCAGGCAGGCAGCGATACTATCCAGTCTGACAGCCTCCTCAATTCTCCCACTGAGGCAGGACGTGTCCAAACAAGATAAATGCCTCAGCCAATGCAAAGGACCATGGAAAAGTGGAAAAGAAACAACTACTACGACACCATGGAAATCATAGTGTCAAATTTCATGTAGGACGCTTCTGAGAAGGGGGTGTGGGACCCTGTGGGGAGGGGGTGTGGTGGTGGGGGGTGAACTATTCTTTCTCTGCTCATGTTTTGGAAAGAGCTAACTTTTCCAGCTAGTGTGATTAAATCAAAAATGCTGATACTGATTCACTGGTTTATGAATCAGTAAACTGTGAGCTACACACTTCATAGAGATTACTACAATCAGGCAGCATATCTGTAAACTGTCTGACAGCAGCGTATGTCCTGATTGACCATACAATGTCTTTTTGTAATTTCTAAAAACCCACAGATTATGACTGGCAGCTTGGACCTCAAGTTGTTATGCAGAAAGACATCCAAGCCACTTCCACTATGCTGATTGCCTGACAATCACATTCCTCACTGAGAGCTGGAGCTAAAGGAATGTCTAACGCAGCACAAAGCTCCTGTCTTTCAGGACAAGACCAAAGGCGAGAGAAAGCATTCTCGGGAAGGGCTGGGTCAGTCAGTGCTCTGTGCTTTAAGGACAATGATATAAAATATTGCTAAATTTAATTATTTCCACCTTTAAAGCAAAAAAAAACCCCACATGGCGAGACTGTTTTTCCCAGTTACAGCAAAACAACTGTCTACATTTAAGTGCTCATATATCATAAGTAATACTCCTTTTTCTCACCAAGTGTAGTGTTTTATTGTGCGTGAACCACATGGAGTTCATAGTTCAATACTGCATGTCATAAAACTTTGACCTCCATGATTGAACAAAGGTTATTGAAAGCTTTTCCTCTCCCTCTCTCACCTCTGCTTTCCTCCCACAAAAGCCTCCTTCTCCTGTAAACGTGCTGTGTCTTTCTCAGTTTCTCTTGTATTTATTCACACTCTTTTCCTAGCGGTGATCTCAGTTTCACTGGCCAGCAAATTCCCATCCCCCAACACACACACGCTCGCACGCACACACACGATGCACAGCGTACATCCAGTATGATTTTGGGAGAGCCAAACATTGCCAGCTTTGCCTTGAGTAAAAAACCATGAGGCACTTTTTCTCCGGCGCCAAACCTCTGAGCTGGCGAGGCATTACTGAATGAAAGACTCCCCAATAATGTTTTAATACCAGCAGTTGTACTCCAAGACTGCAGAGCGACTTGGCATCAACAAGCTGCTAAGGCATGATGGCTTTAACAGAGCCTTTGAGGAGGACTTGTAAGTCCCATGATAACTTCCGAGTTTTACTCTTCCAGGAAACAACCTCTAAAAGAACAGCGCAGTGGTTTAAAATGAAGCGGGTAAGACAGTGAACAAAGTGTAACATCCTTCATGGGCGACACGTAATGAATCATAGACTTACATCAACCTGTAAACATTCTGTGTCAGCTATTGCAGGCACAACTGTAGCTGCTAGGGACTCAACAATGCCACAGTTCAATATGATACATAATACAGGTTTAATGGTTTGATGCAATAACAAGAATTTAAACAAAAAAAAAGTTTGAAAAAACAAAACAAAAACAAATTAATTACCTTTAGGAATACCAGGGTGTATTTTATGTTGTACTTTTCTTGGTTTTCATAATAATTCCTCTTATTTCAAATTACAGAATCATCTACATGAATATTAGAGATCTGCTTAACAAGTAGTTGACATGTTAGAAAATAGTTAAATATGCCAGGTGTAATTTCCCACAACTCACAACACATATATTCAGTTTACTATCATACACATAAATAGTCACCAGCTGATATCCTGTGGATCCACTTAGCAACAAATTTTTGCAGCTCTGCAAAATGTCTAAATGAGTTATATCCTCATTAACATAAAAAGCAACTGTCTGAACTTGTTAAACTGTAAAAGCAACCTTTCCCAAAACTCCTACACACCCAGCTTTCCAAACTAAATGTGCTGAATGTTGCTGCTCAGTTGCATTTTAGAAGCTGAAGTGACATTTACAGATATCATGAACACAAAGAAAACTAACTAAGATGCATTTATGCCAAACTGCGCAGCCCAAATCCAAAAATGAGAGAGAAAACACAGACAACCCGACTTTTTAAAAAGGCCAGTTCACACCATTACACTCCCTCTTCACATTGCTCATACTTGGTTTGGGTGTCCATTTATAAAAAATAATTAACATAACATTCACTCCTCTCAACAAAGCATAGACTGTGACAGCAGATTCAGTTTGTATCTGACGCACTCTGAATACTTATGAACATTAACAATAATAAAGGAGAATGTTATATTCACCTGTAGAAGGTCATCGCTCAGCACCTCAGTTTTCTCAGCCCTGTGGGGAGAAACACAAATATGAAGCCAAAGGTCAACGACTGACAACAAATAGAGAAATTAAAATACAGACATAGAAAGACACACCTTTAACATGCAGAGATAAGACACTGAACCATAAATAGCTCAACAATATAATGCAATCCAAGGATATGAGCTGGGGGACACACCTGTCCTATGGTGAGTACACAATTTGAATGAACTGCCTAAAGAATATGGAGTATTTGGACATGTCTTAGTCTTCTGTATTGGTCAAACAAAATGCAGCACAATAACATATTGTGATGTGCTGTTTTCTTATGGATCACACACTCTATTTCAACTAAACAAGGCCTGAACTGTAGACAGCAAAGGTAGACCATCAAACTAAAGCAGTCTAACAGTCTATCCAGCCCAACCTGTCCTCGTCGTAGTTTGTACTGTGTGTGCCTGCAGCAAAAATACACAGTGCACAATATGCCTAAACAACAAAATGCTGTCCATCACCACTCATGCCAGTGGCTGTTTTTTCCACAATGGATCTGTCCAATTCCTCCACCCCTGTCCCAACACACACTTCCTGTTGTGTCATCTGCACCTGGTTTGTTATGGCAACAAGGGGAAGGTGTGTGTGTTCGTGGGGAGGAGGGTGGGAGTTGCCAAGTGGCTTGTTGATGTCTGAAACACACCGATCACACCGCACATTGTATTGTATTGTCTGCGGAAAATAGGACAACTGTGACATCACTCTAAAACTTCTAGGCAAAAGTGAACAAAATGTCAAAATCACAGATACACACATTAGCCTCTTTATATGTGACCTACAACTCCTGTTGCAGATTCTTCCTCCTTTAAGAGACTAATCGTTGTTCTCCATTTCTTGGCTTAGATCTTGCTGAGCTAGCGAGCCCAGCAAAGCGAGCTCATCACTCATGCTATCAATATTCAACGACTACACACACACCAACCTGCACATGTACTGCATCACATCTCTGCACACAAATCCCAGAAGACCCCTTCCCTCGCTGTACCGGTGCAGGCCCACACTATAGATTTAAATCTCGCAGGGATCAATTAACCCTCTCCCACACAAGAGTTATTACCTAATAGTGTTGTAAGAGTCAGAAATAAGATCCTCACAAGTTACACCCTACAGACACAGGTTTACCTCACCACTGCCTGAAATATCCTCACTGCTGATGGAAAACACCTTCAGCTGCACTCTGCTGTCTCTAGCCTCAACTATGAGTGGAGATTTTAATCAAGATTTTTGATTCTACAGACTGTTTTTTGATACAGGTGATCAATGATTTGCTGTTTGGCAATCAGTATAAGAGTTGGGTATTGACCAAAACATGCGATATTGATTAACAGTAAATTAATCCGCAACTCTTTTCATAATTGATCAATCGTTTAATCATCGCAAATGTGACTATTTTCTGGTTTTCTTAATCTTCTATGATAGTATATTTAATATCTGTGAGTTCTGGACTGTTGCTCAGACAAAACAAGACATCAGCATGAGCCCTCAGATCTTTTCATTATTTGCTGACTTATATTTGCAAACAATTAAACAAGAAAACAATCAATTAATTAATCAATTCCAGAATTAAGGTACTTGCAGTCCTAATTGGCTTTAAAACGCTGGTCAAACTCAGAATCTCTCATGGATTCTTTGATCAAAAATGTTCCAGATTTAAATGTAAATATTTGACAATTTCATCATTTGTTATTTATAAAGGGAAAGTTTGACTGTTTTTGTTTAGAAAATATTTGATATTTGTGATTTTAGGCTTCTTTTTGTCCAAAAAATATGGTTTGTTTCACAACGAAAGGTAACGAGTAATGCCTCAGCACTGTTACCAACACATTACAAATGATACCCACTCCCACTCAGAGTAAACTGTGGCTTCTTGAATTTTCAATCATGTCCTAAGAAACTTCTAATTGATGTTTAAAACTGAAAAGCATATAAGTCACAGCTTGTTACTTTAACAGAGGGCTGATAGGCAGCATCTGTGATGGCACTGGATACGATCTGCAGCCAGAATACCGACACGCTCATCCACATGATCGCATTACACATTAGGCCACACAGGCCGGCCTCTGAAGGAAAAGGCTACATGAGCAATCTTTAGATTCCTATCAATATTGAATTTGCATTGATTTGACTAGAGCGCAGCTTGGCTCTGGCCAGCAGCTATTGTTCTAAGAATAGACTTTGACGATGCTGGAGCCCAGACCCTGAAAGAAAACCTGGAGGAAAACAACACAGAGAGCTAGGAGCACAACAGTAACTGGACTGTAAGAAAATCAGTTGACGATCTAAAAGGTTAAAACCCTGTATGTATCCATATTCTGTTCTAACATAAGGATTAATTGCCTGTGTTTTCATCCCAAATCAAAGTGTTGTTAAGCTTTGTTAAATGTTAGTTTATCTCCCCAGAGGTATAAAGGGATTCACAAACTCCTCTACCCTACTATCTCCTACCACATGGCAACTACATGTAAATCAAACTGCTTCCTCCTTATTAATCACATGTAAATCAAACTGCTTCCTCTTTTTTTAAAAAACAATCCTGTGTGGCAGCGTGTGACGTCCCCACAGCCCGTCAACAACGTAGAAATGCTTACCCTGCAAAAACCCTTAGCGTCTGGCCCTTCCTGTGCCAAACAGAAAACCACATCATTACAAATTGTCATGCTGGTGGGGGGGGGTTCACTGGTTTGTGAGCTGGTTAAAATAAAAAAAAAAGTCATCCTAGTTCTGTAGAAGCCATCAGCTTAAATTTCATGTTCATCTAACATGACTGAAAAACATCATCCTGAGCCAGGGATGTGGTGGAAAATAGACCCCTCTCTACCAGTGGCAATTGTTTATACTGTATCCTCCATTTTGTGTCAGTAAAGACTGTGGAAAAAGATTAAACTGCGTAATGTCACTTTCCCACCTTTTATCAAACACGATGCTGCTAACCTCAACCGTGTATTTTCTAATTCCTCCTTTCTGTTAGTCATGCAGTGCTACACCAGAGGATTTCTGGCATGTTAAACTCTGTCCAGCAGTAATCCACAGTGGGTGTGTGCCTGCTAACACTTGTACCTCTCAGTGAGCAAGCTGTCATTCTGCCGCTGTCAAGTTTTACTGCTCTTACACAACGTATGGAGGAACGTATGCGAGGAATCCAAGGCCACTGCCTACAGGGCATTGGTCAGGAAAAGTCATTTTGACGAGACATCATCTGCAAACACCATTAATGTAGTAATAACTGGACACATCATCTCAGTGGTGGCTGCTGATAGAGAGCAGGGCTGGAAACCCCTGTGGGGATGGAGATGAAGGGAGAGGAGAGGGAGATGGCATAGATAGTGTGTGTGGTGTGTGGTGTGTGTGTGTGTGTGTGTGTGTGTGTATGTGTATACACAAACTTCCAGTATCACCACACATCAGGAAATATGTGTTTGTGTGCACATCCCAGGCTACAATTGCAGAAATATCAGCAGTACTTAAATATAATCTTGTTTAGACTTCAGCCGGGAAGTATGGTTGTTTATGATGTTCCTTTCAGTCCTTTAATTAAGCAAAAATGCCAATTTTTCACTTACTCTGTCTCTTTTAAGATGAGAATTTGTTGCTTTTCTTAATTTAAAACTAACTATCTTCGGGTTTTATAAAGTTGGTCGCATAAAATAAGTAATTTGTAGATGACATCTTGAGCAATTTCAACTGTTTCTTTTGACATTTCATTAGAGCTGTAACAATAAAGTCGACTATTGGTCTTTAGTAAATCCAAAGAAAATGAATCAGCAACTATTCTAATAATCGACTGGTCGTTTTAGTCGTATTTCAAGCAAAGTTTCCTGACATTTTATGGACATAATGATAAAAAAAAAAAAAAAAACTTGACAGACTGTGGTTATCTTTAGCTGCAGCCCAAGACCTATTGCTTACAGCTATTACAAACTCACTATGTACTGATCTTAAAGAAAGATTAAAGTGACGGTTCAGTAAAAAGCCTGTTAAACCACATCTGGTTAGCCCTTAACTTTCTCAAACTCCTTCTACTGGCCTGTTTTCACTGAACGTTAAAAACTAAAATCAACACAATAAGTAAGCAGGTTTAGTTTCTGCTCTACATCTCTGAATTACAAAATGTTACTGTACTTTCCTTAAACTTAATAAACTGTCCAGGTTACACAAAACGTGGCCCAGCCCTTCCGACACCGCCCACAACAAGAAGACAGATGACAATGGAAGTCAACAAAATGTTTAGACAAATTATGACGAACAACACCAGTGTTGGCCTGTCTTTGGATGGAAATCTGTGGCACCAACTTGCAACAGTGCACGTTGTTAAAATAAACACCCACCTTCCGACAGTCTGGTTGGCGAGCTGCCTCATGCGATTAAATTGTTTCTTCATGTTTTCAGTCTCCTCTGCGTTTCCTACAAGTCTGTAAAAGTTTGCGGCGCCTCCGAGCGCTGTCGTTCATCCACCGTGGATCCAAAAAAGTTGCGCTACGTCGCTGCCATTGTGGCAGAAAGGGCTGCGCTCCGACCACTTTAATTTCTACACTACAGCTGAGCGGTTGTCCTGACTGAACCCGGTGACATTGGCCGTCTCTATGTAAAAACCCCAGAAAGAACAGCAGAGGAATCGGTTAAAAACAGCCTCTGACAGGCTTCATGATCCCCATTGCCACGAGTATCAGCCGTCTTATTAAACTCAGTGGTTTGAGCGCTACCACTATGGTAGGAAGAAGGAAGTGCCTTTACTTCCCCACTGTATGCTGCATGGCTCGGTGGTGACATGTGATACCTAAGCAAGAAAAAAAAAGAAAGGAAAAAAAGCATTGAGTCAGCTATTGGTCTGTCATGGTCATAGCAAAGTCATATACATTTTAAAGCGTGAACGCAGACATCGCCATTTAAGTTTTTAATTAGGCTGATTGTGTAAAATAAATTGCTGAACTATCGACGACACTTTACCAAACAAACAAACAAGTAAACAAATAAACATTATGAAGCACATCAGAGCCGATAAACATAATTAAACAGCTATCACCAGCTGCAGAAATGTCAGAAAACCCTGTAATTTTACAGTCTGGGGCACTCCCGGGTTGGCTTAGTGCCTCCAGGTAATGTGACTCCCGGACTGATTGGAGATCAGTTCATAATTAAACACTGAACTTCTACAACTCAGTTGTTCTGAGACATCTGCTGCCACCTTGTGGTCGTTGCTCTGTCATGACATGGGCAGCCTCTTCAAGAATTCATATGTGGCGGTTTTCTGCCTTATTTCAGCAGAATTACTATTATGAATTTGGATTATCAGGATTAAACACACACATACAACATTTCCACACTGTCCCCTACCTAACCAGACAGACAGTTCTGGTTTTATCTGCTCAGGTTCTGAGATATCCACGTCTGAGATTTGCTGCCACCAATATTTTTTTGTAGTCTTCCGGTTAGTCTGCCTGTTACAGTAACAGTTATTTCCTTCAGTGGACTTTGTCAGTGTTCATGATATTCAAGGTCATAATAACTAAAAAAGAATCCCCTGCCCTCTCAGACAAAGGGCATTTTTCTGTCTTATCTGTCATCTATATTACAAGGCTCAGCAATGTATTCCATAAAATTCCAAAGGTATCCCTACCTGAACAGGTCTTATGTGTTTAGACCTGTGGACCTTGTATGTCACGAGACTGATGGTGGTGATCCTAATACAAAGGGGTGAATGTCCCTTCATTCTTGTGTATAGAGAGCTTTTGAAACTCTATTCAAGATACTTTAACCTTAGTTGGTTGATGTTAAAGAACAACAAGTGGCATAGTTCACATCTGTCATTGTAAGCACTGTGCAGTCGAGTGAAAACACATCAGCCTCACAAAACAGCTTTGTGAGTGAATATGCGTGTGTTTTCGTCTCTGTGGTGGTAAAACTGGCCTCTCTCTGTCTGTGTTTATTCTCTGGGCATCTGTTCCTCAGTTATCTATCAACACCTCTGTGTCAGAGAGCTGTGGCTTTGGATGTCTCATGTAGAGAATTTTTGCTTAGAGCCCCAAAGGAGCCCCATATTAGCAAATTAAACACGAGACCCTCTATTAATGTCTGTTTTAGAACAGTTTTAATCCCTTTTTTTGCACTAGCCAAGGCTAGTTCAAGTTTTCACAATGGGAACACAGCTCCAACAGGTACTAGTAGGTACAGTATTGTATATAAACCAATACTTTGGACCCTTGTCAGAGGGTAATCAAAATCTCAGATCATTTAAAATAACTACTTAATGCTGCTTGTCTTTAGCATTGTTTGTGTCACTTTTGGAGATTGTGTCTAAAGCCCAGAAATCACATTCCTACTACAAACTGGAAAATACCAAGCCACTTCACACTGGCCCAAAAGATCCTCAGTGGCACCCTCAGCCAGCAGGTAATTTTTGTTTAACATCTCCACCTGCTGGTGGTGAGTGAAAACAACCTCAACTTCACGATCAGTGTGCTGTTACTCAACATTACTCAACATGGGCACCACAGAGTAGAGGCAAACCAACAAATTGGCCAGGTCAGTACAGTCGCTTAGTGCAATTATATTAGTATACTGTATATTATATAATTATATTAGTGTATATGTTAACTCATAAGTAACATAAAAACTGTAGTATAGCACGTGGAAACAGACTCAACATCAGCAGTACACAGTCAGGGGGATTATTTGTTTATCTAAAAAAATGCACTGTTGACTGTAATATTCTTATCTAATCTCTTGCATTTCTATATCAGCCTCAATTCAGTTTTAATCAGGCTATACTACAGAATTATTCTCAGGTGATGATTTAACAGCCCTTTTTACATTGTCACATTATACATAACATACAGTGTACTTGTTTAGGGTGAGGATGTGTGCTGGAGTACCAGACAAACTCTGTTCCATCCCTTCCTTGACATGAGTGTTTTTTTTCCCCATGTAATGTGTGATCATCTGTGGGAAATGATTAATCTATGAAATCTGCTGTGTCATGAAATTCTACAATTTAACTTAAGCAATCTTTTTCCCTAATTAAGTAGAAGGCACAGACTTTGCTCCTGCATAAACATTTAGCAAGTGCTCTGGCTTGCATCCCTATCCAGGCTAATGTTTTGTTTTTTGACTTTCACACAACTGAAGTACTGTGTCTGTATCATAGTACAACTTACTGACTGAGGGATATCAGGCAACCCAGGTTATAACTTTTCATTTCCAATTTACATCTTTTACTCAGATGTCTCAGCATTTGTTGCCTGTCATTTCCCTGCTTTGTCCTCCTTTGACCCCATCATGGAAAAGTGACATGTGAAAACATGTTTACTTCACATTAACTTCATAGTAAATTATTAGGTCCCAATCACTGACAAAAACTAGCTGATTTTTAAACTAGTTAAGGCAGAGTTCACAAATGTGTCAGCAGATACATGAACTATTTACCTTTAGTCGGCAGACTCTTGTAAAAACATGTGAAAGAATATGTGATGAACAAACTTTTTTTTGGCTTAATAAGAAAAAGAGTCCATGTCAAGTCAAGTGGAGTAACCTCACACCCCTTGCTATCTTGGTGGACACCCCTTGCATCTTGGTGGACTATGCACACATCAGGTCAGACCTTGCTGAGGAGTCATGGAGACTTTGGAGATGGGTGAAGTCGGGACATCTCTCATGACCTCAGAGGCTAAACCAACTCCAGCCAGACCTCCTAACAAATTCGAGAGGTTGTTTCAGCCATGTCTGGGCGAGCTGGTGGGAACTACGTTCTTTGTTTTTATAGGGTGTGTGTCAGTCATAGAGAATGTGGAGTCTGCGGGGAGGCTTCAGCCAGCTCTGGTGCATGGTCTGGCGGTAGCAATCATGGTGGCTTGCATGGATGGGATCAGGTGAGGATATCTTATACTCATCTTGCAGTTTATTGTGCCATGAATAATACGTTTTTGTAACTGACAGTGTAATCTATGTATTTCTTCCATGGTGGCTTTGAGTGCATATGTATATCAAAAGCTAATTGTTTCAAAATGAGACATCTGTGCTTCTAAAAGTTCCTTATTCTTTCACAAGCTTCTGTACCTCACATTTTAATAGAGTTATATTTCAAAACCATGAACTTTGCATCAGTTTAAAAGTTCACAGTTTGAGGAGAACATTGCCCAAAACTCAGAAGTTTACCCCCAACCCTGCAATTTTCTCTCTATTTTGCCTATTCAGCGGTTCCCATTTCAACCCTCCATTCACACTGGCCATCTATCTGTGTGGGGGGATGGAGATGAATATGGTGGTCCCATACCTTGCATGTCAGTTGCTTGGAGGAGTGCTCGGGGCTGCTATGGCAAAGGTGAGGCTGTCATACTTTGTATCATTAAAACATCCATCTCAGACTCTGTCATATATGTACCTGAAACATACCTGACTGATGCCAACAGGCAATGACCTCCAGAGAGAACTACACCAAGGCTCAAGGGGCTGCTTTCGCTCTGCTGCAGTCAGACAGTCAAATAGGAGGAGCTCTGTTTGGAGAAATCGCCATGACCTGCCTGGTCACCATGGTGGTGCTGCTGGGGGCTGTGAACTCCAAGACCAAAAGCCCTCTGGCACCTTTCATGGTCGGCTGCACTGTTATCATCAACGTCTTGGCTGGGTGAGGGACAACTGTGAATATACACATTAGAAGCTCAGTTTTACAATGAAGTGCATTGGTTTTAGAAGAGTTTTAGAGTATGGGGGGGCGCATTATGCTGTGAAATTCTTCATTACTTCAGGACTTAATTTCCTATAGATGTGTCCATGGTGATTTCCAGGTTTGCTCAAGTGTAAAATTTAAAAATCTCTTATTGGGTTTGCAGTTCTATAGCTACAGGATATCTCACATAGCATGATTAGGGGTCATATTTTTGCTGTAGGAGTGATGCAAATAACAGAAGTATGCAATGATGGAGCATTTCAGTTCACTTTAATACATGTTCTACACAAATAGTGAGAAACTCATCTGAATATCTCATTTAATTGTTTGTTTTATCAGCGGAGATGTATCTGGGACGTGCCTGAACCCAGCCAGAGCCTTTGGTCCAGCCATAGTCAGCAACTACTGGATTTATCACTGGGTCTACTGGGTAGGACCCATTGGAGGAGGCTTAATAGCAGCTGTTCTGGTCAGGTAAGTGTAACACAACATTTTATACTAACATGCTAACTCTAGTAAGTTACCATATTTTGATTATTAATGTGATCCATTACTGACTGAGCAAACTACAAACCATGTCATTGTTCTCCTTTTTTTGTAGACTCCTTCTTGGAGACCGCAACATTCGACTCATTTTGAAATGAGATTATGTGTTAATCTATTTAAATTAGATCTTGAGATGGCTTCACCCTCTACAATACTCCCTTATTTTGTTCCACTGAGATTTTCTTGTATGATTATCCATTTATAGCAATACAATAAAATTAGACTTTTTAAAAACATAATGAAAGGTACTTATGTTTGCTTTTTAGCAACTTGCTTGCTTGTGTGATTGTCTAGAAAGTAATATTATACTTAGTTTACAAGTTAATATAATATAAAACTGGCCCTGCCACTCTACTATAGGTAAAGTTAAACAGAGCTGTAGATGATTAGTAAACTTGTCTCCTCCACAAAATGAAGAGATTAACATAAAAGGAGAGGCTGTTTTACTGGAGGTTGGAGACTAATTTGTGTGTTAAGCTGTATTTGCACAGTACTGTTTCAGGTTGTAAGTCATAAATCATGATTCATTTTCAAATTTCATCATGCACTCCTACTCCTTGTCAGAACTCCTACACGTATATTTCTCCGGGCTTAGACAGAGAGATAAAGTCTGGTTGTGTTATTATAGTGTTGCAGACTGTGTTTTATTTAAGATCACAAGGACATTATAAAATCTATTTTTCAACCAGGTGCATGATTGACCACAATTATATGTAGAACTTTGGAGTAGAAAATTGTCTAACTCATTACCTTTTGAATTGAGAGGAACATTTATTTTTTAAAAAAAAAAAAAAAAAGAAAAGGAAAAAAAGCTTGAACCAAATGTAATTACTTCACATTTTCAAGCACAAATGCTGCTCACCGTTAAAAGGAGACCAAATGGCAACCTTTTCAAAGCCAAGAGACATCTCTGCTCCAGCTTTGTGTTCCCGGTACCCTCTTCCCAGCTCTATAGCCGGAGCAGTGAATGCCTGTTCGGCACTGGAGGGTATCACGCTGTTTCCATATTGTACCCCTGGGCCTCCCCACAGCAGTGGCCCACATGGGAAAGCGGGCCAGGCAGTGGGATAAACCAATTACCCCCCAGCCTGAGCGGACTCCTGCCGGTACAGCCATGCAGCAGCTCCCGTCCGGGCCCTCCTGGGCTCGTTCCCCATGAGAGCCTGCTGGAATTCCCAGAGATGAGAATTGTGTGGTCTCAAAAGCCTGCGGAGAGGCTATATTTTGCTTGGAAATTTGACATGGTGGCCCCATGGGACAATGCTGAGGGAGGAGACTTCAAACTGGGCTTCTGAGGGATGAAAAAAAGTTTGTGGAAGTCTTGATTTTTAAGCAACATTGACAAAGTAATATTTTATTTTTGCAGCTTGTGACCGTGTCTCATAGATATAGATACCTCTGCTAGCTCAGAAAAAAAATTGTATTAGCATTGCATATTAGAATTGATCTAAAACCACTGAGTACCAAATATAATTTGTACAATCTATTCAGCTTTTTTTTTTTTTAAATAATGGCATCAATTGTACCCCAAAAATATTTTGCTCTTAGTCTCTTAGTGGCTGAGGACACCTTAAATATATATGCAGTTCATCAAGTTTTAGATGAGACTGACACAGGCAACATGCATATGAAGAGAAGCGAAACTGAAGTGAAATATGTACTATGGTAAGATTATGTGGCAGAAATACACAAGAAGAGAAAATGTGGATGTAGTGAGGGTTAGGGTGAGGGTGAGGGTGAGGGCGAGGGCCCCCCCGGGTCCTTGGATTCATGAGCCCTGATGGTTTCTAGATGACAGCAGCCGTGACAATGGTCATTATGTCTGCCAGAGGCCTTGTCACTGCAGGGCCTTTGTGTGGGCCCCATTCACCACACAGTCATTTACACTTTCATTGGCAGCTATTTAGTCCTCATAAAAAGTTCAACACACCAATTTGTGAGCCCTGCTCAGCCAAGGAGAAGTGTGGAATAGGCTCAGAAAGCAGTTGCTTTAAAAGTCAATTAATTGTTCCCCTCTTCTGGGAGGGGCCCAGGGGGAGGATCCCCCAGGCTTTGGGGGCCTCACATCTGTACCATTCGTCTTCTCGGGCCATGATGCAGGGGCCACACAACTCAAAAGAAAAGTCTGATTCAGTCTGCTCAGAGCTTTGGCCATCTAAGGAGATTTTGTATTTCATTTTATGCTAGGGCTATCCTATTATCATAAGAATCTGATTACAGGGGAAAAGATGGGACGCAGAAGGAAAAGGACCAAAATAAGCTTGTAGGACACTTCAGCTCTAAATCCCATTCTCCTCAAAAGACAGGAGATTATGCAGCATATGATGGGGAATGGGGGCGTAAGTTCATTTGAGCCTTTACCAAACCACCACCATCAGAAAGAGAGCAGAGCCTTAAGGGGCCTGAGCATTATTGTGAGTTAGAGAACCTCATGAAATGTAGATTTTTATGCACTGTTCATGAGCTCTATTCACTTCCAAACACTTCATTGGTGATATGAACTGACTAGATTCTTTTTTAAAAATGCTAATAAATATGTTTGAAATTGAAATTTATATTTTTTTGTGTAGCTAAAAACAAATGTATTAGTGGTTGGAGAGTTGTGTCAGATAATAAAATCCAAATTCTACTGGTCAAAAGCCACACTGTGACAAATGATTTAAAAGCTTAAAAATCAAAATGAAACTAAAATCAGTAAACAGGTGGCCTCTAATAAATCTAATCAAAGACTTCTTTTTACTGCTGAAAGAAACAGCAATAACTACAACAAATATCAGTAACTTACTCAAATAATGTAGCCGATACATGGTCAACTTCAGGCAATATCACATGCAGATCACCATGATGCAGCAAACAAAGGGAGAGACTGAGCATGGCCTGGTCATCAGTTCAGGTGTGGCACAACAAGTTGATAGGCTTCAAGTCCCGCCTTCCTGGGCCTGAGCAGGAAGTAGGCTTTTCAACAGACACCTCTCACTTTTTCAGGGAAGCTCGGCAGAGTTAAAGTGTTTGAGCACAATGATAAAAGTGAAAGACTGGCAGTGAGTCCAGTCAAATATTTACTTAGTTTGTTTCATTCAATGCCTAAAAGATTTAATGTTGTCTCTAATCAGCTTAAAAAACAGTTCCACCATGAGTGCTGAACAGCCATGGGGTAAATCATTCTTTAAATAGCAAGAAATATCATTCTTACTAGTGAATTCTTCAGAAGATTTATTTTTCATGTTTACATGTTAAAACACAAACAGTATAAATAGAAAATACATAGACGATTGGAAACTTCAGCAAGGATGAATCTCAGTAAAAATAACTCCACAATCATGTATGTGTCCAAGCCTATTCACTAAGACAAACTGGTGATTATAAACGGGCTCCCTCAGTCTTCCCTCCCACCTCAGTTCAGAGGGCAACTGTCACACACAGAGCCAGCAAAGTGAACAACAGTGGATGTGGGGAGAGGCACAAAGAGAGAGCAGCAACCCAACCCCTTCTCAGTCTCCCAGGACCGAGGGCAGCGATGGGAAAGAGACAAAGGCCGGCCCTCTCTGAGCCTCAGTGCAGGAGGCCCCTGCTGTTTGCCCCCGTTCCTGCTCCTCCAAATGTGCTTTTCACCAGAAATTCAGCGGCTTCATCCCCGCTGCTGAGACTAGATGCCACCTTGATGGCACATTAAAACGTTACAGGGATCCCACAGTGCCAGTGCAGGGATGAGGATGCCTGTGAATAAAGACTGTTTGGGCTGAGTGGTGCTAAAACAACACACTTCCTCAGTCTAAAGGGAAGTCACAGGAATTCTGACGTGCCGCCCGGGCAGTCTGGTAGACAGACAGGAAGTCTTTGTATCGTGGGGCACACCCTAACCAAGCTTCCCCGAAGTGTTCTGACCCTGTGAAGAGAAACTCTCCGTCCCCGGGCTTCACATGGCACTGTAGGAGTGCGTGGATGTGTCCACGCCAAGATGAGACAGAGTGAGGTAACCCTGGAGCCACTTGTCGCTCAAACACTCCACTGCGCTGCCAGTACACCCTCACCGCCAACACCTCCACCGTCGACGTCTGACTGTCAGAGTTGTGGGAGATATTCTTGATGAAGCCTCGAACCACTGAAAAACAAAAGGCAGATGTTTGTGAATTCACTGCATGAAGAAAATCAAAATGAAAAAGCAGGGACAAATTTCCCACATCCATTCTTTCTCTCCTGTCTTTTGTTTTTCTCTTTCAGCCATGTGCACATTTGCTGCTCCTGTGCTTTCCCTCGAGACAAAAGCATGGTAATCAAACCCATCGATTCTTCTCCAGCGCAGCCCCCCCCACCCCACCCCGCAGCTGCCCTCACATCTGTCTGACCTCCTCTGACCGCACAGCCAGCAGACCTGCTGCTTTACGGCACACATCAACCCACAAAAACATCTTCTAACCCTAATCCAGGTAAGATTAACCAGTGGTGGATGAAATATTCAGATCCTTACCTCAAGTAAAAGGAACAATAATATAATGTACAAATAATCCTTTACAAATGAAGGTTCTGCATTCAAAATCTTAAGTAATAGCACAAACATATTAAAGGAAAATTACTTAAAGAATGTAAAAGTACTCAGAATATCTATAATTTGTGCATAATATTACAATAAGATTATTATTATTAGTGATATATGTAAGGAACATTTTAGTGTTACTGAGGAGCTAATTTTATTTACTTTATATTGTATTCGTAGTTTAACTTATGGCACTGAATTATATTTTATAGAATTATCTTTTGCTGTTTTGTATTGATATCTGTAGAGTGTAGCTGTGAAATAAATACAAATTACAGTATTTTTACACTACTTGAATAAATGTAGAGGAGTACATTTTTCCCTTTTATGCTTTAAGTTAAATGGATGTGCATTCATTTTTCTATTTATACTATATACAATACTTGAATTAATGCACTACATTTACCTTCAACAACTGAGATCTGCTGTACATTTATGTCCTTTCAGATGTAATTATTGCTGCTACCTTACCAACAGTCATAAAGAAAACGAATGATATGGAGAAAGCTGTATCTTAGTATAAAATGATGCTCTGTCAGTGTGTTTTATAGCACAGTAAGTAACAGATCTTGGGGCTCTGGAGCAGGCTAACATTATATATGTACCTACCAAAGTCACTGTTGCAGATGGCCATCAGGAGTTCTGTGTCATTGCAGGGTCGACAAGAAGCTGTGGGTAGAGAAAATGAACCAGCAGTTATTTACCGTATATCAGGGTGACATTTAAGATGATGAAACCTTGTAGTAAATCATTTTGTCAGGTATCATTTTCTCATTTTTCCCACTTTCCCCCGCCAATCATAATCAACCTCTTCCACATCATGCGTGGCCCGAGGCTCAGTGACTGACACTGATTGATAGGTAGTTCTCTCACACACACATACCATCTCCATTCATCTCCCTCCTCACATCACAGAGTGAAGAAACCAGGGTCTGGGAGGAGGAATGCTGCCCCTGTGTTTGTGCTCTGCCCACCGTACCGCCTGCAGATCAAAAGCCCCCCCACACACACACGCACACACACTATTCTTGACCCTGTGTTTGACTCCTATTGTATCTACCTAATTGAATGACCCCGTGCCAATGCAGGGGACTGCAGGAGTTAAAAGCTCTGCCAGACTGGCAATGCAGAAAAGATCAACCAGCAGCTGTCTATTATGGACACAGAATGACATCACCACTTTGGGACTGGCCCTCACACATTGATAAATGCTAATAAACACACATGCACAATGATAAGGCATTTCTGGAATCTGCAAAGTATTTGCAGTCTCAATTCAGGCCCCTTGGCCCGGTGCCCTCCAGCCGCCCTGTGGTCTGCTCTGTCCTCTCTGCTTTGTCCCTCGATGGAAACCAGACAGCCAGACAAAACACAAGACTGACCAGCAGCTGCACGCTCCAGTCGGCAAAACTGGGGTCTGTAAATTAATAACCACTATTTTTTCCCCCCAAACTAGAAATTAGGATTAGTCAGTTAAAGAGCCTTATACTCCACTTTTCACTAATTTGAATCACCTACAGATAGTCATTATAAATGTCTGGTTGCTCTGCAATAGATGCTGAATAAATTATGAATCTGCAGCCTTTTGCTCAGAGAGTTAAGAGGTTGATATGATCCAATCACCAAGCGATTTTTCACAAATTCAAATGGGTCTTTTTAATGGTTTATAACCAGAGGAGAGAGACATTTTACTGCACCACATTAATCTGACAGCTGTAGATACTGTTCAGATTAAGAGCTAGTACTTTTACTAAAGTAAAGGATCTGTTGATTTCTTCCACTGCTGCTTATAACTGATCTACTAACCCTGAGTAAAGGACGTATTAAACATTAATAAAGACATTAGTTACAACTTGTACTAAACCCTTTATCAAAGGTAATAGAGGGTGTTACTCACTCTGCAGCCCGCTGTGGCCCAAGTTGGGCGCAGCGCTCCTGTTTCCCAGCAGCTCGTATCTGAAGCCCATCGTTCGTCTGCCCCAGTGTCCGTCGCTCTGCGGACCGGCCTGGAGGTAGATAGCGGGCCTGTGTGGTCCGTCAGCCCGGAAACAGAACACCTGCCGCGGCCGCTCGCCGTCCGTGTCCAGCAGCTCCAGCTCTCCGGCCCGTTCGATGAACACGCTGGCCCCGCGGAAAGAAGGGAGACGGTTTGATGCAGACGATGGTGCGCGGGTTGGAGGACAGGTTGGGCTCTAGAACCACCCTGAGGGCCTGACCCGGGATAGACCCACCTCACCGAGCCCTCTGTGCAGCGCAGCCGCACCTGGAGTACGATCCTGGTGTCCACGCCAGCTGCAAAACCGCTGGATTTAAAGCGGGAAAAACGAGTGGTTAGTAATTCAACAGCGTGCTGCATGTGTGGCATGGATCACATTTTAATTAATGACTTTATCAGTGGTTAACAAATCACTTATCAATGCTCAATAGATCGGCCATAATACACTGTATTCGCTATTTATGCAGATATATATGTTGGTAATCTATTAGCAAATATTCACGGATTCCTCACTCTCTAATGAAACAGCAGATCTGCAATAATACATTTTATAAGTCATGGATTAAGGGTTTTAATCCTTCAAGCATCGTGTCAATATATTGTCCATAAATGGAGCAGACAAGGCCTTATCGCACCCCAGTTTTTGTTCTGATTGACTGATCCAGAAAGTTTTAATGATGTAATTAATCACAACTTTAAACCGTGTCACCCAGTTATACAGTGCTGGATGTTTAGTTTTCCATTTTCCCTCTCTCCGTGTTTCAAAGTGTCCTGCAGATATGAGAAAATGTTCCTCACCTTCCAGTCCAGTTGCACAGATCAGCCGCACAGTCCCGAAGCCGAAGAGCCAGAAAACACAGCAGAACTATCACATTTGGCAACATCTCACCCGCACGAAGATAAAAATCCAGAGAGAAGAGGATGGACGGCAGCGCATGGCTGAAAAAGTCTGCGAGAGATACGGAGGGTACAGGCGCTCTGCTGCACCTACTGTGGCTCAGCCTCACCAAATGCTCTCTCTCTCTCTCTCTCTCTCTCTCTCTCTCTCTCTCTCTCTCTCTCTCTCTCGCACACACACACACACACACACACACACACACACACACACACACACACACTTTCTCGCTCATTCTCTAATTAGAGCTGATCCAGTTGTTGGGGACTGCCGGCCTCTTCAGGTCTTTGTCTTTCCTCTATAAAAGACACAATGAGTCTAAAAGCCTTCAGCCATCTGTTAACATCAGTGCGCCTTTTTGCACAATAATTCATCCACTTTAAAAGTCTCTCAACGGTTCGTCATTTTACTTCACCAAAGTTCTTAGAAAGGCTGTAGGCCTACTCTGCAAACATTTTCAATTCTTTTAAATTGTTGGTTGTTTTCTTACATGACAATTGCAGAAATGACAACACAACTGAATGAAATAAATCAAATTTGATATAATTATATATATTATCAGTGACTGTGCTATCAGAGCAGCCTAATCCTGGTGAGATCATTCCAGAAAGGCCAACTGAAAAAAAGGAGAAGATATAAAGAAGAGAAAATAGAGAATAAAAGCTGTCTGTGTTTCTGTGCTTGGGCTTCATCTAGTGGCGGGATGCTGCAGCGCACGGACCCCCCCACCCCCACCCCCACCCCCACACCCCCACATCTGGAAGGCAAAACGCAGTCCTCAAAGCCCCGAAGAAACCTTGACAGCAGGAGGAGGCTGTATCTCAACGGCCGCTAATATTATAGCAGGATACACACTGGAATGCGTTACCAGCTTTAGCCAATGATTAATCCACTGGGGACGAGTAGTTTCACTTCATTTTAACCTGCAGGCTCTTTTGTGGGGGAGAAAAAAAAAATTAACTTGGCATCGTTTCAAGGTCTTGCCAGTGGCGACATCTTGTGGAGGTAAACTCTGTGGACCGTGACTGTGCAGGCCGCTCTCAGGAGGCTGATGGCTGCAGCTCCTCTCAGGGGTTTCTTGTGTCTATATATATATATATATATATACACACAAATAGATATTTATATATATACGTGTAGGCCCCTGAGGCAGAGTCAGATCAAAGGGTTGAGGTTTTTGATGGGTATGTCGCTGAGTAAATTACACTCATATGGAAAGAGCGACCAGATGTTGTCTCAGCTGCAGGGAAAAGCTGCTTCGCTGCTCAAGCCACTAAATCTTAAATCTCAAAGCGTCGACGAGATCTCGAACGTAATCACATCTGTCACCACACACTTGAAAGCACGCTCATATTCTCAGCACTTCTAGGAATGAACGCAGTTGGTACGATTGTGATTGTATATTAGACACTAAGTGTAAATTTTTATGCTTTTGTTTCAGAGTACATCTCAAGAAAATTGTGCCTCGTCTTCATTTTCCATTAAGTTAATTATCAGCCTCTACACAGCTTTATTATTAGAGTGCACATTCAGAAATGACCATTAATGAGGCAGAAACCAGACGAGGCTCGTTTACAGGAGTACCGGATGGTCAGATTGGGTCATGTGTCCCCAGACAGACAAAGCAAAGTCATATGAATGGAGGCTTTGTGTCTGAAAGAATAAGTGGCCTCTTACTGTGGCACAGTGCAGCCCGGATCCTTCATACACTGCACTGTTGGGCCTGTAATGGACCGAGGTGATGCCTAGTTGTGTCCTGTCAGAAAACACACTCACTGACCGAGGAAAAAACCAGGCCTTTTACATGATCTTAAATGATTTTAAAATGACTCATCTAATGTATTAAAGGGGGGTGGGTGGTTAAGATTACAGACCCCTGTGCAGCCGGGGGGGGGGGGGGGGGGGGGGGGCGTCACAGTGTGGGAAAGGCTTCATGATTCCGCCCCATACAACAGTCAAACGGCTCGCTGTGTGTAATGTTACTACAAACATTTACGCTGTCTTTGGTTGCCTAATTTAAAATGGTCAAAATAAACTCACTTCGCCATGACGCTGTCTGCTTTAAGGCCTCACTCAGGTCTTTCCATGCGTACAGTAAACATCAGTCATGGTGGTGATAGAGAAGATGACGGTGATAATGAAACAAGAAGAACATGCTCTGTAGATTTCATCTTGTAATTAGGCCGCACTGCAGAGCCACAACTCTGGGATATATTTTCATTCTCCTGAGATGTGTTTCATAGCTTTTTTTTTTTATTTTTTTTATTTTTTTAAAAAAAGCTACTGCTACTTTAAAAACAGAAATTCAAATAAATATAAAACCAAATTAATTCCAGGACTCCTTCAGCTTGAGATCAGGCCTTCGTTGTTTGAACTGAACCGGAGGGGTCACAGAAACATTTCTGCTTTTAATGTAAAGACGTGCTGATGTGTCGCTCGGTAGTGCGACAAGAAAGCTGCTCATACAGAACTGCAACAGGAAAATACCTGTTTTTAATCAACATTATATCTGTCGCGTGCGTTCGATTATTTTCCTCTTATCGTTGTTAGAATAATTCACACGAGCCCGAAACTTGTTCAGCTGGAATTATCAGACAGTTTTTTGAAAGTGACCCCTGCACACAACAACAGCAAAACCTTTACAATAAAATACACCTCTCTTAGTATAATTAAGCGTTTTTATATCAGGACTTCGAATGCAAGAAACGATTACAATATTTATTTAGATATTCTAAATATGAGGAAGTTTAATTTTCCTGTAATGAAACATCCCAAACTCAACGTGGCATTGATTATTTCGATTATTTGACATAATCCTGTTGCCTACAGTCAGTCTTAATGACAGGCCTGTGTATGGATGTGGATTTTTAAAAAACATTATAACCTCCTCTTCAGAAAATAACCTTAGACCCTCCTCCTCTGTTAGAGAAAGAAAAAAAATGTCAGTTTGCAACTTTATAATTTGTCCTATTTGGGGGCGAACACTGACACAATCAACAGCTGAATAAGTTTGTAATAATAACATTGTTGCACAGTTTTATAGTACAAATAAAATTCAGTTTAACCAAAGACAAAACCAGCCAGTATGTGGATAATCTTCACAAGGTGATAGCACTGATATCAAGCGCAAAAACAGGCCTTAAAGTTGCAACGTCACTTTCCTCTTTTTTTATTTTCTCAGCAGCGTATTAAATATTTGTTTGTACACTTTTGAAAGTTACATAGAAAAAATATAGTATTACAGTAGGCTTGTTTAGTTAGTAGCATGTTAAACAATTATTCCGTCATATATATCAGCCTCCTCTGACCTTAAAACGTCCCGGCGCGCACACTCATCTCTTATCTCTGAAAAAGCCTTTGTCAGTGCTGCTCTCTCTGATGGTGACTGTCAGGAAGTTCATGGTGACGTCTGTCACGGTCACAGAGTCCAGGTTGGTGAAACTGGGGGTCCAGGACGAGGCCGGTCGCGCGGATGAATCGTGGATGGACTCGGGCTGTGGGGAGGTGCGAGAGGGTCGTTGCCCCCTGCCGGGCAGACAGTACTCCCTCACCTGATGGTGACTCCGGTGCTCCGTGGGGTGCTTCGGCCTCCCGGGCTGAGGGACTGACAAACAATTAGTCCTGTGTCCCCTCTGGTCGCTTTTGCGCCCGTCCGGCCTGAACGCGCAGGTGTAAGACAGGCCCCCCGCGCGCCTCTGCTCGCTGCTGGACTTGGGCGTTATCGTGGTCTCCTCCTGGAACCTCTTGGTCAGTTGGATGAGGCTGTGGTCTGACGTCTCTCCGTGGTGGTGCAGGCGCCGGGTCGTTTTGGACAGGCCGTGGTGTGACACCGTCTCCTCCTCCTCTTCCTCGTCGTCCTCCTCCTCCTCCTCCTCCTCCTCCTCCTCCACCACTAACCTGCTCCGCTTGGAGTCCGGCTCCGCTGCGCCGCCCCCGTCGTTTTTATCATAATGCAAATGCAGCTTCGGTTTGCGGCCTCTCTTTTTGGGGAACCGTGCGGACTCCTGGAGCGTCAGGGCGGCTGGGGGTCTGGGCCTCCTGTCCGGCTCCGGCGGTGGGACGTGGACGCTCTCTCCCCTGTTGACCGCGCTCGGTGGGAAGATTGTGGGAACCACGGCGCGTAAACCCTCCCGGGCCCTCGGTGTTATGACAGGCTCCGGGATGGGATAGGAAACCTGGATCCCTCTGGGGGCCTCTCTTCTAAATTCATACGTCTTTTCTTTGGCTTTGGCTTTGGCCTGAGGACAGAGCAAATAACGTTTATGCGAGGAGGTTTCCCAGAGATGAAAATCTGAAGTCTCCTGAGGAAATGCAAGGGTTTTAGGGAGAAGCAGCTGTTTGGTCACACTGGACGCTCAAGGCCTCAACCTAGAGTCGTCTTTTACAGACGATGCAAGGCAGTGAAAATGAAGATAACCCACTTATAAAATATGTTACGGAAACTCAAAATGTGCCCAGCTTTACCTCATGAAAACCATGGGGTGAAGGTTTTCGTTTTCGTTTGGAGTTTGTCATCCAACTAGTTTTTAAGTGACTCTGAGCCACAGTCCTACACTCTCAAGATGACTAGCTGCCATGCCACGGAAATGATTCACTATATTTCTGTATCATTTATGGCACGAGCCTGAAAGGCGAGGAGGACGAAAACGACAAACCACAAAAATGCCCAGACTCACCTTCAGGAGAAACGTCTCGGGTTTGGGTCCCCTCTTTTTCGGGCCGAACAGCTCCCTTTCCCGCTCCCTGGTGGAAACGAATAATAAGAATTTGAAGATTCATCACAACGCGTTCGATAATTATTTCTTATTTCGTCTATAATTAAATCGAAATAACTCATTTTCCAGATAAGGGCCAAACTCGTTCATCTGGTTGACCCACTTTTCGGGACAGTTTAGTTTTTATAAGAAGTGAGTTCAATTAAAATTGAAAAAGAAAATGTGTCCGAGTAAAGCAGATAAGTTGCTCGTGATACCAGCTCATCTATCACTAATTTGAGAAATGAATCATCTCCCACCGCAAACACCTGTCATCGCTTCCTCTATGAAAAACTTAGGTTTTAAAGATTAAAATCTGAAATTAAAAAAAATGTCTTTTTTTCGTGTGTGTGTGAGAGCGGTTGCCATTTCGTTTAGTGCAGAGAGAGAAAGAGGGAGAGAGAGAAAGAGGGAGAGAAAGAGGGAGAGAGGCCTGTTGCTGCTCTGTCAAACCCTCACCTCTCCTCGAAGGCGGCGAAGAGTCGCTCATCCAGAATGTTTTCCTCCGGCTCCCAAGTGCTGTACCTGTGTCACAACGGCAAAGAGGAGAGGCGTTTGGCACCGGTACATTGCGAGGATCGCGTGTCAGCACACACACACACACACACACACACACGCGCGGTGTTAATAGTTTTTTCAAAGCAATCTTGCTGCGTATACGCCGCAATGACAAGACTACGCAGCGGAGAGCTGCGCGCGGTGAACCCAGCCATTGCTAAAAGCTAAGTGTGTGGACTTGAATGCATCAGCAGCGGGGGCCGGGGATCGAGACGTTCCCGACCCCTCTGGCACGGTGCACGCGGGCCACGGTACGACAGAGCAGATGAAAGGGATAAAAAAGAAACACACAGACAGAGACACACACACACACACACACACACACAGACACGAGCTGAGTAACAAGAGTCTGAGGTGCAGTTGTGCGAGCGACCAGGATGGAGCGCTGTCAGCTCCCCTCTCCAAGCCTCGGCTATTATACTCACTTCTGAGACCAGCCCTTCCATTTCACGAGATATTCCCAACGACCCTGCAAAAAAACAGATCCGTGTTAGATTCAGGTTATCAAAGAGTGTTGTCTGTCGGCGCTGCACAAACAAACGGTTGCGTAATAGGCGTGGAGACACAGCCTGTGGGGGGAGAGAGAGAGAGAGGAAAAAAAGCAGCGAATACCCGTCTGATTCGCCGTTTAATGATGGACTCGGCTGCGAAGACGCTCTCACCGACAGCCGAGAGCTCCATGCTTCACCATGCACCTCGTTTATTTCTGTCTCTTTTATTATTTTTGGCTTCCCCCCGCGTTCCTCTTCGGGTTGTTTAATTTCGCACATCCCATAATACGCAATCTGGGGGGAGGACGTCATCACGTCTTTTTCTTGTTGCCAGGCACCGCGGTCGGTAGGACGGATCGCGGCGGAGCACATTGGCTCAGTTGTTGCTACGTGCTCCGGGTTTCTGAGCGAAGGGGGCGGAGTCCTCCTCCTCCCCGCTGCTCTGGCTGCTGTACAGGAATCTCTCTGGCACGGTGGAACCAGCGAAAAAAGTCAAGAGGCTCCCGGAGCGGATCCACGGACCCCGGAGGTCCCTGAGGAGGAAGAAGAGGGGGGGGGTCCGGAGAGTCCGAACTCAAGGGAATAATAATTAAATCTCACCAGCGTTTAAACCAACAAGAGAGGAAGAATGGGCGGTTTAATAAAATGTTCCACCTTAAAAACACAACCCCTTTTCCACACAAAACATCTGTAATTATTAACCTTTATATGTAAAAACACGAATAATTCAATAATAACATTCAAACTAATATCTTCACAAATAAATATCTCTGCATTAAAATGGAGCCATAAATGGTCAGATATGTATTCTACTGGATGATGCGCGAGGTAAAAACTTCGTCAGACACATTTTGATTGGCTTTGTGGTTCATGGCTGATTAATTCTTTTTTTTTTAAATATATAATCTGCGACAGCCAAGTTTCTTTGACAGTGTCACCCGTTTGAGATTCACAAAGCTGAGTGTTAATAGAAAGGAGCACGCCAGCAACGTTATGGTTGATATTTGCGCATTTGCCTAAATGCCTAAATTAAGATTTTACGCACGTTTTTTTTTTCGGTCTGTGAAACATCCCGCTGTCTTTCACAGATGATTCAACCATGCAGACACAGATGTTGTTCATAATAACAGAGGCAGAAGAGAAAAAAACGGAGGCAGTTTTTTTTTTTTTAAACTCTTGAATCGGTCGATTTTTGATTGTGATTGCAGAGGCTTTGAATTTTATTGCCTCACATGCTCAGTCTGTTCTGAATGATATTTGCCGACTGACTCATAGCTTATGATTAACAGAGAGACATTTACATAAGAGCGATTTGTTTTTTTTAAAGAGGTGATGTCGAGCCAGATGACATGAGCGGTAAATCTGGTTCAGAATGAACGTTTTTATTTTCAAACACGTGCAGAGATGACATGAATAACGTGCAACAGTTTTTATTCTGAGGGGCTAAATGACATGTTGAGTTTGTCAAATTAAAGTCCTGGGTGAGTTCTACATTTTTGAGAGAGTAAAGTGATAAAATGAGAGAATTGAGGTGTAAACTCACCTGGTTCCCTGGACCTTACCCTGTGTGTTGTTGTGTCTGCAGAGCTGTTTGGATTAAATTAAATGTCCCATTAAATGTAATTTGATTTGTCTCTGGTTTATGTAAAACAACCTGCAGAACATGTTGGGAGCCTGCTGTATTTTTGTCATCAATACTGGAGGTTTTTTGCAGCTGGAAAGACAATAAAGATGTCTCCTTTGATTTTATCTTTTTCATTTAATTTTCCTGTTCTTTCTCTCTTGTATAAATATGGTCATAGAGGCCTGATGCTTCTACAGAGATTTTTTAAAAAAAGATTTAGGTTATTTTTCAGTGGCGGCGGTGGTAAGACAATTTTTACAACTACAACTGTTGTGATATTATTCATAGATATTTGACAAATTATTATAATTATTACTATCATTACTATCATTATTATTATTATTATTATCATTATTATTATTTAATTGTTTTTGGTTGTTTACAGCATAAAAAATAGAAGCACTTAGAATTTAATTGAACATAAAATATTTATATTTCTGCAGTCAGAAAATTTATTATTTTTTTGTTGTAATAATAATAATAATTTAGCCCAGCAGTCAGACTTTTCTGAAACATATTGAACAACTATATTATAGTGATGAGACTGATCACACAAATGAAATATTATAATATGGGGAAATAAAGTGAAGTGTGGAGCTGAAACGTCCATCTCTTGCCATTTTTTGTGGGCCTCAAGTGCAAGTTTCTTCATTTATTATCTATAAATTTAAATGACGAAGAACAGTAACATAAAAATAATACATTTATCCCAAATGTTACATTTTGCTGAGAGAGACATTAGTGTATCTTCATCTTTAAAGTCTTTGTACCTGCACAAAACTCCAGGCCATCTTCATCACCCCCACTGCTGCACTGTGCGGAGGGTCAAACCCATTCCACTTTGAAAAATAATTAATTTATTAAAAATGCTCTCAGCACAACAATTCACTGGCACAATTCTGTAAATACATTATTTTCATTATCAGATTCTGACCCTGATTTTCTTGCTCCTTTTTCCCAGTTCGGTCTGTTTTAGAATGAGAACAAACGCAGTCCTGTTCAGGCCTTTAACAGTGTCTTCCAACTAATGAACGAAGCAGCTCTAAAATCCCCTCATCACACGTCCACCACCACAACCTTTCTGTTGATGCAGTCACTGACCGTCTGTTGGTCACTCACTCCTGTTGACCGACACTGACACACCGACACTTTTCTGGGGCATTGTGGCGATTTTAAAAGACTTAGCAGCTTTTTTGGGGGGGTGGGGGAGGCAGCGGCTAAAATTATGACATTATAACAGAAATCCTGAAGAATATTTGACACAGATTTACCAAAAAATCTTACATTTACCTACAAATATTGCATACAAATACATTTCTCTGTATTTTTTCCATATCTAAACTCTATTTTATGCTGTATAAACCCATGAAATCCGGACCAAACATTTGCCTTAAATAACGCACATTTCAGGAAAGAGGAGGCTTTTTAATTAATTGTAATTATCTGTGAGGTTAAATAGATGTGGGATCATTTATTACAGATGTTTTTAAATGAAATGACAACATCAGCAGGGAAGCAGCGTGTCTCTCTGAGCTGTGAGGAGAGCTGCTGCAG
Source organism: Lates calcarifer (assembly GCF_001640805.2). Classification (NCBI taxonomy): domain Eukaryota; kingdom Metazoa; phylum Chordata; class Actinopteri; family Centropomidae; genus Lates; species Lates calcarifer. The sequence goes on along the minus strand of NC_066843.1, from coordinate 11,465,726 downwards.
CTGCCTTGTCCGTCTTTTCCTCTCGATCATGTTAAAGATCATGAATGACGGGACTGGCGTGTTGTCTGCTGCTTTCTGTCGGTTTAAATTCTCCCCGCTGCGGAGCAGACAAAAGGCGGGCGCGCCGCGGACAAAAGATGCGTTGTGGCTGCTGTCGAAATATGAACCACCATTTTGATAGTCATAGCTTGTAGACCGACATTTCCTGTCGGTGCTATAATGGCTATAGCCTACGCGGGTTTCTGTTCAAGAGAGACAGACAAACGGCTGGTGCGCGTTTGAGAGGAACCAGCCTTCGCGCACAGGCTGCACGCTGCTGCTGCTGCTGCTGCTGCGGTTCTCCATATTTGGCTGTGAGTCGATGAAAAGTGAGTCTGCAGGAGCCGCAATGGCGACAGCCATACATGAATAAACAGAGCTGGCTCTGTGAGAACATTATTGGCTCTCTGGTTTCTGGGCAACTGCTGCACACAGCTCGCTGTTCACTGTCCTACTTACCGGGCGACATTTTCTGCTGAAGGTGGCTCAGACACAAAACCGCAAGCGAGAAACTGTGAAGCCGTGTGGCTCTGACCTGCAGCTTTGCCATTTTTCAGCGCGTGCTTTGAATTAGAAAGCATCCTTTACAGCAGCCTGTTAACACCCCGCAGCAGCAGCACATGTTCTCAGGTCTCATACTATACGAACTATTTTGGGTTTTCAGGTTAGATCTATTTTTGTCTAACCGCCCTGTCTTGATTTACAAAAATGCATTAACTGAAACACCCTGTTCCCAGGCTGTTCCCACTGTTTTATGAAGTATCTGGAAAGAAAAACTAGGAAACGACCTAAACAATAATTAATTAATAAAAGGACCTTTCGTTTCTATTCTTAAATATTTGTTTTATTTTCCGAGGCACAGCAGGCCTCTGCCGGGTCACACACAACGGTGCTTTAAATTAGCCAAACGATCCTGCTGCTGACGTGATCCTGTGAGGCTGCACCGTGCGGAGATGAAACCGACACTGTGCAGGCTGCTGGTGGGCACGATGATAAAGGGGGAATGTGAAACATCACACTTGGTCTATAAATATGTTCCGCTGCTCAACTATGTTTCAGTTTCCTACTGATGCATGGTTGACTCACACAGTCTGGTTGGTTCAAAGCCACGAGAGGCCTATAGAGAGATAGCCTTCATATATACACTGAGAGGGAGGGAGAGGGAGAGAGAGAGAGAGAGAGAGAGACGAGCTGTGTGTCAATGAGTTTTGACATTCCGCTCAATATCAACTGATATGAACTGAGTTTCACAACTTTGAAAAATCTGCTAACTCATGCATGACTTCAGCTGCCAGTTTTATAACACTGGTTTTACCCTCATTGGATTTCAGTCGCTCATATAAACCAAACGACACTCAAAATACATTCCTTACTCGTCGCTTTTAAAAAGTCATTCCGATCATTAAAGGCCCAACCTCAGCTTTGGTTGAAATATAAGTTCATGAGATGAGGAGAATTTTCCAGTTTCAGCGGGTTGCATGAGCGTGTTTCCAAAATAAAATCCCAGTGAAGGAGAGGAGGGAAATTGTTGGCTTTACTGGTGATTTTTTTTTTTTTTTTTTTTTTGATGGGGGTCGAGAATGAGTTAATTGTTGTGAGACTGGAGCCCAGTGCTGACAAATCCCTGATCCATCAGATCCATACAGTTTTGAGATTTCTGTGGTTACAATTATGGTGCCCTTAGTGTTTCAACCGTTGGCCTTTAAGATTTGAAAATAATTTTCTTTGGTCTAAATCTTGGATTTTGTGAACTTCTAAGTCTAAAATAGAAGTAGCTTTGACCTTAATGTCAGGATCACAGGGAAGTTCAGAAAGCAGATTTACTCATTTAAAAAAGGTGAAAATGCTGGAAACCTACAGCAGTCTATGGCATCCTTTGTTTGACTACAATTTACCTAGAATGGAGATAAAAAGAGCAGTAGTCACTTATGTAATTTTGCATCAACACAAACACTTTTCTACAGACAGCTGTTTCTTTCTTTCTTTTTTTGTTCCTCTTTCCTGTTCAAGGTTGCTTTGTATTTGTGCAAACATTCTTTGATGGGCAACTCCCATGACCAAACTAAAGAAGACACCACACACATTCCTGGGCCTTTGTGTCACTCAAAATACATGAGTCGATCTTTTATCAGCCCGAGATTCCAGTGTAACATCCTCATGTTTTCTGCCCACATTTTCAGATCAGAGCTCCAGCTCCAGGCCTTGACTGGAAGACTCCAACAGTATTTGGCAGTGTCACGAAAGGTCAGTATTTAGAGCTCATTCATGAAAGTTGAGCCGTGCACAAATGTGTATTTGCAGCTTTGCATGCGTATCTGCAGCTTTGTACGTCTGTACTTGTCTATTTAAATTATACTGTATGGAAATAATGCAGGGAGTCCTGCTGTGTCTTAGTGACACAGGTCTACAGAGAGGAAAAATCACTTACTCATTGCGCTGGAAATGCCACAAAGCCTGTTGCAGACACATTATATTTAAATGTCATATAATTGACGCCCTTCCCTGCTACACTGTGCTGCACCACACACACACACACACACACACAGAGAGTCAAATACCGACCCTCCATGAAACCTTTCTTCTTTTTAGAATCACAATATTACACAATAACCTCCCCCCGTCCTCCTCTAGTTATGTTGTGTACTTACATTCCTGCTTGGGGTTGAACTACAATAGTAAAATAATGCACGGCTAAAGTTTTAATAATACAAGTGACCGGTGAAGTTATGCAATACAGAGGGCCCTTTGTGCAGGATCGTTTGTGATTATGCAACATGATCTGTTTTCCTATTCATGGTTCACAACCAAGTTAGTGTTTCAAGTGCTTAATGTTCCATTCTTCCTCTGTGTGAGGCTTCAGAGGAACTGCAGGAAGCAAACAATGATGAATAAATATTTTACTTGAACACTATGAAGAGTCAGTGCGTAAAATAAAGAAGAAATTTAATATAGTGAGACACAAAATGCCCCACCCAATCCAGCAAAACATGTCAGAAGTCAAATCTCTTTCTTTATTGTGAAACATACCATCCAATAAGCTGTGCCAAAAGCCGTAAGTCAACCAGCTCCTGGTAGAACATACTTTATCACAATCGTTTTGACTTTAGACCAAGTGCAAGAGAGAATTAGCAAGAGAAAGCAAGAGAACAAAAAGAAACAAACAGACTCAAAGAGGGCAACCTGTTCAGTGGAATCACTTGCAGCTTCTGATGCAGAGAGCATCTTGTAATCATTCCCAACAACAAATCAAATGTCAATAAATACAATATGCACTCTTCATTTTTTTTTTATTAGTCTAGCGTTTTAGCATTCTTACTGGTTTTGCATTAACTGTGCGTAGAAGGCAATTTAGACTCAAATGTAGGTTACATCCAGCTTTGACATTTGAATTTTCAGCAGCATAATCAAAACAGCTTGCACTCTCTGGATCGCATGTAACAGTATACAAAAGCCTGCCTTGCAACTCACATTTAATCCACGTAACATGCTCATTAATGACCCTGGTAGCTTTTTCTAAAACATATAGCAGTCAGATATATTCTTCAGATAACATGATGAGGTTGGATAGCAGAATGAGATGAATATCATTAATCTGTGTGACATTAGGAGAATCCTAACAAGACTAGCAGATATTTTAAAGTAACAGCAATATGTGAGGTCACCAATAAGGTAATAAATCACAACCTTATTATGGTAATAATCAATACGTCATCTTAACGGGAGGTCACATGCTTGATAAATGACACAATTTTCTTACTGACCTTTGAGAAAGTACGTCTGATTTAACTCCTTAAATTTTTGCTAAAGAGGAATTGTGCAGCTTTGTAATAGACTGGTTTGTAATGGCAGGTCCGTTGATGGCTTTGCTGTATCTCAACATCAAGACAAAAACCAAGGACAAAAGAAAAAAGGCAGGGATATTTGCTTTAAGGTTTGTTGACAAAGCCCGTGTATATCCCAAGGTTGTCACTGTGTTTACACTGTTTCCATACACACCTGCTTTTTAAATTTGCATGTCATGGCTAATCATTTTTTTCTTAAACAAGCCACAAACAAAGCATGTAACAAAATATGCTGAGTCAGACTGAGTGTACATGTTTGGAAATAAGACTTAAAGAGACCATCTCCATGAGCAAAGGTACATGTCACAAATGAACATATAAAAATGTAATTAAGTGCTTTCGATTTGATCTTCGATCACCATAGACTCAACAGGTTCCTCTCTACCTTCTATCAGGACCAAAATAAGAGATATTATTCATACAAAATACGTATAAACCTTCATACATCTCAGGTTATAAGTTTGGTACAGGTATGAAACAACAGCAAAAGTTTCCCATTAAGTTCCATATGACAAATAAACAGATTTTTTTTTTTTTTTGTGGAATACATCCACCTGAATGCATTCACTCAAATCCTCGAGGGCACTTTCTTGGCTACAACATCACAGAGGAGTTACAGTATAAAACATTATAAGAAACATATTGGATTTGAATGATAAATTATAAATTTCCATATATACAAAATTCTGATGTTTTTACATATGCACATATTGACAGGATCATCCAATCGGTCACTGGTAGTCCCATTTTACAAAGAGTTTCTCAGAAAGAAACGTATTCCTTGAAGGTGACGGTGAGACTGTTCGTTGTGATATCAGTGATGATGATATTTCCCATGAAAGGGGAGATTTTTTTAACAGGTGCTTCTTTACATTTCTCTGTGGATTTCTGTGTGTCCTCTGTCACAGGTGGAGTATCTCTGACAGCAGGCTCAGGCTCTGGTGCCGGCTCTGGCTGTATTTCTGGCTCCACCTGCCTCTTAGTCTTTGGGCAACTGAGATCCATTGGCTCTTCTTGGCTGCCGGAGTCCAACACCTCATATGTGCATGTACTGCTGAGGCGCCGGCCACTACAGTGGAGGTCCATGGGCTTGTCCTGAGGCGGCGTGATGACTGTGCTGGGCACACTGAAGCTCCTGGAGGTCAGGTAGGTTTTAGAAACGCTCCTGTCCTCCACAGGATCGGAGAGCTTTCGCTTGCGGTCATTGGGAAATGAAGGGATCCTGATCTGGTCCACAGCCGTAGGGGTCGGGATGTTGGTGTCGACGGCCCAGGACATTGGGGGTGGGCTAGCAGTCAGCTGTAGTGGTAGATCGTCCGGCAAGTCGGCCTGACCCCGAGCCACTTCAGTGTTGTATTCCTCTGCTGTGCTTGGCGAAGGTTTGGAGAAATGTCTGTCCTTCGGGGAACACTTTATCGGATGCTCTGCGGCAGGGAGGGAACTGCCGTTACAGATCTCTTTGGGGATACCGTTCTCCGGGTGCTCCACCATTTTGGTTCTGTGCACTGGATTGCTTTCTGATTGTTTGGTGTTTTGCAGTTTCTCTTCGCCAGATGATTCCCCGTGTTTACCCTTGGCTCCATGAACCTTGTTACTGTCCATATATTTGCTCATGACAATAACGATACGTCCGTTCTTGTTTTTGTTCTTGATTATCTTCATTTTGCTGCTAATAGCGCTAGGCAAGGTTGCATCTTTAGGGTTGGGTTTAAGGGCATGTTCGCTCTCAGCCTCTTTAACAGCTGGCTTCCTCACCTCCACTGCCAGCTCTTTGACTTTGCTCAAGCATCCTGTGTCTTTGTCACGAACCCATTTCTGCTGCAGTGCCAGCGGTAAGTTCCAGCCAGGATTTGCTAGTTTACAGGCCGGTTCCTGAACTTTGACCACCTCTTTGAGCCTCGAGGCCTGTGCATCGTACATATTAGGGTCAGGCTCGTAGTGGTGGTGCTTCTTGCTGTTCAGCTGGTAGATGAACTTCTTCTTGCCGTTTGTTAGCTGGTCAGCAGGGACCTCCTGGTTGCTGGGCTGGTACTGATGGTGCTTCTTGCTGTTTAGCTGGTACTGCTGAGGCTGGGAGCGCTGGACCTGGACAGGATCTGATTTGAGGCCACTTTCGACATCCTGACAAGTTTCCTCAAAACCTGCAGGGATACTGGATCTCCGGGCAAATGAGGGCACCTTGAGAAAGAGATAAGACAAAAAATTTAACATTTCACCAAGTTTTCATTAAAACATAAAAAAAACTTGAGATAAAGGATCAGAACTATGAGTTCTTATAATGTAATTCTTAAATAGATAGATAAAAGTGAGGCCAAAATGATAGCATGCCTTAAAGAGGTACTCCAGTGATTTGGTTTTGCAGTTCACGGCACGGGAAAGAAACAGCTTTAAAAAAAAGGTCAAAATTTAAAGTAACAGATGCTGAGATGTCATGATTTCCAGGCCCTGGTATATAGAAATCAAGCTCCATGAGGACTAGATCCTGCATTTCCTATAATGCAACCAATGGCATTAATTTGTTTGACCCTTCCTGCCTAGTACATGCCCATGTCTTTTAAACTCCATAACCCCGTTTTTTTCACAAGTCAAAGCTAACCCTAATGATATCACTGTGATGTCACCTAGGTTATTCTCACAGACTGGACACAGCTCCCTCAGAGTCACAGAAAACATTAAATAACAGTTTTCATAGGTAGACTACTGATGAGCTGAGTGCCCATTTAAAAGGAGCTCTAACAGCTGCTAAAAAATGTGCTACAGCTAAAATATGCAAACCTGCAAGCTAACATTCAGATAAAATGAAAGGTTCCAGGGTGCTGACGCCTATCGGAAATTGAAATGAACTATCCAAGCAGGACTCAGCATACGACCTCCCTCCCTCCACCTTGTCCCCTCCCCCTCCTCCTGTACAGGCTGACCCCTCAGGCCGTCAGAGGGGCACCGCAGCGGAACGCTCAAGACGCTTTGGCTGTGACCTTAGGTCAGAGAAGTGCCACCAGACATGTCACGCTTTATCCCTGATTGCTGGCCACGTGTGACTCTGGCAGAGTGGTATGCCTCTTAAGGAGTGACACTGCATAGCAATCAGCCCTGTGCCTCTCAAAATATATAATCACATTTGGCTCAGGGTTCGGTTCTGTAAAGGCCTGAGCTAAGATAGTCAAAGCACGACAGAGTGCTACTTTCAGCTGTCTATTTTTGTCCTGGGAAGCATTTATAAACAAGGAAATGAAAAAAAAACACCTCTCCTGATACTGATTCACTTGGTGCAAAAGGAACTTACCTAGAATATCAAGCTCCCTTTGAAAACACTCTGTTTTGCATACACAGCTATTTAGCATAAAGAATAATGAACATGCAGATAAAATGAGTGCACTCAAGCAATGCTCATGTAACCTCAGGCAACAAAGCTGGTTTCACGATGAGTGTGGGGAGCTTTACAGCTGTAGACCTGCGTTCTCTCTCTCTTAAAGAAATCTATAAATAACCACAACCATAATGACAACAACTCTATAACACCTGACAGAACTCCACCCCTTTTGGCTTCTCAATCAGTGAAACTTACAACAAGGCTTTAAAAGGCAGGTTTCCACAGAAACTGTATCATGTTGGTGATGAATCACAGATGATGAGGATGATAATTACCTGGAGTAAAAGATGTTTTGGTTTTGGCCCCCGTTTGCGATACCCCATCAGCTGCTCCTGCCTCTCCCTGTGAAAACAAAAGATAATTACATTTTCTCGCAACATGTTTACCTTTGAAATACTACACCTCATTTATCAGACAGTGTTTCACCTTACTGTATTAAAAAAATGTAATTACAAAATGAGGAAAATTACAGGTTTGACATTTGGAGGATTCGTTTGTTTCCTTCCACCTATTCAAGGTCAAAAGTGGAATTTTGATTTGGAGGACTAATGAATGCCCACATGTGACCCACTGCAAAGCATTATGGTCCTTATTTGCATAGCTCTCCATGGTAATCGGCCCATTCCATATTCTCATTATCCAGGAGAAATTCAATTACAGCTACAGCAGGCAGGATCTCTCCTTGTCTTTCAAACATCCTCCCTCCTGCAGCACACCCTTCCTCTTCTTACATTCAAACCCTAATTAGGGTCATGAGGCAGCTACGGATGAAATGGGATAAATGCAACATTGTGGAGTACCTCTGCTGAAGACATGCACACCGCCGTGTCTTGTGCAACACAACGCCTACACTCTGAAAGTGTGGGGTGATAAATATCAGACTAATAACAAACATCTCTTGGAACAGTTTTTATTGAGGGAGGAGTGAGGAAAACATGTTATTAAAGTTGCAGTGACTAGACCGAGCGCTGGGCTGTCTGTGAAATATTGCTCCCTGATATAAACCTTGACTCATCATTGGCTCATAAATAACCAGCGGTGGGTGAAGGCCGGCTGCATGCAGACTCCACCGGGCATGCGTAAACCCGGCCTATTGTCGGCCTCTCACTACAGATGTTCAAACTATCAGGGCTGCCAGAAAATTGCCACAATAAACAGTCTACATTTTAATGCTATAATGTGTGCGATTTCAAACAGCGTCCAAACGGGGTGACCCCTATTCACAGAAGATTTGGCAATTACAGCCTCCCTTGTTGGATCCCCTCCCCCATCCTCTGGGAGCAGAGAGGAATCCACACACACAGCGCAGAGGCAGCGCTCCATGACCATCAGCACTGAGCCAGACACACACACACATACAGAGAGAGAGAGAGAGCCAGGCGGGCGGGCAGGCAGGCAGGCTGAAGGGGAATATGAGAGTGGTACACTGGAAACGCTGGAGAGCACTGCGTGTCAATTAGCCTTTTCAGAAATGTGAATTCCTTTCCCCAGCCATCATGTCTTTAGGCCTGATGGCCTACAGAGAGAGAGAGTATATCTCACAGGCCTCATGGGTCCAGCAACCCCAACAAGATGTTGCTGTGTACGCGCCACAGGGCTAAAGGGACAGCAGCATTTGTATTCATTAACATCTCAACCCCCTGAGATTAACATTTATGTGTTTCTATTTATCTAACAGGCCTCTATTAGGTCTCCTGTTGACCCAAGATTGAGAGCAGGTTAGGTTAGGTTAGATATTTCTGTTTCCACAACATTACATATCAAAATAAAGGCAGCGGTTGAGTGTGATGTGTCAAAACTAGTATTGCTGAATGGGTTTCTCTTGGGTTGAAAACACTATACGAAATCCGGCTGCAGAAGTGTTTGCAGATCTCATACTGGTAGTGATGGGAATCCCATCAGGCAGCGGCTTTGCCTCCTCACATGGAACCACAACAAAACGCTTGCGCTCTTCTCCTGCGCTGCTAATGAAAGCAAGTCAGGTTCTCCAGTGAAGCTCTGCTGCTAAATTAGCACTTGTCCTGTTGGGGTCTGGTGGTCGCGAAGGAACTTAACCTTAAAAATAGGATTATAAGCAAATCACTGTTGTTTAATCCACAGGAGGAGCGCAGCTTTTTCATTTTCATTAGTCCATGTGACCAAAAAAAAAAAAGGTGGCTACCTCTGTTTTCTGTGTGCATCGCATGTATTTGACCTTCTGATTCCTGACGCAAAACTACGTAATAAGGTAATTTAGCACAATCTGCATTTACATCAATGCATATTTGCGCATATCTTTCCATTAGCCTGATTTAGGAACTCTCACTACCACATCCTCTGCCCTATCCCCCAGGAGACAGCCCGATGGGGAAGGGGGGGTGGGGGGGATCAGTGATAGAGTTACTGGGGCGCCCCTCCTCCCATGCCCATATATGGTCACGGCTGAAGTGGAGGCTGCGCGGCCCTCGTCCGAAGTCCACATCCCCCCTACCCCCACCCCTTCTCACCTGTGCTGAAACGCGACGAGGAGACGCGGGTCGAGGATGTTTTCCTCCGGCTCCCATGTGTTGTACCTGCAAGAGAGAGGAAGAGCAATCAACTGTCAGAGAGCTGTCACGTGCACACTTCCTTCTTCTAACTGACTTGCAGGCCTCAGCCTCTGTCCGTCACACACACACTCATTCCCACATCTTTCCACACCATTAACTGTGCAGTCAGAGTGGACAGGTAAAAACATGGAGGCCCCTAATTTTATGCAAAAACTGTTTTTTGCAACTGATTTTTTTTTTTACTGCAAGATGAATGAATCTGCAAAATCACGAATAACAGCCATTAGTCACATTCCCGCTATAACACACCAACCGTGAGTACATCCAACTCTGCACGGCAAAAAACGTCAAACAAAGTGTTCTCCAAACGGTCCTCCAGCACCAACATACAGTCGGCCATTTTAGCACCACTGTCTCGTAAATTCGCTGGCAGAGCAGAAATAATTAAAACGGGATTACATGGCTGTGCCTTCCCCCTTCCCTCGCATAAATTAGTGAAGGCATCCGCGGATACACTGAAACACATACCGACCGCGCTCTCCCAGTTAATGCATGCACACACACACACACACACATACACACATGCACTCGTGAACAAACAACCACACACTGTGCGTGCACGCACTTAATAAAAGCCACTTTTATAGTAACACACAACTGATTTTGTTGCAGTTCATCCCCTGCAACGATAAATTATCGCAGTTATTTCAGATAAGCTTGTATTGGGACTTACTTAGGAGACCAGCCTCGCCACTTGACCAGGTACTCTATCTTGCCCTGTGATGGTGGAGAAGCAGAATTGTTTTTCCATGTCAAATACTGAATTTCAACGTCCGAATTAATAAAAAAATACAGGCATGCTCCCTCTCTGTTACCTTGCGGATGCGCTTCTTTTCGATGCCCTCCACCGCAAAGACGTGCTCTCCGGCGGCAGGCAGCTCCATATTCTCGCCTGAATCCGATCGCAAAGGGGGGGAAGGAGGAGGAGGAGGACGGGGGGTGGGAGAGGTAGTTAAGGGGTAGTAGGTGAAAAATGTTGGCTACGCACCGTCGATGTTGCCCTTCCGCTCGGTGCGTGCTGTGCGCGCTTGGTAGTTTTCCAGTTGTATCCAAAAAATCCAACTGTATTCCCTCCACCTCTCCTCCTCCTCTCTCTCTCTCTCTCTCTCTCTCTTCTCTCTCTCGCTCTCGCTCTCGCTCTCTCTCTCCCTCCGTTTGCACACTCTACAGCACTGGCAGAGCGAGCATAGAGATATTCACAGTGGTGCGGCTGCGAGCAGCTCTTTTCGTGCAATAGCTTCGGCTCGGTGGCATGACGTCAGGAGGGGAGGAGGAGGAGGAGGGAAGGGGAGGGGGGCTTGCACAGAGGTTGGATTTTTTTTTTTTTTTTTTAATCTCGTGCGTGCGGGACTGCGGGGAGGGATAATAGTGGAGATTCAAATCAGTCACCGCGTTACTGTCACAGCGCTTGTGAATAAAATCCGCTCGTGCAATTTATATTGTTTTGTTAGATAACGAGGCCCTCCCCCTCCACCTCCTCCTCTTCCTCCACCATGTGATGTGTACTGTGCATGAGACAGAAACACTTTGGATGGATGAGTTTTATTCAAAGTGCAGTTCATGTGTGGATGTAAATAATGGTATGTGCATTTACAGTAGACGCCAGCGCCGCCGTTTAAACACGAGCACAACAGAGCACAGGCGCGAGACATTTTAACGCTGCGAATCTTCACCTGACTGAGCTGAAATTCCCAATTTTGTCAGCGCTCACCTTTCTTCAAAAGCTGCCGCGTATAACTCGTGTAGCATCAGGCGAACAAAGCCTATCTCTGAGGGTTAAAAGTGACAGCCCCGTGTCACCCAAAGCTCCTGTCTATCACACTGACTGAGGCTGACATGCTGATGAAAAAATAACTTCCCTTTTTATTTTCGATCCCCTTAAAGCAGCACGGGTTGTAGATGAACAGACGGTGGAGGCTTCAAGAGTTCGATCTGCTAACAGCGCCGTGCAAATATAGGTCACACACACAGTCACCCCTCTGATCGTCAAACCAGTGCCATGTCCTCTGGGCTCAACTGTCATTAATTTGACACACAGCAGAGGGTTGGTGTGCAGCCTTCAGCCTACCTGTGGCAACTTTTTAATGGCTCTCTGCCAGAGCGCCCAGCTTGCCCCCCCTAAAAATCACCATTACAGCCTGCTATTGGTTGCAATATTGGAGGTCTATCGTCTATCTGCATCATGACAATTTAAATCCAACAGCATAAACCACATCACCAATGAGTGTGTATTCTGTGCTGTAAATGTCACCCACATTAAGTCACCCAATTTATGGGGACTTAATTAGAAACATGAGATAAAACCCGGGTCCGTGCGTAAAATGCCTGTTTTTTTGGTGCGTAAATTGTGATGTGTACACACCATCTGCACCCAAAACGCCGCAATTCGTTCGCATTTGTCGCATAAACAGCACAAAAAGAGTTAAACAAGCCCCCCCAAAAACCCCGATGCTTTTCTTGCTCCAAAAATAATTCAGCACCACAAGGGTTAAAAACGAAGCCTCCAAGCAGAGCGGCAGCGGCCAGCCTATTAAATACAGGCACGATATATCTCTGCCCTGCCATATAAGGTAATGGACAGAAAGCGGCGAAATATGGCATTTTACACTCATTAATTCTCGAGTTTGGGTCTTGAAATGGGTGCAGGAGGGGGTTAAGACTGCGTCGGCTCTAAACGCAGTCGACTGAAGCTTCGTATTTTCGCCCTATTCCTGTTTTTTTCCTGTGCCCTTCAGCCGCGGCCAGGGAGCGCATACGCCCTGCTTCCCTAGCAACAGCATGAAAGGAAAGAGAGAGGCAGACAGAGAGAGGGAGAGAGAGAGAGAGAGAGAGAGAGAGAGACTCACAGAAAGAAAGAAAGAAAGAGAGAGGGAGAGAATTTAAGTTTGTGACAAACAAAACGAGCTTTTGATAAAAGAGTCGTCGTTTCCTCAAACATTATTTTGTCTTTGAAAAGATCTTATCGAATCGAAATGCACAGTCAAAGACGTGGAGGTCTGACAGCATTACAGAGCAAATTGTTGGAGCTGTAGGTAATGACTGTCAGCTCTGTTTACCAAGCCAGGTACCCAAAATACAAATTATGCCTCATTTTCTTTTTGAACTGACGTGAGGGACGCCTGGAGTCTGCGTCAAGACAGAGATCATCATTTAGAAAATCCTCTGAGTCAGCTTTGTCGGTGTGGTCAGATCACGCAGCTCGATATAATAGAAACCTGATTATGTTTGGTAATATTTCTGAAATCAGCAGACTTTATCTCAAGGAGGACTTTAATCATATGACTAATACTCTAAAGTGAAACGGCGTCACGAGCGCGTAGGAAGATGGGTGTATGGGTGTTTTATTAAATTGACAGCGCTCAGGTTGCACATCAAATGCGATGATTTGAGGAATTAGAAACCATTCGTTTGCTTTGTAAAAAAAAAAAAAAATTCGTCTAGCCTAAAGTAGTTTTCTGAGGAGCAGCCGCGTGTGTTGTCGCCCCCATTTTTTTTTTTTTTTTTTTTTTTTTTGCCTGAAGCACCTGGGTAATTGCTGATCATCTTGGAGAACTTATCACACACAAACCTCCAAAAAAAAGCCACAGCTAAATGTTGTCTTTCTGTATAATCTTATCTTCTTCTTTATAAACCAGAAATATTTACAGCGTCGTCGCTGCCCCGGTCCTCGTGCCCTCTCAGGAATGCGCTCAGGTGAGCTCCTTTGCACTTGTTCACCTGTGACATTCGAGAGTCACCGAGTGGGAATCAAACGTCTGTTCGCTGAGAGGATTTCGATTGCCGACAGCTAAAAAAAAAAGGACGCATTATAGTCGCATAAAAAGCGCAGGGAAGATGTTTTATCTACATGACTGAAAAAAAAAACAAACAAAAAAACAAAGTAGTGATGATCAGATAATTCGGTAAAGAAATAGTTACAGGAACTGCTTCATCTCTCAGCATTTATGCGGTGATATTCAGCAGCGCAGAAACTGAATTTCACCTCGTGTTCCTCCACTTGAAAAATGTTCAAAATGTTCGTCTTTTCCTGTTACCTCTCACCTTGTCTCAGACTTTCTGGAATTCTAATTTCACAGCTTTTCTTTTTCCGTGAGCACTTTTACCAGAAACCCTCTTCAACGTGTATTTTGTCCTTGCTGTGGCCCGCCAAGGTCAAACCAAGCTGTTATCTAAAACATGAGGATAAACTCAGGGTCAGCCAGTCTGTTTTTTATCTCCTGTTTGAGAGGACTCTTCTCAAACAACCCGTGGCGTCATTTTATTTCAGCAACAAGGCTGCTCTTGTTTGTGTCAGTAGCTTTATATAATTACACAACAACTGCCAGAGAATATTTTTCTAACAGCAGGGAATATAGATATTGTAAGATTACGGCTAACAGGTTTTTTTTCTGTGAGGTTAGAAGAGTTTTTGTGACAGACTTGAGAGTGATTTCTACAGAGAAAACACAGTCAGGGAGTGGATTGTGGGTGCATGTAAGAATGCCTGTGGAGTGTGTTTATGTGGGTGTAAATGTGTGTCTGTAGTAAGGGCCAGGGTCAGGTTAAGTCCTGATCTCTGGTCTGGTCTCAACAGGAAGCACAGGGAGAGCTCAGCCCTGTGACCGTTTTCCATTGCAACACCAATTTCTTTCCTCATTCTCCCTTCTTTCTTTCTTTCTGTCTTTCTGTCTCACACGCACACGTGTGCACACACTCTCTCTGCCTGCACACACAGCTGGCTCGGTCGAGAAGCAATCCACAAAATGGTGGCTCAGGGGTGGAGGGTGGTTGGTGTGGGTGCATGAGGGGTTTGGAAGCCAGGAGGCCTCCCCTTCCTTGGCACCCTTGCCACCCACGGTGCCAGGAGTGCCAACTGAGGGAATGGAGAGATGAGGGGTGGGGGGTTGGCAAGCTGGGAAAATGTGATTGATGCAGAGGGGCGAGGAGAAGAGAGAAAAGGTGTGGTGACAAAAGAAGAACAGAGGGAGGACGAAAAATGGAGGCAGGAGAGAGGAAAGGAAGAAAAGAAAGAAGGAGAAAAAGAAAGAAAGAGAGAAAGAGGGGTAAAAAGACCTCTGCCAAGCGTCCGATTCATTCCTCCACAGTGAAGGAGGAAGAAAAGACTTGATTGGTTTACGGGACAGAATGCAAGGACAGGGTGGAGGAAAGGAGGAGGAAGAGTGGGGGTGGGGGGCATTACAAAAATGTTAAGAGGGCCCTACAGCCATTCTCACAGCGCTCAGCGGGCGGTCATTAAGCTTCACTATCAAACAGGCTGATGTAGTGAGGACGCACAGATCAAAACGTGCACACAAACGGCAAGGAGGGAGAAGAATCGAGGCTCACACTGTTGCTGAAAACAGATTATGGGAACTCGCCGAGTTACTGAAATAGAAGCTCTTTAATTAGCTACTGTAAATAAGCTATATGATTCCTATATACAGGCCTATTCAGGCTAATTATGTTATAACAAAAGCCATCCCTTTCCAGTGCCTGCACCCCCGTCTCCTTCAGGTGCTAACACAGAAATCTCCCTTTCCCTTTGTCTGCCCCTGACATATGTTTAATTATGATAATTGTAACAAATGAAAGCTATTAAAGAGCCATTCATCTTGGCGCTGCAGATTTTAATGCACTATGAAGATGGGGTGGGGAGGTGTGTGTGTGTGTGTGTGTGTGTGTGTGTGTGTGTGTGGTGGTAAAAGGAGGGGGGAGCAGCGGAAATTCCTCCTCCAGTGTCATTGTCATGGCCATTGTTGCACCAAGGCGACAGGTCTGCAGAGAGGGGTGCTCCTCTGCCAGGGTGGGCTCCCCCTCCTCCTCCTCTCCACCACCACCCCCTCCACTCCCCATCCACCCTCTTCCCCTCTGCTCCCTACCGCCTGCTTGCCTGCAAGGCTGCCGTCGTGTGGGGTTCACCACCACCACCACCATACGCCCCCCCCCCCAACATTGATCCCCCCACTACCCAGGAGCTTGAGCAGGAGGTGTGGGGGGGGTGTGTGTGTGTGGGGTATGGGGGTGCAGGAAGCCTGGGAGAGAGGGAAGAAGAGGAGGAGGGAGGGGGAGCCCACGCACCAGAGCACCAGGCTTCCAGGGTGTGGGGGGGGAGGTGGTGGGTGGTAAGGGGGCGAGGGCCGAGGCCGAGGGAAGAGGAGGAGGAGGAAGAGGCGGTGTGCGGTGGAATTCTGGGAGAATGCGGCCGGGTGCACGACTTGTCGATACTGTATTGAGCCGAGCGGGGAGGAGGATACCGCGGATGAGAGGGCGCAGCGGCTGCACCTTGCTGCTCTCGCATGCAGCACGGTGCCACGAATCTGCTGCTGTGTGTTGGAATTATTTATTCCCCTGCCATCAATGATAGATACTCCACAGCTTTGTACAGGAAGCCACAATGGTGAGCTTGTACACAAGGCACAATAGCAGCGCTCCAGAGAACAATGGCTGAATAATCCACTGAATAATTGTGTGGATTTTTCCCCCCAATCTGAGGCTGAAATGATTTTCTCTGCATGGGATGGTGTGGTTATTTTCATCAGCGCTGGGCCCTTCCAATAGCAGGCATGGCTCCTCTAAATGTGCCTGTGACCCAGTGTTCAGATTTAGCTCCCTTCAGTCTAATGCCATGCTAATGATGAGTGACACAGGCCCTTATCCTGAGAGCCCTTTCCTCTCTTCCCTCCCCTCCCCTCCCCTCTTCCCTTCCGCATCTCCCGGGAACAGCTTATTTGCCTGTTTTTAATTGCGTTTTAATTTACATGTAAGCCTGGAAGCACCACGATGAGGAGCTGCCCCCCCACCCCACCCCACCCCGCTTCTGCCATCCCACCCCTTCTTCTTCGTCTTCTTCTTCTTCTTCTTCTTCTTCTTCTCTTTTTCCCCTCACCACCAAGGAATTGTGAACTGTAGCTTTTACAAGAGGAAGAAGAGGCTCGATTGAGCAATAAGAATCACAAACGAGCACAAACAGACTGTGGCAGGAAAAGCCAGGCACAGGTTCCTCTTTATGGGGGTCAACACCGGTTCAGAAACAATCAAGTGTCCAGAGCAGATAGAAACATGACGCAGAGAGAGAGAGAGAGAGAGAGAGAGAGGGAGGGGTAAAGAGGGGGAGGGAGGTGATGCAAGTTGAAGATGTAGATGAAGTGGCCATCTCTCCATCAAAATGTAATAAGAGGAAGAGTGGACAGAGAGCTCACAGATAGACAAGTTTAATGTGCTCGTCTATCTATATGGAAATTCAGCCACGCAGGCGTTCACCCTTTTTTTTTCTTCTATAATTCACTTTGGGCTTTGATTGGCTGCATGGAGAGCAAAGAGAAGGAGCTCTAGAGGAGAAGCTGAGAGATAAAGCATGCTTTCTTTACTTGAGCAAAGAGCACAACAGGGATTTAAGATTTGTATTAAATTTAGAGAGATAATCGAGCCGCCGTGGAGCGTCTGCCATTTTCTGCAGAAGAAAAAAAAGTGACAATCACTCAAAAAGTGCCATCCACAGCGGTTTTAAATCACAATACAAACAAAGACTTTGCAGCTCAATATTATCTATTGTTTTCTAGCCCATGTTCTTATTCCTTCTTTGTCAGTTTTTCAATTCCAGGGCTACACATTGAAAAATGAAATTCACTGTCTCCTAAACTCAGGCTGTTATCCATCTTCCTCTGTGCATTCATATTAGCATAAAAATATCCTACATTATAGAAAACTTTTAACAACAATAAGCCATGATACCCACATCACTGTATAATCACCTCTCACTCCCACGCTGATGGCCTACGGCAAGCCTGTCAGGACTCATATAGGCAGGGCTGGCAGGTAGTGTGTGTGTGTGTGTGTGTGTATGTGTCACTCATTACCCTGCCACACTTGAACGCGTGCACCAGACATCATGCACTCAACACAGGAACTCAGCATGTGTCGCAGGTACTGCAGCTCGCCACATCAGAGCAACGCAGGCTTCTTCCTGAGCACAACAGCACAGACGGCCCTTTGTCTGCTGCGTGTCCTGTGTTGTCCCGCTCTGCCGTCGGCGAGGTCCCATTGTTACCGCACTGCATGGGTCAGTTGTGTATTAGATGATCTGCCTGCACCAAGGCAACAAATACATTAAATCAGCAAGCTTGTTCTGAGTTTGAATGAGGGGAGCATGCATCTGAAGTGAAAATATATCATCACACGTGCACAAACCACACAAAAGCACATTTACTTGAACATTTGCATACAATAT
Source organism: Lates calcarifer (assembly GCF_001640805.2). Classification (NCBI taxonomy): domain Eukaryota; kingdom Metazoa; phylum Chordata; class Actinopteri; family Centropomidae; genus Lates; species Lates calcarifer. Next base: position 11,447,681 of record NC_066843.1, on the reverse strand, counting down.
ACTGTGTCTGTCAGGCGAGAACATGACATTATTCTGGTGAGTTGTCTTCAATTCAAGGATTTAAAGGCCCAGTACCCCAGTATTATTAAACAGCCTCTTACTATGAGCAATGGAGGTCCAACATGTACACACTTTTTTTTTTTTTTTGCCAAACTTAATTTTCACATGAGATTTCTGTCTGAGTTGTTGCATCTGCGCTTTTCTCACTGGTTCACCTCAGTTGGAAAAGAAAAGTTAACATTGTGTACCTCTGGGCATCAAGAGGGATTTAGCAACATTTCACTCAGAATATGATGAGAACTGGTGGGTTGTTTGCTTATGCTTGTTTTCCACTGTCAGTCAAATCTGATTAAACTGCACCCACGCAGAGGTTTTGAGTGTTAAATACTTTTTTCTTTTTTTTCAAACTTTAACTTTGTGGCCTATTTAGTCTTTCCTATTTAAAGAGGCAAACTCTAGAAGTGAAAACAATTTTCAGGGGGTTTAATATTCCTTTGTGGATGGCAAAAAATGTTAAATAAAGACATACTTTAAAGACAAACTAAAAAAAAAATGTGTTGTTGTCTATCAAAAACAGAAGCTGATTTGTCTTTGTTTCTGAAAAGCTGATAATTAGCTTTTCCAGTGAGTACCAATTTGATGATTTGTAGGTCAAAAAACATCTGTGCTTCTAATTTAAAACTGAGCTATATTAGTTTGAAAAGTGAAAGTTTTTACACATCTAGGTGTCATATGACTGTTGAAAGAGCTGCTAGTCTCTGTAATTGTTTCTCCTGATCATACTGGCTGCAAAGAGATCCCTTGCAATTCCAATGTAAATGATAGGCGATAAAATCCAGAGTCCTCGTTCTGTGATTTAACAAAAAGTCTCTAAAATGTAGCAAAGCTAATATGAGGCTTCAGCAGCCTAACGTGGTCATATCACATGGATCTCTTTCGTTGAGGTCTTTGTAGTGCAGACAGTGTTTCTCTGCTGAGCTCCTGTGGAAAGAGAGGAACACAAAGACAAGATATTATACTTGAAACAGTCATTTTAGAGGATACCTATGATTTAAAAAGAAAAAAAAAATAGGTCAGACTTAAGCAGCATGTTACATTGGAGGTGAACTTCAAATTCATTTTGTATGGAACAAGAACTGTAGATGCACACTGATGCATCTGTTACACTGAAATCACATTAGGAAGGATCTCCTCATGGCCAGTATGGAGCAGTGGAGCAACCAAGAAATCCTTAAATGTACAGGCATGTGGGGATGTGAGCACCTTGAGTTGAGCTTGCTTTGTCAAACTCTTCCAAAGTCAAGAATGAACTCTGATGGCTGAATTTAGACCAGTTCCAAAAGTAGGCCACATGTCTACATCACCAGAACCACGCTTACTGGGTATTAATGTGAATACATGCAGATTTATTAGTGGAGCCTCCATGTGAGAGAGGAATCCCTCACAACAATACACACGATCAGGGTCCCTTGGAAAAGCCTGATTCAGCAGAGCTTAAGATAATTCACCAGCTCCGTCTTTGTCAGACGTAAGAGGCACAGAGAAGATTGCCTTGCTTACACCGAGCGTCCCATGTGTTCCAATTCGATATGGTTTCTCCATGATATATCTCTCTTGTCTTCATGTGATGGTTATTTAAAGGGAGAGCCATGGATTTTCTCCCCCATACAACATAATGGCAAATCAATAACGCAGGCCATACGGGGGAGAGTGGGCATTTCATAGAGCGGCCTAAAGGATGGGAGGCTAAATTGAACTGGAGTCCTGGCAAAAAGGAACAGATGGATTTCAAAACTGCATTATAAAAATAAATGTTTAATCATTCTTGCCATTTACGGAGATGAATGCAAAATGTCTCGTGATCATTATGCCGGCTTCTGAAATCCATAACCAAGGAATAAATCCACTGCATCATTTTAAAATTTGGGATTTTTCCTAATGGGCTTCCTTTGGTGTGTGTGTGGGCATTACAGCTGTGGGCATGTGTGTTTGTGTGTGTGCCTACACACATGTGGAGCATGTGGACGAGAGTGCTGATGTGCCTGCAAGGTTCCTGTGGTGTGTGTGTGTGTGTGCATGTGAACACACACACACACACACAGTTGAGTGTGTTTTTCCCATGGCAAGACCTGTCAGCCAGCAGACGTCTGACATCATGCTCTGTGCGAGGAGGTGGTTTTCCACCGTGTGTGTCTGTGTGTGTGTGTGTGTGTGTGTGTGTGTGTGTGTGTGTAGGAGGGGAAAAGAGGAAGATGGTTGTTATCATGACTTATGGATTGGACAGCAGTTTCCTACTGGGCAGAGAAGACAGGAATGGTTACACAGAGGAATGTGTGTGTTTTCTCTTCTTCAGAGTGGAGGGGTTTGGAGGAAGGAACGAGAGGATGACGAGAGGAGAGAAATCAAAGGAAACAAGGAAACGAATCTCCGCCAACCACCAGCAAAGGCAAAAAAAAAAGAAAAGAAAAAAAAAACACAGGGAGAAACAGATGTCAGAAGACAAGACGCCTGGAGGTCCTCTGTGTTTACACTTTCCATTCTGTCAGTCAGTGCCTCCTCCATCGTCTTTATCTCTGACACAGCTGGCAATCCCTCAATGACTCACCACACTCTGAAGTGCTGCAAACCTGGCTTTGCTGCAGGACGAGATGAGGGGAGGGCTGAGGATCGACAGCAAATCCTGCTTAATCATTCCCACCGCCGCCGATAGCCTTTGGGTATGAAAGGATGTGGATGCCGTGGGTGGGAAATAAGAGAGGGACACTTCACATCCAGATACGGTGACGACTGAAGTAACAGTTCATGACTGTTTCGGCTTTACCCACGCTCCCACACTGACAAAGGGAAGGTTGTCTTCCCTTGCGTTCCCAAGTTGGAGAGCTCTCGTTAGGGGTGAAGCCCTCGCCAAACTCCTTGGGTCTAGGCTGGGGCTTGTTTTCAAAAAGCCTCTTTTGTGTTGGTGCAGCCTGAGAAGACCTGGGTGACTAACAAGCTGTCAGTGTGATCCCGTTTTTCTCAGCGTGAATACAATCGCACCAAATCTAATGAACCTCTGATTCATGTTTCCATTGATCTGTGTGACCGAAAACATTCAAACATCCCCGCGCAGAGACAATAAGCTCAACTTAAACCTCGCCCTCCTCCAAACATGTACACAAACAAACACGTATACACAACTGCACACACCACAGCAGCCAATGGAGAGCTGAGGTGTTATTGTACAGACAACATTGTGTCACTTGTCACAAACCACAGATCTCAGGGTGTGCTTCATACCTTTGCAAAAACAGCATACATACACTGTGTGTGTGTGCGCGTGCATAGCACACTCACACAAAGGTAAGGATGAATTCATGCTCACACACACACACAGATACTCACTAGTGCTGTGGCTAAAAGTGAATTATGGAAGAGATCATGGTTTCATTGGCTATTCTCTAGCACACACACACACACACACACACACACACACACACACACACACACACACACTTCTGCAGTTGCTGTATTGGCTGGGCGGGATGACAGTGAGCCAGGAGGAGGGCTGCAATGTGTAATGTTAATCTAACGCCTTTGAGCTTGAGGGTGAGCGCAGTAGCTGAGCTCACACTCACACCTTCCCATCCTCCAGCTGAATTGAATTTATCACATACACAGGCGCACGCACAAGGACATGCTCTTGGCCTTTTCGTTGCTTCGGATGGTGCCGCTCTAATGCCAGGATGATATCAGTTCAACAGCCGATTGACAAAAATATTCACGAAAAGTGCAAGACAGGCTTCTTGTCGTATCTGGATGCAGTGTACTGACTGGATAGAGTGGTGTCTTGTTGTGAAAGCAAACAGCAAAACTCCCATCGTTCGACAGCATCTCGCATCTTGCTGGACCACGGATGCAGCATCAAAGACACAATCAAGCAGGTTATGAAAATAAAGCTTTGTGCATGGGGGGCCCCCAGGACTGATTGGACCTCTGTGTGCTGAATAGAATACTTGTACTACAACCCAGACCTGCACAAACACATACACACACACACACACACACTACAGACAAACACTATTTTTCATGCAAACACACACCTGTCTTCACTAAACACACACACATACACCATCCTCTTTATTACACGATTTGTCACCTGCTCTCACGTTTCTGTAGAGATCTCACACACTCAAACACACATACACACACACAGACACACAACTATGCACAAAGCCATGTAGCACTACATGTACAAGTCTGATCATCTCCTACAGTCCTCCATGAAAAGAAAAGACAATGGCCTCTGATTAGAAAACCAAGGGATGTCCTTCATAGTTTTTAAGGAAACAATGATCCTGCACATGTGTAATTATCTCCACACAAAGAGCAACAGCTCAGTCAACAACTGCTTCTTCAGGACAATACCAGTTTTATAGATGTCTCTGCAAAGAAATCTAAAAAAAAAAAAAAATCTGGAGAGGAGCAGCTCCAGAGGAATAAAAAGTCTGTAAAAGGTAGAGGAGGGAAAGTTGGTCTTTGTGAATGAGATTTGAAAACTAAAACAAATGAAAAAAAAAGGGGGGGGGATGGGGGGGCTACAGCAGTGAATGTTTCTTTGTGTGTGTAGAATATTTGAGAATAAGTTTTATAATATGAAACTGGCGAGAATCTAAGACAGCTGGCTTGTTTTAAAATTGATATTAAAATCATGTGTAACTTTAATACAAAGCCTGTTATTGTCCAAATGACAGCTCAGGGGATAAAGCATGTTCCTGGTATTTTACTGACAGATCATCTCTAACTAAATCAGAAATTTCACAAATTCATTTCTCCCAGTTTCCTGAGCTACTGGTGTTTGCGAATCACCTCTCAACATAAAGTGCAGTTGCTACTTAAAGACTAATGAATGGTCCATTTAACCAACAGATTGATAGTAAATGGCTGGTAAACACCAGATAGTAAAATGAACAGAGCGAGGATGCCATAAAACATCATGTTAAGGCCTCAGTCAAGCGACCCCGAGTTTAGCTGCAGTTTCTTTTGAGGGTATTGATTGAAATGGCCACATGAATGATTGCGTCAGTTGCATTATTGACGGACACGTGGAGAAAGAGTCTGTAATTAAACAGTCCCCCGTGTGTGCTCAGGTCACCCCTGATGGCTATCAGCAATAAACAGGAGACGGACAGAGAGAGAGGAAGAAGGCACTGAGATCACTGTCAGAGTGTCGGATTTCGAAAGTGGAAATCGTGGCCGGAGAGTAAACGTCCATTCTGGCAATTTTTTTGTGTGTTAATGGGTCAGAATTTGTGAATTCAGGGATGTTAGTCTAAAAAGCTGTAATGGCATCATTAAACGTGACCAGTTCCTCTTCATGTAAACTAATTTTCCGTCATGTCTTCATGTCACACATACGTCCAAACCTTTTTCCCACCGGGCCTATATGTGGTGACCTCTTCCATCATCCGCAGCAGAGAATGACTTTGATTCCTATTTCAGGGTCTCATCTCATCCATCTCTCGCAGATCTCCATTGTCTGAGGCTGCATTTAAATGACAGTGATACATACGGGCGCATTACAAAGACAAAAGGTCGACAAGGCCCGGGTTTTGGCTTGCGTTTAAAAAACCCAAAAAAAACAGGAGCTGTGAATTTCATTGGCGCGCCCTCTTTTAACGGCGGCATCCGGAGACTTAGCTGGCTGAGGTGTACGCGAGGATCCCATTAAAATGCACTACAGAAAATGAGATTTGGGGGGGGGGGGGGCCCTGTGAAAAACCATGCGTGTAATCATCTCTCTTCCCCTCTCAGTTTATCTGCGAAGGATTTGGAGGAGGCTTTGGTCCCCCCCCTCGCTGCCCCTCAACCCCCCCTCGCCCCCGTACCACACATTAATATTCATAGAGAAGATTCTCTCCTCGCTGTCTGTTGCTGCCTGTAGCCCACAGACTTGGCTTATTAGGAATCTAAAATATGGCTAGCAGACTCTCTGTTGGGAAAGGCTATTGTGATTTTCACAGAATCACATTGTGAAGGCGATACGCAGCAGAAATCACTGTTATGTACCCACTAGACTATCTGTGTTGTTGTGATCTGTAGTGTCAGTAAGATATTAGACTTTTTTTCCTTTTTTTTTTTGGTTTAATCACTCTGTTGCAAACGTCTGCTGGCCTCATGCTGAGCAGCAGTAGATCCACAGTTCAGTGCTGCAGTTTTTGAGTTCACAGACTCGACTGGTTGATCTTGTGGCTTGTTTTGGTCAAAGCCACCGTGGTGGAGTGAGTCAGAGTGAAACAGAGTGCTCCACTTTGTCCTTCCTGCTTTGGTTCGTAATGAACATCAAAGAGAGAGCGAGAGAGAGAGGGAGGGAGAGAGAGAAGGAGGTGACTCATGCCTCCCATGAACAGCTTCAGTAATTGCATGTTCAAAGTCATTAAGTCCACCTCCAACAACAATCTGCACAATGACAACTTATTACAGCATTTCCTCTTCTCAGGTTTACCTCAATGTTTTTCTTCTTTTTTTTCAAGCTAAATGCAAATTTGTTTCACTTAAATTGTAACTCATTTCCAAGTCTTGTTTCCTTCATTTCGCCTCGTATGTCTTTTTTCTCTCTCAGAGAATCTGGCATGACAGGATGCCAGATGTTGGCCTACATGCAGTATGCAAAACTAATACCCCCCACCCCACCCCTAAACTCAGTGGCCACTTTATTAGCTTCACCTGTACAATCTACGAAGTCTACTTTTATAATACCTTTTATCTAATGCAATCCAATACAGCAGCATTACATGTTTATCACTGAGGTCATAGTAAAAGCTGGTGTTGTACTGAACTATGTTACATTAAGAGGTGTTTCTATGTTTTGTCCTTCCCATTAACAAACATGAGGGAGGCAGAATATCAGAGACATCACTGAATATGATGTGGTCCAGTACAACACCATTATGCCCAAATAAACACCAACATTATAGGCATTATAAAAGTAGACTTCATGGCAGAACAACTGTTTTACTGGATTGGATTAGACTGTTTAAGGGTGCCAAATAAAGTGGTCAATGAGTGTACAGTAATATTAGGAAGCTGTATAACTTTAAGAACACACCAGGGGAGTTATGTCATCATATATTCCCATGTATATAACCAGTATAAATGATATTAAATGTTTCTTTTTAAAGCTTCTCAGAGCTTATTTGTCGTTATTTCACACTAGAGACAGACAGGAAATATGGAGAGAGCACAGTGGTTCTCATGCAACACAGGTCCCCAGGTTGAGATTAGATTGTGTGTGTCTCAAAACCACAAGCCACAACGACGCCAATCATAAATGTTTTTGAGAACACTAATGTTGGAAGTTGTTACTGTGTATTTATTTGCATTTGCAAAGAGCTGTAGCTGTTGCATAAGCCGGCAAGAGTGCTCAGTGCACTACACTGCAAAAACAGAACCCAGGTCGAAAAACACACATAGATATACGTAAATGTTGGCCAAAGCTTCTGCAAACATTTGCCTGTGCCCTATCTGACCCTCTACTCCAGAATACACTCAAGTGAGTAGAGTGTAGTCTCCCTCTCTCTCCCTCTCTCTCTAACCACTCTCGTCTTTCACATGTAAATTAGTCTTTAATCTCCGCTACTCTAATAGACAACCATGGCAACGGAGGCAGGCCTAATGAGGCAGAGGCGCAGGTTAAAATCTGCCTGCATGTTACCACCACTCACACAATCAACAGTTTAAATACACACTTACATGCAAACTCATGCACACACATATTTGCACATGCGCACGCGCACACACACACACACGCAAACATTGCACACATTCACATATCCACTCATGTATCATGAAAAAAACCAGAACAGAGAGCCCCAAAATCTTGCACAGTTGTTAATGTCGTAGCAAGAAATAAAGGGCAACGCAGACAAATTGCAGCTCAAATTTAAAGCTACAGCCTTAACAAGCTATTTTTGTTTAATCGGTTGTCTGAGTAATGAGACAATCCGTTCAAATGAAGCATGAAATTAATCATAGACTGACGAGAAATCCAGACAATCTGCTCCAGTTTATGAAACAAAGCATGAAATGTGTGAAAGAAAAGACACAGAGAGAGGAAGTCGTCTTAAAAACTAGAAAGGAAAAGAACAACCAAAGACGCAAGTCGACCACAGACATCCTCAAGTTGGTCCACTGGAAGGTGGGTAAAAAGTGAAGATGCCACACACTCACTCACTCACTCACTCACACACACACACACACACACACACACACACACACACACACACAGCTGATAAAGCTTTGAATACAATGTTAAAAGGCACTCAAGTAGTGCTCATTTCCATGTGAGTGGTACTGATGCTCCAGCACTCTGTTGACTGTAATTTACAGCCATATTAAATCCATTAGACCAACATGTGTTTTCAGCATAGTTCTACCCACAGACAAGCTTCTCAGCGTGCTGCAGTCCCAGACCTCAAACACACAGACACATGCTTTACACAGACAGCGACTAAGAAAGAACCGTGGGGGAGATGTGAGACCTGCATGTGCGTGTGCATGTGTCAAGTCAAGTCAAGTCAATTTTATTTATATAGCGCCAATTCACAATAGAAGTTATCTTGAGGCACTGTACATATAAAGCAGGTCTAGACCATACTCTTTATCTTATAAAATTTACAGAGAGAGACCCAACAGACCACACCATGAGCAAGCACTAGGCGACTGTGGACTGTGTGTGTGTGTTGTATGAGAGCTGCAACACAACAAATCACGTCAAATTTTTCTTGGAGTTTTACCGGTTACTTGTAACACTTGATTTTAGCCTCACAAAAATTCTGTCTGTCCTCCTCTCTGTCACAGTTTGCCTGCCTCACACACACACAAACACCCACAAACAAAAGCAAAAAGTATGCTACATTAACGTAAAGCTGTCTTTGGAATGACAGACAGTATGTATGGTATGAGGCATTGTCTGCGACATGGGGGGGGGGGCAGTTAATGCTGATGCACTGCTGACATGCTGAGGATGTGTGTATACACAAGTGTGGTCATGGGTTTATCTCAAACATTGCATTAACTCAGGGATTCCTCCCACACACACACACACACACACACACACACACACAAAGAATTTGCATTTGAATGTTTTACCACGACATTTCAAGAGCCCATATGTGCACAGAAATCCCCAAAAAGTGTATATACAGAGATTAAATGGTCCAGTTTACATATATTAACACAGGACAAACTCCTGTGTAAATATATTCAGGAACATATTGATCCAAAAGGTTCATAGGATTAAATATTCTCTCAGTTCTTGCTCTAAAATCTCTACATCAACTGTACTCCACCAAATGACCCGTGAAATTTTCGCCTGATTCTAAATTTGCACAAGTACTACTGTGCCAATAAGCAGAGTCACATTTGTGAGAGCTCCTCTCTTTTCTTTCAGCCACACAGGGAGCAGATGTTGACACGCTCCTACAACACCTTTCATTGTAATTATTCTGTGTACACTGACACAGTGCCATCACCTCACACAGGGGTCTGTTGCTACACCAGCCTAATTAGCAATTAACAGTCATATAGTCATGAAAACACTGTCTACTGGGATTCACTGGGGGACATGGGCTGTAAATAAGGAAAGAAGGAACATTTGAACAAAAGTAAAGCATCAGTATGTTGTCCATAATGCGTGTAGTATATAATTAGTGATCATATCTACATTAATAAAAGAGATACAGTGTTTTTTGTGACTGGAACATGATTGTGTTGTTTTGTCCTGATAGAAAGGCGTAGGCTGCTAAAGACACAGCACACTCTATCTCTCTGTCTTTGGTGCAATGTTATTTTTGCCCTGAGGCCCAACACAATTAACACCCACTGCCAACTGGTAGCTTGTGCATGTGTGTTTGTTCTAAATGTGTGCATGCACGTGAGTGTACATGCATTAATGTGTCTGCTCTAGATGCATAAACTGCTTTAATGTTGTTCATTCATTCCGTCAAAAATGACTGTTTCTCTGACAAAAAAAAAAAGAAAACAGAAATGTGTATTTTTGCCATAATTAGGAATGCACATACATATCCGCAAACGCATCACGGGGGAAATTTCTGTTTGACTGATTTAGATTCTCATAATTTCCGTCTCCTAATTAATTGGTCTTGAGAAGTTAATTTGTGAATAAATGTAAAATAAACACGCAATAAAAGCTGTGTTTAATTTGGCTCACAAAGAAGGAAAATTAGAGCAACACGCACACTCACAGACACACACACACAAGCACCTAGCTCGCCATACAGCATCTGTTAAAAGGCACAAATCTCCCCCAGATTGATCACTCAAAAGCAAATCAATGGCATTTGGACATTTTGGAATGTATCAGTAAATCAGTTCAACCCCCTGCAACAAGAAACAATAAACCTTTCTTCCGAGGTAATAAAAGAGTAAGGGCTGTTCCATTAATTTATTGCCTCTCCGTGTCGGTGTGTGTGTGTGTGTGTGTGTGTGTGTGTCAGTGTGCGTAAATGAAATATGAGTGGATAATCACAGGCCAGGAATTCTTCTGGCGGTCCGGCAAGCAGGTTGGTATGCTGTGTGGAGGAATGCGGAACCTGCAAAGTCAAAACAATGTTCGGTAATGGAATGAGGGGAAAAATGACGAAGGACGCGAGGAGGGTCCTGGAGGGAGGACAGGAGCGAGGGAGAAAAAAGGAGTGGCTGAGAAGTGGAGGAGGAAAGGGAGGAATGAAGTTTTTTTTTAATCACACTGGAATGAAAATATTCCCAACCTTCTTGAGGCTTCCAAATCTGTCAAAGTAATGAGAGAACTGTGAATCCAGATTTGAGGGCGTAGCTTGAATTTAGAGCAAAAAAAAAAAAAGGGAAAGAGATTAAAAAAAAACAACCTTGCCTTATGTGAACACGCTTTTCAGGAACTAAAATATGCATAAACACCTCTGTTTAGGTGTTCTGTTTATTATGAGGCTCCAAAATCCCTCCATAAAGGGGTTTTTACCACAATAATCACCATTCTTCTCCACCTTCTCCCTGTCTCAAACCTCATCTGTGCTAGAGCCTTCCCATGCCCCCATCCAGAATCGCCCTAAATCTGTGTAAATAAGGAAATGCTCCCATTTCGATGCACGCAGCAGAGGAAAAGATGCATGAAAAGATGCATGAGCCCCGTAACACAATACAATTCAGAGGTGTGGAAATCTCCCCTCCTTAATCCAGAAATCAGTGCTGTGGAAAGAGGGATTTGGGGCTGTCACTGCTAAGCTCCTTGTCCCTGGTGTATTATTGGAGCTGTGGCATGGAGGAGAAACACTGGGAGGATGATGCTGTCGCTCGCTGCATTGTAAACAGGTTTTCGCTGTTTGGGAAAATAAGCACCTCTGCCATAACTGAATTTCCAAGAGCGACGTAGAAAGAGCGATGGCATTGGGATGCTTATCTCTGCGCCGCATCTGTGCGTCATGTACAGCTCTGACTGCTGAGCTGCGATCTTTAGATGAATATACAGCATATGCTGGTGTCTGGTGCAGGAAAAGTGGGAGAGAATGTGTGCAGAATGCAAATGAGAGTAACTATTTATTAGTGGTTTCTCATATTTTATTATCTTTTTCAGATCAAGAGCAGCAGAAAGATGATGCACGTCACCTGAGACACCCACATTCAGATGCCAAGATAGTGTCTGCTGTTGATGAACTGGAGGATGTGTTCAAGTTGTTTTAGCACTGTGAAATTGTGCCTTAAATCCACACATTCAAAGCATTATTAAATACATGGTATTTGTATGTAAATCTCTGTATTCTGGTACGCACGATTTTTTTTGGAAACTAGGTGTCATAGCAGAACTATAGCCGAACAACAGCAGAAATAGAGCTTGAGGGATTCTGGCATGCAGGAGCAATGCATAAGACATGAGCTATGTTAGGGAGGTGAGTGGGTCGCAGCTCCAACCCCGTGCTATTCATAGACCCCGCCGATAACAGGTTGACATCTCTGGGAAAGCAGCAGGCAGCAGAGAGGGGAAGGAGGAGGAGGAGAGGAGGAGGAGGAGGAGAAGGAGGAGGAGGAGGGGGAGAGTGATAGACGAGAGACAAAGGAGGGGAGGGTGCCGGAAAATTCACCTGTGGAAAAGGAAGAGAACAGAGCTGAGAAAGAGAGAGGGGTAGAGGATGTTTTAGGATTGAAGCAAAAGGATATAACAGAGGATAATGAGGAAGGTAAAGTGTCCTTCTGCCCACGTGCACCTGCACATGACAGTTTAACATCTGATTGCAGATGACAGCGATGGAGAACGAGAGCTGAATATGATGGATCAGGTGGCAAAGAGAAGGGGGGGGGGGGAACTGGGGAGTTTCCACCCAAACAAACATCCACATGTTAAATGTATTTTGGTCTAGGCCCGGAGGAAAAATGTGGAGGAGCATCTTCTCCTGCTACATCTTTCCTTTAAAGCATGAAAATAAACTTGCGAAGCAAGATGGCAGTGATGATGGCAGACTGAGGACAGACAGCTATTGTGATGGGCCGCAAACTTACCAAAGTGGCCTCATTCAGCAGTGGCAGCAGTCACGTTGGCCTAGTGTGACTAACTACAACCATGTCATATGTAAGCCCTGTGACTGCGTCCCTGTTTGTCCGCAGCAGCAATTTCACACATATTCTCACACTCCAATCTTGGTGACTGAAAAGATAAACAACATATAAATCCACACTGGTTATTTACCAATGTGTCCAGCAAAGGCCAAGATGTCTTCCTTCTTGGTTGGTTTGTTGGTCTATATCCCCCTTTCGCACTGGACAACATCTTGCTTTTGTCTTCAGTAAAGAAAAGGGTACAATTGGCATTCATTCCCAGGTCAAACACCTCGGCAGTAGTCGCCCGTATTTATCGGCTCCAGCTCCAGTTGGAAGACACCCAAGTTAGTGAGCCTTTCCTGATTCGAGGGGAAAAGGATAGACTGGCCTCCATGCTGCTTTCTGCAGTTTACATACCCTGCTTTCCCAGCGCATCTGTGACATCAAAACATGAAAAGGGTATATGTTTGTTTTCCAGCCTGCCTGTACAGGTCTGTGAATTTGAAAGCTGACTGTATCAGGTGCTGATACACAACAGTTTATTATACTCATGCAAGACTTTACAACTATTAAATAGTCATCACAGTCTATCTTTATCTATCTATCTTTTGCTGTGACAATCCCAAGGAAAACCATTTAGATAGTGCATTCCTCTTGCAAAGTAATCCACCTGATGTGCAAGTCTGATCATATTGGATTGGCCAACACAGCATTTTTTGGTTTTTTTTTGCTGGACGACCCAACGTTTTTTCACACAGAGCTATCATCAGTAATGTCGTGTATCTGAAATGAAATTGGACACAACTGCCAGGAACCTACGGATTCTAATTCTAACCAAACATCTGCTGATTTTGCCACAGGGTCCCTCATCGATCCCTGGCATCACCCGATGTTCGCCCGAGGTTCTGATTGGCTCTGTCAACCGCTCTGCTCTGTATCACAGTGTCCATGGCCTCCCCTGGTCAAGGAGCCCTGCCAATGTAGCAAAGCCCCCCGATGCCAACGGAAATGGCCACCTCTAAATTAGCTGAACCGGCTGCATTCCTCGCCTAAAACAAAGCCGTTGCTGTTCACCATATTAAGGCGATCTTGCAACAGATACCAGCTCCATGCTGAAATGGACTCTAATCCCTCTTTTCATGCTGGCCTCTTGGTCCTCATCCAGTTGTACTAGATTTGACAAGTGAGGTCCCTCGGGCATATGCACTCTCATTTTTTTCTGGCCTAAATAATAATAGTGATAATGCATTTTATAAATAACACATGTTTCATTAAATGCAAATCTCAAAGGGGAAATAGAAGGATAGAACCACATGGTAATTAAAAGCAGGTAAAACAACAGGGAAAGGGCAAAATCTGAGGCAGTGGGATAAGAATTAGTGGTTGGTTTTTTAGTAACTTCGAAATACCGTGATAATGTTTTTGGATTTCTTTAAATAAGTCCAGAGTCTGTTGTGCCTTTGGGAAGTGTGTTAGAGTCTAAAGATACAAAGCAGCTCCTCCAAAAGTCCAAACCCCCTGTGGTTCATGTTAGACCTGGAGGCCTGAGGGGGGGGGGTTAGACTGTGCGCTCAACCTGACAGTGCAAATGGAGGTTTCAGAAGTTATTTTCCTCCTTTCTTCGTGTTTACATCTGCGCAACTAAGTTTCACCCTTATTCACACTCCTCGTTTTTCCTTTCCTTCTCCTTGCTCTCCCTCCTCCTCTCTCTCACTCTCTCTTACACTCTTCTCTCTGCCTGAGCCTGCCCTGACCCAGACGTCTGTTCCCTGTCTGAGCTCCTGCCAGATTCCTGCGAGGGGAGGAATGCGCGGAGAGAGGGCCTCGCCGAGCCGCAATTAACATTTCGTCGGGTGCTGCGCCCACACCTATGCAGGGTGCTTAATGATGGCATATTCATGAAAAGCAAATATTTGCGCAGAAAAGCTGTCTCCCAGCGACCACCGAGAGGAAAGGGGAAGATAATTGAAAGGGGCTTGCGGCACTTCTAAAAAAGCGAGAGGGGGGGATAAAAAAAAAAAAGATTTAAAAAAAGGGAGAGCTGAGATAAATGGAGGGCTGTGCTTTAAAGAGACCGTTGGTAGCGAGAGGATACCCTGTGAAGAGTGTGTAGTGACAGGAGAAAACCTTCTCTGTGGGGGACAGCAGTACATGCTGAGAGGGCACCAGCAACAGTGATAAAAAAGAAAAAAATCCTGGCACATCAATGTGGGGAAAGCGGGAGAAGACAGAGAAGGAAGATAGAGAGAGTGGGGGGAGGGGGGTGACAGGTAGAGGGAAATATATATATATATTTTTTAGCAGACTGAGAAATCAGATATAGAGACATGTTTAAACAGAGAAGAAGGAGAAATTCACAGTTGACAAAAGGCAGAGAGAGGAAGAGGGAGAGATGCTACACTGACAGTTTTCCAAGAGGAGCAGACTGCATGCCGTCCTCCATTTCCCCAAAGAACATCCCTCCCTACTGCTGCCCCCAGCTGGGAGTGCACTCACACATACACACACACACACACATACACACACTCGCACACGTACATCCAGCCTGGCTGTCTGGTTGGGGGAGGGGTGCGCCGAGATGCAGGGAGATGGCGAGGGATAGTGATGGAGAGGGGGGAAATGAGAGGAATCGGCGAGGAAAGGAGAGCGATGAAGAAGGAGGAGGAGGAAGGGAAAGACATGGAGGAGAAGGGGGAAACATAGGATGTAAAGGAAGAAGAGATCGAAGAGGGGTGGAGAAGAGAAAGAAAAACAAAAGAGGAAGAGAAAAATGATGTCACACACAGCGGGTCTGTGTGTGTGTGTGTGTGTGTGCACGCCTCCACCTGCATTGCAATGTTTACACAGTAAATCATCCACCTGACTCAGCATCCCGCTCTCCGTCCACATGCATTCAGACCGACACACACCTCTCGTATTCATCGCCTATGTTCTCCTGCCTGCTGCCCCACATACACACACACACACACACACACAAAATTCCAGTGAAATCCCCCTGCAGAGAGGTAATTCAGGAGTCAATAACACGGTACACATGCACTCACACACAACACCCCCCCCTTGGAAACACACACACACACACACACACTTATATACACCATCCCCCCCTTCGAACCACACACATATACACATATATATATATGTACACCCATACACACACATGCAGTCCTAAACAAGACAGCTGGAGCTATCAAACCAAAGCCTGAGAGAGCCAGCCTTCTTCAGATGGATTTGAGATGTGGGCTTTACCGTATCATCTGCCAGCACGCTGCTGGGAATGAGACGTCACATTCATAACAGCCTACTGCCTTATAAGGCAATTATCTCTCTCTCTCTCTCTCTCTCTCTCTCTCTCTCCCCTTTGGTGGGGGGAGGGATGAGTGGTTTCAATTATGTGCGACAAAGAGCAAATTAGGCACCTGGCAATTTCAATATGGCCTCTCTCTCGGCATTAAGTTGATAGGATGTGGTTTTGATGGGGAGGTAATGTGGTTGCATGCATCACAGTCTCATGGATGAGCACATGCAGTTGTTTGCACAGAGATAAACAAACTGCATTAAAATTTGAAAATAATGAGTGAAAGAAGAAAAGATCAAGCTGACCTAACATTGCAGCTTCTTGCAGAGAGAAAAAAAAAAGACCAACAATGAACAGAAATTCCGAATAAGATGTTCTTTTCCTCTAATCGAGGAAAGCAAACACTGCACACTGCCTCGCGCATTCCATTGTGCTGGTTGCACAAAGGCTCAGCAGCCAGGCCCATGATCGATCCATACGCAGCAGCTTTGAGGGCACATTGAGACTTTACTCTCATTGACTGCTTCACAATCAATAGTAGCTGATTACTGGCTGGAGAAACTAGCTGGGGTATCTGACACTGCTGCTGCTGCTGATGCCGTGCACTCAGCTTTCACACACACAAACCACAATGAAAACACAAGATATACAAACGCAACCAGTAGCTGCTCTCAACCCCCCATTTGTTCTCACACACAAGACACTGTATAATGTATAAACGCACACCCACACTGTGACTGTAATGTAGATAATCTCTCTAATGAGGGATGGCAGGTTGCAGCTGTATGGAAGCTGTCGTCTGTCGGGCTGCATGGCCCGCAAACACACACACACACACACACACACATGGCTGTGAGATATGGATTTCACTGCAGAGGTAACTGTGAATGTGGTTTTTATTTAAATGTCCTTTTCCTCAATTTATCTCAGCACCATCCACCTGTAAAGAGGACCATTATCGCCCGACACCATATTTGAGCACACCACCAAGTCAAGAATGGAAAAATCAACTCTTCATCCAGTATGAGTGTGCACTCAACCATCTCCTTTTTTCCATCTCCATGTATGGTGCTGCTGTGTAAGCTGTGAGGGGACCGGCGAGGCTCGCTGTTCCCTCCCGGTCTCTGCACTTTGCAGGCAGCTCGGCGGTTTAATCCACTGAGCTGCTAAGGAAAGAGTGCTGACAGTGCCCTTTTCCACCGACTATCCCCTAATCCAGCTGGCTGCGGGTCTGGGAGAATAATCCTGGATTAGGAACTCCTCCCTGCGGAGCGGCCATGGGGTCCCTCGCGGGGGCCCCCCTGTCACAGTCAGCCGTGCCTGAGGCGCAGCGCCTTTCACGTTGTGAGAGAACATTAACAGCCAACCCAGAAAAAACAGGCAAACAGTGTCTGATTAGAATTGAATTGCATCAAACCTTGCCTTGTCGCCCTGAGGGGGGCTGCGGCGCTTACTGGAGATGAATAATGGTAAAGAGGGATAATGGTGGATAGGCCTTGTGATGTTACAAGTGCTTTTCATTTGAGGTGACAAAGATTTGGATTTGAGAATGGGAGGAACTGAGCCCCCTACGAAGCACTTTGTTAGCACAGGATACACTCTAATTGGTGCATTGTCGGAAATGGCAGCTATTGTCTTAATGAGAACCCTGATGTGTGTGCGTGTGTGTGTGTGTTCCCACTTCTACCTTTTTTAACACAAGCATTCTCAACAGAGAAGAATGAGAGTTTTCACAGACAAACACGTGGCACAAGTGAGGAATGCATGTAAAAGGTTAAAAAAGGTTGCACTGGCCCTAAATGGATCAAAAGGACCAGAAAGAATTCAAAACTCAGTGGTGGTTGTGACACATAGCTTATTTACACACATTTCAGACACCAACATATTTCTGCCCTTAGTCGAGGTAAAAACAAACATCGAGGTCTTGCAAATAAATAAGGTAGAAAAACACATAAAGCTGAGCTGTTCGCACTTAAGGATGACTACACGGGGCTCTGACTATCTGCTGGGAAGCCACAGAGAGTCTAAAGACATAAAAAAAGATTGATATGATTCATGTTACTCTAATACTGATCCAACACAAGAGAGATATCACGATCCTCTGACCAAGGTGAGATGTGTCAGTGCCACAGACTCGCTGAGAATGAGTGGCATGAAGTGAATCATTGTGGGTGGTTCCTCCGTCAGAAAATTTTCATCAGAGTAGATGTCATTTCCTGTATTCTGGTGCCTTTTAACAGGTGGTTTGAGACTTTTATCTGGCTACACTAGCATGAGAAGGATTATGGGTACATTTTGTAATTTCAACCAGAGGAAGTGGTCAGCCCCAGATCACATATTTGAGGATATTAAAAAGCTAAAAGTTAAGAAATTGATTTGATGAATAATGCAGACCCACCTTTAATAATAACCCCTCACTGTTTATTTAAACTTGATGATCTCTATCTGCTTGTATGCAGTTGCAATTTCTGTTAAATGACTTTTTTGAATGTTATCGTCCACTCATCTTCAAATCATTTCTACTACTATTAAGAATCACCAGGACCTGAGGCCTGTGTAAGCCATAGTGTTATAGGAGTTGTGTTATGGTAAATCAAGATGGTTATTTGACTGTACTATAGAACCTATGTGTAGGTAGCAAACCTAGGTATGTGAGTTAACTATCTTGAGTGACAGAAATCAATCAATCATGTCTATGGCAAGTGCAAACAATTTTTGACCTAGTTTATACATGGGCTGGCAGCCAGGCTTTTATTGGTCAAAACAAGGAGCAGCTGGCCATTGCAAAAGACTGGCTAAAGTTACCTGATCACAAGTGGTAATGTCTTACTTTTCTCTTCTTTGTAAGAAAAAAAAGAAAAGAAGCAAACACAAAACAAGAAATCATTAGCCAAAAATAGACCAGTCTACTCTAAAGTATCAACCGAAAGAAAACTTGTCCCTCTCCTAATCTCTTTGCGGTTTTACTAACGTTAATCTTAACGTTACTTAGCTTTAGCATAGAGACTTTGTAACAGGAACAAAAAGGCTATAAGCAACAGGCAAACAATTTGAACATTTTTGTGGTAATCGTGTGTGTGTGTGTGATCCCTTGGACAAATCAAATCAAATCATGAAGTGGATTTGATAATGAAGCAGCATCCTAAAAAGAGCTCCAAGTGAGATGTTTTTACATATTAAAAAAACAGGAGAGCTTTCAATTTCTTGAAATTGATCGGTAATTAATGTGAGAGGAGATTTTCAACATCTTCTATACTGAAATCAATGACTGGCTGCCGAGCACACGTGGTTGCAATTAAGTACAAATAAATGATACTGGTTGAAGGAGAATTTTCCTGCAGGTCAATACTGAATTTGTATCTCAGGCACCGTATTAAAGATTGATCCAGAGCTCATCCTGAGGCTGAAAGTCAGGACATGGAGTATTATTAGCTCAGCAAACCGATCAGTAATCAACAGGCTTTCTCATCTGTGCACGTGATGTCCTCCCTCAGCACACAATCACCAGTTTATTTACCTGCATGGCTGCCCAAGAGAGACGGGAGCTTGCGTCATTGCACATATCCCACAGCCCCAGTGAAGCACAACAGGGGACAGCACGGAGGCTTAATGCACCAAGTGTGTGCGGACACATCATGGCAACATTGCTAATGGTTGTCAGGATGACTTGTAGCTCCAAATTTGGAATTTTATCAGCAATGGCTGATTGTAATGACAGTGAAAATGTTTTGTCCTGCTTATAAAAGAACAGCTGTTTTTATTCTACCCCCCCCCTTTTTTATTTTGTTTTAATGGAAACTTACGTCAAATGATGCTCAATTATCTCTTATTGCAGCCATATGTTATTTTACTCTGTTTCTTATTGTCAACAAATCCTATGAAAAGATGAAAACCAACAATATTCTCTCTCTCATTTGTTTCTGAATTTCCAATTCTGTCTGTGGCACTGAGCACTAAGCCCATTTAAAAATAGCTCATAAACATATTGTTTAATTTAAAAATCACAGTAATTTTCTCCAACAGCTGGGCACTGTAGTGTTTAGCAAATGTTACTCAAACAAGTAGTAAATAGTCAATTTGTTTGGGACTATTTTCAGCTGGGGATGAATACACATTTGGTGCTCTAGTGATTTTTACAGCACCAGGATGGTGTACATGGGATTAAGTCAAAATAAACTACAGTGCCCACATTCATGATGAAAGAACACCCAGTGCCAAAGTGTAGCTCACTAATCACTGATATTTATTAGCTTCTGGACAATGACGGACAAATATCACACAGAGGAGTAGAGTTTTATCCTGCTTCAGATGCACAGATAATACCAAAAGAATCAGATCATTGCTTTTGGTCTTTTCATGGGATTTGTTGACAGTAAGAATAATATGAAATATCCCCAGACTTACACTTTAAAAACTATGAACAAATGTTACCAACGTAGAAGCACAGAGAAGCATCATGTTGATTGACTCTGATTTCATCCTGTTAAAAAAGGCTCACATATGATAAGTCATTTAATTTTTGGCATAAACATGAAAGGCCATGTACATCAAAATAGGAATAAAAAAAAACACTGTAATGCAAAAAGCATTTTTTCAATCTTCTATGAATCATAGAGTTTTTCTAATAAGAGAGAATAAATGCTAAGCTGTGTCTTAGTTATTCATTTCCTCCCTTGTTCTGCTTCTACCAAAAAATGCAAACACACACGCACCAGCAGGAAGACCGATGGGAGGGAATCTAAAATACACACATACACACACACACCTGCATGCTCTGTGTGGCTGTGTCTCTCTCACGCTCGCACAATGTAAACCAATTGCAAAGTTAATGCGGCACATACCACGCTCTCCAATCCATCATAGCACCTGTGACATATCTCAGAAGCATTCAGCACGGCAAAGACTCAGCAACAACCCGCGAGCTCTAAAATACACAGAAAGTCATAACATATATCTTCACCCCTGTCACCCTCAATCCTCTGACTACCAGCCCCCCACCCCCATTTGCCTGCAGCTATTCTGAGAAATGCCTCATTTTCATTTCAATCTTCTGTACAATATAGTGCATGGCTGCCATAAGCTGACTCCTTCACCTAAACGCCACTAACAGTTGAATAGAGCAGAGACGAGACAGGCTTGAAAGAGCGACTATTGTAATGATAAGAGGCAAAGTCAATCTATTTGCATTCAAGGGTGAAAAGACATCTATTTTTGTGCGCCTTCATACACGAATAGAGAGAAGAGAAAGGAGGATACAGGTGGCTGTATCCTTCACTCTGAAAGCAGTGATCTGTGCCTGTCTTCTGTCATACTCCATCACTTCGTACATAAAAAATAGCAGCAGCTACAAGCAAATTACATGCTATATGAATAGCAGAGTCTGTATGATCACATTATAGTAGTTTTATTTCAGTGTTGCACCTTTCCTGAATATACCACATTGAAAACTGCATCTTTGGTCTGAAGCTGGCAAATTAAAGCAGAGTTGGATGAGAACTTGAACAGAGGAGTGAGGCAATAATTCAGAAACCAGATTCCGTCTTAAGCCGTTAAAAGTCTTGGCTGCAGTGGGGCATGGTTTTCATACTTCCTTAATGGGCCTTCCTGGGTAAATTCAGAAGGTAATGGCCCCTGATTTCTCATGTGTAAACCTGTGTGGTAAACAAAAGGTCATTCAAACTGCCGGGTGATGCCAGATTTCCACAAAAAAAATTTCATGTCACTTGACTGATGTGTCAAGTAAAGTTTCCCTTTATTGTGCATTGTAAGCCATTGTATCACATGGATTTCAAAGTAATGCTGAGTCACTGTTGCACTAATTGCAATGTCATCTACTAAAAATAAAAATGTTTCAATGAGAAAACAAAATGTGGATGTTTTCTCAGGAAATTCATGTTAGAACATGAAAGAGAAACATGTGGAAATCTGCGTGTTCACTGTATCTAGCTGTACCAGTAATAAACGCTGAAATCCCAACAGTAATGCAGCATGAAGCTGCCGTCTTTTTACTGTTATCAGACACTCTGACGGATCAGGCTGGCGACTGTATCCCTGGAAGGCCCATTAACACCTCCAGAGGGTAGAGCCCAGCCCCCTCCATAAACAGCCCAGCCGGAGGTCCGTCCTAATGGGCTAAAGCTCATTCCCAGCCTGGCCTGCTCCAGGTGTGGAAGCCGAGCCCTGTAATTGAAAATTAGGGGGCAATAACCCGGCGTTCAATGCCGGGCTCACGACAGGAGAGTGGCCCCACACTGTCACTCAGTCAGAGGTGGGTGGGGTGGGGGGGCTGTAATTCAACAAGCTGCTGCCTTGATGGTTCGGGATTTGGAGGGGGGGGCTTTCTTGGAAGCAATAACACATGTAGGCACAGGCAGGTTTTAGTGCGATGCACATGCAAAGACTGATAAAGCACGGGACGAGTATTTGAGTACTACACAATGGACAGAGCCTCCACAAAGCTCAAGTGCTTTGCGTAGGTTACTGATAGTGTGTGTGCTGCTTGTGATACCGTAGCTAGCAGTGTGAGGCTGAAACATCCTGAGGACAACAGGTTGGGCATATCACCCCGCCCCCCCTCCCAACACACAGACTTTTGTCTTACTGTTAAACCACAGATGTTATCAATAATAATGATGCAGTAAAAGTTCTCTAATCTAATCCTGTGTAGAAATAAGCAAAGTGCCTCCCACGAGCGCTGCAGTTCCCAGGCAAACAGCATGATACGGTTTTTATGGTGTTCAGTGGGTCTGTGCATTGCACTGTCATCCATGTACAGTAATTTAGTTTTTTTTATGTGGATAAAAACTGCATTAGTTACTCAAGTGATGCAAGGAGGCCAAAGATTTGAGTAATGAGGAGTGGCATTTTATTCATTTATGTATTTATTGTCATTTTCCCTTTATTTTGTTTTCTGCTATAGAAATGCATTAGCCCTCAGAGAAGCTATCAATCACAGGCTAATGGGTTGTAATTGCAGGCAGGGAGGCCCCCACATCAGAGGCAGCGGGGTCTCTGGATAGCAGAATAAGTACAGTAGAGAATTGCTTACAATGGACTGGATCTCGTGGTAAAGGTTAAGGTAATTTCCAACTCATTTTCCTTTTGAAACCCATTATACTCATCCCAGCCATGTCTCGCATTAATCAACATGGTTAATATAGTGAGGAATTCAAACAAAAAGACAAAGAGAAGTGAAAGGGAGATTCAGACGTCACTGGGGAGGGTAAAACTCCTGACTGTTTAGTCACTGGATGCTGTAGAAGTGTGTTCAACCCTGGCCAAAAAATACACTCATAATATCCTCTGGTTTTCCACAGAATATTGGTTGAAATTTTGATTTCCTGGAACCACTCTGAGTGACTAAATCAGAATACCTGCTACTGCCAGAGCCATTCCCCAAAGACCACTGTCAGCCTGAGTCCTTTCCTCTCATTCGAGGGAACCAGCCACCTCATGATGCCGTGTGATGCTATCTCCACAGCTGTCTGTGACAGTCAGTTGATCGCTGGCAAATGCCTGAGCACACACACACACACATCACAAATTGTCAGCCACAACAAACAACAGAGGCTGATAAGACTGTACTAGATCGTTTAGGGTTAAACTCTGGGAAACGCATCGTCTGCCTCTGCTGCCTGTTCTCATGGGAGGCCTTGTATTGTTTGTCAGAAACCTGGAAAGGAAATCCCCTGTGAGGCAGAATTCACACCTCATCTTTTTTCATCTTTGCAGAGTTTAAAGAAGGCAAACTGAAAAACAACATCTCACTTCATAGCTGCTTAGAGGAACGTCAGCGTCAGTGCTTTGGCTTGGAAGAACTACAGCTGGTCAAGTGTATTTTTGATATTTAGAAAGTAAAGCATTGCATGTTACTGCAACTGCATTAAACATCTTCTATTCTCTACACATTCTTTCAGTGGTTGACAGCTCAGAATCTAGCAAATTAGCTACTTTGCAAGCGAAACCAGTTTATTTCTACAAGCAGAAGTACGTGCAGCTGCAGACAGAAATGCCACTGATGAAAATGTGACGTTTTCAAAAGTATTTAATCAGCACTGCAGTTTGTTTTTTTTTAAGAAAAATCCCATGCACTGCAGAAGAGAATTAGCAAAGGACATTGTTTGTGTCCTTATTTAGGCTTAAAGAATAGTACTAGGCATAGAAAAATCTAAGTTTGAGTGCAAACTTGAGGAAGCATACTAGCATTATTTGAGGTATTTAAGGTTTTCCACTATTTTCTATCTGTAACGCCTGTGCATAACCTGTGCATCAGTCATTTCTTTCTACAGCACAAAGCAAAAAAAACTAGCTTGTTTGGGAGATTTTTTTCCTTCCTAGTTAAATCTTCTTACCAAACTGATGTGGAGCTAGTTTGGATAAATGAATTAGCTTTGCACTAATGCAGCAGTGTTTTCCTCTTTCATGTTTCAGTTACTGATATAATGCTGCTGGAGGGCCCGGTAAACAGTTTCAGGAAGTTGGCAACTCTTTCGCAGCTTCTTCCCACTCATTCTTGTAAAACTGGTTAACAGTCCAGACAATCATGTAACACAGTAGAATAGGCATTATTGTTAAGCATGTTTAACATGGTTGCTCTCTTTTTTTCGATACTGATATGATCTTACCTGGTCTGATATGGCCAGTACCTTGTGTATTTTCTCATGATGGATGGATTATGAGAAAATGGGTACCATGGGCACAAACAGGTAAGAGGCCATCCTCTCCTCTAATACATGACAGACTGAGAGAGACACAAAATTACAGTCTCTTTATGATAATTTGGCATCTCTTTACAGTCATCCTCAATCTCTTGTGGTATTTTTGTTTCTCTTTGCGGTTGTTTCGCTACTCTCTGAGGTCATTTTGCATCTCTTTGTGGTTGTTTTGTTTCTCTTTGGGATTGTTTTGCATATCTTTCAACAACAACATATAGGGCTCTGGCCCAGGGGCACATTGATGCCTTAAGTGTGATTATTGTATTGTGGGTATTAAAAGGTATTAAAAATATTAAGATATTTATGTATCTTATTTAGATTAGTCTATGTTTCATCATTTAGATTTTTTAACCATACGCCCCTGAATAATTTCTTTATTTTTTTTGTTTTGTTTTTACTATTAATGCATCACAATTTATGACTTAGGATAATCTAATATTTAGATAGTAAGCATTTGCATGTTAAGCTTGCTGCACATACTCTGCTGACAAAAACAAAAACATAGACTTTATGCTATTACTTCAGCAGTGTTTAATGACAAAAAGTATTGGTGATGGTACTGTAAAACATTTTCTAGAGATGTTTCACGAAAAGTATGACCATAATTTTTTTTTTTTATTAATACCAAGAATAAGAATAGGCTCTTTTTTCTGTGATGTGTGCAGTCATATCAACATGTCATGGAGCTCAACAGCAACATTGTACATTCAGTGTTGACTGGTCACAACCCCTTTAAATAGGAGTAGTCATTAATTAAGCTTGTGACTTACAGTGCCTGTGCAGACAATGTGATTTCTTTGAAGACTTTAATAAAATTCATGAGATCATTGAGGCACACGCGCACACACACACACACACACACACACACACACACACACGCACAGACAGAGTTTGATTATCCTATCGTGCATCTCTTACTTAGCTCATTTCAGCACAGCTACCCAATCTTCAAAACTCTGCAGGCATTTCCAGTGAGCAGCTGCACATGATAAGTAATAGGGAAAAGGAGCAGTTATGGATGTCATTTGCCGAGACTGCTTGCTGAGTGAGAGTGCAAGATGCCAAAAGAGAGTGTGAGGCAAGAGAGGGGGAGGTGGCAGAGGGCTGATTGAAGGTCTTAATGTTGCATTTTAGCACCAATTTGAAGATGTCTTCAATCCCAGGAGTGTCACTGAAAAACTCTTTGGGGGGTGAGAAGTCTTCGAGTGCCATCTTTACATCTGGGACTTGCAAATCACAGAGGCAAGATGCAGATCACGATATATCCCTGTATGAAGCCTAAATCATCCCTTTCCTCATCATCTCTCTTGTGTGTGTGTGTTTTTTCTCTCTAAGGAGTCCAAGCAGCCAGCTTTCTCTCTCTTCTTTCTCCTTTCCTCTACCCTGCATCTCCCCATGATGACTGCTATAATTAAAGAGACCGGTCAGAGGGGAGGCCTTCTATGGCTGCTCTCCAACTCATTACCAGATGTTTAGAGGTCACTCCAGTTTATACGCACACTCATACACACACACACACCCACCCATGCATACCTACAAGAGTTTCATGCTCAAGTCGAGCGAGAGGAAGCAAAAAACAGATACATTCATGTGGACTGATTACTGGTGTTGATAGTGCCTTGTCATTCATATTCAGGTGAGAGTGGAAATGAGGCTGAACGAGGAAGAAAAAACCCAAAAACATAACACTGCAATTTTTCAAAGCCCTGCCTAGACGTGGTTCAACAGAAGATAAAACTTCAAGTAAAACAGAAGGCCATCAATTTCTCTGTCGAGATAAAACATGATCTACGCTCTCTTTGGCAGACGGTGCTGTCATATCAATCCAAATCCTCAGACAGGAAACTCATTTCATAACTTATGATGCTCATGTGTAAACGGCGAGGCTGCTATTGCTCGACAGGTAACACGAACGACCGTGTCTGACTTTATCTGAAGGAAACATATGGCTAGCTTCCTCCTGTTTGTCGGGAAACACCATTTTAACAGAGAAATTATGAGATTGTTCCTCACCACAGACTGATGAGGAAATACGCGGAGCCCTGTCACGAGTGTTTGTCATGTAAACACATTCTTACCTCTGTTTGGGGCTTACGTGGTTTCCAGCAAACATGTTGTGCCCTCTATATGGAAAGAATTGCTCATGCAAGGATATAATATTGCTAAATATTTTGTAACTGCTGATATAAACGCAAACATTCACTTGTTGGAAAAATGAAATTAAACAAACCTCAGACGTACCAGTATTTCATTATAATCCTATTTCTGGGTTAACCTTGCTTTGTCAACACCAGGGGTTTGGATTATGTGTTAAAAATGTCCTGCTCAGACTTGAGATATGCACATATAATTTGATATTCACACAAATATCCCATTGTGAGAACACAGGAACATTTTTAAAAGTCCTAGTTTGAGTCCTGTGAATGAATCTCCAGTTTCATTTGACCCGTGGTCAGAGTCAGAGAGAATTCAGGCCGGTTGCCTCAGACCCTGATGTGACCCCCCTCTGCCCACAAAGCCCATGGAAGTATGCCAAGCCAGCAGCAAACGAGAACCTGAAGTAGTTCCAGACCAACATAGTGGCTGGTGATTGTCCGTTCTGCTCCGAGAGGAAAGCAGCTTCTTGACCCCCAGCCTGTCCAACAGTAAACCACCCTCATCGCAGATTCACATGACACTGAGCGTCGCAAATAACATTCTGGTAAGGCAGTGTTCCACATTGCACCACATGAAAGGATCAAGTGACAAAAAAAAATCCTCATTAAGATAGTGAAACTAGAAGCAGGGTCTGTGGAGAGAAGAGTCAGAGGGCAGCAAATAGTTCAGGAATCCAGCAGATGGATCCAAACCTTTGCTGCGCTATAACATGAGCCAAGACCAGCAAAAAGCTACGCCACAGTCTCCACCTCAGGACTGTTTCCGGAAGGTGAAAATGTCCCGGGTTTTGGATCCTTTCTTGCCCTCCGGTGGAGGTGTGGGGGTGGGGTTTGGTGAAGGCGAGGGCGTGGATGACGGGGAGGGTGAGGAGGGCTGAGGGGTGGAGGTGCCTCCATAGGGGCAGCTCTGTGAGTCTGGGTGCTCACCCGAACACTCCACAGTGGGGATGTAGCGGCTGTCCCACATCCCGGGGCCACACAGTTTACAAAGGTCGTGCAGGCTGCACGGGATCCTGGGTAGGAGGCGGAACTGGTAGAGAAGGCTGCGGGCCTGGGAGAGCAGGACGAAAAGGGGCAAGGTGAACTAAAAATCGCTAAATTTATAAGGGTGAGAGGAGCTTTGGACTGATGAGGAAAAAGTGAATACAAAACAGTTAGCTGCAGATATCAAGACTTAGTGGATTAAAACACATCAAGAGCCTGGACTGCCAGCTACAAGAAAACAAAACACTGCCAAGGTCAGCATTGTGCTGTGTTACCTAAAGCTACGAAGCCGCTCCGCCTGCTCTTGAAACGTTGGATGCAAAATCTCAGGCAGCAACAAAAGGAGTTATGCGTTGTGCATGCTAACATGAACTCACTGCCTGTGGTTGCAGCACTACTAACACAGCATCCATAAACATGAGGAAGCAGGCACAGACACAGTAGCAGGGATGCAAATCATAAATCCTCTGCATGGCATGGCAGCACACCACTTAGCACCTCAAGGCCTCTCTGGACAGGTTATGGTGTATCAGAGCTGCTTTGCTGCAGTATCATCATGCAAACACAACACTGGATTTGAATTAAATGTATAGTAATTGTGGAGGAATTGTCATGAGCATGATCATAAAACAAGGATTATTATAAAAAGAAGAATGGATACCCATGCACTTTGGGTCTACAGAGGTGCAGAAAAAAATCATTAAACATATCGTTGTATGTCAGGACATGACATGATTTGTTTTTTTTTTTTTTCTGTGATACCTTGCGTAGCACCAGTTCTCCATTCATGTGCATGGAGAGGTTGCTGAAGTGGAGCAACATTTGGTCTGTGGCGAGCTGCTGCTCTGTCACATCCTCCCCGTAGAGAACAATGATGGCCACACACAGGAACAGGTGGAAATAGTCAGTCTATAAAGAGAAAGAAAGAGGGCAGGGAGGAGGTCAATAATTGAAGACAAATGCAGGCATATCTGCAAATAATAAGCTTTTTGAGGCCTACAGTCCAATGACAACACAGTCTCAGATCTCTGGAGTATTTAGTCATGCCCTTGCTGCAGGGAACAGTGTGAAGGTTACACAGAACAAAAAGACACAAATAGATATGCACACAAAATTCAAATTAACATTGAAATCCAGTTCAAGGAAAATACAAATTAGGAGGTTATAGTAATTGAAAATGTTTAAAGATGGAGGATGAATTAAGGGCTTATTCTGAGAAAGACAGGATATGATAAGTATATATAAATTTTTTTTTTGGAGCTTATTTGTGCAAATAATAAAATAATCCACAGGCCCCTATTATTGTCTAAATGATTAACTCATCTCATCATCTCTTAAATATCTGTCATTGTGTCTTGCTTATTGAAAGATCTTCTCATTGTTCACCTTTCATCACTAGTAATGTACCCAGAGTTTGCATCAATATTTTACATCACAGACATGAATGAATTTCATCATGAAAAAGGTGACAGTTCAATTCCAAAATGCTCCTACCAACAGTAC
This sequence comes from Lates calcarifer, assembly GCF_001640805.2. NCBI lineage: Eukaryota > Metazoa > Chordata > Actinopteri > Centropomidae > Lates > Lates calcarifer. The sequence continues at coordinate 11,418,462 of NC_066843.1, read as the reverse complement.
GTAATAAAAAGTGTCAGCGAGTCTAACCATTGCCAACATCAGATAACAAAGAGCAGTCAAGAACAATCTATCATGATACAATACTACTTGATGCCTTCCTTTCAGAGAAAAAAACAAATATCAATCAGAAAATCTTGCTCTTGTTTGATCCGGAAAACACTCAACTGTTTAAACTGAGGTTTCACTCTGTTATCTCCTCTATCACCACCTGTAGCTGAAGATCAGAACATTTAGTGAGAGCCTGAACAGATGGTGCAAAGCACAGAGACTGATATTTGACCCCGCCTCAGCAAGGAGAGGTGTTAAACTCTGTGTCCTGGCAGCAAACACGACACAGTTTACTGGGCCCACGTACACGACAGTGGGGAGGGCAGAAACATGCATTACATTAATTTGAGGTTGAAAAGTCATCTTCAGTGCCTTGCAGTGTAAACTCCATGTGGTTCATTTATATTAACAGTTTGCTTATTTTGCAGAGTTTGCATTTTAAAAAGCTGTTTAATTAATAAAATTAGACTGGATATGTTAAAATGTGGGATTTTATATATTGAATCTTTACTGAAAAAAATCTAATCTAATCACTGTTGAATTGAATCCTTAAAAGCTGACAAGACCAAGACTACAAGGAAGTAATATGACGCTTTAAAGGCATTTAACAGGATTACAATATTCTGTAGTGACAGGCTTTAAAAGAAGGAGCAAGGATTCTTTCTGTTTTAATAATTCATTTCAACATCTTGAAAAAAATCATCTAAAACTTGGTATTGTAGTGAAATCGCACACTGCCAAACGCCCACATGCACTCATATATGCAAAGTTTTTTGTTTGTTTTTTCAAAACTGGTGTATGCAAAGGAGCTGTGCAGACTTTGCCCTGACCTGGTAGTGTGCCCAGCAGGCCTCCCACATGCGCAGAGCCTCTGTGTCGGGGAACTCCCGTTTGAAGCAGAGCAGGATCCACCGGTGGCAGAAGAGCAGCTGGAGGCCGTCCTCCCCGAGTCTGGTCAGGTGCTGGTGGAAGCGGGGCAGCATGAGACGCAGCAGCTCCCGCAGGTACATCTGAGGGCAGGTCAGAGAGGGTACGCACCAGTCTTACAAACACAGTTTCTAGTGATATTTTTAGTATTCTTAGGCTGGAATTATTCTTCTGAGGGCTGCATGTTTGTGAACATACACAGATGTCATTCGGACATTCTTGTGTCTGTTTCGTTTATGCTTGTAGAGAGTGGGGGTATAATATATACAATATATGTAATACATGTAATATATACTAGTATGTGTCCACTAGTAAACATTTGCATTTAGCAAACCACTCCATCTGTGAATCAAGAGTGAAATTAAAATTAAATGAACATAAATGGACAGAACAATGACAAGCTGGGCAACAGTATTAAGGCAGTACTATGCTGAAATGTACGCCCAAACTTTGAAAGAAAAAAAAAGAGAAAACTTCCCGACAGGATGCTGGATCAACCAATCAGTTCGCATGACGCAACCCTCTGTGAAGTGGGTGTAACTGTCGGATTGTCAGAAAATTATAAAAATTGTTGGACAGAAGTCACAAGAGTCCAGAGATGATGGCGTATACTGGTGCCTTTATGTGTATCTCCACATCAGCATAATTCCAGCTTTGTTCCACGTCTATGCTACAACCCGACATTTGCCAAAATCAAAGGCAGACGCAGAGACATCCTACCAGCTGCCTCTCCATGTCCTCGTCCCGCGGTGAGCTGATGAAGATGGTGTTCTCCATGAGGCCGACAAAGCACCAGAAGGTGTCGCTTTCATCCTGGATCTCTGTGAGCAGGGGGGCCACCAGGTCAGACATGCCCTGGCAGTAGCCCATGTCCGGATTAAACACTGCATAGTTGAGCAGAATCCGCCTGGGGGCAAGACAACAGCCAGGGACATCTTAGTGCTGAGGTAACATCTCAGCGTAAATAACACCTCTGATGTGATAGGGCGATACAGCATCATAAACACATTAATTGTTTGTTGTTGTTTTTTTTGACGGCCTCTTAAATAGAAATGTTCTTGACCCTGCAGCTCGGCCAAACCACTGAAAAGTATGGTCCCACCCAAGCACTCGGAATGATCCAACATGTGTTTCAGCATTGCTGGTAATGCCCAGAAAAACACGACAAGCCCTGCTCAGCGGTTGCTATGCCAACTCCGCTGGTAACCAGGGAGATAATTAATGATCTTTCTTTTCTCCCCCCCCCCTTTTTTTTTAAATACAGATACTACTTTGAAGAAAACTTCCCTGGCAGTCCTCAGTAGTATAAACAAAGAGAAAACCATTTGTTTACTGTTTTAGTGCAATATTGGATATCATTTAGAAAAACTAAGAGGAAGTGCTTTTGTGGAAGCAGACTTTGCAGTGGTTTTGTGTTTGAAAAATTAAAGATAGAAAAAATAAGGAGATGACAGTATTTCTTGGTTCAAATGAATGCTGAGTCTGAATGACCCAGAGAAACTTATCTGTGACACATCAGTGCAATAGATGTGAGATCACAGAGGAAGCATGAGTTAAGTGCTCTGCATTTGGACGTGTGCGGCTGTGGTACCGCCCCACCCCAGACGTAGCATAAGACATAATACCTAGACAAATACCAGGAGCCTCGATGAGAGTGACTAAACTAATATGCTATTTAAATCCTCTTGCTCCTCGTTTAGAAAGCCATTAGCTCTGAGTATGCATCAAAAGTGCTCAGACGGCTTAGTCAGAGTCAATAAAGCATGAAACTCATTTGCGGCTCCCCCAGAGTTCAGAATATGAAATGAATAGGTATGCCTGTGCGTCGGGGCTGAGGAGTGAGAATGATAAGGACGGATTGAGAGAAGGTGACAGAGAGAAAGAGGGTGAAAAAGACAGAGCTCGAGATCAGGAGAGGGGGAAAAAAGAAAAAGACGAGCAGGGTGGGGATGAAGAGAAGTGGGTCTAACCTCATGATCTCCACATTGGGGTTATTTTCTCCTCTGAAGAAGTGGTTGCTGCGGTCGGTTCTAACCACATCTTTATCCACTGTGAACTGGACCTTCCTCCAGAACTCACTGTGCTCCTCCGGGCTCATGGACAGTCTTAAGAAACACACAAACACCAGGCAGAAATGGAAAAGTTAGTGAATCTGAAACTGAATCCTGCAGCTGTTTTCTTGACTTGTTTCCAAAGTTAACTGGCTGAGTTATAATGGATTAAAAAGATGAGAGCAAGTGAGTTCAATAAAGTTGTTACTGCACAGTCTCTAAGGGAACGCCTGGTAATTAGGATAAAAAAAACATTATAAAATAATCTTTACCTTAAATGTTACTCTGGTGTAAAAAACTAATACTTAGCTGCAGATGAAGTAAAACATGTGGGGGTGGGCAGGCAGTGGACTGAGGGGGCATTTCACCATCAAGTGCTCCACTGGGGATAATACCACAACCATAAAACCTTCAACCAACCCTCTAAATGTTAGGGACTATATTAGCAATATATCCTCTGTATGGCACTAATGTACTCAAGTCCTAACAAGCAGAGGGGATTTAATTAACACTGTTTGTTTTCCATGTGGCTCCACCAGGAATAATGAGTGCACACCTGATGCAACGCCACGCAACTGTTTAGTTTCAGTGTCGTGTGTTTGTGTCGTTGGACTCTCCCTGGCCACCTTTCTATCTCTTCTCTCTCTCTCTCTCTCTGGAGGACACTACTCAGGAGTTCAGTACACGTTTTCAACACTTTATAGTTCTGAGTCTGGTAGGGTTAAGCAAGAATGCGTTTGCATAGGAACATTGATATTTTAGAAACTACCTTTGTCCTTGTGCTAATAGTTTATTTTTATTCATTCTAATCCAGCATCAGTAGCCTATGTCTGTTTGCAGTGATGGTTTTGAAAACACAAAAATCAAAAAGGAAACACAGACAAAACCCGAATCAATGGATACAATAAAATTAACATAAAACTCAGTAACAAGCACCAGATCATCCACATGACTGATCCCTCTTTAAAAGCTGTTTTGACTTCCCATTCATGATGCCATCCAGGCTGAGTTAGGAATTAGATTTATTACTTTCTAGCTTAATAACACAAAATAGAAATGACAAGATGCGCAGTCTGAAATAAACCTAACACAATTAAGCAATTAGTGTATTGGCAGAAGATATATCAGAAGATCCTTTATCAAATTTTTAAAGCAAAATTTCTGGTTCCTGCATCTCCAGTGTGAGGATTTGCTTTTTGCCCATTTTCTCTAATTTCATACTGAACATCTTTGGGTTTGGACAAAATAAGACTGATCGCAGACATATTCCTGACTCCGAATATGCCTGCCATGGCTATTTTCTGAATTGAATAATTAAAAAAAAAAAAAAATTAGTTGCAGCCCTGGTTTGAACATCTGAAGGTGTATTTATGAACAAAGAGCATATTTATTGAAAGTGAACTTCCCTTTTTCTTCCAAAAAAAATCAAAACTGAAAATACAGTTCTTTGGAATTTTAGTCAGTAGTGTACCAGAAATGAAACATAGATGCTTTCTGTTCAAGCCAGCTGCAGCGTGTTAGATGACAAATTCTGGAAAAATGGAGACACTAAGTTACCTATCCAACTCTCCATACTTTCTGATGAAGAAATTCATCAGTATGACAGTGTATGACAGTGTTTGTATAGAATGAACTTACTATATAGGTGATTTTTAAATGTTTTCTGTTTTTAACTACAGAAAAAAGACAATCTCATCTAGTCATTCAGTGATTTTGTAGCATTTTTCCACAATGACAGTATCCTCAATATTCTTCTCTTTCCTTTTTACTCATTCTGTTATCTGCTTGCCTGCTGACCTATGTTTGTAGCACAGAGTCTTTGGTTAATCAGAAGTCTGTTTACTTGTTTGATATTGGTTATCACAGCTAAGGAAAAGACAGAAGGAGCAAAGCCACAGACATGTCTCCTTGCTCCTAATGATCAACCAGTGGCCCCAGAGGCTCCTCTAGTCAAATGGTCTTTAAAGGAATCCACATCAGAGTCAGAACAAGGGCTCTAATTACCTGACTTCGATAAGACCTTCTGATGTACTCAAAATGTTAATAGGCCATAGAGATGAAACCGATCCAATTATCATAGTCATTACAGATGGAGCAGCACAACGTGTGAAAATATGTGCACGCTCAACCTTTTGATGGCGGGGTGAAGATAAATAGAGGCTCTTGGATGTGTGTGACGTGTGTGCGTGTGCTGGTCCACGCGTACCACAGCAGTCTTTTTTTCCCATCCGATGAGAGAGTATGATCTGATAAGCGCTGACATGTTTTTTCTCCAGAGACCTTTTATTTCACACCCGGCACCTCCCCTTAACACTTCCCTGATTGTGCCTATTGATTGCTCAGTGCCTGCGATGAGAAGCCACAATAGACTCACATATGGTTTAATGTTTGACTGACTGAGCATTTGGCAGCCGATACTGCAGCCATGTGACAGTTTATCTGCTGTTTCACGTGTCAAGAATACTGCTGCGTCTCTGTCAGACTTCTTTAAAATAAATTGATTTCCATTACCTCAAATAAACCTTGGAATATCTTGATGCTTATCACTCAATTTAATTTTGTGGCACAGATGTTATTAGCAGCCAGGAATTCCCCAGATTTCTAAACAACAAACTAACACATATCTATTTCTATGTTCCCCACCTCCTCTGCTGGATGTCATGATAGTGGGTGCGTTTCTGCAGCCTCCAGGCCTCCCTCTCCTGGGAGGTGGAGTCGTAGCTGTAGTAGTGCAGCAGGAAGGGCCACACCTCACCACGGATGGATGGGTCGATACCACCGAAGAAGATGGCCTGGTGGAGAGCGGGAGGTGAACAAATACAAATGGGGTGTTGTCACACATTCAGAGGGCAAACAGGGGGCACGCGCTGGGGCGATAATTTCTAATAGATAACCGTGGGAGCGCATCACACTGTATGCAAACAAGGCATCCACACAGTGTTGCAAAATGCTGCAAAACCGAAACCTCCTAAGAAAAAAAAAAACAAAAAAAAACACAAACACTGTTTAATCTCCGTGTCCAGCAAAAACAGTACTGCTCTGTTTCTGCGCTCGGGTGTTTACTGAGGAAATGTCTTGGTTACAGTCTAACTGCCACTGAGTCATTTCAGTAAGATGGTACAATTTCGGCTGAGTCAATCTCAGACTACTGAAGTGACTCACAGGGGGACACTGGCCATGACTAACCCTCTGATTATTTACAGAGTGGAGATGCTGATTAAAACTGAAACTTACACACCGTGGAGTTCACTTTCAAAATGACTCTCAGTATGAGTACTTGAAAAGATAAAGCAATAAAATGTGGAGCTGGACTGTACAGATAGCAGGAGAATAAATGCATATACTGACTTGTTTATTTTTTTAACTGATTCCACAGCACTGTGAGAACATGAATGTGCACACACACAGACATACCTTGCGTAGCTTATATTCCTCCTCCACCTGCCCATTGTGGTTGAGATGACGAAGCCAGGTGGTGACATCCAGTCGCCGATAAAGCTTCTCCTCTGGGTGGGTCTCCGCTGACGGTAAGGTGGGCCTCTGGATGGAAAACTGCATGCAGGATTTCTCATTTGACACCTGAAGGGAAGAGGGAGAGAAAGAGAGAGGGAAAGAGAAAGAGAGAGTGAGAAATGACAGACTTAAAAAAAAAGTAAAAACAAAACAAAAAACGTGGGCACAGAACCAATATTCTGGATGGAAAATGGAAAAGGCTGAAAAATGTCTTTGTTTCCTAATAAAACTAGATGCCAAACAGGATTTTGGATTGTAACCTGACCTGGTCTTTGAGCTGAGTTTCCCTGCAGCACTTCCACTGTTGGAAGACCTCGGCCAGCTTGTCCAGGCCAGCATGATGGAAGTGGAGGATCTTGTATTGGCTCTCTCTGCTGGCTATCACCAGCTGGCCACTGGTGCATGCCTCATCACTACAGCAACACAACCAAGACCAGAAAATAACACAAAACTCTTGAAGGAATGTGTTAATTAATATAGTAAAAGACACGACCTACAGGGATTAATAAACCTTTTTTCTTATTTATGACTTTCTAATAATATGTTCAACTAACTTCCCAATTATTGTCTTAAAACAAACCAACATGTCCTAAAACCTACAACACAGCTTGAAACACTGCACAGTAGCAGGATGAGGCGACCCCTCGTGACCTCCCAGCTGACCTGAAGAAGAGTCTCAGCGACCTCATGTGACCCAGGTCCACCCTGAAAACTCCGCACAACTGCTCCAGAGCCAGCACCTTCTGCTGCTCCTCCCACCGCGTGCCCTGGGACTGGCCGCTGTTCTCGGACGGGGCGTGGCTGTCCAGGCTGGAGGCGGAGCTGGCTGAGTGGGTCATGGACTCCTCGCACAGCTCTCTGGCACCAAAAATTAAAAAAAAGAAAAAGATGAAAGAGTTTTTATGAATTAGAATCTCAGAAGGTTTTTTTTTTTAGTTTAATTGCGCTAAAGGGAACTGAGTCATGTTTTCCATGAAATTAAAGGAGTGAGGCTTCAGATGTTGTTTATCCCTTCTGCACAAAAATCTCTCCTTTCTTGTGCCTCATATTCAGATACAGATCCATTCTCCTGTGTGGGACATTAATAATAAATGTCATGTAGACAGTGGCCAGCGGTGTTTAGCCAGTGATAATTGTGCAGACATATAGGCTTATCCCCAGCTCAGTTCTGCCCTGTTGTTTTGTGTCTCAATATGGTTCCGCCAAGAGGCTGAGAATGGGAGGAATGCATGGAGGCTTCTGAGGACACACACACACACACACACACACATAAGGAAATCTGTACACACACACAAATCACACTGTCTGCCGTCCAATTTCCCCTGTCATTCCCCCATGGCCAGCATGTTGTTCCCGGCACTGAAACCTGAGCCGAGGGTTCCTCTGCTGCAGGAGTAGACATACAAGCACACACGCACACACACAATGCATACACGTACAGAAAAAAGACACACACACAGACATGCGACAATACAGAAAATAGACAAACTGTATATGCAGCCAACAAAAACCCACACCCTGCACACACACAAGCTCTTCAATTATAGGAATCACTGACTGGCTGGCATTTTTAATGTCTTTCTCTCTTCACACACACAGACACACACACAAACACACAAGTGAATGGACCATAGCTAATGACCATAATGCACTCTCAAACACGTCTCAAGACATGCTAACGCTGAGAAACAGGCCAACACAGAAATACGTTAAACCCACTGACATTTGAGAAGTAGACGTCTAAATGAAGTTATCTGTGCACTACTTGCTGTGAAATACACACTCATTTATTTAAAAAAAAAAAAACATCCAGAAGTCATTCAATTTGAAAATTTTGTTTATTTTATCTCTAATCCTTCAAGAATTTCAAAAAAATTCTTTTTGGTTTGAATAAATGTGTGAATTTAAAAATATCCTTTTGCAAAAAAAATACACATCTTTTCACCATTTTCTATTTACAAGTTTTACGGGCGAACACAAGTGGCACGTTGGTACTTTGGAGGGAACGAATGAGGGAGGCAGGCCAGATCTAATCTATTACACCCTGAATCAATCATGTCTGGCTAATCATTTCCCTGTTAGCAGATGGGAAAATAACACGGCTGATCAATCCAAGCTGCACAGTTTCCTCTGCTATCTGGTGATTTAGTGCTCTCTGTCTCATGTATCATGCCACAAACCAGACTGTGGAATACAAGGAGACTGGGAGAGAGGCACAGAGAGCTCTGGTAAGGGAGTTAGGCAATCTGAAATGTGGAGGAGCTCTTTTAAAGGACTACTGTACTCGCTTTTTCATAACCCCGTTGACTGTCAAGCTCGGGGTGTTTAAAAGGCCTATGAGCCCTTTTACAGCAGAGGTTTCTTTCATTCGTCTTGCACTCTTAAAGTACATATACAAAGCTGTTTGCATATTTCTCCGCATTGAAATAAAAGTGCAAAAACCATGGAAAACAAGAGTGAGAAAGCACATGATTCTTGGCATTTGAGCATGGATCGCCCGCTGTGCTGCATTTCAGCAGAAACTCGACGAGTGATTAATGACGTCTGTCAGTGTCAACAGCCTGATTCCATTCGTGCGCTGTAGCAAATGGAGGCAGCAGCCATGCCATAAACTGTACACAGAGTACATAATGTAAACAAGCTGTTTTGATGGAGCCAGGCTCCTGTCCCACCAGGCCAAGGTGAGATCAAACTGCCCTGAGGCCCCTTGTAACACCTCTCCCTTCATACGGGAGGCTCTTACCCCCCGGGGAGGGGAATGTGCTGCCAGGTCACCCTGAGAACCAGGGACCAAGTGCTACAGGTCTCCAGAGACTCCCAGGCCCTTCAGCTAATCCCTGGAGGGAAGAGAGAGATGAGGGAGGGCTCTGGTGAAGTGGGGGGTGGGGTGCAGGCACACACTGGAAAGTGGTCAGTACAGTTTGGAGTTGGGAGAAATACATTAATCATGTGGTATTTCAGTGATCCCAGAACCACAATGACACACATTCAAGTCAAGATATATTCTTTTCCAGGACTTTCTACAAACTAGTCCTCCTCTAGAAAGGGGGTCAGGACCCTCAGAAGGGATCACAAGAAAAATGTGAAGGATTTGCTTCATTCAGATATTTTAAAATGACATTAAATCTAGATCACTTTCTAGAAATCTGTTTTCACTTTGACATTAAAAGGTATTTTCTGTTGATTGGTGTCAAAAAATATATTGAAGCTGAAGGTTTTCTAGGTGAGGAAAAAAAAAAATTCTGGTCACAACCATAAGAAATACAGTATTTGATTGGTGATGAGCAGATACAAGCAGAACTTGCTTAATTTTAAAGGTGTGACAAGTCAAAAATGTTGGAAACCACTGTTCTGAGATATAATCACATGTTAAAATTGTGCAAGTAAAGACCCAAAAAGGCAGTACACATCGACAGTCCAGAGTGGTGTGATAAACTACTGTTAAACTTTAAAGGAACTTGTTACGAAGCTTGACGGAGATTGCTGTGGATTTCTCTTTTTTGCCCTCTCCCACCACTCTACTCTTTCTCCTCCTCACCTCCCACCCCCTCCTCTTTTCATCTGCTCTCGCACTCCCATACGCGGTTCTTTCTCTTTGAATGATTCCAAGTGACATGTTTCCAGTTCCTGGCCCCTTAACAGTGTCAATTAAAGCAAGAGAGAGAGAAAGAGAGATTGAGTGGGTTCCAGGGTTTTGGCTGCTGCTCCGCTCTCTTCAGTCCTCTAATCCGGAGAGCTGACATTCAGCCCAGCACAACAACCCCGGGAGCACTGGGAATCAAAGGGCTTCACACAGACTTTAGGAAGGGAAGGGGAGGAGGGCAAGATATTTGAGAGGTGGGCAACACCGAAAGAAACAATATTGAGAAAAAAACAGAGGGAATGACCAAGAGGAAAAACTGCAAAATAAAGAGAGGAAGGAATGGGTAGATAAGAGGACGGAGGGTGAAACTCAGAGAAGAAGGCAAAGAAGAGGATGGATGTGAGTGCCAGAGAGCTGAAGAGAGACACTAACAGTGAGCGAAGCACAGAGGAGTGGAGGAAGAGAAGGACAGAGTAAAGGTTAGAAGCTGTGAAGCGCAGAGTGTTGCCAAGTCACACACTGACTGCACTTACAGCAAGCTGGGGTCTGAGAGTGGTTAAAAAGGCTTAAACACACACTGAGTCACTCTCTCACTCTGCTCGAAACACACTGACACAGGCTCACACATTCTGGGCAACATGTCAGGCCGAATAGCTGCGTGAGGAAACGACCGCGGAGGGAATCATAAAGTCAAATGGCCGTGAGGTCCGGACAGCAACACAGTCACTGTCCAGATGGCTCCCTTGATTAGAGAACAGTCTCTGGAAGCACTGGGGTTTTGGGTTTTTGTAGGATTTGGGGACTTATATTAGACCATCTGTGACATTATAAAACATTTAGATTGAGGGCTGCTATAAAAGAGTGAACCCATTTTGAAGTCTGATAACATTTCATGCCCCATACTGAAGTCATCTACCTGCCTTTCACATTCAGTTGCAGTGCAGTAAGCCACCGTGTGGCCTCAGAGTGTAAATTATATCCCTCATGCCATCAATTCTTTTCTTTTTGGCTCCACCTTGTGGCAGGTTGGGGTAACCAATGCAACACCTTTATAATCAATGCTGTAATTTATGTAACAAATAACCATCTGGATTCTGTGCCACAACAGCATGTCATTCAAAGTTTCTCACATTTTTCTGCCTGACAAAATGGAAGAAAATGTACATCCTGATCCAGATATACATCTTATATATACAAAGTATATTAACTGAGAAATGTGTCTTTGTAGTGTTTGGGTAAATCTGTAATATAATTGTAGGACAGTGGGAGCACCAAGAACAATACAACACACAGACAGCTCACTCACTATGAAACAAACACACACAATTTTACATTACTTGAGACTACAATCAGAGGATTTATATTTCTTCATTAATCCCTAAATCTGTTTGCAAAAACTATCCCAAAATAACATTTTCCCTCATGTGGTCTCACAAGTCGTAACATCTGAATAATTGTCACTAGAGACCACTTACATTACATATCTTTGCAGACACAGCTGTAGCTACCAGTGAGGACACTGAGGACACTGAGGCTGTGTCCTCTGGGTATTTGGGTTTTAGGAGAAGTTTGTAGGCTCAAGAGTATTTTATAGGCTGTTTTTCACCCAATATATTTAATTTTACTGCCTACTGAAGCAGTGATGCAGCTGTTATCAACAAATATAACACCATTTGTCTGATCTGATCCTACTGAATGCAAACTAAATTGGTTGTTCTCGGTGGGAATGACCTGAATGCTTCAAAATGTCAAATCTTCATATAATCTACATATGTGTTAACACAAAAAACCCAAATAGTCCATGAAATAAGAAATAGTAATCTAACATTATTAATCATGCATCAGCAATAATTCTTATTAGTTATTCCAGATAAGGACATTTAATCGTAGTCACGTTGGCAGCACTGACACTGGAATGGTGATATGAGACCAAATGGCAAGTTTACAAGGTACAAATATGCTGGCAAGATGTGGAGAAAGTCAAGAACCTGGTATCACAGTTCTTTAGCATTTAAATAGTGGTTTCAAAAGATAACCCTGGGAGGACCCCCATTTTATCAATTTTTTTTCTTATGTATGTTTTTTCTTGACTTACTTTCCTACCAAAAAAATAAACTAATATCTGTGTATGAATAACAATCTAGATCATGAATGAAGCTCATTTCAACCCCCTCACTGACCTGGCTTCATTGTCCAGGAAGACAGAGCCGCTGCTTTCACAGAGGGCCTCGCTGACGGGGGACAAGCAGAAAGGGGAGGAGAAGGTGTCCGAGTCAGAACCCATGGTGCTGTCCCTGCTCACTTCATCCGACAGCTCACAGGAGCCCTCGTCCACCTCCTCCCCAGCCAAGGGCAGCTGCTGCTGGTGTGAGGATGCATCCGCTCCGGCCTCCACCACCAGGCCGTGGCTCTCCGTGGAGGTGCTGCTGGTAATGTTCCTCTCTTCATCCTCGTCTTCCTCCTGGGCCGCTGGAGGACGGGAGTGGGGTCTGGACGGGATGTATCATTGATTATTATTCTAATAACTTAGACTTAAACCCTAGACTCATTTAGTAGATGCATTACTGACAATAGGCTTATATCAAAAAGCCACAGACACAGAGATCACTGCTACTATATAAAAATGACTATAATATCACCACCTCATAAACAACACTGAGGGATATGTCTCCAGCATGTCCAAATTGCCTGCAATTTAACTTAAAAACTTAGGAGGTAAAATGATCTGTTTAAATGCCTCCAAGACATTTTAAGAAATAAACTTCCCCACCGTCGGCCTCTGCGGCGTGCGTTCCTGCGTACAGGGGAGCTCTCGGGCGTGATGTAGCGCAGCGCCTCCTCATCCTGCCTCTGGATGCGGGAATTAGGCACCCAGGTCAGAATCAGAGTGGTTCCCAGGCTCTCATCCTTCTCCACGTGTACACACAGGTAGCCTGCCAGGGGGCAGCATAAACCACGATTACGTTCGGGGTAATTATGTTGGGAATAATGAGGTAACTTGAGCGGGAAGGACAAAACTTTTTATGTGTGGCAGGCAGTTGCAAGTTTAAGACAAACATGAAACCTGAGAAGAGATGAGCAAACAAAGAGATGATGACGCAGAGATAAGCTGAGGGGTGAGTAACAACCTTACAGACAAAGGGAGAATTACAGGAAATAACAGTTGTTTACCGTAGCAGTACAAAGTAGCACAAGAGAGAGTGCTGACAACTATAAAGTATGCTATGTGTTTGACTCTCCATCTTTTTGAAATTTAAAAATATATTTTACTATGATTTTGGTAAAAATACAAAAGAATTCATTCTACTGTATATTTGCAGTAAGGGGACTAATATTAAATTAAGTTCCTTTTATCAAATTAAATTTGGGACTACTCATTTATATCTTGCAATGTAAAGTTTAGTCTCCTGTTTTGTCCAGTGTTATCTTCTATATATTTTATCTTTCATTGTGAGGCAGTTTGAATTGTCTTATTGAAAGTTATGCTCTACATATAAATTTAAATCTTGTCTTGCTCAGCAAAATGGCATTTACTAGTCAAAATTAATTAGTCTCTCTGTATAATAAATATGTCCATGGGTGGGAAGCTGGTGAGGGACTGTCACATTTTCACTGTGCTGGGAACTTCATTTCTAACCACAATACTAGGGCTGAAAAATATGCAAAAAATCACATTAGGATTAATCATGACTCATATGAGTCATGAGATTTTTTGAATTTCATTTTTTCTGTTGTGACACACTTGCAGCTCCTGTGATTTGGATATTGCACTTGGCCATGCTGTGATTTCAATAATATTTCAATGAATTCTTCAGCCCTACTCAAAACTAGTGTCAATAATTACTGAAGTTAAAGGAAAGCTGTCCCTTTTGGTCTGACTCATCTACTCAGCAGCTGTGTTTATACCACAAAGAAAAAAAGACAGCTGGAAAGACAGTTGCAACATCAGGCCAGCCTAACCTGGGTGGTGCTCAGCCAGGCCAGGCAGGGGCTCCGCAGGGTGCACACAAACATTATTTTTGGAGAAGATGATCTCGCCATCCAGGCCCGAGCGTAACGATGAGCCCCCCGCCCCGGGGTTAAAGGTCAGGAGGTCGGAGGCCTTGGAGGAGGCACGCCGCAGGAGCCGACCCAGAGACATCTCCTCAGGTACTGGGACACTGGGCCCATCCTCTGAGTGTGGGGATTTGGGAGTAGAGCAGGGAGTTTGAGGAAGAAGAAAGAGGGAGGACAGTCCATGACAGAAATGGTGAGGGAGTGTTAAAGAGCAGGAAGGGAGGATGACATGAGAGAAAAAAGGAAACATAACAGTCAGGTTAATCTTTTAAAGACAAATCTTGGCACCACAGGGCTGCGCACAGTCACCTACACTTCACCTCCTCCATCACATGTGTGCTTGTATTTACTGCAGTGTCCTTACTGCAGCGCTCAACCCCAGGATCCCCTCCCCTCTGTACTTGTTCAGCATTTCCCTGTGCCACATTTTCTTTGCCCACACCTGCGCCTACTAACACGCTCACAGGTTCTGTGGATACTGTACTGCTGTGTAACTGAACATGCCCCTCCTTTTATAAACAGCATGCACACCGGTATGTACACACACACACAAAGACATGTGCAAATACACTTCACTTCATCCGTGTGAAATTCTAAGCAGTTATCAGTAGCCAACAGATGTCATCGTCATCAGAGCTGAACTGGGATCAGCGTGTCACACCACCAGTGTTTAACTTTTCTGCTTCCTTGTGTGATGAGACAAAACTTCATGTTGAGCAAAGTGAACCAGCTCTTTTGATGCTGCAGCGTGGTGTGCTGTTGAATGCTTTCTTCTTTGTAAAGGTTTGGATAGGATCTTAGTTTTCAGGTTCAAAGAACATTAAAAGCAAATAAAGTCAAACTTTTTTTCTTTTAGTTTTTTGTTTCTGTTGGATCCCCTCACATACAATAGAACCAATTGATCAGATTTCTTTCTTTTGTTTTGACATGTCTGTATCTTTAGTACAGTGGAACCTTGTTCTCCTGTTGGCTGAACACTCACACTGAACACATATTCCCTGCTCTGTCTGAGGAATGTTCCCTCCTTTTTCCTCAGAGGGCATGTTTACCTCTGCCTGATTAAGCAGGCACCCCACTTCCTGATGCCAGGCTCCAGACAGGAAGGCCGCTGGCATGAAATCCAGGCAGGAGCCTGGAGAGGGCACATACAGTGGGCCATCATTTGGCCTTAAGAAAATAGGACTGTGGGTGTTTCTGCAACTAGAGATTAATTTCATCGTCTTTTTAGATTAATGGATTAATCGTTTAATCCATCAGATGTAGGGCTGCTCCCTGTAATAGTCGACCAAACATTAGTTGATGAGAAGAGTCAAGTTCTGATTGGCTGGTTGGTCGCAAAATGTTCAGTCACCTTGCTGGTTGTTCCGGCACGGTCAGAATAAATTCTGCTTTTGCCAGTGTCGTTAACAGATGAGTCACTTTGTGTGTACACTTGTAAAGTTTAGATTTTAAAGGCTTATTATTACAGTATTGTAATTCTATGTAATGTA
This sequence comes from Lates calcarifer, assembly GCF_001640805.2. Lineage (NCBI taxonomy): Eukaryota > Metazoa > Chordata > Actinopteri > Centropomidae > Lates > Lates calcarifer. Next base: position 11,402,794 of record NC_066843.1, on the reverse strand, counting down.
GAACAGAGTTTCTCAGCCCTGGAACTCTAACCATTTTCTGTTGCCCCCCCGAAAAAACAGATATTTAATTAATTAAATTAATATCCTAAAGGACTAGTCAACTAGGAAGATGTCTGTTTTGTGGAAAACCTAATCAAATGTCAAAAAAGTAGTGAAATATGCCCATTGCACCTTCTGATGTTTTAATTCATCCTGCGTTGTCCAACACACACTTCAAAATCCAAAGATAAGTTCATTTTTAAATTTTATAAAACAGCAAATTGTCACAATTAAAAAGCTGGAGCCAGTATGTTTTGCATTTTTACTTAATCAGTGGCTGAAACAATAAATCTTAATCCAAAAAAAGATAATTGATTAACTGACTTACTGATTTTTATTTCAGGTAGAAGATGTTTTAAGTCTGAAAATATAAAGTTATCCAACATTAGACTACTGCTGAACATTAACGGACACTGGGATATTTGCATGCTAGCTGCTTCAACAGCACTAGACTAATCCACTTGTAAATAAGCCAGAATGGACTAACAGTGTCTACCTACTCTGACTCTGCATTCCTGCAAGACACACACACTGAAAAACATGCTACCTGAGCATCATGTGCATAATGACAGGCTGGGATTTTCGACATGATAAACAACTGTGTCCAGCAGCCTTGTAACAGCAACAACAAATTCTACTATGCAGTGGTTATTTTTGGTCTGTGTGTGATTACAGGGTGACCCAGGTCAGTTTGATAGGGCTCGTTCATGCAGGCTGTTAAAGGACACACTCCTTTCCTCGCGCTTCATCTTTTATTCTGTCAACACCTCAGTGCTCTCACACACTGCCTCTCCTCTCTGACCTTTCACTCTTTTATCAAATGACTCACATCCATGGGACGGAAACACCATCCTAAACTCTGTCTACTGCCGCTGTGACCTACACAATACTTCACATTTTTCACAAACCTTTGAGAGACTGCCTGCCAAAAAAGAGAGACTTTTAATAAGAACCCGAAACCTACACCATGGAAATTAAGCTGCAAGTAAAGAAGCGACAAGCTTCCAGGGTCTCAGCTTCTCACCTCTGGGCTACCTTAATTAAGCTGTCATGGTGACATTTGAATGGACGAGGCAATACAGAGCACCCCACCCCCACCCCTTTCATCTGTACTGTATACCAACATGCCTGGGGCAGCTGAAAAGAGAGCAGCCACAAAGAAGCCTGAAAAACAAGGTTCTTGTGGACTGCACAAGAAAACTTTACGGTTGGCTCAGTGGTGTTGTATGTATATATTTAAGGCTTTACCACATATCAAAGCACATTAAACATATCTCCCATACAGGTAGAGTGTTATATTGAGCTTCATGTCATAAAGTAATAAACAGTGTTCCTTAAAATTTAAATACACCCATTTGAACACCTTTTCAAAATAAACTTTTAGTACACATAATCCCTGCAACCACCAGCTAGTATTGAGTGATGGAATAGGAAATTAAAAGGTGGCTAAAATTTAAATTTTATTTGCTGATTTTCATGAAGAAACAAGAGTGACTACAAACTTCTGGTTGAGGAAAAATGATAAATTGTGCTCAGATCTGTGATTAAACTTTGTTGAGTTAAATGGTTCTACAGTCATAAAATTTAGGATTTAATTTGCTGGACAGATGTATCGACTGATATTACCTTATCTTAGATATATGAGTATGAACAGTATTTATATAGTAGTTTGGTGCACTTTAGATATTTAGAGTCTTATCCAAACCATCAGGGGGCGTCTGGTCGGTGCCAAATTCATTCTGCAGTATGAGAATAAGCCCAAACATACAGGCAGTCATACAGACAAGATGAACATGGAGTCCTGCAGCAGGACTGCACAGTACACTGTATGTCAGCTGAGAAGTAGTAAGAAACTGCAATACTGAAATGCAAAAGATATGCTTGTGGTAATTTAGATACCATCTGTCTACCAGGGAAAACTTACAAGTTTATTTTTCAACTATGAAATGTCCCGCTCAGATTTTTTAAATATTTAAATTTAAGGGATTCTAATTAAATGTGTTAATGGAAAAAAATCTTAAGCTGTTAGATTGTTCATATTTCAAAAATCTTGCTTCAACCAGGCAATTTAACTTTTAAAATTTGTTTCCTCGCCCTTATTTGGTGACCAGAAGAATATGAATATGTGCACAGTGTCGTGCAATACAATATTTTTTCCACCTGAAACGTACAAAATACTCAGTACACATACAATGCATTCCTATGCAAAAACACAGCCACTTACAGCCTCAAGAATTTCCACTGAGGTGGATCACTTCCTCTCCAAAAGATACCATCATCAGTGGAAAATTTTGAGTTTCACACAGATTGTATCTGTGCCAAACTGTTACATTAAACTGCATTACAGTGCACACGAGTTACTGTTTGTCTGGTCAGTCAGTGTATCCTGTAAATACAGGTCAAAGGTGTATGTGTCAGTCCCATAATGTGGGTAAACCCTACTCTACCCACATTATAAGGGAGGACTAAGGGTACTGACCTGGCTGCTGTAGCTGGGGGGGAAATGCCCCACTAGTAACAGTAACAGTGTAGCCTGTGTAGCAGAGGCGTGCCATGATGTCGGGGGCTCCATCAGCTCTCTTTAGACTGGGTCTGACAGCCAGCATCCGCCTGACAGGGGGAGGAGGAGAGGGCAGGATGGCTGGGACACGGTTTTTGCCACCGCAGCATTATTTTCACACAGGCCCATACTAATATTTAGTGTGGGGTTCTGGCCGGAGCAGCCCGGGACTCTATCTGTACCATCTCGAGTATAAATATTTTAGTTTAGCCGCCGAGACTATGGCCGAAATCCTTTGCTAGTAACATTTCACGGTGTCCACGTTTACGGGCAACTTTAAAGTTTGTTTAAGCAGAACAAACAAACGACAACAGTGACACATATTTCGCTCGTACCGGACAAATGTATCCTCCTTCGGCTGTTGGCATACACCTGTTTCAGCAGGAGAAATAAATGAATAATCAGCAGCGTGTAGAGAAGCGGGGCCAAGCGGCTGAGCTCTCACCTTCAGTCCCGCCGCAGGAGTCTACAGCCCATATCGGACAGCCATGTCACCGGGCAGGCAGGGACCGAGCAGCACGTACCGGCGTCGTTTCGCTTCTTTCCCTCCGGATTTAGCACAGGTGTTAAGGGACTGTGGTGTTGATTGTACCCCCTGTGTTTTCCGACAGTGACACCACACGTCTGACTGCTGCTGTTCCTAGAGCAAAAACTACACTTCCGGTTGGAACTTTCAAAGTAAACCCTCCGCTTTTAGGAATGCTGTGCAGGAGCTTTAACTTGTAAATCAAAAGTGTCTCACTTCCGGTAATAATTTGCTTTTGTGTGTCTAACTTGATTTAGCAGCTCCAAACCAATCCCCCAGATTTCCCTGCTTCCGGAACGCCAAAGGCTTTTTCTGTCACACAAACCGGGAATTTTAGATCTCGGATAGCAAACACGGAGGAAATCAGAGCATGACAACACACTGAAATACAAACAAATAGATTTTTTTACGTGAACCAAAGTCACCATCCGACCCAGCCTACCATAAAAAATCTGACCTTTTTTCATCATAAGTGACGTTTTTAAGGTCACTGGCAAAAGCTTGAATGCAGTTGGTTCATCATCAGGACCAGAGCTGGAGTCAGAGCATCTCGTCACGGCTGCTGAAGGCTTTACCTCTCTGTTTAAAACATGTTTTAGTCAAGGCAGTAAATATTTCCCCCATCAGTAAAATAATAAACAATAAATAATAACATTCAAGTTATATTTTTAAAATCTTGTGTTTTCACTCAGTTTTAAATTGTTTGCCTGATTTGGAGGTAGAAATAAGCTATTTTCCTATTAAAAGTAAAACAAATAATTTAAAGTATATATTTACACAAGTGGTGGTACATACAAATGCTATACAGTAGTCATCCACACAAGACTGCATGATGAATCAAAACTACTTTAGCACAGTTTGTTGCCTGACAGCACATTAACTGTGTCAAACTATTATGTTGATAAAACGAAATGACATAAACTGATGTGAGGAATCCAATCTCAGGGTAAAATTAATGAAGAGAGCATGAAACAACATATGCAACGTCAACAAGAGTCATTGTGAACAATGGGCAAATTAAAACTATCTGATAGACACTCAATTGCACTGTAAACGCAGACACAATGATGTGTTTTCACTGTTTCTATTGGCAATGCTCTTTAGAAACAAAGACATACAAACATATACAATACAAAGGACTATAAATAGTTATAAAAAACTATATACAATCATAAGGCATTAAACTGTCTTAATTCAGTGAAGCAGTTAGCAGCAAAAATTGCCTTCAAATGAAGGTGATGGCACCCGTGGTTTGAAATGATCATATTTTTAAATACCTGCATACAAAAGCTGCTAATTCAGAAAATGAGACAGAGCAAATGTAGTGAGCATACTCAGCTCTGTTAGTGGTTGAGACAGCTCAAGGAAATCAGCAGGTGTCAGTGCATAAAAATGCAGCTGGTATTTTCAGCAGCTGTGCAGAATGCTAAGGCTCCTGAGGGCTCATAGGTAACGGTGTTCAGAGCATCAGAGAGCCCACTGGACCGTAAACACCTTTGACATGGGCAAGGCCAGACTGGTCACTGTCAAAACCTGTGGAAAGAGGCAGACAGATGAACCACCTCAGGCTGGTAGAATGGCTGGGCTGGATTTTCAGGCAAAAAGATCTGATATAGTAGAGGAGGATACTGAAAATATATATAACATGTGAGGAAAGACAAGGTAAACACACAGATATTGATCCTCACCTGCAGAGTGAAATCATTATACAGGAAAGCAGTGCTGGGTTACACTGAACTCACCTTGGTGTCGCTGCGGTACGTGAAATCCCTGACTTTATCCCCATTGGCCAATACATAACGGGGTGGAGAGGGCACCCCAAACACCCGCAACCCTCCCAGCACCAGACCATCCAGGGCCCCGTTCAGCCTCAGAGGATCACTCACAATCTGAGACTGACGTGGAAGTAGAGTCAAAAGGTTCGTAAACAGACTTTTGACACAAGTAGCACAGTAGTAAAATTCAAATCATCGCTTATCAGCTTTTCATTTGCAAATACACATCACTCGTCTCAGCCCTACCTGTCCAGCAATGAAGGTGATGTAACAGTAATTTCCCAGTTCGTAGGTGTCAAGACTGTCCCCATCATCCCAGAACAAGTCGCCCCAGGCCCAGCCGACCGCTGACAGTGCCACCGTCAGGGAGAAAGCGTTTCTGCGTGAGGCTGTGGTTGTCAAAGCAGGCTCCTGCACAAGAAAAGGCAGATCAAAGAAAACATGATGAAATGTCACAGGATACAGTCTTCCCTCCTGAGTATTTCAGCTGGTTTTTCACTTTAGGACATCAGTCAGGATGTCATGATAGTTTGAGGTCAACACGACCTGAAACAACATTCAATTACACGCAGTCAAGCCACAGCCATTTTACTGAAAGTTAGGATTAGTGCTTGAATAAAGAAGTAACAATTATGTTTGCAAAAATACAAATGTTTTTTGATTTTCTTCCACTTGGCAAAAATAATTCATGAACAGACTGTTGAGCAGCTAGATATTAACCAGCAATTTCAGTCTTCTGGCGGGGAACTGTATTAAGCCTGACAGCATGAACTGACATACTGTACTGATTATAATAAACTATCAATATCTGAATTAACAGTAACAGTTATTAGTCTGCACTGCTTGTTTATTTTACACTGGCCTCAAGCAGGATTCTGCTAATTAGAAGTAGAAATTGTGAGTAGGAATTCTAAGTACTCGTTTCACCTGTATTAGTTATGTATTGTTGCCTTTTCCCCATCCTCAAATACTTCATCAATAATTCATCTACTACATTTTGTCTCCTACTGAACCAAAAATGAAACAAAAATGCTGCATTTTGGGGTTTTTCTTTTTCCAGAGCAGACACCCACCTGCTGAGGGATAATGTGTCCCTCCCTCACATGGATGTTGATGGTGTCCAGAGGGGCTGGCAGGAGCAGGTACTGACCCTTGCTGTAGAATGGTTGGCCCTAGAGAGCAAAACACAACAGACAGGACCCCACGGGAGAAACTGGTGAATGTCATGTGTTACCACGGGACAGCACAATTATGGTGACCAAAAATTGACTGAACCTTTGTGGGGAACCTATGGCTTAAGGCTCATACTGTATATGCCAGTTGTATAATGAGACACAGAAAGTTGAATGGCATTGAGAGACTCACATTGTGCAGACTGTACCAAGTGCCGGGGGGTAGGTAGGCAGCCAGCTCCACTGCCCCTTGCTCTAAAACTGGGCTAATGAGAAGTGAACTCCCCCACAGGAACTGCTGGTCTATGGTTTGGCAATTAGGGTCAGAGGGAAACCTAAAAGGGACGAATACACAGGATACACCAATATACCCTTCATTATATTTGTTTATGTGGGACAATAGAGAACAGGAGAGAATTAAGGAAAGCAGAAAAGATAAGAAGAAGACACATACTCCATGAAGAGAGGCCTGGCTACAGTGTCAGCAGAGGTGTGTGCACGATGAAAGAGTGTGTAGAGGAACGGGAGAAGGGAGTAACGAAGGTTCACTGCGCTCTGCATGGCTGCCTGAGCCCTCTGCCCAAATACATAGGGCTCCTGAGGCTGAGGGACACAGAGACACAAAAACACACAGACAATGAGAAGAGGTAGAGTTACCGCTATTCATAATACATGAAACAGAGGGACTTGCTCTCGACACATTGGAGGAAACATGCAGGACACATCATCATAAAACCTCCCGACTGATTCTGCTACAGCACATTCAGTAAATGTATTTGAATTAACTCAACGAGACACAGAAGTTCGCCAACAGATACAAACGCACACACAGGAAAACATGCAAAGACAGTTTCTGTCTCACAGCATTGGGCTTGTCGTTGTGGTTCCTCATAAACGGGTAGAAGGCACCAAGCTGCATCCATCGTACACACAGCTCCTCAGTGGTGTTTCCTCCAAAGCCACAGATGTCCGCCCCCACCAGAGGCACCCCGAACAGGCTGAACTGCAGAACCGCTGTGTGTGTGCGTGTGTGCATGTGGTGGGGGGCACAGGTGCAAAAGGTCAGTCCAAATCTATCAAATGACCAGTGCTCACTTCAAAAAAGATGACATTTCTGATGGTTTGGCTGAATCTTTTATTCAACCACATGCAAGTCCATTGCAAAAGAAAATAACCAAAAAGGCTACATCCCAGAGCTGATCCCCCTCTGACCACATGCAGTGAACCAAGACAGTATTATTCCGTTTCAGGCAGTGGACTTTGCACACACAGAAACTACATCTCCTCACCAGGGATGGAGTATCGAAGCTGCTCCCAGTCACTCCTGACATCACCTGTCCACACTCCAGAGAAGCGTCCGATGCCGGGGTAAGAGGAGCGAGACAGGACAAAGGGTCTCTTCGCTCGTACCGTCGTGAGAGCTCTAAGATTGGCAACCAAACCCAGAATGAATACAGTACACAGAAGACAAAGAACAACAACATCAGTATATACTGTGGTGTCACAATGAGCAAAGAAAGCCTGTCCTTCTATTGTTTTCTACTATATTAAAATATGCTGGCAATGCAAGAACTGCTTAAATTTTAATGAGCTATAGCACTACTTACACTATCTTTTGCTCATGTTGACCCACTTAAATAGATTATATGGCTAGGTAGTAAAAACATTTATGACTTATCTGTCAACTGATGTCAAAAGAATTTTTTCACCATGGTGTGTTATTACTGTCCTCCAGAGCTGACTTATATAAAATAGCTGTTTTTTCTGCTACTCACAGTGAAATGATTCATCCCCTGCAAAACCATCTCTGTAAACTGCATCTAATCTGCACATGGTCTAACCTGTAAGTGGCATAAGCTTCTGTCAGTCCATACATATTGTGCAGGTTGTAGTGAGTGGACAGCTTCTGTTGAGCGGACATACACAGAGTTCCTGAGTTCAACTGGCCTCCAACCACCCCTGTTTGTATGACAGTCAGAGACACAAACTATAATGTAGACACAAACTATAATGTAGTCTGTAAAGTCTACATTTGAAATTGATGCAACATATTGTGTGAAGCAGTGAACAGATCAGTGATTTATCTATAGTCATATACATGGTGTCTTTTACAACATCCATATCTATATCTACTCTGATATATGATTACAATAAATGTATATGACAATATGACAATAAATGTAAAACTAGTAGTGTTTGTACTACTTTAAATGCTAAAAACTTGTGACTGATTCTGTGCACTTACTGGGTGTGTAGGGCGGGTTCTCAAGATCACTGTCAGGACAGCCCTCCACTGAGCCCTGGACAAAACTGGCTGGTTCATTCATATCCTGGGTGGAGCAGGGGAGACAAACAACAACGGATAAGATATTCTTTTTGTGATTTTAAGGTGCAATGGAAACTAAACAGACAACCACAAAGTACATTTCAGAACCAAAAACCTGTCCTTTAGATTTCACACATACCTGATATGATGTCTTAATCATATTGGTGGCTACATAAGGTGTGTCCGTGTGTCTGTACATACTCACAATCCAAAGTCCATCCACAGGTACTTTAGAATGGAAATCTCTGATCCAGTCTTCCCACCACTGTCTGGTCTCTGGGTTGGTGAAGTCAGGGAAGGCTGTTGGGCCAGGCCAAACCTAGACACAATATGGGAATGTGCATGACAACAACCTCGAGGTTATGGGATAAACACATACTGTACACACCTCCCAATGGGACAGAAAAGCATACATTACTGGAAAAAAATGTCTAACCTTCCCTATCAGGATGTGTCCTGTGGCATTTTTAATGAAGACGTCTCGTTTCAGTCCATCATCAAAGGGAGGGTAAGTTCCAGGACGGCTGGTGCTGCTGATCCCCGGGTCCTGAGGCAGAAACCAGGACAGCATGACTCACTCACAAGTTAAGAACACTTTGCTGCCATCTACTGGAGACATATTGTTAATGATTTCTTACTTTCAGTAATATAATTGATGTATTATGTATATGTGTTTGTATGTTTTATTTCTTTGAATTAAAATATTTAGAATAAAAATCTTTAATAATCTTAATGAAAACTGATAAATAAATCTGAGTCATCAGTTTGTGAGGTCTTTTAAACTCAAATTTGTCACACCAGAATAAGGATGTACTTCATGCCTCTCGCATGGAACTGCTCCACCATCTCTGGGAGGTCCCCAAAACGCCAGGGGTCAAAAGTGAAAATCCTGCGCTTATTTGCATAATCCAGATCATTCCACTGCACGTCCTGATGGTGAAAAAAGTAAAAAATAATCTTAGCTTCAAAGTTATTCTATAAAGAGTCCAAATGCATAAAAAATGATGTGATTATCGGTGACTGTTACAACATATTTTTCCATGTTGAAGAGTGTGGAATTCACAAAACCCTTCTCTGATTCTGGCACAAATTTCACTATAAATCCACATATATGTCATTTACCAGTGGAAAGTTGGCATTGTGCATGCGTTGTGCAACCCTGCGGGTCGTATTAGTGGTCGTGTAACCCCAGCGACACAGATGAAAGCCCAGTGACCAATAGGGAGGCATCATGGGATAGCCTGGCGGATATGTAAATGACAACATCGAAACACATAAACACATTCCATCTTTTCCTGGCTGCCTCTGGGCTCCTTTAAATATACACATATTGACATGCTTTTACATGTTTTCTACTTAAAAACTCTATAATTCTCTTTTGGTATGTATATATGCCTATTGTTGCTATTTGGAAAACACGTAAAATACATACCGATAACCTGGAGGTACTGTCGTGTAACACTCTGAGGATCAGGACCCAAGAAAATATACAGATCCAGGACTCCTCCGGTGGACACCCAGGTGAGTGCAGGGGTTGGCTGCAAGATCACCTCTATAGAGATGTTAAGGAAGACATTTAGCAACAATTAGCATCTTCATATGCTAGAAAAATTAATGTTCTTCGTATGGAAAGTGAACAAGAAAAATGGCTGCAGTACGTGTCTTACAGAACAAACAGCTCAGTACCAATTGCATTGCTGTTGAGAAGGAAAACTCCATGCGCCAAGCCATCCTCCTCCTGTACTATGTAGAATGGGTGGGAGCCATAGAGGTTAGCATCAGCCTGCAGAGAAACACAGCATCAACATTTACAACTGGAACGCACAACAGGAAAGAGGTGAGAGAGAGAGAGAGAGCTTGATTTAAAAGTCCAAATATTTTGGGATGTTCTTATGTGTTCTGAATTAAAAGCAGCAAGTGATTCAATTTTACATTAAGGACATCACTTACAGCTGATGTTCCTAATCTTCTTGGTTTATGACCCTCTAAAGTGAAGCAACAACTTACAGCTTCTTGTATGTCTTTCAGTCGTGTGAGCAGATCAAGCAATATATCATATTGCCTTCTCAGATTTCATTAAAATTTTGTTTTATTTAGGGGTTAGTGACCAGAGGAGGTTAAACTTTCCTGTATTTCACCAACACTGGTTTACTAAAAATTTACTATTTGTGCTGCAAGAATATGTTTTTTTTGTCACTGCTTGAAGGGTTCTGGCCCTCTGGTTGAGAACCACTGCAGTAGACTCACATGAGGCGCCATGTCTCTGTTCCAGAGAGTTAGAGAAGTCCAGTTGAGGTCCAGGAGGAGGGACGTGTAATGCTCCCCAAGGCCAGACACAAGGGAGGAGGCCAGTGTGGTGGACAGCTGCAGGTACTGGTCAGCAAACAGCAAAGGAGCCACAGTGGTGTTCATACTGAACAGGCAGGACAGAGAGAATAAACAAACATGCACTTCGTAATGGTCAAATAATACTATATGTGCAGGAATAGCAAAATAAAATACACAAATTTAGGAAAATAAAATAAAAACTTCAAAAAACGTTTCAAGGAATCAATGAAAGTGCAGGGTACTAGGTACAGTGTTCAAGTACATCAGCAGTACCACACAAAACTTTACAAAACAATACATCTGTTTCCATGTTGCAAATGTTACAAATCACAGGCACAGAAAGTAGAAAGTAAGACTAAAACAGTAGAAACAGGCAGAAGCTGACTGAGAATGAGTACACAGGTAGGGCTGTACAGATGTTACTATGATACCATCTGTAAGATGCATCTAATATAGGTGAAAACTGATAGATAGATAGATAGATAGATAGATAAATAGATAGATAGACTTACATCACCTTTCCATTGGATTTACGTCTCACTATGAAACCAAATGGGTCAGGCTGGTACTCAGTGGTGTAGAGGGCATCATGGGTAGCCGCTCTGCTCAGAGGAACACCAGCTGGGAGCTTGACTTCATATCGCTGAGATGATGGGTCCTTCAACTTGAGGGAAAACATAAGTCAGCTCAGTTTTGTAACATCACATCCTAATGAATGAATATAGAGGGTGTGATCTCTTGTTCTTAGACATTTGAAAAAAAGAAAACATTATTGAATACTACTGGAGTAAATAAAGTTAAATAAGTAAAGAGTAAATACTAATTAAATAGTCGATTATGTCTTTGAGACAAAGGTAACAAATGTAAACAAATCAAAATTAAATAACTATTCCAGTTTTGATCATCTGTACACCAGAATATTTCTGGGTTCTGTTGAGCCATTTCATGGCTGTTTTACTCACAGTGAGGTGCAAACAGCCTGCAGTCTCCTCAGTGACTTCCAGGCTTAGAGTGGAGATGTCTCTGGGGAGGTAGGAGGGGTTGGCACGAGTCAGGGTGGCAGCCTGGCCTCTCGTGGTGGGAGTGAAGGGACCCATTTTATAGCCAGGGTACAAACTGGGGTAGAAGCACCAAGGTGGTCCTGCAGAGTCAGGCAGAGGGGCATAGCAGCATCCCCTCTCCTTACACTCTCTCTCGCTGAGAACTCTGTCCCTGGCACAGTCAAACCGACTCTCTGGGGGCATGGTGCATTTATTACCCCTGTAAATATCTGTCTCTTGGGAGCTTTCAGGGTGGATTCCCCTTGACTCCAATGAGTTGTTCTGTGGTTTGGCTGGATTATTATTAACAAACCTTCCACGTGTTATGTTCCCATTTTCCCCTCTAACCAATCTGGTTTCATGGTCAGATAAGTGCTCCATGTACAAACAACTTGACAAAACAAATGTAAGGAGAACAACGGCTACGATAAAAGTAGACAACAGACCCATCATATTTTCACCAAAAGTCCACTGCCAGGGTAGAGGGAACTTTAACTCTGCAACACACGCTTTGAGTCTCGTATGGTGTACATATTCAAAAGTACAGTAAGCTGTGGCTATTACAATAAGCCATCACGAGCATTTAGTTAACGGAGAACCAATCACACTCACAGTTTTGTTCATTTTGTGGACGCTGAACTGTTTTTATTGGCTCAGTGGCAACTGCATTTGCCCTAGTTACTTAGCTGTTAGCTAGTTAGCTATGAAGCAGTTCAGTGCGGATATTTCATTTAGCTGTTCCCTCCGAGTAAATTACCTGTGAGCAGTGGCAGAAATACATTTTGTTAAAACACAGCGGAACACGCAGTATTTGATATAGATAAAATATGAGGGCTACAGCAACATTACATGCCTGCAAGAAACGTAGCGACATACAAACATTAAACTAAGGCAAGCCTACTAGGACAAAAGTGCTCAAAACTACTGCTGTGACTTTTTCATCTCCCTGTTTTATTGAGGAAAGACTCGGAGAAAAATTATTTATTTCAGCCATAAAACAAAAAAAATTCCAAAACATGAACATCCGTTCATCAGTTTTATTTTTTAAATTTAAAGTTAATTTATAATTTTACTTTGACTGTTGTCATTATATTGGTGATCTATTTGAATTTACAGTATGACATGCAGACATCATGTAACTGTGAATATAATCCAAGTACTTTATTTTGTGTACATGCACTCAATTAGTGATTTAAAAGCTTGGTGTGGAGTGTCAATTTGTGTACATCTTTTATTAAGTACAAGCCTAACTAGTCTGGCTCAAAAAGTTGCCAGTTGTTGCACGATGAAATTATTTCCTCTGAGAAGACTGTCACTATCAGCTGAACTTGAAAAGGCTGATTTAGTTTGTTTAAGGAATGACATTATAAAAGTATAACTTGAAGTTTTATTGTATTTGATGACATAGTTTATACAGTCAAAATATTTCTTAACTTCTCCAACTGTTGATAATTTTTCTCTTTAGCTCATGTTAACATGTTTTGCACACTAATACACTCCCCAGGAGAATTATTTTGTTTTTTGATAGTTGCATTTAACTCCCCTGCTTTCTATATTGTATCCTGGAGAGTGAGTGTAAGCTATCGTGCCAGATGTGAACTGAAGTCCATCTGAACTGGATCTACAAACAACAATCAAAAATAACAAGGTTCTAAACACAGGTCTTAACAAAGACTTGGAAGTTAATATTGAGCTGTAAAGTAGAAATCCTATTTACATTGTTATCCCTTTGGGAATCCAGAGTGAATCATGTCATAGCAAAGGTTAGATACATTCATATATAGTATAAACAAAGACTGGTTGATAAATTTAACACTTTAGCTGTGTTTTTGAGTTCACTTACATACATATCCAAGTACGAGAGAGAAAAAAACAGTAATATATTGTATATCAAAACCATATTACATCTTACAAAACAATGCAATACTCATGTCAACATTTTAAGTCCTGTCTTTTACAAACATTGCCTGCTTAACAAACTGACAAAGAAGGGTTTGTGTGTTTTGAACTTTATCATCACAATCTGTTCTTGCTCTTGTTAATGAGGTGGATACTACATCCATGGTTCAGCAAGTGACAGGATCATTGTTCAAGAACAAACTATTTTTTCACAACGATGTTGCAGGCAACGGGGCCTCTGAATGTGAACCCCAGGTAGAAGGTGATGTTTTCATTACTATGAGGCACTGAGGGTACATGAAGAGGCAGTATACTGAACTTCTTTTTCTGAGGACCCTCAAGGTACACCACTCCATCTTCAGTCCATCCAGAAACACATTTCAACATCTCAGCAATCTCAGGTTTTTTCCACGCCTCACCCCTAAACCATTTCATGCGTTTCTCAGAGACTGACACCACCTTTGTGACTCTTTCAAACTTTTTCTTGTGGACAAATTTATCCAATCCATTCCCATTGCCAAGAAAAAAATGGGTGTAAAGTCTTCTCTTCCGCTGAGGAATGTCCTTCATCTTGGTCCAGTAGCCTTTTTCCATGTGCTCAACAGCTGATTGGACAATTTCATATTTGTTTTCTTTCTCATGGTCTGTGTCATTATCCTCTGGCCAGAATAGCAAGGTAAGCAAGAACAGGGCACTTGGTACACATTTCTTTTTATCAGCTGGGAACTGATGACAAAGTGCCTGTAGAGTTTTAAGAGGAGCTACCTTTGGAACCTGTGGTGACAAGCAGTTCAGAGTAATGTGGGCCACTATGTAATTGACAATATCCCTCTGGCCAAATTTGGCCTTTATTGGATTGCTTGGGTAGAGAGAGAGGATGTTCTCTAGAAGAGGTACTGCATCTCTCTGGTCAGTTAGCTTGGAGAGGATGGATGTTATATTACCCCCACCAAGATGATAGATGATCATGCGTTTTTGTAAAGGAGTCAGATTGTTTGGGATTGATTCCCCAGGGTGTAGAAGTGCTGTAGAATAAGCTTCACTGAAGTACTTCCCATACTCAGAGGATTTTTTGGACAACCATGTCAATGGATGGCTTATTTTCTCTTCGGGACTTTCACGAATCTCCTCTTCATCTGCACCAATGTCTGTCTGGAAGTAACTGAGGTCTTCTGAAATCCATTCCAGAGCATCTTGCAATGTTTTGTGAAGTTTTTTCAAACGACCATGAAATGGTTCCCAGGCATCTTCAAGCTCCTCTGGAATGTAATCTGTTAACAGGTACTTCATACATTCAGAATGACCATTGGCTCTGTTTGCAAACACCTGCAATGAAGAGATCAGTTTAAGCAGGCTGCATCCAACCTCAACTTCAGCAAAATATCCTGAGCTGTTAACATTTTCCATATCTGCATCAGCTGCTCTCTCACATTCTTGGAAACACTCCAGGGCTTTCAGTGCAGTCTCCACAGCATCTGCTGTATTTTGAGCTGTGTTTCGTATACTGCCATTGTCAATGGCTTTGCATTTTGCTTGGAACCATTTTCTGTACACCTGCCCTCTTGTGTCGAGTATGTATGAATTGTTGGGCAGCTGTTTAGCTGCTGTCTCTGCCCAGTATTTTGCCTCTTCAAACTTTTCGTAAGTATACAGAAGACGAGCAAGTTGTTGGGCAAAGAATGGATCTTTATGGAAACACTCAAACGCTTCCTTGAGTAACTCAATTGCTTTGTCTGGATTTTTCTCAATTTCACACACATGTTCAATCAGAGGAGAGAAGAAACTATCATATTCATCTCCTTTGCTTATTCTGGATCGCCTTATGAAAAGTGCTCTCAAGAATGACAGATATTCTTCCCTTCCAAATCTGTGCTCAAAAAGCACACTCTCGCAGAGCAAATCCATTGCCAAACTGCTGTGGGTCTGTTGGTCCCCCAAAAGTTGTTGGAGAATTTCCTTTGCAACAAGTGGGTGGATGATTCTGATTGATTCAATGTGAGTCTTGTCATCTCTAAGGTGCAAGAAGACTAGTTTAGCCTGATCACTGAGTGATCTCTCAAACTCATGGTGGCGAAACCTTTCCATGTACATGGTTAAAGCCAGCAGAGCTTCACAGTGGGACTGAGAGATAAAAGAGTTTTGAACATAAGTGTTCAGTAGTGCCACATAGTGAATGAGGCGAGTGACAACAGATCGACGGTCAATGTCTTGGAGCAAATGTTCCACAAATTGTTGAACGTAATCCTCAGTGAATTCTTCACTCATCAAAACAAATGTCAGGATGAACTGAGGCTCATATCGCTCCTCAAGCGCCTGTCGTTTTCCAGCAAACTTTCTCTTCTCTTCAGCAGACAGTTTGTGAGTGACAGACACATTCTGTAATGCAGACTCCTTGCATCTCCTCTCTGGATCATGGGATCGTCTGCAGCTCAACAAAATGAAACATAGTGTTCCATACTGGATTCTTTTGCTGTTAATTGCAACATCAAGTTCATTCTTGAGATCATCTAGATATTCTTTGTCTGAGTCTTCAATGAGGAGCAACACAGGAAGGCACTTTTGTGGATCTTTTTCTTCATATTCTCTTAAGTCAACTGCATGTTGCGCAACAACAGCAACTGAGTATGAGGGCTTCACAACTGCACATCTGAGATCTTTCCTGTTATTCCACAATACAAGTCTTGCCACAGTACTTCCACCGCTTCCTGGATGATGGTAGATGTTTATACTAGTCACCGGAGTCTGATCTGCATTACATTTCAAAACATCCTTGAGAAGTCTGGAAACTTCCTCATAAGCATCCCGTTCAATGACCTCTCCAACATACTTGTGCTCAGCAAGCCAGAAATTCAACCAGGTCACTCTCCCACCACGGTAGAACTGGTGTTCGATATTTGCTTTCTCCTCATTGATGAAGTCTTTGCTTGTTTCATCACAATGATTGACTGTCAGAATTTCTAGAGAACCCATCTGTTCTTCTTTGTTTGTTTCAAGAAGACATATCCCTTTCACAAAGACTGGCAAGTATTTGCTGGCACAGGCTTTTACAGGTTGTACTTTCTGTACAGTTGCATTAACATGACTCATTTTCATCCCAACAACACTGAAATTGTTCACAATATCTGTTCCACATGATCCCTCTGCAAAGCTTTGCCACTTCTGGAAGTTTTCTTGGGATTCACAGATGCAGATGATGTCTTCATGGCCTTCCATGTCTGTGAAAAACTCATAAAAGGTGTGCAGGAGTGGTTTCTCGACTGGTGATGTGAGAAGGAAAATGACCTGGAAAGCCCCTTTTGGCAGGATTTGCTTACAAATCAAAGACACAGATTCCCTCAAGAAGGTCATTTTTGTCTTGATCCAACTCATTTCATCACATGGAGTTTCACTTCCCTTGAAGTCAGAGCGGCCATTACAAAAGATCCAGCTAGTTTGCTCAAACAGATGCAAGTTGTTTGTGAATTCTTTGATGCTTGTGTCACAGGGCATCCTATAGCTCTGCAGAGAATGCATGTTTGCAGCATGATGCTGAAGGTATTTGCTACAAAGGCCTGATATCTTTGAGTCTGGATCAAAGTCAAACACACAGAAAATGTTCATGTTAAGCAGCCAGTCAATGTGGCAAAGATCATCAAGTTTGAATTTGTTTGTGACGAATATGAACCATTTCTCCTTTTCAATGAATTTCTTCCCACTAGTTGTTAGCATCGTAAGTTTCCTTCCAAGGTCTTGACAGAACCCTGGAGCACTAAGAAACTGATTTTTCTCTGCTTCTTCTCTTTGAGCATCCCGATCCTTGACTTGCTGGTAGAAATCACCGAGGTCTTTGTCATTCACTGGCTCTGTTTTTGAACCGACCCTTCGCAGAGTAGCTTCCTTCTCAAATTCAATTTTGTTAGATGACTCTTTGAAGTTTGGCAGACGAACTGCAAATACTTTGCTCTTAACAATACTGATTGAGGGCACAATGTCAACCTCGACCACATACATCTTTTCTGTACTGTCTCGATCCATAACCTCAACAAACCTTGGTGGCCGAACACACTTTCGTATTTGCTCCTTGTTAGAGGAGAAGCTCCTTTCAATGAAGTCCAAAGCATCTACATAAATGTCCCTTTCTTTTACAGGGATACCAATTACCTCACCATGCACATATCCTGCATCTTCCTTGCTGTCCATCACACCAAAGTGTATTGTGCCATTTGATCTGATATTCATGCAGCCAGTTGCAAATTTTAGAACCTCTTTGGCAAACTTGGCTTGGAGTCGTCCACGATCCAATGCAGCAGCTATAGCAAAAGACTTAAATTCATGGCATGGTGATATCAAATTAAAAGCACCTGATTCAGGTTGCAGGACTCTGTGCTTTACATATATGTAATCAATCCCCTCTTGATCAAATGGTCTTGGTTTGCAGTCTTCCTTTGAAGCCAACACGGACTGTTTCTGAGCAGTTTGTCTCTCTTCCAAGACACCTTGATTGCTCACAGATACCTGTCCTGAAGGACTGTCACTTGTTGCTGGAGGACACTGAACTAACTTTTGATCGCTGTTCTGCTCCAATTTGTTGTTTATGCAACTGGTGGGCTTTTTCTGCTCCTGTGATTTTTTCTGGAAGTCGAGGAGCTCATCTCTCTTTTTAATAACCAAATGAGCTGGCCCTGATTTCATGCAAATTTTTGCCTTCAAAAAGTCCTCATCCAGTGTCAGAAGTATTTGTCCATCTACTTCTTCCTCAAAGAGCTTTTTTATGTACTGTTCCTTCACTCCAATGGATCTCAGCCAGGTGCTAACTTGAGACTCTGTCCAATTCTCAGGTGACTGCTCAAATTTGTCAGCTAAACAGTGAGAAGAGACAAAATAGCAACACATTTGATCATTAGTGATAGAATCAGAGAAGCACTCTAGTTCTCCTCCATATTACAGGCATATTTGCAATTTCCACATTTAGAAATATGTGATAGTAGTGCATATTTAAGAGGCAGACAATATTCCAAATGCCATGAAAAGACTGAGGCTAACAATGTGTTCATATCTCTCCATATCTCAATAGTTTCCAATTTCCCTACCCTGTCTGTGAGACTTGGCTCCAAGTCCATTACTTCATACTGGAGACTTAGGTCTTACACATTACTGACACCTAATGAAATTGATGTGGTATGTTTAACACAACTACCTATTTACACATGCAGCAGACATTGCACAGCATTAGCATTCATTTCATGAGTCATTTTCTGACCACTTGGCTAAATTTGGTCTGGTCTCAACCAACCTCTAGGAAAATACCCAGCTCTGAAGCTTCTAAATGTTCCACCTTGATCACCAGCTTGTTGCTAATGTTGACTGTCTGGAGTTTAGTGCTGGACAGGTAGTGTACAGTGGGTTTCTCAGAGTTATACTACATTATTAAAGTGATGTGCTGAAAAACTAGACATCTCATACAAAACCAAAGTGTCACTCAACTCACCCATGTTTTTCTTTCTCCTTTTATCACATCATGAACTTTGGTGTTTACTTATTATCACCTTCCATCTATAAAAGAAAATGTATACAGTTACATTAACTCCACTATCATCTCACATACAAATGAAACTGGCAGATATATCTCCTCAAACTCTCTGGTTAAACTTTCATATTCGAAGCACAAATAGATTTAATTAATTCTATCCCCCCGGTCCCCACTGAAACATGAAATGTACCAATATAAGTGACAGCTTATATTGTTATAAAAATTATACTATTATAACGTGAAAAGTTTTATAAAGTGATAACTTATATCATTAGAATGTGTGTCATTTCTCAGTGCTCACTTGGAGAGTGGGGGAATGGTGTAACTTGTATCCATTGCGCCTTCCATGTAACAATTTAATTTATCATGTTTTAATGTGAAACTTTTCACATTATAACAATATAAATATTATATTGTCTGTATCTCATAATAACTTGTTATAATTTGAAAAATATCGTCATAACAATAACATTTTCACATTATGACTTGATAGTGATTTGTTCTTCTTTTTCTGGTGTAACAGCAATACACTTCCATACAAACAGTTTAGATCCCAGGTTATTTAAGTATTTGGAGCATGACATTTTACTGTTGGAAAATAAGATAGTGCTTGATAGTGCTATCTGGTGGACAAACATAATAATGTTGACACATTCCTTAATTGCCAATGCTGGGTAGTACACTCAGTGTCACTTGACTTATCTGCCCAGCATAAGATATTTTGTACATTATTAGAATCCACCAGGTGATTCTGTGAACAACTGATGTGCTTGAGCCTGTAGTTCAAACAAGATAAACATTTGATACAACATACACAAATACATTATTATAACCTAAACATGCTAAGAGTTAATTGACAGATTTACAATTAGCATTAAGCTTAGGTTGTGGTGATGTATGCATGTGTTAGTTAAACCTGCTAAATAAATAGGAAGTTTTTTGGCCATTTGATAGCATCTGAAAACACGGTATTATCACCTTGTAAGTTGATATGATGCATTTGCTAGCAAACTACTTTATTCATACAGCAGACACAAAGCACAATTATCATGGAGTTGTGTCTCTTCACCTGTTTAAATCCAGTGTTTAGTCTCCAAATGTCCAGCACAGCCAGACTCCAACTCTGAAAAGACTGAAGTGTTCTGACCACTGTGGACCTATAACAAATATTTGATTAGTGGTCATTTTGTCTAAAAGGAACAGACTTACACCTGCATTACCTACCAGTAGTAGACTTATCTAAAGATATAACATGAAAATGCCCACATACTTGGTTATGGGAAGACCCATACTGCATTAGCTTCAACCATGTATGGTCTGTAGAGTGATAGGAATAAGTGTGTAACTTATCATTCAAGAATATTTTTTGGGCTATGCAAAACAATAGTTTAACATATATTATTTTCTCGTTCTTTAGGATAAAGTAGAACCAAGGAAACTACATAGAACTCATTTAAGGATTTTCTTTTAATAGTGCAATAAGCAATTTTACATATCATCCTTTTAAATAAAACAGACCTGATCGAATTACAATCAATAGTGCAAAACATTTTAGATTTCTAATGGAATCTTCTCAACAAAAGCTCTTTTTTTGCCCGGGGACTACTGATAATTTGCGATTTTTAATTTTCTATATATATATATATATATATATATATTTTTTTTTTTTTTTTTTTTTTTTTTTTTTTTGCAAGATTTATAGTACCAACGCTGAGAGGGCTCCTCACTGGTCATGACTCACGATCAATAAGAGCACCTTCTCTGTTTGGGTGGTGAACATGGACTGTATAAAATCTTCATTATAGTCTGTGGTAGTAGAACATAAAGTGACAGACAAGCTGGGAGAGAGGAGTATGGTCTTCCTTTATCTCATACAAATTGTCCTGGCTTAACTTGTGATGCCTCTCTACTTCCCCATAGATTTACAGTGAATTGATTCTTAGAAAGCTTAATGTATCAAGAAAGTTTTTAGATAAGTAAATGTATTTTTTAAAAACTGTATGAAAACCCTGCAGTAATGGGTAACATAGTTAGTGCTGGAAGAGTAACCATTCTGTCACAATCACTGCCACTGCTAGGTTAATGTAATAGCCAAGCCACTGGCTTGTTTTAGCCACCGAATGGCTACAGCTATACAGCAAAGAGCCCCATGATTTCACACTTCTCTCTAAATATGTGTGTATATTCCCAAATACACCGTAATTATCATCTGGTTTCGCAAATTATGACTACATTGCACTGATTACTGTTTAATGTTAGTACAGTTGTAACTGTGTTCGGGAATAGCATTTCTAAACTGCTATACTCGTTGAAAGTGACACGATTGCTTAAAAGTAAAGGTATGAAGTACAGTCGTTGATTAGCCACAGGGAATTACTCACCTTTGGGAAAGGGTTTTCTATGTCTACAGTATACCATAGGTAAAATCCATTATGCAATTAAAAAGACGATCATTGTTCTTACCTCAGAGAATACGGAGAGAAATCAGCCTTTGTCCCCTTTCCGGTCTGGATTGTTGAAAAAACAGTCTTGCAGGCGCTGTTGTAGAGGAGACTGGTACCCGACTAGTCTCTGACGTCGTGTGGTGCTGTCCAAGGGGTTGGGCTGAATTTACTGCGTCTGCTCAGATCCTCAAGTTTCGTTTTTGGGGAAACACACATTTAATCTTGCACGAATAACGAAAACAATTTCAGGAACCGCCCAACGGTCCAGGCTGAAAGAAAAAACAAAGTCATAGCTATTCAAAAGAGAATAGAAAAAGGCAGGGTGACCTGTTTGACCTGTGCAGATGTGCCATTTATCACCGTATTATATAACGTTGTTGAGCCACACCCAGAATCAACCAGTGAGTGACTGTTTAGCACATACCTGCAGTACAAGCAATCCTAAACTAACCAACCAGAGCAGTTCATGTTATACAGATGTGGGTTGAAAGTTTTGATAGTACATACAATACAAAACATATTTTATGAACTTTTTTAGTTCATGTCATCTCGCAAAATTATAACATAATTTTACACCATATCATTAGAGCCACAGAATTGAGTATTCACAGTATTGTTACAGCAGTGGTTGATGGGTGATTACACATACTCACACACAATCTTACTTAGATACCAACTGTTAAAATGCTCATGGACACACACATGTAAGCACAAGTCAGTTTTTCACATGAGACCTATCTATAGATTTGTACTCTGTTGTATCATGGTAACGTAATCCAAATAATCTATATGTCAGTATGATCTACAGTCTGATAAATGTGCTTCGATGCGGAGTTGTAGTGGTTGTAATGCTGAGGCAGGCTAGGGTGAGCACCCGCTGCATATGTTGATATTTGTGCGCTGACATGGACTGTTGCTGCAGCCATGAGACAGTGAGGGCCAGCGTCACCAAGACTGTCCTACGAGCATACAGTAGTGAGCAGTAAATGCCAAAAATCTCAGAACCTGGCTGATCTCAAGTTCTGAAATTTATTGGTCATGTTCACAGATTATATTGTTGTTTGTGCCTCCAGTCATCCAATTTTGAGTTGCTTTTGACATCAGTGGACAAGGTAGAAAAATGGCAGGCAAAATAAGATGTCAATCTTCCTGGTTAATTTGCATTTTAGTCAGTGTCCATTTTTTTTATTCCCAGATTCATTGGCTGGTTTCATATATACAGTAATTCATATGAAAACACAATCTTAGTATAAAAAAAATAGAATTTAATGTGCATGTCATTAACTTCACTTTGACACCCTTGAAAGTTATTATACATGAGCATTCTGCAGCCTGAACTTTAAACTCATATTTGACTACATAATCACATGAAAATGAAGTTACCTACTGTATTCAGATGCCACCCTGAACACCCTTTGGAACAGTCCACTCTTACTGAGTCAGCACAATAGTCTTGATTGACAAAGGAGAAGCAATCTAGCAGCATTAACTGGAATCAAGCACATTTAGCATAGTCGATTTTAAAGATCTGTACCCATACAGCACAGTGATATTTTTTTAAAAAGGCACATCGGCCACATTAAATGATTTCTCATTAATGATCCAAATTCTGAATCAATCTATACAAAAATATACATACAGTATCTGTGCAGTGAACAGGCTCGCTCAGAAATACAACATTGCACAATGAAACTACCCACATGTTCAACAATATCCACGTTTCCCACAATAGAGCCTAGTTATGTTTTGGGACAAACACTTTTTTGGACATGCCGTTACAAAATAATAAAAACTTTCTTTGCTCAGTTCAGCTACAAGAAAAAAATGTCCACCAACACCCTCATGGATGTCTGACTTCCTCTGGGCAGAGACAGACCTGTGGACGGTTCTGTTGGGGAACATTATAACCCTGGTGAGCAGAAGGCACTTAATCTGGGGTGTAGCTGCTGCGCCTGGCAGTGGATCCCAGGCACTGCAGGCCTGGTCCTCACCAGCTCAAAGCTCAGCAACCACAGTCCCACTTGGCATCCGCTCTTTAAGGCAATGCTCCCGTCTGTGCTGGGTCCACCTGACTCTGGTCTAGTTCACACCGGTTCGTTGTCCAGTGTAGGAGGATTTGGCAGCGTGTGCATTTCAGACTGAATGGATTCTCTTTGCCTGAGAGGAACTGTAGGTGATTCTGGGGAAAATGTGGGGGTCAATGCTTGACTGTGCAAGTCAGTCTGTGTGGACAGAGCTGGCGCTTCTGGCTGCACTGTCTGAACTGGCAAATGTAAAGCTACAGGCTCGTCTGGTGATGTAGAGGGCACTGATTCAGCAGGTGTCGTGTGACAGACATGCACCGGCTGTGATGAATGTGTAGATCCTGGGGTTGTGAGGAGGGTGGTGTTGGGTGTTGAGTGCATGGCTCATTTTGTCTTTGTGGCCCTGGATGTGTGTTCTGGGCCTGTGTTTTTGCAGGCTGCTCTGCAGTAGAGTAGTAAGGCAAGAATGGCCTCTCAGGTGCACAGGTCCGCATGGCCAGGTAGGTGTGCATCAGCAGGTGGGGGAAGCGGGAGGTGAAGTAGGAGACAAAGTCATCAGGGACAGAGCCCAGGGTCTCCTGGACCTCAGCAGGCAACTCTCGGTAATGATGTTTCTGTGTGGGGGGAAGGTCAGGCATCAGATCTGACTGTAGAGACCAGTTTCATTTTAATACCAAGAACTTTATCATAGCCATATGAATACACTCTTACCTTGTTTCTCATTGCACGCAACAGGATCTCTGACCGACCCTCCCTTATAGGAGCGAAATTTCCGCAAATCTGCCAAAGAACAAGAGAGAGAGAAAACTCTTGAGAAAACCACAGAAAGAATTCCTGACTAATAACTAGGAACAAGTAAACAGGAAATCCTGAAATGATACCGCTGTAACTAAAGTACCCAAACTTGGACTCATCAATTCAAATTTGGAAGCACAAGAAGAAAGAGGTGAGATGCAAAATTTATAATGTTTCATTCAAATAATATCTGATGTCTAGGATTCTTCAAACAACTGGAAAGTACTCAAAAAGTAGGGGAAAAATAAAATAACTGGCTAGTTTTTATAAACATAGTAGTTTTGCAAATGTAGGAAAACATGAGTATTCTCGGTGCATACTTTCCACACACAAAATAAATAATAATGACTATGAGTGCCATTATAGTGCAAAGTCCAAAGAAAAGCAGTTTAAGAAAATATCACAGGGTGTGACACTCAGTGGGTGGTAATGCAGACAGGAAGCAAAACACACAACACTTCTGCAATATTTTCTAGTGATAGGATACAGCATTTAGTGTAGCTATAAATAGCTCTAAAGCAAACACTGATCAAGTCACTTTGTGGCGTAGAATACTATAACCCTAATTTTCAAACGATGAAAAACAGAGCACTATTTTCCAACAGGTGTCCCCTGGTGCTTTTATTTGAAGTTCTAACCAGTCTCATACCTGTCTGCAGTGGCACTGTAATATGCTCTCTCCAGTCACCCTTGACAACAGCCCTCCCCCCTCTCTCCAGCTGTCTCACGATTGGTCCGTCCAGCGGTTCCTTCTCTATTCTGTCGCTTACATCCTGCAAGCAACCACAGAGACATAAAATGTGAAATTTAATTAATATGCCAGACAGATAAGCCCACAGTCTTATTCTCATTCAAAACATTATTACACAAAACAAATATTTAAAAAGTAAGTAGGTCACATTTCCATAAATGAAGATGCAAGCACAATGCACTAGGCTGCATTTAAGTAAGTTTATTAGTGACAAATGCATACAACGTCTGTACTGCACCAAGATGTGGTTTGCATAAACAGAGGTTTAAACCACATCAGGGGAAACCCTAAAAGTGTGATCTTCACAATAAGCAGTGAAATTGTCAGGTAAGCAAAAATGTGACTGTGACCTGAAAAAACTGCAGCTCCTTCTCCAGGCTCCAGAAGAAAGGGTGTTTGAGGACACTCTCAGCTGAAGGTCTCCGGTGAGGCTCCATGCTCAGCATCTGCTCTATTAGATCTCTGGCTACAATGTCCCCTGTAAAACATGTTTGAAAAATTCATATATTTTTTTTGCCATCAAATAATCTGTACCAAACACTTTTAACAACCAATGTGCCTGGCCTTAATAATCTACCATTTATCAACAGCTACACTGCTGTTGCTGTTTAACACATCAGGATTTGGTTGGAGACAATCAAAACTGAACCAAAAGTCCAGTCCTCACCATGTTTGTCAGCTTGCAGATGATCGAGGCTGTAGGTGCCCAGTAGGATGTTTGCTTGCCTCTGCAGAGACTTGCCATAAGGGTGGCTTCCCTGAGACACCACATAGTAAAACACACAACCAGCAGAGAAGATATCAACAGCGCAGGTCTGCAAGGGAAAGAAAAGGAAAGCTTAGAGGAGATAACAACATGGCAGATAATCAAACAGAACATTTCACATATTTGTATGCAGTTTCTATTCTACTGTTGATTGCTATCAGGTAAACAGCTACTACAGTCTGAAACAAACCCACTGTCAGAAGTCTATCAGGTGACATTGTGCACAATGAAGTACTGTTTTATAAACATCCGTGTTTTGACCACAAGAATTTTCTGCAGGAACAAGGAAGCTTTGAAAGAACTCCATGCATTTCCACCACAGGGACAAGGGTCTAAATTTTGTTGCAGGTAAATATTTTTACCCCCCAAAAGTCCCTGCTTGGGAGGGGGTGGTACAGAACCTTTAGGGGTGGGGCTTCCAGTACTGAACATTTCTGATCTGTCAACTCCAGCAATTTATCTCAGCCACCATTCTGGAAAATCTGTAGCTGCATATTCAGTTTTCACTGTGCTTTAACACATCAACATGGAGTTACAGAAGAAAGAATACAACAAGATGGACCGGCTACAAAGTCTAAGCATATTGTTGCAGTGTTGCCCAACCAAAAACACTTAGAAGCACCATGAGAGAGCTGCTGCTGCTGCACCACTGACTCACCGGGTTATCTTTGCAGTCCTCACTGAGAACCTCAGGAGCGATCCAGCCCTCAGTGCCTGGCACCCCAGACCTTCTACTGAAACTGTGGCGGCCCACTGCTAGCTTCTTACACAAGCCAAAGTCTGAAATCATGGCCCGGACCCGACCATGAGCATTGGGCATAGATACCAGGATGTTGTGGGGTTTCAGGTCTCTGTGGACTGGAGGATGAAGGTGAGAGTAGAAAAACAAGCTGTCAGATAATGGAGAACAACAACCAATAATAATAAGAATGTGAAAGGGATTTCATATTCGAAGATAGATACCTATGTTGAGAGAGTGCAGATGAGCCAGTCCTGACATGGTCTGCTGCAGCAGCATGACTGGCTCTAATCCATGACGGTTAAAATCTTTCTTCTCCACATACTAGAAAGAGGAAAAACAGCAGTCAGTCAAGCCCAGAACCTATAACACAATGTCTCATATTGACATAGGTTGAAGATGTGTACAGCACTTAATTTTAAGTGCTTGAGTGATCTATGAATCCATTCATTACCTCCTGAAGTGAGGCAGCACACAGCTCAATGGCGATGTACTGGAACTGACGGTCCCGCTCAGTGCAGAAGTAGCGGATGACGTTCGGGTGCTCGTCTGACTCCCTCAGCAACTGAACTTCTCTGTCCGCAAAGCTGAAGCACTCTGGGAGAATTCTCTTCACTGCCACTGGACGGTTGTCAAACTGACCCCTTGTGGAGAAATAATGGAAATGCAACAGTTTAATCAAGTGATATTTCTTCAGTATTTTACTCATTTAACAAAAGTTCTTAATCGTTGTTGACTAGTTGTTCAGACTTACTTGTACACAATGGTGCCCTCAGCACCGTGACCCAAGACTTCTTTGGGATGGAAAGTTATGTTGCCCACTCGGACAACACTGGAGTCCTCCTCTGATAAGAGAAATAAATCATTTCAGTCAATGACACCTGGTTTGCCACTGTTATCAAAATGTAGAACTGGCACAAGTCAATTAACCTGCAAATGTGTAAATGCAATTTCTCTCAATCTTTACCTCCATCTTCGTGTTCATTGGCCGAACTGCCCAACTCAGACACGGACAGATTGGAGTGGTTGGAAGCGCGGGGGGTGACGTTGGGGCTGCTGTGGTCTGAGCATTCGGAACGAGTGTGGGCCACCTCCAGGTAGTCGTTGTCTGGGGCCAAGCCCAAGCCCCCGTCTGCAGTGGGAAACGGCTGCTGCCTCTGGAGTAGCTCCAACCTCTCCTCCATCTGTCTCTGGAACTCCTGATGCTGCAGCTGCTGCTGCTTATGCACACTCTGTGACAGAAGAGGATACTACGTCTGAGGTTTTTTTTTTTAAATTAACAGCCACTTTCTGTAGAGTGAGTACTTTTATTCTATCATTAAATTTCCTGCTATTACTTGTATACTTTGCAGATTTTCAACAAAGGACTTATATTTTCTCAACCACTGGTTTGTCGACCTTGGATACTGGCAGGTACACAACAGTCCACTAGGTGGTGGTGTCATACTTACTTTGGGGTATGTAATCACAAATGCCACCCATCCAGCCAGCAGGAACGTGGAGAAGATGATTGTGGCCATGTCTTTGAGCATCGAGTCCACAGGAGCTTCTAGACGCGCAGTGCGCCCACTGGCTCCAGGTTCCTGGATTGATGTCTCAGGCAGAGGAGAAGGGGGGCCGTCATCCATACCACTGTCATTCACCTTCTTTGACGCGATAAGACGGGGCAGCAGAAGTGAAAACAGATAGGAAGAGAGTGAGAAAAGCGGTGCAGATGCTTGGATATATCTGTAAAAACTTCAATCAAAATATCTCATGGATCACGCACTGACACTGACCTCGTCTACTTTCTTGTCAGTGGTAGGTGGGATGACATTGCCTTGATTGCGAGGGAAGTTGTCAGGGAACTTCTCCAGGATCTTGGTGTGAGCTTCAGGAGGCGTCTCATGATGACCTAGAATCCAAGAGTGAACTTTTTAATAATCTTCTCCATCATCAGGAGCAGGAGAATCATGGGTATCTGTCTACCCAAACACTTTCTTCAGTTCTGACGCTTGCAGGAAAACTTTTTATATTGTTTCACTTATTCACACAATTAATTTTATCGTCCAGCAGAGGGCAGTCTCAGTGTAACACAGTCACTCTGACTGCAACAGGCCATTTAAGGGCCTAGACTTCAACATGTGAAGCTTTCAGTGTGCAGCAGTAACCATTTTACAGAACTCTTTCTGGATGTCAAACCCTTGTGTGCAAATGGTTCAAGTGAGAAGTTTAGACCTGGTATTACGATCTGATTAAAGTACAAATAGGTGAATAATGTACCTATTAGGAGCAGGTAGTTCCTCATGAAATTGATACGGTTCTGCTCCCGAAGTGCTGAGTTGAACTTGACACTGGTGCTGGGTGTGATGACACATTCCTTGTCCTCTTCAGTCTCCTGGCTATCAGGGCCCTCCAGCATGGGAAAGGTACTGCCACGAGGCTGTGGATACACATACATATACATATACATATACATATACACACACACACACACACATAAGAAAAAAACTCAACAGTATTTCTCTAAGAGTAGCAAACTACTGTTCCTGAGAGCCAAGCCTGTGAGGCAGAGAGACTTTATGCTGAGGCAAGCTACAACACAACTGGCTAGAACAGGATGTAGGCATGCAAACTCCCTTGCATACCTTGAAACCACTCACCAAAAGTGAAGATTAATTAAGATACTATGAAACAAAGAGATAAATCACTAGGGACAGTGTAAGTGGGTACAAAACGCAAATTTTAACAAAAAACCAACATGTTTTATGTTCATGTATCACTGATAAGGTATGTGTTTTGCTTAAATGAAAATATTCATGTAACTGTCACTCACCACCACAGTGACTCCATCATGTACCAGGGAGGGAGAGGCATACAGACTGGTGGAGTATTTTCCCACATACAAAGTGGCCCTGGGAGAGAACAAGAGGACAACAGCTTACTTAAGTGTAAGAGCACCTTACGCCATGCTTCAGGCTAACAGAGGTGTGATATTTATAACAACAATACAGTCTCAGGAACAGGAGTATCTGTGCCTTTTTCAAATTCAGAAGAATTTTCAGTGTTCTCCATCACTTCCCCAAATAGGCAAAACTTTCACACTGGTTCCACCACTGAAAGTCTTGTTGGCCATTTTCAGCTGAGGCAGATGTGGACACAATGTATAAAAAGAAAACAGTACTGCAGTGTGAAACCAGAGCCAAGACCAGGCCCTTCAGCACTCCACTTGTTAGATATTACATGTCTAGACTCCATCCCAACATTAAGCAATCTTACATTAATCCTGACGCTGAGGACACTGAAGGTTCCAACATGTTTAAGAAAACTCTTGGCCAATCTTTGTTCTCTGAATGGTATTCAATAATACAAATGACAAAAAAAAATCCTTTCTGAAAACTTAGCTGACGTCTTAAAGAAGAAAAAAATACAAAGGAGAAATGTTAAAGTAACAATCATAAAAATCAAAGCCTTCGCAAGTGGACCTAGACAAAATGTCAGTCATTACACTGCTTACATGAACTTATTCTTGGGTTTCTTCTCTTTGGGAAATGGGTATTTCCACTGGGTAATGCGGCCAACCTCTCCAGACATGAAAGTGAGGTAACGCAGGGTTTCCACAGCCACATTAGTATGGGGAACTTTGCGGAGGCCCTCGCGCTGCCAGATGTACATGGCCACCACCGGAGAGTTGTAGTTCTGAACCCACTGGACATCACCAGATTCGCTGTCCACAGTCACCACGAGGCCATCGCCGTTGGAAACAAAATGAGCCATTTCTGCGGGGGAACCAAAGAGTGGACATGTGGTTGGGTGGTGGGTGAGAAATTAAACCCACAAAAAGAGAGAGAGAGAGTGTCTAAGAGTCTCACTGTATTTGGTGTCATCATCCGGAAGTGTGGAGGCGTAGTCAGAATAGGTGGCATTCCAGCGCAGCTCTCTGCTCTTGGTGTCATACATGGTGATGGTATATTCTAACAGGGAGAAGAACAAGAGCCACTTATCCACACAGGAAAAAGACATTTGTAATGCTTTGCTTTCCTTATGTAACACACACACAAAAGCCAGGCTTTGAGTATCCATTTCTGGGCAGGATTCATAGAATAAAATGTGAGGACACTACTGCATGACAAGGTGACCTCTGACTTGACACAAAGTCAAGCATTTACAGCAAGTATTTCATTTGCTAGGCTAGAATTACCTATCCCAGCTTCCCCAGACTTTAAGCACCGCATGGACAGATTAGGGGGTTGATGGTTATGTTAAGGTGGGGACCGTGATAAGAGTAGAAATGAGTGGGAGGTAAATAAGGGTTTGCCACAGTCTGAAGACAAATAGGCCTGTTAATTAACAGGATTAAATCAGCAACTGATTGGGTTGGGCTGAAAAAAGGGAGGGGGGTGGGGGAGAAAAAAAATGGCTTAACTTGTGTTGCTGGGTTGGTTTTTGTTTTTGTGTTTTTTTTACCTGTGCGTCCCAGATAAAGAAGAGATGAAGAGGGACACAGCATCTCAGCAAAAGAGGACGTCAGGGTCTGCTGTTTCTCACCAGTCAACAGGTCCACCACATACCACAAGTCCTGCTTCTTACCTGATCACACAGACAAGCACACACAGACAAAATGATCCACCTCTGCCGTGATTACAGCATTTACATTGTTCTTGGCAAAAACAAGTATTGCTGCTTCGTGATCTTATTTTCTAAGCATTTATTTTCTTAATAATGTAATTCTGTCTCTACATATTGTTTTTCTACTACTGCTACTTTTATCGACTCTGATAAATGTGACACCTCTTGCATCCGTTCCCCCAGGAAGAGGGTTACTCCTTTTCCCTATTTTCCTGTCAAAGGGTTATTTGTGGTGTTTTTCCTTATAGTGCAAAATACTCTACTCTACTACTTATGATTTTGGCCTCTATCTATAGAAAGCTGACTCTACAATTTTCAGTAAACTGTCAAGCCAACCAAAAGGAGCACAGTGTGCAAGCCTAATCAAGCAAAATAACATGCAGCCATTGAACCTTCACAGTTATGGGTGTTACCATTCTCTCATTAAATGACCAGCCCATGGCCTCTTTGTGTTGGCATCTTACCTATTTTTTTCACAGGCAGGGAGTGGCAACAATCATTGTAATAATCATTAATTGTTACAGATGAAAGTAAAATTAGGTCTCTTCAGTCTCTTCAATTCAGATAATCTGACAAAGGCAAACTGTTTGGCCTGAAAATTCCCTCAAACTGAGATTTAAAGAGTGAGAATTCAAGCCTGTAGCATTTTCAGACCTTTGCTTCTCCACTATGCTTTTCTGCTGGCAGCAGCTTCAGTTGAATGAAAACAAAAGAGTCACTGATAATGACTGTGGGGAGGCAAATGTCAGCCGTTTCCCTTTTAACAATGACACACAGTCATCTATGGAAGATTACCTTTCCTCTGCTAGCTGTTGTAAATTCAAAAGAGCACAGGCTATGAACGCAGGCTGAGTGGAAAAGAAAGGTACCGCAACGTATTCTGTTAAAGCCAGATAACGCCGGCTCATTTAGGCAAGGAGACACACGTAACACATAGAACAATGTGTTCAGTCAAAAGGCACCATTTCTATCTATTAGCCTTACCTGTGTAAAGGATTCCATCAGAACTGCGACAGGGAGAGGCTTGGACCAACTCAGGGATAGTGAATGGTAATTTCTGTTTGAGAGCAAGACATCAGCGTTAGCTATACACAACATCCTGTGTGAAATTTGTGGCCTAAGGTAGAAGGAGACGAGTTAAACAGTTCATTACATGCATGTACAGTTCAACTCTTAGACTAATTATGCAGGAAGTTTGAAGTTAGTATTTTTTGTGGTATGTCTTCTTCAGATAAATGAAAATTGCAAGTCAGCACTGTCTGAGAGAGTGGTCAACAGCAGCCATGTCATCACCACTGACAAAATGGTGACCACTGAGCTCCCAATTCATCTTGTGGAAGGGGTAGTAGTCTGAGGGTGAATCAGGTGAGTGTTGGGCGTGTTCAAATTCACATCCGGCAGATGACTGCACAAAGGCAGATTTTCTCAGACAGTGCTGACTTGCAATTTTCAATTACATGCTACAGACATACCACAAACGTTATTTAATTCAAACTTTCTCCAAAAATCCCTCAGAGTTGAACCGAATGTGTGTGTAACAAGAGCTGTTTTACTCACATCCATCTACCTTGGGCCACAAACTTACTTACTCTTAATAATAGATATAAGCAGAGCATTTTGCATGCTACCCCATAACTGCAACTTCAGAATGAGGGTGCATTACCCTCAGCATGACTTATATATACACGTGTGATGAGAGGAAGTGATTTCTATAAAACAGGGAACTGAAGAATGTTTCTCACTAAAGGGGAGAGAGAGATTAGACTTTGTGATAAAGTTATTTCCTCTTACTGTGAGGCCTTCGTTGTTCTTTCCTCCCAGAGAGTACAGGCTGCCATCATTTGGGTCAGGCAGAAAAGCTGGCCTGGTGGAAAGAGAAAAGAAGATCCAGCATCACATCTCGACACCGGCAAAAGGAAACTGCTTAAGCAATTAGTCTGAGCGACAGACAAGACAAGCTCAACAGGTTAACATATCCATTTGCTGTCACCGTCTTTTGTTACAGACAGGTGCGACACACAAGGATATGTGCGCTTGTGCCCATGCGGAACGTAACTCTGAGATACTTACTCTGCAACATGTGTGGGGACTTGAAGAACTGGATCTGTGAGGAGGGAAAAGGAGATGAGATGCAAGTCAGGATAGACAATGGAAACCATAGCCGATTAGCTGTTGTGTAAGAGAATGACGTGAACACGAGTGACATTCAACCACACTGAAAACAAAGTCCACATGAAAACGGATTGCCCTGTGGCAAACATGAAAGACAAACAGTCATGTAGTCAAACAGCTTTCTGTGAATGAGTCAAGCATATTGAAACAAAAAAATGTACTGTTTAATGAGACTATATTAATAACTTCCTCTAAAACGCACTGGAACATTTTAACATTTGCATGGCACAAAAATATCCAACAAACAGACTTTTGACCATCATCCTGGTACAGTAAAAATGAGGTAGCTCTGATTTCAATATTTGGATGAAAATCTAAAAGCAATGTGGTAAAATTTATCTGGCTAGTTACACATTTCCCTCTCTGGGATGCCCCCCAGGGACAGGTGCTTAAAGAACCACACCACATTACGTTTTTGTATGCTTCAGCCCTTTTAGTAAAAGTTTCGCACATTTCACTGCCTACTATTTTACAATAAGTAAAATAAGTATACAATAATATATGTTTCCCTCTGGGGAGCTATTAGCTGTTTATTTGAAAATCAACTTCAGAGACTGGAATCTTGAGATACAATATGTGATCTATCCATCCATTTGTCAAAGTTATATTACCGTTGTGAGGTGAGGGAGGGAAGTACAGACATTTCTTGTCGGTTTCAACTGTCATCCATTACATTATGGCTGCATTGGATTACTCATCCAACCATGTTTAAGGTGTCTGTAAATTGATTTTCATATCATCTGGCATGAATGATAATTAAAAGCTGCCTAGAAGGTTTTTCAATAAAAAACACTACTATGTGTCTTTGAGCCAAGAGCCAAAGTGTGAAGCCCAAACTGTCATTGCTGCTAGACAAACACACACTTCCCTACAGTGTGAACATACAGGGCGTGGGACAGATGGTGCTGATCTCTGTGGAGGTGCCCGAAGGGGTCAACAATAGCAGGGGGGAGGTGTAGGATTACCTAAAGGTGGTCAATGACTGTTGTGTTCGAGAAGCATCAGCATTCATTAAAAGTAATTGCAGTAACTGGAGACAAAACAATAGTTAGTTAACCCTGGCTGAAGTACAAATACATGTCCACAAAACCTACGGGAGTGACAAAACAGTGGCAGACAGTAAGGGGACATGCATGTGGGCTGAATTGTGCTGCCTTGGTCCAAGGAAAAGATTTCTGCTTCCCCCTCATTGTGTGGGTGTATGGTTGCCTGCCTGGAGCACAACAACAGGTGTGTGTGAAGCCTGGCCCAGAACTGGTCAGATATATATTCAACAGCTCATCCAGAAAAACAGATGATGCGGAGGAAGCAGCCTCTCCCTCTGATTATTAACGATTTGGGCATTAGGTGCACCTAACCAGGATTTGTAGGCTAAAACCACTTTAGGCCACCATAGTTTATAGTTTGGTACTAGTGAGGAAAATGTATGAATATGTCTGTGTGAAACAGGGAAAGCCTTCAATTGTCATTCTAAATAAAAAGAACAACCAGAAGCAACAGCAAATGTCTTGTATAGACTTTCTTAGCACGTTTTCCAGTAACCCCTCAGTCTATCTTATCACATGTGAGGTCAAAGCATATACCATAGTGCCTACATTAACATGGTAACTATAGCACATGCTGTGTGCGCAGGTGATACTACAGCAAAGTTGCTTACCCTTGCCCACTCTGACCTTGATTACAGGCTATATTTGCCCCCTCTCTCAGTTAATCATTACCCAGTTTCCATGCCTAACAGCAACATCTCAGCATTTTCCTCAAGTGCAGCCTAAACACAGGATTTAATTCTGGAAAATGTTTCCAACAACCAGTCCGAAATAAATTAAAGCTATAGCCATTTAAATAATCAGTCTAAAAGTTGTAAATAAAAAGCTTTTTTGTGGTCATGAATGAAAATATAGACCTAATTTACTCCATGGTCTTGGTAACAAACCCACAGACAGTATTAGAAAATAATAATGATGTAGGTTTAACTCTAGAAAGTTTCACCTGTGGTCCTCACTTTGTTAAATACTTTAGTTACTTTGTTGAGTTCTAGCAAACCCTTCATTACATAAATTAACACCACAAATGACAAAAGCCAAAAGCACCTTACTGTGGTTTAACACAAAAAGGGCAGGTTTTCCCTGTGGCAGCACACAAAAGCACTTTGTTTCTGCACATGTAACCTGAATAAGAGACAGGCATACAAACAGAAACTTGAGTTATACTTGACTCTAGTCCTCTCCTCTTACCTTCTTTCAGAGTCCATTTGATAGAGCCTGATTTCTTGCTAACGGCATGCAGGTTTCCATCCAAGGTGGACACAAAGAGCAGGCTTTCAGGAAGGGAAACTGTGCCTGCACTGCAAAACCCCTACAGAAACACAAGGCAGAAAAAAATATGTACTGTAAACAACCAGATCTAAAATCTGCATTAAATATCAATGCAACTTAGTTATAATCCATGTAAATTAGACATTGGCAGGGAGGCATGAGTGAGCATGAATGTTCCCAGTTAAATCCACAGGTTAGGGCAAAATGTGTGTCAGCATTAGGGTTGCGAATAATAACTTGTGTACCAAACAATAGTAATATGTCGAAATTACAGCAACTGATTAAATTAATCACACACTGATATGAGGAAATCTAGCAGAAGATGATCCATTGTGTTACAAATGTTGCTGAGTTGTGTAAAGAGAGGCCTGTTTTCATCATCATCCTGGTATGGTTAGCCTTTTGCTGGAAGGGGGTGGGTTGGTGTTTTGCTCTGAGCATTATGCCACCTTGGCCTGCTTTACAAATCAATGAACTTCAAATCAATACCTTACAATGACAGTTGAAGAACACACCAGGAGGGGAGCTGACTAGCTAGGTAAATGGGCTCCAACTGGGCTGTTGGATGAGCACTCAGAGGGTTTGAAATAACAGCCAGAGCCGGGGGCTGCAACATGGAGGAAGGTAAACAAACTGGACATGAGGCGGAGCACGTGTGCTACACTCATGCTAACACACAGAACGCACTACAAGGTTGGCTTGGCTTTTTTTAATGGATTTTGCAAAGGGACTGAGTGAAGAGAGCGCTTCAACTTCACTCTGCACAGATGAATAGTGGGCTGCCAGGCCATATGGGAATCCATCTTTCCAGAACCTTTTACTCCCACTCAGAAATACAGGGAACATAACCAGACATGGGAACACTTGGATGGCTGGGCTCAGTAAATGACAGATGTAGACAGTACATGTGACAAAGGCAATACTCCTACAGTCATCCAAGATACTCAGAGAAAATAAACTCAAACAAAATGTAGAAAATCCAGTGGAAACAATTGAACCCAAAACCACTACAGTGGCTACGTGACACAGCCTCATGACTTGACTTATGCCAGAATTAACAACACTGTGGGTGCCGTGTGCTCCACTCACCCACTATGGAATTCTAAAAACACTGTTCTTGATAACCAAGCCGTGGGCTTATGGTTTTTGGCCACAGTGTGCAGGATGAGGTCCAGTGGGGGAGTGTGAGAAGGCCTACCAAACCAGAGAGGACTGTATGAACTCAGCCTGACCAGTATCAGCACTTTGATGCAAACTGTTCTTTAAAGTTATATGCAGCTGACACAAACCAACACAGTTGAGGAGGCTGGGAGAACTGTCCATCTGACTGACATCGAGCATCAGCCCTTTCCAGCAGCCAGCTCGGGAATAAAAAACTGGGACAGCCACTAAACCTGCCATCTTTACCACAGGAGTCTGAGAAAGGCCGGGTGGCTGAGAGAGACCTCATTCTCCTGCTGAACCATTGCGGTATTGATCAACATCCCTGACTAATCCCCCCGAACAAGCCCCAGGGGACAGCGCAAATAGCCCCTACATATAATGTGGATTACCAGTTCATAATTACTAACACAGTCTTCTGAGCATTTAGCCACTTTTGAGGAGATAAGGAAGGGGGAGGTTGAAGTGCTCTTCAGCAGGGCACAAATAAACCGCCAGAGCTATTAAGTCAGACCTCAGCATGTGGCAGGGAGAGCAAATGCAATCGCCATTACTCAGGGCGTTTCCTCTTGGTTACACACATTGTACATTTCCAAACAAAACCAGAAACTGGCAACTAGTCAGACCCACAACAGGGTATTTTACAGTGCACAGATCTTTCCCCCTGAGTGAAGTTCTTCAGCTTAAATTTGGGAAAATACTTGCATGTTAGAACTTAAACAGAAACCATGGCCAAAACATCCCCATTAACTGAAAGTTTCATGCTATAAGAAACTGAGTCCTTCCACATTTGCCTACAGATCCCCTGCTATAGTCTCACATCCTATACAAGCATTTGAGTCAATATTGTGCACCTGTTACTGTTCCCACTGGGTTGCATGCATACGAGCATCACACAACTGCACTGGGAGAATCATAACTAATCTGTTTTTTGCTGCCCCCCTCCAACCTCTGACAGGGTTCTTGGTTTCGCAAGCAAATAACTTTCTGAACATCTGTTAGTCTCCTGGTCTTGGAATGGACACTCATATTCAACAACTGGTGAATATTCTACACTTCTGGGACATCTGGCTTACAATGTTTGGCTTGTCAGAGTGACTGAGAAGGGGAGTTATAAAGCTTATTAAAAGAGTGAAACATTGGGGCATTCCCTCTCATTTCCTTATTCTGTGTGTAACACAGAAACGTTCAGGTGTTGCGTAAGCAAGTTACATAATACGAACAGAACTGGGCAAAACCAAAGTCTTGGCGAGTTCTGAGGTCTTCACTTTCCCTTCTGCATTGAGGCCAGACATGGCTTAAAGGGACACAGACTACAATGCTCATGATATCACTGGCAGCAGACGCTGAGGCTTAGCGGCGCAGCCTGCTAAGCCTCAGCGTCTGCTGCATGGCAGACCAACCTGAACACAGGACTGGTTGTAACTGGCAGCTTTCCAACTGTGTGGACACGAGCACTTTAGTTGTACTCCTAGAAAGACTGAATATGTGGCGGCGGGGCAGAGGGGGTCACTGAGAGAGCAGAGGAAGGTACAGACTGTACGGACTGATATTCATCACAAACGCCTGTAAGTGGCCTAAAATGCCATCCAAAAAATATCAGACAACACATGATGCAACAAATGAGCCTGACTAAGTTTGTCATTGCATGCATCGTCATTTCAAATATCAGACCACAGGACAGGACTCAAATAAGTGCAAGACTCTAATCCCCATGGCCAGATGAACTGGTAGTCTTTCAGAGTGTGTGAAAGGGACAGTAAGATTTTTATTTATTCAGAGATGCATGCAGAAGAGAGACTCTTTAAGATAAGGACAAGGTGGCCAGATGTAATGAAATATGACAGGATGTAATGCATCACTTTTGATACAAGTATTAGCCAAAAAAGTGCAGAGTTTCCTGAAAATGACATGTGTTAAAGACATGCTGTAAAGCGGTAGCTTTTGAAGCTTAAGTTCAAAAACAGGAAATAATCTATTGGTGATTTGTATCAGATTCAGTGGAGAGTAAACGTGTCATCATACAGGCCCTAAACAGCGTCTTTAACAGACAAATCTCATATTTCTAGGTGAGACTTTGACTAAAAGATATCTAATTATCTAATGTATGAATTGGGCCTTAAATAACTGTCACTTAATTTCTGTTGAAAAGTGGCACACTCTGATTGTCTGCAGCAATAAGCAGTCTGTTTGCAGCTTCCTTGGGTGCAGGCAAAAACCAACACAGGAACCAAGAAATATTTATCTCACCTCTGGTTACTTGTCAAGAGAGGTGCAGTGCAGCAACACCTTAAAAAATATGTTTAGGAAATCAATTTAAAAATCCCTTAATGCAAATGAGGAAACGTGAACAAAGCAGCATTGAAAACAGCCTGACAATCCATCAGTGTAAAAGTCCTACATGAAAGTGGTAATTTGAAGTTTCCCTGCAGGTCTGTGTAACAGGCCCGGGGATGTTTGATTTCCTTAACAGTCTCACCAGACAGAGAGTCTGTGAATGTTCCCTTTGTTTCACATTTTAAAATTTAGTGATCACTGAAACATTTAGCAACCTCCCTTGTCAACACAGTCTATCAGTCGCTCTCTGCATGGTGTTGCTTCAGTGGGGAGGATGTCACGTGTTGGCCCTCGTTCAGGCACCCTCAGTCAAAGCACAGCCAATCTACTGCTGTGATAAGATAAGTCTAAGATCACAACCAAATCAGCGTGTTTTCTTTCAATCAAAACCTGAAAAATTGAACAAATAAAATATAGCCATAGTGACAGCAAAAGAACAGGCTGCAGCTCTGGTGCACATTGTCCACACAGTAATCTAAAGTTGGTTTAAAATATTATTATTGAAAATATTGGTGTTGTTATGATGGCTGACAGATGTGTGAAGTGAGGCATGAAAGTGATGTGAGACACATCATTTAGTCACTGGCTCATCCCCCTTACAAAGGAAAATCAGCTGACCTTAAAAATAGCTCAA
This sequence comes from Lates calcarifer, assembly GCF_001640805.2. NCBI lineage: Eukaryota > Metazoa > Chordata > Actinopteri > Centropomidae > Lates > Lates calcarifer. The sequence goes on along the minus strand of NC_066843.1, from coordinate 11,362,874 downwards.
TTGTGAAGAGACAGTGAAAGAGAGACATAATGAGTCCTTTCTGTGTGGCTCTCCCATTTGTATCTCTCTCTCACACACAAACACACACATGCTTACATGTATGTCACTATCTATAGATAGCCTATCATTTATCACCCTCACTACACCAGCAGACTGCCTAACAGGCTAAGAGAAGAACCTGAGACATGATAGGGGATTATAAGGCTACTTTAATCTGCTGCTTAACTGAAGTGGTTTACTAGCTTGGAAGCTCATGGTCTCTGCCTCAAGTCTCTCTGGGGATCTGGCTCAATTTCAACTAGTTAGTCAACTCCTGTTCGTGCCAGTCACACCACTACAAAACACTATGCAATCCAGTCTCTTTCTACTTGGTTTCCTTGGGTTAAAAAAAAAATAAAAAATCAGATAATGCTGCATCACTACAGGATTTACATTCTAATTACAGCCTTCTCTTGCAAAGTTGTTGGTACCTTACAATCAGAATGTTTGTGTGCCACATCATATTGCATTTTGCAGAGAAACACAGATGTTTGTGTGGTTGTTTTGTACCGGCCTGGCTCAGTTTCTGCATGACTTAATCAACACCTGACCACACAGAATCATCATGCGCAACAATGCCGTATTCTGGCATGAAACTTCTGAAATTAGAGACTACAGATGCACACACACACACACAGTATCAGTCCTGCTGACTTCAGATGGCTGTAGAGATATAATCAATTGAGGGAGATGGCTCTCAAAGAGTGTTAAGTAAGTGTGAATGAACAGTGGTAACAACCATCCTTTAATTTTTACCTCAGCACAGAGACAGTTATTTTCCTGCATCACACTTCTGCTTATACTATTTAATCTAAATGTGTCTAGTGTGTTGAGAGAATGTATAAAATCAAAGTGTATATGCATTAACAAGCCAAATATTAAAAATCCCAACTATTATCAGCACAGTTCATCATGTTGCGACGCCTGGTTTGCCATTTGTACAAAATGCATTGCGCGGGGCCCAAATATAGTAAATATGTATTTCTAAGGCTGCTGCTGCACAGAACGTGTGTTCGGTCTTGTGAAATGATAAGAAGTGTGAAACATGCAAGCAGCAGAAATATTAGCATATCACCATACCTCACTACAACATCACTTCAGTGATTTTAGTAAGGCCTAAGTTTAACTAGTAATGTTAATAATAAGATGGCTCTTTACTTAAATTCAAAAACAATAAACATATGGTTCATACATACACACACAAAACAATGTCTCATAGTCCCTTAACAAAGAGGTCTTCATAAAAATCCACCTTTACCGTTACCCAGAAAGAAAAAAGGTGAAGACCTAAATTTTCAAGCTGTGGAGAAGGTTTTGTTTTCTTCATTTGTGAAACCTGACTGATTAAGTTGGAAACTTTCAATGATAACAATGCAAAGTTAAATACAAGGTCTTTAAAGTCCATTTTGCTTAAAAACTAAGTGCTTTAGCCTGCAAGCTAACGTTGATGTTAGCTCACTTCTGTCCTGTCAAGACAACACGCAGCATACAGACAGAATTAAATGTCCACTGAATGACAAACATTTCAGCGCGGACTAGTTAATACTTGTGAGACTGAAGTCAGAAAATCAGCCTTTGTTGAGATAAAAATGTGGTTTAGCGGGCAACTCCGAGCTAATGTTATCCAAGTTAAGCTAGCTTATCCAGTTAGCCCTCTTACCTTTTGTGGGAGACCAGCGCAGCAAAGCAACGCCAAGATGCACCACACCAGGGCCCGACTGCTCACTGTCCAGTCCATATTTCGTGGTCTCAAACCGGGATAGACAGTAGGTCCGGACGGCCGTCGACTACATAGAAAATGTGATTTGGCTCACTTAAGCAGACGTTACGAAATATTTCATCAACGCTGTAACGTTAAAGGCATTGAGCCAGTGGCGGTGGATACAACGTTGCTGGTTTAGGTCTGCTCCTTCCTGAAATGAAAACCGTGGGGGTTGGACTTTGGGATACATATCCAAACGAGTGGAGGAGGGGAAATGTAGAGTCGGCGTGAACCAATGAGAAAAAGGGCTCAGACACCGGATGTGGTATAAAATAGATCCGGGTGGACATTTTCTGCAGTTGAGTCCACCCCTGAAAAGCATGCTGTCTCTGGTCAGGCTAGTTAGACTTGAAATATTTGTAGCTAATATGGCTCTGAAGCGCTCTGTGCGCACTTTTTGTTATTATTATGACGATACATGATTGTTAGAGGTTGGAGAAAAAAAAATCTAAATTTGATAAAAGCTTGCACGTCGAAGCAGTGTGACTAGGCCGCATCGGCGAGGACATGTGAAGGTAAGATTGCATTTTTTAAAATAACAAAAATAAGACTACAAATGCAATGTTTATGTGCCTCCTACTTACAGTATGTTGTCACAGGGCTGGTGATAAACTCGGGATTGGTGCAGTGAGTTTGAGGCGATTGCACATCCACACGTGGACAGAGGGGTGGTGGAGGACTTGCTCACGAGGGCCCATAAAGATCCCATGATTTTATGATAGTGAGTATTAGAAAAGGAGGATGAATCTGAAGTATCTAGAAATCACTGTTAAGGGTTATGAGTGATGATCATGATGCGTTAGACTTCTGATTCAATTTTGAAGACAACTTTGATCTGACATGACCCACATACTGCTCTCTGTGATGACCGGTGTTGTCAATATCAAAGCTCATTAAGTATTTTCTTCTTCTGCAGTGGTTGGACTGAGATGGCGGACAAGCACGTGGATACTGTAAATCACCAGGGGACACCATGGCTTATAAATGATGACGTTTTTGCATTCCCTGATATTCATTTTTAAACTGGCAAATGAACAAATATCTGTATGAATAAAGTATTGGTCCACAAACTCAAATATTGGTGTTCATTTAATTCCACTTGACATGTTTTAGCAAACTGATTCTGTTGAAGGCACTTGTTTGAACCTGAATGGCGTTTTCATTGTCCATTCACTAAGGTCAAAAGCAGTGCAACATCATGTCTTGTCATAACTGGGGTTTCTTGGCAATTTCACCAAGTCTCTCTTTTAAAGCAAGGCACAGAATCTAAATGCAGTTTAGAACAATAACTTTTCTCTATGCAGAAAATGCACCTATGCAGGAAGGTAGCATTTTAAATAGGTCTGTAGTGCTGCTGGGATTGGTGGTCCTCCTCAACATGAACATATTGAGTCTTTTAAAAAAAAAAATAAAACTACAAAAAAAGTAACAACATGTTAAAGTGAAAAATCAAAAAGATGTATTTGCTGATTTTCAACTTGGACATCTGCAATGATTACGCAATATTTTACTGTTTTTTTATTTTTGTTTATTTTTTCAGCAAAAATCCTTAATGTCTGATTCTCTGGCCTCTGTTGTGAGAATTATTGTTTTTCTATGTTTTATATAATTGTAAATTCAGAATCTTGGGTTTTGTGCTGTTTGACAAAATAATACGTGATGACATTCACTTATCACAATAGATACGATTATCAATCAAAAAAATAAATGGAAGATTAACTGAAGTTGAAAATACTTGCTGCAGTTCTAATCATGAAGACGTTAAAAGTTTAGAAAAGTAATGGGATTGTCCTCAATTGTCTCCCTCTGATTTTCTTCCTCTTCTCTCACAACCACAAAGACGCATTCATTCTTCTGTCCAAGCAAAAGGTTTTATTGATCCACAACGATCAGAACCATAACATTCTGTGACATCACTGAACACAACAGCAATGTTTGATATTTTCATCACTGTGAAAATGAACAACACCGAAAACCTTGTGAAAACCAAAGGGCATGTCTTAACAGACACAAGTAATGGCACAAAGACTTTTTCTCTCTATCCTCAACTGATGTGTCACGTGGTGGCTCACTATGGAGGAATGTTTATTTTAAAGGCACTTTCTGCCTCATACACTTTGCCAACACACATATTTTAACGTAAAACATGTAAAAGTCACCTGTAAAGCAGCCGGGTGTCTTGGCAGATCATAAATTTGCTGTTGTTCTAGTTTATTGGTATTATTCCTCTTTAATGTGTACAGTACAGAACAGCAAATCAATAAATAATTCAACAACAAAAAAAGAGCATTCATTAGCTGGATGTATGCTGACAACATTAAATAATATGGCTAATATCCAGTATGTTATTTATTGAAATAAAACAGGAAGAGTGGGTTATGTTTCCAACTCTTTTCACATAAAAACTTACAGATTACCTTGTCCACGAAGGGTTTCAGTTTCCCACAGCCCCCTCAGTAAAGAAAAAAGATTATTTCTCTGTCTTCCCAGCTACAATTAACTAAACTTCGACTGTACAGGAACTCAGGTTAGTCATCCGATTGCTTATTTGTCACCGTTAACCCCACACAGTACTCTTCAAACAGGACTGAAAGATTGCTTTGGCAAGAAAAAACAGAACGTTACTCTGAACTGTGAATAGAACGTGAAAAGAAGTCTTGAAGCGTGTTGCGTAGAAGCACGTTGTCAGTGAACGAGCTACTCCTCGAATGAGCTAGGGGAGCTGCATTCCTATTTATACATTCATCAGACCTAGGCAATGTCTAGCTGCTGTGTTTGCTGATATATTTCAATTCGCCCCACTAAAGTCAGTTTTAGCTCTAATCCCTACCACACAGGAAAAAGCACACAGGCTGTACGATATGATAGTGTCTGTAGTGGGTTTAAACTGACTTAGTGTCTTCGATGGACACAGCGCCATTGATCTGTTTGCATATAAGTGCCAGGCGGCTGGCACAGGCAGCAGCGTGGATGGGTTATAAATGAGCCTTGATATCCCTGTGAAACATGTATTAATAGACACGGGGGGGGGGGCTTTCAGTAAAGTTGTCTCCAAATTTTTAGGATTACTCCCTCTCTCAGACATACACACTCTTCGTCGGCGTGGCCTCAGAGTTCTCGTAGAGTTCGAGCAACGATCGGTTAGAAAGTTCTCACTGTACAACTATCATGTTTGGTGCAGCTGTACATCACAGGTAATATGGTTCTTCGGGTTGAATCAGATGGCTATTTGTCAATCAATCCACCACCAGTCTCATCATGCCCTGTGTATTGTGTTTCATCAGAGAATGAGTCATAATATTTGATGTCACACAAATAAAACTGTGCAAACCTACAAGTCACAATCCTCTTCCCTTCTCCTGCTTTTAGTGGCCACAGATGATCACGAGCTCGCCAATGCTTCCAGTTTCGTGAGTGTACTTCGATGAATGGCCACAGGACGGGTGCGACAGCGGGACTGGGGATGTGGATAAAAATATCGGAGAGTTGGCCTGGCCCACTGCCGCACCCGTGGTTTCTGAGTCGGGCCGGGGTGGAGGGGAAGGGGTGGGCGGGTTCTTGTCATATTGCCATGGCGATAAAACGTCCACCAGCGAACGCTTACAACGCCAAATCTTCACATGTCAGAGGAGACCTCAGACTCCTCGGGTTCTGGGTCCTTCAAGGCATCGTTTGTCACAGTAACCAAGTTGGCATTTGAACGCGTGTCCATGGCAGAGTGCATTATGGGTAGCCACACGTCATCCATGTTTGGCATCACAAATATTTTCTGCGGGAGGACAAGCAAAGTACCAAGCAAAGTCATCTTAATTTCAATAATAGAAGAGGAGGAGGACACTGAAATGGGCCTATTCAAAAGCTATTGTGAGTTACTAGTGGGGGGAATAGAGCGAAAACTAATGATTAGTATGCTTTTGTAAGTAAAAATAAATAAGACAGTGACATGAGATTATATCTGTTAACAAGAAATGGAGACAAAAAGACCTGAAATACATCATCTCCTGTGCATCCAACCCTTACACTGTTATGTCTGGAAACCAATGACGCCTGAGTGCGGCATTTGTTGAAAGCCAGATGTATACGCTCACTCACAACTGACAACAGTGTGCCCCGCAACACTGTATTTTACTGGAGGCATGGTTAAAGGGGGAGGTGGTACATAATAATAACCCCCCCCAGAGGAGTCAGACAGGGATAAATGTAGATGTGTGGTAGATCTGACAGGGACACTTTGCTGCAGTTGTTTGCAGGTGTGCCTCAGGGTAGTTATCTAGCAGCAGGCGTATCATTACTTTGGCTATATTCAAGGGGTGGGAAAGCCACAGGCACACTGCTTTGAAGCGCATGGAGGTGGGCAGCCATAAATTAATCCCCAAGTCCTGTTTTATAACCTGAACTCTAACTCTAAAACATCTGGAGGAGAGATTCTCTTTGTTTCAGCCTCTTTGTCAGACATGACATCACCTACTAACTACAGCGTATTGACAATGTAAATAAACTGTATTCATGACCACACATTAGCATGCATAGCTTCCTATTTTTCTTCACTGTGTACCTGGAACTCCTGGTCCAGTTTCTTCTCAATCCAGTCAGTCACATGAACTAGAGTGACCTCCCTCTCACCCAGTTTAGGCCGCGCTTTCAGCTCCAGGTGAGGCGGACTCCGGAAACCATACCTGGCAGCCGAGAGGACACATTCATGGTAAAAAGTTATATAATCTCATGAAAGCTGAATTGCAGTACTGAAACTTCCCAGACAGGCTCCACGAAAACAGGCAACTGGGTGTCTTGTTGCTTTTCTGAAATTCAATACATTTAGCTATTTTTCAACACGACAAGGAGAAAAATGTGCTGCATGGAAAGAGATCACGATGATGCTGTAGATCAAAGGTTCACACCCTTTCTGGCATGTGACCCCGTGAAATCAGGCAGAGTCTGAACCTTCATCACAGACTTTGGCTTCAATGTGTACATGAGTTGTCAGCAGTTCAGCCAAAGATTGATTTCTCCTTCACTGAGTTTTTCATTTTAAGAGTTTTTTTTTTACAGGCATAAAGACTAGTGAGTAGTCACAGGAAAAAAACTGAATATTTTGTGCAACAGAAATATGTGTTTTCTTTCTTACTGTTTGACCCTTCAGATTTTTTTGGGTCCCAACTCCCAGGTTGAGAACCACTGCTGTACATGCTGTAGATAGTTTAATAATTTAGGCCTGTGTGTTCAGATACAGTGTGTATTTAAGCTTTTAATATTCCACATCTATAATGGGAGTATATACCTTTGTGCCCTGATTTTCATTAATGTTACGTATATTTAGTTCAGTGGTGATTAAATATTTTTATTTTTTCATTGCATGCATGTTTGTGTTCGCCCAGCAGAGGGCGCAGTGTTATATCCTCAACTCAGGATTCCCACACATACATACACTGACTACATCCTACACTTTTCAAAATACTCCTCCCTGCAAGTGAACATACCATATCCTGTCTGTGGGAGGAGGTGGGATGTTGACAGCGAGCGTCCCGCGGCACTCTTGCACCTCCACGGTGAGCAGCAGAGGTGTGTTGGACACCTCCTCCATCTTCTTCTTAATGAACTCGGTCTCCGTGGCCTTCTGGAAGTACTTGGACTTGGCTATCTTGTCCACAAAGCGCATGATCTTGCTGGGCCTGTGGCCTCCCACATAGCTACGTGAGCAGAGGATGGAAACGGAGGAGGGAGGGGAGAGAGGAGGGTGGGGAGGCAAGGAGTTAGTCAGGTTCATAATTTATTCACAACAGCATCTCTTTGCTACTCAGCACCCACGATGGAGGGGAGTGACCGGGTGTTACATTAAATCGGCAGCTCGCTTTCAAACGAGTGGGACTGACTGGGTGGGTAGGGGCGGGTGGGTGGATTGAAAGGGTAGAACATTCTGCCTCATCACACTAGTGGTAATCTGTTTCTGCCTGTTTGTCGATTGAGATGTGTGTTGATGTTGTTATAAAGAGACATTTGCTCACCTCTCGCCTCCAGGCAGAACAGGTTTGTCACTGAGGAGTTCAGGGGGATCCTCCTCATCCGACGAGCCAGCACTGGACGACTCCTCATCGCTGTCTGCCAGACAGTATGTCCGCGGCCTGGGCCTGTCACACATACACACATAAACACACACTCGCTGTTGCAAAGTTGGGCCCTAATGACATTGCACAGAGCCATTAACAATCGAAACTAATTCCTATTAAATGCATCCCTGCTGATATAAGGAAATTGATCTTCACTGACTCACACAAGAGAAGAAACTCTAATCCAGAACAAAATGTATTGTTTCAGTGACAGGCATCTATTCCCAAACTCACCAGTCATTGGACAAATCCACAGTGGTAAGCGTCCAGAGAGAGGATTAGTATATAAAGAGAAGGGAGGAACAGCCAACAGAAGAAGGGTAGGAGTTGTGAAAAAACAGATGTGACAACTAATATGGCTCTAAATGCAAATCTACCCAATTAGCTCAGAGCTGTTTTGTTAAGCCAAAAAAACCTAATCCTTCAAACATCTTATTTTGGCGCCGTTACTGAGAATGTACAGTATTACAAGACAATAACAAAAACAAACATGCAGGGGTAAGGAGAAGCTGTGAAGGATCGCTTTCAAAAATCTGTAAGACTTTAAAAAAACAAACAAACAAGCTCGGTTTTATAAGCTTCATTATAAACTTTGAAAGAGGAAAGATACTAAATGTAATTGAAAGCCTCACCATTCTTTCCCATGCTCCCCAAGCCCCTCGCCCTCCTTCCCTAGACGGGCCAGGTTCATCTTGGTTTCTAGTGTCATGAGGAATGAGCCCGTGTAGGAGACCTCCAGATCAAACCACAGACCTGGAGAGACAGATATACAGTGTTTCTCATTCAAAATCATGCTAGGTGTCTAATTGCAGTGAGGTCCCCTGCGGAGCTGCCAGGAAGAAGACCTATCCTCTAACAAGCACTGAAAAGGTCAGCCCTAGAGTGGCGGTGCCTCCTTATTGGCCGACTTCATCAGCCTACTTCCTGTTTACACATCACACGTCTCAGGAGGTGACGGGAAAATTATTCAGATTTCGATCCCCCTGCTGTTTGCTCAATGAATCCTAACCTCTACGAATGATAAGTGTTGATTATCATTCCCCCGCCTCGCTCCCTCCTCCCCCTTCATTTTCCACTCTTGGTAAATGCTCATTGATTTGTATGTGAGTGTGGCGGCAGTGTCAAAGAGAGGCTAAATGACAGCATTAAGTCAGGAGGAGTTAGACAGAGTCTCATTGTCTCTGTCCAGAACAAGACACACAGGAGGGAGAGACAAGTCTGGAGACTCAAATTAATTTTGGAGGAGTGTCTGCAACACAGACATAACCATGTGTATGTTTCACCATGCATACAACTGGGAAATATACACAATAACAGCAACATTATTATTAGACAAGCCTTGAATCTAGGTTATTGTGTGTATTGTGTCATACACATATATCATAGAGCATATATGTTGTTTTTTTCTTAACGTGAATTAAGGTGAAATAACTTTATGAAATATCTCAACATCGAGCAGATGGAATAAATTATATAATAAATAATAATAAATAAATAATTCTGTACAGATATTCTGACTTCAGAAATCCCCTGTCTCTTCTTGTTCCGCCACCATTTTTGTTTTGTCTTTTGTTGGATGAATTGCCATGAAATTTGGTGCAGGTATCTATGGTGCTCAGAGGATAAAGTGAGGATGTGTTTCAGAGTGAAAATGCCTGGACAACTGTTGGATAGATCACCATGCAATTAGGTGAACTGTGAACACCATCATCAAGTCAGTGTTTATGACCAAATACCTGTTTAACTAATGACATTCCCAATAGCCTCAGCTTTGCTTTGGGCTAATGTGCTAAATTGTAGCATGCTAACATCCTAAAGCAGATGACTGATGACATGTGTGTGTGTGTATGCTATATGATATAAAATCTCACAAATCTTACAATGACATTTCTGCTCACACCATTCCACAAGTAAACTATTATTCTACCACACTCATCTCTTAACATCTTCTTGCTCCCAACATGATAAAACCTTCACTATAAAGTAAATGCACTAGATCAAAAACCGTCATCTTTTTCTCAAACACTAATATCATATGCCCCTTTTTCATGTCCAGTCTTGTCAATAGTCTACTAGAAAATATGTCAGCTGTACTTCTACACAAGCTTGTGTGCATTTAGCAGCAGATGGAGCAAAGAACAAACATTGTAAATCAAATAATGTCTTCCCAATATAAAGCAGAGAGGAAACGCTTCCTTCCTATCATCATCACAAAAGCAAAGAAATATTAAGATGTGAAATTAGGCACTGAAGCACATGCATCCTGTTTGGTTCATGCAGTCGTTCCCCAAAGACTAATTATACGCCAGGATCAACTGATGATGCTTTGTGAGTATATATCTGTGGGTGTATAGGTTCAGACAGAACACATTAATGAGCACTGCAGACTCAGCCATGAAATGCGGCTGACAGGAGAATGACTCATGACTGGCTCCTACAGCTGAACAGCAACAGGTATAACCATGTCAAGGCTCTTAGATCCTTAAATGGAAGATCAAAGTCGACTAAAACATTTTAGACAAATCCTGAGTATTCACGAAATTAGGACAGAACAGTAGAAATATGGCAGCCTGCTAATTATATCCATAGTAATTTAGGAAACAAATACCACACCTCCTACAACCTGCCCCCCCTTCTTTTTCCCTTCCTAATCTTCTCTTTTATTCTCTCCCCCCAAGCCAGCCACCTCAGTATCAATATGCTCCACATCTCTGTATTGTCTCAGTGTGTCGAACCAATCCCTTTGCTGGGGCTCATGGCAGGCGGCAGGCAGGGTGAGTCAGTGTCTCAGTAATGGATGAGGGGGACCCAAGATGTGAAGTTTAATTACTGTGGTTTAATAGAGCGAAGCATGCAGAGGGGGTAGGCTCCAGAGGAGAGGGAGGGAGGCAGGGTTGGAGGGGTGGAAACGTCTTAATCCAGAGAGAAGGGGAGCAAAGCAAGGGGAAGATGGAGATACGGTGGGAGAGGGAGAAGGAGGAGACGGATAGATTGAGGTGCAAAGAAAAGTGAGAGCATGTCTCGCTATTCTGTCAGAAAGACAAAAGGGAGAAGTGATAAAGAGTCTAGGGTTATAATGAGGGAGAGCTGGGGAAGAGGAAAAAGATGAAAAATAATGAATTTCTACTGCAGCAGACCAACAGGACACTCTGTGAAAATCCTGACATACAGAGTGTGGTAGTTTCTCTTCCTACCTTGATGGTCCACAGAGGGTTTGGAGGCATTCAGGATCTTAGGGATGGAGAAGCCCATGTCTAGCTCTGTCAAAGTCAGTTCATTCATAACATATGGCAGCTGAAAAACAGAAGATGGTTTTAAAAAAAGACTTAGACTTCATAGCATGGATATGAATAGAAGCAACAGAGATAATAAACTATCTCTGGAACACTTGAGGAAGATTTTTCTCAAACTAGCACCAGCACCCACCCTGATTTTACTGAGTTTCATTTGAATCTTTTTGGAGACTACATTGGCCCAGTACTTCTCTCCCAGGAAGTCCCAGAATATCCTCCCGAGAAAAGCGTTGACCCAGGCCTCAGGCTCCACAGTCTCATCTGAGCTCCTCCGTAACTGAAGGAGACACATATAGGTTTGTGCTGCAGCTTTACTTTCCTTGACATAAAATCATGCTAATAGGTTTACTTTAACTATAATAATAGTCTATATCAAGCTTGGGTTTGATTCAGGCCCTGTCTTTTTCCATGGCCAGATTAACCTGTTAGGGGGCATGGGGCATAAGTTTTGCATTGGACACCTTCTGACCCTCCCCGTTGCAAATTCAATCTAGGAATAAGCCCCATGTGAATACAATAAAAATATAATTACGAAGGTTGAAAAACTAGAAGTCCTGGAGTTCTGGAGTTCCACAGCAGATGTCCACTTCTGGCCTGGTTGCTTTATATCCCTTCATGCACCTGTCTGCCTCCTACCTTTTTGGTAGTTTTGGGGCTGCTCTCAGGACTCTGCCCAGGACTGTCGGGGGCGGTCGGGCTCCTCTGCGGTGCCTGAGGGTTGACATACTTGGCCATGTAGACGTTGTAGTCCAACAGCATCTTCTGCTTCATCCCTGCGGCCGAGCCACAGGAGGGAGCGGAGGAGGAGGAGGCCTCTCTCTGACGAGACTGCGAGAGCTCCTCCAGGCTCCCCCGGCTGCTGCTCCTGCTGTCAGCCTCCAGGCCTCCGCCAGACTGGGTGCTGCTGCTACGGCTGTGGGAGGGCAGGAAGGCTAAGAAAAGGGGGGGGGGGGGATGTTAATGTGATACAATTATGCATTGACAACATTCTCAGTGATTCCAATCAATGCATCATATTTCACGTACATAAGTGCACACTCAACACTTTGGATAGTTAGCATCTATTTTGGATTCATTTCTCACCACATACTGCAACAGTCTGAATCAGTGTGCTTTACACCAGATGACACACTGCATCCTCTCTGTGACTCACATTAGCACCAAAATAGTCATTTTCATCATAATTGCTATGTATATGCACAAAACAGCTTGATGCGTAAATCATCTTTCCAGTAATCCTGTTCACTCTGCGCTGCATTTATCACTGGACCCACACAGTGTTAGTGTTTCTCTTTGAATTGGGCCTTATCCTTGAAGGCTTATATCCCACAGTGGAGACCAGTGCTATAATATGCTGCTTCTCTGTGCATGTAATCCTGCTGACCCATTCACACTCATCTGTTCGCTCAGTTGAGGAGATTGGCCGTCCCTAAGCTGGGGCTTATGCACAGATCTGATGGCTGTGCAGTTACATACTCAAGAGAATGGGTATTCTGACTGTGGAGATCTATGTGTGTCAGTAGAAATAAAGTGTATGTATGTGTGTGTGTGGGTGTGGGCAGGTACACCCACACGCTGTACATGGCGGTTTGAATCTTGAGGTGTGATATTGTACATCACAGACTCACCACTCTTGCAGATGCCAGGCAGACCGCCACCTCTCCCCTCCGACTTCATTCGGGAAGCTAGAAGAAATCTCCGGAACCACTCTTCCTTTTCCCGACCCGTCCTCCCAAACAAGTAGATTGTCAGATCTCCTCCTCCAGATGCCGGCCTTTTGGGTTCCTCTGCCAACGCAGATCCTTCAGCTTTCTCGCCTTTGTCCATTCGCTCTATCTTCTCACCCGGCCCCGTTGATTTGTCCTCCCCGACCTCGGGCCTTGTCTCTCCCTGGGCCTTGGACATGAAGTCCTCTTGCTTGGCCAACTCAATGCAAATAGGGTACTTTTTATTCCAAACTCTCTTCCTAGCCAAGCTCTGGGGCATCAGGTAGATCTACGGGGGCAAATGGGCCACATTAATATAATCAGAGGTTAGTAAAATGCTAATATTTAAATGAGGCAAAACCAAACTGTGATGTGAGTCTAATAGCAACACTTTGTAGCGCACACTAAGACTATAAATACAATTTGGCAGACTTGCCACAGGATGTGAAGTGGCAGCAACTGGGGGCTTGATACTTTCTGAAAATATAAACCAAAAGACAATCCAGGCAAACGCAGATGACTCATCTATTGTGTATTTATATTTATTTAACCCAAAGCTCAATTTGTCTTTGACCAACAATGTGAGAATAGGTCCTTTCTTTTGTTCACGATGGGTGCAGCTAGCATTTGCTGTTGCTCAGTGTTGTACAGTATGTTATAACAATACACACATGAGCTTTTCTAAGATATTAGTATTGCATGGTTGCTGTGTTAGCTGGGGGTTGTAGCCATGTGTAACTATGGTGTGGGAGAGGTTTTTTATTCCAGGAATGGTTGACTGTAAGCAGGAAAATGCACACTCAGGGACACCTGAAAAAGACTCCAGCTTCTATAAATGCAGGTAACATTCAAGACAGATAAAACATCCACCATTATGATGATGAAACAACACTTTAGGGAGCCATTCAGTTCCAGTGGAGGGAGAGTAGGGTAGTTTTATGATAAGGACAACCATAATGACCCCTTTGCTCTGTGATACATTGACATGAGAGATGTCGTCTTACTGTCCCGCCTTAAGAAATGCAAAACCATCGAGTCAGCACACTAATACACAAGACGTACAGCAGTGTGTACAGGGTCAGCGACCTGTGATATTCACTCCATGTTTATACACAGTATGTGACTCTGAAAGTAAGTAGCTTTGTCACAGAACATGACTTATTAGCAAGCATGTACTGAGGCAAAGGCAAATATGAGGGGACGTGTGCTTGATGTCACTATCTGTTAAGTTTATCATCAAGCACACAAACACACTGTGGAGCCACCAGAAACAAACACACACACACACACACACACACACACACACACACACACACACACACTTAACACATTAATATTCCACTCATCTCTTCCATTGTCTAATCCACAGAGTCCGTCATTTTTCAAGCATACACTCAAAAACCAACACACCTTGCTGTCGGTCAGGTCGTAGATCTTCTGGCTGATGTAAGTGATGTCGGGTTTAGGCTCGTTGTGTGTGGCACGCCGGGAGATGTTCCGGTTGGGCTTGGACAGACGTAAGACGGAGCCCTCAAGACGGACGTAAACAGAGTGGGTCAGGGTGGCGTGGTACATCTCTGGGTCATAGCTGTGGATCTCGTTCATCCAGCCCTGAGGGATTGCGGGACAAAGGAGGGAAAGAGTTTGACACTGACACTGAATCAAAATTTGTCATCAGTAAACATGACTTCTCACAGTATTTACTAAAATCATAAAGCTAAATCACATACCATTAATCTGAAAACAAAACTCTCTCAGCGACACAAAGTTTACTCATACAACACAACAAAAGATAAAGTGGGGCATCTGACACGCTGACTCTTTGTTGATCCTCAAAGGAGGGAGAGCCTGAAGAAGCGTGTATATCGCTTTCTGCACGACCACAGAGTTCTTCCTCTTTTGGAACAGCTGTGCCCTCTAGCCATAAGGCTCTCCTGTGCAACAGCTTGGTACCCACAAAGGCACACATACATGACTACACATACTTACATAACTCCCTCAAACTGCTTAACACTTCTTTTCTGGAGGAGCCTCTACAGCAGCGACTGAGGTTGAATGAGAGCAGGGGGGCAAATGCAGTGGCGCTCCCATCTGACAGTTTGGTTCAAAACAAAACTGTAGCCATCACAGGGAGAAGAAACGTAACATAACCTCGATATGTTGCTGCCGGTCCCCGTGAGGCTGGATAGACTTTAATTCTCATTCAAACTCCTACCTTATCAGTCCCAAAGGATGCTCTGTGAGCAAAGCCAATTCAATTCAAACGACAGGGGAAATTTCAGAGCCTTAGTAGCGTGAAAGGATGTTAAAAAAAATAGAGCAGAGAGCATATAAAGATACAAAAGAAAAGCTCTTTGGTGGACAACAACTAAAGTTTAGCTTATCTCAATGCAATCAAGTACATATGTGAGACCTGTGAGATTAGTTTCTTGCAAGTTTGCATTGAAATCTGTGACTTTCCTGTAACCACCAACAAAAAGTAAATCTGTAGAAAGTGTGCTGCATAGATGTAAGACCTTAATGCTGAAGCAAAAACACCTGCTAGAAAACCCCAAGGTTTTTGCAAACAAGATTGAAAAGTCAACAATGAGCTGAGAATATAATCCCAGATTTAGCAATCCAGTGCTGTGCTTTGTCTCACCTTGAATATTCCTGGTTCTTTTATATCCAACTGGGCCACATTCCAGTGCCCAATCCTTCCCTTCCCTCTTCTTGTTCCTGATGAGGAGCGTCGGGGAGAGGACAGCCAGAGGACCAGCAAGGCCAACATGAACCCAGCAGCTATCCCATGCACCACTGCACATACGCTGGGTGGCACAGGAAGGAGTAAGTACCAGTACACCAACTGCGTTAAGAAGACGAGGCCAGTCACAGGCACGGCCTCCAGCTCCTCATCCGCTTTATCTTCTTCCTCCATATCGAGTTCACTACACAAACCGGTGCTGCCGGTGTGGGGCTGCCGGGACCCGGGACGATCCCCATCGGGCGTCTCTGTATCAGTACATAACTCAAAGTCTTCGCTGTACAGTTCACAGAAGTCCTCATCTTCCTGTCGAGCTACAAGGGCTGACATAGAGCAGCGGCCCAGAGTCAGAGATGGAGACTTATGGAAAGTGGATGAGGAGGCCTGGGCGGGAGCTGGAGCCGGTGCCAGTGATGGAAAAGAGAAAAAAACCGAGTCTGGGCCTTTGCCTGTGGGCGTCTCGTCTTCTTCATCCCCTTCTGCCCCTTCCTCCTCCTTAATGCTATAGTTGTTGTTACCTTCCGTGTGCCCGTTTACCGCTGTCACACCGCAGAGCTCTGACGCGCTGGAGGACAGCGATTTGGTGCGATGAGCAGAACTTCCACCGGCTCCCACACCAGACTCATCCCCCATGATCTTACTGAAAAGCTGCAGGGGGTCTGACATCACCTCTGACAGCCGCCGTTTGGTGTCTTCTATCTTGGCCTCCACCTCTTGGACCTTGAAGAAAGACCTACCATCTGGGGACATGATGGGGGAAGAAGGCGCTGTTTTGGAGTCTCCACCCGCTTGAGTGACGATGACGGGGCTGGAGGATAAACGAGGCTGGGAGAACTGCTTGAAGAGCTGCATGTTGCGAGGCGGAGGCCGGTGGGACGGCTGTATTTGCTGCTGCTGCTGATGAAGATAGTGATGGAGAGGCCCTTCCTGATGTTCGCCTTTTGAAGTGTCCGTGGATAGAGACTTAACAAAAGATTTCATTAAGTGTCGGTGGCGTGCGTGGGTTGGCGCGACAGTGGAGGGCGCGGGCGTGGATTCTCGAGATTCGACGTCATTGGACAAAGATCTGACCAGGCTGAGAAAGGGCTTGGAGGACGACAATGCTGCTGACTTACAAGGGGAGGAGGAGCTGGAGCTTGTGGATGGAGGATTTGCTGTGGGTCGGTCAGAGGGCCAGGAGGAGCTGGCGGGTGGGCTGGAGCTCAGGTGGGACTGGGTGGAGGTTGGGATAATAGTCATGGCTGCAGAGGGTATGTGTGGGTGAGGCTCTGAAGGTTGCACAGACAGAGTGGTGGATGAAACAGGGAGCACGGCAGCTCCAGAAAAGCCCTCCATTCCTGTGGGTTCAAACAGTAGCTCCTCTTTTGCCTCCAAGCCCGTGGCGACAGACTGGTCATCAGCCCCAGAGGCTTCTGCACCCTCTAGCCCAGATTTAGCTCTGCGCGGCACCCCGTAAAGCTCCTCTTCCTCATCGTCCTCCTCCTTCCCCAGGGCAGAGAAGTGGATGGTGATGGTGTCACGAGAGAGGGAGCGCTGCACCTGCAGCTTGGGTCCAGGGGCATGACGAGGGGGAGGAGTGTCAGCATGCTGGCCACTTCCCCTGCTGCTGCTGCCCTGACTGCTCATCACCACCCTGCACAGGGCTCACAGCCTGGGAGAGACGGACAGAGAGACAAAAGTGATTCTCTGTTAATAACAACAGAAACAATGAAACATTGGTACGAAACAGTGCAAGGAAGGAGGCTGAGAAAGTGGAGTGCAAATTAGCAATGTCACTAGATAACTCCAGAGATACACATACACACACACACACACACACACACACACACACACTACACAGGGCAGACGAGAACACTATTCATCCTAACATGAGCAGACCGGACAGGTATGTCCATGCCCCCCAATCCATTAGCCCTCATTATGCAAGGCTGTAGCTGACAGACTGAGTCGCTCTCGGGCACAGCCTCTCTCTGTCTTACCCGCACACAACACTCACACTCAGCCCCACTATGGCAACATGATTAATAGGTTACTTCAGAACACACAAGGCTTGAGGAGAAGGGCCATCAACATTTCAGCTGTAGTTAACTCCATTCTCCACAGGGGGCAGACTGCAGCTGACTAAATGCTGTGAGGTTTTGTAGGTTGAGTAGAGCTGCTATTATGATCAGTGTATGGAGAGTCCTTATTGGCTGGAAAAAAATGATTTTGATTCTTTTCAATTTGGACTTAAACCTGCTTTAAAATTTGTTTTTACCACTCAGTGGCAAACAGTGATTTACTTACAAATCCAAAAGATAAAGAACAACCTTGTATAATCTTATTATTTTAAGTCATCTTTCTGGATACATGGCAAATAAAAGTAAAATATTCAATTATTCCTCTGTTTAGGTCTCCTGCAACCCTGGACTATGAGCTGGTCACTGATATTGTTTCTCTGCCATTTACAGAGGGCTAGGTAGTGAACCGCTGGTTTACCAGAGGGGTTTTTTATTGAATGCTGCTGGTAGCAGCAGCATTAATGAGAGCAGTGAGACTGAATTGGCCTGTAAAGTTGCAGGCAGTTAAACCAAAACAGCAAGCTGAAAGATGCTACAGTTCTCTGTAGAGGGTTTGTCACCGCTGGCAACACCCAACACATTACACATTATGATTTAATCCACTGTGTCTATAAATGATTGGTGCAGCTTTAAAATTATCTGGATAAAATCAGTTGAGACCTTGTCCAGCAAAATATTGTTTACTTGTCATTTAGTTTTTAATTTCCATCTTTTACCAGGCTGTCATGTGTTATGTTGTTTTTGTGTTATATGGGTTCGTAAAAATATAAAAAAATATATATATACATACATATAACAAACCTTCCTTCCCCCATCCAAGCATAACAATATGCAGGAGATAATCACAGAACAAAGTAGCTGCTCAGCTCCAGTGATCACAGGAACAAGGTGTCTATTGTCCTGTCTCAACACAGCGGAACCAAAGTCATTCATCATGCAGTGATTTCACTGAATGAGGCCTCATGTTGTTACTGAGTTATTGTGCATGTTTATTCTACCACATCACACAGAGTGCATCATTACTGGTTAGTATTATCAGACAGACCATACACACACACACATAAACATGCTGTTTACACACACACAGACTCGCTGGCTTTTTCAGGCTTTCAGCTGGTTGATAAAAATGGCCTGTAATGGAAGAAGGAGGGACAGAGTGAAACAACAAAGCAGTTAGCTTGTGTGATTGTCTGCTTTTCTGAGAAAGCCTCGGCGCCCCTTGGGGCTCTCTGGTTGGCACTGCATCTCCAGAGATTGTATTTGCTGGATGGAATAACAGAGCGTTTGACTTTCCCAGGCAGCCATTCACTTGGCCGAGCTACAATGGGTTTTGTGTGTGTCAATTTGAGTATAAGTGCGTGTTGGTGTGCAAGTGTGTGTTGTGTCTGCCATGGCTGTGCTAAGGGCACAGCAGAGCGAATGAAAAAAAAACAACAACAACAACAAAAAAACAAGAAAAGTGAGAGAGACAGGGAAAAGAGCAACAAAAAGAAGAAAGATGGGGAGCCACGGGGGGTCTGTAGAGGCTGCAGACAATCTTTCAGAGACGAGCTTTTGAAGTGGAAAACGCTTTAAGACGGCAGAATGGCAAGGATAGAGGAAGAGAGAACGAGGAGGACGACAAAGATGAAAGAAGGTGATGGAGAGGGGAGAGGAGGGAGGAGAAAAATGAGTGAGACAGAGCCACGGGGATGGAAGTGGATGTTGTTGTTGTCATCAAAGCCACCTGAAGGACGGATTAAAACACTGTGGAGGTCGACAGGGTGAGCAGAGAGAGATGGTTCCAAGTTTTCCTGAAGTCAGGTTTAAGGAGGGGGCAGCCAAGAGACAGAAGACACAGTGTCACACGTGAAAACCATATCAATGATGATGAATCACATATTCTAAGACTGCCATGTTAAGAATAGAAGTTCAAAGGCTCACTGATTTAGAGCCAGAACAGTTTGTTAATCAATTTGTTGATTGAATAAAAATGAACTAGAAATCATCTGAAAAACTGATTCGTTGTTTCAGTCATTTTCAAGCAAAAATGGGAGTTTTCAAATAAATAAAATGTAACCGAAGAAAGAAGAAATGTAAACATCATTTGGGCTCTGGGACACTACTTTCAATCACTACTTTCAATTAAACAAGAAAATAATCTGCAGATCATTAAATGCAGAACTACAAGGATTATGTATTTACAGAGGGTCTATATTGTCTTAGGTCTTTAAGCTTATATGGAGCTACGTGGAGATGAAAGGCAAAAATTCTGCAGAGACCTACATCTTTTGTGGGTTTTCTGTACATTTCAGTGTCTTTGGTGCATATTTTTGACATCTCCAGCAGTTTCTGCATTATTTAAATATACGTATCATAATGTATGCACTACTTAGCTTGAATCTAGGTTATGCGCAGCCTAAAACATCACAGTCTATATGAGAGCCAGAGAAAAAAAAAACAGATGCCACATTGGAAACGTGTAGTGCTTTTCAGGTGAACAAAAGTGCAACCAGCACAATGTTTACTGACACACCCTCAGATTTAGTTATTTCCTCTCATCAATGCACCTCTGCCATTAAAAGCCCTGTGTTTGTTTTAGCAGCTTCTAGATGAGGAGAGAGATGAGATGAGAGGAGAAGAGAGGAGAGGAGAGGAGTCTGGCACTCAGACAAGGCTCATCCAATTAATCAAAGCATGCAGGGCCACTCTAATCAACTAACACCAGCACCATGGGAGAGGAGAGAGGAGGGGAGGGAGGTTAAAAGCAGCAGGGTAAAAGAATGATATAAGAGGGTGAACAGACAGAAGAGAAAGGGAATGTTTTAGTAGTATTAGATATCGAAAACTGGATACATTTCCTCATCTAAAATCTCTTCCCATGTTCCCACCCGAAAATCCTGCTTCAGCTCGAAATACACCCTCAAGATTTACTTGTCTCCTTGTAACAGGACACTGAGGGAGAAGGAGGAGGTACAACGTGGGCCCTGAAGGAGAAACAGAGACGTATTTATGGTCAACAGTTTGTGCCACCTTCATCATATTGCGTCTCTCTCCTCCCAGCTGAATGAACTACTGAAAAACGCAGATTTACTCAAATGTTTAAGGGCCAAGAAGAGCTCTTAATTGATTTAACACCCCCAGCTGTGTCTCAGAAAGCTTGTTTCATTCCTGCTAAAGCCACAGCTGACACACTGAGGCCTGACAGATGCGGCAGCAGATTCCATATGTGCCTACTTTTCAGTCTTTCTTTCTTTGACAGATACTCACCTGGTCTCTCCCTCTCCCCCTCTCTCTGCATTTGATGGATGGATAGACACTTCTGGACTGTCACAGCCCCTGAAAAATATCAGGCCCTGCGGAGGCATGCAGAGTGGGAGGGGTGAGTGTGTATGTGTGTTCCTTTGTGCGCTGTGAGGAACCACTGTCCTGATACAAGTCACACAACAGAGTTGTTGGAAAATAAGAGGCTACAGCCAGAGCCCAGTTAGCTTAGCTTAGCACAAATACTGAAAACAGAGGGAAACAGTTAGCTGGGCTGGCTCTGATCAACAGGTAAATCTGCCTTCCAGCAACTCTTAAAACAAAAACCAAACAAAAAACTAAAGCTTGTTTTACAGGTGGGGCCAGTTGCCAGGAAACCTCCTGAGACTCAGAAGTTCCCAGTCCAAGTCAAGAAAAAATTGGGGACCTGATCCACCCCAAGAGTGAATTGTCATTTACTACACTTCAATGTACATATAGACTAAACAAACATGATATAAAGTGTTCATTTGTGAGATTTAGAAGTGCTGGCAGGCTGATTTTGTTAGTTACCTTCAGAGAGAGTCTGACTAGCTGTTTGCTCCTGTTTCCAGACTTACTGTGAAGCTACACTAATGAGAGCCTATCTAATGGACAGGTATAAGAGTGGTATCAATCTTCTCATCTAAGTGAACAAGTGTATTTTCTAAATATCAAACCATTCCTTTAAAAATCAAATAGCTGCCATATATCAACAATAAAGGAAAAAGGCATATTTAGAATTTGACTGCCATGCTAGTTTAATGAGCAAAAACGATTTTCCGCTTCTTTCCTGCCACGCTCAGTCTTGTGTGTGTGTTTTGCCATTTAGCTCCCTGAATAAATCTTGTTCCCCTGAATTTTGACAGCCTCTGTAGCATCAAAACACTGGTGTTCCTTTATTCTTCCCAAATGAATCTGAATCACTGGCATTTTTCACAGCAGACATTTTGACTTGTCACAGCAAGAAAAGCACAGGTATCACTAAACCTAACAAAGATGCATGCTGACGGTGTAGCAACCAGCAGTGTTATTCGTTACACCTGTTTGACAGCTGAGGCTGCTTTTTGTGCCCGGTCAAATGCGTCCTCTCACACTTCCATATGCATTTGTATTTTATGCTGAATGATTATGATACATAAAGCTTGTGCTATAGGTCACGCTACATACCTGCATAAGAGGTCATGTCCATTGATTATGAATGAACTGGAACATAAGTGTTGTTGAGACTTTGCTGCATGCTGATTAAACACAATCATGGGTCGAACTCAGTGAATCAATAGAGATGGAAAATTATTAAATTATGGGAACCAAAGATTGAACCTAACAATACGCTGGCAGTGGAGGATGGAATAACAGCACACGTCCCATGAGAGAGGAAGGTGAAAGGAGCATGAGGCAGTAGCAAAATAAGAAAGAACAAAATATTAAATATAAAAATATATTTTTTTATCCTGTGCATTCTTCTTTCTTAGCTAAACCTGGCGCCTACATGTCAAAGGTCAAAGGTCAAAGCAGGATTATTTGCAGCATGATAGATTTTGTGGGTATTTCTGTTTTCTGCATTTGGTTACCATCCACCTTAATCTGTGCCAGAACCCTGTCAGTGTTGCTGTAGTTCCCTTGTAGCACCCAATAAAAATCCCAAACTACAGAATCCTTCTCTTTAAATAACAGCGCGCTGATGTGATTGGACGCGTCAGCAGGTGTCGGGGACAGACTTTGACACGACCTCTGCTGAAGGATGTTACGTTAGCACGCCGCATTTCCACAGAAAGGAAGATCAAACGGAAAAGTAAAAGGAGGGAGAGAAATGAGGGCTGGCGTCAGGAGCATGGTGAGAGGACGTCTGCGTGAAAAATGGGGCAGGAGGAAAACGGAGAGTGAGTCGAATGAGAAGCAAAGTCGACGAGCCATTAAAAGGGGACGGTGACAGCGGGGAAGATAGATCGGGTGAGACAGAGAGGGATTGGAGATGAACATGGGATGCACAGACAGAAAGAGAGAGAGAGAGCGAGAGGCTGACAGAGCAGTCGATTGTCACTAACTAGCCCCGAGACACACACATGCATAAAATCTTGAGTTCTCTCACTAACAAGTGTGAACAGACTTACACATGTATGCACACCGAGAAATGAGCTCCGCAGTCACATGGCGCAGACAGTTGCCTGGAAGGGCAGGATGCAAACACAAACTGAGACAGAGGGAAGGAGACTGATGGAACCAGGTAATGAGCAGAGAGCACCTCAGGCACATTGAGGGAGGAAAACAGAAAAAAAAAACACACACAAAGACGGAGGAGGCTTTGTCCTCCTGCACATTACAGGTCACAGGCAGTCACATAACAGCAGAAAAACAGGTGATAAACACACCACAAGCCTTACTTTTTTCATGCTCAACTGTTCTCTCCAGGGAACACAGGTCCCTCTTCACCAGCACCCTGGTTACACCACATGTACACATACAAGTAGATACACTGTGTACTGATATTAAGGAATTTAATAAGTGGTGAGAGTGATTGAATGGAAATAAGAGAGTAAAGGACAAGAACTTAATGTAGATGAAGAGATGGCAGATGCATCATCACTACAAGGCGTCGTGATAGCTCAACTACACCTTTTTTCCCCTCACCACAGCAGGCAACTCTGACTCCAACTCTGGCAGCGACGAAGCAACACAAGCAGCAGTTCTTAAAATAGCCCGGGGGCAGTAGCTCTCAAGGTGTTGGTCCCCCAACGCAGCACTGGCCACTTAAAGCATTCGCCGGAGGACAGATAGGTGGAGAAATAAAGGGACGTGTGGGAAAGGAAAGGGCCGAGCCTCAAGGGAGATGACTGACTTTCCAGGAAAATAAGACCAAAAAAAAAAAAAAAGTGACGCAAGCACAAAGTGGTGAGCGTGACTGCTCTTTCCAATGGCTGTACCTGCCACAAACAAGCCAGTGCACTGACAGCTACTTTCATTATCGATCAATCTGCCAACCCATTCTGCCGATTAATCAATCATTTAGTCTAAAAAATGTCAGAGAATTGGGGAAATGAGAGCCCAAAGTGACTTCAAATTGTTTGCTTTGTCCGACTAAACGTCCAAAATGCAAATATATTCAATGTCCCGTCATAGATGATGAAGTAAACCAGTAAATATTTGCATTTAAGAAGCTGTGAAACACTGAGCCAGTGTATTTGGGGCATTTTGGCCGTAAAAGCAACTTGTTGCTAATCAAGTACTTTAATTTTATTAAACTGATCAATCGTTTTCTAATCAATATCATTTTTCATCAAGTGTGTGATTTCTCCTCCATAATGTGTTATATTATGTCACACAACTCAAAAACTGTTGTTTTATAAGATATAATTCATATTAAAAGGCAATAAAACTGTCAAATTAAAAAAGGAAAATGGCAGAGAAGCTATAGTTTCAGAGCAGGTTTAACAGACTGTTTTGATGGAGCTCTTCCAGAAGGGTACCTCCATCATATTGACAATGAGCAACACTGACTGGCTGACACTCAATATTAGTGTGTGATGTGTCAATATGCCTCTTAGTCCAGTATATTGCATAACAGCAGCACACATGCACCCAAACCCTCCACACAAACACACAAACCGTTCACAGGGCCCAACACAGTCCTGCTGGAGGACAGTACAATGAGCTCCAGCAGCATCAACGGAAAACACACAGCAGCGGCTGGATGGTGAGTCTCGCTGCTCTGAATCATGCAGCAGCCCTCTCTTAAAGAATAGGACGAGAGAAGAAAACAACAATAAAACAACAGCCAGGGAGATGAAGAGCACTCACGCAGCTGTGCTGGATCAAACCGGTTTTCTTCACCTCTCTCTCTCTCTCTGTCTCTCTCTAACCCAGAAACCACCGTCAACACGTCAAACATCAAACCTCGCCATGCAGATGATCGGGTGGTTGCCATGCCAACAGTGAAGCTTTCATCTTGCTCTGCACTTATCCCAGCGTCCTTTTGTTTGGCAAGGCAGCTCCTCACTCACCATATAACCTTGGTCTCCTAGGAGTGTGTGAAGTGTTTGTTAACACAACATCTTCACTGAAGGGTTTTCAGTGGGTGTGGGTGTGTGTGTGTGTGTGTGTGTGTGTGGGATGTGTGGGGGCTGAACCAAAGCACAAAAAAAAAGAAAAAAAAGAATGAAGAGGCCTCAGAGAGCAAGAAAGTGTATGTTTATACATCATTTAGTTGAAAACGGGAACACCTTCTCCAAGATGAAAGAGCGCCTGATCAATTAATAACCTTTAATTATGGCTGTCAACATCAATACACTTTTCTCCTGACTTCAGCTCTTGACTCCAATCTTCTCTGAGTGTCGAGATTTTTAAAAAATCGCTCTGTTTCATCATTACAAGCTGATGATTTGCTCAAGCAAGCGCCACACGGGTTTAATGCTTTACTGTCTGGTGCCGCCTAACCCGATTTGACAGTTTAGAGATCAAAAGGTGGTTGAATGCACAGTCCTTACCAAACACAAACACACACACACACACACACACACACACACACAGGGAACCAAATATATTATAAGATAAATACATTTATAATCTGCGTAAAAAACTGCTTGACAGCCTGCAAACAGCCGGAGGGTTTGGTATTAGTCATAATCCACCCAATTACATGATGAATGGAGTGATGGAGTGGGGGGGGGCAGAGACAGAGACAGAGAAAGACAAAACATCCTCTGTGAGTGTTTTTTCAGACAGAAGATTAATATCAGAAAATGCTCTGCTTTTATCCTGTGTGTCCACTATGAATAAGTGGCCCATATTACTTTTAGCGGTGATGTTTTGCAGAACTGTGGGAGTGAAGGGTATGGCTGATTAGTCATCAAAAGCCATAAAAAGAGGGAGATAATAACCTGTGGCTAGTCAGAGAAGAGAAAAACAAAATTTGAAATATTTGAAATTAGTATTCATGGATGACTGTGTAAAGTTGCAGCAAGCCTTCAGGGCAAACTCTGTAAATTATGTTTACATTGCTGTTTGTGCACCGTATTTACCCTGAGCACATCCTGCTAGACTCCCACTGCCTGCAAGACCAGCATCATCAGAAGATTCTAGGACACCCAAAGCAGCTCAAAATATCTGATCCACTTATTTTTTTTTTTCCCCATTTTTTGACAGTGATGAGCCACACAATAGAGGCATCAGCGCAGAGACTGAGCAGAATTAGCATATTGGTTACATGATATAACAAAGGGTGGGTTTCCAACAGGGGTTCCGCATGTGGAGACGTGTCATCTTCGCTATATTTAACTTTCTGCGTCTGTGATCACATAGAGTACAGAGCTGGTGGTTAAGTGAGAGCCTGCAATACTTTCATGAACTGCCAGCAGAAAAGCTAATTTTCTCCATCTTAAGTATGACACCAGTGAATCAGTTATAAGATAGTAGCATCTTATGTGGTTTGAGATAAGGCTGTACATGAAGAATCTCACAAGTGATCGCCCCGTAATACAAGAAAGTCTTGAAAGTTAAACAGTTATGTGTATGTTGTACATGAACAGTGTAGGTGGTAATGCTACTCAAACATGAGTAAAATGTGCTTTTGTTGGAGGACTGTGGATTAATACACATTTGATGCTAGTGAGTATTTACAGCAGCAGGACGGGGTATGTGGTACAGAATAAAAGTAAACTATAACCATCCCATGTTGATTGTGATGAAAGATCATGTCACCCAGTGCAATGATGCAGCTCAGTGATGTGATTTTAATAGTTTTTTACCTAACAACGGATCTCTACAGCACAAAGGAGTAACAGGAGGGGGTTTTGGCTACATAGACAATACTCTTTAGTACGGTCAATTGGATTTATTGACAACGAGGGAAATATAGACTGTAACTAGACATATCCTTATTGGTCAGCAAGTGAAAGTGTGTATCTACTACACTTAAATTGCTCCACATTCACCTCATGCACATAACAGGCTTTCATGCTGAGCACAGTATGTGCATACCAAGTGTGTATTCTGTGTGTAGGTCAAATCTCTGTGTGTGATCTAGTCAACAAAGACTTCCTCCTTTCTCTCCGATGTTAACTTCCTGTTTGGTGAGATGGCTGCAATAAGAGGAAAGCACCACCCATCACCCTCTCTCTTCAGTGCAGGCACAAACAGGTGTATCTTCTGCAGAGTGACTTCTTTCTCCAGCTGCAGTGAATCACTGCTGATAGGATAGCTCAGCTGTGGAGCTGAGTGTGTGCTTTGTCAGTGTGCTTTTATTAAATTCATATCCTGGTGAATAGCTGGTCACTGGGTGTATATAAGCACACACACACACACACACACACCACACACCACACACACACACACACACACACACACACACAGCCATGGCAGCGTCAGAAGCCATTAGTTGTGACACTTGTGGCTGCCCGTCACAGTGACAGGAGCCGATGGCTGGTCTGCTGGCGTTTGCATTTAAATAGTGAGCAGTGAGTGAGGGATATGGTTCATATGTGCAGGACATGTGTGAATGGATTTATGCATGTGTGTGTGTGTGTGTCCTTCCATGTCAAAACTGTGTTGTGCGTGAATTATCTTGCACACCAATCTATCACAAGTAAAACTGCATTTCCTGTGGCACTTAAAGTCAGTATCATGTTCATCTTTACTGTGGCATGTTCTTCACCAGGACTGTACATGGCCATATACAATTGGACACCTGAATATTGCCACCAAACCACCATCTTCTCACCTTGTAAATGGGGGCATTGCTATATGAAAACATAAGAGGGCATTTCCCAAACTGCTGTCACAAAGTTATTGCCACACTATTGACTGAGATATCACTGTATGTTGCAAGATTAAGATTTCCCTTAACTGTAACTAAGAATCCACATCATAAAAATGATCCCAGACCAGAGGTTTAAAGTTTGTGTCTATATACTTATGTTAATACTGTGCCTCCAGTCCAGTCAGAGCACTTAAAAGACAACAAACCAACGCCTGTGGCACTTCCCATCATCTTATCACGTAATAATCTGGTTTCAATATTCAAACAATTAAACATTAGAATCATTTGCACCTTCAACTCCCGTCCATTGAAGAAAAACAGAAAATAAAAGTGATGGTGCTGCGAGGCAAAGCACAATAGAACATGGCACAACAGTATTTACAAACTAATGTTGACATTTGTAAGGAGAAGTTGAGGGTTAACGACAATCGGCGGAAACATGCAAGCAAGACTTCACTTCTCGAAATTCTGCTCGAGTCAAGCAGGAATAACACACTCTGTATATCCTATTCTCTACGTGGTCTAATTAATTTCATTTCATTTACTCCCCCAGAATTCGCCCCTTAATTTAGAAATCAATTGTTTTATTTGGCACAGCTTTGTGCTGGAATACATCCTATTTGAGTAGGATGAATACCCATGGTAAATACTATTAGAAGAACGTGAAATGTGCTGAGACACAAGGGTTACTTCCTCTTGCACACAACACTAAAAAGATTTTCACCATAATTATGCAAACTTGTATACTTAATTTCCCTATCTCCTGCTGTGGCTTTCCTCATCTTGTCTGGTCCAAATATATAAACCCATGATTATACTGTGGCTTTTTTTCTCTTAACAAAAGCAAAATAGAGGTGCTGGTTGTAGGGGCGAAGCTACTGTAAACAGCATCACTCAGCCTTTCTCAATGTTGTCACTTCAAAGCTGTAAAACCCAAACTGGTTCTGGGAGTTTGAGCAGTGCAACAACACACACACACACACACACACACACACACACACACACACACACACGCATGCACATACAAATACATATACATATACATATACATATACATATACACTGTTGTGTCCTTGGCTAGCACCGCGTGGATCCACAAGGGGTTAACACAGCAAAGACACACACACACACACTGACCCAGTGGTTCAGACCACAGAGAGGGAACATTAGGGTCGACTGCTGACTCAGAGACGGCTCGCCAGACACCCTCAAGCTGCATTAATTTTAACTTTGAACAAAATGTGAACCACAGTTCAACCTGAATGTTCACAGCCTGCAGTGCACACACGTATAAACATAGCTGCATGGTATAAACATAGACACATCCAACCACATCTATTTTTTCAGCTTCACACATACACATACACACACCACACACACACACACACACACACACACACAGGCACGCTGATGTTCATATTGTATTTTTTGGCTCTCCAGGGTTACAGAATAAAGACCTTGTAACAGAGAATGTGCCATCAAGCCCCTTTTTATCCACCAACAATGCCTTATTCAGATGGTTCAGCTGCCACTGTTTGCTTTTAGCCTCACTGCAATTTGTCTAATTAAGCTTAAGAAAGAGTATTCCCTTTGGACTCGCTGACACACACCCCCCCACCCTTCATCTACAAACACACCGAGGTGTAGGACACAGGTGTTGGTATAATAATATAGTGTACATATTAAAATGTGTACAAACATACACCTTTGTATTGAGACAGAGCCACGTCCTCGTGTAATGATGTTAAAGATGCGAGTGAGGTCTGAGACTGAGCGAGAGAAGTCCAGATGAAAAGGAGGCACAATTAAGAAGAGGGGAAAGTGAGGCGGGGTGCAGCCATTCAAGGCCATGGATCAATTCCAGCACCACCCACTCCCACACACACACACACACACACACACACACAGATATACAAGGTCAGAAGAGGAGAGGAGAAGTCTTACCTTGAGATTTTAGAGGCATTCAATCTCCTCCTGCAACACAACCTGCACTGACACACACAGCACAGCCATGGATCATGGTCCTAACTTGCCTGGGAAAACAGAGGCAGACATAAATTTGAAATAACATTAAAACGTCTCATGGGCACTCGACACATCTTGCGCAACTGTCATGTTTAAGTCAAGACAAATGTCATTTACTGTCAGTGGCTGATGGACAGAAAATCAGCTGACATCACGTTGATAATCAACTAATCATTTTGGACATTTTTCTTGCCAAACATGCTTCTGCTTCTCATACATGACAGTGAAGTGAATATGAATTTTTGACTGTCATTATTGAAAATCATATTGAGCATTATTCACCATTTTACAATTTTACAGACAGTTTATTGAGAAAATAGTGGACAGATTAATCAGTAATGAAATTAATTGTTAGTTTCTTGCCTGAATATGTTAAATGAACATGATGCAAACATTGTCAACTTGCGAGTTTTGGGTGGAGCTTGATGTTTTCAAAGCAACTTCAGGTTTTAGTGATGACATATGGTCGGACACGACGGTCCTAGGGAACGTGTATCTAACCACTTTGTAAAGATATTTCCTCATCTACGCATACAATAAGACAGCCTTCATCTCCCTAACAAACCAGTTCACATGAGGACACTGGGCAGAAACCAACTGATAAGCAATGTCATACAGGCCCAGGGTGAGCCATCCATGGGATAAAGAAGGGATTTTGCTCAACTAAAAGACACAGAGATGAAAGTATAAGTGGCTGAGGTCCTGTGTGACTGTGATGCTATGGCCTGCTACTAAGAGGTGGAACCAAGAGGGAGAGGGGAGCTGTCTATGTGGACCTGTACAGTTCACAGCAGGCTACGGGGATAGTGAGCCACAGTTGCTCTACGGATGCATCAGCCGCCCACCTAGACAGAGAACCACTTCCTAGAATAAACTCCTTTCACATGGCAGCTGTGGATTATCTACAACATCAGTCCACTCAGCTGTAATAGACACAGTGAGGCTTCTTATTAATTTAAAACAGCCACAGAAATGTGCTTTAACAAGGAAGTACACCACAGTACACTGAGCTTCACTGTAGCATCCTGACAGCTTTATTTAATGTGGGTGCTGTAAAAGGAAGGGGACGTTTCTGCTGATGCTTTTCCTCTCTGTGTGCACGAGTAACAGCCTTTAGTCCAAAATATATTTAAAGCCACGGCTCTTATATCTCCACCCGCCCCTTTGTCCATCTTGGCTTTGGCTCTGCGCTGGTTTATGTCTGTGTAAGCCGGGGTGTAATACATCCATGGTACCAAACAGCTGATACTGAAAGCAAATACACACACACAAGGTAAAAACCAAACGCACCTTTAATCTTACCGTAGTTATCGCATCTTCATCCGCAGGCCACTGCTTCGCTCTTACATCCAGGCTTTGAATCTGCGTACTGTGATGAGGATCCCCCTGCGTGGAGCGCTTTTTATCTGCAGCCCGGACCCTGCGGAGGGACGGAGCGCGGCGGGGCGGCCGAGGGGGCTGGCTGCCTGGCTGCCTGGCTAGATGGCCTGTGCACCCCAGCGAGAGGGATCTAGGCAGACAGCGCCACAGTGATCAAAACCTTACCACCACCACCACCCGCTTCTCACACCCACCACCACCACTACCTCAACCCCGGCTCCGACTTTTTACGCCACAAATGCACGAGATCTGGGCGTGTATTGTTTTGGTGAATGGGTGATGGTTACAGCGCCACACCCCCCTTCCTCACCATTTTTGCAGCCAAGGAAGCGTCCCATCGTCGGCAAGCTGGCGATTCATATTTTATTGTGTTGCAGCAGGAGAGTGTGAAATGCGTCACGGCGTTGCAGCGCGCCTATAAGACGCGGATTCCCCTCCA
Organism: Lates calcarifer; assembly: GCF_001640805.2. Classification (NCBI taxonomy): domain Eukaryota; kingdom Metazoa; phylum Chordata; class Actinopteri; family Centropomidae; genus Lates; species Lates calcarifer. The sequence continues at coordinate 11,331,308 of NC_066843.1, read as the reverse complement.
CACACGGCATTAACAAGCCTGTCTCTCTTTAATAAGGGCTACAGCTGAGCAGCAAATGATCAGCAGGTGAAAACACAAAAGCTCAGTCATGAAAATGTTGTCTCCCAGGCTAACGCCGTGTCTGTGATAAAACTAGAAACTGCAGACACAACTTACCCCTGGATCAGATCCACCAAGTGCTCAGTGCTTCCAGCCACCGGTACATCCTTCCGAATTCCGGCTCGTTTAATCTGATTACATTTGCTTGGACAGGCTGCCACCTACTGGGCCGAGGTGATTACGTCAGCGGAAAGTGTCCACGTGAGTCGGTCCCCACCGCGAGTTTAGAGGTGTCTGTCCGTTCAGTCACTTCCTCTTTTCACCTGGCGTCGCCTGTAAAATATGATTTATAGATTACGACTTGTCATCGATCCGCAGTTGTTGATCGATACGCCTGAGATGATTCAAAGCAGCAACGTGAGAGCAGAGTTCACATCCGGATGGTGTAGGGATCCATCTAGTGGACTAAGATGCTTCAGCACCAGCTAGGCCTAAATGTTGACCAAAAGTTTGCTAAATAATAATCTTAAAATCGGGAACTTACTTTTTCCCTCAGTTGTTCCCAAACTTTTTGTCACGTGACTCCTTATAAAAAAGCAGGTTTGGGCTCCTTGCAGCATTTCAGATGTCTATGGGTTCAAACAAAGACACATTTCTGCTTTAAAAATCCCAGATGGTTTCATTTAAATAACTGTTTGGGGTTCAAAGAGATCAAGTTATCCAATATTTCAAAAAGAAGAAGAAGAAAGTCCAAAAAATAAGTACAAATTTGTGTAAGGTTTGTATTGTCGGGCTTTCCTATCCCATTGTTGATCTGATGATGACCTCTCAGATTTATCTTGTGACCCTTTGGAGGGACCTACTGCTTACATATTGGTGCATCAACAATCTCATGTACAGTGTAATAATAAATCAGTCAAAGGGGCTTTTTGATAGTGTGCTGACTTCTGTATACTTAAGTAGGGTGGATTTTACTTGTAATGGAGTTTTTATTTTTATTTTATTTATTTATTTTTTACATGGATGAATTGGTCCAAATACTTGTAACAAAAATAATTCCATTCATGAATAATTAGCTCTGTTAGACACATTAAAGACAGTTGTTCAGTTTGAAGCTGTTTGTTGATGATCTGGATGAATGATTTAAACTGATTCAAAACCGTTATCTGTCTGATTTTTATTTTATATTATTTTATTTGTAAAGAGAGCTCATGGTCCTCTCCATCACACACTGGAGGCAGAAGGAAAATCCTGGTCATGTTGGGGAGGACGTGATAACTTGTACATGGGTTAGTGGCACCACCTACAGGCTACAGTGAGTACATACTTAAACTAAGCACTTCATACCATTTGATTGTTTTTAAGGTTATTTTATGAATCACTGAGAGGGAGAGGGGGTATAAAGACTGTGTTTTTTCCTACAGTTATTTTCCTGACGGTTCAAAAGGAACCTCTGGATCTGCTTTCACAGTCTGTTGTCTGTATCTGACCCGGTTGTGATCACCCACTGATGCTTTAGGATGTAAGCAGGATGCTCTCTTGATGGTCACCATCTTCCCACCACTGTCCCTACTGTGAACAAAGACCCACTCCCACAGTGGACACTGGTTTCACCTTGTGAAAAAGCCATGATCCCATCAAAAATAACCCTAGCCTCATGGGGCTTCTGCTTTATGCACCAGTGAAAAGAAACATTGATTTTGTGCTGAAACTCACTGCTGTCTGCACTTACCTCTGGTATTTTTAACATTTATTACAGAGGAGAAATAACAGGACATGAAGGAGACGGAGATGCAGCAGAGGCTCCTGATCAGACTTGAACCTGGGATACTGTCGATCATTGATGGTGTCTTGATCCCAAAGTTAAAAAGGCTCCCTGTGTGCTCTCAAAGATCAAATTAGGCTGAACCATGCATCATATAGGCAGCATGTTAGACAGCTGAATGACCTTTGAACTTTGGCTTTTAAGTCCTTAAAATGCTCAGAAAAACAATTAAAATCTGAACATTTACAATCGAAACAACAGGTCAAATTCCGCCTGCCGATGAAGATCGTGTGATATGATCAAACTGTCCAGAACAGCTACTAAATGGCCCTTGTGACAGTCTTTTCCGCTGCTGTGTTATGTGTTTCCTTCATGAACAAGATGAGAGTGATGGTTTGATTAAATCTTTATGAGTAATACTCATAAATACTCTAAAAAGAAAGGAAAAGAAAAGACAATTGGTCTGCAGTGTGATGAAGGCAGCATGTTGCTTATTGTCTGTAATGTGAGTGGAGTGAACCTCATGATGGATATGTAATGGCTGATGTGTAACTCGAGGTGTAAAATAGAAGAAAGGAAACACAGAGATAAAGAAAAAGAAAATAAAAGGTTCAATCATCACTTATATAACGGGGGCTTCGTCCTTTGTAAGGTTTCAGTAGCTCCCTCTACCTCTCAAAAGTTATTTAACCGTATGATTCACATCAAAGCACTCAGGACTCCTGCTGCTAAACTCAAAGGCCAGACAGCCCATCTCCACTCTGATGCTCTAATAACCATCCCTTTATGAAGTTCATAAAACCCACTCCTCACTACATCACTGCAGATGGTGGGTGAGGCTAATAGCTGGAAAAGTAGCACAGACCGCCACCTCACTTGGATTCCTTTGAACTGAAGCATATGCAGATTGAACAGGGGGGCAACCATATGCATGTTTCTGTGTGTATATGAAAGGAGGAAGGCACAATCTCTCCGCGTAAATGTGTGTGTGCGTGCGAGTGTATGTGTGTGTGTCCTCGTCCTTATCCTGTCACAGCAGGGGAGAGACATGAAAGGCTTTCTACAGTGCGTTTGGTAACTGCAAAGTCCTCCGCTCTGCCTAAACAGCATAAGAGACGACAACCTCATCAGGACATGGTTGAATTCAGACATCGTCCCCTTTTTGTGTGTATCAGCGCTCTCCCAGATACATACACACACGTACAGATGTGCACACACCTTAGGGGCAGTTGACCAATCAATAGTCTCGACTGTGTAAAAGTACACAGAAGTGTGAACAAGGTGCTTTCTCTTTTCCACACAGGCCTTTCTTTGTTGTGTGTAACCTTTTGATCTAAATGAAAAAATTAAATAAATCAGGGCTTAGGTAGGCCAATGTGTTTGAGAGAGGAGGGTATGCTAAAAAGGGTAGAGGGGGGCGAGTTGCCACCTTTTCATGTTACCTCTCCTCTCCTCGGCTTTATAACGAATGTCAACGCTGATAACAAAGCCTCATTTGCATATCATAATCCCCATCTCTCGACCTTCTGATCAGGTGTACTTGGAAGCACGGCTGTGTTCTTTCAAAAAAAGAGAAAGAGACATAGAGCAAGAGAGGAAAAAACTCTGCTCACTTTGAAAGCTGTTTGAAGTTCTCTGCCAGAGTTCAAATAACACTAAAACATGTGCATGGCATTGAGTGGCTGATTTGTATTAAAAAGAAGAAAGGCGGAGGGATGGAGGGATGAAAGGAGGTCACGGAGGGGAGACTGAGGGAACTTTCTGGAGCTTGTAAGGCCAAAATCCTTTTGGATTTCATGTCTCTCCACATACAGAAGAGGCAGTCCTTTTTGTATTCAGTCTTTGAACTTAAACATGACGTTGTGAGGTGCTCTGACCTTAACAAAATTATGTTATTTTTCTCCTCAAAATTTTTTTTTATTTTGTGTGGACTTGTGTCTTAATGATCCGGTTTTTGGCTAATGCTGAAGCAGTTCTTTCTAATGTTACCCAGATTTTCATCATGAAGAAATGCAACTTTCTTTTCTTTTTTTTTCGTCCCATCAATGCTTCACAGCTGACAGACAGCTGAGCAAAACTGCTCTGCCAAGCTTCAAAGGAGCTGCTGCTGGGTGATGGCAAAATGAAAGAAAGAGGCATGGAATTGTGGCAATGCTTTCTGCTGAGGTCAAGGTGTGTGTCTGTGTGTGTGTGAGAGAAGTTGTTATTAGCGGCTCTGCATGTCATAGCAACAGATCCAAAGGTCACGGACCACCCCAACTGTGTGTTCACACACTCCATCATCAACCACCGCGCTGATCAACAGTGGCTGGACTGTTCATACGGGGCAGAAGGTTTGGACGGCTACCAATACACTATGTTTCTGCCCTCTCTCTGTCAGATACTCCCTCTTGGCTTGGACACACTGTTCTCAGGAGCCTATGGCTTCTGAATCCCAGTTGTGAAGACCAGACGTCCTTTCCCATGTGTGAAGAGGGCCTCCAGCAGAGTTGCTTCAGCTCCTCCACATTCTCATAGTCCTCAGTTTGGCCAGAGTTGTAAAGCTGGGCCCTGGGAGTCGCCCGCCTCCACTCTGATCCACTCAGCCCAGCTCTGCAGCAGAGGCTGCCCTGCCAGCTCCTTTATCCCAGCTACCACACACCCAGGGCGGGCAAAGCCAGACTGACAGTCCCCCGCTGCCTCCAGAGCCTCCGTCTCATTTCCCCCTGTTGCCGCCCACCACCCCTCTCGGCTTTTCAATCTTCGAAGCAATTAGAAGGAGATCCCTTTCTTTTGTCGTCTGTCTGTGGAAAGAAGAAAAGCGAGAGAATGAGAAAAAAAGAAGAAGGAGGGCCAAGTTGTTGGTGGTGGTGGAGCTCAGGCCTAGCCAGGAGCCACTTGTGAAGCCCTGGGTATTAGGACTCACATGGTTTGTTTGGAAAGGCTTCTCCAGGGGCCAAAGTGGGATTACGTTGCAGATTGCAAGTTCCCATGGAAGGGGCCTATACCAGTGAGGGCTTTGGTGGGTGGGTTTCAGGTTGGGGGCCATAGAAGAGGTCTTTATGAGTTTGGGGTCTGTCTGAATGGAAAGGGCCAACTCCCAGCATGCTAGCCCTCCATATTAGATGGACACAGAGAGGCTATTGAAGTTACCCAGACATCCCTCCTTTATTTCTTTCTTTTTCTCTCCCTCTCTCTCTCTGCTCTTGAAGGCTTAGCTGTTCACCGGTCAAGAAAAGAGTAAAAGACTGTTCTCGGAGGCTGAAATGATTCTTGTGTTCATTTTTATGATGAAAATACCATCTGTGATTTTGAGCAAACATAATATGATATGACTGTTTGAAGCTTCAGTTAGGTTCTAACCACAGAGTGACATTAAAGCCGTGGCTCTGAGATCAGCTGGAATTATTTCATTTTAATCTAGCTGGGATTCAATGTCTGAAATCATCTTAATCATCATTTACTTCATAAATAAGCATGTCTAGTATGTTTTATCAATTAATTACCATACATAAGGGGGCATATCAGAGAGAAACAGCAAAAACTCTTACTGTTTCTCCACTGAATGAATTCTCTCTCTGCTGTTGTTCTATGCTGTTTCTGAGCTCAGAAAATAAAGAAAAAACTGTGATTGCAAAAGAACCACAGACAGTAAACAGCAACCAGAAATGGGTGAAAGAACACTAAAAGGAAAGAAAACCAGAACAATAGACAATCATACAAAGAGAGAGAGGGGATGAGAAGGACCCCAGGGACCACGATGAGGCCTTTGAAGCAGTACTGTAATTTCAGTTTTTCTAATGTGTGATCAGATGCTGGAGAGCATCGTTTAAAACTGTAAAGGAAATAGCAGAACCCCCACAGAGAGCCTTAATATGATCATTCTCCTCTGGATGATTGCTCAACTTGAGTGCAAGAGCTCTGTCTTTAGAAATAAGAAGATGATACAGATATAGTGGTGTATAAGGCTCGCCCCTCTGGAACATCTGGTAAACTAGGTGAAGAAATCCTGTCAGGTTTTTGTTCACGTGTTAAAGGACACATCCAACTAAAAATGCATGAGCATGTCTGGGCTCATTTCTTAATTTGCTTGGCTTTTTTGTTGATATTTCAAAATATAGCAAAGTGAATGTCAAAATACCCATGTCACCAGCGGCATAAGCCTTTAATTAACCAATATGCAATACAGTGTTTTGAGTAAGTGTGGCAACTCTCACTGTTTCTCCACTTGAGAAACTCTCTCTTCAGTGTTGTTATTGCTCAAACTTCTAAAGGAAGGAACTCAGAAAATAAAGGGGACATAAAACTGTTTATGTGAACTCACTTGGATGCATAGCACACATCCCTCAAAAATCTCAGTTTATCCACTCACACAGAGATGTTTGGTTTGTTCATTTGTTTTTGTTTTTTACATATCATATATTACTGACACAGTCAATCAATCAAACGTAATATGTTTAGAATCCTGCACACAGGTTAGTGTAATCTAAGGTACTTTACAAGAGAATACAAATAAATAAAGCACGTTATGTAAAAAAAAAAAAAAAATCTAATCTAAATTTTTTATTTGCCCCTTATTAACAAGAGGTAAAAACAAACATCTATATGCTGGGTCTTCTGTGGAAGCACATTTCTCTGCCCTCTAGTGCTGAGCTTTTGCTACTGCAGCATGCTGCTTCAATACGACTACACTGCAACATGACTGAGTTGCTCAATTTTCCCATATACAAGGATCAGTTTGAATTTCAACATTATGAGATGTGCAATTGAGGGGTGGCACAGGCAGTGCAGTGGTTAGCACTGTTGCCTCACAGCAAGAAGGTTCTGGGTTCAAGCCCCAGGGCTTTTCTGTGTGGAGTTTGCATCTTCTCCCTGTGCCTGTGTGGGTTTTCTCCGGGTGATTTGGCTTCTTCTCACAGTCCAAAGACGTGCAAGTTAGGGTGTGTGTGTTGGTATACACGTGGGTGCCTTAACACCCACTCAACTCACCAAGCAGCCCTTCCCAACTAGAACTTCTGTCCAGATTAAAGCAGTAACCTCTGAATCAGCATCATCATCATCGCTCACCAGATGTCTCCCACCCCCTTTTACCCTCCTTCCCCCTCCAGCCCTTCAATCTCTCCTGTCACCTACAGGCCACCCTCCAGCCCCCTAGCACCCCCATCAGTCTCTGTCTGCAGACCTAACAGCCTTAACCCCCCCCCCCCACACACACACACACACAACCCCCTCCAGCCACAGACCTTTGAGCTGTGCCGTCGCAATGCATAAATACATAAATCTGGTGTCAGCGTATGCATGTGTTTGTCAGTGTGTGTGCGTGCATGTGTGTGTGTGTGTGTGTGGGTGGGGGATGTCGACATATATAGACAATGGGCCGGCAACCCCATGGGTGGACCCCTTTCATGTGTCACCAGATCACAGACGCTCAGTGTTTACACGTCAGACCCATCCAGACACACAACCAGCCCCCTCCCCCCTCGCTCGCCATCACCACCACTCTGCCCCAGTCGTGCCCCCCCCCGCCCCCATGCCACCCCCCAACCTGACACCCTGGCGAGGGAAACTCAGGGACAAAGGCTGGGAGTCAACCTGGAGGTGGTGGTGCCAGACTGACTCTCTGATGTGACCGACTGCCACAGACCTGATGGGAGATACGGCCAGAGGTCAGAGGTCAAAGAGGCCATAAAAAAGAAAGTCAGCTGACCTCCTCTAGTTTGGCTCCATCTTAGCCACCATACCCCCTCCCCCCTACACACACTTGATTTAACGTCATGTGACTACAGCGATTCAAATGTCAAGTCACTGATCTCGTCTTTCACATGGTTACTGAGGAAAGCATCATTATTCCAAAGCCAGTGTTTGATTTCATGGGCGAGGGACTCGTTCATATTATGATCACCTGCAAATTTACAAACTTCTCAGAGCGTCACATAAGAAACTATTGGTAACACATGATTAACAGGAGAATGTGAGCACAGTGATGATTTGTGCAATGAGTCGGACTTTTAAAATGCAGTCAACTCTTTTATCTCACATTCAAAAGTGATGACTGAGGAAAAAAAGAGGTGAGGATCATAAAAATCTCAAATCCTGACAGCACCGTATGAAGATAACATCTCCACAGATTCATTTTTGCTTTCAATAAAGTAGCTGAATTCAACTTAAAGTTCTGCGATAACAACCATGAATCTTTTTCTTCCTTCCTGAAACAAAAAAAAGGTAAGAGAAAATGAGACGAAAGGGAGAGAGCAGAGAACAACAAAGCTAAAGGAAGCATTTTATCCTGCTGTGTTAAATTGGGTGTGACTATGAATGATTTGAAGGCCCTGAAAAGGATGAGAAAATACACCCACGTGCACATACACACACACACACGCACACACACCAAAAACAAATTAACATCTAAAATGCTCCAGCTCGTTTCAACCGTTCACTTCAAACCATCATCAGGCCTCTAATGGGGGCCAAGTTCAAAGCTCCACTAGACTCCCGCTGCTTTGCTGACATGGAGGAACAACACTTTCCTCTCCCTCTCCCTCCCTGTGTTTGTTTATCCTTCGCTTCGTTCTCTTTCAACTCTCTTCCTTCTTCAATCTGTCCTCCATTGCCTCCCACCTATATTCATCCCCCTATTCTTTGTGAAGACCCCTCACTTAATTTAGCCCCCCCCCCCCAACTTTTTCTTTGCCTTCTCACGCCCTGTCTCCTTCTCTTATTCCTTTTTCAAAATTTGATTCCACGGTACATTTGGTTCTTTGCAGCCCTCTTGTTCTCTCGTTCTCCCTCTTTGTATCTCAATCCAGCTTTCATCACATATGCCAGTCTTTCAAATCTGACAGACATTGATCAGTGCGCAGCAGCAGGGATGCCGTCCTGGTGCAAGTTTGTTCAGAGAGCTCCGTCTAACCCTGGATCCAAACAGAGCCTTGAATAGTGAGCTCTCAAAAGACAACCACTGGCCCGAGCTAGACAGTTGCTCAGCACTGCCCTGCAGATATCTGCCAGGATCAAACCCCACACACACACACACACACACACACACACACACTTCTCTCCTCTTGCTTCTTCTCCTCTTTCTCTCCCTCTCCGCCCTTTACTCTTTCGAAGATGGCACTTCCACAAATGTTTAACTCCAGCTATCTGCTCATTAAGAGGTCTTCAAAGCCTTCCATTGATGTAAAAGCATCCATTTGAATTTGTAATCACCCTTTGCTGTACGGCTGCTGCGCTCAGCGTAATTTCCCCCGGATTTTCTGATAGCCAGCTCAAAGAGCTAACAACCCGTTTTCTCCTCTCTGAGTAGCGGGGAGAAAGAAAGAAAAGGACTTCATCGAACTTTTGGAAGCAGGGAGGTGTGTATTTGTGAAGGCCTTGGGTTTGTTTATATATGCTGACAAAGAAAGTGAGAATATATAGAAATTCACTCTGCCGACAACGCTCATAAGAAGATAAGAGCGGTGAGAAAAACCCACTAGAGCTGGATAAGGTTTGTTTGAAGATTAAAAGTTCTGTCGTCATCATAGGACAGGCTACTTTCTTGAAAGGCACTTAAATAGCCCAGAAATTGGTTCGTCTATAGGGAGCACTTTTAACTGATACAGCCTTTAATGGTAGGTATTTTTTAATATTCCACCACACAAACTTGGCTGTGAGAAAACACATTTTGCCCACGTGATAAATTTTAAAAGAATGCAGAGCAACACATTCGGTAGCGACCTGTATGCATATTTAGCTCAAACGTCCTCTGTGTGTTGAGATGATGGAGAGTCAAACTCTGTCACTCCATCATGACACCAAGAGGAAGAAAATACTGGAGAAAAAAAAAAGGCAGAAGAAGAAATCCGTCAGATCCTGTAGGCAGAAGAACATACCTTTACATCTGGATTTCCTCACAGGACGGAAGTGTTTGAAATCTAATACATAAACATTATTCCCCCAGCTCGCCAGTTTTCCCTTCACCTGCGGAAAAGCAGGCTCTTCTTCTGAGCCACTTTGGGGAACTTTTCCACAACACAGTCCTCCTTCAGTAGGTTCAATAAGAGGGCTGACTGGGATTTGGCTCCTGCCATGTTTCATCAAACACGCTTGTCTTCAGCCATCGCAGGCATGTCTGTCTGTCTAACAGCTCCTCATAAATAGCACTTTCCTCAGGTTTCCACTGCTGTCTACTGAAATGTGGATATTAAATGAGCTCCTGCAAGTTAAAAGAATATATGTTGAATTCTCAGGACTTAGAGCTAAAGACACCAGGGAAATATGGCTTACAGCCTGCTAATACTAATACGGCACCACTAGTGCTCATGCTACTGCTAATGCAGTGGTATGTAATTAGAATCTTGTAGCTCTGGCCATTTTTTCTAATGGTAACATGTACCCACTAAAGTATGTGCTGAGGGCAGCAAGAGCCCAAACCAACCCTCAAGCTAGTCAGATTTTTTTGGAACAGAAAACAAATGTATACGATAAGATTACAGTCCAAACTGTCCGTAGTAAACATCGGTCACAATTTACAGGAGACTGTCGACAGATTGCTATAACTTGACTGACTGTGAGTTTGACAACATTGGTTTAGGGGCTGTTGCTGTAGGAATTGTTGTTTTTAATGTAACAATGAATATACAGTATTTCAGTGAGAAGTTAAAATGATATTTTGCTTCAAATAATGCTAATACCTATGTGCACACACATATTAATGTAAATGGTAACAAGCATTGGGATTCTAATCTCCATATTAATTTTAAACACTAAAACACTGATCACTCAACACTCAAAGTAATGATTCAAATACAAATACAAACATTATTGGTGGGGTAATGCATTGTCTAACATAAGGTTTCTGATGCTATTTAGTTAATCTGTAAGGGGATGATTAAAAAAATACAATTTGTGTACTTTTGTCCATTTGTGTGTGTGTTTGAAGTGAAGTGGTGGCAGACTTGTCACAAGGACCATTGACTCCAGCCTAATCCCTTCCTGATGGCCTTTTCTTCAGATGGAGACTAGGGGCTCTTAACCTTTGACCTGCACCACTAAATCACATCAGTCTTTGGCTGCAAGAGGGCCGCAGGGCCCCAGGACTCTGCCAGGCAGATGGACAGCTGCCGACACACACCCACACACACACATACACACATGTAACAACACACATTTGTGCATTACACTTACATAACCAGAGAAATGCAGAAACAGAGATGCTTTCATGCATGTATACACATACCGTACTGTATGTGACACACAAGTCAATACACCTTTTTTACATCTCGCTTTCATGCACCAGCACAGACAAACAGATTGATGTGGACACACATATCCACACACAACACCACTAAATAATGGTCTTTTATATCTGTGTTTAAAGTATTCTCTGTCATCTGTGTCCTTTTACTCAGCCACATCACACACTCTCTCTGCAGCCCTCTCCTACACTTTGTTTTAAACTCTTCTCTTCTCTTCTCTTCCATCCTCCTTTTCAAACCCTTCTGGTCTCTCTGTGATGTGGCTTTTCTGTTTCTACTGAATAAAACACACTAGGAGGGAGAGAAAGAGAGAAGGAGAGAGATGAAGAGAAATGTGGACAGCTAAGAGACTAAGAAAGAAAGAGAGGTAGAGACTGAGAGGGATAGACAGAACAAGAAAGAGAAAGTCAGGACTTCTTCATTGTCTCTTTTTGTGTGGTAAAATCTGTTTCTAGTTGTTCTTTGCCACCCAGGACAACACAGCCCACCCTGCTATTCTTTGTCACAAAAATATGCTTCCACCATGTCAGACAAGGTCACGTCATTTACAGTAAGCTTCAGTTATGAGCAGGATGTTCTCTGCAGTTAATATGCTTATCTTACTGTGTGATTTTGCACGGTAGAGAAATACTTCAGTTGCTTTTTTATAAAGCTGGATAATCAGCTGGATAATCAGAACAAATTGAATTTTTTTTCCTTCCGGAGATTCAGACCAGCTGTCACGTAGTATCTTGAGGAGGTTCGCACAATGACAAGCATACCTTTGAAACTCAACTTTAAACAACTGCTTTGCATGAGAAGCAGGCGAGCGGAGTTGAAATGTGGGCTGGGTTCCCTCACACCGACGTGCTGCTTGCCCACGCTGCGCTCCTACAGAGGTCCTCCTCACTTTGTTGTCCTCACAGCAGGCACCTGCATTCCTGGCATAGCTGTCTCCAAAGTTTCAAGAGCAGCTCACTATCTCTCTGTCTCCCGGTTTCTGTCTCCCTCTCTCTCTCGCTCTCTGTGCTCAGACCTTGTTGCCTGGAGACGAAAAGGAGCGAGAATGGGGACAACAGAGAGAGAGAGGAAGAGGGGGGCCTTACCAGAGGGGGATGAAAGAGAAGAGAGATCAGAGGGGAGGATAGGCCGGGCAGGGGAGTGATGAAGTTTGTTTGGGATACTTTGGATTTTTACGGCCATTGTGTGGTGCCATCATCTTCTCTTTACTCCTTGGCTCCTATCTTAAGGAAGGTTCCTGCAGGTGTTGGTTTACATCTTTCCAAAGGAAATACACGTTTAGGTTAGGTTACTAATGATTACTGAGTTATGCCAAAGTGTATAGTGAGAAATAAGTATTCAACAAATCAGCATTTTTTTCATGATACATATTTCCAATGCAGCTATTCACATGAAATTTAGATCAGATATTGGTATTCATTTAAAAAAAAAAAAAAAACAGTTAAGGACTGTTAAGCCGCTGTTTGCAGTGACAGCTTCAAGACACGTCCAGTATGAGGAACTAATTTCTCACAGTGTTCAGGTGGGATTTTAGCCCATTCTTCTGCACAGTCTTTCAATCCGGAGGTTTCCTGGGCAGCAGCTGGTGAATCTTGATCTTCAGTTCCTTCCACAATATTCTGTTTAAATCTGATCATTAGCTGGTCATTCCAACACCTTTATTTTCTTCTCTGAACAGCTGACAGTATGTTTGGATCGTTGTCCCAAACAGTATTTCAGTCAACAGATTCTTCTCAAGGACTTCCTGCACATGGCTCCACTCATCTTCCATTCAAAATTTGGATGTACCATGAAGTACCATGAGAAAAGGCTTGTGATAACAAGTGGTTATTTGTTGGAGGACATCAGTGTACTGGACAATAGCTTCAAAAACCTCCTCCCGCCACCTCTTTCCAGTGCTCATGTCATGATTGACCAACTGTACAGGGGCGGGAAAGTAAACTAAGTTTGAGCTGCATCATTACATAATCCTGAGGTCCCATGTTGTAGAGAGAGAGAAAAAAATATATAGATACTGGGGGCTTTATTATTTCAGCTTATCTTGCGTTTACATAGTGCATTTGATTAAGTGACTTTCAGATTTCAAGTTGTCCACAAACTGCTCACTAATTGCTATCTAATACTGTACATAGTGTTCCATTCATGGAAGATATGAAGACTTCAGATATGGTTGCAAGCTCAGTAAAACATTAGTAAATAAGCCTTGAGTTTAGAATATCTTATTATATTGTATCATATCATATTGTCGATGAGTCTTACATCTCTGGGTTCATTTGTTTATAGACAATGTGACATCAAATTAGGATATTTACATCAAAGCTACTATGGAGAAAATGGAAAAATTGTAGCTATCTGGAAGTCATTAATGGTAAATATTTGGCTTGGAATCAGCCCCTCAGATGGAAAGCAAAAGACATCTTGTAACTTTGCATTCAGCAAAACAAAAACCTCCACAAATATTTTTCTTTTGCTGTGCAAATACACGACATCCCAGTTTCAGGACATATTACAAGGTACTCTGGGATTTGTTGAGGGAAAGTATAAAAAAATAGAAAACGTACATGACAAAATATAAAGGCAAGTTTACAAGTTTAACTACTTGTGTTATGATAACATCAGAATCTGTGAATTATAAAAAACAGTTTATTTTACTGTAAGTTACAACCAAGCATTCCTGTGAAAGAGGAGATATACAGTACGGCCAGGTCTTTTGCTGTTAGCATATTTTTTACTCCGAGGCAGCAGGCTGAGAGTCATGATGTAAAACATACGCTCTCTGCTGGCACGCAGCAGTGGAAGGGAGTTGTTGTGAAAGCCTGTCATTTTGAAAACAAATCCATAACAAACTTCTAAAACTCATGTTCCATGGTTACTAAACGCACACATGCACACACACACACAACACACACAAGCCCGTTTACCACTTAGTTCCATCTGAACCCATGTGTGTATGTGTATGTGTGTGTGTGTGCGTGTGTGTGCGCTTCAGTGTGTGTTAGACACGGATTTTCCTTTTGGAATCTCAACAACATTCCCATTTCCTCCTTGCCTCTCTTTGTACAGCCATCCTGGCTTATTTATCTTTCCCCCCTATCCCAAACACGGGAACGCTCCCTGTTGCTCTGATCCTGCCTCCTGCCCTGGATGTGTGCACACACACCGACCCCCATGAACCCTTTGCGCTCTCTGGTTCTCTCTGTTTTTCTCTCTCCTCCTCATTAAACCTCAACCCTCTTCTGCATCTTTGTTTTTTCCTCTGCTTTTGTGCTCTGAGAAATGCTTTGGGGCAGTAAGGAGGTTTGGTTAAATGTCCTGCGCCCTCCGTGACGTCATCAGCTGTTGTTCTCTGTCACAGCGCCTGAGGTTTGCCTTTGAAGCCAAAGGCTGCTCTTGAAGACGCGTCTGATGGCTTTTGCCCTCTCTTTCATTCGCCCGCTTTCATCCCTCTGTGCAGCAACAGACATCAAGGGAGAGTCCTAACAAGCATGTTATTTAGACAGTGATGTCATGGCCGTGGGGACGTTGTGTTATGTCTGAGGCTGGGCAGCACCGGAAGGGAGAAAACACAGGATTTAGACGTGGTTAAATCTGGCCTTAGTATCCAAAATATAATGACAGCAGGCAGTTATATCATAGACTGCTCAGTTCAGCTTTTTTTTTGGTCCAATGGGCTCCCTTCTCTGTTGGAGAAAACAATCTCTACAGATAACATGACAAAGCTATGACACTCTTTGGATAATATCCTTGTTTTGGCTGATGAGGTCATTGCTAAGATAAGATACTCCTTTATTAGTCCCACAACGGGGACATTTACATTGTTAAAGCCGCAGATACAAGCAAAACATCATGTGCAGCTCTGACTGGTGTACTTTTTTAAGTAACTCTCAGAAACACTGTGGTCCAGATCCCTGTCCTTGATAGAGGGCCGGCTGGATCAGCAATGTGCCCACCTTGAATAAGGCCTCTATTGTTGGCTGCAGGTGTGTGTTTGTACATATCAGTGGTCCTTGGCAGAGGGGAAGGCAGCAAAGCGAGGAGGGTAAGCGAACACCTTGAGTCAGCATGTGCAGGTGAGGGGTCAGGAGGGCAGCAATGGCTGCTCAGAGAAAACCCTCAGAGAACAACCGGAGATGAGGATGAGGAATTAATGTGTAAAGGTGGCTGTTGTTTATATCGTCATTGTAACATTATACTATTCAACAAAGGAAGTGCCTGGGAGATCTGGCAACATAGTGACATGGTGAGAACAAAATGTTTAGATTAGATTGTTTAGATAAATAGATAGGTTGTAAACAAAGCAGTTAGACCGGATTATCAAAAACACTTTGAATCGAAGTAAACTGCAAAATAAGTCACAATATTGACAATCTGTGAGGAAAACAGTGTGTTGCACAACAAGTACAGTAGGCCAAAGTTGAACCAGGAGGTCAGATTTCACACTGATGCAGGAATTGATAGTTTTTCTGTTTTCTATTCCAGATATGTTTGGCTAACCTGAGGGTTTGTTGAAAACCCTGTATGAGAATCTGACTGTTTCTTGCCCCGTAAGTCACCACGTTTTGAGGCGTTTCAATTAACATAATGATGTTATTCTATAGTTCCATCATAACTGATGTGTTCCCTTCTAGAATGTGACTGTAAGGTGTTCCTTTCTAGCACAAGATTGTGATGTGTTGCCTTCTAGAATGTGATTGTAACAAGTTCACTTGAATGTGAGATGTTTTTAAAGTTCCCAATAATACAGGATTAAAACCTGCCAGAGTTGTGTTCCTTCAACTCTCTGTGTCTAATGATTGATTATGTAAAAATACAAAGAGTACAAAGAGTGAAGGCGATGAGCTCTTTTATGTAAAAGTAAGACATTATAGCTACGTGTAAATTCATGCATGAGCACATACTTGTGGACTCTAAGCATGCATTGAGATACAAGGCATGAAAACAGGTTGCAGGAAAAGATTTGAACAAAAGATAAAGAGGATATGTTTACATATCCTGCAAAGAAAAATGAGGACCAAATATCTCTATGTAAGCTATACCCAAACGTGTTGAAAAGTGTGTTGCTGAAACTTGGTATGGTCTGTCCCAAAGGAGAAGGAGGTGGTGGGACTAATTTGAGAAGATGAGAGGTGACAGTCATCCTATCTGGCCAAACAGGTCTGGCACTGCTGCAGGCACAGCACACACACACACACACACACACACACACACACACACACACACACACATACCCAGACATAAAGTGTAGGCACACACAGCACACACACGGGTAATTAAAGTGTTGGGTGACAGAGTGTCGCTTCCTTTGGCATCTCAAAGTTGGAGCCGCCATCGGACACTCTCTGGTTTTGCTTGTCTTTTCAGTTGTGTTTTCCAGTTGGAGTGTCTGGTTTGCTGGCTTGGCTGACTGGCTAGTTGAATGACAGTCTGACTAAACGTTTGCCTGGCTGCCTGACTTATCAGCCGACTGACTGACAAGCTGGCTGAGCTTTTCTCTCTGTCTATCTGGCTGCCTGTTTTTCCACATCCACTGCTCTGTTGTTCCTGTTTGCTTGGTTGAGCATCTGTCTGTCTGATTACATCCATCTTGCTTCTATCAACAGTTTAGAAAGCTGAGAGGAGAATGTACACTTCCTTAAAGGTTTAGGAATTTGCAGATTTCTTAAAGGTGGAGGTTGTGCCAGGCCCCAGCCTAAGCCAAGCCCTCGAGCCAGTGTATTCTCACATTTCAGCCACCAGGAATGGGCAAAGGTGAGACAAGAGGTAGATTCACTACAAAGAGTTGTGTGTGTGTGTGTGTGTGAATGTGTGTGTGCATTTGTGTGTGTTCAGTTTGTAATCTAACCCTGCCAGATAGCTTGAGGGAGAAGGACATTCTCTGTTGATGTTTCCCCTTTCCTACATTCCTGCCTCCTCTTGACGTGTGGCACCAGAAAAGGTGAAGAGGAGGAGGAGGAGGAGGAGGAGGAGGAGAGAGGAAAGGATGTAACAGGTTGTTTCATGCCAAACTGATCGCCTCTGTGCTCCCTCCCAGCAACTAATCACATTCATTCCAGCAGGCACCTGCTCTCATCAAGGCTGAGGAAAACACGCACACGCACACACACACTTGGTCTGCAATGTCTCCTTTGAGCCACCTTCCAACCACACTGCTCTGCTGTCAGGACTCAGAGCAAACAAGAGTCTGCCCTGCTCTGAAGTGAGAGCAGCACTCTATTTTTGAGTACAGTGGATGATGATGAGGCCACACAGAAGCTTTGTGCCAAGCGCTCAGGGCTGGGGAAGCCAAGAATATACAAAATAAAAGCAGAGCGTGACAGCAGGAAAAGAAGGTGTGCTCAGGTATTGTTTGGAGTCGAGCCTACTGTGTGTGCAGCAGATTCAGAAGTTTGTTACAAAGAGCAAAGTAACTCTGCTCCTGAGGGAGGCTCTACATCAGCCTGACTGCACTGAATTCTAATATCAGCTACTTAAAGTATGTAAATACACTACATAAAACCCTGCACATAATATTCAAATAGTCTGCAGTGTAAAACTGTGCAGATATCATGTAACTGATGTGAGCTGATACATGAAATAATATCAGCATTTCTGTTCACAGTACCTCCACATTTGTAACCAGAGCTAGGAATTAGAAATACTTAGGTCAGCAAATAAGAAGTCAAAAATCACCTTGAATATTTTTCACCTTATGGTTATAGTACTTCCACTTATATATTTTCAGTTCTTTTCAGGCCATTATCCTTTAGAATTACTAGACAAATCCACAGAGTGGGATTTATGTCCAATACTAACGTTTCACTGAAGTACAGCATCCTTCACGCCATTTTTTCACAACCTTTTTTGGCAGGCGACCCCTTAAAACAAAGGGATGTTTACCAATGTGAGCGGTTTGACCAAAGAGTGATTTTTTTTCATTTCTTTCCTATCAACTTAATGATCACATGACCTGCCATGGTTATCTTGTGACCCCTTGTTCGCTGTAAGCAACAAAACAGCAAGTAAGGGTGTGAAGACCAGAAAGGTGAATGTCTATGCATCAGATTATAATGTGATGAACTGGAGCTCATGTCCTATCTCAATCCAACAGTTAATGCTCTCTTCTTCTTCTTTTAAAACCCATAACCACAATCTTTTCCTAATCTTACCCATAACAGATTTTTTGGTGAAAGAGGCAGTTGACACTGGACAATAAAAAACATTGTCCTTAACTGTAATCTTTCTCTCTGTCTCTGAAATCAATATCATAACCTTGTCTGGTTCTAAGTCTGGTAAATTTTATCACCCCACAAAGGTCTAACTGTTTTGTCAAATACTTCTTTACACTGCAAGGAGGATATTTCTCTTGGAGAGTTCCTAATCCCCTTTTAGTTTAACATATTTTTTGCCTGATGCAGTCACCTTTAATGTTAATGACTCATGAGAATCAGCCTTAAAAACCCCAGTGTGCAATTTGTTGAATGTTAGATGTTGAATGTAAACCCTATTGCTAACCAAGAAACAATAATCTGGACATAACGGCAGTGTCCTCCATTGTGGTAAATATTCATGAACATGAAGCAATGATCTGAAATAAGGCATTTGCTCTATTTTAAATCAAAATAAAGTTTGTTTACAGCAGCATTATTCTCTGCACTGAATGCTAGATGTTTATGGGGATGAGGAGCCATGGCTTTGTATTGCTGTTCAAAGTTAGACGAGACCTTACCATGTGTCCCAAACAAAGAAACAAAGAAACACACACACACACACACACACACACACACACACACACACACACACACACACACACACACAAACCATCACAGCTCTTGCCCAGCCTTCCAACCAGGGATTAGGCAAGCTTTGTTAACATGATGTCAAGCAAACTTCAAAACAACCCCCATCTCAATCCTCTACTCTCATCCACCCTCCTCCACACACACACACTCACACACTCCTCCTCCCTGTCTTTCCATCCTTCTTGCTTTTTCTCTTGCTTTTAAACGCCATTGCTTTACTGATAGGAGAAAAAAAGTGATCAGAAGCAGAGACTTTTGCCCCCACCCGCCCACCCCACACACACTCTCACACACACACACACACAAATACTTACAAGCTGTCTGAATCTCAACACGCACACTAAACATTTATGTCACAGTAATTGAGTCTCAAACATTAGACAGCTTGAGAGATCCACAGCTTGATGCCTAGCTGAAGCCACTCAACAAGAAAGAGGATGTAATATTTGCACTTTTATGTCTTGTGTGTGTGTATGAGAGATCTGTACATCTACATTAGCTAATTAAGGCAGAGCGTGTTGCAGGGGGTCAGCAGACCTGTGTGACGTGTCCCTGACATGATTGATTGTGACTGTCAGGGCTCTCAGCTGGGCGCCTCCCTGTGTCGGGCCCCGAATAAAGGATTACACGGGGCCTTGGTAACCTCGGCTGGCTTTGTGTGCCTGGGTCTCGCATCAAAGACCCGGCGGGAGACATTAGCATTTTTAATCAACGGGCCGGGCCCCGTGCTGGCACAGGATGCCTGATCACTTTCATCAGAACGACACAGAGAGCAGAGACGGGAGGGTGCTCAGCTGCCTACATACATGCAGGCAGCTGAGCACACTGACACATGAGCATATACATGTCACAACACACACTCCTTGAGAAACTGTGCACCAGCAGTGGTATCTTTCTCATCTTCAATGCACAACTGTCCTCTCTTCATCCTTTCTGAAAGAGATGAGTAAAGACATAAAGCTTCACATCTCTCTATGACTCAGTCCTCTCCCCCTCCTCTCTTCCTTGGAGCCATGCTATTAAAGCCTCTTCTAGCAGACGTAAAGACAGGATGAGGCCCATTTTGTTTAAGAAAGTGCTCCATGTTCCAATTAAACAGAGACCTCTGAGTGGCCTTCAGAAAAGTTTTGATAAAAAGGACTTGGTGCAGATCGCCTGATCTGTGCACACTTAATTCTTTAACCCACTTTTTTGAAGCGGTGGAGCCATCTAAAACAAATACATGCTCTCATTCTTGGCACAATAGCATGAGACGGCTGGATTTAAGAAAAGCAAAAAGAGAAAAGTAGACAACTTGCAGTGGAGAGAGAAGAAGCCATATCGCTGAGAGAGATATATGTCAAAAACACAGACAAAACCAACCCTGAAACATTTCCAACTTGGTGCCTAACTACATGTGTTCATTTGCTCATGACACTAGCACTAGAACCTCCAGGAAATTATAAATAAATGCATGCCTCCTACCTTCTCTCTGGCTGAATATTGAGAAAGCAGCAACGGGGGCAAACATATGCCATTTGCGCCATGTGACGAGCACATTAAATCTTCATCACAAGAAATAAAAAGCCTCTTTATTGGCAGCTGTAGTTTTAACGTGATGCCAACAAGAGCCAGAGGACAAAACAATGGAGGAGAGAATAAGAGAAGAAAATAAGAGAAGACATAAAACATCATCACCAAAAGCAACAATACTGATGATAACGGCTGCAGCTGCGAGGAAACAGGAAGTGGAATATGAATGAGAGGAAGAGTAGATCAAATTCAAAGTCAGTCAGGTAGCATCATCAGTCGATCAGGCTTTGATGTTTCCATTTACTCTCTGTGGTGCGCTATCATCACAGACTCCTCGCAAACACACGGGAGCTTGGAATAAACCCTAAACTGCAGAACAGTTGCTCCAATGTCTGAGATGCAAATTCATCACAATAGCGAGGATAGTGGTTAAATCTCTGCCCGTGAATAGCCTGGCAAGAGACTTCCAAGACTTAATATCCTTTAGAAGTCTATTATCTCTCCCTGGCAACTTGCATCTCGACAAAACACACAATCCGGTGCACACAGGGCTTTAAAGCAAACTGCAATCCTCGCATCTGGCACTTTTAAATAAGTAAACCTTATCAACAACTCAACCCAGTAAAACAAAAAAAACAAAAAACACAAAGACTGTTTATGTGTGTCTTTATGAGCTTTTTTTTTTCTTTATGTATCTTCCACACACATACACACACCTCCCCCAGTTTTTTCCTTTGAGGATGACGTTCAGATATGGACATCGTTTGATGTGACTCATCAAAGTGGGTATCCGGGTGTGACAGGAGCGTCTCCCGATGTTTCCCTCGCTCTCCTGCTGTCAGCAGAGCGGACACACAGTCAGGAGCCGGGAGGAGACCACTGGAAACTTTTTATTTGATCAACTGATAAGCAGATACATGCCCCCATCCCCAGCTTAGTTCAAAACAGGAACCAAGGATATGGACATGGCAGGGATGCATATGTGGAGAAAAGGTTCCCCTGATGGGCTCCACTCTGTACACGGGACATAAAGGTGCAAGGACACGGAGGTGTGTCAAAGCTGTGTGTATGTAGTGGTCTTTTCACAACATCTGCACTGGTCTCTGCTCTCTCCTGGGAGAAAGTAGAGAGAAGGAGATGAAATGAGAACAAAAAAGTGCAGGTAGAAGAGAGGTAGCTCTCAGTAATATCCTGCCTGTTGGACTTTAAAGAGCAGGAAAGAGACTGCTTGGCCTTTCTCGCCTCCCAGCTCCAACAGATAAGGAGAGACGCACCAAAAGGAACATGAGGGAGAGAAAGAGAAAGGGAAAAATAAACTGACAAGCCTGTGCAAGACGATAACAGCTATATATAAAAAAAACCTCATTCATTAGTCTGTCAAGAATCCATGATGGTAATTGCCAGCAATGTTTGCATTCAATCAGTGTGACAAATCAAAGATGCTGCAACGAGATTTTCTCGAACTTTTTACAGCCCTGCTAGCAGCTCTGTGAGATTATACTGAGACACAGAGGTACTTAGAACCAAATCCTAACACCAGAATGCTAACATGCTGATGTTTAGATGGTGTAAATCTGGGTGATAGGGTACATATTTACCATGTTCACCATTTTAGTTTAGCGTGTTAGCATGCTACGTTTTGTTAATTAGCACTAAGCACAAAGTACAGTTGAGACTGATGGGAATGTCAAAAGTTAAGTGGTTAAAAAGTTAGTTGTAAACCAAAGAACTGGACAAATAAAAAGTTTGACCGGCTGGATCACCAAGGATATTTATCCAGAAAGGGACATAAATGCCTCTCCCAAACTTCATATCAATCCATCCAACAGTTGTTGAGAAATTTCACAAAAAAACACAAATGTCAACTTCATATTGGGGCTATAGGAGTCAGGGCATCAAGGTAGTGGTTAGGATTAATTCATCCAAAAATGCTCTGCTGGTGATGCTAGAGGAGAGTCCATCCGCTGTAGAACATGAATGTCTGTGCAAAATTTCATGGTAATCCATACAATCGTTGTTGACTAACAGTGTCTCTGTAATCCATATTGGAAGTTGTTTACTGCATGCCAAACACTAGATCAACTGTCTTCTCCAAAGGGAAAAAGTTGAGGCGAGTGACACCATGTTCAGACCAGTTGTCTATTTTGCTACATCAAAGGCAAATCCCTGCTTTTATAAACGGAGCCGCACGCCTTCACCCGCTGCTATGCAGTTAATGTGGCTGGTGTGATGGTTTGTAATGGCAGCAGTGATAGTGTGGCAGGCAGCGCGAGGGCAATTTTAGCTAGTTGAGCTAAAGTGGTGAAATGACTGCAGAGTCTACAGCTGCAGTACAAAGCCTATCAGTGTTTGAATCTTAACAAGAAGGAAAAAAGGCCCCTGTGCATAGGGAGAGAGGGCAGAGCCTGGCTTAGATCTTCAACCTCTGTGTGCGTGTGCACAAACACACACATGCAAAGTCACGGCTCAGGCAAACACATACACTGACATCAAAACACAAACATTAAAGGGCATGCAGACAATCACATCAAGACACACAGCAAGGGCCACAAGAGTGCTGACACACAAACATACAAAAAGAAAACAAGCTCATACACACACATTAAGAAATCATACAAAGACACACACTCACACTCACACACACACACACACACACACTCGGCATGAGTCCTGTGTCCCTGGCTGGCCAGCTGTGGGAGGTCACAGAGACATGACAGTTCTGCTATCAGCCCAGCATTAAGGCCTGCCGCTTTAAACACAGCCTTTTGAAGTCACACCAAAGTCAGACACTAGGATCTCTCATCTCCCATCTCCCTTTTAACACTGCAGTGCCGACATTTCATTCTGCCCCCCTTTTCATGCTCCCAGCTTTGAATTCTGCCTTTTAAAAGACTAATTCTAACTTCTTCAAGGCTGGAAAAACAGGCAAAGGCGTGTCGTTAAGATTCTTCCGCCTGACGTGTTTCTTTTTCAGCCAAGTAACGAGTGTTCAAAGGTAGCCAGGGTCCACCAAAGTAACGCCATGTCTCTGATGTTCAATGTCAGCAGGCTGATAACCGGAGCATCGCGCCTCTGACAGATTTTGCACATCAGCTTTTAGGCTGAGGGGTTCACATGTTAAATTATTGTGAAACAGATCTAACGCCAAAGCATTGTGAGAAGTTGTCCTCACAGAACAAATGTTAAACTGTGATATTTCAATGAACAATTCACTCTCTTAATCATTTACATCATTATACGTGGGAACATGAGGTTACAATCATAAAAACCTTGTATGACACAAAACCTTAGAGTTTACAGTCATAAACCAAAGAGTCATTTTAAAGACAAGTACCTCAATGGAATTGCCATGATCAGTGGATTTGCTTGCAGAGGCAAAGTAAGTCTGTTCAGCTTTTTAATTTGTGACACTGAACAATTGCAATTTCTCATGACAGGAACTTGGGAATGGACAGAGTGTATATGACCCTTCCCGAGTTGTAACCTATATATGTAGTCTATGGTTGTAACAGTTCCACTATGATATGAGATACACCATGGACTGCAGTCATTCAGTGAGTGAACAGGCACTACAAAGTCAGCTCTTGAATGAACAGTGCTTTTGTCTGGTTAGTGATTGAGCTAGCTAGCCCCTCAAGTAGTAAACATTTCCACCAAGCCTTCAGCATTACCTTAATCAGGAGGGAGGTTGGTGAAAGATGATCTCACTGTGCCACTTTATGGTCTGAATGAGGCTTAAATGAGCCCAGAGTTGACGACTGACTGTGTCTATGGATGAGACGCATTTACTTAAGCCTGGGTATAATTCAGTCCGCTTGTTAAGTCGTGACGTCACGACCGTCGAAAATACTATTTCCGGGTTTAACTTCGTCGAAACTCTCCCGTTTTCAATAAGCCGCAGTGCTGCGTCCCGTTAGCTGGTTACCAGTAGCAACCGCTGGCGTCAAACTTTGTTTTTCTTTATTTAAAAAAACCCTGTTAGCCCCGCCCTCGCTTTTACCTCCTCACACCTGGCTAATTGCTGTGAGAAAAGGGGATGTTTGTCAAGTTTGGAAATTCACAAAAAAATATTCTTGCAGGGGTTTCAGATGCTCCTCAACCATCTGACTTGTACTTCAGTTGGCGCATATTTATACCTTAAACTTTAAGTTACAACATGTAACTTTTTCAGATTTTTTTTAATGTGCTCCAAAATATATCTTAATGCAGAGAGGTGCTGTCAAAGGCTTCCCAGATTAATTGAACAGTCTGGCTCTCAGTCAATACTAACACATTTCTGGTTAATGTACCACTCCTCTCACACCAAGGCTTCAAGCTGCTGGAAGATGTCGCTACGGCTGACTCACTGGCTAACAACTGATTCCTGCACTGGCTGACATGGCAAACATGATGAGGATGTTGGTGCAGGGAGAAGGGGGTGTGGAGTTCAATGCATAAACTGTATGCTTTGTACAGCCATTTTGGCAGTGGTATAAGAATGTCCCCCTACTACCCACTGTGCTGCTTTAACAAACAGGTAATGCCAAGCTGTTTGAACAAATGACTAATGCTGTTTATTTACTGGTGAGGAACAGTCCCCATAAACATGGGGTAGAAGAAACATGTATAATTTATTTACAGTTTGACTAATTCCCCCAGTAGAATAGTATCCTTCACTAATTCAGAAGCCGACTTTTTTGGAAGGCGGCATATTTTGTTGAAACTCAAAATAAGTGATGACAGGCAGAGTTTGAGGTGCTGAAAAGTGGTCATCGTAGACGATGGTGAGAACTCCCATCTGTTTGCTTTCTGGTTGGAACAGCTAACTTGTTTTGGTGTGTATCTACCCACCCCCTGCCCAGCACACACACACACACCCCTCCACAGCCCTCCTCTGTAGCTGACCCAGGCTAATTTTTCTGTTTACTCCACTCAGTGTTTCGCAGTTGAACAGATCAAACGCACTGCTAAGCTGTGGGTTTGTTTACTCCAGCTCTGACCCACGCCCAGCCAGGGACGAGCAAGCACTGCAGCTCTTTTTCCACATTTGGCTTTTTTTTTTTTTTTTTTTTTTTTTTTCTTTTCATCTGGATCACAGTCTTCTCCCTCTCTCCCTCCCTCCCCTGCCTCATTCCTACTTCTGATGACTCCCCCTGCCCTCTTTGCCCCTGAAAAGTTTCGTCTGCCAGACACCCAAGGTTTTTGGACGTCTCAGTTTTCTGCACACATCCAAATTTAATCGATAACCCTCTTTCGCCTCTCCTCTTCTGCACCTGTGGAGCCTTCATCCTCAGTCACACTCCTCATGACTTCTTTCATCGCAGTGATGCAGCATTTTTTCTTCTGACTCACACCCTCTCCTTGAATCTTTTTTTTTTCCCTTGCCTTCTCACACGTTCCACAGTATCCTTTCTAATTCTCTGCTTTGAAACAATTCTCCTCTCTTTGTGCGCTCTCCTAGTCACGCACAATACTCGCTCCCTTGCAAGCAAATGCACTCACATGCATGCTCACACGTATGCTGATGCGGGTGGCGTGTGATGTGAAGCCAGGTCCGTTCCTTTCCCAGGCAGACCAGCATGAGCAAAGACCCTGGCTCCCAGTTCACCTCCCTCCCCGGCTCTTTCTCTCTCCTTCCTCCCTTTCTTTTTTCTTTCTAAAAAGGTAAAGGGCCGAGGAAGGAGAGATGACATCATTCGGGGGGTGGGGGGGACTGTAACATGATGAAAGCCAAATAACCAGCAGTGATGATTGTGTAAGGCCATGTGGTGATCAAGTAATGTTTTTGACCAGGGTCTTCACTGTCCTCCATCTCTACAGCTTACCAGGGATCTTTTTCAGCTGTGCTCTAATCCTGGGTTTGGAGGATTAAGACAAGTTAGTTCTTATGGTTTCTTCAGCTCAAGAGACAGAGAGGTTTGTCAGGAAATAGACACAGTTGTACCTCTCTGTACACCTCCCCTGTCTTACTCTGTATTTTATATCAAGACTACAGGTAGACTCATGCTGGTAATTTGACAATTTGAGACATAACCAAACATGATCCTGAAGATTTAGTGTTTAAATTCCCGTTTTTATCTTTCAGTGTTATTTTGTTGATGTTTCACTGTCACACTACTTTCATAAATTCTAAAATTAGTCGACTGACTTTCTTGACTTGTAAAACATTAGCTTTACAATAGAAACCTTATCTAAAGGTCCTCTTACCAGTTTTTTCCAGAGTTTTCCAACACTGAGTGTGGAACATTGGTCATGTGATAACAGGTAGTGGGACAAACTACACCCTAGTCGATGCCAGACCATGAAATGTCGTTGAAAGCTCTGGAAAAAGCTTCCTTGATGGAAGCGGGGAAATTACCCTAATGTTAGGCATGTTCCTTAAGTAATTGTTCAAGAGCCACTATTAAACATGATGTATCCAATGAAAAATGCAGGAGAGGAACATAGTCACTGTGGATATCATGGTAACCTGTGGCGATAATTGGTAAAACTTTGTTTCACGCATCTGTAATTTCCTCGTAATTTCCCAAGAAGTTTCCTGGAAAGAACTATATAATTTGTGACAAATTATAGGGGGAACTTGCATTTCCTTGAAAGAACTGGTCAATTTAAACCAGAGTAAATATTCTTTGGAAAATCTAACAGTTTTGCGTGTTAAGCTGACCTGAGAAGAAACCTGAAAAGACTCCTTAGGTTACCCTGTTTATTAAATGAATTGAGTACAAAGTAAACACAAATTTTCACTATGATCAGCATCAAATTGTTTAGTTGTTTTCAACTAACTTCTCAGGAAATTATCTAAAAATAATAACCCATAGAATAAAATAATGAAGAATTACTGAGGTAATATGTCTTGATAAAATGATTTTTAATGTCCTTTTCATTTTGGGTAATTTTGCCTAAGATTCTGTTACATAAAATCATTGCCCTTGCACTGTGGCCTCTTAGAGTGTGGGGGGGTGTGCACATGTAAAACAGCTCATTACCCAGAGGGCCTTGGAGTTATGTGGGTGTTGCTTGTATCTAACAGACTGAAGGCGGGCTGTGGTTTGGTGTTCACGTGGTTCACAGTCTAACTTTACTACACATACTGTAGTGAATTCACAGAGCCCAGAGGCATCACACTAACATGCTCCCACATAGTTACGAGCAAAAAGAAACCCGATCCATGACATCTGAGATACAGAATATTACAAAGGAAAAATAATTTGATAGATTTGTCTTATGAGAATGTGTGTCCTTGAATTCTGTCTGAACTTCAGTGAAGGAAAAAACTTGCCTTTTTACTGTCTGATTTGCAAATGAAAAAGAATGTGTGGCTGATTTGTTGCAATCCTGCTGTGTCTGTTTCTGGTTCACACTGAGGGGGCATGAGAGCATCCATATTGTTTAATAATCAGTGGGATGTTTAGATTGTAGATGCAGGTTGGAGAAAAGAGAAGCCAGACCCACCATCTCTGCATGCAGCACCCCAAACAAGAACCACATGTCTTAAGTCCTGGTTCTTTAATTCTCCCTCTCTCTCTCTCTCTCTCTCTCTCTCTCTCTCTCTCTTTCGACTTCCCTCTCTCCGCCCCATCCTCATGCTACAGACTCTCCCCAACCCTTCACCCTGGGAAAAAACGTGGAAGCTCAAAGATTCAAAAACACATGTGGTTAGCCATAAAACTTCACATGCACTCTGTGTACCCTAACCCCCCCCCCCCAACCCTCCAACCCCACGCTCCCATCCCCTCCAACCACTCGGCCGACTGACACACACATCGACCTACAAGGAGGAGAAGAGTCATACATAAGAGGAGACATGGAAACAATGGGGACAAGAGGAAGCAACATCAGGCAACAATCTGAGCTGTCTGTGGCGGGGGAGCAAAAACAAAGAAGTTTGGGGGCTGGGGGGGTGGGTTGGTGGTGGGACAATGGCGACAGTCAGAAAGAAGGTGACTGCAGGCTACCATTCCTGCACGGGCCCAGAACAATGCCTATCCTGTGGCTTGGTGGGGCTGTGCCGCGCACTAGGTGAAATTTAAGACAAACATAAACACCAAAGGAGGACAATGGCGCTTGCTCTCTTTACAAAAGATGCTTTTCCTTCAGCTGCAGGGAGGATGCACACAGAATCCCCCGGCACCGGCCCGGCCGGCTATCATGCCTCGCGTCCTCAGTGCCCTTTTAGTGGCACGGCATCCGATACTGCCGCGCTACACTGGTGGGCAGGTTGGGTTTCTGGCCCTCAACGTCAAAACCTCTGTCTTCTTCATTTCCCAAAGCGTTTGTGAGATACATAATCTCTTCAGATTCTTGCCATGTGATTAGGGAGGGAAATATGATGCCTTTTTTCTGTCAGTACTGTTGGAAAAAAGCCTACTTTGGAAGATTTGTTTCAGCCTTCAAATGTTTTGGTCACATATGTTGGTCATTAAGTTACCAGGCGCTTGTCTCTTAAAAACAGGAGCGATCCAATGTATTGTTCCAGGCTTATAGACATGAGATATCTTCTCTAATGGTATTTGGCATTACCTCACTCAGCTATAATTCAAGTATATGATGCCTATATTCCACTCTTTCAGTAAAATTGAACAGTATATAAACTGCAGTAATAGCCCTGTTAATTTCTTTTTGATTGATAGGTTCTAGTTCTCCTAGGCCAAGCTGCTGTCATCTATACATGTCAGCAAATTTGACACTGGTAGAGACCAAAGGCGTGGGAGCTTGTCATTGGTGTGGAGTATCAGGCAGTATAAAGTCACATGATGGGTCACATGGTAGGGGGATCAGCTACCGCAGTGGCGCCTGGCCAGGATCCAGACGAGGCCCCCTGGTTGACCACAGTCCCATGGCTGTCTGGGTCGATGCCTGCGCGGAACAACTCGCATGGCTGATCCAGGTTCCAAATGAAGGGGTTCGGGACCCAAAATTGGGGGTCTCACTCTCTCATATCCGTCTATGGTGGAATGATTTGAGTGTATTTAAATGAGGCTGAGGTTCGCGGTGACAGACTGTGAGCATAGTTTTTATTTTTTTCCCGGGGCCTCCTCATTCAGCTGTGCTCTGGTTTGATGTTTTAGACACTACATTCACCTACATTGTGTTTTAATCTACACTGCCATGTCTTTTTTGTGTGTTTGTGATAAAATCCTTGTCCATATTTCTGTTTCTACATACCCAAAAAAGGCATCTCTATTGCTTTGTAATGGGTTTTCTTTGAAGGGGGTCAAGGTCACATCTTTTGTACCATAACAACCCATTTTGGAAAGTGACTGCACACGGACGTCAAAGCCCAGCTTCCACCAATCAAAGCGCATCTGTGTGATCCTGGTTCCACTTCCTGTTTAGGTTCCTGTGTGCCGTTGTTCACAGCCAGATCCTTTGATCTTGCTTCATGTGGGTGGGACAGGTAGCAGACTTTGGATATCACCGCGGGAAACAATAACAGGCAAAAATGAGGGGGATGAAGTAGCCGATTGGCACAAAGTTGTGCCAATTCATTACAGTCGGCAGCTGATTTTTTAAAGTGGGGAACAGTCAGTAGCTCAGAAGTCCCAGGTTTGTTATGTGTCAGTCGGTGATTTGATTATTTGCAAATCTGTTTGAGAATTAGCATGACTATCACAGTTTCAACTGGGGCCTGCATAATTATGAATCTTGTAGAATGGCCCCATGTGAAAATCTAGTTAAAATACCTTTTTTACTTTATATTTTACTCACATGGTGCATTGTCTACATAATCTTGTGTTTTGCTAAATTACCTCAAACTGACTTGTATTATTCCAGTGTATGAGTACTGGTTGGTTTGAGGATCTTTGTGCATAATATCACTTGATGGGAGTTTGTTGGCTAAACAGCAAATTTGTTGCCCATGGTCTCCAAAACAGTGTAATCTGGCCATGCATCATGTGACATACTTGCTGTGAAAACTGAGCAAACACAATATGCTGATAAAGACTTGCAAGATGCAGTTGAAAGCTCTGGAAAAAACTAGTAAATCAATCTTGAGTTTATCTTATTTTGCCTTTGCTTTTTCACCGTTTTTCTGGGGAAAAAAAGATTTGGGTGGTGATTCAGAGGTTTGGAGCCAGGCCAGTACTGACTTGGGAAGATGTTTTCCTAACATATACTGTTTCTGTTTTGTGTTAGCAGAGTCACCGATGAGTTAGGCTTCATAAAAGTGAATACAGTGAATCAGAAGACTGAAGACATACACAAGTAAACTCCTCTGTGTCAAAGCAACCCTCAAATGCCCCTAAATCTTCATACCCACCCACTTTTAAAAAGCACCTACATGTTTGAATAGCAGTCTAGAGTCTACCAAAACCCAGTTCACTCTTCAAAAAGATGACCCCATCTAAAATAGCCCTCTATACAAAGATCGGTTCACAAGGCTTTCTGACAGTGGAGCGCCGCTGAGTGAGAGCCTCTTAGTTCTAAAGAGTCCAAAGGATGGCCTTCAAGTGTATGCACTGACCTTTGCTGATGAAAGGACTGAAAATGGTATTTTAACAATATCATGATGCCCTTTCAATATGAAAGGCAGCATAAGAAACACTCTTAGCCAATGAAACTTAAAAGGAGAGTGGGTGGCAGAGGAGCGTGGTGTGCAAAATGTGTGCTAAGATATCAGTGTGCATGTGTGTGAAGCTTTAAGCTATTACATATTTAAATTAAATTATGTAAGGTAGCCTTGTTGCTCACTATGATCCTAGATAGCTTTCTTTATATCTTCCACAACTGCGGGTCTCAGCTGATACTGCGCTGAGGAGAAGCTTAACAAAAGCTGGACAGGGTTCATTTTATGAGCTGGTGATTACATATTCCGTCTTTTCCAGTCAAAAAACCAAAAATTAAAAACGACTGATCCCTTTGACAAGAATGGGCTGTGTAGCCAAAGCCTGATAGTTTATTTCTCTGTGTCATAGACCTCTATTGTTGTCCAAAAACTGTTAAAAACACACCAATATGCCAAATCATTGCTACTCACTAGAGCACCAAATATGTGACAGACTGTAAATGATCAATGACTCATGGACCTCCCAAAAACCTCCTCATTTAGAAAATGATTCCATGTTTTGGTTGTTTGCTGCCTCTGGACTTTGGAGGTTACAGACTTGATTTGTCAGACTTGAACAGCTGAAACCTCATATTATCTTAAGCGTTTGTATACATGTTTACATGGAAGGATTTTGTACCCCAGCACTGGAAGCACACTAGGAAAGGGTCTTTAAAAGGCCAGCATGAACAGGAGGAATAGGTTAAATCATGAAAACCCTGTTTTATACTCTATTCATTTGGGCACCTGACTATTGTTTGTGGACAGACTTGAAAAAAATGTGAACCTATCATTTAAAGACAGAATTGAATCTCAACATTTTACTCCTCAGATTCCCTGATGGTTTATACCTTTAATGTCCATTCATGCAGCAGTCTGTTATCATCTATTCACTGAGACCTTAATTGGGTCTGAGCAGAAGACCACACTACACTCACACACAGATCATTAAGTGCCACAGGAGGCCAAACGTTTTAGCATGTAAATAGCTGGGTGAAATGTACTTATGGCACAGTATTTGCCAAATGTCTCATTAACACATACTTAGATACTCTCCCTCTCTCCTTCTTACACTAAAACACACGGAGGCTCCGGTGGCCAAATTAATGCTGCATGTTTTAATTTCCAACAGGGAGTAAATTAAGAGCTGATAATGGATGCAAATCTGGCAGAGATTTCTCACTGGATCCAGTGAGTTGCACTCTCCACAGCGGGGTGTGTGTAGTGAAGTTTATTACGCACACACACACACACACACACACACACAATCACAACACTCCAATTAAAGCCAGGAAAACCCAAAGAACACCCAATCACAAGACACACATACAAAAACATGGGAAGCCATTTGCTAATTTGAAAAATAGAACATTTTAATAAAGGCTACATCTCTTCATAATTACAATAATTAAAGTACCGAGGCATCTTTTCAACTGAGCTCTATAGAACGCATAATTTACAGTTTACAAGTGGAGCCAAGGAAGCCATGAAAAATATTATAAAACATAAACATGATGAAACGGATACTAAAAGGCATAAAAATATCTTTTCAACATAAGGCCCCTTGAAAAACCAAGGGAGTAATAGGACCCTGAAAACTGGGTAAAACACGGCAAGAATCCATGTAGGCACAGCTTCTGTACTCAATTTAAACACTATGGACATAGTGTATATCGCCACCATCGTTATCATCTGCAGCTCATAGTGCAGGCTTCAAATACACACAGAGTAATCCTAGTCAAAAGCATCTCAGTCACACATACACATAAGTAAGCACGTTGGGGAGCACATCATAGAGCTTTTTGTTGGTAAATATTACTATTGGTGTAAACACATTTTGGGGACTCGAGGACCTGTTCAGGGCGGTTTCCTCTTGGTAAATACGTAGGCTATTTGTGCGATGCCTGCGCCACTGAAACAAAGGCACTAAGACGCGACAGATCAAGGCTAGCTGGGCAGAGACCCAGAGTTGGGAATTAAACATTAATAGCATTTTCATACACTGAGGGCCCTTCAGAGCAGAGGGGGTGGGGTGGGGGGACAGCCACAAATAGCACTGTAGTAGTAAATATATTATCAAACTTTAAGTGACAAGAGAGCCATTCTCAAAGCTTCAGCAGTTAAGCTCTCCAGCCAAGAGATCGGAGATGTCCCGTTAAATCTCCAGGAACAGGAGTGGAGTTTTTGAAGAGGTATTTTTGAAGTTTACAGTTCAATATGAGGGGCCGAAAATGAATAAAACCATTTCCTTTGCTTGAGAACTGATGCTCAGAGGGGGGGTTAAAAAAAAATCACAGGTGTGGAAATTGGAGAAGTTTCTCCAACTCCAAGCAGCTTGTCCATGGAGGAATAATAGGGGTGGGGCAGGGATATCTCCAATAAATAGCAATAGAAATCTTTACACAGCAATACGAGCATCACAATACAATGCAATGTACATGTATATCTGCATATACATATTAGCAATGTGCTAGCGAGTGCCGGTGGGCAGACACTGGCACAGGCAGGGTCAGGTAGGGTGTCAGTCTCAGATTTAAACCCACTGCCCCATTTCTTTGACAAGTGGTCATTCACCTAGAGTCTTTATAGTTTTCTCTCTTCTGGAAATATGGAGATGTTTTAGTCCAACAACAGTCCTTTATTTTCTTCAGTTCAAGGCGGGCTGTTCACATGATAGTCCTGCAATGGCGCTAACTTGTCCTCCTTCCTTTTTCTTCCCCGTATTTCATCCAGTCCATTTTCCAAGATCTCAATAACATTCCTTCAACATCTCCAGTCCGACAGTCTTAGCTTAAAAGACACACACTTTTTGTGTGTGAGCGCGTATGAAGGAGTACATCCATAGAGGTGTGAAGTGTTCGTGGGGAGTTTAATCCACAACATGGGCAGCATGGTCTCACTCCATCCTCTCCACCTTGCCCAGGATCTTGCCCTCATAGGTGGGCAGCAAGGAGCCATCGTCTGACACTTCCTCAAACACTGCGCCGCACTCAAACTCATCACTGGCTTTCTTGAAGTAGTACCTGCAACAGAAAGACACGAGAGGGTTAATACAGAGGGCCCGTCTTTTTCTTAAACTATATTAAGGCGACCTTTTTAACATCAAGCTTCGTTTCCGCCACCCACAAAAAGCCACTCAGTGTACAATGAACCAAGCCTGCTGAGCCTATAGACCAACTTCTCAGGGTGGGGTGGAACCTGCTGCTAAACAGTCTTGGTCTAAAATAAGAGACTCGCTCTCTTCATTCTTCCCTCCCTCCACTCCTCCTCTCTTTTACCTCTCCCTTTCCTTTTTCTCCATCACGTTGTGAGTTTTGTCCTAGCTAACAGGGGCCAATTAGGCCCATGCGCAAATGAAGGGGTCCTTTGACAAAGGCTGAAATTTTGGGTGCCTGCAAGTCTGCCTGTCATTACCCGCCGACTCCTACACACCCGCTCGGGACACACGTTTGAGGACACACATGCATGGGCTTTCACCCGCTCCTCTTCCCTTTTTCATTAGTACACGGGACAAAGAAAAGAACAGAGACAACGTAGAGGAGGAGGAGACGGAGCAAGCAGTACACTGTGTCCTTCCTCACCCCTGTTGATAGCATGAGCTCTTGCTGAGAGCTATAGGAAGGGCAGTCGACTGACAACTTTATGTGTGTGTGTGTGTGTGTGTGTGTGTGTGTGTGTGTTGAGGAAGAAAAAAAAAATATAAGGAGGGGCTTCTCGTCAGCCATGACTTCACTGGGCCATTAATGATGCAACCCCCCCATCCTCATTTTAGAGGAAGAGAAACCAGCAGGGGTGGGTTTGTTTGGGGGGGGGGGGCGTCCTTAGAATTCACTCATTAACTATGTAATGGAAAAATGCCTCGATTTGCTCCATGTGTGGGGTGACTGGAATGTTTGTGTGTGTGTTTGTGAGCATTTTGTTTTTAACGAGACGGGAGGCTGACAAAGTCGAACATGCAATACATATAAAATGAGAGCTACAGTCTTAAAACACATCCTTGCGAAAGGTGCCTGTGAGTGCACGCGCTCCAATCAGCACGAGGGTGGTCACTAATAAAAAGCAGCTACATTTCAAATACAGGAAGGCTTCAACTAAAGCAGAACACAAGAGGTCTCTCTGAAGAAAATAAAGAGTAAATAAGACAAAGTAGATAAATAAGACGACATGAAAGAGCACAAGACGCGCCTGATAATTGTATCCTCCTTTCCTATCTGGAGGAGGAGGTAAAAAAAAGAAAAAGTTGAGCCGTCCTACTCTGAAAAAAACAAAAAAGAAAATCTTCAAAGAGCCATGATCTTTTTTGCTGAGAGAGACAGAGACAGAGAGAGCCTGAATTTCCACTGGAACATGTTTTATGTGGCTAGATCTGTTTTTTCCCCCCTTCTCCCCTTCTCTCTCCGTTTGCACTGACATCTGGCACCAATATCGTCTGGCAGGGCCCAGCAGTACTGTTCTTTGTTGAACCGCTGCCATGTTGAAATGACCCAACTCCACACATTCTCTGGCTGCTATTAAAGCGCCGCACAGCTCTCTTTCCAAAAAATGTGGATGGTATGACACAGGAACTGAGACAGCGAGCCAGAGAGAAAAGAAGAGGGGTGTGTATGTGTATGTGTGTGTGCGTGTGTGGGGGGGCAAACAGACAGATGTGAAGAACTTGGAGCTAAGTGCTTGTCACATTTGTTGATCCAAAAACGCTGCACACATCTGGACAGGAAGAAGTTTCTAGGAGGTTCCTTTACTTTTTTTGGGTCCAGAAATCAAAGTTTGATACCTGCAGTTCTTAACACAACCCTCAACCGGTGCTTATCCTGGAGACCTGTGGCAGCCTAAACAATTGTGTTAAAAAAGTGTTTGATTTTTTCCCTCTTTAATGCCCACTGGAAAGAAGCAATCAAAGTAAAATCTCTTTCTACAAACACACATCGAAGCGGCGCGGCCTCAGTCAGGGCTCTGTAGTACGGCAAACAAGCGGATCTGGCATTTAACAATCTGCCTTTCAAAAATATCCATAAAATGATTACAACGTGTGTAAACATTGTGCATGTTCAACGCAAGCACATTCATGCGTGCACACATGTATACACACACATATACACACACACACACAGACCAGAGCAGGAAAAAAAGAGCCCCTGATAGCATCAGTGAAGAATTTGCACGCTGGCCATTTGTGTGAGTCTTTGTTGGTTGAAATGAAAGGGGCCGGGGCTTCAAAGCCATGTGTATTAAGTGTGCCTTAGCATGGAAATCAATACCAGATGGGACCCAAATCGCTGCAGTTCAAACTCTCCCACTAACCTCCGCACCACCCACCCTCCCTCTTGTCCTTTCCTTTTCATTGCACCCCCCTCAACACACACACACACAACACACACACACACACACACACAAACCACAGAGGCCTGAAACCTTCTGTACACACACATTGAAACAAACACTGATAACAGTGCTCCACACAGACATGTATGAAGCACAATCAAAGCATAATATTTAAGGTCTTTGAGGTCACAGGCACTGACCATAATTCAAAGAAATTTACCAGTAGACAATGCAGCTTTAAGCCTTTTGCAATTCAGCTAGCTAACATCAGACACTTGGTGGTTTTCTTCTGTCCTGCCCTGGTACTGACAATTTGGATTGCTCAAAATGTCACCATGTTATGACAAATGACACTAATGATCACAGGTTGCAAAGTCAGCCACACTGCTCTCATGCCACCGAAGACACTGAGAACCACTCCTCTGCCAATTCACCTACTTCTTGCCCACGTGATTGCCATTTTGGAAAAATTATAAAGCTAGCCCTTTCTAAACTTTCAGTTTCAGACCTGTGAGTCAGTTTGTGTTGGCACACCAAAAGACAACAGTCAACTTTAACAAATTCATTCTTCAAGGTCAATGAGCTGATAGCATTTTACTGTCAGCAGATACTGTCAGTATCACAATATCACAGAAGCACCAGTGGCAAAAGTTCACATTACCTCACAGAAATTACTCTTGTAAAATGTTGATCAATATCTGAGTGTTCAGATTTCAGATTACACACCTGTAGTTGCCCTTCTTGCGGAGCTGCTCCTTGAAGTGGCCCAGGGTGAGACTGTGGCTCTTCATGGTCCGCCGGTAGGGGATCTCCTCACCACAGAAAAAATATGTCACCACTGTCTCTCCACTGCACACCCCGTGGCTTCCTAAACCCTTCTTACACTCCTTCATCCTGAAAATGGACAAAGAGGGACAGAAAAGGTGTGTGAGAAGTAGTGGATGCCCCTGTGATACTTAACAAGAAAACACTCAAAAGAGAAATCAGAAACAGAGCGAAGCTTCTAAGGGACTCTGAGCAATGATCTGCAACTTGCAGCTAGAGTACAGAGGACAGTACTAGACTAGAAACACAAAAACAGCAGCCTGACTGAAGAATAACACTAGTGAGTGAGTGAGTGACCCAGTGCCATCATCAAGTGTGTGCTTGTGTGTTGTGTGTGCATTGAGAAGGGGCACAGTATTAACAATTCCCCTTCAGCTATGTCCAAGGCTTTGTAGGCCCACTTCAGAGGAGCTCTCTCTTTGCTAGGCTCTGCTCGCCCCAGCCGACTGCCAGCTCACTGAAGGACAGCCAATAAAAATGATACATATATATGAAAGGGATGTCTCAGTCAGGTGGTGCAGTGACTACACACTCCCCACACACAGCACAAACACACAAGATTCATGCAAACACAGAGGCAGAGCCAACCCTGTGTGTATAAAGCTTAATATAAGCTTTGCAGAAGAGGGTCACATTCTATTTGGGTTACTGTATGTGGACGTGTGTGATTGTGTTGTGTGTGGGTCTGCACATGACTATTCATCTGTCTCCCTACATGTATGATGAGCAGCGCAGGTGACAAGAAGGAATAGTTAAAAGGGTAGAAGTACACTGCGAGGTGGAGGCTATGGCTGAGAGGAGGAGGAAGAGGAGCAGAGAGGAGGAGAGGAGAGGGAGGGCAGGACGCTAGAGGCATCGTACTCTTCTGATTGGAGACTGGGGCTGGTCGTGAGGAGGCCAGCAGGGCTGGGATTCGCTAGAGACAGAGGGACGGACCCTCCACCCTGGACAGGCACTAGGTGGCTCTTCTCCCGCTGAAGACTGGACACTGAATGCCTGTAAAGAGATGTAACAGAAACTTTAATGCCATGATCAATAATAATAACTGATATTTCCTTCTGTGACACAAGACACCAATATGTGATGGCTAGAAATCATAAGCAAGCAGACCAAGAGCAATATTCAACAACTACTCTCTATGTACCTTTGCTTGGTGGTCTTGGTGGAGACCTCCTCCAGTCTACGGCAGGCCTCCTCCAGCTGGGCCAAAGTGTTGGGAGGGGGCAGGGGAGGCATGGCAGGGTCTTGGATGAACGGTTGGGCTGGCTGGTGGCTACGTAGGTGGCCACAACTTCCTCCACCACCCCATGTGTGTGTCTGGGTGGAGGAGCCTCCAAAGGATTTCTTGGTGCTCTGGGTGCTGCAAAGGCAAAAAGACGTAACATCATGAATCAACAACAAACAATAGAAAAATTGGGACATTTTGGACTAAAGTAATACTTAAAATTCATACAAAGCGCTCCAGGTATTAGCCACTGCTCACCTGTGAGACTTGTGCCTGCCTCGTTGTTTACTTTCCAGGATCCACTGCAACACATTTTGGGTGGGGTCTGTTGTGTCGCTGGGCAGCTGTAATGGTCCACAGTCCTCCATACACCTCTCTGCTACTCCATCCTCAGCCCCTGAACGACACACACGCCTGGATAGAGAGCTGGAACGCCTGGGCAGAAGAGAGGGAGAGAATTAGCATTGTTTATTTTTACACAATCAACACAAGAGAACTGGAAATAAAAGGGACACAAAGTGCCTGGAACTGACCCCATACTGTTGTCTGTTGAAATAGCCCCACACATCTCTCTGCCCAGGCTGCGGCTGCGCTGGTAAGGCTGGCAGGGCTGGCACTCCCCACTGCTGGAGCACAGGCCATGCACCCTGAGGGCTGCCTCCCTTTCAATCTGTTCTTTAGTCTTGGGACTGGCGTGATGGTGGATGTAGTGGTGGTGGATGTGTTTCGTGCTCTGCCTGCTTACGAGGGTCCTGCTGGGGCCCAAGGCCAGAGCGAAAGCCCCTTGGTCAGGACTAGAGACAGAAGAAGTGGAGGGCCCGGTCCTCACCAGGGCCTTGATTCCAATGCTGGCCCGGGTGAAAGGCGTGTGTTCTGGGGAGCTGGAGCGAGGTGAATGCCGGATGACAGCTGGGGACTGGCAGCCGGGGGTCTTAAGGACGCGAGAGAGATGTTCATCCAGGATGGCCTGGGGGTCTTCGTCAGAGGAGCCAGAAAGGAGAGTCAGGGGGTGGGGGGAGAGCTGGGGAGCACTTCCCATGATCTCGGTATCTTCTCTTTCCTCCTCCTGGTAAACACAGATAAGGCATACAAAGTCATCAACTTAGAAAAAACAACAACAACAGCAATGATTCACTTTTCCAGTAAAAACCAATCTCTCACACACCTCCTGAATCTGCTGTAGCCTCTCTTCCAGGGAGGTGATGGTGTCCTGCTCTCTCTTCAAGCTCTCAAGGCGGGAGATGAGCTGGGCTGCAAACTCTGCCGGCTCCATTGGGACCATCTCCTTGGGGGGACGGCGAGTACGCTTTGGGGAGAAAGAGATACATCAGCTGTTGTATCATCTGTCATATTCCTTCACGACCAAGCCCCAGCTCTACCCAACTTCTACAAAGACATCCATCCTCCTCTTGCCTCATCCATCTACATTTATGCATTGTTCTCTACCAGTACCTGCCCTGTCATTGGTGGTACTGATCAGGGCACTCTCATAGGCACCCAGGGCTATGGGGTTGGTTAAAAGGGGCGGCAGGCCTTGTGTATGGTCACGCTGGGCTAGGCCTTGGCTGGTTCCCTCTGTCATCATCAGCAGGCCTCTTTAAAGTCAGCTCACTTCAAAGGCTTCCTCGTCAAATATCAAACACTCAGTGGGGGGAGAATAGGGTGGAGGAGGGAGGGATGGAGGGATAGATAGATGGGAAGCAGTGGCTTTACATCTAGGAATAAAAGCCACATATCGACAGGGGGTGGAAGAGAACTACAGGGAGGAAAGGATGAGGGATTAAAAAAAATGGGAGAAGTTGAGATGCAGAGATGTGTGGTCACAGGAGGGGAGAAAAAGAGAAAATGAAGAGAGGGAAGGATTGGAGGAGAGAGATAAAGGTGCCAAAAAGGATGGGAGATCAGAAAGGTTGAGGTAATTTATTCCCCCCCTTGTCACACACTGGGCACCTTTGAGGTACAGTATAGTGACAGTATGAGAATGTGTATATGTGCGCGCACACACATCTGAAATTATTTGCATTTTTGCACTGGGGCTTTCTTGATTTTTCTTCCTCTTTTTGTTTCTCCCATCCCTTTGTAGTAGGGATGAAGGGGAGAAGAGACAGAAAAAGAGGAGCCGTCTGATGGAGCCTGGGGCTGGTGCACCATGGGAATGGCAGCCATCGCCAAAAATCAGACAGGAAACAAAAACAAGAATAAAAGCGAAAATAAAGCAAAAAGGGACAGTGGGAAAAGAGTGCCGAAAATCAATCTGTGAATCTTTTCTGAATACAAGTTACACTTGCTGCATGTCTTACAATGTTGAAAAAAGGGGGGAGCGGGGGGTCACATCAAGTTTATTTGAACAAGCTACTTATGTTGT
The DNA here is from genome assembly GCF_001640805.2 of Lates calcarifer. Taxonomy (NCBI): domain Eukaryota; kingdom Metazoa; phylum Chordata; class Actinopteri; family Centropomidae; genus Lates; species Lates calcarifer. The sequence goes on along the minus strand of NC_066843.1, from coordinate 11,290,734 downwards.
TACTACTTCTGCAAGATGTCCCCTTGCCTCTGTTTAGGACCATTTCCTTTCCTTCACTAAACCTGAAGTTAGCTTCTATTAAGCCTTAAGCTACTAGCTCCCCTCTGACCCACTGAGACCTCACATGACACGCTCAAACTCTTCCCTTAGATCCCTCACTTTTAGGGGAGGGGTGCAGGCTGAGTGTGTGTGCATGTGTGTATGTATATGTAGGGGGGGTTGCTGTGGAAAAAAAAGGGGGCCAGCTCTGTTGGAAGTTGTCACTTCCCTGTGCGTTTGCTCCATTCATCCTTGGATCAAAGCGCTGCGTGTGCGTGCATGTGCGTGTGAATGTGTCTGAGTATCTTTGTGTTTTTGTTGGGGAACTGGGCTGATTTCAGAGCCCTCGGGATAAAGCGGCAGAGATCTTCCTCATCTCTTCTTATTCTCCATATTTACAGCATCAGTAGGGAAGAAAAACCCTGGTGTGTTCCGAGCGCTGTGGCGATAAACAGCTTAGAGACCTCCCCGTTTCCTGCAGACTTCAAGGAACCCTAATGGGGGTGTAGGTGACACCAAAGGTAGCGAGGGGGCTTGTATTTGTATGTGTGTATGTGCACTTACTTATGTGTGTGCGTGTGTGTGAGTGGGAGGCTGGGTCTTTGACGTTACCCTTCAGATCTTTGCTGGTGTTGTTGAATTGAGAATGCCGAATACAGTTTGTGCGGTACTATTCATAGAACCAAGAGAGACCCGGAACAGAGGGTGGTATGGAAATTAGACTGTGGGACCCAGGTTCAAAAAGACTTCTGAGCATGTGTGGTTATGTGTGTGCATTCGTGTACTTACAGGGAAAGCAGGCAGAAAGACTTGGCTGTTCATCCTCATGTTGCGCTGCATCTCTCTCTGTAGCTGTTTCTTGGAGCCCAGTTTATACGGAGGGATGCCATCTCTGGGGGTGTACAGACAGATCACAAAGGTCAATTACCCAATGACATACATCATTAAAGACCAAACAGCCACTCAGGAAGAAGCCTGTTAGCCAACTGGGTAGATCAAACACATTTCAAGCAAGAAGAAATCTAATTTGTTAATTCTCCTATCCATTTTGTTTTTCATCTTTCAGGCTTAATCCTAGAACAAAGAAGATATTCAGAGGTAAATCATGCCAGCATTTCCGGCCTTGCATGTGTGTCGGAGCAGATCGGGCTACATGGTTCTGAGTGAGGTGGTAAGAGATTTTGTTTGCCCTAGAAATGACACTCATTTTCAGCTCTGGCTTCAGCACAGCACTGGGCACCCTGCTGGGCAATTCCTTTCAACATTGTGCGCACGCACGCACGCACGCACGCACGCACACACACACACACACACACACACACACACACACACACACACACACACACACACACAATGCAATCACAGTGCACTCTGCTCTACTGGCCAGAAGTAGTGTCAGCATTAGCATTCCCCTACTGACTTTCATGTATAGCTGAGGACACTGTTAGCATTAGCTACTCATTATACTTATTCAAAGAGTTACTGCAGGACAAGACCCAAGGGTGCAGCTAACCTGGTTAAATCTATCTCAGGGACTGAATGGCTGACTGGCTAAAAAATGAAATCAAACAACAAACAGCAAAGCTCAAGCTTCAAACTGAAGCACTTGACAGTGTAAAACAGTGTCTTTTCTCCCATGCTAAACAGCAGTTTCCTGGTGACCTAGCCTAACTGAGGAGCACTTTTCCACTTTTGCTTTGAAATACCACAGTCATGCGCATAAGCAACCACCCCCCCCCCACCCCCCCAATCTTCATTTGGCAAGCGCTGCCGCAGCCAGCCTCTGATCTCCGCACATCAAAAGGCTGGTTTGTAAGATAAGGTAATGTTTGAAGTCTGCGCAGCTGCATTCCCCAGCGTCCAAGCAAATCCATAAATAAGATATAAGCAAAAATCCCCCCTCCACCACTCTCTTTCTCTTCCCACCCAACCGCCTCCTCCCCCGTTGCTTTTTCCCTTTTCTATTCTTTTCTTTATCTGTAAATGAGATTCAAATGTTTATGGGTTCTTTTAACTGACCTAAAGAGAGGCAGATATTCTGATCAAGGCCAGAGCAGGCAGGAAATGAGATGGGTGGGGGTGTCGCTATGACCAGGGCTTTGTCATTGCATTGGGTCAAAGTACAGCAGAATAGGACTATATTGGCCTCGGCCCCTTTGAAGCTGGGCCTGTTTAGAGATATGCCTGAGCAGAGGGCTCCTTGTTGTAAAAAAAAACCTCTTTATAGCTGCCATATTTACGTGCAGCCCAGCCCACTGGTTGCACTAAACATCAGTGTCTCAGTATCTTTAGCTCACGGTTTCCCTGACATCATTCACGTAGGCCTTGACGCCTCCCATGTGAGATGAGGTAAAGAAGAACTTGTACCAAGATTTTTCTGCTTTCTGTCCAAAACCAGCTGACATGGGTTCTCCTGGCCTTGAGCTGTGCACCATGCAATGACTTCATAGTACCTTGTCACTTGAGAAACACGTGATTACGCAAAGTAATCCTTTAAAAGAACGAGGCCCTAGGCATGTACACAGATAAGCTCAAACCACATACTAGCAGTGGCATTATTCACTATTTTTGTGCTGAAACAATTTGTCAATCCATAGGCATTTAATTGACAACAATTTTGTTAACTTATCAATCATCATTTAGCACGGCTTTGGATTGTTGCTCAGACAAAACAGGTTTGCATGGGCTCTCTGAATTTGTGACATTTTATAGACTAACACAGACAATAGACTACTTATTAATGAGTTAATCAAAGAGGGTACTGAGCAGATTAGTCGATATTTGAACTCACCATTAAATACTTTGTGAAACCACCTTACCAACAACATGTCCACTGATGCATTAAATGTAAAGCCTCCCTACTCATGGCCATGCTCCACTTTGGCCAAGACTCACAACAGCCAGCTGAAGAAAGGTGTCATTTATTCCTGAAACACCCTCCTGTGCTGGCATTCACATACACACACTCATATGTTTGGTTAATATTCACTTACACACTGCTGTCAGTCACAGACATGGCATCGTCGGTCAAAGCATCACTGGACACCTCGCTATCATTGGTGCTGCTGACGGGGGCAAAGGAGCCCACATGGCAGGGGTTGATGGAGTCTCCTCTCTTGTACGATCTGGGGAGGTTACACAAGCAGGGGTCAGATTAAAGCTAATGCAGCACTGTGAAACAGCATCCAACAGGTGGGTGACATTTAGTTTCTACTTCCTGAGGAGTGACTTGTGCGTATTTCACTTGTGTTGAGGATCTAAGATGAGGACAGATTGTACAATGACAGTAAGAGGAGAAGTGTTTGAATTAGATAGTCTGCATATGTGTATGTAACCTTGTCTGCTACCTATAACAACTACTCCCTGTAATGAATGAATATGACTGGCTAGTCTGAGGCCAGGCAACCTCCTCCCCTAAAATACAAGTTCATATACACTGGGAAAACGTTTCTCCTTATGCCCCATTTATGCTGTCTTAAATGGCCCGCAATTTCTCTCTTTCCATTTCTCTCATTCACACTCACTCTTTCCTCGGCATACATCTCCTGCTGTGTATGCATTCTTGCCATGGTACAGGAGGGGGGAGAAAAGGGAAGAGTGACCCAAAGAGAAAAAAAGTATAGAGCGGAAGCATGAGAGTGTGTCAGAGAAGGAAAGAAAGGGGAGAAGAAAAAAAGGGGGGTCTTCATGAGGAGGGAGAGACCCAGCATGACTAAAGCTCTAGGCCCCCAGCTCCAGGCTGACCTTCAGAGGGGCTTGCAAAGAGTCAGGTATTTAACACAGCTGGCCTTGCATTCTTCCCTCCCTGCCTCTCTCTCACCCCCTCATTTATACTTTCTCCTCCCTCCCTTTCTTTCATGAGGTGCACCCCCCTGCCCTCCCTCCCACTACTCGCCCCCCCCGTCCTTCCTTTCCGCTCTCTTTCCCCTCACTTTCGCTCCAAAAGCATGCCTCGTAGTCCCCATCCCTGAGTTTTCAAAAGGAAAAAAAGATAAAAGTGGAGAAGGCGGGGGAAAGCAGCAAAGGAGGGAATCAGAGGAGAATTGACGCAAACAAGAAAAGAGGGAAGAAGAAAGTGAGAGGGTTGGGGGGTGGGGTGGGGTGTTGATTTTGTACTGTTGCTGCTGCCATTCAGGGTTTGTTTTCCTTTTTTTAAAAAAAAAAAAGAAGAGAGAACCTGAGATGAGAGGAGGTGAGGAAAGGGAAGCAGAAAAGGGAGAAATGAGTTCCACATGTTTTGAATCTGTAGGGTGACAATGGGAGGGGAGAGAGAAAAGGCACAGGGGCTCCATGTCAGAATAAGGCTTTTCTACCAGTTTGGCCAATGACCATTAAATTAAAAGAAAAATCTTGGATGTGAACAGCCCAACACCATCTCTACCAGCACACAGAAACTGTCAGTAGGTAGCTGTCAGTTTTCTTGGCCTGTCATGTCCGCTACAGAAGTTAAGATCTTAGTGCAACTTGTGCTTTAGTGCTGCATGAGCAACAGCAACATCAAAAGAAGCTCCAGTGTTTGCACTCCTTGTCATAATTTTAACTGGGTATTTATGATTACTTCTATTCTATAGGCTTATAAAACCCTCTAGAACAACCTATATTTATGTGGGATGCATTATCAAATGTTTAAATTGGACAGGCAGAGATGGGAGGCTACAGTACATCTATTCCAAAGCACCATCTATAGATCAACTATAGATTTACATCTCTGTCAAAAGCTTGAAGACAGTGTGGTGGTACAGGAGGAAGCATAGCATAGCAATGTCATCATCTATTATTTGCTGGCTGGGTCCAGAGCCAGTCGTGCTCTGTGAACTTTTCCTGTGGAAGACGATCCCTCATTCTGCGGAACTATTTCAAAGCTCCGGAAATCCAGGCCAGCGCCAGCAGAGGGCTGCTGCTGGAGATGGTGAGAGGAGCCAGAGAGAGCCAAGGAGCGAAAGACAGACAGAGTTTTCTACAAACTTAACAGAAACCCTGGAGTGAGGTGCAGGAAAAATGTGTTTCCCACTTTTGCGCGCAGGAAAAATCTGTAAGTTGTATATATTATTTACACACAGCATGGATTCAGGTTCTAAAGCTAAATACAGTTTAAAGATGCTGCAGCCATACCTGTATCCCATCACCTCCACAGCCCTCATGGAAACGGCCCCCCTATGCGCCTTCGCTGACAGTCCAACGAGCGCTTTGGCTTTGAAATCACAACTCCACTCCTCCTCTTCATTGAGCGTGGGCAGGTATCCACATACAACTTTCAGGTCGCCCAACCCGTTCGAGTTGACGTGATTCGGGTTTTCCCCCCCAGTCCTCACGTACTCGAGGTAAATGTCAGAGGTCAGAAACATCTGGTACGCGTTCTCCTCCATGTTGGTTTGGATCTCGGTCTGCGCCTGGTCGAACATTGCAGAGTCTATGTGTTGCTTCTTGATATTATCCCGTATGAAGGTTTTAGTCGCGGGCTTGAGCTGTTTCGCGACAATGCTATTATTTTCAATGTAGCGCTTGTAAATTGCTTTGGCGACTCTCTGTGTTTTGGTATCCTTGAGGTCCATTTGCCTGAAGCCATTGCAGGCGAACCAAAAGTCTAAAGTATCGACACATTTCTCTCGCTCCAGGAATGTCCTAAAAAGTAGAGCACCGTCCTGGTCCCCGAGGAGAGAGTGCAAAGACTTTGTCCACCGGGAGAGCGGTGAATCCGGGGAGGCACTCCCCTCTGGCTCCCCAAGACCATCCTCGTTCCTCCTCGCCGAGGAGCCCGGAGAGCCGAGCAGAACCGATTTGGGGGGTTCCAAGGTTTTCATCATTGCGAGCTTGCCGGGGTAGCAGGGCGCCTCGCCCTCCTCCCCAGGCACCGGGGGTCGAGGAGCATCTTCTCGGAAACTACTGGCGATATGGTCCATAAGCGCCCGGCTCATGGCTCTGAAGACAGCAGGAGAGAGCCTGTGTGTTGTTCGCCTCCTCTGAGCTTCTACTGTAATCTCCTCACTCTCTTATGTCAGCGGGGGAGCTTCTCTCTGGCTGCCCGTCTTCTCTCTGAAACACAAAGTATTGATCTAATCAAAACCAGATCCGCCCCAACTTCAAAGGGGCAGAGACGCTGTAAGAGTCTTTTCAGCCCCTCACTGACTTGTACAGAAAAAGACAGGCTAGTTCACAGGAGGAAAAAAAATCTGAGAAAACGCTGCAGCAGCATTACATAAACTGCAGTCCTTCATATCTCAACCTGGTATGTGATTTCTACCGAGGCGCTATCGGCTACAGGACGCAAATTAAGAATTTAACAGTGATTTCGCATATGCACTGCCGAGCAGAAAACCACCTGAACGATGCATTGACTGAATTTACATCGTCTATGACACGAGTAGTAGTAGTCATTACGCGTATGTCAAGCGGGGTTGTGAACTGAACACCATTAATAAGTCATTTATCCTTCAGAATGCCAGATCATTACGCACGGACGCGGCTTTATTAACGCTTCCGGATCCATCACGGCTGATGTCAGGGTTATAGCCCGGCTGCCCGCTGCAGAATGCAAGCACATGTCTCTCTGTCCCATCCTTGGCACTTTTTTTGTCCGAACAGTCACTTCTACGTCTCTACATCTCATCACATAAGCGACTAAAAATCACATCAAATCGAGCCTGCCCGTGAATACCTGTAGGACACTGATGTGGGACAAACTCGGAAAGATCGAAAAACGTGACCAAAATAGTCAATGGAGTTAACTGACTGCTGCTGCTGGTGCTGTATATGTGTTTGTACTACTACTCACGGGGCTTTAACGTGCTCAAATGGTTAAAACATCCAACTATCTGTTGTTCCATTATCGCAGAGATTATTCGCAGTTTGTTACAGATGATCGCTGCTACACCGCAAAGCACCAACGTTACAATGTATCAGCGGCTGATGTGCAAACATTGCAGATGTCACTTCGTATCGCTGACACTCGGTTTAACCGCTGCAGCGTTAAACTTGTCAGAGATAGTACGAAAAAAAAGGCTCCGGACACCACTACAACTTCAAATCGTTCTGTACCAATAACCCTGCGCTGTATCCTCTTGACAAAATAGCCAACTATTCAAAATTATATTCAATGACACTGTGTACATTGCAACGTACACTGAAGTTAATGCAGTCACGTAGTCTTTAGTCTTTTAAAGTTTCTCTGATGTTACGTTCAAGGCGAAAAAACAACCCCTCTTTAACGTCCAATCCCATGTACACCAAAGTCTCACATCTTGTGGGGGAGGAATTCCACAAAAAGAAACCAGCACTTCTTAAAACAACTTCTACTTCAAGTATGAAACCACACAACATGGAAAATAAAATGAAGTGAATGCTATAGAAACGCTCTAACGCGTTTTTTGGTCATTAAACGTGACAAAAGCGGTTCATTTTCCCCCAGAACATTACTTCAAAGGCGAGTCAACAGCACATCAAAGGGAACTCCAATGGGGGCCAGTTTGAGGAGGCACACTACTCTTGTAACTTACCATCGATCCACGAGTTCGCTCCTCAAAATTAAACTCCTGTTGTGTTTAATTGTTTTCTTTTTATCCACACAAAAAACAGTGCGTATAATCCACAGTACTCGTCCACATACAGTCCGTTCAGGTTTGAGTCGGTTTACGGAGAGAAAAATGCACTCGAGAGGAAAAAAATACCGCTTTTCTCCCTCCTCCCTTTCTCCTCCCTATGGTTTCAGGCTGCCATGCCGCACGGTAGGTCTCTCCTGTAGGCGACTCCAACACCAACTGAACCGAGAGGCTGGAGCAGCGCACTTCAAAGTGAGGAACCGACTGCCGGGTCCCGACAGCTGCATAAAAAACAATTGCAGCCTGGCGCCTCCGAAAAAAAGAAAATAAGCGACGGAGATTCCCAGATACGTCGCAGTCACTCTGAATGAAACGTATTTTAAAGGTTGTTCGTTTTATTTCTTGACCTGCGAGCCTTTTGCCACGTATTACCAATCTTTTCCCCCAGCTCGCGAAGTTGCAGCTACATTGTGAGGACCTTATCAAAGACAAGCAATCTTGAGCCAACTCCCCGAGGCTTTGGAGCGTCAGAAGTAACTGATCTGCCGCCCTAATAGCATTATCGCTACAATCCCTCTGTTGCTACATAAACTTTAAAGACGCAGGGATCTTTTCTTTTCTAGACCCGCATAGTTTTTGAGATTAATCCACTGGAGTCCCCGGGATGCACAATGCATGCACCGGCGTGTATCAAATAGCATGTTTATATCCTCATATGAATTTTTGGCCACATTGAAAGAGGACAAAAACTCCAGCTGCATAACGAAACTATGATTCTAATCTCCTAAAGATGCTATTTGGAAAGGTCCTTATAGTAGGTGTCCTTATAGTGCAGGATTCAAAGACTTGCTGAAGGGAGCTTCTGCAGGATAAAAGTCTTCTATAACAGGCTCGTCAACAGGCTTTTTAAATGATGGATAGTTACTTTACCCATCCTCAGTCCTCATTTAGATACACATTGCAACGGGAAATCAAATCACAGTGGTGTTATCACTCCACAGCTCCTACCAGTGGCAATGAGGGCACATGCATACACATCAGATTAAAACATCTGCTCAATAAGGATAAATTCAGGATGTTATCATATCATTTAAGTGACAGAGGAATTACTCCCCTCTGCAGCTCTTACTGTACAGCTCTGTGCTCTGTGAATACTCCTTAACAGCAGCACGAGATAACATGAAAAGAAGTGAAAAGCCCATAGGCAGCTCAGTATACATCCATTCACTGGGGTGGAGGAGTTGTTTGGACACAGGCAGCAGTGGACATTTTGGACACTACATTTCCTTTATTCAAACTCGACTGGCTACAGTCAGTGATGCTAATGGTGTTTATAGAACAAAGTCAGTAGTGTTTTTTGATGGGTCTTTACCACCACAGGGGACCCTTTGTACAAGATGACTGGCTATGTTCTTGAAAGAGAGACAGTAGGTGTCTGTGTGTCCTTGTTGTCTCAGTGGACACAGATTCAAAAAGTACAGTACAAAGATGGCAAACACTTTGATCAGCCTGCTTGCTAAAGGTGCTGTGAAACTTTCTCCCTTGATGCCTCGCTTCCCATCAAGGTTAATAAAAGAGGAAACGGCTCTTGAAGAGGCCACGATGACTAAGGGATTACTCATCATTCAAAGGCCACTTTATCGCCTTCAAACTCACATCCTGCCCCAAAAAACATCCCCAATGTGTTCACATCAAGCTTACTGTCCCAGCAAAGGATGAGCAGCATCTGATTCCCAGCCAGGGTGTAGCTGTTCCCCAGCCGGTATGTGGAGAGATTGTGAAGTAGTTCAACTAAACTGGAAACACTGAACACTGAGCGTTGTGTGCAAACTAGTTAGGAGGCAATCAGAGAAGTTGAAACAGCAACAAGTAATGGATAAGTGGTTGAAACAATCAAGTCAATCAAGGAGAACTACGTAGGGCTGTGTGGGCATGTCTGATAACACAGGCTGGGAACCACTGATGTACACTATGTCTGACATCTGGAACCGTGCCAGATGTGAGACATTAATGACTCAGAGTTAAAACAAGTCTACACAAATCCAATTTCTTATCTCATAAAAGCTCATCTACACAGTCTGGGTCTTTCTGTGGGTATACAGGTCATCGGGATAATATACTGAAAGCTACCCAGACAATGTCAGCCTTTGTTAACTTTGGAGGGCCCAGGTTGAACTCTGACAGTAAACACACCAGGGTGGAAACCATCACCATGGCGATGGCGCAGACCCCCTGCCAGTACCGGAGGCCAGTTGGGCCGTTGCGTCCTGCCTTGTCAACCCCCTCTGTGGCTCATGGGAGGTCCCCATAGGTCAGGTCTTCCCTGATGCCCCTTGGGAGCTGACCCCAGGGTTGTGAGTGGCCTGAGATCCTGGGGTGTCCTTGGCTCCTGGGCCCTATAAAAAGACCCTTGAAAGAGGGCTTGGGGGGGGGGGGGTTATGGGATGTAATGTTCTCTCTGTTTGGGAAGATATTATTACAGGGACAGGTCAAATTCAGCCTGACTACAAAGAGCACTATAAATAGAGAAGGAAGGGCATGCATAAATCACCTGTGGGCCCAATCAATTCTTTAATGTTGACTGCTTCTTTTTTTGGGTGCGCACAACATACACAAAGCAGCTTAGTTCTTCATGGTATCTGAAGTCATATTTGACCAAAAACACCCCCTTTTTAAAAACCTAAGAGGACTAGAGAGGTTTTTACAACTTGGTTATATGGTCTCCTGAGCAACCTTGGCCTGTCGTAACTGCAACTGGCCACCTCAGTTGCAGTCATAAACACTTAGAGTGTGTGTGTGTGTGTGTGTGTGTGTGTGCATGTCTACCGGTGGTGTCCTCTCTGTGCTGCAGCTCTGTGATCAGTAACTGCTCTCAATTACAGTATTGTGTGCTGTTCCTTTCGGCTTGGGGTTAAACTCTTTGCAGACCCCTTTGAAGTACTCATCCCTTTATCTCAAGCCAGAGCCAAGAATTTTGGGGGAGGACAATGGAAAATGAAACCAAGAGGGAAGCTTATGGCAATTATCAACCAGGGCCATGAGGAGGAGGAAGTCAGCTCACACAGACAGACATAGAGAGAGAGAGAGAGAGAGAGAGAGCAGATAAAGAGAGCAGGAGACAGCCAATGTAGGACAGGGGGTTACTGTTTCAAGTTTGTTTGGTGTGTACACACCCCGGGCAACAACCGACTGCCAAGGGAGGAAATGGAGGCTACCTCTTCAAAGTAGGTGACAACAGGGGGGACAATGGCCTCTGATGGGAGCAAGGAGCCGATGAGAGGAGCTGTGTGTTGTTGTTGGTGGTGGTGGTGGGTGGGGGGTTGCAAGGGGTTCAACACACAACATAAATGAGGACCAAAGAGTGGAAGAAGAGGATGGAGGAGAAGGACGGAGAAGGAGAATGGGAGGGAGAAGTGCTGTTGTCAGCAGAATCAAATGGCACGCAGAGAGCTGGGGAAGATACAATTAAAGTGTGGAGTTAAGACAGGCTTTGAAGTTGGACATGGTGCATAATACCCTTAAAAGTTAAGGAAGGGCAACAATTTGCCAGTTTGTTATGGGGCTGTTTTGAAAGAGGAAGAGGAAGGGGGGGGAAAAAAGAGTGCGAGTAGTGGTGGTGGTGCGGGGGGGTTGTTTTTTTTGAAAGGGTTCAGTTTGAGGGGAATGAAGTTGGATTTTAAGCACCAATTGGCCCCAGAAGGATGTTTTTTGTTATTTTTTTTCAAAATGGAAAATGTAAAGTGCAAGTGGGAGTCGGCGCCTACCTGTGCATTTTGATGATGGGGATGAGTGTGTGAAAGGAAGGAGAGAGTGGAACAGGGAGTGAGACAGGTGGAAGAGAAAGGACTGCGAAGAAAGAATGAGACATGAAATGGGAAGGGAATTGGTAGCGAAGGAAGGCAGAGAAGAAATAAAAGAGAAGCAAAAAAGAGGGGGGTGGGGGGGCTGTTGAAGGTTATTTATTGGTTTTTTTCCCTCGTTTTAATCCCATTTTGCGCTTGACTTTTAAGTCTACCAATGTATAGAAACAATGTCGGATGCACTGTCTAATCCAGTTTGGGCCATGAAGCTCACTCCACACTGACAGTAATGACTTTCATTTCCTCTGCTGCTCGCACCGAAGCACCATGCAGACACTTCACAGGCCGGACGCCACTGCTCTGCCATGCTTGACAGGACAGCTATCCGTCTTTGAGTCTGTCTTAACCTGAACCCTGGGCTCCCTCACTCATCCTTAATCCATCACTTTAACCCCATCTTCCTCTTTCCTGACTCTGGAGCCAGGGAGTGGGGGTTGGAGGCTTCCCAGACTGGGTAAGGTGATTAACTTGCTTGTCCATTCAACAGATGCCGGATTTTTATCTCTTTCCCCGTTTCCTGTTCCTCCATTAGAGGGGTGTGACGTATCAACAGGGTGAGCGCCATGGTGACGGAGACGTGCTGTGGTGAGGGCAGACGGCTCAAACAGATTTTCAATGATGTTTATCACATTCAGACAAGCGCCGGGTCCACAAGAATGCAGATGGCTTGAAAATATGAATCTCACTTTTCAGTTGTACAAGTGCAGGCCATTTGGGCCAGCAGCTTTATACTATCTTTAAAGTGTTGTTTGTTTATGCCAGCAGGTAAAGATTCTCCTCAGACATAAAGGAAAACTCTGGTATTTTTGAACCTGGACCTTATTTTCCCATGTTTTGGGGTATTAATGATTAATAGAGAAAAAAATCTTTGCAATTGCTGCAGTATTGAGCAAGAACTGGTTTGTTACTGTTTGACTTTCAGTGGTGGAAGAAGTATTCAGAACCTTTATATAAATAAAAGTACCACACAATAACACAAACTAACTGATCGAGGCAGCGGTATTCTAGGAGCTGCCATGTTATGTAAGGTAAAATTGCTGTTTTTGTCAATGGAGTCTGGTAGAGATATAGAGCAATGTTTCTAGTTAAACAAAAAGGATCTTACTCTTTAATAAAAAGGTAAATCTCTGTAGGAATCTTATCCATAATGTTGTCACACACTTACCATAACCATAACACTTTAATGCACCATTCTTGTTCAATGCTGCAGCAATTCCAAAGTCATTTACGCCTAAAGACATTGGAAAATAAGGCCCAGATTAAAAAAATACCTGAGTAATTCCTTTAAACTCTTGAGATTATGTGACAGTCATACTGGCTGTCACTTTCTCAGGGCTGTATCTACCTGTGACGACACACGGATCAAGCCCTCAGTAATATTTTTGGCACTTCTGGGGGTTTAATGACCTGACGAGGAATTTACATTCTACAATCAAATACAAATTGCACATGTTGGGTTTTACGGTTGATATTATCATAGTAGATAGATACAGAGAAGATATAGAAACTACAATTTGACTGTAAACCAAAGATATTTATTATTCCCCACCATATTTGCACACAGTGTGTGGCGATGTGAAGGTTTTGAAACATTTAGATGATAATGTTAAAATGTATTGAAAATGTAATTGAAAATGTGAAATGCCCTAATTTTTACTTTAATTTTTCTTCAGCTTTTTAAATACTCAGAATTTGTAGGTGGATTTAAACTGATTGCAAGGTGAATTTTAGAGATGGCAAAGCTGCATAAACAGCCAGTTCAAACAGGCGAGTGGACACGAATAGATGCAAATTTGCTCTTTGTGGCACAAAGAGACCGTCTCATCAGAGTTGAATACTTGAGCAAAAAAAGTGACGCTTATCTCAAATGTCTCTACTTCATGAATGTTCAGAGACAAAAGGAAAAATGAGAAAGATTGGAACAATATTTAAATATGTGTGAAAATGTGAGGCAGAAATTTGCTTTGGGTTCAGTTTGAACAAAAGCATTACAACACTTTTTAAAGGCCACAAAGGAGAGACAAGATGCATTTTCAACTTTATCCTGTGTTGGCGCAGATGTGGCCATTTTCTATTCACCCATTATCACTTTAGGTGCAAGGATTTGTGTAATACAAGGAAAGAGGCTGTGAGAGATAAAAAAGAAAGTGCGAGACAGAGATACCACATACCCAGACGGAGACATAGGGCAAACCTCCCACACTGTCTTGACTATGGTCTTCTGTCCCTCCGCTCAACCCACACTATCAGCCCAGGCGGCAGATTCACGCCACAATCGCACAAACACAACCTTGCGTGCCTTCTTCACTGAGGCGGTATAGCCTCTAACCTACTTGTTCTCAAATCACACAGCTGCATATCCTTTTCATAGCTCTTCTTGCATTTGAGTGACAGGGCCGGGGAAAAAAAGGGAAAAAAAAATTACTGCCATAAATACCGTATCAACAAAGAGAGAATGATACAAGCTAGGAGAGAGACAAAGACAGAGGAGGCAGAAAACATGATGGAAGACAGAATAAATAGCCTAAGTGAAATGCGTTGAGTCTGTTGTGTGTGTGCGTGTGTGTGTGGTGTGTGTGTGTGTGTGTGTGTGTGTGTATGAGAAGTGTTGGCGATAAACAGGTTTATTTATGCACGCAGCGTACAGCAGCCAAATGCAGGCCTCCTAGGGTCTGACTCAGAATACAGCTCTATAAAAAGATGCAGGGACACACGGCTCACGCACACGCAAACACACATGTACAATGACTTTGTCAATCACATGCCAATGTACAGTCAATCCCAGAGGCCTGTCACAAGTGCTCAGAGCGAGGCACAAACACACGGCACACGTCACATGTGTAAATCTTGTAAGAGGAAGAGAAGAGAGGCAGCGAATGACCTCGGATCACCCTGCTCTACAGTTAGTTGGAAATTACTCTTGGGTCTTTGAATTCATGTCCTCAAAAAAATGTCACTGATATCCCGCAGGAATAAAACACTCAAAGTCAAAAACTGGCTCTGTGCAGCAAATTAAAGAGTTTTTATCTTGTGTGCACTCGATTTTAAATTGGCCTTTGTGCACTCAAGTCATAAAGACTACTCATTAGACAATGAAATGTTAAAAGCCCCAAGCTGAAGCAAACACATTCACAAGAACAAGTGTCATACACCAGCCTCAAGCACTAGAGCAAAGTAAGAATATGGTGGATGAGTGAAAACCTTGGGAGCTCCCTGACTGCCCTTTACTGTTGTCACACAACAGTCCACTGTCTGATGTGGAGATAACTGAGAGGAAGCGAGGACTTTGATCCTTAATGGGGCCATGTCGGCTGTGTGGAAATGACATTCATGGCTTGTATTTACACAAGCACAATTATGGAGGATATTTTGGTAGCAGACAATCAATTAGAGTGAAACTATGTCAGGATAATAACAGAGATTAAAAGAGAGGTTATGGCTGGAGCCTGCTTGAGTGTAAATGAGCAGCAGGACCGAGCATGCATTAACCTTTAGTTCCACAGTATCAGCAGCTTCATGTAATGCTCGTCTTAAGGACGTGTGTGTGTTGAATCATCTAACAGTATCGGAAACCTTCTTTCTGGACGAGAGAATCAGGCGGGGCTGCATGCAACAATTTCTGTAAATCTGTAAAACTACTTCATACGATGTGTCGTCTGACCCTGTCTGAAGGCTTAACTGTATGTAGCTGTTTCAAATGGCCGAACTTGAAGGTGAGGCAAAAATCCTGCTGTCATAGGGACGGGGGTGAGATGTGATGAATCGTACAAATGGGAATAACAGCGCACTTTCAAACAGCCCGTCCTTAAAGGCGTTCACTGTGTTGCACTGGTTGGTACATTTGACAGCAGTAGCTGTATGGAAAAAAAAAAAGAATTTGAGTGAGAAGTTCAGATCATGCCAACTTTCTCACCTCCACACACCTGGCTGATCGCTGTGTAATTGGGTGAGATGTCTGATAATTTGTGTAACTTTCAAAAACAGACAACTCAATGACTATGTCAATCACTACCTTAGGTACTTTAGGTAGGGATCAGCTGGGTGTTAAAGTCAGAAGGGTTTGAACTCCTCACTTGAGCTCCACTTTTCGTGTGTACAACTGAATGCAACACAATGAATACCTTCAAGGAGAGACTGTCCAAGGGTTTACACTATTGTCTCCAATAATCCACAGATCCATCAATATTTAGTAGAGTCAAAGATAGAATTACTCCAAAAAAGGACAAAGGCATATTTGTCGTTTCAAGCTTTCTGTTTTACTTTAAAGCCAATATCAAGAGCAGGTAGAAGTATCAGGAAATAATAGCCAGCTGATTGCTCACTTAGGCCTAAACTGTAAGATAGAACATAAATAGCCAAAGCTCTCAATGTCATGTACTGTGAACAACTTGAGCTCTTTGGAAAGTTTTAGACCACAGCTGAAGGAAGGTTTATATCTCTGTGATTTTGTATATTGTCCTTCCATCACTGTCTTTTTCACAGACAGCTTCTCTCCAGACGTAACTTAAATTCTTCTGAATATTGAGATAATCCGTGAAAAAAGTGAGAAATCGGCTGACACCCCTGGTATTTACCTGCTGTTGTTTCCCAACACCTCAACCTGCTCCCGTAGATGGATTTAAAGCATAACTTAACGCTCAAAAGAGTGAAAATGCCTGTCCTTTTTGGGAGTAACCCCATTTGTACGACTCACTGGGTCGAGACTAAGACATCCAAAAGACACAGACCTGTTGGAGGCAGGCTTTTGCCCCATTCAGAAGATTTAAACACCTTTGTCTTCAGACACAGCTGGACTAAATGTATGTTCTAATGTGTTTGAAACATGCTGAGGCCCTTACTGACACAAGAATGTAATCATACATAAATCACATGCAAAAAATTCACATATGATGCTATGTTGCAATAGTTATGAATCCTCTGCATACTTCTGCCAGAAACAACAGACTTTACAAAGGCTTTGTGCTGAAAGACTAAATTCCTGTTTCTCAGATGTCGGCCTGACAGTCCTCTCTCCTTTCGTCTCTCTTTTTTTGTTTCTTCTCCCTCACTCTCTCTCTCTCTCTCTCTCCCTCACCCTCTGCCTGGGCAGCAGAATCAACACATCAAATAAATACAGAGAGGGGTATAGTGTTTCGTTTGGAGACAGCAAAACAGGTCACGGACAATGGGAACACATGGAAGTGCGTGAACTGTGGGTGTAAAAAGAAAGCAATTCCAATGCAAATAAGTGTAGGGACCTCTTTGAAATCAAATCTGATTTTGGAATTTAATAATGGGCTCCAAACTGTTTTCCAGGAAAAAAAAACTTCTTTTTGAAATGATCAGTATTCAAGCCCACGCATTCCTCACCTACCAGAGACACACAAATACCAGAGGATGGGGGCTCATTATGAAGCCCATCCTCGGTCCACTGAATGTTATCATCATCATAAAACCACCACGCTCTGGAGACACTGGAAGAACTGTAGAGATACACTCAGTTGGCAGTTTATTACGTACATTAGGTAATAAATCCTCCTGTCATGAAGGTTTTAATGTTCAGTTTTGACGGAAACAGTGTTATTCAAACTGTGTTAAAGTGGTACTGACTCAAGTGTATAATCAGTTTGGTGGCTGCTGAACTGTACTGCATTATACAAAGAGGTGTGTCCTCATTGATTTGAATGAGGTGGCCAAAATAATAAGAACATCTGGCAAGCAGGACAATGCAATTTAACAGCACCACAGACTACATCCTTTAAAATGATCATACCAATGCTTCTTTAACAGTCGTAACAAAAACTGAACATTATAACATTCACAAAGGGAGGATTTATTGTGGGACTGCTGTTTTAGACTGGATTAGTTTTAACTGGGTGTTCCTAATAAACTTCCAGCTGACTGTACAGAAGCCATTTCATGAACTCCAGTGTCTCATCGATTCAGCTTGGGTTTGAGTGGAGCCGTTGGTAAAACACAAAGTGGTGGCAGAGGCAGAAACAGCAGGCCCAAGGACTGTAGCGTTTGGCCGGAGGTTCAAACAATCTCCTCGCAGCGCTCTTTATCTGAACCAACCACAAACCCCCAACTACTATTTACAGTTCAAATAGGGGCTCGAGCAGAAAGACGATGCTAAATAGTGATGGGGAAGATGGGAATTCAAGGTCTTTGACTTAAGTATTAAGTTACACAGCTAATCTTGGTTAACATGCATGTTGTGGTCATATAAAAACAAGGGCAACAGCATGACTTCCCCTAATTAAGGGATTAATTATGAGACATTTGAGGAAGATGAAAACATGCTCAAAATGAAAAAAAAGAAAGAAAAGAAAATAGCATGACAACAGAAAATGATGCAAAGTCTTTTATTAAAATAATGCATTTAGGTGCGGATATGACATCTGATATTAAATGTCTATCAAGTCTTGATAACAATATCAAGTTAATGATATAGAAAAACAGAAAACTGAGCAATGTAACCATCTGAGAACATAAAAATATTATTTCCAACAAGACAAAGCAAAACTTAAATGAATAAACAGTTCATATGTTAAAGGAACAGGAGGCAACAGCACATCACACTAAAAGATGGCTGGTCCAGTTGCATGACAGGTGTGTAAAATACATGTAACAGTCAGTAATGCTCACATCTGATTGGACGTCTTATCCTTCATTTCCCAGGGTAGGGTCAGGCTGTTGTTCTCCCATGGTTACCTGTATGGAAAGTATTGGCTTATTCCAGTGTTAAAGCATCAAACTAACATAATAATGCATGTGCATCGATTCCTAAGAAAGCCATCATGGAAACAAATTTAAATGAACTCTTTCTGATTGACTAGTCCTTTGAGATTCCCGGCATCTCAGTCACTTTAAGTTGTGATGTAGAGTACAGTGGAATTGGAACTGGTTATTTGCTGTGAAGTGCGTGACTGACAGTCCTGAGAGATGTTTGCAGAGATGTGAGAAGAAGCATCGTTTGACTAAGCCTCTTATCACTGCATATGTATAGATGCTTTTCATAAAGACATAAATGGCTCTTACAGTATGATGGATGGGAGGCAAATCAAAGCCGTCAGGACTGGGAGCTGTCATAGTCAAAGACAAGACTTCATCGATGTCTCTGCACCATTAAAAGTGTGTAACACAGAGCATACTGTAAGCCTGTTAGTAATTCTGGATGTTCTTACTCATCTATTGGCACTGTCAGAGGTACACTGGCAAGGCACTGAGAAGTACAAACTTCCACATGAACTATGCACAGCCATGCAGGCACACGTTTCCATGCAATCTAAACAATCATGCTAACCTCCTGCTGCGACAGGCATCCAGGTCTTCCTGCAGCAGAGATGCTCTCTTCTGAAGGAAGTTAACCTGCAACACAGACACAGAATGCAAAATTTGGTACAGAATAATCTTCTTGATGTATTCACTTTGATTACTTGTGTAATCAAAATGGAAGGGAATTAGGAAAACAGTACGTCAGAATACAGAATTGGGAAGAGGAGAAGGAATGATGGCTTTAGGTCAATTGTGCTTTTGGGTGGAGGGGGTTAGCTAAGTAGAGGAAGGTGGAAGAAAGGCTTGGTTGTTGAATCCAGGGGTCAGGACAACAGGGGTTGAAGGTCAGGAGATGAGGGCAGAGGGGTTAAGGCACATAGGGACAGAGGGAAGATTATGAGGCAGGTTAGCTGAGGTTAGGATGCTGCGAGAGGAGGCCGCACCATTCTTTTGTTTGGCTACAAAGCGTGAGTTTATTTATGAAGTGTCTTTGGCTGAAGTGAAAATAAACCCCATCTACATTTACACGGCATCTAGAGCCTGGCAGAATAATCACGGCTCCAAAAGAATCTGTATTGTTCTGGGACTACCGTACTGGAGCCGAGGGTACATTCCTTTCTGTGGGGGAGACCTCAGGAAAGTTCTAGCATTTCATTTGGCACTACACAGTGGTGAACTATATGCACAACCCCACCTGAAATGTGGTCGGATGCCTCCAGAGACACAAAAACTCTCCCCACCTTTTTTTTCCCCTATGTAAAAATAATGCACTTTAATGTGCAAAACCTAAGACATCGTCAGTGAGAGGAGAGACCGCTCTGGTCACGAATTACATCTTATAAACATATCCGATCACAGAGCTGTGGTCTGTGCTCTGAAACAGGATCTTGGGTAGACCTATTTGAACAAGGCAGGGGTTTATGATGAGCCCATTTTACAAAATCTTGTACTGCAGGATTGTTACAGAAAAACCCTCTTTTGTTTACAGTATAAATGGCGAGAAAATGAAAGCCTTTTATTGCAATTCAGTGTCAAAATGGGCCCAGATGAAGTAGGAGAAATGGCTCAGAGGAACAACATGGCTGTATGAATGTGGTTATGTAAGGGATGATTGTGTGATCTGATAGAGTGACAAGGAGAGATTAAGGTTTACAAAGGGGATTGGCAGGGAAGCGCTCCACCAAAATCAATACCAAAGATGTCTTTAATCTCATCCAAACAAATGACTCTGACATGGATATTCATGCAGAGTGTTTAGGTTATGTTTCTGCCAGTTTGGTTGATTTAACAGCAGAGAAAAGTGAAAGACAACTTTAAAAAGGAGTGAGCATTTTTTGAGGATCTTTTCAATTTCTGCTCGACTGCAAGGTCAGAGTCCAGACTTTGTTACAAAGCAGCCGTCCTAGAGCGGGCAGGGATTCAGGGTCTTGTTCACTGACATTTCTGTAAGGCAAGTGCAACCTGGCAGTTTGTACTGAAAGTAGAATAGTATGCGCACTTAAGATTTCACCCCACTGCACCTTCATTCATAGTCTTATTTATCATAGTCAGATTTACAAGTTGTAGCAGTTTGGTCTTTATTCAGAACTGTTTGCACTGGTTGAGTTCACTCACACACAGATTAGGAGGGCTACTCCTGATGGTTTTATAAAACATAATGAAAAATGTTTGCGTATGTGGTAAACAGCCAATGTTGAGTACAAGTAGAAGCTGTGCAGTAAGATGGTTGTGGATAAACAGAAGGAGGAGCAGATTTTATATTTTCACCAGCTTGAGTATGTTTTGTGTGTTGTTTGTGTTCTAGTCCTGCCTGTATTCGACCGGTGTCTGGCAAGCAGTCAGCTCTCACCTGAGCTTTCAGAGAGGTGATGGTGTCCTCCAGCTCCTGTCGGAGTTCAGCTGGCATCAAACCTTTGATCTTCTCCTCATACTCCTGACGTACCACAGTCACCTGAGAAGACAGAGGGAGGATAAACAGTGTCAGTTGGCTCTGAGGTACAGCTAACCAAATAGAATCAATAAATCCAGATCAAATGTATACATTTGTAGTATCCATAGATGTATACAAACAGCTGCACAGACAGTAAACACTGTATCTATAACATCTGTTGATGTTGATCAATTAGTTGCTTCAGTATATCAGTAATCTGTTGATATCATTGCTGAGTAAGTGTTGCTGCCACCCATTCACATACACACTCACATGTATACACTTACAGACACAGCTACCAAATGAACAGCTCCCTTGGAGGAGGCACACATACACACCACACTCACACACAGACAGTGGGTATCCCCTCTTTATTCATGGCTCAGAGTATTCCCTCGCTCTTCACAGCTCCTTCACATCTCCACAGGGGGTCCGCGGGCCAGCACGACTCGCTCGGCACAACACCCCCTACTGGCTGCTAATGACTACAGCCAGATCTGACACAATGCATTTATGGGCTCGACACAGCAGCTGGGTTTAGAAGAGGACAGGGCCACGGTGGAGGGCAGAGCACATCAAACGCAGCAGCAGCTCAATAGCGAGCTAGCTTGCTAACTCCACTGGGGAGGACTGGAGGAAGTCTGTCTGGGGCTAAATTACACTCCACTAAACCCAGAGTCTGATTATAGAAGTTGAAAAGGGTTTGGTTAGCGCAACCCCCCCCATTTCACCCACAAACACACATGAATGGATGCACACACTCAAACACACACACACACACACACACACACACACACACACATATATATATATATATATATATATATACAGACAGTCACACACATGCAGAAAACACTGAGCTTTTACAGTATTGTAAAAGCATTTACAGCATTTTGAAAAGGGTTGCTAAATCAATTAATTCGGAGCTTGATGAATAGTTTAACAGACCTCGAGGAATCAGCGGGGGCTGTGAAAAGCAACAGTTTTCACCCACATATTTCAAGGTGTAACCAGGGGAGAGTCTGAGCATTTTAAGTGACCATAATGTCTTTGACAGAGCCAAAGTCCAGCTAACATTAGGAATATCCCCACGCTCCCCACCTCTCATCAGTCCAGCCTTTCAAGTGTAGAGACCGTGAATAAGGTGGGGGGGGGGGAGGGAAAAAAAGATAGGTTTTCCTAAAATAATTTTCCTGTTGTGGATTTAACTGATTGTTCTGGCTTTGGCTAATTAATCTTCCTGGGCACAATGAAAGGGATTGGGAAGCACTTCAAAGCAACCCCCAGTATAAATGATCCCAACATGAAGCAGCTCACTTTGTCTCGGCACAGTGTGCAGTAGATTAGTCTGCCACAACTTTGCCAATTTTTCAGGCTGCTCCTGCCCTATTCATTTTAAAGCGTTGGGCCAATAACATCGGGCTGAGAGTCCATCAGTTTACAGAAATATGTCTTTTTCTCGCTGTGTGAGAATGAAGTCAAGGATAATTTGAGAGTGACTTTTTCAAACAAGTGGCAAAAAAGAAAGGTTTTCAGAAGCTTTAATTTGAACGTCCAGGAGTTAAAAAATGAGCTGAAGCTACAGGACTGCAGATTTTCGAAATGTCTATCTCTATCTATAGCAGCTTCTGTAGTCATAACAAAATGGCTAGCCAAGACAAAACACACTCCACTACCTCAGACCAAAGCAATAAACAATGGTTGAATAAACACATCCCTTACCAACCACTCTGAATATAAGTCTTAGATTCTTCAAAAGCCAAGATCCTTAGTTTTGCATTCTTGGTTCATGTATGGTGCAGTCACCGCAGCAATGAGAGATCCGCTCTGCCTAAATTACAAGCTCCTTTGTGGCAATGCTGTCTCCATTTTCCTTCCCATACATTAGAATGGGCAAGGCTACAACGGCGTACTCACCGGGACTCACAGCGAGCAACAGGGACGGCTGGATATTGTACATACAACCGTAAGGCTGATCAAACTAGACATGCCATGAATGTTTGCTTTAAAAGCAACGACTGAGGGAAGCCCGAACTAGAACTAATATGTTATGTAATACTGTAAGGTTGTGTATCTGGCATCCGTCCTAACGACTTAATGGACAACTGTGCTGAACGGCTGGCCTGACTGCTGCTGTGTATCTACATCAACCTGAAAGCGTGTGATACAGATTTCTGCTCTTGCTGTAAAGTAGTAGACCAAAGCATTTGCAATCACATCTTTCCATAGCACATCTAACTAAAGCTTAGCCATAGTTTACTATGCAATGTGTGTGGGTGGAAGCAGCAGCCTTTTTTCTTTAGTAACAACACCTCTGTTGTGGAAACGTATGCAAGCCTAACAAACACAGAACAGAAAAAAGGCAGACAAGGACAGGTAAAGCACCCATTCAAATTTCCGACTTCACTGTCTCTCTCAGTGGTGTTAAAATTCAAAACAGGAGCTTCTCTCAAACTCCCCAAAGATGTCTGACTTGTTCCCTGAGAGACGCCGTTCCTTCAGCTTTGCATCCTCTCGCCTCCTCCAAGGTCCCTCCTCTCACATCTCGAATCTCTCTCCACGCAAATACACATTTTTCTTTTCTTTCAACATCCTTTTACTGCAAAGGCATGTTTGTTTTTCTGACAGGTGGCAGGAGGCATGTGATGGCCTGAAAAAAAAGCCGCCTCACTATTAGGACAGATGTTGGGTGCCTTTGAACAACACTGCTGATCAAATCTTCCATGATGTTGTGGTCATTGACGGACTCCAGAAAAGAGTGAGCGGGAAAGAAATGAGAGGAAGGGAAACACAGAGAAGAAAAGTGTGCCACTGTTTCCCCAAGCAATGAAAAGGGACTTTGACTTTATGGAGAAAAATCAGGTTTCATCTCCGCAGCTCTTTTTTAAAATGAGATTTTGTTTGTTCCTGATGAAGCCTGATTCTCTAGTTTTGAAGACTGCAAGGAGCGGCAGTCGTTTTCCCCTCCCAGTCATCTTAAAATGACAACATTTCATCTATATATAGTCTTTAGATTGTGGTTTTGACTTTCCCTTGCGTTTGTTACTGTCACATGGCGTGGTTTTTGACAGCTGCCAGCAGAAAGGAACAAGCCCTCAACACTTTCAACGTTCAAATGAAGTTTGTCACATCGTTGGGAGGCTTGATGTATGCTAATGAAGTAGGTGTGTGTGTCTGTACAGGCTTGCGTGGGACGGGTTGTGGGGTTGGGGGATGAGTAGCTGCTGGAAAGACATTTTTGATATACCCCCCTTGTTCCAATGTGACAAAAACCTTGTCAGGAACAAGGGGGTACATCAAAAATGACGCCACTCACAAAGTTTGCACCTCCACATCCACTGAGTTGGCACTCAGAGAGTTCACCAAGGAGCGATTTGAATTCAAAAACGCTTTGCTGCGGGAGGGAAAAAAGAATCCGCTTCAGAAAAAAAAGAAAAGAAGAAAAGGAAAAAGGCAGGAGGAGATTAGAAGTGGCTACAGATCTTAGTGAAGTTGTTAGAACTATGGGATGGATTGGTAGCTGCTGATGTAATGTGCCTCAACAAAAACAGCACACAGGAAAATGACTGAGCCTACAGAACTTAAGTTCAACTCCTCTGCATTTTTATGTCTGCATCAATACTGAAAACAGCTACAGACATGATTTATTTTTTATTTTACCAAGCTCCCATGTTACAGGAGGATACATCTTTGAAAATTGTACAGTTCACCGTGCCCACTGTATCATTACAAATTTATATAAAGAGCTGTACTCTTCAACATTCTGCTCCTCTCTTCAAGGAGAAATGAACCATACAGAGAGCTGCTGATCCGCCATTTTAGAGTGGGGGAGCCTGCGAGGACCCTGCTAGTGTAAGGCAAGCAACATCTGTGTGAAGTCTGGGCAGAAAGGCTGCTTTAACATGAGAGGGATCGGATTACAAAGACACGTCTTGGCAGATAAACTTGGGCAATATCAGTGTGAGGAGACTGAGAGTGGAAACCCTTAGGTTTATTATCATAAACGAAACACACCAATGCACACATGAACCGGTGTGTGCACAAGAATGCAGATTGACATATGATGTACACAAGTCACACTGTGACACGCAACCCAATCAAAAACATACAGTAGAGGAGCTGTTTTTGACACTATGGCACACTCAAACACACACCTGACCTTGGGTGAGAGCAGGTTACAAGGTAGGAGTAAATATATGACTCATATTTACATGTGCTATGGTAAAATGGAGGCGGAAAGTAACGCCCAGACCCTGTCCCTCCTATGAGAGACAGCTATTACTAGTCTACACTGCCACTGCCTCCTCTTTCTCTGATGAAGTCACATTACCTAATTGATAGGCTCTTACTTAAACCGTGTGCTTCACATCTCATCATTCAAGATCCTGCCTCAGTTGTCTTGTCTGTCCTGTCAGACACCGGTTTCAGCTTCGAGTTGGCTGATGCGCTGAGATTACTTCATTCTTATTCTACTATGGCTCACTTCCTCTCAGTGTCTTTGCTGCCAACTTTGTCACAGCAAAACAATCTGCGAAAAATTAGTGAAATGTGTTTGCGGCAGAGAATCAAGAACTGTCAAGTTCCTAAAATTGGTACCAAATGCTTAGTCAGATTCTTAGCCTTGTTTACTCATTCTTTGCTACAACATATTGCCTGGTTTAAATCATAATGTTGCTGATTTAATACCAGAAAGCAGCATTTTCAGTATTGAAAATTCACGGTTCTCCTCTGGGACTAAGCTCTACACACCACAAGTACGGGTGGGTTTTGAGTGTTGTAATGTGTTTAATAAAAGCATAAATTACGAATGGAAAAACCATTAATAGAAATTATGTGTACCATCTTTTTATGTTTAAAAAATGAAACTTAAAAACTTAAAAACACAATATGTGTTAATACTCTAAATAAACATTTGACTGAAACAGCATTATCTAGTTGTAAATATGTATATTTCATGGCCTCACACTCTGGAGTATTAAACACCTTTCACTTCTGACACAGAGTATCTATCTGAAGTAAGCTGTGAGATACTGAAAATTATCTTGAAAAATACTGAAATCTGCCATAATGGTTGTTAAGAAACTTTTAGGCAAGTAAAGACAAAACAATTTAATCTTCACTTTGAGAGAGAAATACTGGAGCACAGGCACATTTCTTGTACCACTCTGCATTTGTTTATCACTTCAAGGGATTTTGCCAATGTTTGGAAAATGTTTTCACCAATAAATCAATTTGTTTTGCCTTCAACACAGTGAATAACACTACCAAAATACATAAATACAGAGCCTTACCCAGACAAAAAGATCTGACGTTATAGCAGTCAGGTTCAGAGGTCAGCTCTTCCTAAGTCGTAGGAAACAATGTGCAGCACCTCTGGGACTGGGTCGGTGACCAACAGCTCCTAAAAACCACTGACCCCTTCCTACAGATTTATGACGGCCAGACACAGAGGTGTGTGACGAGTGTGTGAAGTGTGTGCAAGGGTCAGCAGGCGGATCAGAGCGGACACGAGAGAATGAATGCCTTTGGTGTACATACCAGGGTACAAAGAAGAGCCTCCTGTGTGAGTGTAGTCATTAGTGCTTTCTTCTCTGTGTGTGTCAAGGTCAAAACAGAGCCTGATTACAGGGCATTCTGGAGAGCCATGGGGAGTGTGTGTGCATACAGAGGCTTCCTTCTGAACACAGGCAGTGGTGGCATTCCTGGCCCTAGGCGCTGGCTCTTGAAGCCAAATCTCAAGGAATTTGGGAAATGTGCGAGGGGGCATATCTCTGGCTCTGAACAGGAGAACGAGAGATGGAAGAGTGATGAGGGGAGAGCAGGAAAAGAGGGGAAGAAATCAGTTTTGTTTGTCTTTTGTGGCCCCCTGGAGGGTCTAGTAAGGATGGCAACTGAGGGGTGAGGGGTGAGGGGTATCGAGTGATGGGTGTTGAAGGGGTCAGTTAAGGGATTCAAGAACCCATAAAAGGATGGCATAATTAATAATAAGAAGTCATACAGATGTTATGTGCTGGCAAGAAGCACAAAGTGTGACGAAAAGGCTGAGGGCAGTGGGTTGAAAAAGGTTCATGTTGGGCAGAGAGAGTGATGCAACGCTAATGATGAAGAGCAAATGAGTTTGAGTGAGTCAGAGACAGTCGGCCTCTTTTTGTACATGCCTGACAATCATGAAAAAGAGATAGTGAGAGAAGGAGAAAAAAGTGTGACTGTATTACCTTCTCTTCAGTCTCAAGCTCTTTGCTAAGCAGCTTCTTCTCTGAGCAGTGCAGCTGCCTCTGTAGACTTTCCACCTTTTCCTGCAGAGCCTGGGGGAAGGGAGAGACAGTCAGTGTTGTCGACTGACTGACGAAAAAAGAAAAGCAACTTGAGATCTGTGTGGTGTAATGAGTAACTGATGCAAAGTGTTAGACGCTGATCTACAGTTTCATTTGCACAGGAAAGAGACACAGGCTGACACTGAACCAAAGAGAGAGAAAACAAGAGAGATGAGAAAATGCTGAAGGTAGACAGAAGACAGGACAGAGGGACAGTGAGGAGAGATGCAGCCTGTGATTAGTTCCCATGTGTAAAAGGCTAATAATAAAGTCATGACAGTAATTACTGGGAAGCTTCCCTCATTAAGCCCAAACTCATTTTTAGACAAGGACACACAAAAAGATTGACTTTCTGACTCAGGGAATTAGCAAACTTTCAAGGCTTTTTTAAAAAGCTGCATTCCTTTAAGGATCATTATTTCTTTGAAGGCAAAAACTGAGATATACTGTATCATTTAGTGGATATGGACTCCTCTCATATGTGTTCCACTACCTGAGCTGATCAGATTTCCCCGAAGGGTGCCAATAAAGAATTTAATCTGTTTTGCTTTCTAAGATTTGGGCAAGAAAGAAGAAAAGAATGAAAGAAAAAGGACAAAAAGAAAGAAAGAAAATGTACTGTATGTGTGTGTGTGTATGTGTATAGGGCAGTTTTTCCCTTTCTACTCATAAGTGATAGCAGTGGAAAGAAAGGCGCAGTTCTTGCATGGGACGCAGAACCAGATGTTTTGAGTGCACATGTGGACGCTTCGTCTTTGATTAGTCTGCATGAAAAGCAGACTGATATGTGCACACATGCAGTATGCCTGCACACACGCATGCACACACACGCGCGCACGCACGAACACACACACACATGCACGAACACACACACACACACACACCACACACACACACACACACACACACACACACACAGCCTCCAACAAGTGTGAGGGGCACTGGTTAGCATCAATATCCTCAGTGTCTCTCCCCAGTGGAGTTGATTGAGCAGGCCAGGTGTTGCCTTGTCGATTCTCAGAGCTGAGGGAAATCCAGTCCAGGTGATAGGCATGACCGTCTGATCTAAAACCCACTCCACTGACATAAATCACACACAGAGTGTTAGGCTTCAGGGCCAGGATGAACTTTAGGGAAGCAACTCTCTGAGAGCTTCCGACTAAAAAAGAAGGAAGGGGCAACACAAAAAAACTATTGAAACCTTTCTTGTCAGTTAAATACAGTAGATCTCACAGTACCTGAAATTGATGGAAAACTCACCTCACATGTTTTCCTCATTTTTTGACACATAATCATTTTCTTTTAATAATTTCAAACACTGCACCACAGTATGAACCTACACCCGCACTCCACTGATGCAGGTAAATTCACTTTTTGGCTCATTTAGGGCCCTTACTGATGGATTTCTCTATTAACACACATTATTAGACCGGTCCTGATTTTTGGAGCATGGTGAGGTCAGTTTCAGTTCTGCAGCATGAAAGGCAGCTGGTCTCCCGCGTGCTGATCCTATTAATCAGGCTATTTCTTAGGCAGTCACGATCCCATTACAGCCCCACATCTCCATCCAGTGCAACCCCTTGCCTTCGATTTCATCATTTCATTTTGTTTATTGGTAAATCAAAGGCTCAACGACACTAGAAAAGCATTTTTAGCAGGGGCTAACACCATTTATTAAATTTTTAGATTGTAGTGGTCAAGGCACGTGAGTGTGAGGTTTTTCCCTCTTTTCTTTTGGACTTTTTCTTTGTCGGAATCGGAAGGTCTAACTATAGACAATGCCACAGACTGTCAAGTCCTCTGAGACAAATGACTAATGTCAGGTAATATGAATAAAAACTACTGAGTAGTTTATTTTAGCACACACAAATAATATACTACTGTATGATAAAGGGCATTTCTTGTCGTATGCCACTGGATTATCTAGTAAGTATTTCCTTTTAGGCAGCGGCACAACTGATGAAGAAGATGAGAGACCCTGACAACTCCACCCCGACTTCCTAAACCCACTTCTGATTCACTGAATTGTGACACAGCATTTCTGGACCAGGTCTTCTGGGAAGTGAGGCTGACTTAGTGGGCCTCACGGGTGACGTGTTCCTGCCTTTCATGTGGGTTCGGTATCTGATGTGCTCAAAACAACTCTGAGGGTAGAAGTTCACTGCTTGTCACTTCATTAATAGAAATATATGGGATGATTCTGCTGATGAATAAAAGCTCTTTGTGAGTCAGAAAGGACCGTGGAAATATTTAGTCATTGTCGCTGTCTGACGTGGTGGTCGTATTACACTGTATTTCAGGCTGGGTTTAGGCACACAGTGATAGATATGCACCAACTCTAATATCAACAGATATGAGTAATAATAATTAAAAAACAATAAAGTGGACAATGCAGATACCTGTTAATATCAACAAACACATCCTGATGCAGTCTGAATACCAATATCTTGCCAGCCTGGGGGAAAATATTTTAAAAATGACAATGAATTTGCACATTTATATGGCTAATAAATTTCTCAAATCATTTAGAGGTAAATATAACAATTCCACATAACACTCTGATGAGGACTTGTCACTCTGAGGTTCTGCAGCTGTAGACCATTTTAATACGGAGTCTAACTTCCCGTCTGTCACATGCCGACACACAAAATGTTGGTTGTTTCTATAGTATTGAGTGTGCGAAGGTGCATGAATGACCGTGTATAGAGGATTCAGCTAAAGTGTCTCCAGATGCTCGGGGCGATATGGTCTTTATCAGCCATGCAGACTGGGATCATTGTGAACGGGCCAGGAAGAGGGGGAAATCAGATTTCCTGAGGGACACATGGAGGGAGGGGGACAGCTGTGGAGGGAGGGAGAAGTAAGAGAATGAAAGAGAAAGGTGCATGAAGGAGGAAAAAAGTAAACAAAATGCAACGCCAAAGGCATGGGTAGATAAGACAGAAATGTGACAATATCCAGAGCAGAGGAATAAAGAAGAGAGAGTTCAGAAAGGTGAGCACACTGAGATACCGAAGAGGAGGAGAAAAAAACACGTGGCCAGAGTGAGGAGATAGGGGCACCTGATGTACCTCTGCTGCACAGTCCCACAGTCGGGAGCTTCAAGGTCTCTCTCCATCAGCAATGTACCTCTGCCTTTCATTCCAAAGTTTGGCTCAAAGGATTAGCAAGGCACACGCGCACGCAAGCACTAACAAACACACCGCTCAGAGCGATCCATGCAGGTATAGGCATGCATTAATATTAACAGCAAAAGTTCTAAAAATGTGAGTGCTACACTCAGTCAAATGAGTGTGCAATTCCAGTGTTGTATGCACACAAACATATACACACACAGGCACACAGACACACCGATGCCTGAGTCATCTTTCCTGGGTGGTCCTCCTGCTCAGATAAGGCAAGCATGTTTCCCTAGGGTGAAGTAAAAGCAACAGAGGGCAGGAAAAAAAGCAAAGAAGAAAGAAGGGAGGGAATAGTGGGAGGAGGAAAAAAGGCCAGGGGCCTCTTTAAACTTGGTGTTTTGTTAGGAGCCGAGCTGCTCTTCATGTGCGGCGGGGCCTTCTATTTGCAGCGTGCTGTCAGAAGTTTCTCCCAAAGTCTGGATTAAAGAGATCCTCTAATGACACTGAGGCTGGACGACTTCAGACAGCAGCAAAAACCTCACACTGCACCGCCTCCAGCCAAGGACACACACACACACACACACACACACACACACACACACACACACACACACACACACACACACACACACACACACACACAGACAAGCAAAAGGGTAAGAACAGATACATACACAAGGGGCACAAAGCACACAGACATACATAAGCAAAGACACAGTATGTGGACTGCGCCCACACACACACCAGCTTTAGTAGAACAAGGCGGTGTGTGTATGTATGTCTACTGATCTAATAGTAAATAATAAAGGAGGTGCTAACCTCAAGGAGAGATGGATGGCCAGAGAGATGAGCACAGACTCTCTTTTATCTGCACTTTTATCAAAGGATTGTGGGAAAGGTAAAGAAGTGAGTGTAAGAGAAGCTGTAGGAGGAGGAGGAGGAGGTGGTGGAGGAGGAGAGAGGTCTCCCTCCTGAGGTGTTAGAGAAGAGAAACTTTTGCTTTTGCTTTGCTTTCTGTCTGTGTGTAGGAATAAAAAGACGTGCTTTAGCAAGTCGACCAGGACAGCCCCTCTGAAAGATATCACTGATATTGGTATGAACTGACTTGCTTTCAGGACTTTGATGCTTTTCAGCACTTTTCGCAGAGTTGATTCTGAACTGAAATGGGAAGATAATACGATGGCAGCAGCGGCATAACTCTCCTGAATGTCAAATAGAGCAGTTATCTTGTCTACTGCAATGTGCACACATGATGGCACAGTTATGGCGGCGCCTTTCCTGGTACTGATGAAAATAGTAAGACAATTGCTGCGGTAATGAAGACATGTTGCAACCTAGCTATGCCCACAGGGGGAACACACTGTTCTCTATCTTTCCGTCTCTGCCTCTTTCAGCTGCTGTGAGCTACAGTAGAAAGAGAATAGGAAACAACTCTGTAATATGCACCATATGCTTTAGTGCGTGTGTTTGTGTGTGGGCTTACATACATATATTCTGTTTATCAAATAGGATGTCATTTAACTGATGTTAAGTTTGGCAAAAGTTGCAAATATAATTGCAGCCTAAAAACTCTTGACAAAGTGTTAAAAAACATCACTGCTTTCATTCAGGATCGAATGTTCAGAAAAACATTCACACAAGTTGCTACAACTATGAGCAGGCTCATTACTACCAAACTCTATAACTATATGCAGATTTTAGCTGTTTACACTCATTGCCTTAGTTTTCAAGTCTCGCTGCTCTCATTAATCCAAGTATTAAACTACTGGAAAGTAACACCTAGGCCATAACAACTTGATAAGGCAACTTAATATGTCAGGGTTGAGTTTATATGAAATTGTGTTTTTTAGTATTTCTGCCCCCTAGTGACTAGACAGCTTCAACTATACATGGGATTCTTCAAACAGGGAAGCACCTAAGACATTAGGCCATTATGGTTTCTTTGTACTTAGAATTAGGCCTGTGGTTTAATGAGTAATTTCCGTTTGTTGTCCTTGAATTGAGTGGGTCCTCTATGAGCTGTTCTACTTCCCACGTTCCCTTGTAGCATCCTGGAATGTTATCTCTCTCCTACTTCCACCTCCTCTGATATGTGGATCAAACACTGCCGGGAATCTGCCCACAGCCGGAAAAGTCATCAATCAGCCAACACAATGCACACATGTAGGGATGCATGTGCGCACTCTTACGTGGACATGAAGGCATATGAGTGCTTAAACAGATACACAAAAAGAATCAAAGTGAGTGAGAGAATGATCCATGCTTTCACACATGCTTATATAGATCCAAAATTACACATTTCTAGCTGACACCATTGCTAATGTGAAAGAATAAGCAGGCCTGAACTTGAGGTAGGAGTGTGGCGTTACTGACAGCACTACAGAGCCACATAGGAGGCAGAACTGTACCCAGGATTCTACAACATAGTTGTCATTTTTTGCCACAGCTGGCTTTGTACTGGCTTTGTGAATTACACTAGACTGAAAACATTAGTAGACATGTTAGAGAGAGCACACAAATACTTGTTCAATAGGTTCAAGGCACTTTGGATCATTTGGGTGGGAACAGCATCATAAAAAAAAGTTTGAATGCTGCATTAAGCAACTTAAGACTGTAACTCAGAACAGCAAGCCCTGACACAATATGAACTCAATAACCTCTTATGGTTCATATGTTATTATTCAGCCAGCTAACACCTGAGTTAAATACTGCATGTAAATCTATTTGATGTGGTCATGTTCGATGTCTTCATTGGTCTGTAAGAAGATGCTGTTTTGGTTTATCAGACAGGCAAACCAAAGATTTGTCTAAAGTCACAAAACTACAGACTGAAGTATTGATTCTCAGTGAGACTGGCAGTAATACCCTTCCATACTCCATATAGCTATTTACTTCAATATTAATATTGGAAACATTTCCTAATACACCTTTAAAGAAAAAAACATGAAAGTGTTACTCATGCACAGAGTAAGAAGAAAGTGACAGAAACACAGATGGCTTAACAAACTTCAATAAACAAACGCATAGTTCAAGGTTGACATAAAGAACATGGACATGTGTTGAAGGATGTGGACACACACACGAACAGAGAAGACAAACGCACACACACACATACACACAATGATTGAAGCAGCTCTTTGCCTCTGCAACAGAGGGTATCCAGCACACCTGTTCTTGATCCACTACTGCCATTCCTTCCCACAGGCAAAGTCATCCTTTCAACCCCCTCAGAAACTAATGCATATATAACTACAGAACTACAGACAAACTGCAGCTGATACAACTAGCCCTGTTGAATGTGTGCATGTGTGTGTGTATGTGTGTGTGTGTGTGTGTGTGTGTGTGTGTTGTCCCTCGTTACTGGTGTGCATGCATAAAAGCAAAGGACCAAGATCACATGGACTCCATCTAAATTTGACAAAGAAATGTACACCCCACATTGTCTGCTGTACAAAGAACAGTGCACCTCATGTATTCACTCTCATCCTCAAACAGAGTGAGACAATGGTCACTGTTGCATTATGTAATGTGTCTGCTGTCAGTTCACCCACAGGACACTACAACAGGACCTTCTCTTTGACTAGCACTAGAAGTTACTGGAGGATGGCCCGGATCAAAGGTGTGTACCTCTGTCTGTGTCTGTGTGAATGTGTGAAAACACAGGGTATATGTGGGTGTATGTCAGGGAAAGCAACACTATTGAAAGATGTAGAGACAAGGGTGCTAACTCAAAGCTATGCTTGGGTGCAAGTTTGAGGGACAGAAAGATACAGATAAATACTTAGTGAGGAGAAAATAGGAGAGATAGTGTATGTAGGCCCATGTATAAGAATGAGACATGAACAATATGTTAAAGGTGTGTGTGTGTGTGTGTGTGTGTGTGTGGGGGTGTGCACGTGGGTGTACGCGCGTGGCAACATTCAGCAGGCAGAAAGACAGGAAGCACTGCTGTGGGGAGCAGGAACAGCGGTGCTGATCAAAGCCCAGGCGGGTGACACTATGGGCGGAGTGCCATTGTTTATTCACCAGCCACCTCTCCCTTTTGGCAGGGCGAGGTGAGCATGTGTGCTCGTGTATGTGTGTGTGTGCGTGGAGACAGACAGAGTTTGAAACAGAAAGAGTACGAAGATACAGAGTTGGAAAGAGAGAGAGAGGGTGTGTGTGTGTGTGTGTGTGTGTGTGTGTGAGAGAGAGAGAGAGAGAGAAGAGACGGTGCGTGTGAGAGTGTGTGTGTCTTTGTACCTTTCTCTTGGCAGGCTAATGTGGGCTTGAGGTCTGTCAGATTTGGCAGCTGCACATTTCAGGCGAGTGCACACGCGCACTCATTCATGCAGCCTCGCACACTCACTCACGCGCACACAGGAGCACTGCCTGTGCGCACGGCCACGCAAACACACATCATGCACTCAAGCAATTGCAATAACCTCACTATTAAACTTCACATTCACCTCAAACCCCTGTGTCTCATCAAAGAAATAAAAAAATCCATCCACAAATGGAGACACTTCACTGAGATACCACATGTAGGGAAACTGATGACATCAGGAAGTTAATACTCCTCCAACCCCAAATGCTGGCTATGTCCCAATGTGTTGCATTGGCTTCCTCTATACTGGTTCCCATTCCCCTTACCTGATATGAATAGACTGGACAGATGAAAGCAAATACGATGCTTTCATCTTGCTTTCACCTTCCACAGTCCTTTGACACCGGCCCGGTTCCAATGCATTAAAACTGCCCACTCCTGCCTTGCCTACTGTTATGAGATAATTGGTAACCTAAATATAACTGGATCAGGAATAGTGGCCCACTACCTACTCTGACCACAGCTCCATATGCAAGATCATTCACGGGAAAACAAAGGCAGGAAATACAGTGGAACACTGAAAGGGGAATTTACAAAACCTCAGCTTCTTTTTTATTTATTATCCTGTGTACGAAAGCAATTAGCTAAAAGTGGCTAAAAGCTGCAGAGCCGGGTTCAGCTATATTGGCAGCATGTTCACATATCCCTAATGGAGCTTTAAGTTCACATCAGAAGGTCAAAACAAAAAGGCTACTGGGTGACCTACTAGTCTGTCTGCTCATTAATCTGCACCAGTGTTTTGTAGTAACCAGCCTGCGCACTTCATTTCTGCAACAGTTTGCAACACACACTTTGATATTCAGGTTATTTGTTATTCAAACTGAGCAGAGCAGCACCAGTGCAAAGCCAACATCCCTGTCTGTGACAACACACGCCAAGCAGGCACACACTCAAGCGCTCATGCCTATATGTACACACAGACGCACATAACACGCTCCCACACACCACACAAAAATACTCCTCCACCTAAACGTCACTTTACAAAAAACCCAGATAATGAGCATACTTAACTGTACTACCGTTGTTCTAAAAAAAGGGGTTTACGAGATACAAAGGTCTCTGCAGTTAACACCCACATTTAAGAAGTCACAAGTACAGTAGAGCCACAGAGGGAGCTAAATTCAGGCTAGAAACGGCAGAACGGGGCTGGCAAGGAAAAAAAGGGACATCTGATCTGGTGCAGCATGCATTCAGAACAACTGTTTTGGGATTATCCCAATTCAAATGCGCGGCTAACTTTGATGTTATTTTCTTCCCCTCCCATTGTCTGAAGCCCCTCGCTCTCTTCATAATCCGAGCCCTTTGAAGTGAGCAGCATGGAAACAATGTCAGCAGGCGACACACTCCCTCTGATGGCCCACTGACAGCTCTCCGCCATTTCTTTCTTTTCTCTCTCTCTCCCCCCTTCTCCCCTTGTCCTTCTGTTTGCTGTCTCAATCCTCACACTTCCTCCATCCTTTCTTTGCCTCTCCCTTTCTTCCCCTTCGTTGTTTACCATCTCGCCCTTCTCCTCTTCCTTTTCTTTCAAGTTTACACTGACTCTGTTTTATTCTGTTTGACCAATCTCACCTTCTTCTCCCCCACTGACTCCCTCCTTCCCCTCATGTCTGGCCTTTAATAAGCAATTCAACCATTAATTGGAGTCTCATTAGCGGGTGGTTAATACAGCGGGGATCATAATAATGAGGACACAGATAATGGAAACAGAAAGCTTTTGTCTGCCTCTAACACATATGCCAAGGCCTGTGTCTTGTAACACAGGCTACGACAGGGCAAACAGCGTGTGTGTTGTGTCATGGTACAGTTAAATTACAAGCCACCAAAGCTACAATATGAGCAAGTGTAGCTGACAACTGTGTCACACAGTCTCCCTTACAGTGACAATCAAGAGCAAAATAGAGCATGATAACATAATTATTGTGTTGTGTATTTAAGTGTGTGTAAATACATCATAGAATAACCAAACAATGTTTCTGCTGTTTGTCCTTCACCATTTAGTCTGCCTGGACAGAATGATCTAGACCACGAGCCACCATTAGCCTTCACTGTCAATCTTGTTTTGGTAGCAATAGAGGAACATGGTTCAGATATTCTAGGTGTGGGGCAGGACTAGGGACAGCCATTTCAGAGCAAACTGCCCACTTTAACTCGGGTCTGAGCCGGGATTGGGGGGGGGGGCTATTAGGGCCTGGAGGGAGAGGAGATCTAAAGGGAGGCTCACAGACCTGCCTCCTTACTATGTGTGGCAGCTGCAACCACAAACAGACAAGGTTGAGTTGGGAAAAATGTCCAGATCCCAGACACAACAACTCTTTATTTAGTGAGCCACACCCAATCAACTGCCACTGTGTCCCAGTGTGGTTGCTAGGGCAGAAGGCAGATTAAAAGATCCTGTAATTCCAAAAGGGAAATCTGCATGGAGCAGGATGAAAATCAGGGAAACACTAACTAATCTAACATCTCAATTGTTAAGCTGTGACACAAATCAAACAGAGATTTTTCATCACAAGAGACATTTTTCGTGTCTTGTCAGTAAATTTGAATATTGCTCTACAGATTTGGTTTAATTAGAACATGTTAAATGAAATAAACATAAATAAAAATAAAGCTAACACTAAAAAAGGAGCCTCAGTTTAAATTTTATCTGTAAAAGAGAATGATAGTAATGATATAGAGAGACTCTGACTTCAGAAGTGGGGTGCAGCAGACAGATTTATAAGGTTCAGCTAGACACAGAGCACACAAGCTACTTAAAGACACTATAGAGTTTGCAACTAGCTATAAAAATGACAGAGCACATGCACACAAACTGTGACCATGCTTTAACAAAAGAAAAGCGACCCGTGTCTACTCTATAAAAGTCAAATCCAGACAAGGCTTTTTTAAGGATGTAGTTTACTGCCACACCACCCCCCACCATTTTTTAAGTCTAAAGGTTTTGGATGAACACAGCAGAGACCAATGATAAAGGACAGGAAGTATATAAGACTGCTGGGAGATAAGGAAGGCAGGAAGATAAGAAACAGATAAAACAGTTGCCACCTTGAAGACTAACCAAAGTGCAGTGCAAATGCTGCTAAAGGTACAGTTTTTGATACCCTCCATTAGAGCCAGTTGGTATATTTACATGTACTTAAGTACAGAGAGTACACACAAACAAGTTGTTGTTGATATAGTACTGTTAATTAATGCTTAATCACACAAACTAGATCAGAGACATTATAAGATAGGAGACACTCTGGATGTGATTGGTGTCGTGAAACTTTGTGCATATGTTAGAGAAGTATAACCTGTGGAAAAAAAAGTTTTAAACCTTATCTTGGGCAAAGTGCAAAACTTTTTAAGCGATTGTAATCAGATTTGAGTAGTGATTCTATACATGCAGTTTGTGTGTCCTGTTGACCACTGAAACTGAGGTTATGGTTCTCTTCCCATTTATGTAGACAGAAGCCTGGTCTTGTAACCGCGAAATGCAGTAAACTGCCCGAGGGTATTGCTAAGATGGCTGCTGAGTGGAGAAACTTGCCTAGAAGGACTTGGTCTATATACAATATCATGGGATCTAGTTAAAAAGTCTGTATGTTTCTAGCTGGTGGGTTCATATTTAGACAAACAGTCCCTAAAACTGTTGAATAATACATGACAGACAGGATGTTTTGTAGGAGCGGTTGGTCTCTGCTGTCCTTTCTTCCAGCTGGCTAATATCTTCAACACAGAAAAGAACTGCTACAAATAATTAGTCACTCATTAAATAAGTGGACCTTGTTATATGATAGAGCCTCTTTAGTCTTTTGCCCTGAAATTAATTTTATATTTCATGAAAGTGATGTTGTTTCTTCTAATGAGGAGAGAGGTGGTCTTTATCTCAGGTATATGTCTCCGCTACAATATGCTGCTAACACTGATAATGCAGTAATATTGCTCTGGACTCCTGATTGATTAAGTAACAAGTTCCATATTACATGTAGAGGAGTGGCGTTTTGCAACATCCTATACATTTACTTCATATAAAATGGAAAAAACGCAGCATAGTAATTTAGTTCCTCATATCAACAATGCTGATAGATAGAATTATTAATTGGTATGATTAATATGTGACTTATCTCATAAGTGTCTGACACTGACCTTGTTGGCCTGATCTGCGTGGTGAGTTATTGTCCTCCTCTCCTCATCCCACCGAGTGTTGGCCTCCTCCAACTGCTTCTCCATTGCCTGCTGCAGATGAACAGCCTCCTCCTTTGAGTCACAAAGAGATGTTTGGAGCTCCGCAATTAGCTATGGGTGAGAAGAAAACAAATGTTTTAATTCTAATTCTTAACTTTAATTGATACTTGTGTGTGAAAGATTGACAGAAAGTCAGTATAAGTGGCTATTGGACAACTGACCACACAGTGTGTAACCCACTGGTCACTGAGTAAATAAAAAGATAGTTTGGAATACTGACAAAGTGCATAGATAATTTTTATGTTATATGTACTTTCTCTGTGCTTATGTTGGAAACAAGTGACACAGTAAAGCAATAAAAGTGGAGAGAAAAACCTGCTGCCAGATGCAAAGTGCAAAACAAGTTCAGTGAATGATGCTGATTCACTTCATTTCACTGGTCTCACAAAATGACTTGTACCAAATGGCCAGTGCATTTGTCATGCATGTGGACTGCAGTAACAACCTCCTTAAAACACTGCTTTTCCCAGAGTCTCATGTCTTGTGTCTTTTTTGAGATGAGACAGAAGACAGAGAAAGCAAAGAAAGAGAGAGAAAGGAGAAGAGGGAGGTAAAAAAAAATAGACAGGAAGGAAAAACAACTTCCTTTTTGAAGAGGAGAGTGACTTTGTGTTGGTGAACTTGCGGTGCACACCAAGATGAAAAGGAACTGCCTCAGCTTTGAAATCCTCCAGTCAAAATTAACATTCTATTTAAGCCACTGTCAGGGAAAAAGGCAGAGGAAAGATGAGAGAGAGCAAAAGAGAGAGGGAGAGGAAGGGAGAGAGGGGGAAAGAGCGAGAGACAGAGGTGGGGAGGAGAGGGAGTGGTGAGGGGGGTGGGAGCAATGCTGCTGCTGGCTTTGGGCTAGACAGATAATTGTTTACCGTGTTCAAACTCTGGAGGACTAGCCCTGCTGGAATCTGCACACTGTGTGGGAGTATGGGAGTTAGAGTGATGCGGGTCGACCACAGAGTTAGAGAGAGAGAGAGAGAGAGAGAGAGAGAGAGAGAGGAGAGAGAGAGAGAGAGAGAGAGAGAGAGAGAGAGAGAGATGGCAGGGAGAGATGAGAGGGAGATTAGGGTTATTTTGTCAGTGGGAAAGCCACATGAAAGCAACAAATGGCACATTATTATGGGAACATCATTTCTGGGTGTAATAATTATTTTGCAATATGGATTCCCTGCATCTGCTGGTCTTCAGCCCTGGGGCGGTGGCGGCACTCTAAACTACTCAACTCAGCTGTCTGTCTTGTTATTCCTGTATATATAGACCACAGCACCTTTTTCTCTGTCTGATAGCCAGCCAGGCCTTTTTAAGTCTGTAATTGGTCTGGTGAGACTTGTCTATTTTCCCAGCCTGCTAGCATCTCTGGTTAGGGCTAAAGGCAGGCTTACCTCTCCATGAACCCGAGGTACAGACGAAGGGGGAGAAATGAGCAGGTCTGTTATTTATTCACCTGTTTGTAAACAGAAAGGTGAATAACTAAGGCCACAAAAAGACTGCAAAGAGAAGGGGAAATGCTCTGTATTGTTATATGAGAAGTGAGAAGAAGTGAGTGTGAAAACTTGGCAGATGATGAATTAGTGAAGCCTGCTTCAAGACCTCTTATCCGCTACACGCACCACACAGACAAGCTGTAAACACACTGATATATCATCACCTTGTAAAGCTGTTTTGGTGAACATTTTGGCAAACAGTTGTCTGTTTACACATCTTTAGCAGCCAAATTGCAAATGATCTTCACCAGTTAGTCACTAACTGTGTCTATCTGCTGTTTGGTGCTGAGAGGGTAGGGTGCAGTGGGTTTGTTAGAGTAATTTTTTTTTTTAACAGTTGTTTGATATGTGTGGAAACGACACTGATGAGAGCGCTGAGACAAAACAGTAAAGCTGCATGCAGTAAAACCACAACTGATGAACAGTAAAACAGCTTGTAAAGCTGAGGAGGGCTGTAGTCAGGTAATGATTATCGGTGGGTTCATTACTACATTTAAGCCCCTTTTCATATCAAATATGATCATTTCATCCACTGTTAATATAAAGTATTGATTATAGCTGTTTTAAAATTGATCAACACAGATAATAACCCGCAGTGAAGGAGATACACACTGTTTTTTTAAGGAGTGAGAATGTCTCAAAAGGAATAAATACTGTAACAGATCCTATCTGGTGCATACATGCCTGAGAGGTTACGTGTAAACACTGTTTGTGGATCAACCAGTATTGTGCTGAAATAAATGAGGTATATTTGCATACAAAGTGAATTTCAACCTTTTTTTTTCCAGAACATGGTATATCTCATGCACTATGCCTCCCATGGTAAATTCCCTCCACCTTCCTACCTACCCACTCCCACGGTGGACGGTCAGGGATAAAGTAATGATCTCCCACCAGCACCACAGTAACCACCCACTGTAGCCTGATCATTAAGTGGGGGAAGAGAGCAGCCATGTTCAGTTCACAGGTCACCCAGGAGGACCACTCACAGCTAGATGCTTAACACACAGGACTGGATTGGAGAGACACTAATTAGGAGAGTGTGTGTATGTTTGTGTGTGTGTGAATCAGAGAGGCAGCCAAAAAGAGACAAAGGCAAAGAGGTAATGTGAAAGAGAGAGGGATGTGTATGTGCAGGCATGTAAACGTATACCCTTTCGTGGTGTGTCTCCAGTTCCCTCAGGATAATGTATGGTGTGGTATGTTTTTAATTGGGCTATTAGCCATGCAGTTGAGCTCAAGAGCGATGCCCCCTGTCAGACACTGAGGGGTTAACAACTAGGGTTAGCCTTTGAGGTTCAAAGGCCTCTTGTTTACATTTGACTGAGCTGCCCCAAGGGGTAGGCAACAAAAACCCCTCAGTTCCACCTTTACCTTTTAAAACAAAGCCGCCCAAGCCCACGACAAATAGCCTGCATTAATCACGCATATTAATATGTTTGCACAAAAACCCACACCATCAGCATAACCCTCTGTATAACAACACTCTTCAACAAAGGTGTTGAATTCTGCATGCAGAGACGTTTCTTTAATGTCAGAGAGAGTGTTGTTTGTTGAACCTGTGCCAGCTTTGTGTCCCCTAAAACAGGATGAGGAGGATTAATCACTTGTTGCTGTGTATGTGGTGGCATACCGCACTGCCAAAGCGGGCAAACATGGCTGAACTTTCGCACAGCATCCGACTTCTTTTGAAGTCGAGCATTGTGTAACCTAATAAGCTACCGTTTTCTCACAACATCTGCTTGTCAACCCTGCTTTCAACTCTGTGCCTCTGCCAGCCAACCCAAAATGGGGGGATTTAAAGAGGAGAAGAAAGAAAGAAAAACAACAAAACCCCCTCTTTGAATTTCCTCTTTGGGTAACGAGGTGCAATTATAGCCAAATGATTGTGATATTTTAGCCTGCTACATAATCAAGAAGACAACTCTTCCTTTAGAAGGTAAACACTAGTCAGGGTGTTTTGGATCTTTTAAACTGGTGAGGTAAAAGCTGCCTGAACTTTTGGAGACATCTTTCTGAATGACAGAGGTGTCCTAGGAAGTTATATTCCTGGTTGGAGAGAAGTATTGTCTTTGTTTTAAATGGGCTCAGTCTGAGGAGACAAGCAGTAATGTTAAACATATGGCCCCTGATTACAGAGATTTACAAAGTGTGGCCAGGCGATGCCATCAACAGGGAGAGGAGAAACAGGTATGGAGATGAAGTAAAGAGGTATTAAAGGCAGGCAAGAGAGAATGAAGGAGATGAGAATATTAGTAGAAGTGAACTGACAGGGGACAAATGCAACAAAACAAGAAACAGAAATATAATCAAGTAACTTTTAATGTAAATTTACACTTCTGTTTCAGTTGCAGAGGCTACTTGGACAGGCTCAGTAGCTCCCATGAAATAACTCAATGTATAACTATAACTTATGTATGCGCAAAATACCGCATAATGCCTTGGTAACAACTGGTATTGCTAACAATGGCTTGACAATGGATTGATTTTTGGCCACCTGGGGGCAGCTGAACAAGCTGTAAACTTTGATACATTAACTTAACATTAACAAACAACTGCCTACTAACACTGACAAAGTGCATGGATACATTGAGCAACATTAGCAGTAGTTTGGAGTTGTGTTTCTGGCCACCTTGTGTATATAAGTCTAATATTTATCCTCCTTCTAGGTCACTACAGGCAATGCCTTTCACATCACACATAGGTATTTGATTCATTTTTAATCTAAAACATTGTTTAGTGCAGCTTTAATGGGCAAATACAGAGAGGAACTGCCCTTTAGAATGAAGCATAAAAACCAGTCCTGACTTCACACAGTTCTGTTCAAACTGCAAAGGAACAATTTTCAAGCAGTAATCTATGGACAGAGGGGATAAGAAAAGTGAAGAGAAAAGCCAGACAATAGAGCTTTAGATGTTCTTACTGTAATACATGCGTCTGTGTTTTATGTATGTGGATTTACTTGTCTGGACTTTGCACAAACCTTGTGTCAGATATGGGATGTGTGTGCGTATGTGTGTGTGTGTGTGTGTGTGTGCACCTTCTTGTGCACTTGTGTGTTTGTGTGTATATGCTTAATGGTAAAGGGCAGTGTGGCTCGCTAGGTGTTCAAGAGAGTGTGTATGTGTGTGTGTTTTCATGTGTGCTCCCTCACCTCTCCCATCAGTACGTTTGTCCATACCTTCAAATGGTTTGGTGGAAAAAGAGGAATATAAAATGAAAGAGAGGGGAAAAAAGGGTGGAAGAGAAAACTGATTACCTGGGCAGACTTGGTGAGCTTCTGACTGTACTCCTTCTCAATCTGCTTCAACCTGCTGTTGGCCTGCAACAAGAAGGGAGAGGGGAGTGTGAGAAAGAGATATGCAGACAGACAGATAGATACACAAAGAGAGAGAGGGAGTTGTGAAATTGAATCTTCTGTTAGGAAGTGCACAGAGACACACCACCCTCCCAACCTACCCATGCTTACACACACATACACACACACACTCATGTTGACCTCTGCCTTTTGGCAGTGTGTCCCCGTGGCGCAGGCCTGTGGCCCCTTGGCACGGCGCCAGTCCCAACGC
Organism: Lates calcarifer; assembly: GCF_001640805.2. NCBI lineage: Eukaryota > Metazoa > Chordata > Actinopteri > Centropomidae > Lates > Lates calcarifer. The sequence continues at coordinate 11,247,040 of NC_066843.1, read as the reverse complement.
TCATGTGTGCCAGCAGGTAGTGACGGGCATGGTGCACAGTGGGCACCACTACTCTTTGATCCCCTGCCAACAATTCATCACTTATCAAGAAGGGGGGCAGGGAGGGAATTAAAACTTTGCTGCCAATTAGCTATGGGGAAGAAAAAAAGAAGAGGTGATCGGGAGAAGCTGGGAGACACAAACACGGTGGAGACAGATGAGGAGTGAATGGAGATTGTTGTTAGGAGTTTATTGAGCGCTGCTCGTCTCTTTGTTTTCCGTTGTTTCTCTATGGGAAGCTAGCCAGCTGGAAGGGAAGACTGCGAGTGTCTAATACAAGATCTGTCTCCTTTCAGCTAGCTGTGTTGTGATGCCAGAGTTTCAATGAGAGGCTGAACGGTGGAGTGAGATAATTAGGGTGTGAAGTGCTGGAATTCGATGGTGATGCCAATGGCTGCCTGTGCGCATAGTGACAAGGTCTATACAACTACTATAGAAAGACTAAAGCTCAAATTAATGGGGGATCTACAGTAGGTCATTATTTGAAAAGCAGTCAAGTCTTTTTAGGGGATGTGGATCAACTTGGGTTTTATATTCCAGTCTGAAAGTATACAGGGAATCAGTAAATACACATTGTTCAGATTCTTCTGCTATTATTTTGAGTGGTCACATAATGCAGAAATCAGCATTCATTGTCATTCATAAATCTGCTTAGTGTTGCAGTTATCATACCACCAATTGCTTGTATTTGCTGTATATAACGTCACAGTGCTCCTCTATTTTCCATCATTATCACTCAATCATCATGATAACTCACTCATCATGATAACTCACTCAATAAATAAACTTAAATGCAGTAAACCTGATTTATACATAAAAACACACATACACAGACCCATGAGACACACGCACAACCACACACAACCACACACAACCACGCGCGCACACACACACACACACACACTTAACTCTCTTGTCCTGACAGCCACTGACAGACAGACAACTCACTAACAAACACTGCTTCATTGAATGCTCCCCTCACAGCCATCAACACCTGAGCTTCGTTTGGACTCTGCGCCCCATCCAAACACTTCCTGACAAACACTGCCGTCCGCTCTGAGCGGACACACCTGTCACCACGGAAACACAGAGCCATCACCAAGGATACGGGCCTGTCTTCCTGCGCCAGGACTCTTTTGAGTGGCGGTCCGCTCGTCCCTAGGGGCCCTATAGCAGCTGATGAGAGAGGGGGAGACAAAGAAGGGTGTAGAAAAGGCAAGAGAAAGAACTGTGTGTGGGAGAGGGGGCGCAAACGGAGTCCTTCGATGTTTTTTCCTTACGGCTGACACATTTCTTGTCTCCCTTTACTGCTGTAGGACTGCTCTGTCTTGGCAACAGCTTAGTTGAAGTGACACTGGGATAGTTAGTGTTCCTCCACCTCATATCTACTGATGATTTGTGAGCTGGTTTAATTTCTTAGAAAAACCACCACAAACACCAAAACACATGTTGCATCAAATCATACTTGTTTGATTTGATGTCATTAGCTTTGTAATCCATATTCTAAAATGAAAGGGATGTGGCTCTGTGGTGAAAATGAAAGTGAAATATCAGCATCATTTCTGCAGTTGACTGTGGGGTAATGAGGTGTATGTAACTCTGTGTATTGTATATGATTGTGAGTTCACATGTGAGCGTATTCATGGAAACATATGGCCATATTGACATGCAAAGATGCTCAGATGTTTCATAAAAACATAAAGAGCTTGCTACTAGCTTATTCCTTTTACCACCAGTCACTCAGGGGAATTTAGCAGGAAGCATTATACAACATCATACATTATACAGCTCAACCACCTAAACACACATTAAATATGGCTGGAAATAGATGTAGATGTGGAAAGTACATGCAAGGAAAAACAGCCCAACAGGACTGTGACAAATACAAAGGGAAAATCAGAGCTAAATTAAAAGTCCAGCCATATGTGTGTGTCTGTGCGAGTGTGTGTGTGTAAGCACTTTCAAAGAGACTACCTGTGCCCTGCCAAAGGCATTTTCGTGCTGAAGGCACTTTGAGGCTGTATCAGGCTCTTCAATCGCCTCTTAATCCTAGCGGTGTGGAGTGCGGCTGCTTTGAAGTGTGTGTGTGTGTGTGTGTGTTTTGTGCATGTGTACGGGTATTTGTGTGCGTGTGTGTTAAAGAGAGTGGAAGTGGATCTGAAGGCAAGGCATGCACCGCTTACCAGAACTTAATTAATAATCTGCAGTGGGAACCAGGCCAAGCACATGCACGCACACACTCACATGTACGAACGCATGCATGCATCCATACACACACACCACACCACACCACCACCACCACCACACACACACACACACACACACACACACAGTGGCAAAAAGCAGGGTGACAACTTTTTCTCTCTCACACACGCACAGACCTAAAGATATGCACACAAGTCACACTTATTCAAACACAGATAATGGACAAACAGGATACATGGAAGCCAAACACACTTCTAGAGTTTGATCTACAATGAAATTTGCTCAAGGTGTGCAGTCCCATTGTTTGGAATGTACCATTGTATTGTTGCTAAAGGAGGAAGAAACCAAAGTAAACATTTCTCGGTAGAGTAATGCTGCTAACGCATGATAACTCCTGTGTGTGTGTTAAAGTTAGTGTGTCTCTTTCCAGCGGTATTTAAAAGGAAAAAAAAAAAAAAAGTATTTTCAGAATCTGTTCAGTGAAGACTACAGTCGTGGACAGGATATTGCCTCCATATGGCATTTTTCTCCGATATGTTTCCAATCATCTCACATTGCTAAAGAGCAATTATGGTTTTCAGCATCGTCCTAAAGCTGAACTCTGATAGAAGACATAAAACTGCACTCAATACTTGCTGACGCAAGGATGATGTCACTCCACACTTTAGAAAGGACACAATTTAACTGCCAACTGACAGGTGATCTGGGAAAGGGCAGGGACGTTTTTGAGGCAACAATGAATCACACAGCATATTCTTTTAACAGCGTTTGGTAGTTTCACCCTCCTGTTTCACAACATGCTGTATAATGCTCTCTAGAGATCTGATTTGTGGGGTTCATTTCTCTCAAATACACACACACACAAACAAAAAAACTGATTTCAAAGAGTAGCTTTTCCCCATTGCTCCACCAAAGCCTTCAGTTTTAGTGGCAGCAGTATTTGTAAGCATTCAGAATGATTCTCCGCTCTCCACGCATGTCTCTCATAACAATTTGAGTTCAATCTGCCAGCGAGGGAGAGCTGGGAGATGTTATTTGCTCGTTTGTCTGTAATCATTGCTGTCTTGCTGCGCTCGCCTGTGTATCTGTGTGCGCAAGAGAGAGAGTTGGTGCTGTAATGACAAGAGGCTTTATTTCCATTTCACAGTTTGCCATCACTGCCTGTCAGTAGTGATTCTCTTCATCCCTGCTGCTCACTGTCAGTGCCGCATCACACGCAGTAAAAGAAATAATGCATCATGGGCACACGCAAACGCAGATAAACATACATCAAACATACAGACGTGCACACACACAACATACCAAGCGTTCAGTGATTACAAACTCAACCAGCCAGTTCTTGGTATCAGAAAACCAATTACATCCATTACCATCAGTGTGAGTGGGCTTAACATTTAACCCATATCGTAAAGGTCTGAAAATAAAGTTTACTTGAGGCTTTGGATGTTTAATTGATGGAGCTGCTTGTAGCATCACAGACTGCTTTAACATAAGCAGGTGGACAGACTTTAAAACTGCAGGAAAAGTGTCTCAGTTATGTTTTCTGTACACAGATTTGTGTCAGCTACGTACTTTATAGGAAATGTTCTTAACTTAAGAACTGTGACGGCAACATTTTTACTAGGGGAGATGTAAAGTTTCTTTTCAATTGGTCATGTGACTCTGACTGACCCATGACAAAGATCTTTATAGTTTTCTGCCTAGGTATGCCTCACTTCCTGTCTATTTATGCCTCCATCCCTCCTTTGATCAAGAAGTCTGCCTGATGTTCAGATGTAGGATGCTTTCGAGTTGTATCAGGAACTTTACCCCAAAAACAGAGCCCAATATCATGGTGTCCCACTTAAAACTCCACTTCAAACCAAAGTGTAATCTATAGCGTGCAACAAGATGGGAGCTGCCTGACGCCATGTTTTAATGCGATTGAGAAAGTGTGTCGCTTCCCTCCCTCCTCTTGGATGACTTCAAAAAGTGAGCAAGGGAGCTGTGTGATGTTTTTTTGGGACGGCAGATCCTTTACTTTGACTCTTTCATGTGCTGGGTGACTCACTCACTCACACTCTCTCTCTCTCTCTCCCTCTCCCTCTTCTGCCGCCGGGCCCAATGGTGCACTGAGGAAACGAGGAGCTCACATAGGTCTGGGCATGCGTACACGCACAGACGCAAACACACAACATATGTTCATACACAAACACGAGAACACAATCTCTAGCGCATTAAAATGCTTTAATGTGTGTTTGTGCAGCTGCTGTTAGTGATGTAAACACACACTAACAGCGGACAAATCCAAATTCAGACAGATAGAGCCAGTAATCTGAAAGCCCTGCACCAAATATCCTAAACTTTACCTCTTTCTCCCCTTAAATCAGATTCTTAGCTCTGCCTCCCCCATCTCTTTGTCTCCCAGTTAGTCTGTCAGTGTGAGGTGAATGTGGGCCTTCTTTGATCATCCCTCAGCCTGTGTTTCTCTCCTCCTCGTCTAATCCATGACCGACTGAATAATGTGATTTGGTGTATCTCCAAATGGCAGAGGACCAACCTAATAAGTCAGCAGTGACAGGGGGCAAGGGAGAAGAACAAGACGCAGCTACGACAACAACAATGACAACAACCTCGTACCACCATCTTCTGGCTGAGAGAGAGAACAGTGCCGGGTCTGACAGTCTCAGAGGGTTCAGGATCAAAGCTGGAGTGAATGGATTGATATGGATGTCAGTCGTTTAATAAGACTGTTAATGGACATGCTAAAAAAAAAAAAAAAAAAAAACTCAACTGCCAGATCTCCCTGGTTTGACTTTCTGCATTTTTTATTCTAATATTAATGTCTCTTTTGGAGGACAAAACCTATTCTTTTTTGTCTTCAATTCTCCTTGTCTCAATGAAAACTGATAAACAGACAAACCCAGGTACAGAGTGACACAAACATCTGAGGAGGGAAGAGCAAAGCAATCAAGGTTGGTACCATGTTGGAGTTATAACTTCTGTGAAAATTCTGAAAATCAGCTGTACATGTTTTGCAATAAAAACACCTTGGGTGGTCTGTTCACAAGTGCGCAGCCTAAATATGGATGTGAATGCAATGAGAACACACTGAAGACCCATTAAGATCCAATCAGTCAAACCACATTTATGCACGGTCAGAGACACATGTGTTCACACATGGAAAATAGTGTCAAAGTAGATGCATCTCTGGCCACATAAAAACACTGCCTAGTCAGCTCTGTGCATAGCACAACAAACAAAAGTTATATACAGATCATCTCCCTGTGCCAAACAACTTAAATGAGGTTTTGAAGTCTGTACCCGAGCTGAGGCACCAAATAGCAGCTGCAATCTTCTTCTCGCAGCTGCATTACTGAGCACAAACAAGTTTTTCTATTTTTAAGCAACCCGTGATGGTCACTAAAAAAGAAAAAAAGGTCTTATTTCTCACAGATCAAATCAAATGTGAGTAGGGAGACAAATATGTTCAAAAATTATTTCATTCACCGGACCAGCCACAACATTAATCAAGATGCAAGGGAAATATTTGGATTCCAGATATTAGACCTACACACTGCTCACCAAAAGTTCATCTTACCCCAACACATATTTGATTAGAGGTATTGGCATGGAGTTCAAAGTCATAAAAATACATTAACCAAGTCCATTAGAATTTGTTGTTACTTTCTGTTCTTTACGAAGCTGTTTGCAGCCAGTGATGCCCAAGAACATCGAGCACCTACATTACCTTTGGTGGTCATTGTCATCTGAACCCTTTATAGCAGCAGTGACATGTCATAACGAGTGGAGACACACGAAAGAAAGCTCCAGCTCCAGCTAGGGGCCATAATCTCACACACTGTCTGAGCCAAACTAACTTTTAGAGGACAACCTCTCATGTTTTTGGATGTGCACACACTACCTCCTTGGAGCAAAAAGAAATACCTGTGGATGAAAGAGACAAACTGCAAGACAGAGGCCTTCAAACCTCAGCTTTCTAATGCTCAGCATGCATGCGTGCGTGTGCGTGTGCGTGTGTGTGTGTCAGAGAAAGAGTGAGCACTGTCGTGGCTTTCATGTCTAGAGAGTCACATGGGGCATGGCTGGGGGGACACTGGTGCTGTCACACAGGGAACAGTGATTGGCTACTGCATGCCAAAAAGCTGATTTCTCATTGGCTGATGTTTGCCTGCAGGTGGTTTTGTCACACTTGGTTAGTGCTTGATGAAATGCCCTGTTCCTTTGATCTGAGGTGAAAGTAGGCGTGCACACAAATTCTTGCACACACACACACACACACACACACACTTTTTTACTACTTGCCGGAGGAGTCATCAGAAAGTGTAGGCTTCACCCTGTCCTCTGTCACTATGTCCTTTTTGTGAATATACACTTTTTATGCACAAGCACGTGGACATTTACACCAGCAATTAAAGCTGTAAAGATGAGGGGACTTAAAATTACATAGTGGATGCAGTACATGTGCAATATGCAAACATACCAAGCATGCATAAGTATGTGCTCTCTCTCATTCACTCAGACACACTCATACACAAACACCCAGGTCCACACAAACATATCAGACAGAATTTACACATCTAATCTAGCATTTCAAAGAGCCGTGCTCTCCAGACTAAGAGTAAATATGAATTCAAGGTTCCAGACGTTATTCAGACCTCCTGATCTTTTGTCACGCATGATCTCAGATCTCTAGTATTGACAAGCAGGGAGTGAGTAAGATACCGCTGTATGACGTGAAGAGGTCCACAAACACGACCTTTTCTCCACTAACCAAACGTTTTATACAGTATACTAAACCAAAGTTTAGTATACAAGTAGTGCCTATTAGGCAATATGTTAATGTTAATATGACCTGTGTTTAATATGTTAGTGAGCATACACAAGTGTGTGAGTGCACCCATATGTGTGTTAAGAAACAGTATTCCCACACTTCCTCAAAGCCCTGATTTCTGGTAAGGCCAATTCTTTATAGAAGCCCTAATGTTCTGGGCTTTGACACGACTTGAAGGCGGGATGGGAGGACGTGGGGAAAGACAGATGGATGCCGGGGGTGTGGAGGAGAATAAGAAAGTTAGATAAGGAGGTGGTGTGGGTGAGAGGCAGGATTCGTACTAACTGTAGCCCAGAGATGAGGCATCTTTATCAGGCACAGAGACAGCTTCACAGGCCCCTCAGTGGAGCGCAGAGATTGGGAGGTCTGGGGTTTGTGTGCATTCATTCACACCCATGAACACACACGCACGCACGCACGCACGCGCGCACATGCACGCACGCACACACACACACACACACACACACACACACACACACACACACACACACACACTTAGAAAGTCAAACTTCAATAGCAACCAGACTAAAACACCCCCCACACCTTTTCCTCAGCCTATCTCCATCACTTTTCCATCTCTCCTCCTTTCTTTTTGGTGAAGCCCGAATGTATGGAACTATCTTAACGTCTGGTTTTATCTCCTCTGATATTCTGTTTCTCATTATTTCATTCCAACAGCTCCGACTGTCTACTCCCAAAACATCCCCCCATCCCCCTGTATCCCACTCTCTCCCTCTCTGTCTCTCCCTTAAACGCATGCGTCTTTGATGAGAATCCATTCATGGATTTAATGGATTTCTCCGGCCTTTTTTCCAGGATCTGGGAGATGTGTTCAAAAAAAAAAAAGAAAAAAAGAAGGAAAAGCTGGCCTGCCCAGGCTCTGCTTCCAAGAGCATAGTGGACTGCAGAGGACAGCATTTCTGTCTGCATCAAAAGAATGAGAAATTTTCAGCTTACAAAACAGGGTGAGCGAGTCAATATGGATCTGAGGCCTGGCTGACTTCAATCCCATGTGAAAAAAAAAATGAAGTAGAGAAACTTTTCCCTGCCCACTTCGAAGTCAAACTTGGAGAGAGATTTGAAAGTAGTAAAAAGGGGAAAAGTAAGACGTTCAACCTTTTGGTGAGTTTTTTTTAGAAGCATGCACTTTCAGCTGACAAAAAAAGGACAGGAGAAATCATTAATCTCTTTCATGAAAAAGTGAAACTAGCACATTGCTGATAGTGTTATCAGTCTAAGTTCAACATTCGGCCTGCTTTGAATCCACTCCAGATTTCCTGACAACTGTGGGTCATTTTTTTACGTATGTACAAAAAAGAGGGAAGAGAGAGAGAGAGGAACTAAAGTGTGCCAAAAAGATAAAATAACTTTTAGCTGCAAAACAGCCTTCACATCCAAAAAAGGGACAGATAGGAAATAGCGTGATTTCTTCAAATGAGGATTACCCTGTAATAAGTGTGCTCTTTTCCTCAGATCTCTCGCCCCTCTGTACCCCTGGTTCTGTATGCCATATGGAGCCAAAATGGCCGCCTGGGTGCTTAGGAGGTCCCTGCATTCCGGGGCTAATGCTGCGCAGCTGGCGCGGAATGGTGTCTAATGAAAAATGCTCTCTTTGATGGGCCCTGCCGAGGGATTAAGTTCTGATCAACACCACCTTAGGTCGGCTTCCTGCTAGACCAGCACAAGATTATGGGTGATTTCCCAGCTGTGGGTCCAGTTTCCGTAGTGGCGAGGTGAGCAAATATGACAGAGAGAGAGAGAGAGAGAGAAAGAAACAGGGGACCTTTGCAGTTTTAATTGAAGTACTTCCTGGTTCACCAAGATAGCAAAAGCAAAGCTGGATAATGGCTCTAGTGAAATGTTGCAGGTTCTCCTCCTTGACTGACTTGCCAGTCCAATCCCTCACTAGTGTACATTTCAAAACAATATATCCTATGATGGTATGGAGGGTAAATCAAAAGACTTAGTATATGTAGTGTACATTACCTTATTCAATTTTCTGTTTAAGGATCTAGGATGCAGAAAAATGCTTTGCTAGTAATATGCTAGGTTTTATTTGGTGTTTATGACAGAATATCTCAATAACACAAAGTCACTGCGGGTCTGAGAACATTAAGATGTACTGATCTGTACTGGCATGATATTCATGACAGGCAAAGCCCTGCTACAGTGGCAAACCCAGACAAGCCCTCCTCCCCTGGGGTTGCCAGTGGCTCGGCAGGTAGAGTGGATCGTCCATTAATCGCAGGTGGCGGTTTGATCCTCGGCTCCTCCCGTCCACATGTCTAAGTGTCCTTTAGGCAAGTCACTAAGCTCCCAATTACTCCTGATGATCAGGCCAGCAACTTGTGGTGGTGGCTTGCTGTCAATGGTGTGGGAGTGTGTGAATGAGAGGCGAAATGTAAAAGGCTTTGGATAAAAGCATTATATAACTAGTCCCAGTCCCTACCCCCCAACACACACACACACTTTGCACTGTCAACAACAAGAAACAAACAAGAGACATAAACAGGAGAAGGCAGAATAACAGTGGGAGAGAGCAATACATACAAATGTTTTGGAAAAGCTTGATTGTGGAAACAGGAATATTGCTAAAACAACATATGAAGACACCTTCCAGATCTGACAGCCACAGGGTGACATCTGTCTTAACTCACTCCTTGTGCACTGCTAAGTTTCTAAAAACCTAACCTGACTAGGATAGCTATGTCATGCCCTCTGTCTTGATCCCAGTTTTCTTGCACAAGTACCTCGGCCTGTATTTTCCTCCCTAGTTTAGGCGTAGTGAATCACTTTTCATGTGACCTTATGTTAAATAGGTGCTCATTCACACAGGTAATAGAAAGTGATGTAAAGCATTTGTACACAGGCAGCATCCTATTGGAAAGTGACCACATGTCATCTCCTCCACCCTTCACCCACCTTTTCCCGAGCAGCGTCCTTCTCCTGCTGGTGACTCCTCTCAAGGTCGCTGCGGATGCGTTCCATGTCGGAGCGGAGCCGGCCCAGGGATGTCTCTTTGTCCAGGAACGCCTTTTGCTTTTCCTCTTCCCGGAGCAATGCCAGCTCTGCCAGTTGTTGTTTATGGTGGGTGTGGGCCCCCTGTAGTTCCTCACTTAGACTTGTCACCTGGGCTTCCAAATCTGAAATAGTCTGGAGAGGGACAGATACAGAGATGTACAGCGGATTCAGGTAAGTGATATTAATGAATGCTCAGCAGATAATTGGTGGCTCCAAGATGTGGGAGCTCTTAGGGCAAGATTACATGACTTCTTGTTGCTAGAACAGAAAAAAGTGAGACGAGCCTGTCTTTACTGGCACACTTAATATTGCATAATGTAAGCTATTTTCTGATCAGTTTTAACAGTACTTTGTTTTTGTTTATTATGTACGCCCTGGACGGATTTAGGTCTAAATGAGTAAATAAAGTTTGGTGACAAATACTCCTACATATCAACACTGTATAATGATACCACAGCGAGAGGTGTCAATACACTGTACATTGATAGGTATGAAGATTTGAGTAAAGAGATCAACTCTTGCAGAGATTGAGACGGTATCTAAGTCTGAAGGAGTGTCTCTACAGTTTAACAAAGCACAGGAAAGTTTCACCAATACATTTAAATGTTTCTGTTTTCCTCTGTGCGGGTGTGTGGGGGCTGCTGCGATGGCCTGACCTCTGTCTTGACCCCTCTTTTTGAACTGTTCAGCCTTGAATTTGCCCAGAAGGGCCCTTTAATAGTACTGCCAGCGAACGTCAACATTACATAGCTGGAATGCTAATAAGTACAACCCTACGGCCTCTGAAACACCAGAAAAAAGACTGGCCCAACTCTGGCCTGCAATGAAGTTAACATCTCAAGAGGTTGGGAAATGTCAAAAGGAGATGGTAAGCTTACTCTTCTGTCAAAACTGCTTCACTTAAGTGGTGTGAGGAAGATTGTTTGTGAGGGGAATTAAGAGAGGGCCTCAAAATTGAAAACTTTCTCAGCAGACTGAATTTCAAAATAAGATTCAGTAAGAAATGTATGTGCATTTTTAATATAACATGGGCCATCCATGTTACAGTTCACTTGTCTAAAATAACCTGCTTGTGGTACATTTACACTACAATATGATAATTCCCTATAGTTTACAACAGGAAATGAGCAAAATGCATTGTAGTAAAGAATAGGTGGCACTGAAAGATGCACTGCAGTTGCTGTGTTTCACACTTCCCTACCTATATTGCACGTATTCCCCAGCTATTGCACATCCTCATTACTCTCCTTGGTTTACTTTCTTTTTTACTTTGGTTTGCAGTGTGTGCTCTTCCTCCAGCCGCCCTCCCTCCTTCTCCTCAAAAGCCTGGGCATCCCAGGACAACGCCATGTTAAGGCAATCAGACAGAAAGTGTCTAAAGTCTTTTTTAGCGGGCACTGGGGAGAATCAAAGAGACTTCAAAGGAGTGTCACAAAAACAGGCAGATGCTGTGGCTCCGTGTTATACTCCCCTCCTACACTGGCACACACAGACTCACATTCATACACAGACAAACAGCCACACGTGGTCTAGCTGTCACACATACAATGGCATGCAACACATGCAGAGAGAATGAGGTAAAAAAAAAAAAAAACAAAACAAACACACGCAATCCTCCGTCTCTATGTACCGCTTCCCTGTCTCTCAACATTACCAGTCTCCCCGCTACGCTTGCGCCTTCAAGGGCAACGAGCTATTAGATCTGAGCCCTCAAGAGTCTTTAATGTATAATTCTCTCTTTAACAAATGTGGATGATCTGTCTCCCCCCAAAAAATATTTTAATAAGTTAAAGTATAATCTTCCAGAACAGAGGCATTGGCAATGACAACTTAAGAGGCCAAAAGAGCATGTTTCCTTTGGAAGTAAGTGAGCACGGGCTTTTCAACAGGCCACATGTTTGCATGCTGATGTGGAGCTTTGTGAAGAAGCAGCTCTTGGTGACAATAGGAGAGTGTCAAATGAAATATATTGGGTCACACCGTGTCAGTTAAGAAGACAAAGGACTGGCAGAACAACAGAGGAGTGGAGAGGGATGGGACACTGGCTAACAGGCTATAACCGTTCAGTCAGAGGAAAATGTCACGAAGTCAAGTGCAGATGTAAAGTACTACACTATATTCACACTGTAGATATTCTTAGTTTAAAATATTGTACAAGACAGAGGTTAAAAACATTAGAAGTAACTAATCTTCCTCAATACGTCCAAGGTGTTTTTTGAAATGATTAGTGGCACAGACCATGTGTTATTGTCCTTGCAGACTGTAATATGAGAATTGTTTAAACAGCATCCTTTTTGGACTTGGTCAGGATGTGCTGGCAGTAACACTGGTGGTGCTCTAACTTTGTTTGATTACAACCACAGCACAGCAGCCACTCCTTTTCACTGCTCTGTGATATGTAAACCGTCTTTGACAGAGGAAATTTGATCGCGTTTTGTTTTGAGTAAGAGTGTACACATAAATTAATAAGAGGGGGTCTTGGTTTCAGAGTCATTTCTTATCTTTGATTAACTTGATTTAACAAAACATAAAACAACAAAGACTGGTTGACAGGTTGATCAGTTAAGCATATCTTTAACATTAGCTGAGTTTAACAGAAAAGAGTTATTCCACTGGTGTATTAGTTTGAAAAAATGACTGCAGATTAATGAAATGTAATAAAAACTATCTGGGGACAATAAAAATCATTTTGCATTTCTAATATCTAAAAAGAATTACATGAAGGTGACGGGGCAAAGCCATTTCTCACAGTGGATATTATGACTTGGCAAACATGGGTGTAACTAATTACATTTATAATGGCTGATCTACGCATGCCAGTATCAGCTCCCTGGTATTATGGGTTCTGGCTCACTGGCATACCTAAATGGAATAGAGCCATAATTTAATCATATTAGTTACACCTGTGCCCTCCCTGCAATGACAACTCAATGTCTGCTGTGAGAAAAGTCTACAGTGTGACATTAGCTGGTGGAAAATGTTTAAGTTTGTTAATCTTTGCTATAAAACTAACTTATGTCCAGACTTTTTTGGCTCTGAGAAGTTTTACATTTTAAAAGAATAGAAACATTTGGGGACATGCTCTTATTTTACCCTTTTGCTAGATGTGAGATGAGAAGATTGATATTACTCTCATTTGTTTTTGTAGATTAAACAAATAAGACTTTATGTGTTTATGTGATCTTCAGAGGTGCTGGTAGGCATATTATTGAGCTTTGAACAAGGCCAGGCCAACTGATTCCACCTGCTTTCAGTCTTTATGCAAAACACCTCCTGCCTCTAGATCCATTGTTAATGATATGAGAGTGGCATCAGTCTTTTCATCTCATTCTTGACAAGATTTCCCAAAAGGACAGACTTTTATTCACATTTTTTCTTAATTATCTAAGCACTGCCTAAACCATCACTCTTTAATATATCTAGTCTTCTGGTATCCCTGACCATACTTGTCTTATTCTTACTTAAACTTGCTAAAAAAAAAAAAAAATTGGTAAATTTGACAGTTGATCAGACAGACACAATTGCTGTCATGAAAGTAAAAATTCCAGCAATACTGGTTTATACTGTAAGTGTGTATGTTGCAATGCTGTAGTACATATTATCTGTACAGTGCACAGATATTGTGTGAGCAATATATGTGACAAATAATACCCAATAAAATAACCTGACAGTTTCTTCCTCCAAAGAAAAATAACTGCATTAGTTTTAAATTAAATATCTACTATACTATACATATGTATAAATGTGTGATATGTGACGGTACTAAGCAAAGTATAACACAGGAAAGAGTGTCACAATGAATGTTTCACTGTTGTCAGGCAGATAAAAATCCATCTGGCTGAAATCCAGGATGTGATGTATGCACATACTAAATGGCTTCATGGTTTGAAAGGGAGTGTGCTGTAACACACATCACAGAGAATCAGTATGCACTGATGACTTCGCCCATGATCAATAGCTGTGAATAAAAAATGAAAAATCAGCTGAGTTCTAACAGAAATACTCACGTATATGGGTAGATGTGGTGAAATCATTTAAAGAATCACAGTGACATGCCAGCCCAGTGGGATACTCATCCACTACTGCAGATCACTGAGTAACATGACGAGACTCACTTGACAATACCAGATCTCAGGGACCAATCATTTGGTAAATGACAATACACACAAGCACTGAAACAATCAATGTCCAACACTGGTCTAGCTGTCTGCCTTGTTCTCTTCATCAGACATCCTCTTAGCTTTGACTTAGTCTGTCATCGCCCTCTTCATCTGACTCATCTTTATCACATACTTAGGATTGAAATGCTTTGAAAAATTGACAGCATCATTATTTAGTCCGTCACGGCCCAGAAGAAAGACCTCTCTCTCGCTCTCACATGCTGTTTGAAGTCCAGATGGTGTGTACGTTCCTTTAGAAAAAGACATAATTATTTGGGAAAATAACACCTATAAAATGAGTTTCGAGGAGGAACTGGTGGAAAAAATATGAATGATGGGTTTTGCACAGAACAAACAAATTCTGTTGTTTGCAAAAAAAAAGGCTTTAAATGCTGGCCTTGGTTTTTGAAGTGAAATTCTCACTGATGTTAAACAATTGAAAAGCCTCACAGACACAAAATGGAGTGTGTTACGGACAATAGCAACATAGCAACAATGAAATTTATTTAAGTCTTTTATCATAAAATAGAATGAATCTTTACATTCTCCAAAAGTGCTTTTTAGAAGATATGAAGATTTGTTTTGTGGAGAATATAAAATAATGACAACGTCCTATAAAAGGTTCTATGAGAGGAAACTTTGTTGTGACTTCAGTGTGTAATATAGTTTTCCTACACTATGCTAACATATTTATAACATACAATGGGTAGATGTACACACGCTATTCATTTTTCTGTGCAATATTTCTACAGGGGAGACAAAAAAGAAAGACCACTGCACCAGGATGTGGGCGTGTTAGAGGATACACTGGTGATGGATCCCCAAAACAGTCCATGAAACTCCTTTGTCCTCTGGGGGGCATTGATCAGCTAACAGAACAACACAGAGCTGGCTGCGGGCAAACATGTTTCACCAGCAAGACGTTTCATCATTCTGGACAGCCAACTGAAAGCTTCCTTTCAGGGCTTTGGTGTTTTTCAAAAACAGTTTGAGAAACTGTTTATTCCTTCAAGAGAACAGCAAGATTCTGGTTCACAAGGCTGTGAATTGTGAGTTAATCCCCCGAGTCAGTGGGAAGCCAACTACACACAAGGCCTTGAGCCCAGCTGCTTTATTTAATTCATTAGAGCTTTCATAACATATAAGCCATAAGGATGAATCAGCAAAGAAAAGGGAAGATAAGTTTAAGTGTGAATGTAATCATCCTGAAAACAAAAGGAGGCCTCATATACACAACAGATGGGTCACATAACCAACCATAATGTGTAGCAGCTACACAGTGGGTGAAGTCAGAGTTTCTTGGATAATAAACTTTAGTGGGATCAGGACAATGTGTCCCTGTGTACGTTCTTTAGCTCTTCCCTCCAGTCGCCGCTACGACTCATTGGCTCTCCTGCTCAAACACAAGGCAAGAGCCAGGAATGCTATTTATTACTGTCCCACCACATCAAGGGGATGTTTTGGAATTACTCATCCTGAGAGTGTGTGACTGACATTTGCTTTAGCCAGCTTCCTAGCTGTGACCGTCCCTCCGCTGACTCCAGGAAAACTGAGAGAAAGTGTGCAAAAGAGAGAGGCAGAAATAATGAGGCCCGGGTTCAATGGCCACAGCAGGCATTCCGGTTGCCCGTTGCCAACATGTCGCTTGATGATAATATCATTGTCCATCTGACCCATGTGGTAGGAGTGTGTTGTTTGACAGGCTGGGAAGAGTCCTGACACTCCCAGAAGCACAAGAGAAATGGAAGTAGCATGTGCTGGAAAGGGAGTGGTCTATGTTTTCTGTAAGCATCATCAAAATGCTCATATTTTCACCACTTTCACAGCAGTTTTATGTGTGGATGCTAGTGAAGGGTCACATTAGCTGAGGGTTAGTATCAGTGAGACAGATACAGAGTAGTCAGTACCCAGGGGTAAACAACTTTGGTAATGCAAAAGTGTTTAATAATAAGTGGCTTTGCTCAATATAAAAAAGCTCATCTTTAATACATATCTGCCGGTGGTGTGTCAGCTTCTTGTCATTTTAACAGCACATCCATGGAATAGTGCTCACACAGGAAGTCAAACCAACTCCAAACCATCCGTAACAGTTTCAGAAACCTCACAATCCTGTCCTCCATCTTTCCGAGGCCTGAGTGAAATTCTTGATTTCTGTCGCTTTAACATCTGACATTAGGCGGGCGTCTGATCGCTGCTCAAAATGCTGCACGAGCAAACAGGAATTGAGAATACAAGATGAGCACTGGGGGAAGTTTGTTTTCTGTCACCTCCCGAGATCCCGAGATTTGTCAAACTACGCGTCATGTTGACATGACTAGGACGGCGTGTTATCAGCAGAACTGTCCCGCTGTGACGGCATCTCCAGAAAACCAAATAACTCACTTGCTGTTGCCATAGGTGCCGTGAAAGACGTTTCTCAAAAATATTCGAAAAAGGAACATTAGAAGAGAAATGAAAAGGAAAAAAACAGCACTTTTCCCACATGTTATACAGTTCTTTGCTTTTTAAAAACATTTTAGACTGCTGTGACGCAAGCCAACAAGTACAGTAGCATACTGGTATGTTGGTATAAGATCAGTCTTTAAAATAATTACCTCAATATGTCCAAGAGAGAATATTTTGACATTTGAGCGAATGAGAGGTGGTGATATTGAGGGTTAGTGGGATCCTCATGTGTAGTTTCACTGTTAACAACTACAATGTAAACATTAACATCAAGAAGACAAAATAATTACAATTTGACAAATTGGGGAGAAAAATAGGCTTTCACCTTTGATACAGTGAAGGAGAGCACCTTTTCAAAAAAAAAAAAAAAAAAAAAAAAAAAAATTCAACTGTTGTCATTAGTTGTAAATTATTTCTTAAAAGCCCCAAGAAAATGACTGTACTGTGAATGATGACAAAATAAAATATAAAATAGTTTACGTTAAGTTCAATTTCTTCGCCATTCATTCGGTGTCTGGCACCATCCGTGCCCACAGTTTGTCCACAAATATTACAAATGTCCGTCTGAATCCCTACCTCCAGCTAAAGGCCAATAAACAAAATTCCCTGCATGCTGACAATGTCCATTTCATCAGAAAACCTTAAGAGTCAAACACATCCCCAGTTGGGGGCTGGTTTGTCAAATGGTTTCCCACAGAGCTCCAAGCTAGCCCAGGCTGGAGAGAGGTGAAGACAGAGTGAGGGGTATGGGATGAAGACCTGCTGCTGGTTTGGCTAAATGGAAACGGGATTGCTTCTCAAGTGTCAGGGACGTCCATTAATATAGACCCAAATGTCATGAACTCATTGTGGCCGTCCATGCTGTAATAAGGGAATAACCACCATTTTCCGGGGGAAGATGGATACCTGCGGTGAGAGGAGAATGCCATGCAGAGGTACACCATCGGTGGGAGTACTGGGCGCTTGACGCTGGTCCACAACCGTACAGCGGAAAATAAAAGAGCAATTCAACCCAGGGTTTTGGAATAAAAGCTTGGTGCTCAACGGAACAAATTTTCTCTCCGTCATCTGGCTACCTGTGGTTTCTGGATTTCAAGTCTTTACACTTCTATCACGAAACTCTGCTGTGAAAAAAAATCATTTAAAAAACATCAAAATAATGCTAGAAGTTGTTTCATCTCTTCCATTTTGTTACTTTTTCTTACATGCACCATTGTTTTTACCCTAACTAAAATTATTTTTATTCAAACAGCAGTTTCTAAATTCTTACGTACGTTCGCACCAAGTATACAGCAATCTGTAAAATAATTCCCATCCTGTATTAATATCTGTCAAGCTTCAAGTAAAAAAGTGTCTTAACCCGCTGTGCTTTTGAAACCTCAGGAAAACGTCAATGGGCAAAATACAAAATGGTTGTCCACGGGAGAGCGGTGGGTGTGTGTGTGTGCGAACGTGGATCAGTGGAGACCCCCTACCTGGGCATCGCGCTTCCTCCATTCCTGGGTGTGCTGTTGGTGCTGTTGCAGGGCGGCCCTGGCCTGCCTCTCCAGGCTGCTCACCTCCCGCTGGCGCTCCTGGACCAGGCTGTCCTTTTCCGCGCTGTGCTGCTGCTGTAGCCGCGTCCTCTCCTGCTCGTGCTGCATGCGCTGCTCAGCCATCTGATTGGACAAGCAGGCAAAGAGAGACTTCATCAGCCAACACACACTCAGAGCAACCCTGTCGTCATGACAACTTGTCCATCCACCTATCCATCCATCCTCTCTTCGTCCTATTCCCTCTACCCCCTTCCCTCCACCCGGAGCGCCCATGTGCCCAACCAATGTGGTGAAACTGGTAGGAAGGTGGTGAGGGGGAAAAAAACAAAACAAAAAACACAAGAAAAGTTTCTCCGCTTTCTCACATTGTCAGAGGACAATGTGATGTGATGTGTTTACATCTGTCTTGCTCCCCACTCCCCGCCCTCCCACCTCTCCTGCCAATTGTACAGACTGGCCCTTAATGTCCTACTCCTCTCTCTCTCTTTAAATCTGTCCCCCTCGCCCTATTCTGCGATCGGCATATAAAAGAGCAGCTTAGTTTGGGCTATGCATGCAAGCTGGCAGGGGTTAGCCATCTGGCTGCAGTAACTATCCGATGCCCCATGCTATGCGCCTGACAGCATGCGAAAATCGGCTTAGGGCGATGACTATGATGATCATTATAAACCCAAATCAGAGAAAAAGAAAAAAAAACTAGATTGGGAGGTTAGCACAGCAGAAACTTTAGGGAGAACTAAGAAGATGCTAAAAAGCTCTTGATATTGCTTTTACCTGTATTTATATTCTCACGATTAATTTAACTGGTTTCAAATTCTTTTTCTCCTTTCATTAATCAATATTAGCTTCCATATTTTCACAGTTAATGGGATTATGCTCGAGCAGCAATTACTGGGCTGCTATCATCAAGGTTTATGCTGCTAATGGAGGATATCTGAAGTTAAAATATAGTAAGGACATGTATGGACCAATCAACAGGAAGGCTTGGTTACGGTATAAACAGACAGCAGACTTTAGTCTCATTGGGGTTGCAACCAACCACACACAATACAGTAGGGGAAAATAAAACACCTCTAATGGGACGCAAAGCCCCAATTTTTCAGGGCTTAATCATCCTGTCAGCTGAAGCAAGTCTGTGTCCCAGTATAGCTGTGAGCGGAGTCACCTGCTGAGAGGTGAGCCATGCCAGCGAAGCTCCCAGCCCCAAGCCCCCAAGTCTTTCCCAGGCTCTGTTCCGTTCCCACTCCCCCATGGCGGGGGGACCAGTGACCCCCAAACCATCCCACCGTGCAGCCCCAGCCGGAGCCTTGAAAGGACAGCAGGGGCCTGGGGCCCATTTGCCTCCCTGCTTTGAAGCTAATCCCCTGCACATTGTGCTTGACGGCACCCTACCTGGCCTGCCAGAGAAGTGGAGATCCACGGCCTCTATGCCCAGTGCCTGTTCTATCCATGGCCCTATCTTCGGACGTTGCGTGCTATTCAGAGCAGGTGATGAATGAGGGGCTATCTACAGGAAGCCAGATTCCGTCCCCAGCACTGAGAGGAAGGCCACAATAGGCACTTCATTTTGGAAGCCAAGAATTTACCCTTCAGCTTTTGGGAGAGCTTTGCTAAATTCCCCCTAAAAAGGGCAACTGGAGGATTTATAGCTGGATAAAAATGTATTTCATCTCTGTGGCTTAGTTAGTTAGTTAGTGGCATGGCAGACACACACACATAAAGTACACAATTAAACACCACAACGCTCCATTAGACAAACACTATGCAGAATGGGGGCATATCTTCCACACCACCAGTGGCAATGCTGATGCTGTGCATGGTACAATCCACAGACAGACAAAGTTGCACCGTCTTCATCATCCATTAAAAGACATAATAGATAGAAATTAGATCCACAGCCAGAATACGTTGTCCCGCAGGGATAGTCAGATTGATACAGTCACATTGATTCGCACAGTTGAAAGATTTATAAGCAGGCAATTGCTTCAAGAACTCCCCAGCAGGACAGCAGGACATGCGGTGACAGAAACTGAGAGGACATCCCGGCTTACTGTTCGCTCCTATTTAGAGTCTTGGGTCGAGGGGGATTTTGGAGGAAAGAGGGGGCTCTGAGGTGAAACGAGGATGAAGAAATGGGCAAGATAGATCCATTGTGTGAAAAACAGCATAAGAAAAAGACGGAGAGGAGATGACAGGGAGCAGACCCAGCAAGGAGCCTGGTTGTGACATCACATGGCGCCAGCGTGCAGTGGAGGATGCTGGGTGCTGCGGTTCTTAAAGGGACCGGCTTGGCACTTTTGAGGGAACACTGAGTTGGTTACAGCACAGCTTGGTGCCACAGATACAGAGTGGGTCGGGTGTTACTACACAGCACGACTCCTGTCAGCCTGGGCTGACATGGTTGTGTGTGTGTGGATTGCACACACTGAGACAGGACAGTGAGGTAATGGGCTTCTCTCAACCCCAGGGGGGGGAAATCTGAAATGTTTGGGAGGGAGGAGGGGAGAGGAGCGTGTAGAGGAGGGTAGAACAGAAGCCCTGTCTGGTCTCAGCAGGGGAGGCTGGGGTGAGTTTGAGAGGGGAGGGAGAGATGGAGGAAAGACAATTATTCCTCACTGTAGGGTTTGAACTGAAGATGGCCAGTGAGCGGCGCTGAGTATGGATATGAGCGTGAGTTTGTCTGTGCGTACATCATGTACACTTGCATGCCTCCTTTATTATTTACTGCCCTGATCTAACATCTGAAGAGCGAGGCTGTTGTGTTTTCTCCCTTATTTCTCAAGGTCAAGACTCCAAACCAGCCATCTGACCTCACTACGTCACCCCAACGTCTCGGTAAGGTCACCGTGACGTCCAGCTGCCGCAAGGGTCAGCTGGAAAACAACTCCTTCATACAGACTTCCCTTACTAAAGCTGCCCCTGAGGGAATGCTCTTTTGTGAGCATCTGAATGAACAAACTTGACCCCTGTAATCTTATGACACCAATCTCTTTGGAGTGGACGCACAATGCATGGAATGGAAGAACGAGGTCCACACAAAACACAGTATACACAATGTACACACAACATGAAACGACTGTTTGCACAATAACTTCCCACATCTTGGTGCGCACATTGAGATGCATTTACTCCTTCTTTGTCTGCTCCTCTAACTGTGTAGATAATGTCACCAGCGCTCATATCAGC
The DNA here is from genome assembly GCF_001640805.2 of Lates calcarifer. Taxonomy (NCBI): domain Eukaryota; kingdom Metazoa; phylum Chordata; class Actinopteri; family Centropomidae; genus Lates; species Lates calcarifer. The sequence continues at coordinate 11,225,615 of NC_066843.1, read as the reverse complement.
ATCATCACAAAGACACAAAGGCTATTTGTCTTTATGTGTTTTTATCTTTAAGACAAAAGCCTCCTGATGTGCTGCTAACCCTGTGTAGTTGTCTTCAACTGTCAACTGCACCCCCACTCTGTGTAGCAGCAGATGATAATTGTCACTTGATATTTCTGCAAGCTTTGATTGCTTACCTGTTTTTCACATGACAGAAAAACGTGTGATCAGAGCAATATTATACTATAATATATACTATTGTTAGCACTCAAAACATTGATAAATTCTCAGTTACTGGCTCATTACATATCAGTTTATTGGTTTAACTGGAATTGTCTGATTTCTATGACAGGAAACTCTTGCAGGAGGAAGTGAAACACTCACCTTCCTCAGATTTGTTTTTGGATATTCTTTAGAGAGATTTCGATATAATGAATGCATCATACATCCCATTTAAGTCATTCTAAAATGTTCTTTCCCCCTAAATGTCATTATTGCAAACACAACTGTTCAACCATGGAGCAAATTAGTAACAGAGAGCTGTTTCTCCATTGTAGCCTTATATCCTCCACTTACAACAATCTACAGCAAATTACACACAGCCTAAACTCCATCTGGCCTGGAAATGAGTGTTAGCATGCTTATTAACAGACAGGCTGAGCGCTGGTTTGTTGCTTGGAAATCAATCATGTTGCGGATACAGATGGGAAATAGAGATGATACACTATTTAGTCCTGTCCACGCTCAAGGCTTATGTGGCGCCACATGGTCAGACTGTACCATATTGTATTTTTACATCATTTAAAGGAAGAAATAAAGAATTATTTATTATCTAAAGGAAATTCTGGCATATATAAATATGAATGCATATGTTTTTGTCACATTGTGCAATTATTTGCTAAGCAGAGCTGATTGATTATCCCTACTTTACTAATCCTGTCTGGTGTCCTCACAATGATTAATCACAATAAGTTAGCCATTTTACATTGTGTTTCATATCTCTGCATATACAACTATGACATGAATTTGGGGAGTAAGTGGTGAGTCAGAGATACACAAAAGGGTCACTGGAGATAACACTCCAACAAACAATGTCATTGTCTAAAGAAGCAAGATTAGATTTAATGAAATTACTCACCCTTTATAGTATTCAATCATATTGGTAAAGTACAGTACATTGAGAGATAAAAATTCATACTGCTAGACCAATGAGGTTAAAGTGAAATACATGCCTTGTACAATGACACTGGCTGTCTCTGATAATATCCATGTCTGCAGTTTAATTGAATCTGATGCTCTATAGGAGATGTCTTCCTATCAGCAAGCTAGATTTCAATGAGGTAATAGGAAAATGGCTTGACTCCTAATCGAAGAAGAGTGACGGAGATGGGCTGATAAGGTGACTGTGCGTCTGCTGTGCAGATTGCATTAGTTTTCAATTGGCAATGTTTAAGATATTTATTGAGCCACAATCTAAGCTTAATCTAAAGCGTATCCCTTATCATGAGAAATTAATCAGGCAGAACAGATGGGGAGGAATAACAAGACTGTTCCAAATGGATGCCAGTCCCCTTGGCCAAGTGTTCACTGATAATAGAGAAATGATAACAATGTGATGATGATGATGATGGAAGCAAGAGAGAGAGTTCTTCCCCATGGATACATCAGCAGCAAAGAAGAAGTACTCACACATGCGGACACAGGTAGATAAGCGTACTGCAGACAGATGGACATAAAGTTACAGACTCATACAGACCTGCTGCTCATATTTCTGTCTGAGTGCATCAAGTTGCTGGGAGAACTCTTTGGCCTGGTTCTCCCTGAGGGACTTGGACCGGATCAGGTCGTCCTCTACCTTCTCCATCTGGAGGCATGAGAGGAAAAAACATTCAGATACATACATTATAAAACACATACAGTAGAAAATGTATGTGTAAAACATTTAGGCTGAGTTCAGAATCTGGAATACATTTATGTTGCTGCAAACTAGACATAGAAATCTACTCTGAATCTCATATTTCAGGAGACTGCACACACAGTCTTATTCAAGATTCTGTGTTTGTTAGTTTTAGGTGATGGATCCATATTCAGAGCATAAGTACAATAAATCTAATGCATGCATAACTTGCAAAATGATGACAAATCTGCAGCAGGTGATGCTGCTGTAATATTTTTCTTTTTATTTAAATTAATGAACTGCCGCTGTGAAGAAATTTAGTCAACATATTACCTGTGATCTTATTGTAATGATATCATTGTAACAGCATATCAATATATTAATCTACACATCAAAGTTTAAGTAGTTTAACATTAAATATGTAATACCAGTAGTTCACAATAAGTCACATATTTACAGGTCTAGGAAAATAATTGCAACTAAAAAAGTCAAGTAAAAAAAAGGCACAGTTAGAAATAAGAATGTCACAGGCTTCTGGCTCTTTGAGGACAATATTCCTGCTATTTATCTTAACTCAACTTCTTTGCAGCCTACCACTTGCATATTTTCTGTTCAGGTGACGATAATCAACAACAATTGGAAATGTAATTTACTGAAACGCCTCTGTATCTGGGCTATGCTGTGTGTAACACTCAGGAAATGCTAAATGTGTTTTGATTAATCCATTTAAAATGCTGAAGCCTCCTTTGAACTATGCGTGCAACAGAGATTTGATTCCGTATGGTGCTGCTTCTCTTTTTTTCTAACCAAAATAGGGCAGACTCTCTCCTTTAAGTGCAGTCTAAAAGTGGATGCTGATTTTAAAATGAGAAAAAGATAGACAGAGGAAGGGAGTGATACAGATAATCCATTTAGATATAACACCATCTGCAGACAGAGGGAGGGAGAAGATGATGAGAGGAAAGATGGAAGGATGGAAAAAGAGAGAGTAAAAGCTTCTTTTGAAGTACTTTCTGTGACATTAAAGCCTTCGCAGGAGGAACGTGATGGAGCGATGCATGAGCACGGTGGAGAGAAGTAGCAGAGAGGGGGAAAGCGAGAGAGAGGATGACAAGGATGCAGAAGAGACTGCTCCCCTCTCCGGTGGCTTTGATGTGGGCTGAGGATAAAGTCAGATTGGAGATCGGGATGCCAGGGGCTCAATGGGGAAAGAAGGAGCGAGCAAGAGGATGGAAGGATGAGAACAGGAGAAAAGGAGTGGGAAGAAGAAGAGGAAAGATACAGCAATACAGACATTTTCCAAGCATTGAAGAGAGAAGAAGATATCACTTGCTGCCCAAGTAAAAAAAAAACAAAAAAACAATCAAAACACGTTCATTGTAGTGGTTACAAACTAAAGAAAGCATGCTTATGAATGCTCACAAAGTGCAGTCTGTGTAGGCCACGTTTTAGCTGTGGAGCTTATAGTTTTGTTTTTTGTTAATTGGCCAAGCTTCTATAACCTTAAATACATTGTTTTTCCCATTGAATGGTGAAGAACATCTCATACTGATGAGCTGAAACTTGCTAATCTCCCCAACCGGCATGCCTGTAAAACATTCAGGACCACACTCAGTGCTGCCTTGTCAATACAGCACACACACACACAGTATGTATAGCAATGAAATACTTAAAATAAACGCCTACAGCCAAACTGACTTGTAAGACATCATCTGAAGTTTACAGCTGAATGCGCATCGATCGGAGAAATCTCCCAAAAAGCGGCAGCCCACGCGGTATGGTGGGCTGATCGTGAGGCTGGCCCGCTGTACTAATTAGTTTGGCTGCTTAATGCGTGTGACCCATTCTCCATCGAAACCTGACCAGCCCACGTCACGCCCACTGAAAGGAAAGCAAGGTCAATATGTGATAGCGGAGGAATGAATGCACCTGCTTAATGAGCAGGATTATAAATCATTTCATTCATTTTATATGGCTAAGTGAGTGAAAAATGGCCTAAGGATGATTATGTTCTTGGCTCTTGCGTATGGATTTTTCAGTATAGGGGCAGTTAAAAGGTGCTGGAGAAGGACCTGTGATAGGATGTGGGATGGCCTAATGGTGCAGATCATTAGACGGCAGGGGTGAGGGACAGGGAGGGAGCGCGACAGAGAGAGAAAGACATACAGAAGAATTCAAGCACAGCCAGTGTGGCGCCCTATTGCATCTGTGGTCAGGCTGTGTCTCTGCAACTACAAAATATGTGTGTGTGTGTGTGTGTGTATGGGTATGTGTGTGTGTCTGCATTGTCTTGGTTACTGCCTGTAGCTTGCTCCTTTTGTGGTAAAGCAAACATGAAGGGGGGTTAGGGTAAAAGTGTGTATGTGTGTCTATGCATCTATATTTGGCACAACGGAACACAAAATATGCAGCAGACTTAAGTGCAGTATGTGAACAATGGATATACAGAATGTACACATAATGCTTAGTGTTAACCAGCTTGCATTGTGCATTCATTGTGTGGTGCTTTTTATGCCCATACGTGTGTGTTTGTGTGTATCAGACCTGGAGTTTCATGTCAGCATAAGCCTTCTCAGAGCTGAGCTCCACCTGTTTCTTGAACTGCTCCAGTGCCATATCTGCCTGCTGGATCTGCTGCCTCTGGCTCTCCCTGGCTCTGTCCAACTGGCTCTCCATCTCCCTTCAAACCAAACATACACACACACACACACACACACACACACACACACACACACACACACACAGAAATTAATATATGTAGCCATAGAAATGCAGTTGCAGGCCAGAAATCTAGAAATACTTTGTTAAAAAAGTAAGTAAGTAAACTTTATTTCTGTAGAACTTTTCAAAATAGCAGTAAAGCGATTTCAAGAAGGAAGAAAAGTAAGAGAGGAAATAGAAGATGGATGTAGAAATGTGGCAGCCGCCTGTTCTTTCTGCACACCGAATGAGGCTTGGTTATTAATCTTAGTGCTATCTCTTGATATCAACCAGTAAAATGTACTGCACACAACAAAAAGACAATCTCTTCAAATGCTGAATGATGTCTTTGCATATTTTATATGACCATTTATTATTTTTGTTTTATTATATAGTGTAGCGAATGTAGGAAAGTCTTTTTTAGCATAAAGTTCTACAGTATCTATCAACTCACTTCACACACTATCAACTTTATATGTGTGTGTGTGTGTGAGTCTTCCATGCAGGTATGCTGCTGCTGCTATTGCTGGCAAATGTCAGGTCACAGAGTTGCAAGAGGAGCGGATTGACAGGCATACTGAGAGGGACAGCCTCACACTGAGAGCTGTCAGAGCCCAGCCAGGAGGCCCAGCCACAACATCATACGCAGCAATACCGAGCACCTGTCAAGCCCAACCCACAGAGTGTGTGTGTGTGTGTGTGTGTGTGTGTGTGTAGTGGTGGTGGTGGTGGGGGACGAGTGTGTGTTGGGCGGGGGGTTGGTGGATGGATGAAGGGTAGAAAAAGTGACAGAGCTAGAGGTGAAGGCACAGAGTATGAAGGGGATATTTTTGCAAACCACCTGAGAATTTACATGTCATAATGTATAGCCAGACTAATCATGTAGTAACGTATGAAAATCAGTCACGAAAATAAGCAAAACGTTTAAAATGAAATTAAGGAAAGAGAAAAAAGACTGAACACGAGGAGGTTCAACTGGGTCATTATTTAACACAATGATTTTAAGCTGATGATAATAAATGTCTGATAGATTATACCACAGAGTAGCCTATTATGATGCCCTTTTAAGCTCATAATTGTGACCAGCAAACTCTGCGGTCACGCTTAATAACACACATGATTTGTTTCAGACTTGGACACAGACTTGACAATGAACAGTCATGTCAGCATGTGCTCACAATTGAAATGTTTTATTTTTATCATGTGTTTGTCATATGATACTCGTATTGGATTTGGAGCTGTGGAAGTTACTGTACATCATTAAGTGATGTCTTACTTACTACTTATATACGTACTTCATACTTTAAATTCGCACCTCATCACATAGACAATTACTTAAGTCTTTTAACATGTAATACACTTTTAACATAGAGGACCCTAAAAACTAAGTATGGTAACTTACTGTATTTTAATCAAATTTGCAGTCATACTGCACTCCTTTATTAGTTTTTTAATATGTGTTCTTGTATGTAGTTGAGATAAATAAGCAACATAGACAATTGTAAGTTCTCTCCAAGAGTAGAAAATTAATTCATTTATCACCTAAAGCAAATTTTAATAACCCAAATACAATGCATGTCTTGTGATAAATACTAGAAAATGATTTAAAATACCTCACTGAGAGCAACTAGATAACTTAAAAGAACTGCAGTTGTTAGATGAAATATGCATGTTTTTAGACCAAGTCTAAACAAAACAGGCTGTTTTATATAATACTCAATCACATAATTGTGCAAAAATCCCTAAAAATAAGATGAACTTTGGCACTCCTGTCCCTGCTGTACATGATAATAATATTAGGAGTACACCTCACTGAAAACAGGAGTGCATGTACCGAGAAAATTTTCACAAAAGTTCGTATCGAATGTGCAACTGTTCAACTCCGAACTCCAACACAACATGCAGCGATTTTTCTAGGCAGCACAGACACAACTGCCATGTAGCTTCACATTCACTACAGCAGCTGCTGAAACCTTCCAAGACCCTTCTCTCCTGCTTAATGAACAAAGATGACAATGCTGGGGAGAGAAAATGACTGGCTGTGGATGTTTTTTTTTTTTTTTTTTTTTTTTTTACAGTGTGTGGTGCGTATGTGTGACTATGTGTGTCAGTGTGCTTTTCTCCTGCTCCCTTGTAAATAATACTCTTAGCAGTGTATGGATAATTATTCCCTGTGGACAGACAGGCAGGAGGACGAATGAATTTTTGGCCAGTGGCTGAGACTTTAAACCAATTATTGGTACAACTACTGCTAAATTACAGCAGAACGAGTGGTGGTTGGGAGGGAGGACTAAGACCCTGTTCTCCACACATTTATCTGAGTTTCACAAAGCAGGAGGACTGTCAAGTGTGTGTGAGCTGGTGTATGTGGCACGTAGCACTACGAATGTGAAATTGTGTGCGCACATACATCTAAAGTGACACACGTCTTGTAGAAAACAGAGAAAATTACAGTCATTGCCTGCACCACACACATACGTTCACAAAGTTCACACTGCTGTTAAATGATTAATCACTTCCCACAGTTAAAGCAACAACTTTAAGTGTTTATAAGGAGAGAACACTGAATGAAAACACAGAAACAGAGAAAGACAGAGGAGATAAAAACAGCAAAAGGAGGCAATAAAAAAAGCAAAGAACAGAAGCTGAGGATTGAAAAAGGAATGTGCAAGCTTTCTCTCCTCTTTATGGTGTTCTGTCTCTTTGTAATTTTGGTCTCTCTCATGTCGGACATCAAACGACAAAGAAATTGTTTTTTTTTTTCTCTCTCTCCCAATTTTGTGTACTCTGTAATTATTAATCAGTCTGGTTGCATGACTGCCTTCCGGGCTCAGACAGACACAAAGGATATGTGGAGAGGCTAAGATGGAAAAAAAGACAGAAAGCGGAAAGAGAAGGGAAGATGGAAAAGAGGATGTCACAGAAATAGCAAGTTTTTTAAACTTCCAAAGGCAGAGCAGGAATGAATTGGGTGAGTGTCTTGCTTGAGAGACGACTGAACGCACGCATGTGTGTGTGTGCGGGGTGTACGCACGTGAGGGTATACAGGCCTTTGTTCGTGAGCCAGAGTCCCGAACTCTGTGTGTGACTGACAACTCTACTCAAGGAATGCACTATGACTAAGTTGGAGTTGGCTGCTAGGCCTATACCTCTGAGGATACACAGAAAAATTCACTGCAGCAAACTTCAAGCATGTGACAGATTGAAACATATTATGCTCTTAAACTGAGGAGAGCAGGTAAACACATGGCACCTTCAGTGATTCCGGGGAAAATAACTATGTGTGTGTGTGTGTCTGAATGTGTGTGGTCACTAGAGCGGGAGACAGCGTGTCACCATCAATAACAGAGTGATGAGGGTGAGATGAGAGGACAGAGAAAAAGAGTCAGGGAGGCCTGGCAGGGAGAAACAGAGAGGGAAAGGAAGGAGAGGGGTGCCAGCACCAGGGCGGCCGGTTGGCTTTAAATGGATCTCTGGTCAGAAAAGTGGAAGGAGAGGAGGCTCAAATTAAAGATGTGCCTTCTCTAAAGAGGAAGTCCTCTCATCCCTCAATCCTAAACGGTTGTTTAAAGGGGAGGAAGAGAGGGAGGCAGAGGAGAGAGGAGTGTTTGTGCTAGAGAGGGTGAAGGAGCTTCCGCCATCCAGCCGCCTGGCAGACAGGAGGGGTGCAGGGATGCCGGCGTTTTCCGGACTACCCTGACCACACAATGCCACGTGCCGCCTGTGAGCGACTGTGCACCACATGCTGGATTATACAAAGACAAGGGACTTACTGTGTATGAGCATTCACATACTGTTAATACAAGAACACACATTAAAGTCAATGTGCACAGAGGAGACTCTAATTGCTTATGCAAATATTCTTTTCATGTAAGCAGAGTATTTAAGAATTGTATGGGCAGTGACGTGGGTGGAGCAGCGCATGGAAAAGACTGACAAACAGACTAGAATGCACGCTCACATGTGGATGCCTCTGGTCTCTAGTATAAAAAGACAGAGAGTGAGAGTGTGTGTGTGTGTGTGTGTATACACGTGGTGTGTGTGCGCAAGTGCATGCGAGCGCTCGCGCATCTGCGTCTGTGAGCTCATCCAAACGGAATGATAACGAATCCACAGACACATCAAAGGGGCCTGGAAAAAAGAGGGAGCACATAAAAAGAGAGAAAATGCAAAACTGAAATATTCAGTGCCCTCTGAAGAAAAAATAAAACAGGCTTGGTTTTCATCCGCATCCCCAGAGAAAGAGAAAGGGAGAGAGAGAGAAAAAAAAAGAGAGAGACAGAAACAGACACAGAATAAGAGACAGACCACAAATAAGTGAACACAAAAGAGAGACAGCACAAGGGCAAGAAAATATTAAAGACAGAGAGAGAAAGAGTTGAAAAGAGAGGGGTAGAAAACAGAATCATTGAACTTGATGGCTTTAAAACTGCCTACAAATGTGGTCTGTTTATAAACAGCATTTCACGTCAAGATGTGAAACAAAATGGCCACATACACATAAAGAATGAGGCTTCATTACTAGTATCCTTCACTGAATGCAGCATCAGTACACAACATCTGGCTACTTGCATGGAACAGCTTATATTGCTACTGGCTTCTTTAAAAATAAGTTAGCATGACACAGTTGTGGATTCTTAAATTGAACTTCACCTTTACAATCACATTCCTACCTGTGCTTTGTCGTAACTTTTTTAGTATCTATAGAAGCACCAAAGATTTATTTTCAATGGGAGTTCAAGTGCAGTGTTTGCCACAGATCAGTGGACACTGCAGAGGGAAAAGGGCTTGGTGCCTTGCTCAAACATTGGTGGACATGACAGATGACATTTGAATTAATCTTTACAAACTGTCTCTTTATGAAGCTCAGGCGCTCCCATCAACACTAAGGGGGAAATTGGTGACTTTCCCTTGTGCTAGTTCATCTTAAGTCAAAGCCAACTAAACACCCTAAGGAGAGAGAAGGATAAAGAGGAATCTGGTACAGACCAGGCTGACAGTACCACTATGTGGGTGGATAAACATGTGGGTGGGACAGAACAAAGAGACACACTACATGTCTCTCTCATACTTGAAGTGGCTCTGGAAATCAGTTAGTTTCACCTCAAATATTAAAGAGTTATTTAATATTTCTACAAACCAATTTGCTGTTTCAGTATAGTTTGGTGAAATATGACTGTCATCTATTCTCACAACTCACACTACAGCTCTACAGCTTCACACTACAGTGTTGAGGCAGCAATGTGGCTTATACTGAAGAGAAGAGAAGAGAAGAGAAGAGAAGAGAAGAGAAGAGAAGAGAAGAGAAGAGAAGAGAAGAGAAGAGATCTCAGTCATGACATGGTTTGAAACATGTTTTTTTCTGCCTTTGCTGTGCATTTAGATGCTATTTGGCTTCATGAATTATGCAGACTACAGCATAATATGCTAAACCAACTAGGCGCAAGTCCCTAAAGTAAACATACTGTATTTACATATCCCGAACATTATACAATGGGAAATGAAGCTGGAAGGTTTTTAATGAAACAGTAAAAGCCCTGCAGACAATGTATTCCGATTGAGTTGTTTCAGATCATGAACTGAGCCTGCTTTGGTATAAATTCATACTGTCAGAGAATATTTGTAAGTAAGTTAGCTTACTGTGAAAATGTCAAATTTAGTTATGTGTGACAATTGTGGAGGCGCGGCAAGATATTTAACATCATTAAAGCGAGATATGAAAATGTCAAAATATCAATCAGGGACAAATATTAAGTGATGCGAGATACTGCAATGATCAGATATGACAAATTATATCTGAATAACTAAATGCCAGGATCACTATTAATTTTTTTTTCAAGGCAGAAACTCATTATCTGCTTCATTATCTATCCATTTAATTCAATATTTGACAAGACAATAAAAAAACTGGCTAGACTTACTCTACAGTATTAGACATTACTGCAATGATACAAGCTGATAAGCTTCACACTACACTCTTACTGAGTTTTAACCTCAAACTAAAACAAATGGCTTTTCTTGTAGATTTATAAAACAGAGAAATATAAAATATCTAAACAGCTTTTCGGGTTGATGATGATTGTAAGATTATCTGCAATCATGTGAGACTGTAACTGTCCTTAAACTAAGAGAACCTTGGCTATAGGACCCAGTTAAAAAGCTCCTTAAAATTTGTCTTTTGTCAGGTCTGTGGTATTGAACTGGTGCTTAACCCATCTCCATCCTCTCCTTTCAGTGCAGCTGCCATGGGAGTAAATATTGAGCCCTGGTGAAGCTTTTCAATATTCAGGATCCATACCTCCACCTGCTCCTGCACCTCAACACTAACTGGGCTTTTGTGTAGCCTCTGCCCAGCTACCTCTGGTCCCTCTCTGGACCACCACCCCTGCTTCCCTCCATCCTCCTGTCATGGGAGAGGAATGCTGAGGAAGATAAGACCACTTCAAAGACACTCACAGATGTAGGGTGTGCATGTCTACACACACATGAAGTAACATGAAAGAACATATTGGCTGCATCCTTACACCTTTAAGAGTAGAGGGGTTCTATCTCAGGATAGCATGTGGGCATGCATGCACAAACACTAAGAAAGAGAAAAACAATGAAAAACACACACACAGTTAATAATCTGCCAGAAATCACTGTTTGTACCTCTGTGGGTCTCAAAAACAAGACCTAACATGATGGTGTGATGTGAGCAAAGCATGATGTGTACTCAAAAGACTGTGAAAAAATAGGAGCAAAGCAAGAAACTCTAAATTAAGGATGAACAGGATTACTGACAGAGCTGGAGTTGGTGTAAATTCTACAAACCATGACACATCCCATCCATGACAGCGTGAGTGTGTGCTGCACTGGTTTGGACAGGCGCTCACACAGCCGGTGTGTAGCCACTCATAAAGGCAAGCACGCTTTTCCTCCAGCTGCCTACAGTAGTTGCTGCTTCTGCCACTTCCAGACTGTAAACGATCAAACTGGAGAAGGAGTTACTGCTGAGACAGTCAGACTTTCTACAACTCCGCGCCACACCTTAGCAGGCACATGGTTTTGATAAAGCCAGTTGGGTGCCAAATGGGAAGAAGGAGGAATGGAGCAGTATGGAGGACAGCGTGAAAAAAAAAAAAGAAAAGAAAAAGACAACCTCTTCAGGGAGAGAAAAATATCGCAATTTAGAAATAGACCGGCTGTTTTTCTCTTTCCCTACTTTAACCATTCAGGTGGTTTTCTGATGTTTTTAAATTGTGATTTGGAGGTCATTGTTGCAAAAGCAGGCAAGCTGTTACCCAGATGAGCTCCCTCTATCTCTCTCTCCCCCTCTGTGGTGCATCTCTCCATCTCTATGCTAATGCCCTGTAATGATCTGAGGCATGATGGGATGAAAGAAGAGGAGAGAAACTTGTTCTCTGCACAGCTCTGTAGTGCTTTCTGTTGTTGTTGCTATAGTAACACAGACCTGGAACTGAAATTGATGCTGCAATGCTTATTTGCATGGCAGGACAGGGTTATTTATACTGGAAAGAAAGAGTGGGTGTAAACCACGGAAAGAAAGGGGCGTGGATAACAGTTACAATAACCAGAAGTGCCTACACATTTGTCATCAGTTGTTGTTTTACTCTAACACAGAAGAAATACCATGTATACATACATGTATATAAATATATATATATATACACACATATATGTATATATGTAAATTGTTATTAATAGGTCTATGTTGTTAAACTTTTAACAGTACATTGTATGCGTCAACATGCACACACAATCCACATATCAGAGCAAAGTGCACATGCCACACAGTATCTGGCACATGGAAGGCATGTTGAGCAGTTCTACTTGTTTAATTTTATCATCCATCCTACCATCTTCACTCAGACACACACACACACACACACCCCTGCGTGCGGTCTTGCTTTGACTTTGAAGTTCTCCTGGATCGCCTTTAAAGGCCGTCAGTGTTGCCACGGCAGCAGGCAGGTAGCAGACATCAGACTGCTTAGTGTGTGTGTGTGAGCATGTGTGCGAGTGTGTGTGTATGAAGCCTGAGTACTTAATTAGCTGAGAGCCCGATGGGCCACTTGCCGTTTCTCAGTGTTTAACACTAATCGAGGGAACGAATGGCTCGTTACTGATACTAACAACAGGGATAATTTATGCGCAAATGGATCTGTCTGCTGTGTTTAAGCTTGTCCTCTGTTGCTGGGCTGACAATGACGAGCACAAACAATAAGCAGGCACAACCGTCACCGTCCCTTTGCGATCTTTACGCTGAATACTAAACGCCACATAACTGCAAAATGTGTTTCCATGTTGTTTCATATTGATGGAAACACAAAGGAACAGTTAAAGTAACCATGTTCTACAACTTAATACAAATTCTTCCTCACAATAAAAGATTTATCCTTGTTTTCAGAGGCCACTTAAGACACAAAGTGCCTTGGGCAATTGATGAAGACACAAAAAAAGCAAATACAGCCATGCTCAACCCAATTCTTTTCAATCCACTGCGTCTGGGTTACTATTATACAGTGACAAACAGTTGAAAACCTCTCAAGGGGGGTGATGGCACTGTGACTAGTTTTGGGCTGTGGATGGCTGGAAGCTGAGATGAGGCTGTAGAATGGGCTGAGCCAGTGCTGTGTTTAATTGTGCAGAACACACTCTAGATTCACCAGGGAAAATGTAATCTGCTTGTGACCAAGTAATGCGGTTCTGTATGGGATTAACTACTCAGTGGAATGTACCGACTGGCTGACTGGTTGGTTGGCTGATTGGTCCGGACTCTGCACAAGTCTAGGCCGTCATCAGAGTGTATTTGCATAGTTCTGGAGGGAAGAGAGTGATTGTGCTAAAGGGTGAGAGTATTAATAATTATCCAAAGTGCGAAAGATTCTCAAGTCTGACAAACAGGCAGAAGAGGCATAATTATTACCATCTGTATTATTATATAGGATTATTAATTTCTTTGTTAATAATTGTATTTTCCTGTATAATATTCCTGTAATAATCCAACTGGGGCTTAAGAAGTATTTAGCAGCATTAAACAGCTCTTTTTCACAGCTTTCATTTTGACATGTTAAAGCTGGAGAAGTAAAGTCGTCTCTGGCCACCTGACGTATCACACTCATTTTATCTCTGGTTGGATCTCCACCAGCTCTTGAGCGAAATATCTCACTCTTTAGCTCCACTCTTTTCACCAATCGTTTGGCACTGAGCAGGCAGATCTTTTGCAGAAAAGGGGCTGATGAGAGCTGGTGAAACTGAACTGAAACAGAAACGTTGTGAGCCAAAAACCAAAACAAAGTGCTTAAAAGGTTCATCGTTGAGAGCAATCCATTTCACATTACACAGTCATTTGACAAACTGTTTGTGTAAAATATTGATTGGTGCAGCTTTAACATATTTTAATTCATGATTATTTGTGTTTTTTGTATGAGATATTTAAACTGTATGACTTTTTAAAATGATATCTTACATGAAGAGTAATATAATGTCTGTCAAAGACTAGTAATGTTTTTCTTATATGACTCCCAGTTCATTATTGTAGGGACGGTTTGATTCATACAGTGGGATAAGTTTGGTAGTTTTCTTCAAGACAACACAAATGCCTATTACATGTGAAGCTCTGATCTGTAAGACTTCTCATCACAGTTTCCAGGCTCTCAACTCTAACAGTGCTACTCAGAGTTATAAAAAAAGATCAAAGAGTGTGTGCAAGGGTTGGCTTGTTAAAGCCAAACTCCACCTTAAATCAGAATTCATACACACTGCTCTTATGATCAAAGACTGAGTCAGTAGACATAAACAACTCCCTAATACAGTTTGAAGCCACCAAGTCAAGGCTAAAATGTGTGATACTAATAATTGAAAAATAAATATCATGCTTCACTAACATTATATATGTTGGAAATTTCATGACCAAAGGGGGCAATTTCAGTACAAACACTAATAAAGCAGAAAATCGGTCCACATACCTGTCAAATAACCCCAGGCACTACCACTGTGTTTGTGTTATGATGATATTATTGGATTATGATAGGATTTGTGCAGTATTGCTTTTCAACACAAACATACACACATCGTGCCTAAAAGTCTCCCTGACCGTCTCCCAGTCTTTTCATTGGTCCAGCTTGCTATCTATGTCATGCACACATCTGTTAAACAGGGACGTAGCAGGACCACGCACACAGACACAACACTCAGATTTTACAGAAACAGACTTTGTTTTGAGCTCATTAATTTGATTATTGTGTAATTTGGACAGTATTGAACTTTGGACAGTGTATCCAAAATGCAGTGGTCAACTGTGGGCTGCATCTGTCCCATCGAAAAGACAGGATAAAGGTTTATCCATCAGAAAGTTGAAAGAAAGCATCTTATTTGTTTAGAAAAAAAAATCCAAAGTTAATAAACGTACAGCTATACAAATACAGTCTAAAGCAGTGTTCTAAAATACAGTACATTTGGGTATTAAACTAAAGAAATATGTTCTTCTTCGACAATTTCTCAAACTTTCACTTTAACACTTGAATTCATGCAATAGATGCAACACTTTTGGCTTAGCCTTTCTTACTGTACCTGAGTGCATCTTCTAGTTTTGCAATCTTCCTCTTAGCCTCTGATTTCTCTTTCTCTGCCTCACTGTGGATTGCTAAAATCTGAGAGAGGGACAGTAAAAGAAGGAGAGAGAGAGGGAGGGAGGTGTAAGTGAGTGCAACAGCAGACACCATCAAACACCACTCAACAAAACTATCCTGCCTGTAACCTTGTGCATCTGGTCTCGTCTCTTCTCTCTATCACCCCATCAAAAGTACCATCTGAGCCTATCTGCCTGCACAGAGGGCCTCTCACTCTGGATCTATGGCAGCCATATGGGCGCTTCTTATGTCCAGATACCGTAGTCTGGCCTCCTTCACGTGTCTCATTTAGCACTCCCGAGGAGTGGAAAGACGGAATCTTTTCAGAGGAAGCAAAAAGGAAAATGAACAACTGACTTCATCTCATGTCACCTTGTAGAAAGAAGCAGGGGAAAAAAAGGGAAAAGTGGGGAAAGATACAGGTTGATTACAAGGACAGAATAAAACAGACCACGTTTGAGGAAAACACAAAGACATCAAAACTGAAAGTTCTTTGAGAAAAATTTAATTTAAATTCTCCCTGACCCTCAAATAATGTGCACAGAGGCCTGTTAAGTTCTTGCAGGTGTATCAGCCAGAGGGGCCCATCTATGGGTATGCCAGCCTGCCACCAACACACACATTGTAACTGTGGCACTTTGAAGATGACCCAGGTGCAGTACGGTCTTTAAATCTGATCTTCACCTAAGAAATCTGGCCTGGTCTGGTCCAGCTCCGATCATTAACAATGGTCTCTGTACTCTGTGGTTTATGACTGCACTGTGGCTTTGAAGAGGGTCTCTCAAAAGTCAAGAACTGGGTGCAATTAAGTGTAGGTCTGGCTACAATGACAGTGCATGCTTCAGATGGAAAAATGTCCCTTTTAAACATCTTTTGTGACTCTACAACTTTAATTGGATTATAACTCCCATTCTCAACTTTCTTCACTTGATAACTCTTATACTAAATTATAAAATTTCATCCTCATTTCTTTGTCTTACCTGTTAATCACGGCACTGATTTTATGAGACCAGACATAAAATCTAAAAGTAAGGGGAACTGAAAGGAACATGTGACTCCAGGCTTTGATCTCTACTTGACTGTAATCACTTTGTCCAGGGCTGTTTTAATGCAATGACAGAAGCTATGGAGCTCAGTGGATCAGTTTTCCTGAAGGAGCAAGTTACACACTACCTTTTTCTCATAGTTGATCTGCAGTTCATCTTTTTCTTGCTGAAACTTTATCTCTTGATCCTGAGAAGAAGAAGAAGGAGTGAAATGATATTGAATGAGTGATAATGTTACACACTGCGCACACGCATGCACATAAAATGGCCCACACCTCCGCCACCCAAAGCATACCCTGATTTGTTGGTGTCTTCGATGTTCACTGTCCTGTAGCTGCTGTTTGAGCTGAGCTACACCTTTTCTCCAAGTCTTCTATTAGCTCAGAGGCCTGCATGAGGGGAAAGGAGAGGAAATTGGTAAAGGTTTTTGTTTTTTGCATCAGCCAGCAGTAAATGTAGCAGGTATGTAGGGAGAGCCGTGTGGAGATTTTTTGGTAATTTGGACCTTAGCAGCAGACAGAGCGTGTTCCTGGTGTAAGTGGCTCATGTCAGTCTCGTGTTTGGCTTGGAGCCTCTGCACTGTCTGCTCGTACTGCTCACTCTGCTGCTCCTTCTCCTTCTGCAGAATCATGGTCCTGTGGACAGTTAAGAGCTTGAGTCAGACTGTGTCATAGGTTGGTTAACACACACTCACCTGTTCCTGTTCCAACTTCATAGTTAGATAATTAGATGAGAAACATTTTATTTTATTTAAGCAGCCTTGTTAAAATAAAGAGCATTTTAAACACAGGTATGAAAACTTGGCATAGACTTAGCATTATTTAGCTTTGCAAATTTGCAAATACTTTTATCACTCTCTATTTCACATGTCAAAAAAGCCCCAGACCGTCTGCTGGCCTCCTGAAGTTCAGCGCTGATGGATGCAATGTGGATCTCCAACTGGGCCTTCTCCTGTGTCACCTTCTGGCGCAGCGCGTTGCCCTTTTCCACCTCCACTGACTGCTGTTTCACCCGTAGCTCCAGCTCACGCACCGTTTGCTTCCTTGATCACACAGATACACAGAAAGCAATAAACCATACAGCTTGAACCACTGAGGGCAGCAGCCTGAAAATGTCATTGGTCAGAGGACTGCAGGCTGCCATAGAGAGGTCAGATACAGAAATCTGGTTGCTAATATGGAAGAATGTGGCTAATAATGTAGCCCCCTGATTTTTGTCTGTATATACTATGCAGTATAATAATCATTCTAAACAGAAGTCAAAGATTTTTACTTTTAAATTACTGATACTTACTGCTTAAGTTATATTTTGTACCAATAATCGCATCTAAACAGGGGATGACTTAAAATAAACCATTCTGTGCTGATATTCTTCAAAAATCTGCAAATCATCAAAAACTAAAAATATCCTCTCCTATACAAACGGTACCAAAGGTCAAACCAGCAGAGACCTTTTCACTCCTACACAGGAGAAGCAAGATCAAGTGAAAATATTTCTGTCTGTACTGTTCTTTTCATCATGGCAGCACAGGCTAAGGGGTATTTTTCCTGTTGGGAAACTTTTTCCTGTTTAGTAACCTTTGGATCAGCTTTTTTTTTTCTTTTTAACATGTCTTCATCTCAAGTAGTTGTGTTAGAAAAGCAGGTTTCACTTTATGGTAGAAAATGATTGAGGTTTAAGATTTAAGATATTTTTGTGCCTTTATTTGTTGTTGAGAATAGGAAGATGATAGGAGATTGGGGGAGAGAGAGATAGGTAATGACATGACATGTAGGACCCTAGCTGGACTCAAACCGAGGACTATACAGTACGTAGTTGGCAATATGCAAAAAACTCCACCATGTATTTTAAACTTACCAACGTATGTTCCAAAAAGCTGAATTCATTGATTATATATGTTAAATGCGCTACATGTAAGTTTTTGCTGTTGCTACGTACCCAATGTTAACATTAACAGCTTTCAGCCATCATTGTGCTTACAAGACAAGAAGTTAGAATACACCCTTAGGGCAGTACTGCTTCTTCATTCTCACTGAGGGCTGACTGGATGCCACAGTGATTCACTATCGCAAAGCAGTGTTACAAGATAGGATGGGGAGAAGTGGTTAGCATGCTAAGTTCAGTGGGAGAAAAGTGATAGAAACAGAGGCAAAGTAAGAGTTAGCCGTTGGCTATGTAGCAATTGCAAAAATGTACATATAGCTTTAAGGCTGAAATAACTCCATTGTACATTGATATATTTCACCACTGCCAAACTTAGGGGGAAGGTATTTTACAGTGGTTACTGTTACTTTAACCAAATGTCAAAAGTCCAGTCAGGTTTCTGTTTTTCAATAAAGGAAATGATCAAAGTCCAAGTGCAGCAGACAGCTTCTTCTGGCACTGTGTTGATGAAATGTCCCCTCTCTGCATACTGTCCCCCTGTATGTGCATGTGCGTCTTTGTGTGTGTACGTGTGCATATGACAACATGGAATGCAGTGTGGGCCGGCTGATAAAGGTGATGATGGGGCGCTGATTAAAGATGGAGCGTGCTAGTAGATCTAGATGCTGACAGAATCTGGTGATGACAGAAGGTGGAATGATGGGAAAGGAGGGAGCAGTGTGTTTGAAAAAGTATGAGAGCACCACCCGGCAAGACTGGTAAGAGAAGCTTTTTTTTTTCCGTCTTTGTGTTAGCATTGTAGAGTGCTAAGGAAAGGAACAAGGGGTCTGTGTTGTGCTAGAACGCGTGCTGACACTTAGTTTTCTGGCAGGAGATGAGAAGAAGCACCTCTCCATACTGAAGCTAGGCCGGGTACACCTGGACACATTCAGTGGGAGCAAATTATGTTCCCTAATTAGGTATTTTGGAAGGAGAATTACTAGGTGTGAAGTGCAGACTACATACGCCACATTATGAGCTCTGTTCCTCTTCAAAGATTTAGAAGTGATAGTCTTTGAAGATGAAAAAAAAAGTAATCTGTAGCAAAAAATTCACGCAGAGTGAATGATGACCTTTTACAGTTTAAGTGTCAGAACTAAGGCCAGCAACTGGAGGACAGGCTGCATCACTCATCTCCTGAGGCTTGTCAGGCTGTGTATGCATGCCTGCTGAGTTTCAAACACTAGTGTCAGAGGAAGAGCAGTAAATGGAGGGAAAAAGTCTGGCATGAGCCACAAGAAATGGAGACAGAATAGACAGCAGACTTGAGGAAAAGATGCACCATTAAGTTAGTTTAACCCTGATTTTCCATGACCACTACTGGGGGTGTGGATATTGTTTTCTATAGCTGAAAACACAAGACATTACAGTATGATTATATATTTGTATAGGATATTGCAGACTTAAAGAGTTATTAACTATTCTGGTGCTATTATCACAGTTATGTGACAAACTCCTTGGAACAAAAGATAACACGATACTAGCTAAACAATCGGCTAAATACCAGCAGTACAAATGAAAGAGATATTGTTACAAGTGGATCTCTAACCACTAAACAATATTAATAACATCTCCATCATCAGTCATTTGGATATGGACATGCATGAACTGCAGTCAAGACGTTTAGCTGGTGCAATACCAGGGCAAATACCGGCTTGTCTTTCTTTTCAAACACCTACTCAGTCATTCTATCTGTTCTGCCCTTTGCATAAGTAACGTCCAAAAATAACAACATCTGACATATCTGTAAGCACCTTGTGTGATCTTTGATCTGCGTTGGATAGAAATCCAACCAGGTAGCGATGGGAAGATGAACATTCTTCATTTCACTGTTATTAAACCAGATCCAGTGTGCTGTGTTTGAATGAGCATGAATCATCAATCTGGGTTTGTCTTGGCTTGCATGCTTTACATGTGAACTGGGCGAACTTTTCACATTGCGTCCTGGGTATGAACTTTTATCAGCATCAACATTTCCCCCCCTTGTAGTGAGTGGAGGAGTGGCAGAGGACTAAAACAGATGAGTATATACTGAAGTGTCAGTACAAACTGCATGCTCACAGTCACTAGGTCAAAACTGTGTAGGCCTGAATATCCTACAAACACAAAAAGTCTGCACACTGGATAAACTCAGGTCTTCTCGCTGATATCTTGAAATTTCTATAGTCCCACAAATAACAACAACAACAGAGAAAGACACGAGAACTTCAAGACCTTGAATCTAAAGGATTAAGCTTAGAGACAGCAACCACGCAACAAGAAAGCTGTAATAACTCACCTGAGATAAAGTCCACTTTGAACATCCTATCATAGGTGTGTGTGTAGGTCAGCTCAAACTCACAGCAGGACAGCAGCTAATTTAAGACGACAGAGGGCTCTTTTCATTCTCCGGGGCCTTGTCTGTCTTTAATTATTAAAAGAGGGGCCTTACCACCAGACCCGCACTGTCCAGTGTTTGATGCCTTTTAAATGTGGCCCTGCTGACAGATTAAGGCCAGGAGCAATATGTGTGTATATGACAGCCCATGAATGCTGATACTGATAACAATTCTATTTATGAAACAACTGGCCTCTGGTGTTGATGATCCCTGCTAACGAAATGTGTGCGATCCCACTTAAAACCAAAGTCCTTTCATATGACATCAAAGAAACAGAGAAAGAAAGAAAAAAGTGGCTCTGGGAGGTGCGTGTATGTATGTGTGCATTGACATCTTTGAACACAACCACTGCCATGAGTAAGATTTAATATACACTTGGATCAAAGGCCTTTATAAAGATGACAGATATAAGCTATGAGAGTCATTCTCGCCCAGAGGTTACAGGATGTCTCCCTTCATTTCAGCCATGAAGCAGTGTGGGTCACTGTTTTATAATTTGAGATATGACAGATGTAAACACTTAGAGGTAAACAAGGCAAGAGTTTTATGCAAAAATACAGCCATCTTGTCACCCAGAATCCTGTTTTTTTTCCAGAGAAAGTCTGGTGTGGGTTACAGAAAATAATCTGCCCACATGAAGTGTCTGAATACTTTAGGATGAATCTCTGAAAGCTGTGCTCTCTTTAGTATACAGTGAGGATCACAAACAGATTAAATAAACATGAGTATAACAAACCAAAGTCAAATCACACCACATGGAGTCTGAGGAAAGTTATTAAAATTAACTAGAATTACTGCCTCACAGTTGTATGTCTCAGTTTACATCCATATCTCTTCAGACTCATAAAATATGCAGTGAGGATCTTAATAAAATGACATAAATAAAACAAAGTAAGTGTATTTCAACTTAATTAGCATATGAATTCTTGAGTAATCCTTGACCTTTGACCATTAATCACCAAATTCAAGGATAAGGATGAATTTGAACAGTTATTTATTTATGATTTACATTAAACCATCTGGGAAGTTTAGAGGGCAATACGCCTTTGGTTTACGTGCTAACAACTGATGAGCAGCAGAAACATGACAAAGCGCACCAAGTAGACACTGCGTTTTTGTAAGAGGTCTTTAACAGTGCATTGTATTTTATAAACTCATCACATGTATTTTTATGTAAAATCTTAATCAGAGAAGAAGCTATCAATTGTAGCTGTCATATAAATATAGTGGAGAAAAAAAGAACAATATTTCTCTAAGGAAAATGGTGGGGTAGAAGGATAAAGCAGCATAAAATGGAAAAACTCAAGTGAAGTACAAGTTCCTCAAAAAATTTAAATACAGTACACACTTACTCACAAATGCCTGCTCTTGTACTCACAGTTGCTTGTGACCGAGCATTATACTCTGCCTCCATCTTAGCCAGTCTGACGTTGGTGTCCTCCAGCAGCTCCTGGATGTTCTCTGTGTGTTTCTTCTGCAATTCAAACTTCTCCTGCTCCATGTCTGTGACAGCAGCATGCAGCTGGAAGGGCAGAAGATAACTACAAATCAGTCACAGATCTTTTCCCTCCTTCATTTCCATGACCACTTTGCTACTTTAGTTTCAATTATCAGTTGTCCTTTCATAAAATCTATTTCTTCAGACATGTAACACGTTGCCTATTCAAGAGGAATAAACACAATTTATATGGCTCCATGATGATTTTTTTTATTACATCTGAGAAAAATTGTTCCACAAGGTTGTTCATCAAACACTAAGTGACCCTGAAGAGACGGGTGGAAATTTCATTAGGATCTTACTGAACCCCAACAGCTTCATAAGCTAAAGCTATCAGGAGTGAAAACACAATTTACCCAGGACAGAAGGCATTAATTTTTCAACACAAAAAAAAAAAAAAAAAAAAAAAAAAAAAAAATGCACACTAACTTAAGCACAGCATGAAAGAATAAGGATTTTTTTCTAACTCCGCAGCAGGGCTTGGCTGCTGCAAAGTCTGCTAGTCTCATGCTATCAAACAGTCTTCCTCTGGCTCAGGGCTGCTTACAGGGGGTTGGGCTGCCGAATATCCAAGCCCTTCAACTTTTTCCTCATACCTTCTTCTCCCACTCGTTTTTCAGGGAGTCCGTGCTCTGATCCGACATCTTCTTCAGCTCAGCAATCTGCTTCTCTTTGCTCTCGCAGATGACCTGGGACTCCCGCAGCACACTTTGAACTGTGGGAGCGCACACACACACGCACACAGTCAGGCCCTGCCTCGGGGTATGTGCACAGATGGACACACACACACACAGACAGACATATACTGATGCTCATTGTTGCGCTGTCGGTAAATCAATGTCAATAAAGATATTGCTTCTATCAAATGGCCAGTAGCGCTTCTCTTCGCCAAGTTTATCTGTTTCTCATCTAATGCTTTTTGAGACAGATGAAAGAGTAGAGAGGAGAGGAGAAGGAGAGGGAACAGGGAGGAGGAAATTAAGCATGAAGAAAAAGACACACATTATGTGATAAACTTTGGATTGAGCAGCACAGCTGGAGAATGTCACTCTACACTAGCACAGGCTCCTGTGGAATTGCATCTTTTTGGGCTTTTTACCCTGAGTGTTCAGAGACACTAGTATAAACATCCTCCCAGTTAACCCTGCAGTCTTGTGACCTCTCACCTTTCTTCTCCAGCTTACGGATCATCTCCTCCGATTCCTTCTGCTTGGCCCGGTACATGCCCTTCATCTCTTCAATCTCACCATTCTTTCGGTCCAGAATCTAAGGAGGGAGAGGGAGATTGTTTTTAAACACATACTGGCAAACTTTCAGCTGTTTTGTTTTACTACTGAGAAAGCGGCAATCTTGAATAAATTATGTTTTTTATTGATCTGTCTTTGTTAAAGCTTTTTACTTTCACCTATACCTGTCAAAGCAATCAACCATTAATGGACAATTGTTTTTAACCATTAGCACCAACGAGGCAGGAATGAAGTAGGCTAGTAGCAAGTAAACATGACTGTAAACAATGCAAACAATGGATTCACAATTTTGAGGAAAACGAAAACGTCTTTGTTCGGACTCAAGGATACTCAGTTTGTTTTGGTGAGACATATTGAAGGTAAACAGAACTTCCATTCTTGTTTGTGAGAAAACTTCATCGGACAGTTTTAAATTGAGTGTCAGGACTAACAACAACTAAATCTAAGTTATCAATGTTTTCTGTTGGTGTTATAGGTTTGTTTACACCAGTAATATTTGTGATCTAAAAAAAAAAAAAAAAACCTCAATTATGATCATCCGACAAACACAAAATGATGGTTTTTCTATCTTTAAAACTGACTCCTCAATTGGATAAGCTAGTTTATCTTGAATAAATTTGTTTTTTTATCATAATTTAAAGATTTGATATTTATATGGACATAGAAAATTATGTAGAATTCACTGTATGACCTGACAAGACTTCATCTTCGTCATGCATATCTAATCCTAAAGAGACTACGGGCTAACTGAGTGAAATGATGACTGAGTGAACCACCTGTGCTGAAATGTGATGAGGCAGCTGCATCTGTTTGCTGCTGCCATCTGTGTGTAATTAGTTAAATTAGACCATGGTGAGTTGGAGCTCCCGTATAAAAGGACAGTCTAGCACTCTCCATGTTGTGGAAGAAGCTGTCTTGGCTCACCTGCATAATGCGTATGTATATGTATATTACGCAATTGATCTAAAGGTGGGTCTACTGCCCAGCATTGCAGAAAGCAGATTTTCTACAAATTCACAAGGGTGGTTTTATCCCACTTAGTTTCTTGTAAAATGACTCTACAATCCAGGCTTTTAGCGCTGTACAGATAAGATTATGTGCAGACAACAGTCCTTGTGTTTCCTTATCTAATTCTACATTCACAGTAGAATTAACTTAAAAAGTTACTCTAAAGCTATTTTTGTAGCATAACTCATTATGGTATTGATATTTAACAAGACAGAACTGACTAGTCCAACAACAGATAATAACGATTTTCTGGTTGAAATGACAGAAAGTGAGAGTGGTTATTTTTCTGACGAGAACTGTCCCACAGTCCATAAGACTTTATCTCTCCAGCATTTTGTTCTACCCAAGTGCACTTAGTCGCCCAGCCCTGTGTGAACAGGATGGGTGAGATGAAAGGAGGATGGCGCAGCTGGAGCAAAGTTCACAGAACATTTAGGGAAACCCAATTTTTTTTTACCATTTCACCACCCCAGAGAGACTGTTGTCTTTTTAGGGGGGTCCACCAAGCGAGGCAATGACACAGTGCCAGGTCCAGGGAGAGTGCACTAGAAGGTGGGAAATGACAGCTTTTAGACTGCCCATTTTAGGCTTTTATAAGACTAATGCAGGGGGAACCAGTCTGGCTGTTCATAGCCAATACCATCAGTTAATAGAGTAAAGAGAACTGAACTGGAGAAGAAAACACACCTACAAAATCTGTAGTTACAACACGAGTATACTTTCTGTACACGCAGAAACACAACACAAAAGTAATTTAATCCCAAACAAACAACTACACAGACTAGCGATCCACGACCATTAGCATACAACACTCTGGCCTGTTCTCTCATTACCCTCTCTATTTCAAGCAGGGGGACAATGACCAGTGGCCTTTCAGCACTCTATACATTATTCATAAGAAGAATAATTAAAATAAAATCTTAGCTTGCCCACCTTCCATCAAGCTCGTTAGAGTGCACACCAGAATCACTCCCCTTTGAAGCCATTAGAGGGAATACTGGGTAAAATTCTGAGGAAATTAAATTGGACATAACTCGCAATCTGTGTGTAATTAAAGAGCGAAAGAGAGGGAGAGAGAGCTAGCTGTCATCCTGTCTCTTGTCAAACACAAAGAAGCCATGGGCATCTTAAAGTGGAAAGAAAATTGGAGCTTTTTTTTCTCTTTTATTAAAAGCTTCTGTGGCAGCAAAGGAGAGTCATACTGAGGACGTGACAGATCCCAGGTGCTTGATCTGCAGCCTGACTGATGGGCACCTAGTGTGAAACAAACCAGCTTTACTGCTATTTTCACCAGCTGACAAAGAGCTTTGAAGGGATGATTATTTGTGGGATGGGGCGATGAGAAGAGGAGAGGCACGTTCCCTTCCTTTTCATTAGCCACCAAATGGTATTAGGAGTGGATGATGGGCATCGTAATACAGGTTAACTAGTTTTCATGAGCACTTGAGTTAACAGACCTGCCTGCTCAGTCGCCCTAGAAGAAATCCTCAACTCATTTCAAACTCCTTTTATGTGTTATTTCTCAATATAAACCAGTAACTATAAAGACTAATTATCAGTTCTATGGTGCAAATTCTAGCCTAGTTTGGGTTCTTGAAATCATGGTTGCCTGATGAAGAGGCTGAAAAGCAAGTACAATTTCATGCCAAATGCAACCAAAGACAAACAGTAGTTGTCCAGAATGGGCTTCAGCCATGGTCAGACTACACCTTTCCCTGACATCTTTCTCCTAAAGCAAATGGTATGCAAAGTCATGGTAAAACTATGGCCAAATCAAAGGTGGATGTGCACCACAGACTATAAACTGCCAATGGATGCTGAGGTAGGCTATTTTAATTAATGTAGGAGGAGATCTTATTTGTTTCTGGGTATTTAAGATTGCAAGAGTATGATTTCATAGTAGTCATTTATATACTACAAAGCAACTATTCATGTTCATCCCTTTCCAATTATAACTGGCCAAATTCATTGACAGTGATCTGTAATGTTAGATATGTCAGTGATAGCAACTGCTATCATTACAAATTTTGAAACTGCTACCACGTAACAACAAACTCATAAACTCTACACACTACAGCCAGAAATTAAATACATTGCAGGAGGTGAAATATCCATCCACATTGGTAGCTGGTGTTGGCAGAGTATCCATCACCTTTCACTTAGGATTCTTACTTTCTCAACATCTGCATCATGTCTCTGCTGCATCTTCAGTTTCTCCTCCTGGTGCTTAGACTCCAGTATTTTGAGCTTCATCTCAATCTGGAAACACACACAGAAAAAAAACAAACAAATGTCATATGTGCAACACTGTGAACCACTTCTAACTCTCCAGTGATTTAGTTTTTGTTTCCATATAGGAAATGAAGTTGCTAAGCAAAAAACATCTGTTTGACAAATGAAGTAATACAGTAAAAGAAACAAATTCTGTTCTTGCAAGTTTAACACTGAGATCTGTGTCCTCACTTTTTTTAGAGGAATGCTTTTGAAAAAAACAACAACATTGTCATAAAGAATGACAGGGTAAGAGAGATAACATAAATCTAGATGAAAGCAGATACACTGTGTCCCGTCTTGCACATGAGCGCAGCTGATGATGAAATAACCACATTAACATTTAAAAACATTTATCCATGCACAGAGCTTCAAAAAATGTTGTGAGGCTGAGATGTACCCAACTGTGTGTGTGTTTGTGATAAAATCTTCAGTCAGTCTATAGTAAGAACAACAAAGTGAAAGCCTGTGTGTTTGTGTGTGTGTACTTGTGCATACACATAGCAGTTAAATGCGGAGAGAGAGGCTGTTTTCATTTCAACACAGTATTTTCAGAGGATCAAAAGTTCAGCGTTGTCGTGTGCATGTTGAAACAGATCTCCTTGAGCTACAGGACTTCCCGGTCTTAGTCAAATAAACCCCTAATGACCTATTCGTCAACTTCTGTAATTGACCACGAAAAGTACAATCTGTTTTTCATCATTTACTGTCTTCACTTGAATCATTAGTCGTTTGTGATTACTGGAAAATAATCATCACATCTCTGGCATCACAATATTATTAGCAAATATAGCCTGATATTATAAAGCGTTCCCTTTGTATGACTGCATTTGTCTGCAGAGAGACAATATTACTAAATGTAAGATTTAAAAATTGTTTCATAATTATTAGTTGAATAAGTCCTGTGAGTAACAGTCAGCTAAGAAGTTTGTTAGTGACTCTGGAAGTACAGTCTTGAATGAATTTATTTTATCTCTTACTTCACAATCATCTATTTTAAAAACCCTTTAAGATGTACTTCTCAGTACCACTCTATTTATTTTCCATTCTTCAGTTGTTTTCATCAAAAATCACATTTGCTTCTAAAAATAAAATGTTTTCCTCAGCTTTTTCCAGCTACCCTTTCTAGTTAGTTTGCTGCTTATTACACGCAAGATGTTTCCTCTCACAAACACACAACACATGGAGATACAAAGAGAACCTTTGACAGAGACGTGACTGGCCATTTTGCTTTGATGTCACCACTCATGTTTAGTCACTGTCTGTTCTGGTGTGCTAATCAACCCTGGAGCACGGTGACAATGTTCCTTCCTTTGAAAGTGTGGTTGTGTGTGTGAACATGTCAGTGGTTAACAATGTCCCGAGGCTAGCTCTTGTTTGTTCTAGTCATCAAAACAATTAAGTTGAAAATTCCCACGACTTTACTTGGCACAGCCAGACCACAGTAGACCTTCTCGTGGTAGAAATCAAAGGGACGGACTGTGATGATGGCCCAAATAAAAATAAGATCTAATTACAGTATGGTTAAAGTGTATAAATATTGATTTGATGCAATAAAGACATCAACAACATACTGGATGTTAGAGGAAAAAAAAAATGTGTATCCGTGTTTTGGGATTGAAAAAGTGGAATCTTTGAAGCCCAGAGATCTTGATTTGTTAAAGGCCCCATATTTCAATAAGAATATATATTTGTGGTTTTAAGTACCAAAACACCATCTCAATATAGTTTTCCATCTCTCACACTTCTCTCTGGAGCTCTAGCAAGAACAGGGCGTCTGTCTCTGAGCCTCTCTTCTGATTGCCTGAGTGTTCTCTGAATAACGCACGGCTAGGACAACCACAAGAAATGGACTATAGCTTACTGTAGCTTGGTAAAACTAACTGGTAAAGGAAAGAGAGGAAAATGTTGAGCAGTCAGCACTGAGATGATCCGAAGGCCCAGAAGGTCAAATTCAGACTAAAATGCTCTGGTATTTCAGGAAAAAAATGTGATATTACCATTGTTAGGAGGGCTGTGCAATGCTATATTAGCTTCCTGACATCTGATGGACTGACCAATTGGTGTTGTGTTATTAATAAAGGTAGAACAATAACAAAAAAGGTTTGGATGATGCGTCCAGGTGGGCCGTGCTGGGGGCATGGCTGAGGGCGGTGACTGTATAGTTATGAGATGACAGTCATGAAAGTCCTGACGGCTTGTTTAGAGGCACAGTTTATGAATACAGGCTGTGAGTATTTCTCCTGGACTGAGTGTTTTGACGCCTTCACAGTATTTATGCAGCACCTCGACTGCTTTATAATCAAAAAAAGACACAGAAATCTCACACTATGCAATATGGGACCTTTAACGTGTTTGTTAACTAAAACACATAAATTGCCTTCTAGATGTCTCTCCTCATTATTGCACTTGAGCTACATTTATACACTGTATCCTTGACAAAGCTCTGTTAAGTATTCTGTCTCTTTATTCTTTGTCTTTTTTCTTGATTTACTGCCATTTCTTGTGCAATTGAGGGGACCACAGGAGACCTGTCAGAGTAGAGAGTAAAAAGCAAAAGAAAGTATGAGAGAGATAGCGGCAGAGAGATGGCAGTGATTGAAAAGCAGAAGAGTAAGCGGAGACCTGATTCTGCCGGCACCCCCCCCCCCCCCCCCCCCCCCCCAAAAAAAAGCACATGTGGGGGTGTCATTTTCTCATCCTCTCTTCAAATGCTCTTTGGAGAAAGTTTGTCAAACTAGATCAGGGGCGTTTGAAACTTGTTTATAAAGGCGTCAGTGAAGAAAGGAGGAGGAGGAATGTCGTACACCTAAGGCTTCTGAGATGTCTTCAATCAGCCCGACTGGGTGGTACAGCTTTTTTCCCTCTTCTCTTCTTCAGAGTTGTACCGAGCGCTGTAAGATGCCATGTTTTTTGACACTTCGCTCTTGAAAGGATGAGAGAGAGGGAGGGAAGGAAGAAAGGAGGAGGAGGAGGGGTGGTGGGTGAGGGGGGTATGAGAGAGGGAATGTGAGGAGAAGGTGGAAACAGTTGCTTTTTCTGCTCTCAAAAACCGATGCGGGGTCAAGGCCTTTTTCCTCGGGGGGATGTGTTCACAAATCGTCTGCTAACTGTTTGGGCTCCACAAAGCAAGGTTGCGTTTGTGCATCTCCTTCGTCTTGCCTGAGATGTACAATGTCCTGGTGCGCCTTTCATCCTCAGTAAACACAGATGCTCTTGGATAGTTGGTATGGAACATTCTGCTATCTACTGAGGAGCAGCTAGATGCCATTTCCACAGTGTGACAAGAAGTTAATTTACTCTAGTCTGTCAGATAGTAAGGTTGGATAAAAACTTTGGCTAAAATTGAATCTCTGACGTTATTCTCATAGTTTCAGACAAGAGTAGTTCTAAACAGAGTAAGTAAACAGGTTATTACTTGAAACTGCTAATACGAACACATCAAACACATAAGAATAAAGTCAGAAGACAGAAATGCTTGAAATAGTAACTTTATCATTATGGAACAGTGCTGGTCCCTTGTGTCTCCCAGCCTGAAGCACCATCTTGAAAGCCAAACTACAGAACTGGTCCCCTTTAAACTACTAAGGCTCAGTAGCTTGCTCTTTTTTAGCTTTGAAAAGCGATCAGATAAGACAGGCTATGGCCCTCTAAATCACAGGCTGAGAGCTCAAGCCCCATCCCTAAGGATGCACACATTAGAGAGACTGCATCATTATGGCATCGGAAAGCAAAGGGATCTGATCCCCAGTGAGAGGCTTGTGACCATTAAGAGTGTGACTGCTTGGCACTAACAAATTCATCTACCATGCTGTGCCTGCTGCCAACAATCCCTCAGGTCAGGTACCAAGGGGGTAGTCAGAACTCACACACAAACTCTAAAAGAAAGATAGAGTGCTTTAATCAGTCTGTCAGTATCTTCTGCAATCACATGACTCGGGCCTATGGCTAAGACTGACTCATCAGTCTCCATGTAATTGAATTTTCAAAATAAGACCCAGCCCTTGTAATGCTGAGCACTGCTAGGGTGCGCTAAAGGAATAGCAAGACTTTGACTTTTTCTGCAACATTTCTGCAACTCACCCATGAGCAAACACACTGTATGAGCTAAGTGAGTCAAGGCGATGGCAGTGTGTGGTGAAGTTTCTCAGCTGCCACTCATTGTTCCATTGGAAAAGAGCAGTCAGCATTCTTATCAACGCAGTTGGTAGCTTAGTGTTAGGATGAGCCTGGTGTGAAAGCTGAGATGTTCGTTAAGCCGCCGCCAGCTTAATGACATGTGGCATGTATAACGCTTTAAACCTGGGTAAATTTTCAACTAGGCTTTGGGGATTTAAGGGAAGTGATGTCACTGTGATTTCCTAGACTGGGCCTAGACTGCCACGCAATACCAGGGTTGGACAAGGTTCCCCTGGCTCTATAGGAAAAGCTTAGTGTGGCTATTGAGGATGATATGGTTAAGGTGGGATTGGTGACTTGGGTCACTTCTACAGGGAAATACTGTGTGTGGGAGTGTGTGGTCACAGCTGCATCCTGTGGGGTTCATAGTTCCTGAAATCCACCTAACAGTCTTTTAATTGCTAATGGTGACTCAAGACACATGATCAGTGAGGGCATCTTAAATGATAAAAAAGGGGCTTTTCAATAGCATGCCATAAACCACAGACCTATTATGATTCCCCTTTTCCAGGGCAGATGGTATAGTCAAAAGGGAATTCCCAGAACATTACAATGGGAATCAGAGATGCACTGAGACAATGAAGCAGAACTTAAGAGAAAGTTCTGCGTAATAAGGCAGAAAAACATGCCCCACAAGAGCAACGCTAGCAGCTCTGAGGCTGTACTTTGGCACAGTGGTGCTTTGAGCTGAATGCTAACTCTGGAATGCTAACATACAGGCATAATGTTTACTGTGCTCACAATCTTTAGTGTGTCTTTAGCTGAGGGTGAATGTCATTAGTTTTGCAGATATTTAGCCACAAAACAAAGTACAGGACAAATTAAACATTTTGCCACAATGGTGGGAAGATGAAAGGTCAAGGGATCACCTAATGATTACAGTTCATGGCAAATTATTTAACAATGCTAATAGGACAGCTCACTCAAAAGGATCACACTGATCTCTACAATCCTTTCAACCTCTCAATGTATGCTCACATTTTCTTTTCCACGCACATTTTCCTAAAGCTCTATCTCTATTCTATTTAAAAAGTAACCTCTGTGTAAGGTAGAATAAAGCAGATGCAACAGATTGGCTACACTGGGCAAACAGAACAAATTTAAGCACCATGGGGAAAAAACTCAAGTTCTGCACAATTTCCTCTCGTTTCCCAAAGTGTCCTTCTCAGTGTTTCTATGCAACTTTCCTGAACTGGTTCCCATACTGAGAGCCCTGTGGCCTCAGTGGAAATGACAGGCCTTTACAGTTTCCTACAACTTTCCTCCTAAAAATTTATGCTCTGGTTCAAGGCCACCTACAGTATAAACAAATCAAACACATACACACACACACACACACACACACACACACACACACACTCTAATACCAGCGTCAGACACTATATATAAGGATTCATCAATATAAAACACATTGACTACAGCCTCAAAAATGACCATAGAGTAGAGTCAGCAAACCCCTGCATCTGTACCTGTGTACCAAATAAACTGGCAACTGTGTACATCAAAGTTTAGTTGGTGTGAGGTTTTCTATGGTCTTCGGAGATGTGATAAATTTATATTCCCACCACACACAGCTGTATGCAGCAAGTCAGCTAGTCTGAGGCAGGATCAAACAGCATGGGACATTGCTTTAATGTTTTCATGTTGGTGTTGCTACGTTCAATATCAGCCCACAGGTAGTCCACCCAACTGGGTGGATGTGTGCGTCGACGCATCTGAATCTTCGTTCAGCAGTCACAAACTGAGCTTTGTTATGTCAGGTCAATAAGCAAGACAGTTCTTGTCCGTCATGTCAGCATGTGTCTCTTCCTTTCCCATTTCTTTTCGTCCATTCTGCTTCCATTCTCTGCCCTCGTCTGGTGAAGCTGATCCAACTGACTGGAGCGCTTTCCTCGAGCAGACATGAAAAGCCACGGCTATTACAGCTAAGTCATGCTCAGTTTTATATTTAACAGTGCGAGTAAAGGCGGGTGGTGGGGGGGAATGAGTGGTGGTTCGGGAGAGGCGAGGAGGGGCTGAGGGGACTTCAAAGCATGCTTTCAGAATGGGATTTTCAGCTTAAATCCACATAAGGAAAAACTGTCATCACTGGGAGCTGGCATTATTTTTGTCTTCTTAGAGGAACGCTCGCCTCGGCCATTTCAACAGTACAAACTATGCACGAGGATGTATGTACATGGCAGTGGGGGTGTCTAATGCCACAAAGCAGTCAAGAGATCTTCAACCTCTGTATGTGTTCAACACTTGCTTCTATAGAAATACTGAGCATACTGAATGGTGAGTAGCAGGGATTTAGACTTACTGGAATAGATATAAAGGGGAGTCTCTTAAATATCATGTACTATCTTTGGATACACAAAGAGATGGCATCAGAATTATGAAAGGAATTCAGATATTTATCACACAAAGAAGCTTTCAGGAAGAGTTGAGGTTTGCTAAGAGCTCTAGGGCATACCTCCTTGCTCTGCACTGGGCCCTGATCGTCAGCCAAAGTGCTGTTCCTCCCAAAGCTTGATTTGAAAATCTACAGAGATAAAATGAGAAAGAGATTAGTTGACGGGATGACTGTAAAGTTCAAAGACAAGACTTTTGTGTATGTTACAATACATAAACCACGAGGGACCCCCCTGACAACTTACCGGAGACAAGGGAATGGGCTTTTCTCGCAAATACCTGGGGTTTTCAACCTGAAAGAGTCAACAGCAAACAACTTTAGACCTCTCTTTCTCTTCTTCCTCTCCTAACAAAGCCTACTTCCAGAATGTAACCTCCACCCTCAGTTTGTCATAAACAATGTGGTGAGCACATCAAAAGCCCGGTGCTGTGGCTTGATTCTCTTCTGTCAACTCTTGTCTGTTTAGAAAGACAGAATGCGTCAGGCTACTTCAAGGCATTGTGTGTGTGGCCGGCTCTGTTTCCGCTCTCGGCCCCTCTTTGCTGTCCTTTTGTCAACAGTCGGGACCGCTAATCTGTAAGCTATCGCCGGTCCGTTTACCGTCAGATGGAGACAAATGTGTACACATCCTTGCCAAACACTGACACGGCATGTTCTTTGATTATAATATGAAACACAAAAAACGGAAAAAAGAGTGAGCCACTAAACCACCTGAAAGTAAAAGGGTCACAGTCCAAGTGACTCTACAGCATTACATCAACACAGTACACTAACTCAGACCAAACTGCAAAAAAAAAATTCTGACAACCTGCTATTTTCCTTCCACTATTTGACATTTGTTTATGACCCCATTACTTTCTTATGAACTAAGTATCATACAGCGTTTCTCTCTTATGTACTGGGGCTGTCTGTAGGGGCTGCCAACTAGCAGCAAGATCACGGCCTTTCAAAGCAGTAGAGCTGACTTTGGAGATGACAGCAATGACGCCCAGTAAACAGTTCTGTTGCTAATCTCTTCAACATGGGGATGAAGAAGGGGAACAACGAGGAAGAGGAGGAGAAGAAAAAGGAGAGGAGGGAGAGGAGAGTAGCGTAGGCCTCATTCAGTGGTAAAAACAGAAAAAGGATTTAACGTTGTTAGGTGGCAAAACCATACGAAGCTAATCCAGAATGAATGGGAGATGTGAGAACAGAACCTGAAAGAACCTCAGAGCTTGAGACTAAAATAGTTACAGTCACAATCTGTTGCTTCAGGGTGAGCCAGTGACAGGTGAAATAGATGAAAGTAGGTCTGCCTCCTGACTAAGTCAGCGTGATGCAGGTAAAAACAGGTCAGACATTTTGTTAGCTGACATACTGTAAGCCCTCAACAAAAGCAGGCATTCGGCTTGACTGCAATCAGATTTACTGTCAACATGCACACACGGAAAGGCACACACACATGAACAGACCACTCAACATAGTCAGCATAAGCAGTGAGTGCCATGATGTGTGATGAATTGCTACTTAAATTTGGCACTGGCTAAAAAAAAAAATCCATATTTACCAAGTGATGAATCAATCAATATCCTTCTAAAGTAGTACCCAGGCTGAAAACAAGAATGGGATTTCTTTTTATACCCACAGACAGCCAGTCATCAGATTTGATTGAGCACAGCCCACAGGGTAAGGAAGACATGTAGACTAAATGCTGTGGTGTAATGCTGGCACAGTGCAATACTAAACTTGGGCTTTGCTGCACACGTGTATGCCCGTGCCCATTCTGCGCGTGCACGCGTTCCTTTGCTCTGTGCTCACACACACACACACACACACACACCACACACACACACACACACACACACACACACACACACACACACTGCTGTGAGCAAATGTTTGTCCTGCTTCACAGCTGGCACAGTGTCCTGTGTCATTGGAACCTGACGTGGATGGATGGATGGACACAGAAGAGGAGCAACACTCCACATCACAGGCCCGGGCTCTCCAGCCAAACAAACACACTGTGATTGATGGCTTCCTAGTTTCGGACTAGTGTTGAGCAAGCTGTAAGCACACCCATCTAACCACAGACAATGGACAGCCAAGCAGCAGGGACTACAATTAAATTCTGTATTGTACGAAAAAATAGGTCAAGTTTTTTCGCAACTTTCTATAGTCTACATGTTTTTTTTCCTTCAAGGACAAGTCAGTGTATGCTGCACCTCACTCTACACACACAAGTCACAAACTAAGTGAAAGATGAAACAAATGATAGTCCAACTGACTCAGGCTTTATGTATCTTAAAGGAACTCCTATCGGAGTCTCAAGCAATCCGCTGTTTACTGGCACAGTATGGCCACCATGCTGACTGAGGTGACAGGAACAAACCAATATGGACTGCTTCAGAACATCTAAAGCAAAGCTAAAGATGTGCTAGATAGAGTGATGCTTGGTTGTGCTGAAATTTCGTAAGAGCTGGGGCGCTTTGAGGCAGTTCATCTATGAAACTTCTGTAAACTTGAAGCGGGTCTGTGTGTGTGTGTGTGTGTGTGTGTGAGGGAACATCTGTTGATTTGAAAGATGCAGGCTTGGGGGAGCGTTGCCAAGCAATGCATCTTATCAGCGTCTCAACACAGAGGAGTGCAGAACAGAGCAGTGCGCGGCTTCACGTCTGCTGATAGAGACCTCAGATTACCCTAGTACTGAAAGAGAGAGGGAGAGCGATGAGGAGAGAGCTGGGGAAAAGCTGGATGGGCTGACAGGGGGCGGAAGACAGAACAGCAGAGCAGGGAGAAACAGAGAAAGAGGAGGAAAAACAGAATGAGAGGGGCTATTCTGTGAAAGAACTTCAGTTGGTAAGTAAAGTGGGAGAAACGACAGAGGTGACAAGCAAATGAAAAAGAAAACGAGAGACTCTGAGTCATGCAGGTGAGGAGATAGGGAATAAATAAGGGAATAAAAGACATGAGGGCAGAGTGCTTATCAAGCCCTGGCCTGGTGCACTCCAGACAGAGAAGATAAGATGCTTCAAATGCTCAGTTTACACAGCCCTTCTTCCACTCCTCATCCTACTCTCACGTCCTACAATAGCACTGAGGTGCCTAAAGGAAGTGGTTTCAAGAGGACATGGGTGAAAGGGATTTTTTTCTTACCCTTTGTTCAGCAGTGTGTAAGCAGCTAACTCAGCATCATTGCTTTATTGATTTAGATTTACTCGTGAGCTCAGGCATTCAGAGTCACTGTCACTGTAGTTGAGCTGCAGCGTGATGATGGCTGTATGTAACCAAGGAGCTTCAAGGCATGCCCCTGGACTCACCCCCAGGTTCCAGCTGTTGAGACAAGCCTCCAGGTCACTGTCATCGGGAGATATATCTGCCTTCAGCCCCCCATCCACCTGAGGAGGAAAAATGTAGGGAAAGAGCGCGTAAACAGTGGGAACAAAACGTTAAGGTTAAGGGAGCGAGGATATAAATTAGAGGAGGGAATTTAAATGATTTCTGACAGCGCTTTGACTGGCAGTTTGGCCTGAGGAGGAGAACGGCAAACAATGATGGAGGTTATTATTTTGACACAATATAATTCCTCTCTTGGCAACAACAAAAATGTTCTTTAAAAGCTTACAGATATACAGTACACCCACATGTGTTCTCCTCCCATACAAACAGCACTACTCCCTCGTTATCTCCATCTCTCCACCCTTTGCTCCCCTCACTCTCCTCCCTCTTGCATACAGCACTCCAGATGTTTGGCAGTTCCACATCATTTCCGTCACGCAGTAAATTCCACAAGAGGGGCATATGCAGCTACACCGCCTGTCATTCTTGTTTTCCTCGGCCTTTTGTTACAACGGGTCTCCGGATCTGTTTTATACAGTATAATTCGAATGCTTCCAGGGGTTCTGTTGATACAAGATCGGTTTACTCAAGTCGAGGCTGGGCAGCGGGGTTGAAATAGGGGAAATATCTAATAAAGTTGAGAGAGCGATATGGAAAGGAGAGATGTTGTTGAATTTGATAAGGATCTGGTGGAGTGTGGACCTTGGGTGTATCTCAGCGGAACAGCACTGACACAGAGAAATGGCTGAATGGAATAGCTCAGGATTAAATGCCCCCTCTGATTAAAAAGGCATTAAGGTCCCGGAGCCTCGCTCTCAAACAAACAGAGTAAACCATTTCATTTCAGTATCTAGGAATGCTGAGCATGCAGGTCACTGAATATGCTGTATCGCACCAGGAATTCAACACATTGTGTTGAACACTGATAAGTATGAATGCTGTACCAACATACAGTATATACTCAGTGGTTACTTAGTCAGGTACACCTGTGCAAACTAATGAAATCCAATACAACAGCAAAGCCAAATCATCTAGCTTTATAATGTTTTGTTTTTGGTGACATTGTTGGAAATCTGAAAATTCACTCATGTTTATCACTGAGGTCACAGTTGTGGTGTTGTACTGTACTGCATTATATTGTCCCTCCCATTTACATAGACGAAGGGGGCAGAATATCAGAAACACCACTCGATATAATGTTGTTCAGTACAACAACTATGACATCAATGCTAAAACATATAATTCAGTTAATACATTTCTGACTTTGTCACCAAAGACTGAACATTATGAGCTTAACAAAGATAGATGTTACAGCAGGGCTGTTGTATTGGACTGCATTAGCTAACTGGAATGGCACTCAGTAGAGTGCATATCTCCTGGGCCAAACCCACACCAAAATTTAATAGGTTCTTCCCTGGCCTGTATCTCATCCCTCCACATTTGGTGCAGATCGGATCAGTAATTTTGCTGCTTTCTGTCATCAGGAATATTATCAACATTGATAAGAGTTGTGATCATTATCATATTTTTAGATGTTGATTCAACTTTTTCCTCCTACCAACAGGGATTTCTATTATTTTGTCCACCTCATGTATTCATAACATTTCTATAATACAATTTTACAGCACCACAGTCATATAGCTGAATCAACACCTCTCTAAAAAAGTTTCAACAAAATCTGTACTGTAATGGTATAACCTTCATAAAAAAAAGTATGATTTGTTGCGGCATTGTGTTTGACTGCATTAGTTTTTGCAAGGTGTATCTAATAAACTGCCAGCTGACTGTATGTTACTGTCAAATGGACTGTGAACACAACCATTAGCTACATTTTTGTTCCTTGAACCAGCATATTATGAGTTCAGGGAATTTCCTCCTACTTCACGGGGAAATTAAACCAGGAATTTCTAAATTGGCTTGCTGAAGAAGGCAAAACACTGTGGCTACAATTTTCATTGGCACAGGGAAGTTTGCATTTAATATTTCAATGTGTCATCACAGCTACTTTGCAGTGATCTCTGAATCTAAAACAACCCTACTTGTTGAATCCTAAGACAAGTATGCCAAGGAAGTCCAGAGGTATGGTTGATGGTTTGAAACAGTGATGAACTAACCCTTCTGGCGTCATGTCTGGGTGACTGTTTGAGTGGACTGGAGGCCGTGGGTCGCGATGAGGTCTTCTCCTCATACAGTCTTCTCCTGAAAGAGGTAAAGTGAGAGAGAAACAGAAAGAAAAGTTTGAAAGGTTAACCTACAGTATGTGTGTGTGCACGTCTCTGGAGTCTGCTCTTGTCTCTCTGTTTGCATATAAATGTGCTTGCGTAGGCAGAGCGCCTTGCTATTTACACAGATCAACATCTGGCATTGGTTGCATGGTTTGTGGTCTGCATTTCATCCCATCTGAACAATAAACGTCTCTGCTATACATCAGTCTGTTTCCATGCACAGCCCACATGGCACCAGTCTATGGCTTGTACAATCTTTTTATAATCATACACCTCAATCATTGTCCCTCATCATGTCAATCATGGTTTAAACAAGAAGCTTAACAGGGAAACTGCTTATATTCATTGGCACATACGCACTTCTCATTCTCACTTTGCTTTTTCTCTCACATACTGAGCTCAGAGTCTCATTAAGAGCAGGCACACGAGGCACTCATGGCCCACTAATGCTAATTAAATGAAGATGATAGAGGAGACAGGAAGATGTGGGACAACAATGAAAGAGGAAAGAAATTGCTGTCATCTAATAAAGACATCACATTACACATTACGTTCTAGAGGGCACTGTTTCACACTTTCAATTTGGAGCCTATGGGCGTTCTTTTCCTCCCATGTAATTCTTTTAGCATTCCTGGTATTGAGAATTTTGAACCTAATTTGTCACAGACAGCATTATCTCGCGAAAGAAAACGCTATTGCTGTGAGGTTTTTGGAAAGAAAGCTGAATATAAATCAGGAGGATATCTGACTGCAAGAGTCACCTTTGTGATGTTTCTTTTACCACAGATCCCATTAATTAGGGAACACACATACAACACCAATGCAGTATTAATAAAGCTTAGCTTGACTATGTTGACTGAATAAATACTATTACAATTTATATAGGCATTCTATCTTGTAACTATTTAACAGTATTAACTGATGAATATAAGGACAGCTCAATTATTTCTATGTTCCTAAAATCTTCTGGTTCTTGACATTATCATGAGGATTGTTGGCTCTTCTGGGTCAAAGCACTATTTAAGACTGGAACATTTAACTGGCCCATGATGTTAATATATTGTGTTAATTTGCTTAACGCAATATTTTTTATACAACATTGTTTTTGTAAGTTTGTATCTAATTTCATCCTTCGCCTCTGAGATTTAAAGGTCCTCTGAGGGACATAAATGGTCTTCTTTTCACTCAGCAATTAAATAAGAAGAGTTTTTTTGTCCAACTTGTTACTTTTATTGTTTCTGTTTGTCTTGTCGTTATGCTTTTTTTTCACTCTTGGTCCTTGCTGTGTGGGACAGCTGGAAATCTGCTGGAAAACTTTTTTTAAAGAGTCAGACAGCTCGTAATGCTTCTCATTGCTCTGTTGTTTTTCCTGCTAAAAAATAAAAATAAATTGAATGAAAGCAATGTATCTTTGTCATGTTACAAAGTTTTGCTAAATAGGATTCTAATTAATACAATAGTGGTAAAAGGGCTCTGGGGATAAGGATATAAAGGACATAAAATATAACACATGTGATGACATTTTGTTTCCCATATCTTCATGAGCAGATACTCAGTTTTAGATACTCAGGAGGAGAACCTCACTGAGAGCCAGGTTCTTATTG
The DNA here is from genome assembly GCF_001640805.2 of Lates calcarifer. Taxonomy (NCBI): domain Eukaryota; kingdom Metazoa; phylum Chordata; class Actinopteri; family Centropomidae; genus Lates; species Lates calcarifer. The sequence goes on along the minus strand of NC_066843.1, from coordinate 11,185,313 downwards.
AACCAGGTTTGTTGGTTGGTTTATTCATATTTAATTCAGTGTGCAGTGGCCTGAAGAATTGTGATATTTGCTCTTAGAACTGCACAAAGGTCTGGAGGCCTGTATAATATATAGTACAAAATATATACATTGTGCTTCTGTACATGTATGGATGTGGAGGTCTCTCAGTGACATGCTCTGAGTTGTAAATACAGTGTTATAAATACATGAATTGACCAGAGCACCTCTAAAGCGGTGATGCATTTGCTTTCACATCAGTTACAATGGAAAGGCAGCATAGCCTTGAAACAGCTGACAGACGTCCATAAACAACTGTAATAAATCACAGGAAAACACCAAATTCTGATAGTGATAATACAGGATTTTGTAATGTTTCATTAATAGTGTAGTTAATTATAATCAAAAGTTTCAAATGAAAGACTACAAACTTCAGCTTTTGTGTACTCACTCACTCCTCTCTCACATACTGGACTGGCCTGTGTATGTGCACATAGACAAACACACACACACACACACACACACACACACACACACACACACCTGCATGCACATGCACAAACACATGCAGCTGTGAAACTTGGATAGGGGGGCCAAGCTTCGCAATCTTGGGCCTCTAAGTCAACAGGTGGATGAGGATAATTGAATCAGATGTGTCTGGAGTCTGAGGCCCAGAGATCAAAGCAGTGGCAGGTCCGGCCAGAGCTACACACACACATGTGCACACACAGAAGAAAATGAGAACACCATGTAGAGCCTCAGAAGCTGTAGCTTAGCTGATTAAAGCAGCCTGACATCCATACCCAGGCCTGACCTCCAGGTGCATAGCCAGAGGGCCCAGGTCTCAGCCTCGGGCACTCTCAGGAAAGCAGTCTGACCTTGGGACAAAAACACCCCTCTGCCCCTGCACACCCTCCCAACATAATCCAACAGCACCTGGAGGCTGGAAGATCAGTGGAAATGTTCAGGCCTGTGAGGGAGAGACGGACGACTCCTGCAACTGCAAGGACAATGTTATTGTCGCACTTAGCCCAGAGAAAAGAGCAGGGGAGGGGGAGTGGAAAGGGGGGTTAAAAGTTTTCATATGTGGGTGAGAAGCACACAGATGGAGAGCAGAAGTCAGAGAGAGACAAGAGGAAAACAAGATCAGAAAAAAGGGAAAAGAGGCCTAAAGGAGAGGTTACAGAACACTGAGAGCAGAGCTACATACAAAGAGATAAAGCCAAAACATGCTCTTCAACTAAACTTTAACAGTGAACCTGACCCCAGAGGTGCTGATTACCAAGTCAACATGTCAAAACCAACCCACACACGCCATTTACCCCCATCATGTCTTTATCATTAGCTCTCTCCTTTGAACTCAAGCTGACATATAAGGAGATGGAGTGGACATGTAGACTAATCACCAAAGCTGTTTTGTGTGATCCTTTGACCCTCACTGGCAGCATTTTCTTTCCCACAGCATTCCTCTGCCTTAACCAGTGCTATGGACAAAGCGGTGGCTCCATCTTGTGGCTAAATTAGGAATAGCAAATTGGTAGTGAAATGCATGGTGGAATTTACTCCAAGTGTTTTGGACTAATGAGGCTGGATGATGTGCCTGTTAACACACACAAACATATCAGAGCACAGAAGAAGCAGTAAGAAGTAACTCCTCAAAACAACAGAAAATCATCCCAACTGTACCATCAGATGTTGAAACTTGAATTGGATCTAACAATTGCACGAGCTAAATAGAAGCCCTGCCCATCACCTGACTAATGGTGAGTGAGACAGAGATCAAACGTTGCCACATCATAGGGATGGAGTCAGACAGGGTTCCTTCCATTTAATCTTATCTAAATGAGAGAGACACATAAAAGGACTCTTGGCCTGAATAATTTTCTCCATCAGGACGTTAGCCTGTGATCTGAGCATCTTTCATGGTCTTATCCCAATCAGACAATATGGTACTTAGCAGTCAGCTCCCTACAAAAACTCTCTATCCACACCCTCTATAGCAGAGAGAAGAGAGAGCTGTGCCTTATAGAAGGAAGCCACACTATTCTGAATCAATTGTTATACAAGTTGGAGAATTTATTATGCAAACAGGTCAATAATTATTTAACAATACCTCACTGGTATACATTAGAAAGTTTGATCATGGTCATGTCCTATGAAGTAAAATCTTTTGGGAAACAACAACCTGTTTTAAATGTAATCAACTGATTAAACATCTCTTTGTAAAATAAACATCATCCACTCATTGCTACTACTGTGCACTGTAAGATAATAGTGAGCAAGTGATTAAGTAAGCATGTCTACATTTTAAATGCGTGTAATGTTGTCAGTTTTTTAGGGTAAATGTACAAAGTGACTACAAAAAAACACAGAATTAAAATATGTTCTACTTGTGGGACACAGGCTGGATAATGCAAGTTTAACTGTGACAAATACTTAAAGACAAGTCCTAATGATCATTTTCTAAGGATCGAATATTCTCCAACCCCTGACAGTAATAACTGAATTAAATATGGCAGCAAAGGGCCTGTGCTCTTTCTTACACAGTGCCACAGTGGATATTAAGCTCTCTTCACTACACTTACAGGGCTCTCTTTTTATTATGCTAATGAGCATATCAAGCCACTGGGCTCTGATTTGCCTTTCCTTGTTAATTGGAATGAAAAACCCTGAGCCATTACTAACATCGCTTTGTCAAGCCCCTGAACTGCCTGCAGTCTGAGGAAATATCCCTGAGCCAACTAGGATGACTGATGATTTAGTGAGGCATGTTTAAAGACCTCACACATGTGTATGCACGTGCATGACGACCTGAGTAGTACATGAGCTTTAATCAAGCAGCACAACTCCAAATCCAAAATACATATATTTAAGTTTTAGGCATTTAGCCGATGTTCATACAAGAAGAGAAGCCGAGCTATTTAAAAAACAGAGAGCAAACTAATGAGTTACCAAACTTTATTCTCTGTTTTCCTCGCTCCTCTGTGGGGGTTAGACCTCAGGTTCAACAACTGGGAAAGTGTAAAGAGGAGAGGAACAGAAAAATGGATAGAGAATACGAGAGGTTCCTCATACTCTCATGCTGTTTTGAAGTATTTCTTTTTGAAAAGTCAGAATGGACAGCTCATGCGGACTGATGCAAGAACTTGGCAATGTCTTCGGCTTTTGAGATAGTGCTGCTGAGCAAATACGATGGGCGATCAGTCACGAAAGCCGTGTGTATCCAGCTTCACAGCCAAGATCAAGGTTTTCAGTCTGATAAAAGAACTTTAAAACAGAATGCTTAGATAAATATCTTATGTGTTATATTCTATATCTAACCAAAAGATTTTTTTCCATCAGTCTTCTCATCAGAGAAGCTAAGTCACCAGTTGGAGAGCCCGCTTTTCAATAATCTCCAGCTGTACAGGAACATAATCCCATGATAAAATGCCCATATTTGACTTTTGTCTGTAAAATGTGATGAATTTCAAAATAGAGGGGTGCCAGAAACATTAACTCTTTTAGGGATAAATTAGATTAAGTTTTGCTTCCAGTTAGGATGGAAATATCACCAACCAGAAATTTGTTTCAGTTTATCATTTGAAATTTTAGACCATGTTCCTCACAGAATCAGAAGAGCTCATTTATCTTGAGAGGCAGCAGTTTCTGATGTCTGCTACACACAAACAGCTGTGTTAAGCACCCAATGCACTATTTAAAGTGTATGGAAGATCTGGCTGATACATATTCACCAAGCACTTTATAAGGAACACACCTGTTTATCAATTCAGTTATCCAGCCAGCCAATCATTTGGCAGCAGTGCAATGTATAAAATCATTGTCACAAGGTCAGGTGAGAAGCCTCAGTTCATGTTCACATCAAACATCAGAATGGTGAAAAATGTGATATCTGTGACTTTGACTGTGTCATGATTGTTGGTGCCAGACAGGCAGTTTGAAACTGAAACTACCGATCTCCTGGGATTTTCGCACACAACAGTCTCTAGAGTTTACTCAGAATGGTGCAAAAACAAAAATCATCCAGCGAGAGGCAGATCTGCAGATGGGAATGACTGATGAGAGAGGTCAGAGGAGAGTGGCAAGACCAATAAGAGCTGACAGAAAGGCTGAAGTAACTTAGATAACCACTCTTTACAACTCTTTAGCCTCTCAGAAAGACAGCTCATCAAACCATGAAGCAGGTGGCCTAAAACAGCAGAGAACCACACCAGGTTCCACTGCTGTCAGTCAAGAATAGAAATCTGAGACAGCAGGTTCTCCAAAACTAGACAGTTAAAAACTGAAAAAAAAACGTAGCCTGGTCAGATAAATATGGATTTCTGCAGAGACACGAAAATGATAGGTTTGGAATTTGACATCAAAAGCATGAATCCACGGACCCAAACTGACCTTGTGCCAACACTACAGGCTGCTGGTGGTGGTGTAATAGTGTAGAGAATATTTTCTTGGCTGACTCTGGACCCCTTCATACTGATCAATCATGGTTTGAATGCAGCAGCCTATCTGAGTACTGTTGCTGACCACCTGCTACATAGCCAGTTAACCCATCTTCTAATAACTATTTCCAGCATCATAATGTACCATGTCACAAAGGAAATGCTATTTCAAACTGGTTTCATGAACATGACATTAAGTTCAATGTACTCCAGTGGCCTCCTCAGTCTACACATCTAAATCTAGTAGAACACTTTTGGGATGTAGTAGAAAGGGAGATTTCATGAATGTGAAGCTGATAAATTTGCAGTGATGTGATCTTGTGTGATGCAATCGTGTCAACATGCACCAGAATCTCAGAGGAATGTGTCCAACATCTTTTGATATAGATGACCCTGAACATAGCGTGATCATTGGGGTAAGAATTTAACTGACATGAATGGTCAGAGAAGGACAGTAAAATGATTCAGACAGACATGATTTTCTACATCAACAGTGATGTGCAAAAAGACAGCTACAGCTCACTACAGCTCCAGCAGGCAGGATCAAAGGTTAATAAGTGTGATAATATGGAAAATAATATGCCCCTGTATAATAATGTGGGTCAAAGTGCCACATTTGTGACGCCCAACAGTGCAGACCCAGGTGTCCGACCTTTAAATCTGGTCTTTTGTTCATGTAACATGTATCACACTTTAGTGCATAAAAATATGAAGCTATTAAGCTGGAATCCTTAAAAATCTCTGTTACCACATGTTTGTTTGTAGCCCTGAAAAGAAAGTAATTCACTTCAATTCTTCATTTGATTTTGCACACCTAAAAAATAATCTTAAACTGCAGCACCTTGCATACACAACTGAACACCATAAATCCAGATGAAAGACTGTCATTCTCAATTTCCAGACTAACCCTGTACATATTTGACCAAGATGACGTACGGTGGAAAGGTACCTGTGATGAGTTGCAATAGGTGTGGAACTGGTTCTGTCCTTAAGCAGGCCGAGAGTCAAAGTGTCGTCTGTATAGCCACCCAGCTCTCCTGTCACCCAGTCAGGCAGACCTGCATTGCTGTACTCCACAGGCCGACCACTCAGTGGCTCATCAAAATAGATGGACTAGGAATTAAAATTCAGTAACAGGAGATGGAGATTAGCTTAATTAAGTGTATCAGTATACGAAATCCATTCCAATGATTGCTGCTGAGGGTATGTTGCCTATAATAAAAGGCTCTTCAAGAAAACTTGATAATGACAGAATTTTTGAGGTGCTGTATACTTTAAAGTTGTCTCACAACTACATAGCAATACTGCTATATTTATGATGTGATGAAGCAGCCATTCTTACCATGTAGGTAGGGAGCGTCTTGAGGCTGCCAGGCTCTGGTTTGCTGATAAAAGGCATCTCCAGGACCCCTCTTTTGAGCATGTGAAGGAGTAAACGGGCATACAGGTTGCGGTTCTTACGACCCGTGAGACCTGAACCACATGAGGCCGGGTCACACAGCTTCTTTATCCATACCGCACATCGCTGGCGCTCTGAGACCAGTGGATGGGAGAAGGACCGAGGAAATGGTGTTACAGGTGATTGAGACTATTACATTAGTTTGGTTTAGCATGACACATGTTCTTCAAACAGCACTAAACAGAGTCTGCAATTAAGTTTGCCGCATCACTGATGCTTCACTATGTTCAATGAAGTGGACAGCGACGAAATTAAGTCTTACCTGACTTGTTGGGGTGTTTTAGGACATAGGGCTTCATGTCCAGTAGGAAGTGGTCAAACTCAGTGTCCAGCCTCTCCCATGAGTCCGCGCCTTTACTCATGGTGTCCTGAGGGGATAAATGCATTATCACGGCTAATAAGAGATAAATGAACTAGTCTGTTGTCAAGCATTGCCTACGTTAGCTAGCAACAATGAGTGTTTAGCTGACTTACTCACTCAGTTTTAAAGTGGAGACCTTCTTATATGAAACATGATACCATAACGTGACATGGCCACTACCTAATAATTATAACTAGCAGTGTTCACAAACTAACTGAAAACTATTTAAAGAACTGACACGACATTAGCAAACATGTTGCACCTAACGCTAGCCGAGCTAAAGCAGACCGGTCTCGCGCTCGAGGTCCACTAATGCTTCTTGCAAGCTTTCATGGGCAGACTAATGGCGTGCTAAAAAGGGCAGAGTGCTGGTGAAAATGCAATATATGGACTTAAAAGCGACTTACTTTCAGCACTGATTTCGCCGCTCAAAACAGTTCAAAAACTACGGCGTCCTCGCTCTACGCCACATCCGTTTTCCGAGGCGACGCAGCGTCTCCCTGTTGCCATAGAAACGGCACATCTTTTTTCCTTCACTCACCCCCCCCGGCCAAACTGAGCGGCTCCCTTCACTTTATTGTTCTGTAGTATTAATTTTAACGCAATAAATCACCATTGTTTTCAGTCTACAATTCAATAAGCCAGAATGACAAAGACAAAAACAAGTTTTTAAGAATATTTTGCCAGTTTTTTCGGTACCCTTTGCTGCAGCGCTCCAAATTGTGGACCAGGTGTGTCCTCTTCGCTATAATTATCCCTGAGATGTGTCTAGAACTTGACTGGACTCCCACAATTCACATTGCATGTCAGGACAAAAACCATACCATGAAGTCCATGGAGCTCCGTGATAGATCAGGACAAGGGTTTATTTAAACTTAAGTGTAATATTTGAGATGGCTGCCACAATCGCCAATCTGAATCAGGAACGACATGCGACTTTGTTGATGTCGTATTTCAACCTGAGACTGGGCATTAATTCTCGGCTTGATCTGCTAATTTGGTTTAAATCCACAGGATGGCGCACAACACCAGAGTCTGTTTGTGGGGTGGTCAGCAACGGATGGAGGGACATGTCGCCTTCAAGTGCTCCTCGTATTTTTTCAGTTTCAAGTGTTTCTGGTCATTGGTCAAACAAAATGCGCATTAAAGTGAAATTTCAGCCTAAATAAAAAAAAAAACAAAACACTTTATTATCTGGATTATCGAATTAAATAAAAATAAATCCAATGATCTAACTATAATGAATACATACTGTGGTTGGCTATCAAGTTTAACATAGCCCATTTGAACTTAAGCTACAAAAACAGATAAATTCTCAAATATGTAGCCTATATAACAGCCTATAGTGAAAGCAAAGAGCTCCAAACAAGTTGAAATGCCAGTAGATAGCTACTAGGTTTATGTAGAAGAGGCCAAGATTAGGAAGCATGTTTAGTTTCTTAAAAATGGCTATAGAAAGTACAATTAGCAGACCGTTATGATGTCTGAAAGTCTTCTCTCATCACCTTTTCGCTTCTTGCATCATGTCAATTTCAAATCAAATCAATTTTATCTACATGGCACCAGATCAGATCATAAGTTATCTTAGGGCACTTTTCATGCAGAGCAGGACAGTACTCTTAATAATATTATTCACAATATTATAGACAAAACATTCCCCGTGACCAATTAAATTATGTAGGCCTCAGCATTCTTTACATGTAGGCTAATCAAACATATATATATTTTAAAATATATATTGCTCATCCTGGCCACTTGGGTGCACATCTATGTATTAGTTGTGCGCAGGTAAGACATCCTTTCACTTTACATCATTAATGTTAAAACTATTTTTCCATGCATTTCCTGTAACAGTAACAAATCACCTGAGCTAATACACATAGAGTAATAGTGGACGTACTTCTCTTGTATTTAGGTATCCATATGTCACTAATGCTATAATGTTAATTCTATAACGTGTTGTGTCATTAATTTAGTGCTGAAAGTGAAGTGCAATATTCCCACAGTACGTGAAAGGCGGACTTCGCCGACGTCACTTTGAATGAAAAAGAAGCGCTCAGCTGTGGTCCAGGCAGAGGAGAGGCGTGCGGTCCGAGCGCTCCGACAGAAATCAGCACCACTTGTCAAGAGCTGTGAAGAGACAAGAAGCTCTCAGAAATCGGTCGGGACAACGCGAAGTCGTGGCTGTGTAGTTTTTTGTTTTGTTTTCCTATTATGGCTGACCACCTTTTACATTATAATGACTCGGCTGGGGTTGGGAACCGATTCGCCCGCAAAGGTGCTTTGCGGCAGAAAAATGTGCACGAAGTGAAAAACCACAAATTTATTGCGAGGTTTTTCAAGCAGCCGACGTTCTGCAGCCATTGTACAGACTTCATATGGTAAGCGTCCCCTCATGCACACCTGTCTGTGTGGACCGCTGAGGTACACAACCCACTCACTTTCTAATCAGTTTTAATGGCGGAATGTAATATATTTAATCTATTGCTTTTCACAATGAGTTTGTGCTTCTGCAAGTTTAATGTTTACATTCATATCCTAGATGTGATTGAGTAGGTACCTCTCAAATTGGGCATTTTTAACCCTTTTTCACATCTCTAACAAGCACATTTCTTAGTGCGCTCAGAGTTGTGAATAGACTTTTACATTGCTGTGGCAAAATAAAGCAACTCCATTTGTCTAACACTGAGTGCCTTCTTTGTTGCAGGGGATTTGGGAAACAAGGATTTCAATGCCAAGGTAAACCACTTGCATTTGTATATTGGTACACTTGTACTAAAGTATGAAGACACCAGTGTAGTCTGACATTTGTTTCACCCAAGGCACTGAGGCTCCAAGGCTCAACACATCTGAGTGTTTAAAGTTCTATGCTTCACACTGAAGGTAGAAAAGTTGCACTTTGTTTTCTCAGTTTGTCTTGTTGATATATTGTTTTCTTGTGCAGTACACTCAGGCTTTACTTCCATTTAAGGATTTGCAATTAGGTTTCAAGTGAGTCTTGAGCAAATACTGTATGAGGTTGCAAATTAAAATCATTCAAATGGAAGAGCATTCACAGTAAATGATTCAAATTTAAAAACCTTTATTTGCTTTTGAGGGCACATCATTCTGCAAGCAAGAAAGCAGAGGTTAATGGTCACAGGACAGTTACTGTGAAACATTGAGATTAATTGAAACATGTACCTGTTCGGTTGGCACAACATCCATGCCAGTTACCATTTTGTTCTGGAAGACAAACAGTGATAAGGCATAATTTCTTCAAAGGATGTTTGTTCAAAAGGATTTAGACAGACTTCAGTTCGGAAGTAGTTGACACACCTTTGAGGGTTCCTGGCACCCTTAGGGGCAGCTGGTTGGCTTATTACAGGCCCTTTGACACCTCACTGTCTCGCTGGTAGCCATTCCTGGACTGGATAATGTAGCTTGGAGGTGGTGTAGGAGGTAAGAGAGGCTTACTCACCCATGGGGAAACCACTTTTTGGGTGCTCACTGGTTCTTGTGGAAGCCAAGAGGTGGTCTTGTCATTGTGTGGCCAGTAACTTGTTTGACCAAAGTTAAGGGAGGATGAACTTCTTTCCCCAGATGTGAAGACGGGCTGAGCTCCTGCATTAGCTGGGTAACTTGGGAATGAGGATTCTGAGGCATTTTCACTTGAAGACCCCTCACTCATGCCATGGGCTAGGCTGTAATCTCCTGCAGTATTGGAGGCTCCGTCATTACTTGAAGGAGCCGGGTCCTTATTTTCAGAGGGATATTGAAAGACTTGCTCAAAGACAAGACGGGGAATGTTATGAGAGTCACCCCCATGTGCACTGGAGCCAGGAGAATTCGCAGCCTGAGACTGGCTAGATGAAGCAGGCTTGTAGGAAGAGATTGCTTGAGCATAATGACCAGCACCACTAGTGCTCGGAGAGGTGTCCATACTGTTTAGAGAAGCAACATCAAGTGAGGTTGACTGAGGTTTGATCAGGCCTGGTTGAGGCTTTGCTGGGTTTTCCAGGCCCCAGTCTCTCAGATCACCATTAACAGGTCTCTCTGAGGTTGGAGAGGTCAACACTTCATCTTCTCCATCATCGCCTAGGTTACGCAAGTCAGACGTGTATGGATATCCATACCCTGTAGAATTAGCAATTAAAATGAAGCAACAGCAGATATCTCTGAGGTCTAATGTTGTAATCAAGGAAAAAGCCATTACCTTTTATAGCTGGCAAACCATCACTGCCGTCAAACAGCAAAAAACAAATCCAAGAAACCCTGTGAGAGAGGCCAGTAAAACACAAGCATCTAATTAAAGTCTCTATTTTAAAGGTAATTGAAACAAATTAAGTGTCCAAAAACTCACAGCATCAATGAAACATACCATAAAACGCATCCAAAAGCCATGGCTGTTTGCTGAGGAGCTGCACCCTGCTCCCCTCAGAGGCTACGCTTTTAGACGAGCAGATTAGAGAGACTAACTGGGCCTGAGTGTAACCTCTGGCCTTGTTATACATCCCTCTGTGTTTCTTAACCATCAGCAGCAGCTGCTCACAGAGCAATTAGTGGTCAAATCATTAACAGGTGCTGCAGCTGGACAACACCACCCGTTGTTTGAGTGTGAAAGCCATTCTTGTGAACATTCCCAGTGTGTTTATACTAATATATTTTCTTACTTCGTTTTATTCAAAGAACATTAAACACCTTTCTTTGATTTGACGTTAGCATTTTGCATAGTACACATCTGACAAAGTCAAAAGACTATGATAGACTTTCCCTTCATGCTGATATGTAGATTCAGGGTGCCACATACTGTACGCCCTGAAATCTACACCCTGTTGCCGCCATCTTTGTCAGTGTAACATTTCTCTCCAGATATCTGATCCTGTGTCAGCTAAAGGGGAGAACGGCTAAGGAAAGGGCGAGGAGAGAGGGAGACAAGGATGAAAACAGCAGAGAGGGTTATAATGGGGACTACAGAGATCAGACCAGTAAGGCACTTGTACACAAAATGGAAACAAAAGTAGATTATATTTTGTCAGGAGGACCCAGACTGTAGACTTCTTGTGTTAGTTTGTACAATGCACCTTATCAAAATGTCATATGGGAGATGTATTGGATGGCTTGGGTCATAGCAAAAACTACAGTTCCACAGTATGAGAATTTGCTTAATTCAATTGTGGGTAAAGTTTGTGACCTGCATAGAAACATCTGCTGGAAAAGATTTAATGGTCTGTTTAGTCCTGGGGCCAACTGCACCACCATGATAATAAACAATATAAGGACATCGTGAGTTTATTTTTTATCTGCATCTAGTTCCTACTTACCTGTCTCTGTATCTTTGAACCAAAGTTACTATCATTTGTGTACTCTTGTGCCATTGAGTATCACTCAGCAGGGTCATGTTACACAACAATGCTGCAGTCAGAAGATCTGTGGCTTTAATTAACTGTAATTTAACTTTAATTGAACAATGTCTACCCTGTGTCCTCTATATGCTTATATGCTTTAACCAAAGCTTTAGCCCCAGATTTAGAAAGTTACAGTTTCAGCATAGAAATAAAATGTCATGTACCTGTTTTCTAAACAAGCCTCTAGATTGGGTGTGTACACGTGTGCAGGGGCTGAGCTGTCTACCTGCAGCACTGTTTGTCAGTGGAGTTTGACTACATCATGGATGTGGGCTGACACATGCGTGTTCTTGGATGTAGACAGCGCTTGTTCTTGTAGAGTGTGCATAAGGAATGCAGGAATGCTTTTATGTGAACCATATAGTGTGATAATCCCCAGAGGCCACGATCCAGGCCTCGCTCTCTTTTCTTCATGGGATGGATGCATAATGGATTTTGTAATTGTTGATAACACTATGGAGACATGGGATTGTTATTATATGGGGCTGTAATACAGAAGACAGCCAGGGCAGAGAGACTTAAGCTCAAATATTTATTATTAGACTGCAAATCAAGGCATATATTTCTTTCTGTGAATGCAAAGTTAGCTTGTTATTCATGCTTAAAGCTCAAGAACTGAACCTCTAAGAGCTGCTCCTCTGAGACAGGTGCAATACAGATATTCATTGTGATATACTTGTATCTGTACCGCTAAAGGTGACAAAGTTTCATGTGTGAGGTATAGCTCACCAGCAGACCATTTGGCCTCTAAGAGTTATTAAAAAGGTGATAAAGTGTGGCTCCTGTGATCATTCATCTTTATCCATTTCCCTGCTTGGTTGATATCAGTGTATGGTTTCTGAGGCGTGGGCAGATTAAGGGCTGCCTAGAGCTTCCTGCTGTGCATTGAAAAGCCAGATAGCTGCCCTTTTTTTTTCTTCTTCCTGTGATCACCCACCTCCACCTCACAAAGGAGAGCGGTGAAGTGTCCGCCCAAAGAAGTGCCCAGAAAGAGGAAATGTCTTTATTACTTGAAGTGTCTCTGTGTGGGTGGAGGACCAAGCCCCTGCAGTACCCAGGGTGGTGACTGGTTTACCTTTTCATTGCTAAGCCTGATGTCTGGTTCTTCCCGGTTAGAGATGTAGGACACATGTTACAGAACTGCAGATGAATGAATCAATAACAAAAATCACACATAATACCTGTGGCCCGCAGCCTCACAATAGAGGGTGTTTTCATGAATAACCTGGAATCGTCGTTCATTCACTGTAACCTACTTGTTCCGGTCACCATAGGAACTCTGCAAGATGTGAGTCACCTCTGTATAATTGAAAAACCTTATTCTACCTTATAATTCATTGTACAGAGTACAGTGGTTTGTACATTCAGTGTATATTTTAGAAAAGATCTTGGTCCTCTCGTTGGCGGTGACGTGCTCCACTGTGGAGAGTCTGCAGCAGTGATACATCCTGTCATATGGACATGCTGAGTGATATCCTATACCCGCGTTACCGTTATACACTAAACTTGAACGTCACTAGCCCTCCCTCCTCTCTCTCCTGCTGTGCAACTTGTATTTTTTCATTCCCACTCACTTTCATTGTTGTTTTGTGACTCATAAATTTATTGTATCAAAAAAAGAAAAACACTTGTAGCAAAATAGAAAGTGTAGGTCTGTTGCGTAGACTTTAACTACTCCAGTAAATACTGTATATGTTTGTAATATTAATATTGTATGGTTTGGCACCAAATGGAAAACATAAGGTCTTATATAGTCTTGTAAGAGATCCCATTAGTTTGATAGAGGCTGCATGGTTAAAAGAATAAACCTACTTATTTTACTGGACAACTGCCAACTTCCCACATTAGGGAACAAAATTAAGAGCAAGAATGCTGGAAATGCCAGGATGAAGACAGCATGCTGATCATATATATATATATATATATATATACACACATATATATATGCTTTGTGATGTGTCAAACAGCTGCAGAATGGCCTCAGACAGAAACATATTACAAATGTATGGGAAGCATCCTTTAGCACTCATGGCAGCATTTAACAGAAAGTCCTCCTTAAGGATAATGGAAATCACGATTACTAACCCGCATGGCAAAATGACAGCAATGTGAATTATTCATTAAAGGGACTAATTAAGGGAGCACCTGACCATAAACCAACTTTCCTCTTAGGAAATCCCATGAGGGATTTGATCAGTTTAACATTTCACTGTTGTGAGTCTATTCACTGAAGGCGAATGATGCAGAAATAAATAATAGACCATTGTGTTGCATTTAGGCACAGCAGACAGATGGAGAGGCATTCAGCAATTGCAGCTCCACGTGCCTGAAACTGCAAGATCAGTTTTACTTCTGTTTTTGGTTTTGGGAAAACATGACACATGAACAAAGGTTGAATCATAAAAAATATGACAAAAAAATGTCATTTTTATTAGTTAAATTCAGGTCTGGCTTATTACTCAATCATTTCTGCCGGAATACTATTACTGCCCAAATGTCATAGTGTTATACAGTGTCGCCTGCTCTCTGAACTTTTCACCAAACGTCAGGCAGATCATCTCATTAAAACCAGTGGCGTGAGAGTGACTGAGTGTGTTTCAGTGCTGGATCACTCGCCACTGTGGTGGATGACCCCCCCACCCACCTCCAGCCCCCCCGGCCTTTGAAGTCGAGCGTCTGTGGAAATGACTGCGCCATCTGGAGAGTCGAGAACCCGTCGCTGGGAAGAGAGTGCTACGTCTGGACACAAGAAAGAAAGGTGAGAGATGGAGGGAGGAGGCAGTTGGAAGTAGGAGAAGAAGAAGAGAAGGAAGACGCAACAAATGCCGAGAGGGCGGAAAGAAGCTGAGAAGAAGGCTGAGGTGAACGCATAAGTACAAGACTAAATAAACACAGGAGGATTTGCAGTTGCATGGGTGGAAGTGTTAGGGCGAGAGAGATGATGAAGTCAAAGAGGCCCTTTACACAGTCTGGGTTCTTGCTTCAGAGGTTTGGCAAAGATAAAGCAAACAGTGTGACTACTCAGAGCAGATGACAGAGAGCAGAGTGAAAACAGTGGTGGATATTATGTCTACTCTTTGACCGATTATAAACTGTGGCTAAGTTACATGTGAGTAGATTGGTGTGCGGAAGTTAGTTTCTGACTTCATTTGGATCACTGATCACTGAAACTGCAATAACTGATTTCTTGGCCAGCAGAAACAAGTTGTGAAAACTGTATTGACATATCATCACCTTTCAAGTTGATATGGTGAACTTGTTGGTCTTTTCACCTTTGCCACTTGACACATTTTTATTATAAAGACATCTATAGAGGACTGTTGGCCTCCATGTAAGATGTGTCTTTGAAATCCTGATAATTTAGTGAAGTAAGGACATAGACCATTTAATTTGAAGTTGCTGACAGTGCATAAAGAATCAATTTTATGTATTGATCGCCAAAAGAAACCTTCTCCTCTCACTTCTTTCTAGAGATCAGTATTTGTGCCTGAGGATGTTTCAGAGGGGCAGATGTTTGCTGCCTGTTTACTCACTATGCTATATTACTGTGCATAATCTCCATGTTGTTTGTGCTTCTTCTAAAGTCCGCTCTTTGCTTCCATGGTGACATCTCCATAACTGTAACCAGCCCAGTTTCTTGCGTTTGAAATACATTTGCATACGAAATGCAGCCAATTTGCCTACTCTCATTTCCAACCCTGATACTCGTCAAGTGATAATGACGAGATCTTTATCATGTACACAGATGAGGGTGTTGGATGTAGGCTGCTCTGCCACTTTCTGGGACATTTGTTACCCCCCACCCGTGGGTGACATCACATATGTGTCAGTTAACATGACGAGGGCTGACACACATGCGTCCGACGAGAACTGTCGCTGGGGCCTAATGGCAGCATGGGGGTGGTAGAGCCAATCACTTCCTCCGCTTGGAACGGTGGCAGTGGACCTCATTAACCAATCAAGGAGCAGAAGTGTGGGGGTGTTGGAACATGAGAGTGAGAGCTGTGCAACTCCTGATGGGGAGCCCCAAACAATAAACATCTTACACAATGGAAGGTGCTGCTCCACTCAAGTGATGCTGCGGAGATCTGCTTTGCCTGTAAAGGCAGCCTGGATATGCTAATTCATCAAATCTTGCTCTGTTTTACAAAACAGATCTAAGTCTTGTTGCTTTATTATGATGGATTTAAAAAATAATTAATCTCCTCCTCAATATTGTGGGTGTTGTCCTGCTGCACTTTACTTCACTCTGCCACATTTGTAGGAAATAGCATGATTTAGAGAATCCATTAATTTAAAAGCGTAGGTCTTTTATTTTTTATTTAATCACTTACATGTGCCAGAAAGTGAAGCTTGTTTATTATAAGCTTTACTCTCATACTACTGAAAACTCATCAGTGGAAGGAAAGAAACACTAAAAATAGAGGCCACACTGAACACAATTGACACTCATTTTCATGCCTTGAGCTATTTGAACAGCAGTTCAAATGTTAATCCAAAAGTAAATTACATTTTATGGCCAGCATAATGAGCGCCACCTGGAAGGACAGCAAATGAATGCTACATCACACCACACTCTCAACAAATAAATCCTGTAATGTATTTTGAATTACATGCAGTGAGAGCAAAGCATGTGTGGGGTTTCACATCAAATGTATGATAAAAGCAGTCAGTGACGGAAAAATATCTGAAATAATTCTAACTAGCTAACTTCGACCTCAAAATCCTGCAGCAATCCTTCCAGGTTTACTTCAGACTTTATTTCCGATATCTCTTGAAAGTTATTGAGCTTAGCAGTGAGTGTAAGAAGTGTCTGTCTGGGACTTGTTAAAACAGACTTGTTGAATGTGAAGAAATCACTGAAACATTCCCAAATATATCATTGATTTTAAACCTTTTCCCAGCTGAATGGCATTAATTACACCAAGAGTGGAGGCTTAGCTGGCCGGGATAATTATGTGTAATTCTGTCTCTGCTTGTCTCTGCTCCACATTCAAAATGCCCCTTTTTTACTATTGAGTGTTGGGTCTGTATGTTTGCCCCCCCTCCCTCCTTTACTCTCCTTCTCTCTGTCTCTCTCTTTCTCTCCATTCCTCACTCAAAACTACTGTAGCAACAAAGTGGGCCATTTCCATTTTGTTATCATGGTAACAGCTCTTCTGGGCAGTTTTGATGTGTGTTTTATGTTATCAGATTGCGTCCACTCTTGGTGATTGCAGCCCTTTAGTCCTTTTCTGTTCATCATGCCACTGCATCAATGTTTTTTTATATTCAGCCGATTAAAATAACAAAGTATTTAGCAATCACAGGGCGCAGTGTTTGCTATGAAGACCTTTTAGAAATTTTGTGTGTCATTGCCCTTTCATCAAAATCTATTTTCAAAATTTACTATTACATTGAATTTTCATCCAGACGATACCGAAGCTCTTTTCTTTCATCTACAAATACTGACAAAGCACGCATAATTTCCAGTATGCACGGTATAGATTAAAATATTGAGTCTATTTTCAATTTGAGTAATTTTTCAGCCATGCCTGTGTGCTTTAAAGGCCGCCAAAGTCACACACTGTCAAGAAATATTGACTCTTGTTATGCTTTGTCTGCACTGGGGGTTTGTCAGAGTGAATTGTAGAACCTTAACAGCCCGTACCCAAAAGGCGTTTAGATCTGTGTGCCAGTTAGCACCCCTAAAGACAGAGTGACACAAGACCTTCTTATGTGTCAACATAAGGGGATTGCCACAGTCTGGGTGCTAGACAAAGAGCTCTCATTTATAACTCCTCACTGTGAAGAGGGGATGATGAGGAGGAGAGAGGATTGGGACCAGGAATGAATGGAAGATGGCAGTAGGAAGTAGGAGAGCACAGGATGGTGATTTACACTTTTGGATTCTGAAATAGCTGTAACAGCTTTAGAGCATTAACCAAAAGGCCCCAAAAGGCTATAAATAATTGTTATCTTATTTTGTAGAATCATGTGGACAAATACATTGTGTTTCCTGTGACTACTTCATAATAAAAGCCACCTTGTCTTTTGCTGGTGGAACGCTTTTAATGTGAAGCAGCAGCAGTAGAAAATCTTTGGTTTACATTAACAGTAACTTAATACAGCTCTGATTTGGCTGTGGGAGAGTGAGAGTCGGTTAATATCAATGAGGAAAAATTAAAAATAGTAGTTACATACAAACATTTTTTAATGTGGACCTATCATGCTTAGATGGATAATTTAAATCCAGTGGCGGACTCCGCCACTTACAATGAAAACTACTTTTTGGAGGTATTTACAGAATGTGAATACTTTGAAAGGCCGTCTTAAAAAAATGACCATAAATAGTATCAAAAACAAGGAGTATAACTTTAAATGCAGAACAAAATAATGTGTTATGCTAATAGGCTAACAGCTACCTGACTGAATGTATCCATCAGGGCTGATGGGATTTGCTGTTCATTGCGTTGATGTTGCCTTTGGAAGTTAGATAGTAAAGTCCTCTGATATTGGTTCTGTTTATGGACACCGTTCAGGATATTTTATTTCATCTTGGTACGTTGGTGATATCACTAAGGTGTATGGATTTAAATTTGCCGCCTAATGTGGCCACTGGTCCAAAATTCACATATATATGTAAAAAGAGGATATATATTGTTAAAGATTTTGAACATTAACAATTACCATTAATATTGCCTCTCAAAATACACTCAGCCACAATTCTACCCCGTTTTTAACCACAGACAAGCTTTTTTATGCACAGTGACCAGGTCTCAGAAACACACACCAAACCAGTGCTCCATCCTCTATCTTATATGTCACAAAATCACTTGGACTGACAGCATAAGTTGTTTATATACTTTTACTCATCTTCAATAGCTACTTTAAACTCTTGCCAGATATGCCAGCATGGTGTGCCAAGGTTACTATGGTAACAGTGCTTGGCCCTCGCTCTGCCTGTGATGTGCCAAATCCCTGCCAACTAGTATACCCCAGGCGAGCGCTTCCCTTTAAAAAACCCATAACACAAAACATCCCTTGTTTCCAAATAATCCTTAAATGATGATTCAACATAGGAGTTTGGCATCATCTCTTCAGCTTCCATTCGTACAAATAAAACATGGCTGTGACAATGCATTTGTGAGGTTGTCTGGGTGGAATATTTGTGATCTTATAAGACAGTATAAATCAAGATACGAATGAAGTGCTGAAATCCCAAACCAACGGCACTTGGCGAAAGCACCCTTGAGCACAAAAACAGGGAGGAGACCATTTCATATCCAATTCATGACAGACTCTGCCCCTGTTTTCAGCGCAGCGCTGACCGCCACAAGTGCAATATTTTCGTTTTAACAGACTGTCTCAGCAGATCATGTCAAAATGTTTTGCTTGCATAACACAATGTCATCTGGTGACATTAAAAAGGGGTCTTTTTGGAGGCTCGGCGGCATTACTCAGCTGAGAGTGGGTAGTTAATTGTCAGGGAGCTGCCTGTGTGTTTTTGCTGAGACACAATGCAGCGTAATAAGATGACACACGCTGTTCCCTCATAATCTCTGTTTTAACAAACAAAGGCAAAAGAGCAGTTGGAGAGGGCTCGGAGGGAGAAATCTTAGAGGAGAGAGAGCGATGAAAATACTAGAAGGATGTGCGTGATAGTATCCTCAAAAAACTTGTGGCTGAATTCGTCTGCGCTGTGTGCATAAACAACAATAGAGCGTGACAGGAGCAGTCACAGCACTGTGATTTAATCTTTGTGGTTTCCAAAAATGGCACTGAGAGGGGAGACAGAAGAGATTCCTGACGAGATGCAATAAACGACTGAGTGTCGCCACAAATATAGCTTTATACCACACTGTCAGAGCATCTGTTACAAAATGACTTTTTTGTCCCAGTATGGTGTCAGCATGTTTCTGTCTAATTTATTTTTTCAGATAGATTGGTTTATGCTCGTGCCTCACAACCACCTGCCTTTGCATTTGTCTTGGATTATTTGACCCATGTGCAGACTGACACAGTGAGAGCTCATGGTGGAAACTGTGCAACAACGTTCTTTTTAGAGAGAAGCTGGAGTAGCCTTTGCTTTATCTCAGGAAAATAGCAGCATGTCGAACCCTCATCCATAATGAAAGACGCCATCAGCACATAACAGAGGACCTACTTTCAAGCATCAGCCATCTAACCCCATCACTGGTCTGTACCTCTTATCTACATCAACCGTCTGTTGCCATGACAGAAAACTACCATTGACAATATGTTAAGTGTCACTTTGTCTCAAACTCAAGGTGAAATGGATTAATAAAGTGTGTATTTTCATGAGGAGCGTGCAGCCCTTAGCTTGTCTGTTTTGGAATGGAAAGACTCTTCTTAAAGGAATTTAGAGCAGGAGTGCTCACCTCTACGTGTCTCACCACTCCAGCTGTGCTTAATGAATTCAGTGGTGATTACATCCATGGTTATTTTGGGAACGGTTTAAGTCAGAGAGATATCAGTCTTGACCCACATAAGGTGAGCACAATGTGCACTCAGGAGGATTTTGAGCTCGCTGGGTCTGTGTCTTCTTCCATGTGTGTGTGAGACTGGAGTATCCTCAGGTATGACGCTTTAGGTTCCAAGGATGAAAAGCAAAAAACCAAGCTCGAATATAGTTTTTATTTGTTGCTCCTCTCTGATATCATACCCCCTCTCATCTTTTTACAGAAGGTTACAATAATCTGTTTTGTCCATCCCAGAAAAGGTCATTGTTGGATGAAGATCAATAATCATAATATAATGTCATTATGCATATTCTTCAGCACTGAGCAGACTTTATTTTAGCAAGGATCATTGTACATCTGCTCAGCTGTAAATGGGTAGAAAGCCAAAAAGCCTTATGAATTTTGATAAGCAAACCTCTGTAGTAATCAGCAGCTGTCAACAGCAGCCTTCTTTGTAAGTGTAGCACTGGTTGTTGTCTTTTATGGCTGCAACTGTCAATTATTTAAATTGATGATTACTCTGTCCTTTATTTTTCTTGATTTTGTTTATAAAATGTGAGGAGAAAGTGTCAAAAACGGTTGTCATGCTTTACAATAGTCCTTGGCTGATGTATTCGGATTCGGTACAACAGTTCAGTAACCCAAAGATAATCAGTTTATGATTGCATTTGACAAAGAAAAGCAGAAAATAATCTCATGTGAGAAGCTGGGACAAGTGAATATGTATCATTTTTGCTTAAAAAATAATGAAAATGGTTATCCAAATAGGCGCTGATTAATATTTTTGTCTATCAACAAATTGATTAATAAACTACTGTCTTGTTTTAGGTGTCATCTAAATACTTAAACTGTAGTGTAGAAAGGTAAAATCATCCTGAGAAAAGCGAGATGAGAAAGGTGCAGATAAAATGTAACTAAATGACACCTAATAGAGGAAAAGCAGGGAATGTGTGGCTAAGATGGACACATGGGACTTTCCCAGGCCTCAGTGTAATATTTTTGCTATTTCTGTGCAAGGACAAAGATGCAGGGAGACAGGGAGAGTGAGCAAGAGAGGCAGAGGGTTAGAAAATGTGTGTGCCAGTTTTCTGAAGCGTGTGTTCCCTCTTCCTGCTCCTGTGGTGCTGAAAGCGTGTGTGTATGTGTGTGTGTTGTGCAGTTTTGAGGGTCACCCAGTAAGAGACTGCAGCACGGCTCTTAGTCATCCTCACACCTCGCTCCCTTTTTACCTGACTGTCCATCTGTCTACATATTTACCACCAGAAACAGGCTCCATGCTGTAAACAAATTAAAATATGCTAATTTGTACCTATATGTAAGGTTACCGTAAACACTGCCCCAGATAGTGTGTGGAAATTTAAATGGGCGTAGTATGTTTTTTTTCTACAAAGGCAGGGAGCAGTAGTGAAACAGTAGAGCTAAGAAAAAACAGGTTTGAAGTTTGAAGGCTCTTAGCCAAACTGTTATATAAGTCATAAGACCTTATTCTCATGCCTTTGTATGCTGATTATTAATCACAGAACTTAAGTAAAACCAACATAATTAGGCATTGCACTCTCTTTTGACAATCTATAGGAAAAACACATATACAAACAAAATATGTTCTTTGATTTTGTCCATTTTGACCATAGAGCTAGTTTAAGGATTTAATCTTCAATTGAAATACATTTAAATATGTGATTTAAAGGTAACTTAACCAAATAAATTCCACTAGAATCAGAGGATACAGTCGATATTGCTACTCGGCCAAGCTAGGCTAACTAACTTCTTAGGGGACTAGTTTATCTGGTGTTACTGTTCCTTCTGTCATGATTTAAGATTCAGCTACTGCCTTATTTATGTGTTAACAAACTCAATTACAAACAAATGAAAGGTCAAAATTCATTAGTCTATTCAAGGAAACAGAAAAAGTGAGTAAATTAGCTTTGGCTAGGGCTATCTCACCAGCTTCCCTCAAAAATGACATATTTCTGAAGGATAATCATTTTTGTCTTAAGGTAAGATATCTTAACTCAGTTTTGACCAGACATGCAGTTCCTGCAGTTTTGCTTTATAGGGTGCTTAACAGTTATTTTTTGCTCATCTTGTATGGCGTAGACTTGGATGACTTATAACCAGGTGGCCACATCTGCATTTTGCTTTTATATCTGTGCATAAAAACCTACCACACAACAGACATGAGTTAATGTTGTACTGTGTAATAATGTACTGTGATAATAAGTGAGACTGCTGATAATAGTCTATGTCCATAGAAGGCTCTATGCAGACATTGGAGGGAATTAAACACACCAGGAGTAAAGTTCTCTCTCTGTCTCTCTCACACATATATACATGCAATTGTTATGTATGATATCAGATGCTTATATTCTGACAGGCTGCTAATGTGCAGTATTCTCACCTCGTACTCTCTTCTGGGGGGGAAGAGACAAAAGGAGAGGAGAGGAGGGGAGGACAGGAGACAGAGGCTGTCAAGTCCGAGTCTCTAATTGAAGGTGTCACGGTTGTGTCCCCTCCTCGTCTTTCCCAGCCTCCTTGCTCCGCTCAGGGCAAATATAGCAACAGGCACCACAGGGGAGAATCAGCGCTTTGCTACCATGTTTTTTTTGGCAGCTGTATGGTAGAATGGAAGGAATTTTATCCTTTTGATCTGCATTTATTGTCTCGAGGGTGCCACTGTTGAAATTGCAAGGGAGAATAATTCTTAGATTCTGCGCTCTCTCTGTTGTTTGTGTGTGAGTGTGTGTCTCTATCTGCAGTATTATACCTTCCTTTTCTTTAACTCTTATGTGTTTCATGTAAACAGCCTCTCCACATAATCTTACACTGCAAAAAGAGAAACCGAAAACTGAATGAAAGCCAAAATAATGCTTGATTGGACTGAAATACAGTAATAAATCTATCAATTAAGATCACTTATAACTAAACTAATTAAAACATTTAATTATGAACATTGTTATCTTTGCTGTTGTAAGTATAAGAAGGATGTGTGTGGGTTTGAGGGGGTTGCATCGTTTCTTACCAACTGTTATATTCAAGAGCCAGCATTGTGGCAACAGTGTACATTCTAAGAATTTTAATGACTTTATGAAAACAGGATTGTGTCCAACAAAACTTGGCTATTAGTTGAATTAAAAGCTTGGAAATAACTAATGATTAAAGAAGCCGGTGATCTCTTCTAACATATTTAGGTTTTCCTCAAACGTTAATGTAACACATCACTTTTTTTTCTCCCAGTCACAGATGACTGTGCCATATTTTTATTACTCTGTATCTTGAACCATGAAATATAAACATGATGAATTTGCAAAACGGTAAAGGGACTGCCTGAGAAATCTCCCTGCTAGTTCAATATTCATGCCAGAGGGAGGAAATGCTAATACTGGAGGAAGTCGTTATGTGTTGCTAGGATCATGAGGACTGTTTTTGCCCTCTTAAAGAGAAGATGAAACTCTGTAGACTGCGTTGGGCTTTGTGGTATTGTTGATATCGATATGAAGAGTTCTCAGTCCCCTTTTACCTTCATTTTGCCTGTCTATATACTGACCATGTCTTCTTTCTCTATGTGTAAATGATTGAATAGATATATTTTCATTAGGAAAGTGAGGTTTTATTGTAAGCTAACCACATGCCATGTACAGTATATGCAGGTGTTTTGTGTATTAACAGATTCTGCAGTAGCTGTTGCTGGTGAAAAAGGACCAGCTTGTCTCTCTGCAGAGCAGGAATAGTAAGCCATACATCAACCACACCCCATATGGCGTCAGCAGCCGCTCACACCCACTCACTTACTGTACACACACACACATCTATGTAGTGAACGGCTGCTATGTCTTTCACACGCTGCGGTCTGTTTCCATCTAGCAGATATTATAAAAGCACATTATCACTGCGACACCCTCGCAGGCTCTATAATGCAGACTGAATGTCAGACAGACACTGTAGCCTTGACAAGTCAGTTCAGACTTGTGTCAACAGCTCTTTGATCCCGGTCGAGGGTGCACGGACAGAGCGGATCCCGCTGAAACAGTGTGGTGGTGGAAGCTGTTGAGTGAAAAATTAGGGCTTCCATCTGTGAGAGCGGCTCTTCACGTGCAGCCGCAGAGAGCCGGGTAAGAAACACAGTGGCAGACAGAGGAGTGAGAGAGGTGGGCGTAATTGTATCTGAAAGTGAGGTTAACCGCATACGTATTCAATGGACCAGCTAAATCACCCCGCTGCAGAGAGCAGTTAAAATGAAGAGAGGGGCACGAGGCACGAAACCACTTGTCCTACAGGCATTAGAGGGTTTCATTGTCTCTCTTTTTTGGGGGGGGAGTTGGGAGTTTTTGCAAAGGCACCAAATATGTATGTACAAGCTTTGTTTGTAATGACAGTCTTTATATGGTTAGAACAGTGGAGGGTTCCTTTAAAGCTAAATGATGGAAGACAAAAGGCAGCATGCATGAGCTTATACAAAATGTGACATATGACATGTTAAAAAGGATACAGCTCTCAGCACGTCTTGTTCATTTTTTCAGAGAAGAAGCTGGCTATTGGTTTAAATCAGGTTTAAATGGCAATCTCATGCATTTCCACTTGCACTGACATATAGTCCTGTCTGCTCAGTAAAAGGTCATCAGTCATTTAGTGCAAGAGAGAGCAGGAGTACTGACCAGGTATACTGTATGTAGTAGAAATTGGTTGCTGTATCTTCTGATCCCCTGAGTTTTTCCTTCCTGACCTTCTCCCTTTCGCTAGTTAAGAAACATGTCATCGGTCATTCATGTAGTTTGGTGGATGTGTGCTGTATGTATGCATATATTTGGTTATGCATGGCTACACAAACAAAAAAGTGTCAAACAGCCCTCCTAGCATCAATGAAGTCTGAGTGACCTGGTTGACACTGCTGTCCTTAAAGCCCTCTCAGTAGCTCAGCTGAAAACGCCAGATCACTGTTGTTGAAACTGAACAGGAAAAAAAGTCAAAGATAAAAGAATAAGAAAGCATGGGCGGCGTGGGAGGTAGCAGGTGCTAATTGAAACCATCTTGCAGAAAGCACAGAATGCCATTTCGCCACAGCTGCTGCCTTTCGTTTTTCTCTCCCTTATTCAGCTCCAAATGGTACGTGCCATGCACTCGACAGGCTGACTAATCGCTCTACACAGGCTTGGATGCAGGAGTGTGGATTAACTAGGCCAATTAGCCAAGCACCGAGACGCCTAGTGATGAGAAGAGTCATGCTCCCTTTCTCGGCTAAGTACCATTAATCAGCAATAAAGGTGCTGAAGCACCACTACAGTTTACTGACTGCCTCACTACTTACAATGGCCAGGTTTTCTGGCTCAAGCCTCTTGACCTCAATACAGCATGACTGTGTTTCTCTGGGGCTCTGCAGTTTTCGTGCTACAAAAATACATTTCTGGATGGCTTAAGAGGGGGACAGAGAATGAGAGGTTGTGTCTGTGTGTGTGTGTGTGAGAGAGAGAGAGAGAGAGAGAGAGAGAGAGAGTGTGTATGTGTGTTTCAGGTCTCTGAATCTTTGAGTAGGCTGTGTCTGCATGTGGTTGTGTCCATCTGTAAGTTTTCTCCCTGCATCTGTACATTTGCATCTGGATAGCGGCATGGGTTTGTGTGTGGATATATGTTTGTGCTTGAATGAATGCATGCATATCTGTGTGTGTGTGTGTGTGTGTGTGTGTTTGGTGGTGGTGGCAGAAGGCAGGCCTCATAGTGAGAGTTGTCCTGTCTGCTCTTGTCTACTTGGCTGCTGTGCAGTAAACTGGCCCCAGCTGACCCAGGATCAGCTCATCAGCTCAGCAAAATGAGAGAATGGAAACATCCAACTGCTCTGTGTTGTACTCTGCCTACTGATTTTCAATCAGATAATGCAAACTCACACTCTGTTTGTTAAAATCTATTTTTATTTCCCCTTTCCACCTTTCTTAATTTCTTGTTAAACCTTTTCTTACTTTTCATTCCTGTGACTCCTTGCCTTTTATTCCTTCTGTCTTATCTGATTTTAGTGCCTCAGTGCCTTCCATGTCTCTTCTATATCTTTATCCATGAACTAAAATACTTGTGTAAATCAGTTATTATGCTGTCAGATTAATTTGTTAGTGTTGTTATTCAGATTTAATACCTGGTGTTTTATGCTCGCAAAAGGCTACGATGATTCATCTTAATTTAGGCATTGTGTTTGTTCATCTGACTCAAGGTAGATGTGTAAGTCTCCAATCACAGGGGTAGAAATATGATTCATACATAAATTCACTATGATTCATGCAGCTCAACCAAGGCACCACTTGAAAAAATTGTCAGGTGTAGTTGTTATTAAAGTCTTGTGCCATTTTGCTACTTGCAGAACGTATTTGATTCATGTCATGTTTGTACATCTGACACACGCACCACATCTAATGCGGTGGTCTCTGATCAGCAGAGGATCTTTGATATTTTTAGTGAAACAGCCACCAGTTGTAATATTCATGTTGAAGTTCAGAATGAACTGAACATCAAGCAGAGCTTTAATCTGACCCAAACAATTATTTTATTTCCTGCTGAAGGGAACTCTTGTATAATACACACACTCCAACAACTATAATTATAATGAGAGTGAACCAAAGTGACCCTTGACAGTTGTCAAACAAAGTATTCTGAAATGCTGCCAGTGTTTCTTTAGTCTTGTAGCAGTTTTAGGTTCTTAGTTTGGGCCAGCCATGTTAACAGAAACTTTAAAGGCCCTTCTTACTGTGAATGATTCCAAAATGAAGACACAGTTTTCAGCCAAATACGGAACAGTTTTGGTTATTTCACAGGAAAGATGTTGTTGTTGTTGGAGGACATGATGATGCTGGTGCTGATGATGTCAAAAATGCTCTGGCTGCCATAGAAGAGGAATTAAAAGCAAACAAAAATAAAGTGTCACTGATTGAGCAACACTGCAAACAAGTTGAGGAGCGTACCAATTTGTGTGAGACTCCCAGACTGCTGTTGGTGAATCTGATCAAACAACACCCACAGTGTCAAAATCAAACAGATTAGTTGAGTTTTTTATAACTTTGATTGTTGCATATTCAGTCATAAATATTTAAATTGAGACTATGTAACTTTTCTTGAACAGCAGCCATGATGATAGTACATCAAATGCTTGTTATTCAGTGACATTAAAGACATCATTATGTGACCTGACTGCAGCGACTGAACCTCCTGGTGTGGCACGCTATGTTAGCTGTTTTGTGATTAAAAAATGTTGTAAGATTTATCTATTGTGTAGCGTAACAGTAACACAGGTAGAGAAAAGTCAAAGTCAGCAAAATGATGAAGTAATGTCAGTTACACAACAGCATTTACAAAATTAGCTAATACTAGCTAGCATTAGCCATCTTAAGCTAATGGTTACACAGGTCAGGCTGTACCAGCAAAAACCCATGAGTGTATTGACTTGGAGTGTATATCATTGCTAGTGAATTCAATCTTTTATTTGAAAGAGAAAGAATATGTTATCTCATCTTTCAAAAGTTACGTAGTGTCACTTTATCGTTAAACCATTTCAGTCTGTTGCAAAGAACAACTGCAGCAGTTTGAGTTACGTGCATCAGGGCTCAAATTTCTGAAGCTCATCGACATGGAGTTGCTGGATGCAGGAAAGTGATGCAGGATTATAGAAAAGGTGAAAAAGCGTCTCTGCTCGTTGCTTTGATGTAAAGAGAGTACAAGAAGCAGTACGAGGCAAGACTAAGGTCAAGAGAAAACATCAAAGCTGGCAAGTGTAGCAAGTGTACCATCCTGGTTAGCTGCCACATCGTATCAACTGTATATCTGAAGCTGACATTATAGCTTTTCAGTATTATGCCTGTAGCTTCAGATAACCTGTGGCCAGTAGTGGTAAGTAGGGCTCCGTTTTATGTATCTTACATAATCCATAATATTATTATAACATTTGTAAATAGTGTTAAGAGTGTGCTAAAGGTTTTTTTCTACCGTGGAAGTGGGTTTTGATCAAGGTCACAAGTTTTACAGAACATTTCTTTTTTGCTGTTCTTTCTTTTTTGTATTTGAAAGAGAAAATGAATCTGAGAGGCAGAAAAAAGATGAAAAACAAGACCTGTGAGAGACTTCATGGAAAGTGACTGAAATGAGGGGAAATTATAAAAAAAAAAAAACAGAAGCGCGTTATTTATGTTTCAAAATGTCCCGAGACAAATTTAGCCTTGACTTCACTGGTCCCAAACAAATTAGTCTAGGACATGCAGTGCCGCAGGAGTGGAAGATGCTCTGATGTTGATGTGCGGTATCAGCCTGTCCTGGGGCATCGGACTTGGACTTGGCCGTGACCTTTGCATTTTGCCTGACCGCCTGCTTGTTGTGTGTGTGTGTATGTGTGTAGCCTGTGCACAAAGAAACCAGACTCATTGTAAAGAAAGCCGTTACCTCTGGCAACTGATCATGTATGCGTTTTCAGGTTTGTGCTTTTTATTTTATTTTTTTAACGTCTGTGTACTTGCTCACACCTCCCATTGATAGTCTGTCTATTGTACGGTCTAATTTGGTCTGTGTTCAGCTGTGTCAGCCTGAGAGCTTCTGTATGGACCATTGCTAGCCAGGCTCATTACATTACTACCACTGTGACACCTGATACACAGACACAGGGGGCTCTGAGCCAGACCACTGCAGGTGATACATCACTGACTTGACCTGAGTGTGTGTGTGTGTGTGTGTGTGTGTGTGTGTGTCTGAGTGACTAACTGAGAAGATGAGGAGACAAGAGAACCAGACGAAGTGAGTGTACACTGCGTGTGTCTTGTCTGACAGGGATAAATCAAAAGCAGTGACTGAATGTGTTTAAACGTGTCTGTTTGTACGTCTGCCCGTTAAAATGAGCATCTGTGTGCTTCATGTGCGTTTGACTGTGTGTACAAACACACAACAGAAAATGTGCACTCAAGAGCATAAACATGTATTCACATACAGTATATGCGTAAACCTGTGTATGTGTGTGTGTTTTTCTGCGTCTGTGTTCAGTCATATTTAATTCATGAGCCAGTATCACTATTTCCCCCGTGTGACTCAGAGATGTCTGGCAGCCAAACACTCCCACCTGTAGTTTGGAATAATTGATCCAGTCCCCCTGTGGCCATTTCTTAATGCAAACACTATTGGTACTGCTAAGAATGTCTGCGCATTTCAGTGAATACAGGTTGAATGTGTACATCCATGTGTGTCTTGTGTGTGTCTGTGAGCATCATACCTGATAATGAGTGTATTCACACAGTGACGCCTGATGCCTGATTTACATGCATATATGCCCATTTTCCTGTATATTTAAGGTAAGATATGTAAGGCAGCTAAAAGTAAGTTTGAAAAATAGCAAGACTTTGCAGGTATTTGGTCATAAATAAAAGTTTTGGACAAAATAAAAGTTGGACCTATAATAATGGAGCTACATGGAAGGTCAGGGGATCAGAGTTCAGTCTGAGCCAGTAGTGATTCAGACTGAAATATCCAACCCACATCATTGTGTATTACAGCTTTTACAGACCTTGTGTGTAGCTGTTTGGTGTTTCTGTGGTGAGAAAGTGAGAAACACAAGCCAGAACATGAAAAAAAAGAGCAGCATGACTCTGGGGGGCATTGTCTCTGTTGTCTGTGTCTTCTGTAACAAGCTATCCAGACCTGCATAATCAAACACAGATCTCAGGAGACAGGGAGCCGAGGTGAAGACTCCCATCACCTGCCAACCTACAGCACTGTGTGAGAGGAGGACACTGAGGAGGTGGAGGGGTTTTGAACAACATAACCGCTGTGATTCAATCTGAAAAGGCCAAATTCACCTTGAACGCCACTTTCTCTCAGCCAATCAAATGCTGCGAGGCCTTTTCTGCTCTGTAACTGTATACCAACGCACAGTAGTTCAGGAGAGTTTGTCATGATTGTTTTGTTTTGCTTTGTTAAAAACTGTGCACCCAACTGTGCTGAATCTCCCCTGAGGTGTTTTCCTCTCTGTTCTCTACAACTCCCCGTTCCCATGCAGGAATTGCATAATTCCTTGCATATGCACATATATAAACAATCAAATAGACACACACACACACTTATGCATATTCATACAGCAGGATATTATGGTGATGGAGATAATTGCTAGACACAAATAGAATTCTTAGGAAGTTTTACAAATTTTGTGTACTGCCCATAAGGAGACACAAGGAGGAAGGTTATTCTCCTCCTATCACTCCATCTTTGCTCTTTTATTTCTTTCTTTTTCCATCTCCTCCTCTCTTTTTTTCTTTAGTCCACCAGTGGTCTTTGTGAGCAGCTTTGTTGTTGCTTTCAAGGACATACATTCACCATTAATGTCTGTTCTGTTTGTGTCCCTACTGTATGTCTTTGTCCTTTGAGTGCCTATAGCATGCATAATTGAATGTATGTGCTGAAACTAAGTTTCCACGCCTTTTGTTGTAGCTGCAGCTCCGTTTGTTTCCTCCCTCTGCAGGTAAACGCTGCTTGCTGGTATGTATCACACATAATGCATCTCTCTAGGGTGGTTGGAAAAAGGACAGACACTGAAAGTGTGATATACTGAGGCAATTTAGTCTGCTACACTTTGTAACTGTGAACCAATCTAGTTGAACAGGGTTTTTCCTGCATAGGGAATTTGAAGGTGACCTGCCTTGCTTCAAATTATGTGCCACCTTTACCAAAAACTGAGATAACTATTTTAAGAGCAGTGTGGAGCCAAATGAAAACACAGTAGTACTTAGTACTAGTCATTAAAAGCATAACTCACCTTATTAACAAGATGTTTACAGCATAGAGGACAGGAACTGCTCAAAGTACATATTGAGTTTAAGTTTATTTGCCATTTATTTCAACTGTAAAAAAAATTTTTGAAGTGGCAAAATGTAAAATATAATGAAAAAGACATCAACAAACATCAACAATTTGTGGATGCATAAAAACCTGCCATAAAATAAGTAAGAATAAACAAACATATAATATCAGCCTATATCCTTATATGATGAATTGTCTACAAACTCGATTTAGAAATTGTTTATAGGCAAAAAAAAAAAAAGCGTGAATAGTTTTTTGTGTCTGTATGTCAGCCCTGTGATAGACTGGTGATCTGTCCAGGGTGTGTCCCGCCTTTTGCCCAATGTCAGCTGGGAATGGCTCCAGCCCCCTCAATGACCCCTAAGGATAAGCGGGATGGATGGATGTTTTTGACTAATCCACTTGACTGAAAGTCAGTTACCATAAAACGAAGGCCTGTATCATTATGAAGTATTGCTCAAATGTGTTGTGATGGAACTACCAGAGACACTTAATGGCCAATGTAAGTTAAATAAATGGTAAATGGTAAATGGACTGCACTTACAGTACTGTGCAAATGTTTTAGGCAGTTTGAGGCACAAATTGTGAAGTGAGGATGCTGTCAAAAATAATCCCATGATGAATTTTTATTCATCAGTTAACCTCATGTGAAGCACAGTAAACAGAAAAAATCTAAATCAGATCAGTATTTCTTATTCTTATCTCCCCCACCTCTTGTCTTTAAAACAGTTCTCCTCAGTACACCTGTACTTAGGTAGTTTTTTTTTTCCAGCATCCTGGAGAAGTTGCCTCAGTTTTTTTGTGGATTGAGGCTGTCTCAGTGTCATATTGTCTCTTCATGTAATCTCAGACTGACTCCATGATGTTGAGATCAGGGGGTCAGACCATCTACTGCAGGACTCCTTGTCTCTGAGGACAGTTCTTAATGACAATGACTGTGTGATTGGACTCGTCCAGCTGCAGAATTAATCTGGGACTGCTCAGACACCTCCCTGATGATACTGATGAAGGATAAAAGCATCTAGAGTGCCTAAAACTGCTGCACAATACTGTACATTGCGCTTTTCTAGTCATGTCGACCACTCAAAGTGCTATAGGTCACATTCACCCATGCACACACATTGATGCAGCTCAGGCTCTCCCTATATAGAATAAGCACATGCACACACATTCACACACCATTGGAGGTAATCTGGGGTTCAGTATTTTACCTAAGGATACTTTGGCATGCAGACTGGAAGAGCTGGGGATTGAACCACTGACCTTCCGATTAGTGTGTTAACAATGGAATAGATGGAATAATACAGGAAAAAATAACGAGGAAAACACAAAGTAAACTATCTTTCCTCTCACAAAATATCTGCACGCATGTTCTGTAGAGAGGCCACCGCTGGGCCTCACTGACTGTCTTCACTGTCAGTGCGTCAGTCCATCTGTGGTCACTGGCCGTCCATCTCCACCAGTCTCCAGAGAGAGCTGGTGGTTATGGGTCATGTGACCTGGGGTTCTGGGAATCTCAGATCTGTCACTCACTGCAGTGGCAGGAGTTCAAAGGTCACACTACTGAAGTTAGAGCCTGCTGGAAGAGATATAAAACATGCATGAAATATTGTTTATGCTTCTGACAGACACAGATGGTGTGGACAGGTACATTTTTATACACACAAATACCATATCTGTTCACAGTATGCACATAAACAAGTCTGATGTCTCAGCTTTAGAAGAGAGGGCTAGTGAAAATGATCTGGAAAGTAAACAACAGGATTTAGTTTCTCTTTGACCCTTGAACTCCATCAAAATTTGACGAGAACTTGACACAAGCCAGAAGTGCACCTCTCTGCTGTATATAGGCTGCAGCACTTCCCATTGGCTGGTTGTTTGAACTCTCTCTATGGTCATCTTTCAGCTTTTTCCAACCTCTCTTCATTCAGCACTCACACAAGGCTGGTGACAGGAATAGCTTTTCATTCATCATTCACCACTCTCTCACACGCACGCCGGGCCTGTGATGTGTGTTTGAGCATGGATGTGTGTATCAGTGCACCGCCCGCCCTGTGTATTTATAACGTCCATCGGCCAGGTGTAACGGAAATGTCTTCCCTCTTCTTCTCCACCATGGTGGGGTTCAGTACACAGTGTTCCAGCCTTGGCCAGAATCGAGCCTAAAAATAACCAAGGGAGGACAATACTCCTTTCCTCTCTTCTTCTCTCCTCTCTTCTCCTCTTCTGTAATTTTTCCTGAGAGAGACCACAGAGCCATAACAAGGGGGGAACAAAGCATTTTACACCATCAGCAGCCAGGTTGAGAGGAAGCTCATCTTTATGTTTAGAAAATGGCAAAAGGAGAGGTGCAATGAATAATTTGTGCATAATTTCCAGACAATTTGTGTCATCCTGTGTCATTTCTTGTCAAACAAAGTTGTCACCTAACTTCACCTCAACATTATTCTGGCACTAAAAATGATGAGAGGAGTACAATAGTTTCTTTGAGCAGATAAAGATGTTTCTGACTTCCCCTTCAGAGCCTCCACCTCTACAGTAGTAGGAACCCTAGACCCCCCACGGATTTGTTCCCTCCCTCTCCGCCTATTCATCCATTCTCTCGCACACTTCCCTCTTCTCCTCCTGCGGATCTCAGATCAAAGCGTCAGTTCCCTTTGTGTTCGGATGCACTCTTGGAGTCGAGGGGGGGGAGCCGGGGGGGGGCGGATCAATTGAATGTGTCTGGAGGGTATTGAGTTGGTCCGGCGCTACAGGTGTCCTGCCCTCTCTCCCTTATCTCCACCGCGGGCCTTTTCTTCTGGGCAACAGCACGGCATAATTCTATTAACGGTGGCTCGATAGATACCCAGTTTCACCAGATTAGCTGGGGCTAAATCCACACTTTAAAGAATCAGAATCAGCGTGTGTGTGGGGCGGTTTAGGGTTGTGGGTGGAGAGGTGTAGGAATGGCACCGTACAGTATGTGTGAAAACATGCCCACCTATAGTCTCAGATTATGCACACAAACATAGTGTATAATGGGCTTTTCACCTTCCGCGCACACACTCGCAAGGAAGCGTTTGTGTTGTGTAAGCTGCTTTGTAATGCCAAAGCCCCTTATCTGTGTGCTTATGCAATTAGGCTGGTGAAACAAAGCCCATAGTAATTAATCATAATATCCCTGACGATACAGTATGTCACCGTGTCACCTTTGCTCCTTCCGCTTCACACAGCTCTCCCTGAGAGGACTATACCATCTGGAGACAACCACTCTTCTTACCACTGAGTTTCCCAATCAGCTCCCTGCGCCTGAGTCATACTAAAGATTTATTATAGCAGCATTAATTAAGTACTCTTCCAGGTCTCTTTGCATGTGTTTCTTCTTCTTTTTGTTCTTCCTTGTGTTTTTGTTGATTCAGCCAATACCGAGCAGGTGTAGATGTAAGGTGTATGAGGTGTCTTGAGAGCTTTCCTCCTGATTGGTGGGGTGCATGTAAGCTCCCAGAGTGCCTCTGTGTTTCAGCCACTGCATCATATTGGCTCCTACTTCCTTAAGACAGCTTTTAGATTAATGTGCATATCAGTGTGTGTGTGTGTGTGCCGCGCATGAAAGTCGACACGAAGGATTATAGTCAGAGAGAAACACTGTCTCTGTCTTGTGTAAATCTGGGTAAGCTTGCCTCACACACACACACACACACACACACACACACACACACACACACACACACATACACACAAACCAAAGAGATTTATTCCTTCCACTAAACATAGATTAGTGGCCCTTATTCACCTCTGAACCGAGATCAGTGTCAAGTCAGCCTGCTGAGCTCCACACTACAGCACCGACAGAAACTCAAACTGGTCTGAGACCAGTGCCAAGCAGAGGCGGCGTTGGACAAGTGTGGGTGCGTGTTTCTGAGGGTGCGAGGAGAACTGATGGACAGAGGGAGAGAGAGAGGAGTATGAACGTCATCACACCCTGTGATTCACAAATTGCAAGTAGGCTGTGGAGAGGAAAAGAGAAACCTGATGGTTGCGCTCTGAGTTAATCCTGCTGAGTAAAAAGTGTGTGTTACAGAGCTGTGGCGCGGACGATGAAAATACACACACAAAGCAGATTTCATGTGTTTTGCGCTCCTCTTTTGCATGTAAGCAAATGGTTTAATGTCATTGACAGCAGAGTGGGCAGCTTGTGGGACGGGAGGATTGAAAGTTTGACTTTGGGGTGAGTTGGAGGAGGGCAGAAGTGGGAATGAATGCTCTGAGGTCAATACCAAAACAATTGCTAATGTACTCAGCAGACAAGACTCTGAGTAAATGTGTGATTTCAACACTGGCTTCATTCTTTTGCTTCAGAGAGGGAAAAAAAAGGTCTGTTATGACAACACCTTTTATGAAAATGAAAAACGAAATCCATGTAACATAGTAGTGCAGGGATGAAGTATTTTTGCAGGCCAAGTTAGCATCATCCTGGTTTTCTCGACAAAAAGACCATAGGATTTCTCTATTAGTTTTTGAATTGTTGTAGAAGCTCTTTTGACAAACAAAAGTTTATGATACTTAAACATAGATAATCTTCACTAATGAACACCACTGATATGATTTTTTGAAGCCTAAATACAACCGTGCAAAGTAAAAAGCTAATGCTAATGTTAAGCTAGAAACAAACTACACCACGGTCACGTGACGTCAACGTCCCCACCACTAAGTTTCCAACTCGTAATTTAATTCAGCGGGTATTTTCTGTGTTTTATGTTGTAGAATAAAACGAGGGAACTGGTAGTGCTAAAATGCTAACTTATTCCAAGGTTTTAGGACTCATATTCCTGCACCACTCTATAGATATTGAGATATTTCGGTCTGAACCAAAGAGGTAAACTGACCAACAGGCTAACAGCTAGTTGCAGCTAGCATGGCTGAAAATCCCCCACTGACCGGGTCCTAGAAATTCCTGCCATCTGCATTCACACCTGTGCACAGCACCCAGTCTGACTCTGTGTGTGTGTGTGTGTGTGTGTGTGTGTATGCTGTACATTATGAAAATGACAAATGGCACAGATGACAATTTTGGAGCATGGATAAATCACTGTGGGTTGTTATTTTGCTGAGCTTTTTATCCCCCTCCTCTCTCTGTCTCTCTCTCTCTCTTGTTTCCTCTTTATTACTCAAAGAAATGAATTTGTACTGTACGCTGCCACTGCTTCAGCACTACACCAGTGGCAAAGGAATATCCAACACTGACACACACACATTCACACACACACAGAGAAATGCTGTAGGAGTATTGGGCTGGATTAGGATTATGATGATGGGAACAATCATTATGTAGAAAGTACTGATGATGATACTAATGCACTATCTATCTGAATCTATCATCTATCTATCTGAAATAAATACAATTGGCTAAGCATAATGATACAGTGCAGCTATTTGAATGACAGTTGAACACCCTGCTGTTTCTTGGACTTCTCAGTCAACTCATTTCTCTTGTTTAACCAATGCCATGCCAATGCCAATGATTGTCTGGCAGCCGCGACTTGGCTGGCAGAATTAGAGACAAAAAAAAAAACAAAAAAAAAACACACAAATATGATGGTGGGAGAGCACAAAAGTGCACATGAACAAGCAGGCAGCTTGACAATGAGCGAGGCAGACAGATTGTGTGAGAATGAGAGAAGAAAGAATGAGGAATTTCAAATAATGGCAGGGAAAAATACAGTCGGATACACAGAGAGAGAGAAAGAGAGCGAGAGAGAGAGTCAGCTTGTGTTCTAGCTGTCGCAGATGTCCACACTTTCGCCTTCTCCCCTCCAAAATCTGCAGCAACCCAATGTAAATGCCAGAGCAGCAGCAACGGCGGCTGCGGCGTCAGGTGTCATGTCGGCCTGTGTCACGCCAAGTGACACTTTGGTAGAATCCCCGATTCAGCGGGAGACAATGATGCAAGCAGCATCAACCCCCACCCCCAGCAGATTGCAAAGAGCCATCGGCTGCAGAACCCAAGATCGCATAGTGACATTTTTTGCGTGGGTGTGAGTGTGGGTGCACACACGCATGTGAGTCTGTTTGTCTGAATGCATTTGTTTGCGTGTCCATACGGGAGAGGCTTGTCATACTCACTTTGAGGTTGATTGATGATCATTCACATGCACGTTCTCCATTTGTCAGAGAACTTGCATAAGACACTTGACAGAAGAAGGATATAACTCTCTCTGTGTGTGTCTGTCTTGTGTGTGCTGCTGGTTGCATATAAGAACAAAATGAGACAAACAGCTCAGTGTTTTGTCATAAATTGTTACTGTAAATCTCTCTTCTCTCTCTCTTCTTCTCTTTTCTCTTAGTGTGTTGTTTTGTGGTTCACAAACGCTGCCATGAGTTCGTTGGCTTCTCCTGTCCTGGAGCCGACAAGGGCCCCGACACAGACGTAAGTTAATACTTTATGCATGACCTCTCCATTCAGCTTTTTTTTTCTCTAAATCTTATTAGACTTATTAGACTTCTTATAAGAAGCAGTTTCAGTCTCACAGACTTTTTGACATGTGATAAGAAACAAGTTTTTATCAGGTGCAGAATCTGAGCTTTTTTTTTTTTCATCAATGTGAATACTATTCAAATGTCAAACTGAGACCAAAAAAAAAGCCAAAAAGGCTGAGCTAAAAGCAGAATTTCAATGTTTAGTGAAGGATGGATCATGGGATCTCAAATCTTCTCAACATGCGCTAATTAAGTTCAGCAGGAAACTAAAACTCTTCTGCCCTCACTATGTGTGTAGGTGCATAGATAGATGGTCTTCAAAGTAAAATGTTTCATTAATTTCAACATTAATTATTCAGCCGTGTTTAAATTTCATAATTAGATATTCAGTTTCTTATAAGATTCAAACCTTTAAGGCCATTACTTGCTTCGATGCAGGTGAAACT
Source organism: Lates calcarifer (assembly GCF_001640805.2). Taxonomy (NCBI): domain Eukaryota; kingdom Metazoa; phylum Chordata; class Actinopteri; family Centropomidae; genus Lates; species Lates calcarifer. Next base: position 11,147,500 of record NC_066843.1, on the reverse strand, counting down.
TCTGTGCTTTTTTTCAATTAGACTGGTCATACAGGCTGCATAGTAATTTAGTCTGGTTGCCCCATCAGTGTTTTTAAATTTGAATTTGCCGCAGACATTACACTTAAAAAGATTATAGGGTCTCTCTTGTTGGCTTCTCTCCTCTGTCTGCCATCTTTACAGACTTAATGCAGAGAAATCCATTTACACTGACCATTTAAAAACACTTTAAACACCATTTTATCAATAATATATTATGAGAGGGAGTGTTGCAATATATCACTGTATTGATTTTTCTGTAAAAGTCAACCATCTATCTGCAGTATTTGACACATAAAGCACCTCTGTATTGCTGTATCAGCAGCTGTTTGTGTCCACACATCAGGTGTGATAACATTGTCCCTCATTAGCCTCTTCTCTTTCCCCCAAACCTGTGTGATGCGGTCGGGGCAGGGTGGTGATGTTTTATCAGTGTTGGGGGTCTTGACCTCTGCAGTTTCCCTTCGGGGTATAGTATCTCTGGTCAGGGGCGCATGCATGACCCGCCCGCTGTAACAGTTGAACGTCACTCTCCTCTTCCCCTCCAGCCCTGGAATGGGATCTGTCCTTGGTTAGATAAGAGGTGGAGGTTAAGCACAGCCGCAGCTCGCACTGGTGTCTGTTCAGTCACATGCAACAAGCTCCAGCAAAGCAGCAAACCGACAACATGCTGTTTGTGGTGGTAGTTTTTGCATCTACCGCCGCACAAAAAGCCAATTAGACGCGGTATTCTCATGCTTAAGCTTCAACAGACTGAAAGACCTGCTAATGAATGCTCCCTTGCTAAACCAATTAAGACGCAGACGCACACCCACACCAATATCGTCTCATGTTTACACACGCAAGAACATGAAAATCTCTGCTTTTAAAGTCTCCATTGTCTGATACGCTTGATTAACTGAGATGACGATACTCTGCGCCTCTTCGCTGTGATTTCCTGGTTCTCCTCATTAAATAACATCAGAAGCCATTAAAGTGTTTTAAGTCAATGCAGTTTAGTGAAGCTTTTGTAGCATCCCAGGCAATCAAGGAGTGCACTTTTGTTTACGCCTGGTGTTTTATCAACTTTCACCAAAAGCGATTGCTCTGTGTTGGCTTCTCTTCATCTTGCCATCTTTTTAAAGACTCATTAGTCTTGTCTCTTGCCTTCCAAGAGCCATTGTTCATTTTCTTTATCACTCCTGGGGTACCTTATTGTTATTCATCCATGCTTCTCCTCAGCTCTATCTGTCTATCTTCCTGCCTAAGTATTTCTCTCTGTCTTTCTCTTCTTCTCTTTTTCTCTCTCCCTCTCTCTCTCTCTCTCTCTCTCTCTCTCACACACACACACACACACACATACATACACGCATTGCTGGCTTCAAGTGCCCATTGTGAATTTTGGTCTGCCTGTTTTTGTGCCCATTATCTACTGACTGGCTTTGGCACAGAGTGAATAGGGAGGTCCATTGGGGATGGACCTTTTTGAATTCCAAATGGTGATATGGGGCTAGTTCATACACAAACACCTCTTTTTTTTCCCTTTAATCTTGTAAGTTTTTCATACTTTTCTCAATAAAAACAGTTTCCATACAGTATAGCTAAGTTGAAAAATAGCACAACAAAGAGCCAACTTGTTTGCGATGCCATCACACACATCAGAATCATTTGTGTGCTTCCTGTTGATCAGATGTGCACTAACTATACCATACGTGCATTACAGTTATGTTGATTGATTGCAGTGTCATTATATTGCCTCAGAGCTTTGAAATTAGCACTGAGAAGCTAAAAGGCAAGTAGTTTTAAAGGATAAGGCTGCTCTAAGGTTACTCTATTTTTGTTGTTCTCAAGAAAATCCTATTCATATCTCAATGAATCCAAATGACTCATCTGAGACACATAAAGACACATAACAAACCTCCTTCATGACTTTCCACCAATTAGAGAAGATAAGGATTTGTGGAATGTTTTAACCCAAAAACAACACGTGAAGAGTGCTAATGATCTAACAATGTTTCTAAAAAATGACGAGATGAGTTAGAGATCATTTAGTCAACACATGCATTGTAGGAGTTCTGAAATGGTTCTGCAGCTAAAGCACACACGTTAACTGAACTTTCTCACTGTGTAATAAAGTTGAAGATAATCAGGACTCACCCACTTTATTGAAGAAACTGGCTCAGTTTGTCGCCACAATTAAAATGTTTTAAGTGCTGATAATTTAAGTTTTCACAACTTGCATCCTTTATTTGTGCCAGAGAATAGCTGGCATTTACAGTGTACCATGTCTACAAATGTTACACAAACAAGAGTAATAAAGAAAATTTCCAAAAAAATTAGCTAGGCCCATAAAATAAAGTGTTGCTAAAACAACTGTTAGTCGCAGCTCTAGGCATGAGGCATGGGTTTGTTAAAATAAGCCCTTAATAATAAATTACGTTCTGTTTTGAACCATCTGCCAGTATACCCTTGTGGACAATAGGGGATGGTACATCAACAACAAAAAGAAACTGTATTTTAGACCCAGCTACACGGTGTAGTGTTGATGATTTATTGATATGGCTTTGAATTTAGAGCTAACAACCTATCGGGGGCTCAGATTTTGATCTCTGCTTATGAGTAAAACTTGTTTCTGTTTTCTGTCCAGCCTCAGAGTGAGTGACTCACCAGCACCTATCCATCCATCCTTCCCTCCCTCCCTCTCACCATCACTCCATCTACACTCCTCCATCTCTGCCCCTCAGCTTCTGAATCAGTGTGGTGTCATGACTCTCTGAATCTGGCTTGAGGCTTGGAGAGACACACACACACACATCCACACACATTGTCACTTTCTCTCTCACACACAAACACACCCTCTGCCCCTTTGCACTGTGGGTTGAGAGTGACCCTTGTGCCAGCCTCAGTGCGTGAATGGCGTCATCTGTCCGGCAGATGCTTTGATCCACTCACAGAGCGACATGGAGGAGAGGGGGAGATGTTCGCATTAGCATTTGAGTGAAAAGTGCTCTCTCTCTCTCCCTCCCTCCTCTCTTTCTGTTTCTCATTCAACACATTGTTAGGCGTAGGTGGTAAATAGTGCGGTATTATCAGTCAAGGATCACTCTGGAACCAGTGAATGAAGGTGACTCATCCATAGAGAAACAATATGGGTTTCACAAACAAGTTTATATGAGCATAATGGGTCGAGATCTTTCACCAGATCAAGTCCCTTTAAAATCATCATCTTCTTTTTTTTTTCTTTTTGGTGATGCTACTTTATTTCAGTGACAGATTTGGCCGGTGTGACTTGAGAGATTATGCTTTACATGGGTATGTTGCTGTTACTCTCCTTGGCAAATCCTCTTTCCAACCATCTGTCTTTTGCCCTGTTCATTAACAACACTGCTGCCGAGCGTTTGCATGTGTTTCATGTATTTTAGATTTATTATTTTTTTTATCTGGTTCCATGTGTTTGATTTATCACGTGTCTTTGCTCAACTGGACTTCTGCCATTTTTTGCATATTTTGGGGATTTAGAAAATGGTGTGTGGAGGACATTTATGTATAATGTTGAAAATTTCTGTTTCAAGACTCAGTAAAGACAAGTCTCTTCAGTAAAGACTCATTGACCCATTCATCCCACGTATACTTGTCAGAGCAGGTGAAAACAGCAACAAACATGCTTGGGAAAAGGTTTAATGGTCAACACCAGTGATTGGAATCATATGAAAAGTGCTGCTACTAACACTTATTTTCATTATCACTTAATCTGCTGATTATTTTCTTGATGTCTTAAAAACATTTGTTTTGTTCACCAAAACTCTACGTAAAACAGATTTTGAATGTTATCTAGGGACATCATGTAATAAAACAATAAAATAGTAATAAAAGCAATTAAAAAACAATCATGTATTTGATTGACCAGCCAATATTAAGTGCACTGACATATTATGCACATTCTATGTAATTGAATCTGTCCCAAAGGCTGGACTATGTGCATTAGTTTGTGGTGTGGAAAATAAGATTGAAATTGGAGGTGAAATTGGAAAAAACCACCTGTGACACAATTACGCTGTGACTCTTCCTGTGAACACGACAGCTCGGGATCTTCACAAGGTAGAAACTTCATACTTACACAGGGGGAGGCTGCACTTCACGGTTGGCACCTTAAACCCCCTAGGCCACCAGGGCACCCCAGGACACTTTAAGAACAACTTATCTCCAGCTGAACATCTTGTTTTTGCTGAGTTTTGGTGGTTAAACGTCTTACCCTGCTGCGGTGACATATAAGTGTACTCCAGGTTGTGGTCAGTACACAGTGACATCACAGATGGGTGTGGTCGGAGGTGCAACAGAACAGGTGAAACGCTGCTTTTCAGTCTGGTATTAATTCAGTTGCTGGATTGTATGTAGCTCACTTCCTCCATTTATACTGCCCTGACATAACTTATCTATATAAACTAGTACAGACACCCTCTACCCCTCTGTATCTCATTACAGCAGTCATCAGCGCTCAGGCCTGTTGACACTCTGACTGCTGAAACCTACACTGTTGGCTTAATTGGTATGACGAGCAGAGTGAGAGGCATCATTAGCCACTGTTTCCTGTGAGAATGAGAATATCACGAGGAACGAAAGAGAGGAAAGTAAACAGTGACTTGCATGAAAAAGATTATTCAGTGGCTACATTGTTTATCTTTAGACTGAGAATACAAAGGTTTATTTCTTAGATAGGACAATTTACGCTGTAGTTTTTATGTTGTACTTCCTGGCACCAATGGCTTAGGTTATTTTGCTGCATTTAATCCTGACTAATGCTGCTTAATATTTCCCCCACTGCTTTTTCTTAGACACCTTTACACTAAACATATAAAATTTGAGGACACGATTATGTGAACACATACAATCACAGTGTGCTTGATTCCCCAGAGGAGCTCATATTGTTGATGTTCCACTTATTTGTGCAGAAAAAAAACAAGATGGCTTGCTGGTTTATTGCCTGGTGCCAGTATACCTGTCAGCTGTCATCTGCCTACTGTCAACCTGCATAGAAAGAGAGAGTCAGAGCATCACAATGAGTCACATGAAAAGAGTCGAGTTCCTGCATGTTTCTGCATCACTTTGACATGTTGACAGGTGGTGAGCTGAAACATGGCAAAAATCCCTTGTTCCTTCCTTCTCATCGTCCTGTTGTTGGCAGCTGTGACAGCTGAATGCATCTTTGCTTTTTTTTTTACCTTCCAAGGTTGCAGCCTCTGTCCTGATGCAGTTACTGGGCATCAGTGCAGTTTGGTCACTTACAATTTAAGAAGAGTTTTTGTGTTGTCCATCCTTTGCTTGACTAAAAGACTTCCCTTCACTTTCAAACTCAGTTCCTCTACTTAGATGTCAGTGATTTCCTCCTGCACAAATGTCATGGATTCAGCAAAGTGCCTTGGTGCCATCGGCCGTGCCAGGTTAGTGTACAGTAGCCTACATTTCGGTTGCATCTTGCACCATCAGCCTGCCAGTCTTGAGCCATTACCCTCTCAGCGGCTGAGCTCCAACCTGCAGCAACAGCTGGGAGAGCTAGCGTGGTAACACGGCTGCTACAGTGGCTTACACAATGTCAAATCTCCCCACATGTTAATGCTGAAGTGCACAGAGAGCAGATTACAGCTTAGAGAGTCAAGCCTTGCTCCTCAGTGCGTCAACACACAGTGTAAATGAAGAGCAGCCAGAGATGACCAAGTAACTGTACAATGCCGTATGTAAGCGAGAGAGGTCAGCTTAAAAGACGAACACTTGTTTGTGTGTCATTAACCCAGAGGAACAGATCGGATCTTCAGATTGCAGACATTATGATTATGTAATATCACTGCACCGAGGGGCTGTGGACATGAGGCTGCTCTTCAGTCAGAAATCACAATCTGTCTGACTGTTAAGCAACATTACTTCAGGCTGACCAGATGTCCCAGACTGACACAGCCTCTGGTAATTTCACACAGATTGCTCTCAGTGAGAGGAAAGATGTGCAAATACTCCTTTTTTTTGTACTTTACTACTATTGGATTTACTGCTGCTATGAAGAAGAGAATGTTATTTAGTCACCAAGTGTCACTGTCAGGCTCAGAGCAGATCTGTTTCCACTTTCTCGACAGTGTTCTAGTATTTGCTACGTTACTAATGAGTTTTCTACAAATCCAGTAACAATGGAGTTTAAAAACATGTCATTAACACTGCATCTTATATTCATCAGGAATTTACTTGGAAACAAAATCTCAATGGCTTCTTCTTGACTGTGGCAACAATTACACTTCATCTGTATAGTGCTTTAGACAGAAGCATCCACCTATTTAATTAATGCAAATGCAATAAATTAAAACATTATTGATAAAAATATATCTTCAGCTCGAGTACACTTTTAAACCTGCTGTAGTGCACATATTAAACTTAATGAACAATCTTGCTAATTATTTGTTCATCAGTATGCCTGAAATAACAATAAATATTTAACAAAGCATTGCTTCAGATTTTAATCTAACTAATTTTTAGAATATTAAAGTAATGTATATTGTATTGAATTTAGATGTTTTGCTGCCAAAACTGTCACAATTCATTTAATATTTACGCATTTTTATTTTCATTATCCCATCACAGACAAACACAAAAATATAATTACATTATTTATTGATTCTCATGTTTTCAGTGTCATATTTGGCAGATTTGACTTAATCCAGACCAAAGTCAAGCAATTTAATCATTATGAATAACTTTGTTTGGTCATTAGGATTAAACAGATTTAAACAGTGTTGTACAAACTTGTGAAGTCTCTCATATCCTTAACATATGATGCAATATGGAGTGCATGAAAACCCATACTTTAATTATCAGAAATCAATAAGCCTGAAAGTCTCAGATGTCTGAACAGATGGAAAATATGAGCGATGACATAAGCTGTTGATTTAATTACAGATATCAAATTGCAATCTGCAGATATTGGTCCCATGCCTGGTTACGTAAGCCACTGTGTTAGTTAGTTAGTTAGTTAATGAATTTTGGTGGCTTGCTGGGGACACACTGTTATACACCTGCTGCCCCCAAGACAGGAAACAGTGAAGACTCTCAGTGGTAAAGTGGTTCTTTACTGCGACATCAGGATATTAAACAACAGAAAATGTATAGTAGATTTTTTTTTATTCTGCCTCATTTTTTGTGTGAGAATTTCACATAAACAGGAGAGTACTATGCCATCTTACACATATATAATTACCCAGAAAACAAGTTGAACTCATCTTCTATGGTAAATACATGTTGTTATTGTTATCCCTGCCATGTTTACACCTCTTCCTGTGCTTGAGAGCGAGTGCATGGAGATATAAGACACTCTGTGTCAGACGATCTCTTTTTAGTGTTGTTGATAGGGTGTGCAAATGAAAACATCACACATTGCCTAAATGCAGCACGTCTAAATGCTGGAGTGTGAAGAACACTGTTTGCATGACTGTCCCCCAGGCTGTGCTGCAGAGAGGGGAAACACTCTGTTGGCTCTCGCTCACAGTCTGCTTCTCCTCGCCTCAGGTCTCTCTGCCCTTATTATCTGTCACCCGGCTCTGCTTGTGTCTGAAAATGGCCACCTTACCAAAACAGGCTCAGTGGGGCATCTGTACTGTAGCACAGCCACCAGCTGACTTGTGCAAATGCCTGCCTCTGTTACAGCAGCGCAGGCCCTGCACAGCAGTGGGTGGGGCACAGTTTAAAAGGTCTGAGCCAGTGGGCCCGTAAACCAGCGATTTGCCTGTCACAGCTGGCATCTTGTTGTGTACACTGGCCGATAACACTCACCTCAGACTGGATTTGCTGGAAGACCTGCAACTAACAACATTTTTCATTATTAAGCAATCTGTCTTTTTTTCTTTTTTTCGAATAATCAGTGAGTCTACATACTGTCAGAAAGTAGTAAAAAAAATGCAGCATCATAATTACCCAGAGCCAAAGGTAAATTCTAATTACAAAATTGCTTGTTTTGTCTGACCAATCGCTCCAAAGATATTCAAGTTCAGATTTGTTCAACTTTGACCTGAGCTGTATTGACATTTGTGGGCGCAGCAAATAACTGTTGACCACCTCCAACTGAAAGACGAATGAAAAACTAATTAGCCTAGTTGTGTTGACTGTACAATAACTGATTGGCCTCATATCAAGATATTTTCTTGGCAACATACAGTATTGACATGCAGAATCAGCTTCCAGTTTTGTCACAAAAGCACAGTTTGAGTCTCTGAAATGTAGCGATCTACTGCTAGCAACACTGGCACTGTTGCTAAGACAGCACCTTTTGGTACCATGCCACACCTTCAGAGGGGTAAATGATGCAGACAAATGCAGAACACATTTTTCCACTGTAATGTGAATATGTCTTTACTCACCACACAGATGACCTTTCATTTTGATGACTGAATTTCAAGTTTGAAAAAAATGTTCATGGGAATTTGTCTTGTCCAGTTAGTTATGTTGGTGATGACAGCTGTTGGACGCCGTGCCTTGCTCACCACTAGTACAGCAGATGTACAATCAGATTCCATTTTATTATCTACACCTAGCTGAAATTAATACATTCTTATACAGCAATCCTTCAATATATCTTCCTTTGTGAAGGTTATAATGTTCAGTTTTTGTTAAAACTTTTTCAGAGAAGTAGTGATTCAGTTCATTTTTGGAGGCTGCAGTTTGTGTTACTGTTGAATTATAATTGTGTCTGTTACTTTGTCAACACCATTTACATCAATGAGGGTAGGTGGGTAGGTGAGGTAGTTGTATTAGACTGCATTAGCTTTAGCTAGGTGTATCTAATAAGAGCATGTTATCATTGCAGATTTTCAAATGCAGTATTTCCCTATACTCCTACACATGAGATGAGTTTGATTACTTAAGTCGCACTGTTACTTCAAAGCAAACTTTTGTTTTCTCTGTACCAACATACTTAACTTCAGCTAGATAAAAGAGGAAATATGGCCCTAACAGCTGCATAAAACAACACCAACTGTCTCCTGCACCTCCCTCTGTGTGCTTTCCCGAAGAAAACATGTTTAATAGAGTGATTATGTAATACCACTGTGCGTGTGTGTTTGTGCCTTCATATGTATGTTTGGGCGTTCTCCGCAGCACGTGTGATGAGTGGATCTTCCTTTTTTGCTTTATTAACAGCGCGCCTCATTAATCTCCACTCGTAAGCCGACAATGACAGAAGCCTTCTGCCTAAATAAACCCTGAAGACCTGGAGAGGAAAGGCAGCACGGGTGGAGGAAATGGGTATGAAGCAATTAAGAAGATGGAGAAGAGTTACTAGAGAATTCCAGCATAACACTTGGGTCAGACTGCTCCAGTGGTAATAAAGTTAAAGAACTATGAAAAATTAGGAGCGATGCAGAAAGGGACATAAAGCCGCGGGGTCATTTTAGCCCGCACAGCCAGTATGTTACACATGGGACGCTTGATTTCAAATCTTGTTTAGGTGAGTCAAGAAAGAACTAATGGAGAAACAGCTCCTCAGCACAGCTGGCACTCTTATTAGCATCACAGTTTTTTCACCCTAGTGTGACCAGCGCATTATGTTGTGGAGGGTAATTAAGGCTCGATCATCTCGAAGATAAACAGATAGTATTTGTGTGCAGATAGAGCCATTCATCTCACTTATCAACATGCCCCACATGCCAATTACGTCTGACTTCCTCGTGAAATGTTAATTAATGGGAGTAGGTCATGCGTGGATGAGAATTCATTTTCTCCTTTCAGTAAGGGGAAATCGAAGTGTGCCGAAACATGCTCGCTCTGACATTTTCAGAGGGGGAAGAAGTCTGGCTACAAAATAAGGGCTTGCAGAAAAAGAGAGAGAAATTTGTGGATGGGAAAAGACAAGGAGAACAAGTATAAAGAGTGTGAAAGAGGGAAATTGAGACATCAAGCCAGGGGCAGGTTGGGAATATGAGGTGTGGGCACTGAGCTCCTTTCAAAGTTTTATTAAATTAAGGGGAATTTAGTGAATCTTCTCTCAGGGAAAAGAACAGAGAGCTGCTGCATCTGAGGTCCTGGTCTTTTAAAGAGGCATGAAAAGTGGGAGGAGGAGTGGATAATGAGGACAAAAAAGAAGGGAGAAGGTGGGCAGAGGAGAAGAAATTTTTGGGTATAGGGACTTTAGATATTGTGAACTAGGAACCAGCACATTGAGATTGAGCAAAAACTGGAAAATGAGAGAGGAGAAGGGGGAAAAATCTACAGCATTGTCACTTCCCCTCGCATGAACCCACAGGAAGGAAAAGTAGATCAAAAAAGGAAGTTTGGGAGCTGGAGGGCTTTCTGCCTTCAAGGAAGATGGAGGGGAAAATTGGGGGAAGATGCATCAGATGCAGAGAGAAGAGGAGAAGAATGTTGATTTGTAGTATGTTGTGCATGCATGTCAAAAGGCCAGTCCCTGCTGGGCTGTGATGAACAAGAGGAGGAGCGGTAATCAGGGCACAATGAAGATGCAGCACAATGAGCTTAGCCTGAGAGGAGCATGAGGAGAGAGTGGCCAGTAAGTGGCCTTGAAATCAACACACATGCACTGACTCCCTGACAGTTACTGTAAAGACAGTATGATGATGACGTGTCAATACAGTGCCTGATCACACTTGTGTTCATGTACACGTGTGAGTTGCACTGTGGTTGCCAGTGTTGGTGTGTTCGCCAAGTCCTGCTTGTGTGTTTACCTCCTGCTGGGCCGTATGGTGTGTGTGTGTGTGTGTCAGTTTGTGTGTATGTGGGCGACCTGTCCCTCTCTTTGCCAGTTGCATCTGCTCTCTCTCTTTCCTCGCCTTTTTAGGAGAATTTGGACCTTCAGAACATTTTTTGGTCCTCTCTGAGAGAAGACAACAAAGACACTTCTTCATTGTCATCGAACATCTATTCATATCAAAACTGATTTTATTCGACATTGGATTGCCCATTGTAACTAATTTTTACAGTGTGGAACTGGGCATTAATGACCACAAATCACTATGGAGGTAAGGTTATCTGCCAGTACCAAGTGCCAATCTGACATCTCTGCAACAAAACAAAAAAGAAATATTCATATACAGAAATATACAGAAATACATGACCATCATCAGTGTAAATGACAAAACACACTTCCTTGATTTTTGCAGTTTCTGGAAAGACATCCTCATCCACCTCTCTGCCTTGCTCACCTGTGACTTTAAGTACTGTATTTTCTGGTTTGAGAACCTTCAACAATCAACACTTCATTAGCAAAATTACATAACACTTGTAATCTCATTGGAAAGTGTCAGCCAAAAGTATTATTACTTCCCCTTTAATTACCTACAAAACAAGTTTAATTTACCTGTGCTAATGAAATCTGAGAAGCTGACTTCTTCCAGTTCCATATATTTCTTTATATTGGGTCATCAGTTGGTATATTTCTGGTTGAGGGGAAGATGGAGTGGGAGATTGACAGGCAGACTTGTGCAGCATTGGCAGCAATCTGCATGCTGTTCTGGCTTCTGATTTTCTCGTAGATCCATGTGCCAACCATCACCTACAGTATAACCACGGGCTTTTGGGTAGAGACAGAGAGAGGGAGATTGAGGATCGTAGGGTGTCTGTGCTCACCCTTAGGGAGTGGGTGCAGAGCTTAAATGAGACAGTTGAGGGTCTGATTTTGATGTATGCCTCCCTGTGGAGGTATTCTGGGCATGTCCGCCTGGGAGAAGACCCTGGGGCAGACCCAGAACATGATGGAGGGATTGTATACCACATCTGGTTAGGGAACACCTTGGGACCCCCCCTGAAAGAGGTAGAGGATGTGGTTTGGGAAGGTTACCTTGCATAGGCTGGTTCCACCACAACCTGGAGGGAAGACAGATGGATGGATGGATGTCTTGTTTATCATGCAAAGGTTCCTGGCTTTCAAATCAATCAAAACTTCAGCACATTATTAATAATAATCAGGATCACTTTGTTAGGTGTCTTTTCAAGTCAACTGGTTTCAGCCAAAATCTTGTATCCTTAATGTGTTTATGTCTGGAGGTACATCTCTCAGTCAGGTACATACACTGTCTAGAGCGCGCACACACACACACACACACACACACACACACACACACTGATAGCTGTCCCAGAAATGTCAGTCTGAGCCAGTGCTCATTGCTGCACTGTTCTGAAGAGAGGAGTTGCTCAGAAAAGGTGGACTCTCGAGGAGTTTAGCCTCCCTGACATGTTTACCTCTCCCCGGCCGACATGCTCTGTTATTGTGACCCATTGCACTTCTCACACTAAACTCTTCTGAGATCTTTTAAGTTGAACTTCCTGTTTACCTCAAGAGCTCAGGCCATTATGGGAAACTTTGTAAGTTCCTTGTAGGAGTTGGAACTTTGACTTTCTTAATGATTGATTAATTTATATGCAGTGATGTCACGATCACATCCTTGAACCTTGCCAGTCTGCGCTCCTTCCACCAGATAAACAGGACCACTAACCTAAATAAAAGGCGTTGAAAACCACCATCCTGATCCAACTCTCCACAAGAAAACAACCTAACCACTCTTCATGTCTAAGATGCTTATTTTGTCTTTAATCATTCCAGACACACAAGCACTCGTTGCTGGATGTAATTGCTGAATGAATGGAAGCTCATTTAGTGCAGACAGACTAATGATGGTGCCAGATCCTGCTTCCCGCTGAGGTGAAGTGTAGATGATGAATAGTCATAAAACATGCACCCTCAGCAGGTGAAAGACTCGGTAGTGGCCTGTTGGGAAGTGTTTGAGATGAAGAAGCGCACCGTGAAGTCTAACCTGATTTAGGAACTTAATGGCTGCTCATGAACAACACCTCACTGCTGAGCATAATTTCATAAAGCTCAAATTGGGTTTTGTCGTTGGTGATTAATGTGCATAGCAGTGCCTTGGAGTGCATGGAGATTATGGATAACAGAGGTGGATTTCATATTATCATGTATTCACTTCTCATTTAAATACCACTGCAATGGCTGTGTCTCTTGCTCTTTGGTATTTAACAAATCCAAATCTGATATTAAGGTTCATGTTGTTGCCTGACTCACTAATAAATGAGAAGATTAAGTCTGGATTTTGATTTGATTTACTACTAATGAAAACAGACTGAGCTCATACCAGTAGGTCAGGTGTCTGTAACAGTATAGCACTGGAGTCATGATGATCATTACTCCCTCCCTCCCTTCCCTTTGTCCTCATTCTTCATATTTTCTTCAAGTTCATCACTTCTCTCCTGCAACTTCTGCACTTTGCTTTCATTGTCGTTCAGTCATCACAAATGCAACAGCAAAGACTGACCAGGGACATAAGACTTGCTTTGCTGTCATAAATGCAGTTCTCAACACTCTTTATAACAAAACCACACACACACACACACACACACACACACACACTTGTACAGTGCAGGTGTGTCTTGTCTTAATCTCTCTCTCTCTCTGCCTCCAGCATGTGGTGTGTGTGTGTGTGCGCTTCTGTTTGAAAAGTATTTGGTCAGCAGGAGCAAACAAGACTCAGGAAATAGAAGTGTTTGCATTCTCTTACAGTCCACACTGAGCACTTCTCTTCTCGTTGAACATATAAGTCCAGCACAAGAAATAAAATATTCACCAAGAGATACATAGAGCCACTTTAATCCATATCTTTATATAAACAGCAAAGAAAATAGCTGTGTATAATGTGCAATGGATCAGTAGGGACAAACCCACAGAGAATTATCACCAGACTCTCTTGCCCCCTACAGCTCAATGGGACATTTTAGCATCTTTCGGCCATTTCTTTTGGGTTCTGTACCATGCCGGTTTACTGTTTTGGTTCACACTGCTCTCTGAGTGTGATCTGAGTGATCTGAGTTGTTTTCAGCCACAGCAGGCAGAGGGTTTAAGCAAATAACTTCTAATAAACTCACTGAATGCTACCTATTCAGTACTAAATGGCAGATAAAAGACAAAGCTGGCGACAAGCTGTGTTAGTTAACTTGTGTAAATGTGCAGCTGTTTGCTAACAAGGTTGGTTAATGAGCTGGTAATATGTAGATTTTGTTTTCACAGTGTGTTTCTGCTTTCCCCAAGTGGCTAAAAACAGCTAGCCTAGCAGCTATCAAAAGTTGCATAAACACAGTTATATTCCATTTATGGACAATTTGTCATCAGTTCTTACTGCCTGTCAGTATCACTCATTTTCATAATTTCCCAACATAAAACTAGCACATGTTAATTGGGATTCAGACCAAAAGCAGTGCAGGGGGTTGCGTTGGTGGAGGCCTGTTTTTTAAGGTACAGTTGAAATGATCCAAGAAGTCCAGTTGGTGCGACAGATTAATGTGTTTCAAGGCTTATCAGATGCCAGAACACAGCACAATGGTTTTTAATACTGGATTTTGGCAATGGAAACTGTTTTATCTTTCATCATGACAATCACAAGGTTAACAGTAGAAATATAGCGTCCACGTTACGAAGGAATCCAACAGGAATTTGAAGTTGTGTTGCCGCAAAAGTTGAACCTGGTGCAGTTGTTTTGCCAGGGCTCCCCTGCGTTGGCTCCATGAGTGAGGAAGCCTTGTGTGAAGAAAATGCAGGGCTCAAGTCAGTCTGAATATGAGGCCTTATACGGTTGCAAACCCTGACAATGTGACATCCAAACTTTTCTGACAGTTGTCACACATGTCAAAAGATATATTGTTTGAGTACAAGACAGACAAACCTTTATGTTGCTTGCTGGCAAACTCATAACAAGATATACAATATGACATGATAAAATGATGATAAAAGTTCAATGTGAAATACCCTTTAAGGGTAATGAAAGCTTGCCCGAGGCCAAATCATAAATATACCGTTATTTACCACTTCAGGATAATCAAGTCATGCAATTGAATTTATCAGATGAGAGTTTTATGAATAATTTATAAGCCCTCAGTAGACCAGGTGTGTGCGTCCATGCATATATATGTGTGTAGGTATGCATTTACTCATGCCTGCCCCTGCATTTGTGTGTAATTGTAGACAGGCTGGTAAACAGTGTGTGTTTGCGGGCAGACAGCAGCCAGGGAGCTGACCTATTCCTCAGACTGGAGGCAGAGGCAGCTCAGTGTTTAATGTCACCACCGGGGAGGGACCACAGGAGAGTTGGGGAGGTGGGAGGAAGAGAAGGGGGAGGAAGGGAAATTTCAGTCCAGAAATGCATGTCCCTTTCCCATGTGCACTATAATATTCAAAACTGGCTAAAAGGTGTCACGTACCAGCTCTGCTCCTGTGAAAGTGAGTCACAACCTGTTGACTTGTTTACTGTAGAAGGCGTTTGCTCATTGATGCATCATTCACCTTGACTGACTACTCCCAGTGTGCCCACGCTTGTTTCTGCTACTAAATAGATGCTGATATATCTTACAGCAAAGTGTGATACTTGGCTAAATCTGCCAAGTCAAGTTTAGCTGTATACTGGAGAGACAGCAGAAGAGTTTCTTTAGTCTTTTCTATTTTAAGAACCCAATTTTAATTACATTTAAAATGGCAGAATTTTCACTCAGATCACATCATAGTTTATACTGACACAAGAGCTGTAAATGTAAACACAGGTGGGTTGAGCGTTTGAACAAAATGGCCAAGGTGGTAACTTTTCCTGTGAGGACAGTGTCACCTTAGAAGCAGCCACCAGTTTCTTGGGTAAATTTACAGGCGAAACAGCACAATCACTTGTCTGCACGAGGCGCCAGGGGTGAGATGTCATGCTGAGGTCTCTGTCTGCCTCTGTCTCTCTTAACAAAGCCACCTCGGTTTGTGCTGCTCCCTTGGGGATGTCACCTCACAGGTCTCTCCTCCCCTCCTGTCCCCACTCACTGGTTCGTCAAGCATTTGAAGATTATGTAATGCTCTATTTAAGAAAAATAAATGTCTCAGGGCCTCTGGCTGAGTCCCTTGGGTGTATTTAGGTAGTTAGTGGTGTGTGTGTGTGTGTGTGTGTGTGTGTGTGTGTGTGTCCTTTAGCTCTCCTGTGTGTGCACCCTCAGTATTTTGCCAGGGGATATTTGGGGTGGCTGGGGTACTGTGAGGAGGGGAGAGGGTGGTGTATGACTCAAGATTGTCTCCCCTGAGAAAAGCCAGAATCAGCGTCCTACTTTGTAGTCTCAGGTAGAGCACAGTGACAGAGTTACTGACTTGCACCATTTTAGAGGAAGAAATAACTGAGTCGACGACATTTACATGACCTGTACTGTTCCTTTTCCCTCTGCAGAACATTGGTGGCTCTGTGGCATCTGCTGTGTTACTAAATGTGCAAACAGATAGGGAAATACTTCAAGAACATGATGCAGGTCCAGGCACATCTCCATTTCTCTTTCTCCCCCTGTCTGCTGATTATTTCAATATACCAACTTTAGATTAATTCTCAACAGTCACAACTGGGTAGCAGTCATTTATCTAGGATGAAGATCAGACTGCGGAGAGTTGAAAGTTGCTTTAGTTTGGTAATCTATTAAAAGACAGATGATTTTGATATCATGCTAAAGCTAACAGGAATAATGTTTGCAATGTTCCCTGACAGTCTTAGTGTATTAGAATGCTAATGGTAATTAGCACTAGCTTAGTACAGCTGAGGTTGAAGGGAATTTCATTTCGACCTGATGGCAGCTAGAGGAGAGGTTAAAGGATTACTGAAGGTATTATAATACATTGTGAGGGGAAAATGAATGTGTGTACCAGGTTTAGTGTCAGTCCATTGTATTTCAGTCTGGACCAAAGTAGAGGACCAACTGACATTGCTGTCCCCTGGGTGGCTAGCATGGCTAAAAAGCTTTCAAAGATGTGTCACCATTTTCAAGTTCTTCTTATTTGATTTTATATTTAAAGTTATAGGAAGTTGATTTCATATGTATTTTGCAAAGGCAAAAAATGGAAACAAAAAAAATCAAAACCAGCAATGATTTGTGACCCAACATCACAGGTTGTGGCAACAGTTCCAAACAGTTTCCGTTTTTCTTTAGATACTGAAAAATATTCAGATTTTACAAAAAAAAAAGCAAAAACTTAAAAAATTGTCAAAAAAATCTTACCACCCCATGGAGGGTCCCAACCCTCAGGTTGTTTCTATCACTCACTCATCCATGCTCTCCTTTTCCCTTTCCGTCTTTGAACCCTGTTCCTTCTTGTTCTGTCGGTTGCCAACTTCCTCTGACTGTCTCTTGGTGCGAACGTGCTGATGCAGGCCTAACTACCTCGCACCCTGTTGTTGTGCTCCTGTCTCCAGCAGCGACGACAGGAGGGGACGGCCCTTCCTAACTGTTACTGCGGGTGACTCATCTCACACCAACACAGGAAGAGGAGGAGGAGGATAAATAGGAGGCAAAAAAACTCCCGCTTGTGTTGTCACTTTTTGATAATTAAACGCACTGTGCAATTGGGGATGCTCCACGAGCACACGCGCACACACAAGCACACACACACACTCACAGTGAATCTCATGCATGTCAGGAGTGGGAGGACATCAGTGGGACACCTTACACCATCCATTAATTTTGACTGCATGCTCCCTACACTCTCATTTATCTCTCTTTTTTGTTCCTTCCTTTGCTTTGCTTTGCCTATTCTCCTGCACTCCTTTACTCCTGTCTGGTTTGGCTTTTCTGTTCATTTTCACCTTCCTTTTTCCTCTCCGTGCCCCCCACCACACTGCCTTCCTCCTTCTCCCTCTATCTCTGTGAGCACAGAAGCCCTGTGGCCTCATTAAGCTGTCACTGATCCCTCCTGCCGTGGCCAAGCCCGTCAGATCATTAGTCAGCCCTGTCTGAGACGCCCAGCCTGACAAGAATAGATCAGCCCAAACCCCCAAACCTCTAATATTCTCTAAATGTCTTGGACGCAATCAAGCCAGCGCAGGCTCCACCGCTGTCGCTGCCGCCACTGCCGCCACTGCCGCCACTGCCTTATCAAATGATCGATCAGTTTAGCTGCAACATATTAAAACTAATGGGTGAAATAATCATGCGGTCACACAAGGGCTGCGTAATTGAACATTAGTGTCACAAGTGGGTGTCGTGTCATATGTAAGGATATGTATGTCTACCACATTCTTATGTCCTCATTATTTTTTAGCATCTAAATGACATGGCAGGTTATCACCACATTCCAGGGTTGTGCCTATCATATATTAATGGGAATTTCCACTATGATATGACAGAGGGGCAGAGGAAAAATAACATACTATAGATACTGGATTTTAATCATAATAGCCCTATACATTAAGCCCATTGGAGCTATAAGGTCAGAGCAGAGTAGGACTGCAAAATGATCTGATTATACTGTGATAATGATTTTTATTCTGACTAAGTCTATAGATAAAGTAAGCAGGTCTCCCAAGTGTAATCTTTAGTATAGAAAAGTACTCTTTGTGCTAGGTATTTAAATACACTGTAAATTCAGTATAATGTACTGTATGTTTCACGAGCGCTAACTGCGTCAGTACAACAACTGAATCAATAAAACACAAGATTTCCTGTGCATATTTCAAATTAAAAGCCCATTTGGAGGGAGAGGAATTAGGCTCTGTGAGTTACTGAAAGGATATTAATAAGACAAAATAGATGGGTAGTATGATATGAGATATAATGTTACATTTGTTATTACATTATGTGCAATGTAATCTGAAAGTTTTGAGTTTGCGTTTTGCTGCATCTAACAAAATCAAAAAGCACAGAACCATGGAAACATTTATCTGCAATCTAATGAAATATACTTTTAAAACACAAACAGAAATCATCTCTTCAGATTGAGGCCTCGCAGCATTGCTTAGAATCTCCATTCATGTATCTTGATAATCTTTCAGTCTTTCACAGTCAGAAATTGTAGAAAACACTTATGCCAAACTCAATGTTTAATACATTATTTGTGTTGTGAATTTGTAGCAATTTTGTGTGCAGTGTTTGAGAATGCCATGTGGACTAATGAACTGTCTTAGTCCCATTGTAATTATTACTTACAAAGGCAAATAATTCATGATATCATTATGATTAGTTTGAATTAGAGCTGGAGCCCTGAGGAAAACTGAGCACAGATATTGTGCTCATTTGTCATTGTCTAAACAAAGTACATTAAATCTCAGTGACAGACAGTAATCAACTAAAAATGTTTCCTTCACTGGAGGAATTTCTCCTCCAGCCTTTTTGCTTTTCCCTGCTTTTCCATCTTTACGTTTGCACATCTCACATTTAGTACATTAACGGCTGTGACCAGTCACATGTATATTAACAGACACACTTGATGCAGGAGGATTAAGAATACAATTAAAGCTTTGGTATATAGCTGAAGCAATACAGGTTTATCTCTAGTGAACTTTACAGCTGCAGGTCAGAGGTTCATCTTATGTAAGACCCACACATCTCATCTCATCATCAGTGTTATTTCCCTCTGTCTAATCATGAGAGTATAGTATGTATGGATAATCCATATGAGGATGTTCCCATATCACTAACACCTCGTTGGATTAGCAGCCCACTGACAGGCCAGCTGTTGATCTTTTCGCTTCATCCTAATGCTGCGTATCTCTTGGATGATCTGACAGCTTTCAGTGAGCAAGTGCTGCAGCACAGCACAGCAGAGGGGTTTGTGGTCGGATAGGGGGCGTGAATTTGTAAACTGGGCGTCGCTTGGTGGCGGTGGCAGGAGGAAAAGCTGTATATTCAGCACTTGTACAGAGGGAAGACAAAGAAACAGAGAGCAGCTGTGTTGCTTATGTAATGCCAGAGACGTAAATAGTAAGGGACACACATTTGCATCCACACACACACGCACACACACACACACACACACAAAAACAATCAAATGGCACAGTGGTAATCGTCTGCTGTTTGGATGCTGGACAGAAACATCAGGGGCCAAAGCAGTTTCTCTGCCAGCTACAGGGCATCTGACATAATCCACACACACACACACACACACACACAGATAGGGTAGCGCACACAAGATAGACACACAACATCACACAGTTGAATGTCAGAGGGTTTAGGGCACATGACATCACAACACACACACACACACACACACACCACACACACACACACACCACACACACAGAGGAGTATAGCAGAAGGACAGAGGACACAACAACATCTGTTTTCATATTTAAATGACACACACACACCTTAAAGTCCAACTGAAATTTGGGAATCTGCTCTGTTTATGTGTAAGGAAATATAAAATTCAGTGGATACTACAGCTAAGGTTTCTGCCTAATACATCAGTGTTACCTATAACATAGTTTTTGAACAGTGTCAAGCCTCTGGGGGTTTCCCATTGAATCAGTTGATGTTTAAGGGCTGGCATTGCAAGGAGATATGGTGTACTACTGACTGGAACACAGCATAGTTCTGTATAACCCTCTGATGTAACATTGATATAATCTCAGGATCAGTCTAATGAAATTAATTTTTTTTCGATAAGGTCTTAATATTTAAATGTTATAAGTCACTAAAACTTTTATGATGTAGGAAGTGTACTGTTGCCATGGATATGGGCTCCAAGCTTGCCCCATTTTCTTATCCTGTATTTTTTTTTTTTAACACCAATTTTCTTATGCCAGATTGACCAGTAGCAGTCCTGGTTGCAGTGTACTGTTGGATGTACTGACAACTATCACTGGATTACTTTGATACTGAAGAAAACTTAAAAACCTGATTATTCTTAGGCGAGTTCTGAAAGTTATAAGGATCTTTTTTTCCCTGAGATTTCTAAGTGGCTTATGGGTTCATTCAAGGTGAACATCAGAGATAATGATATCCTTGAGAAGTGTAAGTCACACTGAATCTAAAAATATTTGTATCACATCTATGTGTTCAGATTTGTTTGAGTTTTGACTCTGATGTTCAACACAAAGTGCTGCAGTCAAGTGCTAAGGGTTTAAGATTACCTTAACTGCCACTGCTGCTGCAAGTGTTGAACATGTTGATAAGCAACCAAACCACAACAACTAATATATCTTCCAAACACATTATTGTCACAGATGGCCACTGAGGATTACTGTGTCTGTAATTACGTCCCATGCTACTATGGGCTTTAGCTATCTATCTCTCTTATGTGCTCCATAGGGTGAATGTGCAATGTGCAATTTCCTGGGTTTGTTTGCTTCTTGATGTCACATGGTCTATAAGCGTTCATGTAAAGCTGCACTCCTGGTGCTCATCAACACAGAAGATGAGGGATTTATCAAAGGGATGATTATTATCAAATCCTGCGGGTGCTGATCATAATTTGAGGGATGTGTAAACTATCGGGAGCTTAATGATGTTGTCATGGTGTACATGGCACACAGACTCACACAGCAATGAGTTAAATTTCTTTAGATTCAGTTAGGTTTACGTTGTGTTTAAAAGCAGAGTGTACAATGTTGCTTTTAGTTTTGATGTGTGTTTAAAACAAACACTTGAAGTCCACCTATTTAGCTTTCACAAGCAGTATAGAAACAGGTAATAAATGGCTTATAACACGCTATAATGTGTTAACGGTGCTCCCCTCCATATTCTGTGGGTTTGTCATAGTCATAGAATAGAAGGAGCCCAGGTGATAGTTCTTTCAGCTGGGTACTATGGTAGCCCATGAGGGTCTCTCTTATAGACTCACCACCCAGATGAAGAAATATTATGCCAAGGGAGTGAGTTGCATTTCCTTCATTAAAGGATCCTGATAACATATTGGCTCAGATCCGTAAGAATTATCTAGACCTGTGACACTGAATAACCTATACATCTGCCAGTGTATAGGTTATACAAGTATTGACATATGATTGGATGCCGCTCTTCTTAGTGTTTCCTGTTGTCAGTAAGGAAATGTGTGTGCTCTGGTTAAAAATAGTCTCCGTGTGTGTACGTGAGAGAAAGAAGGCCACCTGGGGCCTGTCCTCGTTGGTTTCCGTGGCGATGTCACCGTGATTAACGTGCAGGTATGTTAACAGCCAGTTGTCCGGTCCTCTCACAATTCAGAGCTTTACTTCCCCCCCTGCACCAGGGGAACTGGGGGTAAAGTGGGAACTGCTGCAAAGCACTGTGGGAAGGCAGGTGATAGATGACCTGAAAAGTTTTCATGTTTTCCCTTTTTTTTCCTGAAACTTTTATGACAGTATGGTAAAAGCTGGCTCGCATCCTTGTAAAACTGCCCCATGTGAAAATCAGATTTTGTAAGTACAGTAAAATAACGTGTATAATTACTCACTGCTGAACTGAGATGGAAGTGTCGGCAGCAAACAGGAAAAGTGAGAAAGAACACTTTATGGATATTCTTAGCCAGCAATTATTCTCTGCGTGTCTGCTTCCACCCTCATTATTTTTAGCTCTACCTGCTCACTAAAGGTCTCCTTGTTTTTTTTCTCCTTTTCTGTATAATGTTGTGTGTTTATATTTAGTTAATTCCTGACTGTGATGTTTTTCTAATTGAACATGTTTGTAGTGTGATAAGACGGAGTGACACTGATCCTTTGTAGGATTGCTAAGGCTTAAGGCCTACTTCGTTACAAACTCATCTCTTCTTTAACTGATTTGGTTTTCTGGATGAGATTTTACCTTTATATATCCAGGAAAATTTCACTGAGAGCAATGTTCTCCTCTTTGCACCTGGGAGCTACCCAGTACAACCAGAGTCTAATCTGATGGCTCTGAGCTGGAGCATTGGAGCAGATGGGGGTAAAGGGGTTAAGGGTTTGGTTCAAAGGCACCATATGAAGCTGCTCTTTAACTTTCCTTATCCAGTGATGGAGCTGGTAACCTTTTGCTCCCAAGCCCATTTCTCTAGCACAGCTCACATATTATGTAATATAATGAGAGCAGGAGTTGTCAGTGTACAGCATACTGTGTAAATTACATTGTGTCACTGTCTAATGAAAAGAGGATTCCCAGGAATAACAAATATCTCTCATTTTCAGCTAATACTAAAAAATGTTCATGTCCAGGTGACAGCGCCCTCTAGTGGCCATAGGAATTCAGACTTGTGTCTTTTGGGAATTAAAGGAGGAAGTTATTTGTAAGAGGGAACAGGTTTAGTGAGGACACATGGGTCAACATGTTGGAGTCCATAAGTTCCACCTGATCTGTTCTGAAGCTCATAAGTTCAGCTCCCAGGTCTGGTACAGGTCACACTTAATATGCACTACTGTCTGTGTAAAAGCATGTTGTTGCATGTGTTTACATTCTGTATGTAGTCATTTGTGTTAATGTGATATAGGCTCAGTGGTGGGATTCCTATTACTCTTAGTGGGATTCTCCACTACCTCTTGACAAAGTCAACTATTCTCTGAACAGCTCAGCCTCTCTCACAACCGTTTAGCTCAGTTACCACTGAGCAGTGATAGAGCTATCACCGCTGGTGTCTCGTAATGGTGCCCGACAACTGCAGCGGCAGAGACCTCCAGTCAGATGGCGGAGCACCCATGAAGTGATGACGCTCTCACAAGCTGAAAGCCCCCCCCCCACTTGGCCTCCTGTGTGAATACAACAAAGGTTTAGTTGCAGCTCATGTCAGAGAGAGGCCCACACACATTCACACATCATGCATATAAAAACAAGCCTCATATCCTAGTCAGTCTAATTAAATGCTGTGTTTGATGATGAAAGTTGGGTTGTGATGAAAGGGTGTGTGGTGTTCAGAGGTGCAGTGTGAATGCATCTGAACACTGGATCTCTACGGTTAATTAGAGCACAGCAGGGGAGGATTAAGGACCCGACACCTGTGTCTGCTCAGTTTGATTTCAATGTGTGTCCTATCTGTTTGTCAGTGGTGAAAAGTAACTAAATACATGCACTTAAACACAATTTTAGGTACTTTGCCATTTTCATGGTATTTCCATTTTCTGCTACTTATGCTTCTGCTCCACTACTTTCAGAGGGAAATACTGTGCCACTACAGCTATAGTTATGTGACTTACTTTTAAGATAATTACTCTCAAGCCCATCACTTTCAAACTCATCACTACTCCAGTCTAGCGTCCTGGAGCAGTTCTGGTGTAGTAATTCTTGTTGCATGTGTTTTCCCTGTTTGTATATGTTTCTGTATTCTGGATTTGGGGTGTGTTTCCTATCTGTGATTTCTTATTTGTATGTGCTTAATCCTTAGGAGCCACCGTAGTTGAAGGTCAGAAATAGCTAAGCCAAGATTAGGCAACTGTAAAGATACAAATTTGTGTAGCAGAACTTTTCTTTTCATCTTTCCTCTGCCATTAATCATTTAATAATGCCCCTGATTTGATTTGAAGTGACCCTTTGGAGGGGGCATGACCCTTAGGTTGGGAACCACTGGACTAAACTATCTTTGTGTAAAATATTCAAAGCAAGCTCCACCTCGACCAGCTACAATATTAAAATACAACTTACACATTGTTGCATCAGTATTAACAATCTAATAATGTCATATATAATAATCAGTCACATGGGCCATTTTTCTGCAGAATGAGTACTTTTCTAACTTTTAAGTAAATGCTCATAATACTACACTATAATAGTGCCCTCTCTATGATGGTTCTGTTTGTTTGCGGCTGTTGTATAGTACTGTGTATTTCACGCCATATCACAACACTTATCACTCTCTGAAATACCCAAGAGAAGCACTTCCTCTCATAACTGGTACATACAGAACAGCGTTCATCTCCATAATCGACTACACATCTAATCATCAAAAATCACCATATCCCTTAATCCAGTCAGCTCGCTTAGAGATTGCTGACATCGCTCTCTGTACTATTTCACACTAATGAGCTCATTCATATCCTGTGCCTGTGCATGTGTGTGTGCACGTGTGGCAGTGCATATTTACATATATGTGAGTGGTGTGTTTTATATCTTAATGCCGTTTGATGTTTAATTCACTAACAAGACTGGAGAGGCATACATTCAGAGGAGGCACACAACAAATGACAGATCTATAAGACATGCAAGACAAGAGAAGAACAGGCAGGCCAGAGGCAGACCAACACATACATACACACACACCATCATTTCATTTAACATCAGTGAGCTTAAAAACTGCTCAATATTGGGGCAAAAACAGTCTTAATGTGCATTAAGCCAAATCTCAGGGCAAACACTTGTTTAATATCAGTGTTTAAAGTTCACTGTTTGTATTTACTGCCTGATTTACAGCCTATAAATCTGTCTTCTACATAATGGGGCTACAGTGGGATAGTCTGAAGGCGATAGCCCATTAAACACAGACAGGCAGCTGCAGCTGGAGAGAGAGAGAGAGAAACAAAGAGAGACAGAGAGATGTCATCCTCCTAATTAAATCAGTGATGGATAGTCAATACAGGTGCCAGTTTCTTCCTTTACAGCCATCGTGTGATGACGCAGATGACCTGAAGACAACAAACATGGTCACAGTTGTCATTCTAAGTCTTCTCTGGAGTCAGCTGGGAGATAACAGAGGAGATGATATGATAATGAGCAGGTCATTGTGCTGTTTTTAAATCAGTTGTAGTTCCCAGCTATCTGCTTTTATCTGCTCTTTCCCTTCCATAATAAGTCTCGCCGTTATTCCTCACATTCATCGTGTCTGCCTCTGTTTTCTGCTGTTGATGTAGCTCATGTCAGCTCTTTCCAACCTCTGTCCTCCCTCTTCTTTTCTCTTCTACTGAGTCACTGCTTCATTATTGTTTTTATCAGTGTCAGAAGACCGATTAGTTCCCTACTAGTGACACGATTGATCGCGTGAAGCCAATCTCCGCCCGGGTGGCTGTCAGGGTCTGTATTTGAATAGTTCACCAGTGTGAGTGAGTGTGTGTTTGTGTGTGTCTGAGTGTATTTAAAAGAGGGAGAGAGATAGAGAGAGATTGTGCTATGATTTCGTATATTTGACATTTATGGATGGGAGCTAATGTTCTTTAAAGGAGCTATATGTACGTTTTTGTTATTGCTACATAACCAACATTAGCATTTACGGCATTGGCATCAAACGTCACTCCTTTACTTACCAAGAGCTATCTCTAGTGGTGGAAAGCAACACCGCTGTTAACTCTCATTTTGCTTCTATTTCTATCACTTCTTTTCTTCTTAGAAAAGTTAGTTAGCATGCTAACCAGCTATCCCTGGTCCATCCCATCTCATACTTGATAGTTATAGTGAGTCGGTAGTGCTAATTGATCCATTGTTTCAGTCATTTTCAACCAAAGATACCAAATATTATTGAATTCTAGTTTCTCCGATTGTGAGGATTTGATGCATTTTTTTGTTATGTATGATGGTATTGGATGGATGATGACTATTTTTTAGTTTTAGGCTGCTGGTAGGAATAACAACGTCATTTTTGACCAGCATGCTATAATGGGCATATTTAATTCTTTTCCAGTATTTCATAATGACAATGATCGATCTATTAATCAAGAGGAAAATCAGCAGACTAATCAAT
Organism: Lates calcarifer; assembly: GCF_001640805.2. Taxonomy (NCBI): domain Eukaryota; kingdom Metazoa; phylum Chordata; class Actinopteri; family Centropomidae; genus Lates; species Lates calcarifer. The sequence goes on along the minus strand of NC_066843.1, from coordinate 11,121,126 downwards.
AATGAAAATTGTCATCATCTGCTGAAGGACAGATTATGTGAAGACAATTTCTGAAATCCTCACTGTGGATATCTAAACCACAATGAAGACACAATGCAACTGTATCCAGTTGACATAAGGGGTTGGTGCACAGTTATAGGATCTTGTAGCTGAAATATCTCCTGAGTTGTCAATGGGTTTTAACTGTAATAACATCTATTGAAGTTGCACATTAGGAATACATACCTTGTGATGTCTTTTTTTTCTATCAGCAAAACAGCAATGCCAGCAGGTTTGGCAGGTGAAGCCGTCAGTCCTCCCTCTGTGTAATTGTGTAAGTGACAGAGTTTGTCTTCACATTGTGGACGCATGCCTGTTCGGTGAGGCCCACAGTGACTGGCTGGCCGGCTGACTGTGCAAAGTGTCAACTCTTGGCCTGGAGATTTGGTGTTACTGTGATGCCACCCACCCACAACACCCACAGACACACACGCACATTGCTGAGCCTCATCCCTGACATCCATCTCTCCCGTTCTGTCCATGTGACTCTGTCTCTAGATCTGTTGCTGTTCATCCTCCTTTATTTTTTCTGTTCAGTTCTGACCATCAGCGCTTCAGCATGTCTCCTTTTATTTTTTATCGTCTCTTGTTGCTTGTCAACACTATACAAATCACTGTCTGTCTTTCTCTCACTCAAAGATTCTCACACACATGCAGACACACTCTTTTTAAACCAGTCGTTGAGTCCAATATGCAGTGTGTGCCCTTCACCAGTTCAGGTCAGACTGTTGCCTGCTCAGTCAAGGCTGTGGGCAGTGTGTGTTTGGACTAGCCTGACAACACTAGTTGTTTTGGGTCCACAGCACCATCAGAGAAAAACTGAGAATCCTCCGGGCTAAAAACATGCCTGCATGCTCTTCTCTTTTTCAGCCTAGCAGCCGAGGAAAGGGAACATTTTTCTTGCTCCAAGATTGCTCCACGGTGTTCATGTCTTCTTTAGTTTTCTTCTACCTGGCCTCTCTTCGTAGTCATAGCGCTGTTGTCCTTCATGCACATGCCTGCAGAAATGTGCACACGCTTAATTTTATCAAGCCACTGGGTGATTTTCTCTCTTCTTGTCTTCCTCCTTCTCTGCTTGCTTTCTCTCCGCTGACTCTCAATCTATCACTGAATTTTCTCTAACCCATTATCACCATAGCAACTGTACAGTTGCTCACTTTGTTTCCCCAAGCCCCTCATCCCAACACACTCTTACACACACACACACACACACACACACACGCACACACACGTACACTCACGGTATGATTCTGGTCTTTTGATTTAATTGTAGTTTCAGTGTTTTTCTGTTTGTTGATGTTTTTTGAAAGGTTTAATTCTTCACAGTGATGTCTGGGGACCATTTTGTTATTACTAAGTGTGTGTGTGTGTGTGTGCGTGTGTGTGTAGTTGGACTGTTTGATAAAACAACAAAAAGAAAAAAATCCCTGTTGGGGCTTTGCTGCAAATCACTTAAGCAAATCAGTCATCCAGTCTGTTTGTATGTTTACTCTGAATTCTTAAGGTGGCGATTTGGGATGTCTAAACTGTTCTGTTATATAAATAGAAGTTTTGTCCTGCTCTTTCCATTAGCAGAGCTATGATTGTGATGAGTGAGATCAGACCTGACTGGATGAAATGGCAGACTGAGGTCAAGTTTTTCTCTGCTGAACTTTTTCAACCTGCTCAGATGTCTCATTCAGACACCAGAAATATCTTTCCTATGGCTATGTTTACAATACTTCTGGTAGATACAGTTGAATAAAACACAGGGGGGTTATATTGTTAGATACATGAAGCAATAAGGATCAATTTGGGCTCTGGGAAGTTGTTGGTGATTGGTGTTTTTCACTACTTCATAAACTGAGTGATCAATCAAAACAAATAATCATTATTTGCAGCCTTAAATTCTGTATACATTTCTGTTTAGTGTTCAATCTGATACATTGTGCATCTTTGAAAAGTCTTGGGATCTTAACTAATTTGCCCAAAACTTACTCACACACTGAGTTTGTGACAAAAAAATACATTGAAAAGTCAGACTACACAATCAGTTTGCTCCAGTGGGTCAAGATCATGGACCACTTAACTTGTCAAACACCGCAAGAGGTGGCAAACTACCTTGCATTAAACAAGCAATCTTCATGTGTAGTGCTCGACTTTGTTTCCATGTATGACAGGCTGGGCCATTATCATTGATACTGTGTACCCCAGCATAAGATCATGTCAGGTATATTAGTTAAAGGTACCCTGTTGTAGGACTGTAGTAGGACTATGGAGTAATGTTATGTGAGGGGGTCCTTGTTCTTTCATGCTGCTCTGCCAATCGACAGTTGGTGGCAGTAATGCATAAAGAAGCATTACAACACACCATTAAAGTCAGCGAAGAAGAGGACTACAAGCTTGCAAACATTGATGTAAACATGGCCCGATTTTAAACTTGTTTAAAAGTTGGGTTTAGCAAATGTTTTATGAGAAACCAGAAAACTCCACAGGACAGCTTTAAGCTGGGGAGATGTCAATTTAAGGAAGAAAATCCTCCTTTTCCAGCGGCTCTGGAGAGATGCAGTGCGTTGCTTAGGGACACTTCAGTGAGTGGGATGCCTCTCATCTTATCAGAACCATATCAAATCAAACAAGGATGAAGATCATAGACTTAAAAATGCATCATAAGAGGAAATTACACTACACATTACACTTTGTAGCCATCAACCCAATTTGTATGAAGCAGATGTGAAGGAAGCTCTGAAGGGTTGCCTGTTAACCAATTAACCCCAGACATGAATCACATCAGCCTCATCGCTCTCCCCTTCACTTTTTATGACGATAATATCCAATTAGTAATTAGATATTGTTACCTCCGGTGGCGATGTGCCTGTCAATGCCTGACTATAATTAGCAAGACCGGCGTTTGACTCATCATCACTGTTCTCATCATCGACTTCTTCCCCCTTCTTCTGCTTGATGTGGCCCTTGTTACGCTCCGAGGAGTTCGGTAGCGGTATCATCTCGCCTCACTGCAACCAACTTCCCTCCTGGTTTTGCCTCAGCAGCTCTGTCTGTTAGTGTTGACGGTGTGTCCGCCAGCATCTTTGCCCAGCACTGCATGATGCCCAGTATCTAAATGGCTGAGAGGATGTTTGATAGATACAGACTGAAATGATGACTTATCAAGCTGGTTGTAAATTCATTTTTTAGATGTGCCACTCTCCACTCTTTGCTGATGTTTGTGTTTGAAATATTTTGCGAGAACAAATGTGTTCACATATGTGCCAATGCTTCAACACACACACACACACACACACACACACACACACACGTGTAAACAGATCACCTGAAACAAACCTGAAGGGAAAGCTCTATGGTGTTTTTCTGTGCATGCATGTTTGCATGTGCATCTAAGTGAACTGGCAAGACAAAAGCAAGGATGAGTTCCCTCCACTCTGCTCTCAGCTCCCATTCGTTTCACCCATGGATGGATCAGTGAACACTTACAGTGGGCCCAGGGGTCCAGAGGGCCCCTGAGCCACGTCCTCAGTGTGAAGAGACTGTTGTGAACAATTTGTTTCAGTGTCAAAGGGCTCAGTCATTCTTAATAAACGTTCCTAAGAAAAAAAATAACTGACAACACCATCATGACTGCTTCAAATAGTGCTTTTCTGCAGGACATTTACGCCTTGTGCTCCATAATGGTGCCATTTCAAGGTGCAACCCTCTGAAACTCTGCTTGAAGAAATCAAAAACATCTACAACTGTGTGCGCACTTGACCAAACATTTTTATGTGGCAGTGTGGGCCACAATGAAAGCTGCCAAGTGTTCTGCCTCTTCAAGCATTTGCACATTTAATATTATACATATTATTGTGTTTTATACATAATCAAAACAAAGAAAGGAATGGGCTCGACTGGCTCGCCTTTATCTTGAGTCCTTTGGTGTAAGGGAATGCTCACAAAAATTCTTCCTCTTCTTGTAGTGGCAGCAGCTGAATCATTATGGTTCATAACCTGCATTGTGTTATGCAGTGCTTATTTATATAAGCAAGTGGCATTGATAACCATCCAATGCAACAGCCTGGCAGTTAGTCCTACCTTAAAGAAGCCTTGCATATTCTGTTAGAGAGATTTTGATTCACCTGTCTTGTCATTTTGGAGGATGTACTTTGTATCATTGTTTTATAATCTCTCAATCTCAGTCTCTCTGCATCTGAGCAATTGTTCAGTTTTGGTCGCATCCACGATTTTTCTGGGTTTTTGCACCAAAGCAAGTCTCTAAGATGGCCTACAGGGTGGAATAAATGCATGCATGCAATCATGCACACACACACTTGCAGAAACCGAAGGCGAGGAACAGATTAGGTCTTCACACCCTGCCTCTTCCTTGCAACGGGCTGCACTGAGTCGAACACTCAGGATGACTGTGACTGGAAACACTTCCTTTTTAATTTTACCCATGGATCTCAAGAGCACGGGTAGGGGGGGTCGGGAAGGGGTGTGAACAAAGACACAATGACACAGGGTAAAAGAGAGAAACATATAAGGGAAGGAAGATGAGAGACAGAGGAGAAAGCTCACCATAAAAGCAAGAAACATCCAGGGCTTTCTGTCCAGAGACTTGGAGGGGAAGGGAGTGAGGAAGACAGCTGATAAAGTGAAAGGAAGAGAAAGAAATGGAGAGTGGGGAGATGCTATCTCCTCTGCAGCTGCCCAAGTCCCTGGTGTCTGTTGTTCACTGAGCAGACTTCTTTTAAGATAAATTCATACTTCCACACATGAAAAGTTGAAAAGAATTTTGCGTGCTCATGCTGTATGGGTTTTGGGTTGCAAAATGAGGGAGACCCAGAAGAGAAGAGTCAAGACACAAGGGGCAAGACTATTACACCATCTGCTTTTTTTGTTTTGTTTTGCTTTGTTTTCTCTCAAGAAAAGCCTCCAAGAAAGGCCGGAGGAAAGCAGCAAAAATAAGCGAGCTTACTAAAAAGAGAACATGCTAATTAGACTTTTCCGGGATTCTCACGCCACTGACTGCTTCCCCTGCCAATCACACCCTAACCACCCGGCAGCTCCCGCCTCTGTCATGCACAGACCTTCTCTCTGTTGCCGTCTCTTTCACACTCTCCTTCTTTTGCTTTCGTCATGTCGGCTGCTTGATTTAGCGTGTTTGTGTTTGTGAAAAAAAAAGGGCACTTTTCAACGATGTGGGCCCACTTACTCAGTCAGCAGCCTGTATAATTACACATGCAGTCATTCTGACACATTTCAGCATGATGGAGGCGACACTGGTGGGGGTTTATCCACCCTCATTTGCAGGGCTTTAATTACAGCTATGTTTGTTTTGCGGTGATTGTAGAAATTAGCTAACCTCGGCTATCACAATACTGACTGGAAAATATATGAATCGATTTCCAACAAGTGAAACTTGGCTGTGCAGAATAACAGATCCCACTGCAAATGTTCCAACTAAACGTGTATATATGTGGCAGGAAACATCAAGACAACATCATGCAGTTTCTACTGTCCTGCCAGTTTTCTTGGAAACCTCATCATCAGATCATCAATCCCAACAATTGCTCATTAGCTGGATTTTTACTCTGCACAAGTGCCAGATGTTCTGGCCAAGATAAACAGTTGCTCAGTTACGCCAGCTCCTGGCACTACAGGATCACTGTACTGTGTTTATTTGTGCCTCAACAACATTTGAAGACTGAAACGGAGAGGATGCTGGGAAAGTTTCCAGGATGACAAGATGGAGAGCACTGACACCGAGCACAAAAACGCTTGAACCTTACATGTTCTCACCCACGACAATGATCTGACATATAATTTCCATCTGGATCTTTCTTTCTTTCTTTAACGGAAATGTATCAGTTTATTTCAGCTGTTTGTAAAGTACCATTTGAACCAAATGAGGTTCCTCTTAAGCCCAAATGACACCTTTTGAATTATGAGGGCACTGTGACCTTGATGTGTAGCCTTTTCAGGAGAAAGAGAAGATGCATGTAGTGGGGAAAAATGGAAAATGTATTTTTGTGCTTAAGAAAAGATAAGAACTTCTACAGAAAACAAGCTTGATAAGTTTTGGACAATGTGGATAATGTAAAACATATATTGTAACGAGGCTAAAGGTGCCACTATACTCCAACAGACTTCTGTTTTAGTATACTGACGCCTTTAGTCCTGTTATTATCGTCTGTGCTTATGCTCCCACAATCTTCAGTTCCATGATATTTAAATGTTTCTCTCCCTGTCTCTCTTTGTTGCCCAGGACCCCAGAAGCAAGCACAAGTTCAAGATCCACTCGTACGGCAGTCCCACCTTCTGCGACCACTGTGGTTCGCTGCTGTATGGGCTCATCCACCAAGGGATGAAATGTGACAGTGAGTACACACCCTGTCTGCGTGCATGTGTGTGTATGTGTGTGTATGCACCTGTGTCAAATATGCTGTGCTGGTTTCCGTCTCAGAGCCGGCCCTAATGAGAACAGATGGGAATAGACTGGTACTATACTACGCTGAGCCACATCTGAGGCCCAGGCAGAATTCTCTGTCCCGACCTGCTGAGTCCTCTCTGCGCTCCCATTCTTTCCACCCACACTCCTCTATCAACTCCTCTTTCTTTCGCTCTTTCTTCCCTCTTTACTGCACCCATTATTTCCCCTTTACCCCCATGCTCCCCCTCTTTCCCTTTCTCCTCTAAATCACCTTTTTATTTCCCCTCACATTTTTTCTACCATGTCTCTTGTTTATCGTTTTGTCCCTCACTGTACCTCCTCTGTCCCCTCTCCCTTCCTGTTTCCTCACCCTCTCTATCCTTCACCCTTCCTCCCTCTCACCTCCTCTTGCTCTGTCTATTCGTCTTTGGGTCTCTGGTGGCGGTCTCATCGCAGATGGTAATGGAAGCACACCAGAACAAATTGATGCAGGGAGGCCATCGTTATTAAGAGCTGCTTCCCCGTCTCTCGTCTCTCCTTGTCTCCTCCCAGCATGTCAGCCTGACAAGCTTGCCGAGTGGAAGGAGGAAGGCGGGGGTGGGTGGGGGGAGCAGGAGAGATGGATGGTTGGGTGGAAGAGGCCAGAAAGAGGGAGGATAGGAAGAGGAGGTTAGACAGAAAGTTAGAGGGCAATAAGGGACAGAGGAGGAAACGAAGGGGAAGAGGAGAACAAATGTTCACTCTCCCCTCTGGTCCCTTATCTGTTTGGTTTTGTCAAAGTGTGTGTGTGTGTGAGTGTGTGTGAAAGTACAAGAAAGAGCCGCAAGCAAAAATAATTCACAGAAATTTCAAAATTAAGGCTAACTAGCCTCTATAATAATGTTAGGGGACCATGTTTATCAAAGTAAAGACCACATTTCCCATGAACCCTCTTGCTTCCTGAAGCTGCTAGTCCGCTGGATGGTGATCTTATCTGCTTACAGTGATTATAGCATCTCTAAGTAAATGTGGTGATTACTTATTGATGTTTAAGTGCCAGACAGCACCTTTGAGAATAGCTGTGGCTTTTGTGATTACAGCTTTTACCCACTGAAAATAGACGTTTCTGTGTTGAATCAGACTGTTCTCTAAAACAAATCTTTTGCCACATTAGGTCTCTACCACAGCATGCATCTGTTTTGGGGGGTTCAAAAGGAAGTCGCCATTGTGCCCAGAGAGTTCAGTCCCACTCAAAGTTCATGACAATCCATCCAACAGTTGTTGAGACTCGATTCACTCAAAACCACAAATGTAAACTTTATTGTGGCACTTAAGGAAAAGATCACCAAAGTCGGGGGGGTTTATCCTTTGGGGATCATGAATGTCTGTACAAACATTCATGGCAATCCATCCAATATCTATCAATCATCAATCATCAATCTGGAAAGAAGTAATGGGCCGTCATGACTGGCACCAACATTACCTCAGTAGGTAATATTAGATAAAAAATGGAAAAGTTCCAAAAGGTTTTTACAGATGAAAGCAGAAGGGAACTTTTGCAGTTCCGTAATCATTAGGTTCTAGTTTAAGTTTAAAGAGTACAAAACCTCAACTCCCTGTCCTCCCTTCTTTGATGTTTTCTTTCTAAGAACCTGCTTTCATTTATTTAATTTCTTTTATTCATCCTTTTGTTAAAATACAATAATTCAGCACAGCTCCCTGATTTTTTTGTTGTGCACTCGTTCTGTATCTGCTGTCACTGACACCTCTGTAGAAAACTGTCAGTTCAATCAGTTCAAGTTTCCCCACACCAACTCTTTTTGTACATTTTCTTCAGAGGCAGCAAATTTTCCTCACCACAATGTCTCACAAATTGCATGAACCTTAAATTCAGCAAAAATGCGCAATCAGCCACACTTATCCTAATCTGTCCTCCCTTTATGTGCATGATTCATCTCAAACATGTATATAATAAGGAAAGAAGTACATTTCACTGCTGAGCTTCAAATTAAGTCCTCTACAGTCCTCCACAGATAAACTCAACGCTCTGTATGTTCCCCTTCCTTTTTCTCTCTTTCTAGCCTGCGACATGAACGTGCATAAGCAGTGTGTGGTCAATGTGCCAAGCCTGTGCGGGACGGACCACACAGAGCGCCGGGGTCGTCTCTTCCTCAAGATCGAGGTCAGCGGGGACAGGCTACACGTCACAGGTTGGTTTGAGACTTAAATATATCTCTCTGTGGCTGCATGTCGTACTTCAGGCTGCTCAGCTTCACAGTGACGTGAGCAAGCGGAGTTTATTCATATTTATAATTTTGGGCTCCTGTGAGAGACTTAGATTTGTTTTAATGAACTTTTCAGAAAATGTGTGGAACAATGAAAAAATGTGTATTTTCCTGGGTAAAAACATTTTGTATTTACGGCTGGATGGTCTAATCTGTATCAATCTATCTGTATCACATTTTATAGGCTCATCATAGACTTTTTGGTAGAATCTTATTAGTCAGTCAAGTCAAATTTATATATACGCAATTCACAACAGAAGTATCTCGAGACCTGACAAGTAACGAGTAAAAATAGGTGTTGTATATAATATTTGCCATTAAAATGTAGTGGCATCTGACGTCCACTGGCCCAGAAAGGATTTCAGTCATATACAGTCATTACCAAAGGAACAGCTGCGAAACAATGACAAAACATATCTGTGCATCACAAACCATCTGGAATGACTCACTGTGGTTTCAAAGTTTTATCCATTAGGTCCAATAAAAATCAAACTGTCTCAAAGAGCCAAATTTCAGTATTTTATTTTTGTGTCATTCAGGTGCGTCAGTAGGAAGTCAACCACCTAAAAGACTAGTGTGCATGCTCCATGAGCCAAAACACATGGAAGCCTGAGAAAACTGTAAAAACAGAGTATGCAGAGTATGCACCCTGGAAACCCTAGAAACAGCTTCTGGAGTCAATATCTGATTCTCTTATTTACTTAATACATGAACATAATTGAGCAACTCTGTCAAACACATTTTTTATGAAACATACTCGCTGGTTAAGTAAAGATGTTGGTTTTGGTTAAATATAAATAAACATGTTGTGTCTGAAGCCACTGTAAACTTTTTCTTTATTAAACCAGATCACAATATTTACCTAACTCAAACCAACTGCTGCAAGAGCCTTAAGATAACTAGGAAAAAGTTTTAAAACATTTTTCTCATAAATTCAATATCAATGTATTAGTGACAACATATCCTTACTATGCTAATAGTTAATGTAATAACAGTAGCCTAGTCACAGACATGTTGTCTTAATAAATGTATTTGCTGTTTAGTTGTTGTTTAAATCACACAAAAAAATAGCAGATTTAACTATATGGCATCCATCTGTGTCAGCACAAAAATGAAGTCATGACTGCCTTCATAACCTACGTGTCGCGCGCGTATGTGTGTGTGCTCCTGTGTGTATTTTCAACACCTCCAAATTATCCTGTCAGTCAAGAGCAGCACCTGGAGTGGAGAACTCTCTGGTGTTAAAACCCCTTTGGCAGGGAGAGAAATGACTGCTGGGTCACTTCCACAACCTCTCTCTGTCTCTCTATCACACACACACACACACACACACACACACGCTGGAGCATGGCGAGACAGCGCTGGTCAGGGAATATGATTGCTGAGGCCAATAAAGTGTTTCTAACTCAGTGGGGATCAACCAGGAATAACCTGCAGCTACAGCAGGAGTGGCAGATGTGATTGACTCGGAAATATATTGCTTTCCTAAAAATGTGTGTTTGTTTGTTTGTTTATACTTGCCTTGATGGAAAGATGTAGGGAGTGAGAGAGAGCTGTATTCACCAAAGACTTAAATCATTTTTTGCTCTACTTGCTTTTTATTTACCCTGCTGTACACAACATCCAGCTCTTGTCTGTTTTACTGTGGAACAAGGTCTGAACTGCTGCGAAACATCAACAGTTACATGTTTCGTTTAATGTCCTTGTCCTCTCTGTTTGTGAAGTTGACTGCTGTACGTGTGTGTGTGTGTGTGACGATGATGGTGGTGATAGTGGTGGTCTCGTTGACATGGTTACCTCAGTCGGACAGAGCCTGTAACCGAGCTCGTATTCGCAGAGAGAGTGGGAGAGACGGCTGTTACCATGCTAAATTGATGTGCTTTCTCTCTCCCCACCTCGTGTTGTCCTTGATTTGATGCGTACACACACCAAAACACCCACCAGCGTTCCAGTGTTTATGAAAGTGTTGCTGCTGCTTCACGCTGTGTCAGCTTCAAGGAACGTACGACAGTATGCTCTGCAGCACCTGCTACTGGCATATGTGATGTCTGATATTTAAAAAACATACAAACTCTGGACTTCTGTGTCTGTTTTCCCTTCAACATACGGCTGTGATCATCTATTATCCCTTAGTCTGTTCATAGTTTTTCTTCATGATTTCCAAGAACCCAAGAGTCTCCTCGTTATGTCAGACAGCCTTGAAGAGAAAAGCAGTGAATGCTCACATTTGAGAAGCTCCAATCAACAACTTCTGAAATAATACATGTGTTTTCAAAGTTGTTGTCAGTTGTTATCTGTTGATCTATCCAATCTTTATATAAATGGTAAGTGGCTGTATTTATGTAGCACTTGGCTTTGCATCTAACAATGCAGTTTGGGTTGTCAGTGTCTTGCCTAAGCACATTTCAATACATGGACGGGGAGGATCTGCGAACTCCACGACCGCCTTCTCACTCTGTGTGTATATGTGTGTCATCATGGCCAAAAGTGAGTCTGAGTGCTTTGGTGTTAACGCATTTGTCTGTGGACAAATTTTGTCATTCGCAACCATTCAAGATACAGTCAAGAACCTTTACAGGTTAGTTTGAGCCAAATTCAAAAATGGGTGTGGTGCGACCCATGACTACTGAGTAATGTAGGAATAACTACAGAGTACTCTTGGTTTGGATCTTTTCTTTCTTGTCTGTTAGAAAACACATGAAATGTTGTGTTCATTAAATTTCAAGGATCCAGACCAAGTTAAAAGGAAAGAAAGATTAAAAGAATGGAAATGTTGGACCTGTTGAGACAGAGGATGGACTGTGATTGACAGAGAAAAGAAGATCAATGTTGAGAACAATACAGGAGGGAGGTAAAGCAGAGGAAGTGTATGTTCTGCTGTGTTTTGTTTGTTTGTTTTTTTCCATCTCCTTCTCTAATGGCAGCAGTCTGAACAGTGAAGCTTCAGCTTGTTCTCCGGCTCCCCTCTGGCTCCAACAGACAAGTGGCGGGCCTTTGTGGTTCACCGCACCGATGTGAACTTGATTAAATCTTTCCAGCCAAGAAAACAGACACATCTCCCAGGCTCTCTCTCTCTCTCTCTCTCTCTCTCTCTCTCTCTCTCTCTCTCTCTCCTCTCTTTTCCCTCCTCTGCTCCCTCTAACTCCATCCCTTCTTCCAATATTGACATTTCCTGTTATCTTCTCCTACCTGTTCCTTCGAGATCTCAGCGTGTCTTCCCCCACCCTCGTCATCCATTTTCTCTCCATACCTGCTGAGCTCCTGTCCATCCACTCATTCTTCAGTGAGACATCAGCATCTGTCCTTTTTTTCTCTCATCTTTTTCAACCAGCTGAAATCATTGCCCAGTTGAGTGACTTGTCCTTTTCCATTCTGGCTCTAATGTCTCATTCCCTTCTTCTTCTTCTTCTGCAGACTCTGTCTCTTTTGCTCTTTCTCTACGTTTTTTTTTTTTTTTTGGTTTGTTTATCTTGCTCTTTCTTTTCATCCCATTTACCCCATGCTTTCTTTCCTTTTTTGCACTGATTACCTCCTTCATCCCTCTCTTACTCCTCTCCTTGATCACCGTCTCCTCTAGCGAAAACGACATAAATAACCCATGGGCCTGAGCAGACGTTTATTGTGGAGTTTTGAGGAAAGGCAAACATGCAAACATCTCTCTATGACCTGTCTACACACACACTCACACACACTATAGGGCAAATGAGGATCAGGCCAAAGTGAGCACACAGCGGTGAGATTTCCTACTGCTGACATGCTTGCCTCAGGTTCCAAGCACGGTTGAACAAGAATACATTTTTTTTCCTCCACTGACACAACTCATAGCACTGTCAGGCCTGTGGTACAAACAAAGGTCTAAGATTTGATATTAGGATTTAAATTTCAAGAGGCTTTTCACAAATTTGTAGATAACAGCTTCTCTATAGTATCTATCTTACTGGAACATGTGATTTGTCTGAAAGTAAACATGATCACAAACACATTTTTTTTTTTAAATTTATATAATTTATATGATAATCTTCCTGTAGCATTTGTATTCTTAATATGAACTATTTATAAATGTTTATAACACATTATAACCCTTTAATGTAGTTGCAATCTGTTTTTCATGCTTTACTTATTACATCAGTTATGATTTATTTATTTATGAGTGAAAAGCACTTTTACAGTCTTCATGACAGACATGGGACTGAAAGCTCTGGGAGAAATCTACTAAGTTGACCTCAGCTTAATTTTATTTAATCAAGCTATTATTTCTGAGGTCAAGAATGAACATTTGTGGTCATGAGTGTTGAATGCATCTAAAAACACTTTAAAATGGGTATTAAAAGCTAATACATGTTTCATAACATTGTCTGTGTAGCCATATACACGTCATCATTAAACATAATGTTATACTGTATTATTAATTATTCATCAACTGTTTACACATATTACACATATTATCAACTGTAGCTAGCAATCTCATTAAGCTAACGTTAGCTTAGTAAGTTGGTTGAAAACACAGTCTGAATATTTCCAGCTGGTTCATTTTAAAAACAAGAAGCCGGTAAAAGAGTCTTAAATATGCGCTTGATAGCTAGTGACATGATATCAATCTTAAAGACTGGTTCCAGGCAAAACGTTAGCATCCTCACCAGATGCAAATGTTTGCAGCCACTGCACACTGGAGCTGCTAAACACACTGTTTAATCCATTCTTTACACTTGTGATGTGGTAGTATTAGTGGTTTTTGAAAGGGCAAAAAAAAGGAGACCAGCATCCAAACAATTTAAATGCTGAATATCTCTCTTACTACAGCCAGTATGTGCACTGTTTTACCATTTCAAAGCTTGTCGGGCCTGCCATGCATATTTGGGGAAGAGGATTTAGCAAAAATGTTACTAGTACATTTCAGCTGAAGGAACTGAATGTTTTGATATGCTGTAAAATGTTCCTGTATATTGCTCAGCTTTTGGCTGTCAATGTAGCTGATCTTATTCTGCTTTAAGCCTTTCAATAATTCACTTAAACCCTTTCTCACTTTAAAGTGCTCTGTGAATTTTGTTTTAGTGGAGTGTGGGTGGATTTTTACCAAAAAAAAAAAATTTTTTTTAAATCAAAGCACCGCTCATGTCTCACTGACGAGCATCATTTCTCTCTGAAGCCCGGTCTCAGCTGAATATCCTAATTGCACTTCCTTTAAACGACCAACAGCAGAGATAGAAATCTTAGGTTCGTGTTGGTCCTCCTGCTCCCTCCATTGTGTGTCTGCATTCAGATCCCTGACACCGTGCAGCAGGGATCCATCCAGCCCCTGTTTGGCCGTGCAGCTCTCCCCCACCCCACCCCACCCAGATTATCAAGCATTCATTGGTTGCACATGGCATTGTTATGCAACGACACATTTGAATTTCAAAGCCTTTTCGGGAGATTACACTGTCAGCCCACCGCAGCCCCGCACGCACCCACCCCGGGATCCAAATGATATGTCATTTTTAGCTGTGGCATATTTTTATTAAGCAGGCATTCAGTTCAGATACAAGAAATGAAGGTAACATGGATATTTTTGTGCGTGTTTCATGTACTTTGTCTGCTTCATGGTGTATTTAAGAATATCAAATGATGGTTAACAGTACATTTGTTTCAGTCCCTGGGAGATTAAAGTGTGCAGTCTCGAGTTGAAGTTCAGACTTGCTGTTGGAGAGAAGCTATTCAAACTGATGTTGTGTTCAGGTGTTCTGGTAGCATTAAGTGCAGGGAATAACACTTTAGATGAATTATTGTAGCTATAAGTCAATAAATATTTGTTTAGGAGAAGAAAGAGCCTGAACTTTGTCATTCATTATCTCTAAACTACAGAGGATCCAGGCTCTAAAAGTGTCAGCTAAGTGCCATTGCACTTTATTGTTGTGTTTGTGTTGATACATGTGGAAAAGCAGAACATTTCACTTCTTTGTGCAAGATGGTTGCAAGGCAGAGGCAGAGTGGATGCATGGTGGTAGTTTTCCTTCTCCTGTGACGTATGTGTGCACAGTGTAGACAACAGCCTTGTTCCAGTGATAGTGAATGAGCGACGCCTCTAATCAAGTTAACAGAAACACAATGTGTGTCTGCATTCTCTGTCGATATCATCGTCAGTTTTAAAGCAAAGAAGTCATAAAGGCAAAACACACATGAGCAGGAAAACACACACACCACACACACACTAATTTTATTGGTAACTACCTCATAAGGAGCGAAGAGAGGGGAGGATGCAGAAGGCGAGCAGCTCTTGTTGTATCTAAGCAACAACAGACAGCAGAGATGGTCCTTGATCACTGATGATGATGTTTCATTGTGTGTGTGTGTGTATGTGTGTGTGTGTGACAGAGAGAGAGAGAAGATAGAGAGAGAGAGAGAGAAAGTAAATTTGTTTATGTACATGTGCCCTCTGTGTGTAACTTGCAAACATACTTCACTGGCATACATCACCTATTCCATTTCATCTGTTTCTATACATCTGTTTCTATACATGTGTTGTGTGTGTGTTGCCTCATTAGGTGTGTTTACAGCCCTGTCGAAGTTGCTTTGGCGTTGTTTGGCGCCAGCGTTGCCATGGAAGTGACTGATGCCTACAACGCCGCCACAGCCAGCAGAGGGGAGGATTTAGATGAGAACGTGGGATGCTGAGATTTTCCTTCTGCTGCTCGTACTTCATTGTGTGCGTCTGTGTGTGTGTGTGTGTGTGTGACTTTGTGTAACAGTATCAGTGTCCGTGTGTGTGTGTGTGTGGGCTTGTGGGCGAGCGTGAGACAGAAAGAGAGAGACTAAAAGACAGGAGGAGGGATTAGCTGAGAATTTGTATTGGATAAGAAGTGAACTATGAGGTTGAAGCATCACATTCATGAACAAGGTAAAAGCTTCTGACACTGGCTTTTTTTGTCAGATATGCAAAACTGAATGAGAGACCTACACTGCCCTCTACTGCATGAAACTGGAAGGAGGAGGAGAAAAATGTAACGCTCACATGAAAAGTTACAATATTCCTGTGAAAGTCAGTGATTTTCACCATCATGTTATGAATTTAATAAACTCTGTTATATTAATTTCCTTCTCACCAGTTCTTGATAGATCTTCAATTTTCTGATTAATGCTATTATTAAACTGACTTGAATTGAATTTGAAGCATAATAGCAACATTTTTTATTCATGTTCTCACCATTCACTTTTCCTCTTGTTGTTTCTTTTTTCTGTCCACAGAGATAAAGATAAAAATTCAGGGCTTATTTTTCCCCTTAGACCTGCAAATATCTGCTTTTTCTGCCATTTTTCTCCCTTGTGGAAAAACCATTTGTTTTATTCTGTTCAAGGAACACAGACCTAAAAAGATGCCAAAAATAGATGATCTAGCACAGGCAACCAGTGATTAGTATTAAATAATTTATTTCATCTGACTAATCTTAGGTTCTCAGAGCATTGATTCATTTGGACCAACTGTCCAAACACCCAAAATATTCACTTAAATACAGATCAGTCAGCACATTTTCACATTTGAAAAGTTGGAGAAAGTGGATTTTTTTGGGATATGTTGGTTCAAAATGGACCTTGATCATCAAATCACTTGCTGTTCATTAAGTTGATTGACTGTTGACTCTGTTTTATCAATATTTTATGGTGCTTATCCTTAGTTTTCTCCTAATTCATATGTCTTAATCCATTTAAAGCATGTTGTCTTGCAAACCTGTCACATCCAGCGATGAAAACAGCTAAATGTCAAAATAAATCAGATTAAATCTCACAGAGACAGAGCTAACTGAGCTGCAGTGACTCTGTGTGACATTTCTCTGATGTGTCTGCATGCTTTGTATTCAGCCCTGTAATATGTATGCTCCAGAGCTAAAATACATTACCGCTGTTTTAATGAAAAATCTCAGCAAACGTGTCCTTGTGTGAAAGTTCGCACTGACTCTCTGAAACAGTCAGTTCTGCAGCCTTTTTTTTTCCCTCATGCACTGTGCCTGATTACATTTAAATATGCAGAGAGGGGAGGCTGGAGCTGATAAACACAGTTTTAGAGGATGAGTGTGATCCTGTTTCTGCTCTCCATCTGTTGTAGTTTTGTTGTTTGTTAGTGTCTTTCTTTCTTTGACAGTGGGATCCTCCTGTGTCTCTCCTCAGTTATTGCGTATTGTGTAATTCATGCTGTATTTGACGGTCCTATATGTCATTTGTTTGTGTGTTCACATGATGTTGCAAAGTGGGGCAGTGGTGGAGTCGGCCCATTGGCCACTTACAGTAGATGTTGTCGCCATGGTGAGAGTGGCATGCTTATACCGCCCCGTCCCCCTACTCCTGTTGCTATGTTACAGTTTTTTTTTCCCCATTTGTCAGTTACGATGCAAGGAAATGTCATGCCTCCCTCACATTATCTGCTCACCTCTTGCCTAACCATGAGAGAGTGCACTACCAGAGACATTCACTCTCCTCGCTGATCACCAGTCTTATCACCTGTCATATTTACTTGAGTTACTTGAGTTGAATGTGGTAGGTACACTTTTGGTCGAGTTACTCTTTTCAGTTTTTCTTGTTTTTGTTGATTTTACGTGTGCGTGCGCCCCAACACCCACCAGTGTTATAATCCTGTTAGTGTTGTTTCACACTGTCAACTTGAAGTGAATTTTGACAGTATGTTTTGCTTCGCAGCACCTGTTATCAGCGTATGTGGTGCCTGATTTGTTGAGCCATTAGCTGAGTAACTGAGGACACACACTAATCTATCTATCTATCTATCTATCTATCTATCTATCTATCTATCTATCTATCTATCTATCTACCTACCTACCTACCTACCTCTGAGTCAGTGTGGGGACCTGGAGTCACTGAATCTGGCTGAGGACTCAAACACACACATGCGTGCGCACACACACACACACACACACACGTTTACACTCTTTGTCTCTTCTTCTCTTCTTCTAAGTGGGTGAAGCCAGGAACCTGATTCCCATGGATCCAAACGGTTTATCAGACCCGTATGTTAAACTCAAGCTCATCCCAGACCCAAAGAATGAGACCAAACAGAAGACCAGGACCATCCGTTCGTCTCTCAACCCCTGCTGGAACGAGTCTTTTACCTTGTGAGTCAAGTCAGGCCAAGTCTGTGTGTGTGTGTCTCTACTGTTGTGCCTGAGTCTATGTTTAATTAATACTGTTTTTAGAGTTGACAAATTTCAAAGAGCACAAAGGAGAAAGTATTTGAGTCTCTATCATTACATGTTGTTTCTTTTTCCTCCCCTGTGTGTGTGTGTGTGTTCAGTAAACTGAAAGCATCAGATAAGGACCGCCGTCTGTCTATTGAGGTGTGGGACTGGGACCGGACCACCAGGAACGACTTCATGGGCTCCATGTCGTTTGGAGTGTCCGAGCTCATCAAAGCTCCCACGTGTGGATGGTCAGTCGACTCCCGTTTAATTCCACTCATTCCAACAACTGAGGAAGTGCACTTTTAAAATTTCTGATTCCGCTTAACTCGGCCTGGTGTGACCTGGCTGTCACATCCGCATAGTATTGTGGTGCCAGTGTCACGACCAGTGTTGCTGAAACTGATGGCCAGTTTTTTTTACTTTTCTTGTTTGTTTTTTTCAATGGAGACACAATTTGTAAAAGACGAAAAAGAACTTTGTTTTAAAATTCATTAATGTCAGTTCTGCTCTTACTGGTCATAGCCTTTATTTAATTAGGTCAAGTCCTACTGAGATACTGAGCTTGACATCTCTTTGACTGACCTGATTACTGAGGATACTGAGGAACAATAACAAAAAAAGCAAAAGTGATATGATATAAAATAAGATAAAAAAAATAAGTACTGTGGATTACATTGTAAACAGTGAAATTAAACATTCAGTGCAAGCACTTCTTATCATATTATAAATACAGCATAATGAAGGTGTGTGTTTGCATTTATATAGAGGTTTTTCAAGGTCATACTCTTTCAACAACTGGTCCTTTCAACCTGCAAATTACTGGAGGAGTGGAATCAGTAAGTAAATGATGGAAGTCAATGTGAATTTCTCGAAGCAGTTCGCCAACTTGTTAACTTGACACTGCGCTGGCCCCAACGATTGTGATCAGCTTCATTTCAAAACAGTCGTAAAGGCCTGTAGCTGAAGCCAGCTCCACGCACTCTGACAAACAGCACCTGCTGCCGTCATTTCCTCATCCCTCTGTCTACGTCTCCCTGTTTTGTCTCATCCTGACAACCACACGCTCATAGAGATGTCACAGCCGTCCTTCCATGGGCCGTGTTAGCATACCTGCCGTAACCTAGCCTAAACCAAGCCTGATCGACTGCTCCAGGAAATACCTGTGTGTAAAAAAAAGAAAAGAAAAGAAAAGATAAATACCTGGCACGGGTAGCTGTGAAAACAATACATTACGTCTATGTGTGTTGGTCTGCGTATTGTACTCTATATTCCAGATCATTAGATAGGTGGCCAGAGGATGTGTACATTAGAGAGGAAGTTGAGTGAAGCTGGCACTGCTGACAGAGAGCAGACCTGCAAACACTCAAAGAGGATGGAATCAGCAGCTACTTAGATTAAAGTGGTGCAGAAATACAAAGATTTGTAGCTGTGTGGGTGGACAGAAGAAGAAATGCATGAATTATGGACTAATAGTAAATTGGAAATACATGGATTTACAGCTCTTTGGATAAAAGAAATAACAAAACACTCACTCCCTCCATCGTTTTGTCTCTCTCAGGTACAAGTTGCTGAACCAGGAGGAGGGGGAGTACTACAACGTTCCCATCCCTGAGGTGGACGACGTCAACCTGGAGCTCCGACAGAAGTTTGAGGTGAGGAACAGTCAGAGGGGGTAGAGTCGCATTATGAATTTGTGACATTCAGTAAAAGCATAAGTAGATTTTCTTTCCCACACATGCACACACACGCGCGTGCGCGTCCATTGCGCGCACTCACTCTTAACAAAACATGTTCCTCTCTTCCGTCACCATGGTAACCCCCTCCTGTTCCCACTTGTGCTTTTCACCCTGTACGCTGGAGAGGGAGATCACTTTCTCCTGGCATCAAAGTGAATGCTCTTGATTTTTTTAAAGAAAAAATTCATACACAGTGCAAGATTACAGCTTCATCAGAGGTGGCAAAAAAGTGTAACGTGGACAACAACAGTAATAAAGGCAGGCCAGACAACAAAAGAGGCAAGTCCGTGTAAAAAATGCAAAAACAGTCACACCTAATAATTCAAAATGCTCACATGTAACTGTAGAAATTGCAGACCTGAGCTCTCAGCTGTGAACAGCATAGATAAAGATGACCTACCATACTGTTCAAACTGGCACATGACTTAGCTAACACATGTGAGAAGTCATACAGAAGGAGAAATAATGTTGGTGACTGTCTAAATGAAGCTCAGCAGGGGTTTTTTATGGATGTCAAAGGAAACAGCTTTAAGGCTCTTACTGTAAGTCCTTGGCCTCATTGGACTCCAGTGGAAGCTGTTACCAGCAAAGCACACGTGTCTGCAGTTGCTACATTGTGACAGTGTGAGCTAATGTGGCAGAGTTTCATCCTTTTCTTTTTATTATTATTATTGTTAACACATACATTGAAAAAGTCAAAATCATCAGGTGTTGTCAGTGAAGCCGAAGCCTGACAACGCTTGTTCCTCTGGCACAAAAGGAACAAAAACTACAGATAAATGAGCCACCGTTGCACTGGGTGACCTGTTTCTTCATTACAACTCTTCGAGAGACAGACCAACACATTTCTTGTGTGTTTTGTTTTTGTCTTTACATGGGGTTTGTTGACAATAAAAAAAGGCAAAATAAAAGCACTGCTTTACTCAGCATATATTATAGATCATATTGTTTTGAGCTCCACTCAAAACAATATGATCTATAATATCTGACTTTGTCATCTAATTCCCACACATCAGGAATCTTAACATGCTATAGAATAGGTAGAATCTATCTTCTCCCAGCTTTTCTAATATATCACGTTTTATATTAATCTTATATTAATGTTTTCTCAGTATAATTCTTGATCTCTTCCCGGTAATGAGTTTGGACCAGTGTCAGTGCAGGTTTAATCCTGTTTCCTAAAAATCATTTATAGTTCAGTTGTTTTTTTGTTTTTTTTTTGTTTTTTTGTTTTTGTTTTGTTTTAGTTTTACTTTCCTGCCAGCTACAGTCCATGTCAATATGCAAAGGATTTGAATACATAGAGGAAGTTTTAATCACTGCAAGATGTTTATTTGTATGAAAATGAATGAAAGCATTTAACTTGAATAAGTATGCAAAAACACTGGTATGGTCCTTTAATCAAGTTTAAGGAAATAACTAACGCTCACTCTCTAGTGGCCGGTCTGTTTACTGCAGGTTTCTGTCTATATGTTTTCTATTACTGCAGCACATTACAGCATCTGGACTTGAAATTAAACTTGTGACCTCTTCACTCCAATAGTAATAACAGGCAGGTAGAAGGTGGCTGCTATATTAACAAGTGCAATGTAAACAAGTGCAAAAACGTATGGGGATTTAAGTGAGGAAAAAGGACTAAGGGCAGTTTTTTATTAAAGTCCAGCTCCATGTGTGCATGCAGGTGTTGTAATACCAAGTGTAAATGTCATCCAGTCACAGCAGCCCTCAAGACGCCCAGCCTTGTTGTTTTTAATTTTCCGCTTCTCGTCATTCTGTACAACGCTGACCTTGACTTTCCTCCGAGGCTGCCGTCTTCACACAACTGTGCGGTTACCGTGGAAACTAGTGCGAGATGCAGAGATGCAGCCAGATGTGACAGAAAAAGGATTTATTCTGTTTTCTAGTCATGCCTTTGATGCCATGATTTCATGCCATTTTGTTGTTTGGAGACAGATGATTGAAACAAGTCAAAATACTGGCCCATCATTTCTCCACATGTTGTGTCTGTTTGTTTGTTTTGCAGCAAGACACACATGCATACATCAACTAACCTTTTGACCGCACTAATAAGTGAGTTTCTTCTTTCTTCTAGGCCTGCCAGTTAAATATCCACTATCTCAAGGTAGCTCTCCTGCCTGCTCCGTCTTTATCTCTTTCACTCCCAGCTTGCATCGCACTCACTTTACTTACTATGTCAGGATTGTTTGTGGATCTCTGTTGGGCTTCCACAAATTAATCTGATTTACTAACAAAGGCTCAGCTCAACAGCATATAGTTGAACCAGCCCAATTTGCTTGACCTTATATACACACTAAATTACAGTACACATGCTTTTCATTCTCTAACTCCTCTCACACACTTATACACTAACTTTCTCCCTCTTTCTGTCGCAGTTTTTCACATCTTCATCACACACATACAGTAAAACACATCTGAACATACAATTTAAGGAACTATGTTTAATTTTGATACAATGGATCAATATATTTTGAGGTTTTTGCAGCACCTGTAGCAAAACCTGACATTTGCAGCCAAGGTTTCACTATTAATTTAGATACATTCAGATACATTTAAATAAAAGTGCTGCATATACACAAACTTTAAGATATGTACTCGCCATACAAACACCAAACAGCATTATTGTTAGTAAATTTGTGGACCACTCAGGCCTCTGGTGGTGTCATGCTCCCCACCTATTCCTCATTGGCTGCCAGTGTGGTCCACAGCCTGCCCTCTACTAGTCTGGTCCAGACTATAGAAGGCTGTTGGGACATGAAGCATGGACTCACTTATTTACAGTAATTGTCTGAATGAATTCTCTCTCTCTCTCTCTCTCTCTCTCTCTCTCTCTCTCTCTCTCTCTCTCTCTCTCACACACACACACACACACACACACACACACACACACACACACACACTCACAGGTCCTCGGTGTGCATGCCAAATCTCTCCACACGGTGGCAGTGTTCTATTTATTATGAGGTTGACGTGTGGCTGTACTGTATGTGTTTGGATACAGCTCTGACATAAATATTCCAACTTCTGTTTGTGTTGAAGCAGGTAGATGTGGTTTTGTGAACTTGTTTGTATGATGTGAAGTTGTCTCATTTTTATGTAGGCAACTGGTCCATGTGAGACATGTTTAAGTGTGATTTTTAAAATGACCACTAGATGTCTCTGCAGAGTCAGGGTGATCATAGAGGAGCTAATGCGAGCTGCAGCAACCAAAGTGAGAACAGGATCAACACATTATTCACATGTTTCTTGCTGGCGGAACTTTACTACTACTACTATTATAAAAGCATGACATATGATGTATAGATACATACACTTTTTTGTGTGTAGTGTTGACATGCACAAAAATATCATCCTTCTAGCTGTGAGTTTACGTCAGTGGATCCCAACATTTTTTGACCCATGATCCCTTAAAAAAAATCCATCAAAACATCCCTTAAAAGTTATGGGGAGTAAAACAAAAAAGAACTCTTTCCTCACTGGATTTTATTGTCATTTAAAGGATTTTTAGGTGCAGAAAGCAGGTATTTCAGGTATTTTACAAGAAAAAAAAGAAAATAGAGAAAAGTATGAGTTCCTTTATCCTTTTCATCTTTTTCAGTCTCCACAGATTTGCTGGAATGTGGTTAGCCATCACACATAAAGAAGAAACCCAGAATAAAGACATAAGCATGTGAAATTAATGATGATACAAATTATAACATCTGTATCCCCATCCTCTAAAATCCAAGTGATAATGTAAACCTTGTTGTAAAACTCAGCTCACTTCACATCTGTCTGAGACCTGCTGATTTTCTTTCCAGCTGTCTCCTCTGGGACTCAATTACACCTGAAATTAATTAACTGCAATGACTTGGTGGCATCTATACACCCAACAGTACTCAGGTTCAAAGTGGGAATCACTCTCCCTGAGAGTATTTCCTCTGTAACTGACACAGCTAGCTAATGTAAGTGTTAGTCTGCTGTTAATTGACCCAGCCAGATGTACAAATAGAGCAACTTAACCTCAGTCAAATAAATATGTGACACTTAAAATGTTGAGTATATTGCCAGTTGAGAGTGGAGAAGCGGTTGGCCTGGCAACAGCCCCCTCTATGCCATGCCGGTCGCCTGCTCCCTCCGCTCTATCTGACAGAAACAGACAACCGCTGGAGCCATGATGGGAGCTGGCAGGGTCCTAATTGCCCTTTTTGTTCAAAGACACTTGGCAGGCCAGTCATTATAACAACAGGGACCCTTGCAACACTAGCACACCCCACCCCCACCCCACTCCGCTGACTGCCCACCTCACAATTTCCCACAAAAACGTACCAGTAGTGAGAACCTGCTGGAGTTCTGTGAAGATGTCTGAATATAACAAAGAAAGTGGAAAAAAAAATAGCTCACCATGTTCCCTCTGCAGAGAAAGAGACTGAACAGAGGAGCTTGATTTGCTGATATGCAGCTAACCAGTATTCTGTGATGATGAGGGATGTTAGTGAGTCCACCATGACACCTTGTAGCAAATGATACTGTAATAACCGCTAAACGGTTACAGAGCTTTTCATTATCTTTTAGAATGTAATGGCCAGCATGCAAAACACTGTAAAAATATCTTCAATGGGACTGAAAATGTAATAAGAATTTCAGTTTATAATAGCATAACTGTTGAAAATGGGAGATAACCTTGATTAATATGGTACAATAATATGATACATTCTTTATTTAGTTTGTGCATTGTTATTTTTTAATCATAAATATATTACATGTTGCACTTCATCATGAATTCATGTCACTGACGGATTCTTGCATTTTCATCCCATTTAGTGAGATATTTTTTATTACATTTTAAAAAAGCTTTTGTTGTAAATACTGTTGCTGAGATTTTATTCATGTTTCAGGTTTTGGTTTTTTTTTTTTTGTGAATGCTATCAGATAACTATCAGACTGTGTCCTTAAAATCTAACATGACACACCCACAGCAGCTGACAAATACTAGTGATTTAATGCTATTTTTGTTGTGTGTTGAACACCACAGAAAGCCAAGCTGGGCCACGGTAAGAAAGTGATCACGCCGTCAGACCACCGGCGGTTCAGCCTGCCTTCAGGTAACATGGACCGGGTCCGACTCAGCGACTTCAACTTCCTGGCCCTGCTGGGGAAGGGCAGCTTCGGGAAGGTGAGGACATAACGTAACGGGATGCTAACAATTGAAATGCTAGTATTTGCATGGTGTATTAAAATTTCCGAATCTATGTGATTCCTTTTGACCTTTGACCCATGGCGTCTCTGCATGACTGCAGGTAATGCTGGCAGAGATGAAGTCCACAGAGGAGCTGTACGCCATCAAGATCCTCAAGAAAGATGTGGTGATCCAGGATGACGACGTTGAATGTACGATGGTGGAGAAGAGGGTCTTGGCTCAGAGAGACAAACCACCTTTTCTCACGCAGCTCCACTCCTGCTTCCAGACTGTGGTGTGTAAAAAAAAAACTATAAAAAAAACTCATCTACCTGATGCACACTTCCCTACACCGCTGCTGAACTGCTTCATACACAGACACACAAAAAAATCACATTACATTATTTAGATGGTGCCATTGTGCTCCTTCATCATTCTTTCATTAGCCATCCATTCAATCCCTGGCATTTCAAACCGGTGTGTGTATGTCTCCCTATCATTACATCTGTATTTTCTTTTCCTACTTAGTTTATTCGCACTTTATTTGCCAGTGCCCCTGCAGAGAAAATTGATATTGAGTTGAGACCAACCTTGAATACGAAGTCTCCAGTGTGACGTCAACTCTGCGTAGACAGAGTGACTCAAGGAGTCTTCAATAAAAAACTACATTTACTGATCAAAGCTTGCTGATTTATAATGCAGGTGTAAAACCTGACCGACCTGCTAAACTAACAGAAAGGATCCTGTTTGACATTTTCATATTTCTGAAAGTGAACCATGTCTTTCTGTAACGTACACAGCTGTAGACCATTAGACAATATTATGTGCTGTATACATACATTATATGCACTGCTCTTTTTGTGGTCTTTAAATATTGTATCTTTTTTTTTTTGTAGGATCGGCTGTACTTTGTGATGGAGTACATTAACGGAGGAGACCTCATGTATCATATCCAGCGTATGGGCAAGTTCAAGGAGCCACAGGCAGTGTAAGGACACTATAGGTCATATGCAGACATATTGTAAGTTTTAAGGATAATGATGATTTCCTGCAGGCAGGGTAAATGTTAGATTTATACATTGCATATGTATACACACAGAGGTGTGGTGTGGTATTTTGGGGACATTTATTAGATAAAACTAGCAGAGAGATGACAGGAAATTAAGGGAGAGGAGAGATGGGGGATGATGTGCAGGTCCCCGTCCAGATGAGAACCTTATGGTTCACAGTCAGCCCACCGAGTTATTAATACTTTTATTAATACTATTTAGGGCTTGTGTAAGGAATGCTTGTGTGTTCCTCTTTTGGGTTTAGTAGAATCACTTCAGTGGCAAATTTCTTTTGTGAAGATGTTTTACTGTTTTCCAATTTTGCAGGTTTTATGCCGCAGAGATTGCTGTCGGTTTGTTTTTCCTGCACCGAAAGGGAATCATCTACAGGTGGGTGGCTCGGCGGGAAGCCAGTTTTTACAGCGATGAGGCATCAACATTTGGCTCAGATTTTTAGATGTACATGTTTGATAGCGTGGTAGTGCATGAAACTCAATTGCTAGGAAATCCAGAGAAGAATGTTTCATCACAGAGGTTACTTAGAAAATAGATAGGAGAAAACTTGGAGAAAAACAAGGTAGATGAGGTGAAGGAATGCAGAGCCGTAGGGAACTGAAGTTAGACGAGGTAAAGTGGTTTCGACACCAACTTGGAGACTGACGGGCAGAGTAAAGCAAAGAACAAGAGAATCAGGAGATAAGAGAGATGAATGAGGAATGAGAAATTAAGAGTGGGGAGGAGAAGTAAGCAGGTCCAGAGAGAGAACAAGAGTGAGAGAAAGAGATTAAAAATGGACGTGTACATTTAACCTTGCTGGTCTGTCTGTGTTTAAACTACAGAGCTTAGATACCCTTAGGAAGAAGACAAGTATTAAATCCATACTAATCACCCAGCTGCAAAAAGCAGAAATAAAAAGGACAGAGAGAAGTGCTCAACACAGACTAAGGTCACCCTGCTCCTCTTCAGTCCTTCAGCTAAGGACTTACATCCATTCTTCATATCCCACGACCAGCCTGTGTTTGGCATCCTGACTCTACTCTGTGATAGATGTAACTGCCAGAAGTGGTGACTGAGGGGAAGAAAATGACACACAGGCAGAGACACAGGCTGTATTGTAAGAAGCAAAAGGAAAAAGCACAAAGGAAGCAGGATGAGAGAGAAATCATTTCAGGTCCAGACATTTTGGTTTATTACCCAGTGAATGATGTGTGGTGTGAGCAGATAAACTGCTCAGACAGAGAGAGGTGGCAGTGGTGTGGTGGTGGCTTGCACGCAGAAAGAGTATCAAAGCGGTCACAAATCCAGACCGCAAAAACGCATCCACATAACTAATACTCACAACCTGTCTCCTGCTGCAGGGACCTTAAACTCGACAATGTGATGCTGGACTCCGAGGGCCACATCAAGATCGCCGACTTTGGCATGTGCAAGGAGAACATGTATGAAGGCATGACCACACGCACCTTCTGCGGCACTCCAGACTACATTGCACCAGAGGTGAGATATCTGTGATGGGGAAACACGGCCCAGATTACAAGAGGGACAACTCAACAAAAACCAAGGGATTATTCGCCATCTTTTTTTTTTTTTTTTAGACTTTTCTTGTCCACAAGATTTTGTGAATTTTAATGGTGTGCTGTTCTCATCCACGATGATCTTTATATTGAGAGAGAGATAGAAAATGACTTTACAGAGTCGTTTCAAAGGATAAATAACAGATGATTCACTGAGGGTAATGAGATGTTTGTTGGAGTGGTTATATGTGTGTATATATTTATACGTGTATCTGTCCACTCACGTTTGTCTGCACTGACTCATGAGGGAGCTCAGTATCTCACAGGTGGGAAGTGAGGGATGCCCTCCCTCCTGGTTGCTCATGGGAAACTTCATCATCTAGACAGGTCATCGTCAGGACCTCCCGGGCTTTCCATATAAATAAGTCACAACGACTCAGTGGGCTTTTTTTTATTAATAGCTTTGTAATGACCTCATGAGCCATCTCTTTGCCTTTCTGACACCTCATACATCTTCCATTTATGGCCTATAAATTTTTACTTTTCATCCCAAGAAGTAACCTTTGACAGGATGGAAACCCGTAGTTTCGCATTTTCTGATTAACCATATCATTAACACTCACAGATCTTGAGTGGATGTGAGGTTTTTTGTAATTTTTTTGTTGTAAGCTGAACCACAAATTGTAACTTTGTGAACTGCATAAATTGCTGCGTTTCTGTGTCTGTTAAAAGCAAGTGCAGCTGTAATTTAGCCCTTTGCTTGTGTGTCTGCTTGATTATTATTGTGTATGTGTGTGTGTGTGTGTGTGTGTGTGTGTGTGTGTGTGTGTGTGTCTGTGCCTGTGTGTGTGTGTGTGTGTAGTCTGTGTGTGGGAGGGAGGTGTAGGATGGCAAATTGGATGGTAGGAGAAAGCGCTTTTGTTGTGGCAGCTCAAAATAGCTGACTGTATTTAATGGTGGTTGATTTGGTTTGAGTTCAGATGAGAGAAATGCCACTTTCAGTGCGACTCTGATGTCTTTACTGTAACACTGCGGAGTTCATCTTTACCTGACAGTAATCAAACACTGATAGGATGGAGAGCAGTTTGAGCAGCAGAGATAAGACCTTGTTTTTAATAGTTATATTTCTCTGCATACAGAAATTGGGTAGTGTGTGTATGTGTGATCAAGTTCTTAACCTTTTAACTTTTTCTTCTTTGTCAGATTATAGCATATCAGCCCTATGGAAAATCAGTCGACTGGTGGGCTTATGGGGTTCTTCTGTATGAGATGCTGGCAGGACAGGTAATATGTTCACTTTTACTGCATCAGTTCTGGTCTATACTATACATTTATTTGGTGTATATCCATCAAGTTGTGCTGTAACAACAATATTAATAACTGATTTCACTCACTAATCAAGTTGGAAGGATTCGTTGCACTCCTTTCTTTTGTCTTGCTGTAAATTGGAAATCTTTGAGTTTTACAAAACAAGGAATTTGTAGATGTCACCTGTCTGACTATAAGAACTGATTTATTGCAAAATAATAAGCTTGTTAACTGAGAGAGTAATTACTAGTTGCAGCTCTTTCAATGATAGAGACTAGCCATTTGATGAAGGGAAGAGACATAGAAGGCCCATATGCTGTATTTTCTAAGATTTTAGATCAATCATAAAATGAATCATTGTAATTCTTTACTATATGAAATTATACAAATGATAAAAAAATAGTTATCACCAGAAAATAGAAAATAATTAGTCCTAATAGCTAGTGTTAGGTTTGTCTAGATTTTCCAGGTTTTGTCCGAGTTTATTTAAAGGAGGGAAAATTATTCACCACGCATGATTTATTCACCACAGCAGCTTCAGTTGTTAGAAACTGTAGGCAACACGTGTCCTTGGAACAAAAAGAACAACAATAAAAATGGATCTTAACTGAGTAATGATATACTTACAGTAAAAAAAAAAAGTAAGTAATAAATATACTTGGATTTATTTTTTATTTTCACTTTTAAGGCAGCAAATGTTGTGATAGCACATAGAGCTGCAAGTATAATACCTAGAAAGATAATGTCAGTCATCAGTCATCACTCCCAGCTCTGTGACTCTGTGTTTGTCCTCCACAGCCGCCGTTTGATGGAGAAGATGAGGATGAGCTCTTCCAGTCCATCATGGAGCACAATGTGTCCTACCCCAAGTCCATGTCGAAGGAAGCTGTGTCCATCTGCAAGGGGGTGAGTACCGTTTAAAGGAACGCACAGTATAGTTTTGAAAAGCCTTGACGTCTCAGAATCAGGTGTCAGCTACTGAAAAGCATCGCCATCAGCTGCCATGCTGCTCATCAAAGTAAAGCTGGAAACATGATTTGCTGAGAAGAATAACAAGGAATGTGGTAGTTTTTTGCATTGAAAATGCTGCTATTTGACAGCTTTAATACAGTCAATTTTCATACTTTACAGACAAGAAATGAAACCAGTGATTGCCTGAGCTGTTGGAAATTAAAGGGGAACTCTAGAGATTTAGCATTGCACCTCAATAAAGGCATGAGAGAGATTAAACAATATCAAACAAAAGCCATGCTAGTGGCTCTGTGAGGTATTAGTTGGGCACAGAGGTGCTTTAAGCTAAATGCTAACACTAGCATGGGAATATAATTATGATGACAGTGCTAACAATGCTAACATAGTGATGCGAAGCAGGCATAATATTTATCATGACAGCCTGCTAATATTTGATAATTAGCACTAAACAGAAAGTATAGTATAGACCAATAGATCAGCATTGCCATTTATAGAGGCAGGCCGCTAACATGGCAGCAGATATTTTGACTTTTATGTCCAAGAGTGTGCCACAGCTAAAAACGCTGAATCCTACAGTTCCCATAAAGCACCTTGTAAGTGTCTTTCATTAGATCCTCAAAGCCTAGTAAATGTAACACAGGCTTTCTGTTATAAATGTGTCTCATAGCCCAAGTCAAACTAAGCTTGATGATATCATTTTGATGTCACCAGGGTTATTTTCTCAAACTTCAAACAGGCAATCAATCTGGAAGTAAAGTGTAGTCTTTTGGACCAGTAGTCAGACAGAACAAGCTATTCAAAGATGTCACCTTGTCTTTTGGGAGCTTGAGGTGGGCAATTGTCAGATTAATCAGAAAAATAATCAGGAGAGCTCCTCTAATCTAAAACCCTTTGGAAAAATGTTCAGTATTGTGATATATGTATTGTAAATCATCATCAAAACTAAATGGTTTCTTACCTGGACAGAGCTTGCTGAAGAGGAAGTGTGGTGGTTCAGATTTTTCTATATGTGATAACATCCATTCAGTAATATCCAGTATCTTTTTAGTTTTTTTTAAGTGTGACACAAAAGATGTCTTAAGTTTTCAGTTTCATCACTCTCCAGCAGTAAATCATTTTCTAATTAGATTTTCCCTCAGCACAGTGATTACACTCGAGTCTCAGATTTTCACGGCTTTCAGAAATCGTCTTTTACTGAGCGGCCACCTGTTCTTCTCACACCTGGGTATCACTTTCTCTGACATCATCACACTGAAGTGGCATCATGGTTGCCACCAGAGAAGATTCAATTAAGATTCAGTCCCAGGTCTGATCAAGTCTTTTTAATAACATACCCCGCCTCAGAGCTGGTGACAGAGGAGATTATCCTGACCCCTCCTCATTGTTTGCTTCACATCTCATTTCCAAAAAGAATGATTCATGGTTGAAATTAAAAGTGGCTGCTAAATCAGAAAAGTGAGCTAAGGAAAGGCAGCGCAATTTCCTGCGACTATTTTAAGGCTGGTTCAGTGAAAACAGCATGAGTGTCAGTCATAATGTCACTGATGTGATAATGTAATATAACGCAGGCTAGAAGCAAAGATTAAAAAGTGGATTGTTGATATATATGCTTGCTACACAGATAGTTCTTTCACTCTTTTACTCCCCTCACTATTTTTACCTTTTCTTTCCCTCGAGCACCAAACTGCCTCTGTCACATCTTCTAATCCTTCTCCCTCTGTTTGTCACCAGCTGATGACCAAACACCCATCAAAGCGTCTGGGCTGTGGCCCAGAGGGAGAGAGGGACATCAGAGAGCAGGCCTTCTTCAGACGCATCGACTGGGAACGCCTGGCAAACAGAGAGATCCAGCCGCCATTTAAACCCAAAGTGGTGAGTGATGCTGTGACTGTGTGTGAGAGAGACAGTGTGTGTTATTCTATTCTATCTATATATTGTACATTTTCTAGAAGTTCAGCTGCATAACAACATATTGTCATATTGTTCAACTTGACACATAAGGTTTCACACCGTTATGTCAAAGCCTCAGTCTGATGCACACAATCTTACTGTCATTTTAAATAACTTTAAGGTATATTTCCGTCCAAATTTTACTTAAATTTTAAGCAATTTTCCAACCCTGTGTGTTTCTATCAGCTGCTGTGTATGCACATTTTCTGAGAAGGCAGTGAGATTATTTACCAGCAAGATTATTCAGCAAAAGAGCACCAATGGCGCCAACTTGCTACAATTTCTTCCTCTGGTATTTCCATTTAGGTTCAAACACGCAGTTCATAAGGTACACAACAACACATCCAGTAGTGTGTTTTATTTCTCTCATGCTCCCGGTTTTTCCTGCCTTCCAGCGTTCAGAGTGTGATGCTAAAAATAGAAAATCACCAGAAAAGAAAAGCAATCTGTGTCATTCTTGAACAATCCAGATACTTCCTCAGAGAGTTTTTAAGTGTGTATACATCAATGGGTGCATATTGCATGTCTGTACTCCCATTCATTGGTGTAATGGTCTATAGTCGCTCAGTAGTGCTTGAGGCTGGATCCCAGCTGCAGCCACCCGCCCTGCTGCCACCAGCACCTGCCCCCCTCCCGACACCTAAACCTCCTCCTGTCACCACAAACGCTCCTTTTCTGTTTGCGCCCCCCACACCCCACCTCCGCATCCTCCATCCTTCTCGCTGCCCACAGAGCCCGAAGCAACGCAAGCGCCACCACAGAGGAGTAAAAATAGCTCTCTAAGAGCAGAGTTCCCTTTACTTCCACACAAGGGCCATGATAAATGCAGGGTTACACAGCGGATGTATCTGTCTCCACTCGCAGAGCAGGGAGGAAAACATTTGCCAAGAGTGGATCCATCCATTCAGGGTGGTGGGGTGCTGGGGCTTTTGTGATATTTTCACATTTATGAGCTCATACACTGGCGTCATTAATTGGTCTGAAGGGACTCGCAAACAAAAGATCCATCTGAAGCTTGATGGCTTGGCTTTTGTGATACTACAGAGCAGGCTGACATGCTGATATGTCTCCTGAGAAAATGCGTCGCAAGCAGCAGGTGCTGAAATCCACTGTAAACTACAGATTTGTCTTTGCTGCCTATCGCTCATTCTGAAGGAATTTAGCTCGTTTGCTTGCGAAAGAGTCGTGACTGTGCTGATGCACAGCAATATCCATATATACATATTCAGCTGCGTGAGACACATGACAGCCCCCGGTGTGTGCGGCTGCACACTGATGCTGATGACCTCCACTGTGGACGCCTGGGGTTAGCTTCTAATCTAATTACAACTTCTGCCCAGCTACACATTGGACTTCGACATTTTCCTGCGCCACCTTCCCTCTGGGAAGCTTTCTAATAACAGACTCAAGAGGAAAAACCTTTTAATCAGGAGCCTACAATCCTGTTACCATTAAACAAACTCCCTTTTTGTAGTGCAGAGATCAAACGATCAGTCCTTGACAAATGGTTTTTCATCTCTTTCAGTGCGGCAAAGGAGCGGAGAACTTCGACAAGTTTTTCACGCGCACCCAGCCCGTGCTGACCCCGCCTGACCAGCTAGTCATCGCCAACATCGACCAGAGCGAGTTCGCCGGCTTCTCCTACATCAACACTCAGTTCATCCATCCATCCCTGCACAGTGTGGTATGAGGAGGGGGTATGGAAAGTGGGGGGAGGATTTAAAAAAAAAGAAGAAGCATGGACCGTCACTGAATACA
Organism: Lates calcarifer; assembly: GCF_001640805.2. Classification (NCBI taxonomy): domain Eukaryota; kingdom Metazoa; phylum Chordata; class Actinopteri; family Centropomidae; genus Lates; species Lates calcarifer. Next base: position 11,087,793 of record NC_066843.1, on the reverse strand, counting down.
GGACCCTTCCAAACTCCAACAAACGTCCCGCTGTCAACAGACTCACATCATCCTCTAAAGTGTTCTGTCTACTAGTTATCAAATATCTGTGTATAGAAATGACAGAGGAGAGAGGAGCTAAGTGTTAAAATGTTATGTACAATCTGAAGTGAGAGAAAAAACAGTACATGATGGCACTGATATTTTCTGCATCATCTTCCAAAACATCTCATAATACATTCTATACTCTGTGTATCTCTGAACCCTTTTTACTCGTGTATGAATGTGTTTCAGTATCAGTCACTATCTCATTAGGTATTAAACATGCAAGTTCCCTCTCATCCCTCTTACGTTCCCCATCTTACTACGCAACAAGCTGCAATGCACGACAAGAACGGAACTTATTTTTCTGCTCTGTCCCAGCTTTGTCTACTTCTGAACTGCTACGTGTGTATATTATATTTATATACTCAAAAAAAGAGGTAAAAGAGGTAGTATACTGTTACATGAGTGCCAAAGTAGAAGTGGAAGAAAACATTTTTATTGCAGTTCTTTAAAAGTCCTTGTGGCTCCAAACAGCGCCAATACGGTACAACCCCTTTCACAGGGACCTGTTCATACCTGTCGCTTTTGTAGGACGTGGAACTACAGTGTAACCAAGTCAACACAGAGAAACAGAAGCACATTCTGCTTACAGTTACGAGCTATCCCGGGCCTTTTCAATGTCGCCAATAGTCAGTGGGTGGGTGAACGCAGGATATAGGGTCAGAAAAGTGTGGATCAAAGAGACAGTATTTCAAAGTATAAAGATGCTATTTCCATATGCACAAAAGCAGATCTCTGTTGCATGCTTACTCTCTGACTCTGTATGAGCTGTAGACTCTAGGATGCAGTACACGTCTGGTATCATTGTAAAGTTTAGTATTATGATATAAACTATGTTGATATATATTTGTTGTACGTTTTGAGGAGTCTTATTCTGAAGAGGTTTTTAATTGTTAAGGCGAAAGGTTTTGTTCCTGTTTTATGTTCTGCTTAACTTTTATGTCCTACTGTATGTCGACCTTTGTTTTTCTTTTTTCCTCTTCTTCTTCTTCTTTTTTTTTTTGTAAATATGTTTCAAATGAGATGTTTCAAAAAGAGAAGTTACTTGCAGATTTTATACTATGAACTGAATGTGCTTTTACTACCATAGACGGTTTGAACATTTCTATGTTTAGATTACCCCTAAGAAGAGATATATAACGTTTGGCTGAATCTTTGGTAGCTTTGGTATCAGCAAACCTTGTTATATGTATTTCCACTATTTATCCATTGTTTTCTACTATTCAGTGTCATATAGAGAATATGCAGCACCTCCTGTGCGGTTGAATGCCCTCTTGCCTTGGTTGTCTCAGGGCTGACTCCTTCTGTAACAAAAACTGAATTCAAAACCACATTAACGGTGTGAGGATTTCAGAAACATGTCTTTTCTTTATATATCGTGTGCATGCCTGAGGCGAGGCCTGATCTAAGCATGAGAAAGACTCCTGCATGATACAGAGATTCCCCTCTCTCCCCCCTCTCCCTCCCTCCCCCTGGTGTGGAGCATGGAGTTTCCCCACCCTTGTTGCACAGAGTGAGACAAACTAGTCCTGACGAGCATCGTTAGCTTCTCTGCTCATCATCTCTTCCCCCCTCGCTGTCATGTAGCCCGACCTGTTTGGCTAAAAAAAAACAACCAAAAAAAAAAAAAACAAGCTGAATTTTGAACAGACAAATATGTGTAAAATGTGTCTGTTGGCTTTTTGTTTCATGGTGCCAAACTGAGTCGTTTTTTGTTTTCAGTCAGGTGTGTCCAGCAGAGTTTTTTTTTTTTAAATATAAATATATATGTAAAGAGAGAGGCTACTGCTGCGGCACACAAAGCCACAGCAGAGAGGTTTCATAAAACTGCCAAATTTAGAAATGCTGTCTATTGTACCACAGCTCTTAACTCCTGGATTAGTTACTTAACTGTCACATCTGGACCAAAATGAGATTTAAAGGTTAAAAGAAAACTGAATGTTTACATGTCTCACATTGAGAATCTGTATCGGAGGAGGGATTTGAAACAAAAACCACAACAACCAAAAAAAAAAAACAACAAAAATTCAAAAAAAAAAAAACAAAACAAAAAAAAAACAACAACAACAACAATAACAACCTTTGGACCCATGACAGAGATAATCAAATGTTAGGCCAGTCAGGGTACAGTACCACTACAGGCTACAATTAGAGCCACAGGGATGTTTGTATGTGTTTCCTTTCACTGCCCCTGCTTTTGTTAACCTGGTTCTTCTTGTTCCTCTGTTCATTGTGGTATGACGGATACTGTGTATAAATAAAGTATGAAAAATATAGGAAATGTGAATCTGCTCTGTCTTATTGTTGTTTTCATGTGGGGTCAACTGGGGTGGGGGGTGGTTTGGGTATTATCAGTTTGGTTAAAGGGGGTTAAAGGAGAGCAGAGGCTTGTTCCTTTTAAGTGTCTGTATTTTTCCACTTTTACTCAAGTACTAAATTACATTTCACTTGTTATGGAGTATTTTTACATCCTTGTATTGGTCATTTTATTTAAGTTAATGATCTGATCTGAATCATCCTCCATCACCAGGTTTCCTTGAATATACACCAAACAAATGGATTTTTCACAGCTAAATAAAAGTTGCCCCTACTAATCACTAATCTATAAAGCATCAATAATGATCTTACTGACTTTTTTTAAAAAAAGTCACAGAATATAGTATGCCCCTGTAGAAACAGGTACCCAGATCTTAGAAAACAAACCACTTCATGTTAGAACAAAACTCCACATTCACAGCACATGCGTCCAGTTTGTTTCTGTGACTTACAGGTACATCAGGTACATCTTGTATTTTTTCTTTCTTTCTTCTGCTGCATTAGTGAAGAGGCTCCATCATTTCAACAGGCAGCTGCCTCGATTCCCGTGAGAGACCTGAGAGGAGCTGTCCTTGGTCCTGAAAACACCTCTCTCTCTCTCTTTCTCTCTCTCTCTCTTTCTCTCTCTCTTCTCTCTCTCTCTCTCTCTCTCTCTCTCTTTCTCTCTCTTCTCTCTCTCTCCCTCTCCCTCTCTATATTTGCATTCAGCGGCTGAAATCAGGACCGGTGCGTCTGACTCAGTTTTGTTGGAGTGTTGCACTGACGCACTGCTGCTGCTGCTGCTGCTGCATCGTCTTGCGCTTCACTTTACACTTCTCTGAAGGAATTTGTGACCCGACGGAGCACCGCTTCTTTTCCCTTCAAAAATAATAACAATAATAATAAAATAAAAAATAAAAACGAACGAGACAAACGAGTGTTTGGCTCCCGGTCACTGCAGGCAGGAGGTTTTAATCCACAACTTTCAGCACGATCTTTGCAGCGAGTGAAGGAAACGAAGCGCTGAGCTGAGCTGAGTCAACGCTGATTACAAACAGGTGAGGAAAACCAGCGCGTGGTTGAGACGTGACTTTATTTGCATGTTATATTTTACTTTCTAAAAACTCCTTGCGACGTGTTTCACATATTTACTTGTTAATCTGACGCTTGTTGAGAGTTCATAGAAAAGCTTTAGTTCGGTTCCCACACTCCTGTATGCACAGTGATATATCATCTTGTAGGCTACATTTACAGTATATCGTGGTCTAATTCATATTCATTTTACTTGTAATATTTTGTGTTAACATTAGGCTCGCCATATAGTATTGGAAATTGCTACAAGACGTGACACACTGCCTCTCTATAGGAATCAGTTAGAGCTGTGTTGTTGTCAATGACAGTCACGAATAAATGTCCTGCAAGAAGGTTATAATGAGGCAGATTGATTCATGGAAATAATGTTTCAGTACCAGTGGCAGCTGTATGAGATTGACTGATGAGGGTTAGGTTGGAGCCCTGTTTGTTTTTATAAGTGAAGTTTGAGTATTTCTCTTTACTTCATGTTGAAAGTTATATTATATATTAGGATCAAGAAACCTCAACATAGGACTACTGTCATTCGGATGGCAAAGAAATAAACCTGAAATGTTGAGTCAGTGTCCAGTTCTCACCTTGCTGCTTACCCTTTTTGTCCACCTGTGGTGTATGGTAAAACAGACTGTACATGAAATTGTGGAGGGCACTACTTTCTTCCTACTCAAAATGTTACAGCTTTTTTTTTTTTTTTTTGGGGGGGGGGGGGGGTTGTCCTGGTGGCCTAAAGGTTTAAGATGCTGACTATGTAAAGTCAACATTCACAGTTTGAGCCCAGCCAGTTCTCTATTGTCACAGAGGAAAAATGGACCTCTTCAAAATCAGAGAGGTGACCTTGCTGGATAAGAGGCAAACTGATTTTTTGATATTGTGTTAAGCACTGACAAAGTTTCCAAGTATTGACACTGTTGCTGCTATTTGAGATACTTGCTGTTGAGCAAAAAGTGTCCATTTTAAGGAGTACAAACATAATAAACAGGTTCAACTCAGAATCAGGAGCAGAGTCAGAACTAACTGTAAATAATTATGGTTCATCTCTTGCAAAATGAGCCTCTTCCTGACAGTCTGTCCTCTAGCTGATTCCTCCCTCCATCAGAGCGCATAGATCATTCACATGTGTCCTGAATGAGATCTAAATCATCACCCTGTCACTGCAGATGATGTCTCACTATGTGATCAGTCTGCCAAAGCAACGCTCTGACTTATGAACACTTTTTATGAATGCCCAACCTTTTCCAAGGCTGTCGGATTCATGGCTGTAAAATGTTAAAACCCAGGCTTGGATTTCTAATAATATGAGCATTTGTATTCACAGTAGCGCAGCTGCAACATGTTTAATGCTGCTCAGTCTGGAGGCTTAAACAGGTTTATTACTGACTCAGACTTCATTATTCTTTTCATATCGGGGCTGGACAAGATGTGGGGATTGACATGAAACTGAATTCAAATTTTATTTGATTGAGATCTGGCGAAACTTTCATTTTAGAGAAGGTCAAAGATTAAAATTAAAAAATAACTTAATGAACTAAATAACAAAACTTGTAAGCTAACTGCCTGCTGGCTGTATGCATTTTTACATACTTGGTGTACAGACACTGGAGTGATATCAGTCTTCTTCTTTAATCTTCTTCATCCAACTCTTCTCAGAAACCAGTTATGTGGTTGGTTTTCTGTTCACCCAGAAAAAAGCAACAACCAATCACATACCAGGCTCCACCCTAGATGTCACAATTGAAAGACACTGTTAAGACATTGTTGACATTTTGTAATATTTGTCTGGGGGAAATGTTACCATTTTCACTTATGACAAATAAAAACAACATTGACAAAAGGATATTTTAAAATAAAAACTGTTGGAATTAAATATGTGGCCAGGATATTATTGTGAAAAGAAGCTGGATAAAATAACAATTCATAACAGCACTATTTCCTGGTGATGTTTGATTTTTGTCTGTATTTATGTATATGACCATTTATTTTATAACGTCTTACGAAAGAAAGAATTCTTTGGTTCTCCATGTCCAACTTCCCTTAGTATTCCCTTAGTATACCAGTATTTTCACCTCCTTTTCCCTTTCCTCCTCCAGACTGTTCCTGGGGCTTTTAAACCAGCAGAGTCAGAACTAACTGTAAATAATTATGGTTCATCTCTTGCAAAATGAGCCTCTTCCTGACAGTCTGTCCTCTAGCTGATTCCTCCCTCCATCAGAGCGCATAGATCATTCACATGTGTCCTGAATGAGATCTAAATCATCACCCTGTCACTGCAGATGATGTCTCACTATGTGATCAGTCTGCCAAAGCAACGCTCTGACTTATGAACACTTTTTATGAATGCCAACCTTTTCCAAGGCTGTCAGATTCATGGCTGTAAAATGTTAAAACCAGGCTTGGATTTCATACTAAAACAAAACTGCACAGGAAGTTGCCTGTTCCATCAGGAAACGTAAGCTGAAAATAAGACATAAAGATCATTTTGCGATGGAGTCAAACAAAGATGGAATTGGATCGGATTTAACTGCGAGACAACCAAACAAAGATGTTATTGATTCCTGCAGTTACCTCTCTGCCCTGACATTTCATAAACTGCTCATCATGATGAGCTGATCTTAATTCCTACATCTCAGAAAGCACTCAGAAATTTTATGTGGACAGGAAAAGGAGAAGAAGGTCACTCCAGTCTTGTCTATCATTCCTCCCACCTGCCCACCCACTGAGCTCCCCTCCTTTCCTTTTTCTTCAGACGAGCTCACGAAGCACCTGCACACACACACACACACACACACACACCTTTGAGGCCTTGAGTGTGTCCTTAAAGTTTGCAATAACAAATACACGGTTAAGATAAAACAAAAATAAATAATCAAAACTATGTAATATTGCCTGAAAATTTAGAAATATGAGAGAAATATGCTATTTGTCTTCTTGCTGAGAGTTCGATGAGACATCTCTATATCTGTAGGCAGTAGCCAGTTAGCTTAGCTTAGCATGAAGACTGGAAATGGGGGGAAGCAGCTAGCCTGCCTGTTTCCAATGATGGCAAAATCCACACTCCAGTGGTTGTAAAACTTTCTTTTGTGTGTGGCTTAAACAAATGGAGTATAACGTGTCAATCAGTGAACTTAACAGATGTTAGAGGGCAGATTTTGTTGCTTATAGACAGAACCAGACTGTTTCCCTCTCTCTAGTCTTTATGCTAAGCTAAGCTAACTGCCTGCTGGCTGTATGCATTTTTACATACTTGGTGTACAGACACTGGAGTGATATCAGTCTTCTTCTTTAATCTTCTTCATCCAACTCTTCTCAGAAACCAGTTATGTGGTTGGTTTTCTGTTCACCCAGAAAAAAGCAACAACCAATCACATACCAGGCTCCACCCTAGATGTCACAATTGAAAGACACTGTTAAGACATTGTTGACATTTTGTAATATTTGTCTGGGGGGAAATGTTACCATTTTCACTTATGACAAATAAAAACCAACATTGACAAAAGGATATTTTAAAATAAAAACTGTTGGAATTAAATATGTGGCCAGGATATTATTGTGAAAAGAAGCTGGATAAAATAACAATTCATAACAGCACTATTTCCTGGTGATGTTTGATTTTTGTCTGTATTTATGTATATGACCATTTATTTTATAACGTCTTACGAAAAGAAAGAATTCTTTGGTTCTCCATGTCCAACTTCCCTTAGTATTCCCTTAGTATACCAGTATTTTCACCTCCTTTTCCCTTTCCTCCTCCAGACTGTTCCTGGGGCTTTTTAAACCACAGATTGCTGGAGTCCCCCCCCCGTCGCCATGAGCGCGTGCAGCAGGAAGGCCCTGACATTGCTGAGCAGCGTCTTTGCAATCAGTGGCCTGGGGCTGCTGGGAGTGGCAGTCAGCACCGACTACTGGTTGTACCTCGAGGAGGGCATCATTATGCCTCTGAACCAGAGCACTGACATCAAGACCTCGCTGCACTCGGGCCTCTGGAGAGTCTGCTTCCTTGCTGGTCAGTAACAAGACTGAGGGTGTGTGGTTCCAAAATCTCTCATGATTCAGAGTTGATTTCTACATACTCCTGCAATGTGGCAGCTAATCATGTGATCACATTTCAATCAGGATTTTAACGGTTAAAAATAAATTGGAATGATTGTATTCGAAGAAGTTGTGCAGCATCTCAATGTGGCAGCAGCAGGGAGCCGATGCTGTCACATTGACATATCATCACTGCATCAGCCAGATCTTGACATTCACACAGAATGACATTCACAATTACTTCATCAGTATGTGTATATGTGTGTGTGTGTGTGTGTGTGTGTGTGTGTGTCATATTGCAGGACTGATTGTACCCAGGATGCGCCTTTGTGTGTAATTGCAGCAGGGAAGAAATACAGATACATTTTTCTGTTGCTCTTTCTCTCACTCTCCCTGTTGTATCCCACACTAAACTTCACACACACACACACACACACACACACACACACAGACTTGCACCCACAAGTCTTCCGAGACAGATGTCATCATGCCACAGAGCTGGTGTCTGTGACAGTGTGTGTGCGTGATGCTGAAGTGATAATAACGTCTATGTGGCTTCGTTTGCAGAATGTGATGTAAGTCACACTTAAGTTTTTTTTTGTTTTTTGTTTTTTTTTTTTAAGTTGATGACTAAGTACAGGGAGACAAGGCAGGAAAATCCACCCTGAATATGTCTGTGGATCCAGACTCATTTCAAATATATAGAAGGAAAGATAGAAGGAAAAAACTCACTTCCATTTATTTATTTATTTTAGTTTTTTTTCTGTTTTGTCAGATAAAACAGTAAAATGATATGAAAAAGGTGTTAATTTACATGCCATTCAGTAAAACAGGGCACAACTTTAAATGATGTCCACAGCAAAATATTTGTATTTTTACAGTGTTGATCTTTTATTTTACAGTGTTTAACCTTAAAATGACATTTTAGCATATTGTGTCAAAATTACTGACACATCTAATCATTCATTTACAGATATTTTCTCTTATTTGAAAAGAAAAAAATGAAAATAAACTACAAAAATGTTAATCATTTTTAAATGGTTAATTTAAATGTATTATGAACTACAGAATTACATTTAAGCATTGCTTGAATATGATACAGTTATGTTTATATTCATATTGTGTCACCAGCCATTCAAACACTCACCCACAGAGGTGTTTATTATTGTGGCTGATTAGACTTTGGCTCAGTTGAAAATAAACAAAGCTTTGCTGGAAATTACCAGACTCCATGTTTTCATAAGTTGATGAAGGTGTCATTCATGGAAAGCTACCAGACATCAGAGATGTCAATCAAGCTCCAAGACATTAATTGTCAGTAATTTGGATACAAACTGTACTGACATTGTGAATTTACTGAGGCAGCTCAAATCCTCACTGGAAGCAGTCCCTTTCTGACCTGTTCCCACCTTTCACCACCACCTGACCTCCACAGCTGCTCGCAATTCCCTCATCAGCTCCTCAGTATATATACCTGGCCTTTAGCCTGCTGACCTGCTGGTTCATCTATTGTGTCATCTCAGCTGATTGCCATCTTCTTTCCTTTTGTTCTGTGTGCCTATTTTGGCCTGTTTGAAAGAAACCAGAAATCTTTGCTTTTACTTTTAAACTGTATGAGTGGTGCATTCAAGTCCAACACCTGCTTTACTGAGCTGTTACATTTATAGGATTGCAGTGATATAGTGAAGCTGCGCAACTCTCACTCTGTTTTCACCCCTTATAAAAAAAAATTTCTTCATCGTATTTTCTTCATCTCATCTCTAAATTTGTCTCCTTATTTCTGCCTCTTTCCTCCACAGGTGAAGAGTCTGGTCGGTGCTTTACCATCGAGTACATCATGCCCATGAACGTCCAGTTGACGTCAGAGTCTACAGTAAACGTGCTCAGTGAGTAGCGATGGCAGAAACCTCTGACAGCTACCTCAGGCTTAATAACTCAAAGTGCCGCTTGAGGTTGCTCACATAAACAGCTGAGGTATTTTTATCCAAAATCTTGTCGTTTTCCAATAAGGTCGTGTTCAGAAATCTATGTACCATCTGAGTGGAGCCAGACAGATAAGTCTGAGTCATCTGAGCCCTCGTGTCTCTGCCTTGCTCCTCCAGAATACTTATTGCCTCTTCACAAAACAATTCACCTCACAAGTCCTTCAGTGTAGCTCAATGTCAAAGCTTTACTGAAGGATTCATCCACTGTAGTGAGTCAGTGTAATAAGCCCTATTATTGTACTCCATTCACGCAAATGAGTGGCTCATGATCAAGTGTCTACATTTTATCTGTATACAGAATTTGACCTCTTTCAGTGGATGTGGTTTAGCCTTTTCTATCAAACATGACAAATGAAAAATAAAAATGCCTTCAGTTTAGTTAAGCTAGATCAAAAAAATTGATTTCTTAGAGCTCAAATTAAATACTACAAAGCTCATCTGTCTGAGTATTTTTTAGAAATATCACACTGCTTCTTGTATTTTGGGATTTAAAAGCAGCTTTAATTCTTCCACTGTGTTCTCCTCTTCAGAGATGATCCGCTCAGCCACTCCGTTCCCTCTGGTCAGTCTTTTCTTCATGTTCATCGGTTTTGTTCTCAGCAACATCGGCCACATTCGGCCACACCGCACCATCCTGGCTTTTGTCTCTGGAATCTTCTTCATCCTCTCAGGTACACAATCGTCCTCCTGCTCTTATCTCTTGTCACACTTTTGTCTTCTTGTCTTCTGTTTTTGTCAAACCCAGATTTGTTTTTTTTTTTCCTGTGCTCTCTCTGTGTCTCAGGTCTGGCTCTGGTGGTGGGCCTGGTGCTGTATATCTCCAGTATAAATGATGAAATGCTGAACAGGACCAAAAGCAGCGAGGCCTATTTTGCCTATAAATATGGCTGGTCCTTTGCCTTTGCTGCCATCTCCTTCCTGCTCACTGAGGTGAGCAACAGACCAATCACAAACACACATAGCAGCTTCTCACTACTGTTGTGGTATCAGCTACAAAATATTTCACTCACTATCTTTCATAACTAAAATTTACTTTAAACTATGCCAATATGCCACCAATGCCACACTGCACCAAAAATTGAGGTTTTCCACTATAAATATCACTTGAGTTTTATTTTATTTTGTCACTTTATACGTGTGAACACACTACCTAACTCAAACCCTGTTAATTAGTGTGTAGCAGTTATTGATTTTGACACAGCTTACTTTTTAGATGTTTTGTCCACCTTGATTTAATTCAAGACTTAGCTAGAGTGGAGAGAATATTTTAAGATGCAGTTATTTCTCTCTACTTTTATATTAAAGGTTTTTCAGGGGTGATTGGTTTTGTGTCTGCTTTGACACTTGATGGAGTTTATGGTTGAGCTGATTTATGTTTAAGTCATGAGTATTCATCGCCCTCTTGTGGTCACAGAGAGGAACTGCAATAGATCATTAAATTAATGGCAAAATGACAACCAGAAGAGATCACAAACACGGACATAATCAAATTAGGTGTTGCTTTAATAAATCTGTCATGTGGAGGCCTTTAAATGACGTGAGTTTTGATATTGGATTGTGTTACATCATAAGGTGTGTCTGTTGTGATGTTGTACAACCAAAGCAGCTGACTAAATGCAGATTTTCTTTTCATTGCATGAAAACATTTATGAGCTCAGCTTTTTATATATTTTGTTTGTTTCATTTTCATTCTATTGGGTCCTCCTGTGCTTCAGAGCGCAGGCGTGATGTCCGTCTACCTGTTCATGAAGCGTTACACAGCAGAGGAGATCTACCAGCCTCGCCACCCCAGTTTCTACCGCCCACGTCTCAGCAACTGCTCCGACCACTCAGGTCCAGTTCCTCCACCCAGAGGCCTGGTCACGTGGACGAAGTCCCTCAGACATCTCAAGTGAAGCTTCACTCCAGATGAGCACCAGCTACCCCGCCCTCCTCAAATGCCCCGACTATGATCAGGTCTCTTCTTCGCCCTGTTGAGGGGTCACCCATCACACCAGAAGCCACCTAAAGGGTCATGGAAGATCACATAGGATCAAAGGCCAGGTGAGGACAGAGTTTTCTTTCAAGAAAAAGATAAAAACTAGATGTAAATTGTGATATTGTTTTTCAGGGAGGTGCTTCAGCTTTGTGGCCTAAGGACTTATTTTTTTGTTTTTTCTTCAAAGATGCTTATTCTGGATTTTTTTTTTTTATTTTAAGTCGAAACTAGACAGACTAAGGTTTTACAAAAATATCAGTTCATGGATATGGTGGTGTTATATCTAAGAAGGTCAAAGTTCAAATATGAACTGAAGGTATACAGTAGATTTCCTTTTGAACTTTATTTGAGAGGGAAAAATGTTCTGTATTTTGGTTTAATTGTACCTGTGCATTTTACCTTCCAGTGCCTCATAGCTGTTTCTTTTTGTGAATATCTTTTGCATCCTCATTTTGCAATAAATAAATGTTCCTTACACTTTAAAACCATTTTGTTCTGGCACTCAACTGAGGCAATATTGATGGATCATATCATACTGGAAACAAAGGGTCATGAAATAGATCAGTGACCTATAAGCAAGAAAATTAGTTATTGTTCAGGGGGATCCAGTGCTGTGGTGCCAGGTTTCATAAGTTGAGTTCACTTTGCTGGACTTGATCCAGTGGTCAGTCTGTTTTCTGTGTGTAATCGTACACAATTTTGTCATCACAATGGGCCATACAGTAATTACAGTAAAAATCACTGTAGTGCCATAATTAAATGAAAGTTCATGTTCATCTGTAATGTCACATGTCGTTGTAAGATTCCGTCATACTGCGACCAAGATGGGAAGGAAGAGATCTCCAAATTAGAGTGTCACAGGGTTCTTTTCTTAGCCCTCCCAAAAATCCAAAAAATAGAGGTAAGAGGAAAAATCCCCAGGAAAAACTTACAGGTGTAGTCAGAAGATAATCTGGTGTGCTGATTTCTTTATTTGCCAGCCTCCCAAAGTGCAAACAGTGATACATTTTTTACAGTGCAAAAAACAAGGAGGAAAACAAACAAACAATGCAAAAACTACAAGAAAAAATTCTAATCCAATAGAGTTCTTCAGTAACTCCTACTCATTAAACATACTTGCTACCTCCTCTGCAACACACAGCAACCCCTTATAAACCCATAGCCCTCCTTCTAGGCTCAAGAATAAATAGAATTTTTTTTTTTTTCACCAACAACGCCTCTAAAGGCTCCACAACACAAATATAAATTAAACAAAAATTAACTGTATTTTCTTGAGTACAGTTCTTTGCATCGACAATGCACTGACAGGAAAATCACACATAAAATAAAAAGACCAAAAATATATATTTCAAATTGGTCACAGTGACCCGGAAACCCCGCGAGAACATGGTATATAATAGCGGCAAATGCTATGCCCCCATTTTGCCGCATCATGCTCCGCAACCGGAACGACTGATATGCCACCGGTGAGTAACATGTTTAAATGTATGTTTAAAGAGACATAAAACTACCAGGTGTGCACCCCTGGTCGCTCTACTTCAACGGGAATGGGAACATGACTGAATGACTGAAAAGTTTGTTAACCGGGGGAAACGGGATGAATCAGAAGTTTGTGTGTGTGTGTGTGTGTGTGTGTGTGTGTGTGTGTGTGCTGATACGTGTGCGGAGTCGCTCCGTCACATAGAGGAAACCGGTTCAACAAGTCCTTGAACAAATTACTCTCTAACTGCCACCACCCTGACTCAGGAGGCAAGAGGAGAGTTTCACCATGTTGGTCGCTAAAGTTATACATGACGAAAATGTTAAATTTCCTTTGTGAGAGATTCAGGTTTAAGATTAAATTTGTTTTATATAGATTTTTAAAATATATGTGCAGTTATTTGAAATTATATGAATTTGTGGTGATTCAAGTGTTGCTGTTCTGAATGATGTTCATGGTGTAGCTGCTAGAACATAAACATGTTTGGTGAAGCTGGAGAATTCATCTGTACTATAATGTCCATCAAACTGTAGTTCTTTTTTTTTTTTTTTTTTTCCCCACACAAAGATTTTACATCTGTGATGCTACATTTACCCACTAGGAGGAAGTATCTGGCCTTTCTTGAAGTGACATTTCCTCTTCACAAGCCACAGTTTAAAGTTTGAGTGAAATTCACAAATCTGTAGTTTGTACTTTTCTTGTTGCTTTCACTCAGAATTCAAAAGTATATAATATTAAATATCAGTTGATTCAGTGTTGCATTGAGTTAATCTTGTTAATATATGTGATGGATTACACTGCTTTTCTAATAAACCTAATTAATCTCAGACGTGTTTCTTGACATGCTTACTGTGACAACCTTTCTGTTATGATTCAGTGTTTGTCTGGGGTCTGTAGTTGTGGTTTGGGTTAAGCGGGAGGAGCGCACTGATACACACGTGGTGTTTTGGAGCTCATCAACCCAGATTGGCGGCAGGTGAGGGAGAAAGTGTGGTTGGGAAGACGCCATCGGGAAGAGGCGGACGCCAGGGCGCAAAAGGGCAAAAGGACTGAAAACGGACATTCGACTCACACCACCACTTTTCAAATATTCACATTCAAATTAAACCGAACATCCTGGACCGGAGAACGGACTGGCCGCTGGAACCAGGACGGACGTCGGAAAGTACCGTTTGGTCGATTTCGCCGTCCCTGAGGAACGCGAACCGTCCTACTGGGTGAGTCCAAACACACAACCCGCTCCAGTTAAAGTAATACACTCACCCAGATAAGAACAGGCCAACACGTTACGTCTCTGCAACATGTAGGGGCAGGTAGGCCTTTGTTAGGTGTTGGGCTAGCCTTAGACGGAGGAACTAGTGAGGTCGTCGAGCCTATAGGTTAGCTTAGCACCGTAACACTGTCTCAGTTAAAGGCTACATGTATTTATGTAATGTGGGATTATAAGAGAAATAATTAAAATGTTGACATCTCAAGGACATTTAAATCGAACGCAACTGGACTTAGTTGTAGTCTGGGCAAATACATAATCTAATATTCTGTGACCTAGAAAGACAACTGAAGAGAACTCTGAGATGTTTAACTCGAGTCTTGTTCCCCTACGTCCATTAAAGTGTTTGGTGAATTTTTCCCAGACTACAACTAAATCCAGTTGCGTTCGATTTAAATGTCCTTGAGATAACTATGACCTGAATGAATGAGAATATCCACAGACTAAAATGTTGGACAGTTTTTCACTCCAAACGATGACCCACCGCCTGTGACAAACATCAAATACGGTGGTGTCACCTTTTCCGAAAAATTCACCAAACACTTTAATGGACGTAGGGGAACAAGACTCAGGTTAAACATCTCAGCGTTCTCTTCAGTTGTCTTTATAGGTCACAGAATATTAGATTACGTATTTGCCCTATTTTCCACCAGACATTTTGGCTGTTGATATTTTCATCTAACAGACAGCTATACATGATACTGGTTCAAATCTGGCATATGTAGGCTAATGTAACTAACTAACTCTGCCATATGTTCCCGAGAGGTACACAGCTTCACCACAGCTGTGAAAAGGTATTTAGGGTTTGAATTAGGAGAGGGGCGAGGGGTTTTGGCTAAGACCAGCACAAAGGTCAACATTCATAGGTTTATCAGCTGTTGGTTAAGAGTAGAGGTTAGAATAATACTCAATATTTAAACCACTGACCTGTAATGTTGCCTAGTACTACTACCACTAAATATTTAATTACCATTACGTTTTTTTGTTTGTTTGTTTTTTGTATCTGTGTACTGTTTACAGTTTTGTATGCAAACATGAGGCACAAGTCAGAGGAGAGTACAAGAAGCTGATGGGTCTGGATGCAGCAATATTTCAGAAAATGTTGTTGAAGTGATTGGGAATGATTGTAATTCTATAAGGTTGTCTTTACCACTGCCAAAGCCCATACCTTAATCCTTCATGATCATTAAATTGATGTAACTTGTATTCATATACTCATATTCATTCCTCCTATACCATTATTATTATGATGCTTGTCTCAGAAAGCCAGTAGAGGGCGGTCTCTCCTCAGTCATTCTACTTCACTTCCTCTCTCCCAGTCAGATTTCTCTCAGGGTCCCAAAATGCTTTTCTGTGTTGTACTTCAGTCCCTGTTATTTTACCATGTCTTCAACCAGGTAGAAATACAAATCTGATGTTTGCATGAAAAAGGACAATATTATATTGACATGGTATTCAAAAAGCTTGTCACAGAATCCGTATAGTTGATTAATGATATGCAAATATGTAGAGACTACCGTCAATAATGAATACAAGACACGTCTGCTGTAAGCGTTATGTATACTTTATGTAGATACACGTAATGTACAACGTGACCAATAGCTTTTACAGAGAATATAAAAGTTAATGTAACTATAAGCCCACACAGGGCGGTAGAAGATAATATTCTGCCCTGACCACAAGGCTTTCATTTTATTTTACAATCACATAGAAAACTACTGATGTTTTATAGTTTTTGACATCATCATCAATGATATTCTCATCATCATCAACACTGATATTACTTTACTAGAATCATCATTATTAAAATCAAACATCATTTTCACTGTAATCTATTTCATCATTATCATAAATACAACCATCTTTCTCACTCATCAGTCATGGCTTTTTAACAGCATCGTCACAGTTATTGAACAATATTCTCATCATCATTATTATATATTTTCTTATGATTATGTTTAAGGCTTTTGTAAAGAAGACCCCAAACTTCAGCTGATGCAAATTTCTGCCAGTCGGCTCAAGCAACATTACACAGAGTGTGCATACTACAACAAAGAGACCGGAAACCTATACATTATATGTACATACATAACTTAAGCATACGTTGTTTAACATTTACAGGTAGTACTAAACCATTTCACAAATGAAAATAAATACAAAATGATAGGTGGTTATTATATATATAGTTTATAAGAGGAACACAAAAGCAAGCAAGTATCTTTAGGATTACAAACCAAATGCAAACAGGATCACAACAATACATCGACCTTCACTGACATAGGCCATAGACAAGAAAAAAAAAGCTTAATTGGACTGGTACCCTCTAGGGCCAATGCACAGTCAGAAATAAAAGTTACCCATTGGACTGAAAGGACTTTCTCAAATGAAAAGTGCTTTCAAAGTTATAATTCCTAAGATTGTCACGAAATCAGACCCCATTTTTGATTCCATTTAGGGTCAGCATTTCATTTGCAATAACCACTCAATGTATTTACATTCTGCTATTGCCTCTCTGTATTAGTGGAGTGGAGTCTGCCATTCATCCGCTGGATTTGAGTTACCCTCACATGCATTGTTAAGGTATGGTCACATTTCACTACCATCCTACGAATATTTGCCCCATTACCGCATTCATTCTACTGAAGCACATATGATGGACAAATTCAAGCATGTGTTTCTTGTTTTAGTTTGATCTTCAGCAGGTTCAGCAACAGATCATTTTCAATTTTACAGATGGTGTAATGGAAAAAGATGGATCAGCCTGCACTGAGCTCCAGGTGATTCCTCAGCAAGGTAAGTAGCTCTAGTTACTACTTGCTGTAACAGACTTGGCTGCACTAACTAGTTGCTCTTCTGTGTTTGTCTGAGTGTTTGCTACAGTATTAAGTCACGCTTGCTGTCACCACCAGTAAATCAAGGGTGTAGCCAAATCAGCCAGGACCACAATCTTTAGGATTACAACTTAAGAAGCCCAAAAAGTAAGTTTCATCTCAAGCTTCAGCAAAAGCACCTTTACTACAACTAAAATAAAAAAGTATGCACATTTCAAAATTCTCTGCTCCACACAAACAAATGAAATCAGCCCAGCTGACTCAAGACTGCAATGCTTTGTTAGGAACCTAAATGTAAGCCAGCACTGTATTCTGAGGTTACTCTGAGCAGGTCTTCAGCCATGGCACCTGGAGAGAAGAATTCAGCACCAGAGTGAGATGACAACATGGTTCAGGTGAGGTTATACTGCACTGATTCACCCACCACCTCCCCAAGACTCCTCCCTCTGTCCATCTGTCTCTTCCTCTTTCCCCAAACATCCATATTCACCATTATATTTAAACAGTTGTGCCCAATGTAGCTGACCGCACATCTGAACTCTGATTTTGAATCATTACAACTTTTTCATAAAGCACAGTGGAGGGAACACTTGTAGCTCTTACGCACCCACACTGCAGAAGCTGTGTGCACTGATAGCATGCACACTACTGCATACGCACACATACACACACACACAAACACAAACATATTGGTCTATAACAACTCACATGCATGCATGTGCACCTGAAACATGGCAGTTGTGCTTTAGGGAGACCTGGAACCATGTAATGACCATGAGAGGGGGAGGTAGGGGGGTGTGTATGAGATAGAGAAAAAACAAACTGATTGGTTGGTTGTTCATGTGCCGCTCCATACATGAATCTAGTCCACATATGAGTTTCCTGGAGCTCTGTTGTCCCCTTGGTAGTGTGTGACGTCTCCCCAACAAGTGCACAGACTTGTGGACAGTCCAGGGGAGAAACTGAGGTTTGTCATCAGTCAAAGTCTTTTCTGAAAGTTGACAGTCACTTCTGTGGTGAACCAGCTTTGCAGTGTGTGGTTTATGTGTTTATGAACTGAAGGAGAGAAAGATGGAGGGGCTGGGGGTTGAGAAGATTGTCCCGCTTCACTTCTTGTTAGCGATGCGTCTCTTCCTGGTGGCCAGCATGTCGTAGAAGGGGTCTCTGCTAATGCTGGCCCTGGAGAAGAAGCCAATCAAAGGACAGTAATGAAATAAATAATAATGCCACATGAGAGGAGGGTCTCCAGCATCTTTGATATGGAAATGTAGGCACATTTATACAAACTCCTGCCTTAACTAGATCAAAAAAAAAAGAAGAAAAAAAACGAAAAAAGTTTGTGCGATGACCTAGTTTGGTTTCCATGGTTTCTGAAGAGGACCCCCACCCCCCCAACCCCCACCCAAGTTTTTTTCTTGGTACACTGGTTTGCTGGAACTTCTCGCTGATTCCCTGCTCCAGAACTCTGACAAATATGTAGTAAAATCACACAATCACACACTCTCCCTCCCGCTGTTTCTGCAGGTTTATAGGTCTGAAGAAGGGCGAACAATGGTACCCAAGATTATTGACGCTACTGTTTTCTTTTTTTTTCAGAGCGATGGAAAGGCATCGTACAATGAGAGCAAGTGACTCAGGAAGCCATTTGGGCTCTACTGAGAAGCCCAGTTTCACGGCTGCTAAATCCTGTTAGCACCAGCACAAAGCAAGAAGAGGCTCAACCCCCCACTGCGGATATCTCTGATTCCCTTTACAACGCCACGCGCTGAAGAATGAGTCTGTATACGATGACTATCCCCCTCTTTCATTCTGCTTATTGTCATTTTCCAACAACCCAATTTCATGAAACAAAAACTCCACTGTAGAGTGATCAAATCCAGGCAAGGCTGCTGCGACTAATATGTTATAACATTTTCTGTCCTTAAAAATATGTAAAAATCTAATATATTTAATGGAATGGGAACTATAAAAATAAATGCTTTTCTCCTTAACCACAGGATTGCTGGAATTCATTCATTCTGTGACAATAGCACACATTCTCCATTGACCCAGTTGGTCTGGCATCATCTGGCTCTGTGTGTTTCTAACTCCAGCTCGAGATCGAGCGGTTCTTCTCTGATCATCTCTACTTTAGAAGAGGGGGAAAATCAGCATTTCCATAAAAAGCCTTTTATCTCCCCAGACCCCCAGTCCTCTTGGACCCCTCTGGTGAAGCGCAAGCTGCGGCTTGTTAGCCTCTGTGGCTGCGAACACGTCAGCCCAGTTTGGAGCTGCCTCTTCTGGATAGGTTTGCTGGGTTTACTGGCTCAACCCTGGGGTGCTATAAGCAGTGACTAATCCCACATCATGTCCCCAGTGAATACTCTTTGAGAGTATGGAGGAGGAGCGAGGAGGGGGGGGGGGCATTGCACTATATTACAGTATACAAGTGTACTGTTCTGCTGAGCCAACTCTCTTTGACATTGCACCATCTTCTATGCAGCTGAATACAGAGCATCCAACATTTAGGTCACTAACAGCAAGGCTATTATTACTGTGAGAGCTATGTAGGCTATGGTATCTGATGGAAAAAAAACTCTCTGTTTTATTGTAAATTGAATACTGTCAATACAGATTTAGTGTACTTAAAACCATCAGTATATTTTCTGGGCCTCTTCTACAGGACATCAGTATGATTAGCCACTGTTGAGTGGCAGCTTTGTCACTGTAAAGTGGACATTTAACTCTGCTGCATGTCCTCATTTAGGCTCAATGTAAGGACTTTTACTACGAGTAAACTCTGCCAGCATCTCTAATGTTCTCTGGGGTTCATGTGCAATAATATTTGAGAGCAGTCTTACTTGATAGATTTAATCCACTCTTCCTTCTCCTCCGGTGTGGGTGCTGATATCCTGTACACCACATGGTTGCCCTCAACAACCCGCCCATCTGCTTCTGTCTTGCAGGCTTTGATCACCTGGCCCTTGTGATTGGGGTTGTAGAGCTCAAAACAGTTCTAGAGAAAGGACAGGGAGCAGAGCATTGATAATGTACAGCTGTCATACACAGTAATTAGCCTTGACCAAGAAATGTATTTACAAAGGGAACGTGTAATAAACACAGTAACCGAGGGAGAAAAGGTATTTGACGTGTGCTCTGAGGGTGTGAGGTCTCTAATGAAGCAACACTCACAGGTTTCCTGGGCTCCTCCACCTCCCTGATGCTGAGATTCTCCAGCGGGATGATCCCACGAGGCTCCTTGTCCTATGGGAGAAAGGGATGAGAGCGAGAAACATGAGAACACGAAAAACAAAGTGAATTTAAGGAGAGTGCGAGTGATGTGAAAAAGCAGGCAAACAAGAAAGAATATACAGTAGGGCAGAAAAGTAGGAAAGGCAGAAAAACGGACAAGAAGAGGAAGAGGAGAAAAGTAAAGGAGAAGAGACGTGACAGAAGTAGTGCATTAAATAATCACTGAAGATGAAGATGAGAATGGAAGAAACATGCAGAAAGACGAGAGAGAGGGAAGAGAGGATAAAATCCACTGTGACATGTTTTGCTAGAATGGAAATCAACCTCGCCCCCACCCTCTCTCTAGTCCACACTGCTCTTTAACAGAGCAGATAATGTGTGTGTGGAGCAGTCAGACCAGAGGACAGGACATAATGATAGCATCCTCAAGGATAATACCAGGGTAGAGAGAGGACAGTGCTGATGTAGCAGCTAGCAGGGACACAGAGGCACTGATAAAAATCTATGAGGGCGCACAAATAAACATAGTCTTACTGGAAGACAGACACAGACACAAGGACATGTAGGCAGTCAGTCATTTAGAAACAGATAAGATGAATGAACATTCGGCTAAATTACAGGATATTCTCTTGATTCAGTTGTTTTAAAATCACCTTTAGTAAGTGAAATGAACTGACCTGTTTTAATTTTTTGATAAAACTATTAAAACATCTGTTGGTAACATTTTAAAGCACAATGTAATTGTAGTACAAGTACAGAAAAAGTCATAAAATCAACAAACTGCGCCAACATTACCTAACATTAGTGCAGTGTAACTGTAGCTTAGCAAGGTAGCACCAGTTAGACAGCAATATCTACTTAAAGTTTGCTAACATTAGCCACCAGATGCTAATGGTCACATCAGATTAAGGAAGGCTGTATTTTATTGCATAAGCATTTTATTGCTTATGAATTCAATTTTTCATTTGTATGTTAATCTTAAACACACCCATTTATCACTGTGTAAATTTGGTCTGAAAAGTGCAAATAATAAAGTAAATGTAACTTTTATCACATGATTTGTCATCATGCCCCTAAATACCTAAATGTCCTCCCAACTAGATTCACATTCAGACCTGCATATAAAATGCAGTCAGTGAATATTGACTGCATTTTTAAATGACATCAAAATGAATGGAGACTATTTTCATTTCATTTTTCATCGGCTGAGGGGCTCCAAGCAGCCATCTCAGGTCAGCTTGGCAGACACATAGAAACACACTCTGAAGACAGCACAAATACTTTATCAATCAAAACATCATCTTGGTATGAGACTCACTGTTGTGTATTCGAAGTAGTAGAGGCAGTTGTCCGTCAGAATGAACCACCTTCTCTTCCAGGTTTTCACTCGGCCCCCTGACAGGAAGAGAAAGAGGAGAAAGGAAGTGACACAAAGGCTACAGTGACAGACTGGCTGTCTCCCATCAGGAAAAAGAGCGGGGATGTAACACTCGTTAATGACGCTGGACCCACATCCACTGTGTTTTCTCCCTCTTATTATATGGTGGTACTGTATAAATATTTGCTGCAAATTCAGAGCCCCTGGCCTCAGGGAAATGACCCAATGAAAAAACACCATGCATGCATTTTACATTATTGATTCTAGATGTGTGTTTGTCAGTTCACTGCTGTAATTCAATTTCCTATGTAAGAGAGGCTTCTTGTCATCAACCACATGATGCAATCATGAGATAATTAGACACATCCATATATACTTAATGTGCAATGCAGTACATGCCACTGAAAGGTCAATTAGTATGTCTGTCTGATTTTAGGTTTATGTCAGTCTGTCTAGTTTTAAGTGTGGTTCTTGTGTTTTAAAACACTCCTTGTGAGTTGGTGCTTTGTGTTTAATGTGCATGTTGATATAAATGTAGCTGCTGAGAATTTCTTATTACCATCCATAGACTCAGTTGATGTTTCTTTTGTTTCAAGGCTTTAAAAAATATTTTTTCTTCTATCAACGCCCTCTAAAAAAACCATGTGTTTTCAGTTTTGAGTGTTTTTATTATCAGATCATTTACTGTTGGACTGCACTTGTTTTAGTTTAATGTGCTGTATCGCTGCTGTTGTGGTGTTGGGGTTCAAATGTCAACATGTGATAAAGATGAGATCACTCTGGAAAGCAAGTTAGAAGAAAACTGAAGTAAACCAAGTATGATTCCAATCACCACTGTCTCTCCCAACTATGAGCTTAGTGATATTGTGACTCACACAACTGATAAATAATTACTAACTGTGGCTATTCATTTTTAAAGGCAACAGGATAAAACCTCATTGGCTCTCAGAAGAGAGGAGCAAACAGCTCTTGATATGAACCTAACGTGGCACCTAAAGCATGCCTGAAGACACACATGCACATACACACATGTAAGCACAAAAACTCAAACACACACACCAAACCCTAGAGCCAGTTCACCACCTCACGTGTTAACTTGTGCAAACTACATCCAAAAAAAAGCAAAGACAGAGCAAACATCCAACACATCGGTTTAAAGCAAGAATTCAGCCTCTGGCAGTGACTGCAGAGCCTCATGTTGGAGGAAAACACCACTTGCTTCAGAGATGTAAAGCAGGGACACTGAGGAAGCTCTCCTGGTGGGAGATGTGCATGCAGGCTATGAGAAAGGCCTGCTTAAAAGCAAACACAAGCACAAACACAAACTTGCAGTCCAAACATGAATCAAAACATGAAGACGTGCACATGAGCACGCACAAGGAATTTCTGATGACTCGTGTGTGTGTGTGTGTGTGTGTGTGTGTGTGTTTGACATAACACTCCTGATTAGTTCTTCTCTATACTAAGCATCCCTCATGGTCACAACACTTTTCACTGCAGCATTTCCTTCCTGTTTTCGTGGCGCCTCAGATGGGCCTATATGGGCCACACATAATTACAAAAGCTCCAGGTTTCCTTACATTTCAATAGACTCTGGCTATTGAATTAGCGTGGCCAAATTTCCGCTTGACATAGGGAGAGATTTGCTAAAAAAGGCATTTATTCCTTTCACATCCTCCAGGGTTTATTTTTAGAGAGTCAAATTAGAAATATCATAGTGAGAACTGGTGCGGGAAATGGCTCCAGGGAAGAACCGTACTAAAATGTAATCATGTTAGGTCTGTGAGCCACAATGGGGCTATTTGCATTCATACTCACTAGTTTGATGAGACTACGGAGACGTTACAGAGTGTTAGAGGAATGTGCAGGTCAAAGCCAGGTGTGTGTGTGTGTGTGTGTGTGTGTGTGTGTGTGTGTGTGTATGTGTAGGTGTGTATGAACATGGTGATAAACTTAATCACCTCCAGTGCGTTTGCCCTTTAACCTTTCACAACAATATCCAGCCTGCTACACAGCTTTATGTTCAGTAACAAATCAACATAAAAGTGTAAAGTAAATAATTAAAAGCACTCAAAGAAGGACTTAAATGAAAGGTGATAAGATCCTGTGTAGGTATGTAAAGACTGCAGGAGCAGCACAAAAAAATGTCTTTTATGTGGTGTGAACTACAGAGCGGTGGAGCAAAGACCAAATCGAAAACACATGCAAACAAACAGAAACATGTGGCAGAGACAAGACCAATAACTGTATTACCTCATTGGGAAAGCATACACTACAAATCCCTAGCACACACACACAAACTCATACAGAAGAAATAATCAAGGTGTGTGTTCCCTCCCAAACTACACTACAATACAGTCTAATGACTTTCACAAGTCTGGGGCCAGATGTGTGAACAATGTGTACGCACAGAACCAACAGCTGATATCATCTTATTGCAGATAAATCAGTGTCAATGTGTGTATACTGGCCAATAAGTAAGAAGAAACTGAGATACAGAAATGTGGTTGCCATGTTGTGGCATACAGTAGTTTGTCATCTAGAGGACAAACAGGAATATGTAAAATGTCTCGCTTTTTTAAAGTCTCTTAAATAATCTAAGATAAAACAGGATCTTTTTCAAAAATGTTTGCTTATGTTTTTTAGACTCTAATATGTGGATATCAGCCACTAAAATCCAGTACTGGTAAGGCTGTAGTTCTCACTAATAAGAAAAAAATCGTATTTAAGATGGCACAGTGAGAATGTGTGCAGCTTGCACATACTAAAGACAAGGCATTCACATGGTTTGTGTGGAAATGAAACTTATGTAATTTCATCCGTTGTCTAAACCTGCTTATCTGTTGCAGGACATGGGTGAGAGATAAATTCAAATGATTTTTTTTCACATTTCTACATCTATATTCTAAGGCACAATTATAGATACTATTTCTTTTATTTAATTATATGCAATAATTATTTGCATATTTGTTTGTTTTTTATCCTTTATCATGAGCCACATTCTTTGGTCCACTTTGATATCTTGAACCTTGTTGGTGTTTGATGAAGATGTTTTACAGATGTATTGTATGGATGAATAAATGCGAATACAGGTGCTACAAATAGTTGTTGCAGTGAGTAATACTCCTGTATAATAATATAGACAGACAGTCAGTTAAACTGTCTTCAGTCTATTCTGTTGTTTCTTTCATTAACAAGAGTTGTGGAGCAGCATTAAGGGTCCATCTGTATGTGGGAGCAGAAATCAGGCACATGTGTCCAGTTTCACAGTGATTTGAGATTACAGAGCCATGTGTGTGTGTGTGTGTGTGTGTGTGTGTGTGTGTGGTGTGTGTGTGTGTGTGTGTGTGTGTGTGTGTGAGAGAGCATGAGTGACCTCTGTCCTCAGCCTCCATCCTGCAGTTTAAGTTCTCACTCTGCTGTGAGAATAAAGCCACAGTTGTAGAGAGAAAAATGCAAGAATAACCAAATAAAGTCACCCAGGACGTCTTGCATTCCCTCAGCAGCGGGAATGTGCAGAGACACGCACTAACCTAATTTGAGCAGCCAGCCCTCTCTGTCTGGGTTGAAGAACGTGTGCGTCAGGTCATTCCCATCATCCTCTGGGATCTTAAAGGGTTCGCTCTTGATGCTGTCGTATAGATTCTGCGGAGGGCGAAAGAAAAAGAAAAAGAGTGAAAACAGCTGTCAAATGGGAAAGAAACTGTTTCGCATTATCACAGCTCCAGATGAGCACACACATTCCTCCCTCCATCGCCAAACATCCAACCCAGTCTCCAGATTAACGGCGCATTAAACACGACATTGACAGATTCTATTTCGGTGTCGGAAAGTGAGAGACAATGATTCACACTTCGACAACTCTGGGAGCTGGGAGAGTTTCTGACAAATCTTTTTTTTTTTTACTTTTTATTTAAATGAAGCCGAGGGCACAGACGACAGCCTACAGTATATGGGTAGATCAACGTGTCTTTATGTCTTTTTCTTTGAGAGATTGTGAAAAATCATTAGCATCAGTGTCGGGGGAGGGGCACATCTCATTCTGCTGAGCTGCAATGTCTCAATTAGTGAGGCATGACTCCCTGCTTTGCATAGTAGAAAAACGTCCTATAGGTCTCTCTCCTGTGTTTTAAATCTTAAAAACTTAACACTTTTAATAGTTTATGTACCTACATTTTACTAACACAATGTTTCAAACTTGCACTACATCAGATACATTTGTCAAACCTAACAAACTGATCAAGTCAAAGTTCTCACCCTGAGTAGCTCCTCTGGGAGGTCTCCCCCCTCATTGATCCCTCTGTTCATGGAGATGAAGCGCTCCACGGGGGGCTTGTCTCTGACGTTGGGATTGTGCAGGCTGGTGTTCAGCATAATGATGGCAAATGATAGGACATAGCAGGTATCTGTGGAGGTAATTACACAGAGTGTAACTGGGAAACATAAAATACAGCACAGGCCTGTATCTGTGTGTGTGTGTGTGTGTGTGTGTGTGTGTGTGTGTGCGTTTTTTTGCTTCAAATTTATGGATTTGTGTGGAAATGATTAAAAATAATGATCTCTTAGTGTAGTTCAAAATGATATTATAATGTTAAAATTCTAACTGAATCATTCTTTTGTTAATATTAAAAGAAAACACTTAAAATGAATTTTCAGACATTTTTCTCCTCAAATCTGAATGAAATCTAAAATAAGAGAGCATATTATTTCAAAACAAGCAGAGGCTGTATAGTGGTGGGATTCAACTCATTTATTCTAATGGTATTGATATGACAGCACCAATGCTTTGTGATTAATTAGCAATCCATCAGGTTTTATCATCTCCAAATTTAGGACTCTGTCTAATAAAAAAACCCTGAATTTCATCAACAAAAAGCCCCATATCCTAGGACACATACACACACAGTGCACTCCAAGGCCATGTTGCATGGGAGTCATAGTGTTCCTGCCCTCATGAACACACAGGAACCCACACACACACACAAATACATGATCCACCACTCTTGTGACTCCACATCATAACTCCTGGGGACCATCCTCCACCTCATCCATCCACACACTAACTGCCCCAGTCAACATCCTCTTGCCGTGTAATTTACGACACAGAGTGCACCAGTTCTGAGAGATGACCAATAACTGCGTCTGGGTGTGTCACCGCTGCACCACATCAATATTCATGACCTGAGCTGTCACCTGCGTCCTCAGCACTTGCTTGGTTAACACAGGAACAGCGGAAAAGCACTCGATGGGCCAAGACTGTACTAACGAACCGCTATTGACCAGTGATCAATTTCATTATCACTGCTGGAGACACGAATACTGATTACAGTGCGATTAGTGGGAGAGCTGCTAACTACAGTGGAAAACAGAGGAAAGTAAATGGACTTGATCCAGTCACGTTCAGATTGAGCGTAAGAGACTAAACCTCAAACAAAATTCTCTGAAAATAGATTTGGATATGTTGTCAGACAGTGTTCATATTCTCCAGAGTTGTGGCCACATGGTAAAGATTTATACAACCCAAACAGGTCCAGCTGTCTCGTAAGAGAAGACAGACAGTCAGAAGCATTGATCTGAGGCTGGGGTGGTCTGGCTGGCCCATGTTATCTGTCCTGGACTGTCTGGCTCAGTGTGACTCATATATCTGCTACAGTGTGTGTGTGTGTGTGTGTGTCTGTGTATGTGTGTGTGTGTAGTGTGTGTGTGTGTCTGTGTAGTACCTGTGGACTGGAAGACGCCAGGATTGCATTGGCAGTACCTGGAGGCAAACGCCTCCATCATACGATCAATCTTCTGGGCTTCGCCAGGAAGTCTGAAGCTCCACAGAAACTGCCTGCAACAGCAGGAAGGGAGAGAAAAAATACAATGACGTCATGAAACATTGAGGCAAATGTATATAACAGTATATTCACTGTACATTACAAACCCTTAAGAAGAGACATTAAGAAGAGAAAGAACCTATGGGGGTAATAGACATACTTGTATGGGTGTTTTGCATAACTTTTACTTTTTGTTTTCTTTTCTATTTCTGATGAGAGTTACATTAACCAATCAGCTAGCATGACAGGAAGGTTTGTTAAGATTTACAGCATGTGTACACTGGCTGTCTTGCAAGTCTCTAACCATAATACCTTCTCTATGTAGACTCACAGAGATGTTTACGTGGATCTTTGGAGAATCATAATTCTAGTCTAAAGTTCAGACTGACATTCGCACTGCATAATAAAAAAGCAGCCTCTGATTCATTTCTATGTACAGTATTGGCGGAAAGAGTTTTTCCTAGATTGATTTCTAGCTGCAGCACATTGCAGTGTCATCTGGTTCAATGTGTTGGCCGAACAAATATGTGCAAGTCAAGCCCATATTTCTGGTAGATCACTCTGTAATATCCTCAGTTGGTGTAATACTACTGTTTACCTTGCAACTGTCAAGACAGACAATTACCGCCTTGATAACTTTTCAGAGTCGTAAAATCCTGTCAGTTCCGTACAACATTTTGGCACCTGAGGAGCATTTAAACTCATGCCTGCACAACTCAAACTGGACGCTCTGGACAGTGACTCATCTTCTCACCAGAACCTACAAGAACACAATCACTCCGGTGCAGACCCTTTGCCCTTTTCTACTTTACACAGTGCTGTGTCCGGGCATTAACTCACCTTAAGGCTTGTACGAGGTTGAGGTCAGCAAACTCATGAAGCTCCACAAACGCCTGGAGGACCTTGATGTTAAAGTCATCCCTGGAGGAGAGGAGGGACACATATCATGTTTAACTATTTCTTTCTTTCCAAATGGAGACAGACAATGGACTGAAATCACCTGGAAACACGCTGCAGGGTGCAGTGACAAAAACACATGGGTCAAATTAGAAACTAAAATCCTGCAACCATGTCACAGCACCGGTTTCAGACAGAGAGCCACTGTGCCGGGCTGAGCCAGGCAGCGATGAAATCCCCGTTGTTTTGACAGTGCTATCCCCATTGATTTCACCTTCGATAAGAACCACATGTCTGCTCAGTTATTTTACTGGGACTGTCTCCCATCGCTGCTATGCTCTATAAATCCAGACTACCAATTTCCTGAGGCTTTATGCCCACGTCTGAGCGCACGTGGTGCAGATCTGACATGGAGATGGGGAGAGGAAAAAGAAAGGTGGAAGGAAAACAGAGGGAAAACTGGAGAGCTCACCGTTCCCCTAAGTAGTCCCCGATGACTGTTTTGTTGAGCCCCTCGCCTTTGTAGAGGAACTGTGCAATGTCCTCTGGGGTGTTCTGGAGAAGATCATTCTCCAAAAGAAACTGGATCCCCTGTTTAAAATTAAAAAAAGAGTGCACGCTTACATTTCAGTTACTTGTTTTGGTCTGTTTTAATAGCCCTGATGGATGGCTTGGAGATACTCTACTTCTTAAAGCATAATTCAACAGGGACAGTCTTACGGATTCTCAAAGATCATCAGTTCAGAGCTGACCTTTTTAGGGTCCATGTTGAACTTCTTCCTCCCCATGGCAATCTGTTTGTTTCTTTGCGTGGTTTTGCTGCAGTAAAAAAAAAAAAAAAAAAAAAACATAGGAACATCCATCACATGACAGTTAAGGGTGTGGTGTTATCCCCAGGCTGCTGTGTTTGTTCAGTAGGTCAGTTTGCGATGGGTTCGTCCAGGACATGGCATGACTTTGTTTATTTACTACTCTGTAATGAGTGCACAGTGGAATTAAACTGACAAAACTGGAAATACTTCAAACAACACAGCATGTTATTTTGTATCAACTGTATCAGCTCTCTTCATTTTAACAGACCGTGCAGTCGTTTGGAGGAATATTTCCCATTTTTACTGTTGCTCTTCCTCAAAACTCATTTTGTATGCACCCCACAGGGAAATCTCCACCTTTGTGCGTCTGTGCATGCTCCCTACGCTTCCTGTGTGCCCAAAATAGCCTGAGCCCCTTTGCCAGCTGCACCTGAGACACACACATGCACACACACCCTGACACATGGCCTCACTCCACCTCATCGACCAATCAAATGAAAGCCTCTGAATACAGACTGTTTGACTAATGTTTAGTTGGAGGGACTGTCCCGCTACACTCTTCAAACAAAAGGGGGATTAACATGCACAAACACAAATGCCACATGTAAAACGACAGGTGTGCGGCTCCCAACAGAAGTAGCTATATGTCTGAAGAAGAAAATTAAAGAATAAACTAGACCAATTTGTCAACTGACAGAAAATTAATCAACAAAAACTGAAATAATTCATTAATTGTTTAAGTCACTTATCAAACAAAAATGCAATTTGGAGTCACTTTGGAGTCTGCAAAATGGTACTTTTCATTATTTTGTAGCATTTTAGCAACTAAATGATTAATCAAATAGTCAAAGGAGTAATTCTTGTTAGTTGCAGCCTTAGAATGAACAATTTAGCCCTTTCTGTAATGGACACAGAGAAAAAGACACCATGGAGAGGCACATAAAGGCAGTGAGACCTCAAGAAACTCACCTCTCCCCCACGCAGGTTAGCTGCTCAATCTCAGTCATTACCTCTGCAATCTCAAACTTCAGCCGCTGCAGAGAGGAAAACGGCAAAATGACTCAGTCATTCTCATTTCAAACTCTACAATTTGTGTTTTATTACTCCTAATAAAAAGACAGACAAGGGAGGACAACATGGATCCAGCTGCAGCTTTGAAGTAACAAGTAAACAGTGTCTGGGAGGATCCTAATTTGATGGTGACATAACATTTAATAGCAAAGAGCATCCTGATGAAAGGTTTCCTTACAGTTACAGTAGGGCTGGGTCATATGGTTGAAATCAATATTACGTAATCATAATGGGATTATCTTAATAGAGGATTTATTAGATGGTGGACGGTAGTGATGCGACAGGACACAATATACCAACTGTTTGCAAAAGAATTCACATAAAATACATTTATCAAAGTAATGTTCAATGCCATAATGAAACATTGTTGAGCATAAAATCAGACATGTAAAACACCTCAATGACTTATTTTATTGATTTACACTTTGCCAAGAATAACCAATTTAATAATGATTACATTTTTTCAAATATTGCCCAGCCCTATTTACCTTAATATTCCACTGCCAGAACAAATAAAATATCAATCATGGACTATTACTCACTTCAATATCATCCAGAAGCTCCTTTTTCCTGCGTCGTATGTTCGACAGCTCATCTCTTTCCTCCAAAGACAGGTCCTCAGGTACTGGAAAATACAGAGAGAGGAGAAAATTAAAGAGCATGTGAGAGAGAGAGTGTGTGTGTGAGAGAGAGAGAGGAGGGAAGGGGTGTGAGGATGGATTAAATTAATTCAACTTCCGACCAGCCAGTCAGAGTCACAGGGATTAAGCTCGACAGTGCATACCTGTTCAATGAATCCATCCCAAAGACATTACTCATGACCTAAATTAATAGACTAACAGACAAGAGTGTCATTTCATTTTGAAACCTGGGGATTAAACATTAAAAAGACACAGGGAGGCCTGAGAGTTGGCTTTTTATTCTACATCCCCTGCATATCTAGTTTAAACTGTCAAATAAGGCAGCTGGACACACCACAGAGGAGAATATAGACAAACTCTGGTGCTTATAAAATGGAGTGCTGCCAGAAAAACATGAGACAAAGGCAGAAAATGTTAAAGGTTTTGACTGAAGTTGTGAAAGAAATGAAAGGTCTGTTTTTTAACTGGCAACTTAGGGGCCAACTGTTAAATGTAAGTTCAATATTTATTCTCATGTAGCTCTGTTTTTGGTCTCTACCAAATATCTGGCTCTTTAGCTGTTAAATGCTCCACTACGTTCATCATCTGTGCCTGTCTGTCATTTGATGGTGAGCAGATAGGGTAGAGTGGATTTTTAGAGCTTCTCCTCTGAAATCAGCTGCATGCTGTGACTGAAAATGAAGCTTTGAAAGTGAACAACAACAAGCTAAACAACTCGTTATAGGGCTAAATAAAGCTGAGGGGAGCTGCAGGTGATAATTCTCCATAGGTTTGTCACTATGAGAGAATCCTTTCCTATCCTTCTGTCATCATAAAAAATATGGATTATAGCTGGTTTAAGTATATGAAATGTCCAGATATGTGTTTAAGTGTACATGTTTATACTGTACTGATGTACTGTATGTGCAGGTACATGTGAGTGAATATACTGTGCACTGTGGTGTAGCCACTTTCTTGTTACCCAGAGGGGGAATAAGGAGGATTTTTCATCTTCTGTCTTTGTGTGTATCCAGTTTGTTTATGCCATGTGTAGTTTATTATTAAGTAATAGAAAAGTGCCATTTCCAACCTTTATATTCTACCTCTTTACAGTATACACTCAGTGGTCACTTTCTTAGCTTCACCTGCACAATCTAATGCAATCCAAAACAACAGACCTGCCATAACATCTCTCTTTACGAAGCTTGTAACGTTCAGTTTTCATGACATTGACAGAAATGAATTGATCAAGTTATATATTTCATGGATAAAAGATACAGATAAAGGTAGTGTTGTCCTGGATTACATTGTATTCAGAGATGAGTGGGGGTTTTTTTCCATTTATGTAAATGAGAAAACACTAACTGTCACTAATTATGACCTCAATGCTAAAACATATAATTACATATAGTAACACCCTTATGACAATGTCACAACATCAAAGGCATCATAAAAGATGATTTTATTTGTAGAGCAGATGTACTGGACTGCATTAGATTATACAGGTGTCCCTAATAAAGCCTGTATAAAGTGTAAAATATAGAGCAGGTGTTAGAGCCAGATTATACAAAAGCCACATATGAGGAAGTGGTTTCTCGTGAGAATTTTCTTTCAAACCAAATTAAAACCACAGAAACTTCCCTGTTGAAAAGCAGATGACTTCCATAAATAACATCCTGTGTGTCTGACACACAAACACAGAGACACACCGACCACCGAGCATCTGGCGAGGCCTGCCCCCTCAAATATTGGCTTTCTGATAGTCAACTCTCGTCGAGCCCTCATTTGGGGTAATTAAGTCTGCAGAGAGAGTGAGCGGGGCACGTCACGCAACATACATGTTTTACTGCATGAGCTCATGCTGTATACACAGGTGAGTACACACTACACACAGTGTGTGCATACAGAATTTGCACTTCACACAAATGACATTCATTTTATTCTACGCCGAGGGTCCCCGGAGCCACCTACTTATCGTTCATTTACCCATGCCACGTCAACCTCCCCCCCCAAGATCCCTGAGAGGACCTCCCCCCTCTTTCCTCCACACATCAGAAAACAGCAATCCATTTGAGAGCAAGCTGACAGGAAGTAGGTCATTTTCACATGGAGCTATACCAGATTGTGCTTCTCCTACGCTGTCTCTCTCACACAGATACACATGAACACACTCCCCCTCTCTATCTCTCTCTTTGTCCGCCTCCACCCCAGTGCTTGAAGTGGGGGTGAGAGCAGATCCAAATCCCCCAACTGAATCATGCCACTAAGCAGCTTTGCAATTCAGACTTTTTTTTTCCTCCCCCTGACTGTAAATAATGGAAACAGAAAAGTAAAGTTATTTCCTCTCCTCTTTATCTATCTGCTGGATCTCTCTCTCACACACTTTCTGAATCAGTCCCTCTCCCCCTGTCTTACTCTGCGAGACAAAGTGACAGAGGCAGCATGAACCATTAGGTTGTTATGTTCAGAGGGCGCAGAGCTCATGATATCACAGACGAGCAGCCAGTCAAGAGAGCGGGGGATCCAGATGGGTGCAGATGACTTTTTTTTTTTTAGCTGTGTGTGAGAGAGATGATCTACAAACTTCTGCGAGACTAAACAAAAGAAGAAATAATGAACTTAAAAAGAGAAAACAACTTTTTAAAATGATCATATGAAGGTGCAGAGTGGGTTAGATGCTAATGGGGTGTAAATACCACATCTGCCAAGCATTGTGCAGTTGAATGATGACTCACCCTTAATTTGTCAAGTTATTAAAAGTAGATGTTTTTCAAGATGGAAACCCCCACATAGCCAAGTAATAAACGATGGGAGTCCTTTTCTCACAGTTTCTTTGTGATAAAAATGTCAATTGTAAATGGCAAGGGCAAACGGCCATTAACACAGCTGCTACTGATTTAATTAAATCCTACATTTCCTGTAAACTACAGGACTGCAAGTGTGATATTGTTACATAGACTGTGAAGTTAGATTTTTGTAATTATTTGCCAATTGGCAGCAGGGGTGGATGGAAATGTGTGGGTGGATGAATTGGATGTCAGCAAAGGGTACTGTGTTCCCCTTTTTTTTCTTTTCATTCTTTTTAGTTTTTGGATTTGTATGTACGTGAGTGGTTTTGTCATTCTGGCAAAAGGTGTTAAAAAAAAACAACAACAACCCCTGATTTAAAAGTTTATGATTGGAAACTGTACCTGACAAAACAATCTCATTTTAAAGTCTGTTTGGAAGCTGTTTTTGGAGCTTTTGATCATTCACTTTGAGAGGAGAGTTAGATGAGAAGATTGATAGCCTGAGGGCCGGGTTATACTTGATCAGAACTAGGTCATACAACCACGTTGGAAATCACAAGTGTTTATAGTTGTTCCAAATACTTGAAGGCGGAGTGAGAAGCCAGCCGGTGTAGTGGAGTAGGGAGACGAGATATTGTTTAATAGCACGGATATAGGTGCATTTTTTCAGGCGTGCATTCATGGCATTGCAGCTCCACTCTTCACATTAAAAAACGCCACAAATAGCAAAGAAACTAATGAAAAAAGAGAGCAGTGGGACGTGGGCGTGACTGCCAGCTCGTGGGTTTTGGAAATGGTCAAACACAGAAACCCCATAATTTGACATTGGAAAGGTAGGGGGGTGTGGAGGGAGGGGTTTTGCGACAGGCACTTCAGAAGGAGCATACTGGCCCCTTAATGGTTAAGGAGCATATCTCCTGTGTTGCCTGTCGTTCCTCCCTCGTTTCCTCCCTTCCTTTATATTGTCCTATCTAATAAAAAAAAAAAAAGCCAAAATGTAATCTTTGAAAAAACGTCATGATGGGCTCTTGGCAAAGGGTCTGTGAGGCTGAAGAGGAGAAAAAGAGAAAAAAGTTGGAAAAGACAAGTCTGTGTGTGAGAGAAACAAGGAGACAAAACGATGCTCTCTATGCCAAACAGGAAAGAAAGGAAAAGACTCAATAATGATGTAGGAACAGATACCAGCCCACCAGACATCTTCACACTCTTTGCCCCTGTTGCTCTTTTTTCTTGGCTTCAGTTAAACAGCCTCATAAAGCAGTAATTGTGGAGCAAAGAGACCCTGCAGGCAACCTACGTCTGTAATGCGCAAAAAACTCCTCCATCCCTCCTACTCTGGCTGAAAGAGTTTGGCTGGACCGGAGAATGGGACAAATTGTCTGAGGAGACAGAATCTGTTTTGGGTAACAATCCACCCGCTGTGTTTTGTAGCAATGTGAAAAACGCAGAGTAATCTGATATCATTGTGAGGGCAACTACTACTGTACCGCCGAGACTGGACCTCTGATGAATAATACATGAAAATCTAGAAATCTGTGAGTGGATGTTTATATATATTTCCATAAAGAGCAGCACTACAGAAAAAAAAATCCATATAAGGTGATATACAAACACTCCATGCTTAACCCCAGGCACAGCCATATAGATTACCAATGCAACACCACTCAGCCTTTTCATATGATGACTTAGAGGGCTGCTGTTCCAGTTATGATCAATATATCATCATAACAGCCTTTCCTTCCCCCATTGGTCTTCAAGCATGCATGGAAGAGTAACTGCCACTGTTTGCCAACTGCCAAAGTTTTCTCAGATGGCCGCAGTGTCCAGACTTTTTCCAAAGAGGTCAGTCAGTTTATGCCTTCCCCTTTCATATCTTACTATGACTTCCATCTCTCTACTCCTGGAGAACTGTAACCAGCCAGGTCAACACCATTGTCGGGGGTCAGGGGAAAAGGTCAGAGAGGTCATGAACCAAGTCCTGCTAAGATCAATGTGCCGCTAAGCCAGCAAGAACACGGCAGCATTAATGGGTGTATTCTGAGAGAGAGTTTGTCATCCAAGCGAGACAGATTGAACTGAGTAAGACACTTTAAACTGTGTTTAAAGTAGCAATCCTTAATATTTTTGATACGATTTATAGTCAGCATGTCATCTACAATAGCCATTCAATCTATTTACATTCTGCAATTGCCTCTGTATATGGTAGTGATTATTAGTGGCAGAGTCCGCCATTCCTGCACTGGATTTCACAGGAAACAATGCATGCATATACTAACATTACTGTTCAATGGAAGCTTCCCTGTTCACCCATCACTTTCTACAGCTGTATCAGAGCTGTGCCTGTACTGTTCATGCAAGCTGAACATTTTCTACTCCTGATGCCTCTTATTAAAAGTCTTCAGCTTACAAATCAAAGGCTGGCCTTTATTGTGAAGCAGCCACAGGAAAAGCCGTGTATTTGTTTGTTGCCAGAGTTAGTGCAAAACAAGACCTGATCATTAGCAAAGGGAAGGAATGGAAACAGACACCTTCAACCATTTTTCTGGAAAACTAATTGTGCCAGAGATCGTTGTCAAGTCAGGTCACAGTTAGTATACAGTATAATTAGCTATCATTAGTGGCAAAATCCCATGACTCCATTATAAATCTAACTTATGACTTGCCCAGCTCTAGACAGTCATAGAAGTCATAAAAAGGAAAACAGAGATCACAAGCACATTATTCATGCTACTGATAACAGAAGTTGTGCTTCAGGTCCACTGATGACGCAATCTCAATGATGTTCTTTGTTGGAGCCTGTGATTGCCGTTTTGGTTACTGTGAATAAGCACAAATAAGTTATCAATTGAGTATGCATGCATAACCCCTGGACTCCACT
The DNA here is from genome assembly GCF_001640805.2 of Lates calcarifer. Classification (NCBI taxonomy): domain Eukaryota; kingdom Metazoa; phylum Chordata; class Actinopteri; family Centropomidae; genus Lates; species Lates calcarifer. The sequence goes on along the minus strand of NC_066843.1, from coordinate 11,051,257 downwards.
GGGCGTGGGTCTATGACGCTATGTCTGCAACGCAATTTTGTTTTGTCCTTCGCTCAGCCTCATACCCCATCGGGAGCGTTTCAGGAACGGAGTTCTGCCAGGTTCGTTAACTTAATAATTTGGTAATTTGTCCTTGATTTCTGTGCTTGTGCCATGGGTAAGTGGGGTTTTTTGTCTGTTTTAACTGTGTTTATTATTGATACTTCCTATTTTGTTGTATGCTCTATGCCATTCCTGTATCTGACTTCCTGTATGGCTTGATCTGCTCTGCACAGCTTAACGTGACCTCCATAACAAATAGACTAAGCACGTTTTTTTTGGTTTTTTTTGCTGGAGCCACCTCTGAAACATGAAATACGTATTGTCTAGAGTGGCAGTGATCACCTGCGGTGGCCACGTCGTATGTCAACACGCAATGTCTGCAGCCAACCCTCGGTGGAGTCCAGGGGTAAATACAGCTCATACGTCGTTCAGCCCTGCTACTGGCACCAACATACATTATCTAATATTTGTTCATATTAGTTAACAAATATATAGTGAATATTTCTCAGTGTCAATAGAAGTGCTGAGCCACATGTTAGAGCTGCTGCTCAAGCTGTACTTACACATACATCCAATCAACTGATAGCTGAAAACTACTCAAGGTTTTAAATAATACATTACTGTCCTGTTCCTCATTCCAGTGAGTTAGACAGTTCACGCTCTGATGTGTGTGGAGATACGGGATAGATTGGGATCTGATTCATGTGACCAACTGGCCTTTATTGGCAGATCACAAAGTCAAATGATTAAACGTCTCTGACAGTCATGCCTTCCCAGTATCCTTGGCACCAATACAAGGGCAGCAGAGAAAATGGACTCGCATACTGATTTCCCTTTGGAGAGTTGTGGAACTAACATGAGATACCGCATGTAACCTATCAGTGAATTAGGAACAGAAAATGCGGGGAAAGAGAGTAGGGGAATGACATGTAGCAAATCTGGCACCCTAAAGTTGGACTTGAAAGCTCTCATTGGTGATGCTTTCAAAGGCACTCTGGTGTCAGATTTGGTAACGCATTATTTTACAGGTATGTTATTTCTGCACTTCTTTAAAGTTTCCTGGAAAGAATTTGCTACAAATTACAGGAAAAATAGAGACCAAGTTCTAAGACTCTTATTTTAGTTGAATTAGTTGTGCTTAATCAAATGACAGTAAAACTCATTTCTTCTTGACTGCCAGCTAAAAACTTCACTCAACAAAACAGAGTCAATAGAGCCAGTGAGACATTTCCTGACTTTCTCCAGGCTTTCAGCAGGACAATGGAGAGGGATGTCTGCTATGATTACGACCGCAGGGCAGGTCTTCCCGTAACAATAGCAACCAGGTAAACAGGTTGAGGCAGTTCCCACCACAGGCTAATTAGGGAGCACTTACACAAGTTCACAACACCGCCAACTCTACTTTGTGGTGAGGCTGCTGCAAATATGTGCAACCCAGCTGAGTTAAGAATGATGCAAGAAAGCCGGTAAGTGTGTCAGAGTCTGTGACACACTTGACAAATAAACCCCTTAGGGACTCATGTTTACATTCACTTTAGCGTATAAACTCTGTCCATATAACACCATCACGTACCGTAGGTGAAAATAAGACACCTACTTCTGATCCAACATAATCCTCTCGCAAAATAAATCCAATTTCCTGAATAAAATACATACCACATCTCCTTTTCCTCTCTCCAGTTCCCATGATGACTGACATGCCATCAGCAGAGGTGTCCGGTGCTCTAAGTGTCAGTACTGACGCTGTAGCTGCTCTAAGAGCTTCACAGTTACTCTGTTTTTAGCAGCCTCTTTCCCGCTCATGTGCAAAAGCTGCAATGGTGGCTGGTAGGTGTGTAGTAATTGTTTTTTCCCCCACGGCGTTACTCCTACTCACAGCTCTCAAGCTTGCACAGACACACAGGAAAACACACACACACACACACACACACACACACACACACACACACACACACACACACACACTGTTAGCCTCTTTGACAGCTTCTGCCTCTTGACAGATGACAGTAGTGGTATGGAAATAGCCCACATTCCTCCTACTGCAACTGCCCAGTCTGGTCCAACCGGCTCTCCATACACCTCCTCCTGTCTCATCTCTTCTGTTTTATCCATATCCATCCAACACTTACACTCCGCTCTTCTGCTTCAACTCGCTCTCTCTCACATAATCATCAACTCTCTTCCACATTTCACCTGGAGAACACTCAACGTAAACATTAGCCTTGCTAATAAAGGAATCAAACTATCATAAGGCCCATCTTCCCTTAACATAGCCTTCTGGATGTTTATTACGATGATGATGGGGTTTTGGTCTGCATTTCACGTCAGATCAGCAGAGTGCACTCATTTTAAATACAGACCACTCACTAAAGAGCATCAACTACAACTTTTATGAGGCTGGAGTAGCAGCCACTCCAGTCCACAGTGCTATGTTATTGTCCACTTCACTAAGTCACATTTACAAAAAACACTACTCCGAGGTTCCTTCCTCACTATTCCAAACACTGCATCTCTGACTGTGCTCTTTTACTATCTTTATCTTCATAAAGTTGTATCTCAGGAATCCCTATTGCAACTACATATGCTGGAGTAAAAGTTAGAAATAAAGAAGACTCATTTGCCGTTTCTGCTCTAGTACGAAGAAACAAGCCGGGCCGAAATCTTCTTATTCATAACGGTCACTATCTTCAAAGAAGTTCTCCCACCATGATAATAATGACTAACAAGTTTCAGGCAGTTTCCCATTTGCCCCATGATGCTGGCTTTAATCATATTGATTTCAAACATGCATAAAAAAACAATGATTTCCATCTTTATTTTGTCGGGAAAACAAATGTCCACATTGGAATTTCATGTCCAGCCAAACCAAACAACTGCATGTTTCAAATCACTCGCAAATGAAACTCGTGGGTGCTCTGTTCTCCTGCTACTCCGCTTTTACCAAGGTCAGCTGAGGTCTTTTTCTCCATTGTCCATGAAAAATGGTAATAAGAGGGGAACAAAGATCAGGAACCAAGTTCAAGAGTCTACAGTTATGCTAGCAGCTTTTCTGAGGATGTACAAAGCAGTGCTTTGAGGTAAATAACATCATTATGCTAACGTGCTCACATTGACAATGCTAGCCTTGCCTGACTGAGGCTGGTACTGATACTGATTTGGGAGTTTAAAAAAATCTAATAATATATAAACTGAGCAGCCATCTTGATATGGATCCTTTATTTGTTTTTTATTGTTGTTATTGTTGTGTTTTGTTTTTACCAAGAAACATAGCAGTAACATATTGATTGTGCTCTCTGGTGGACAGAAAATCAAAATTGTATTTATTTAATTTTTTTACAGCAATGTCTATTTCTTTCTTTCTGCAGCAATCTAATATCGGCTGATACTGGCTAACTAATTGGTCTAGCTCTAATGCTAGTGTAAGCAGGTATAACAAATAGCATTTTTACCAACTTAGTTCAATGTATTAATATTTGCTAATTGGCAACAGTACAGCTAAAGTATTGGACAAGTTAAAATCTTGACCTGATGATGCTGTATAAAAGGTCCATGGGTCACTAAAGTGATTCCTTATTATTGTGGGGAAAATGTCTTCACCAAATTTCATACCAATCTATCCCATGGTTATGGATACATCTTCCTAAAGAAGATGTTTGGACCTCACAGTGAGGCTAACAGAAAAGTCAGGGGACCACCACAGTCAGCAGAATTGCCTTGAGCCATGTTGCTAGTGTTGCTAAAAACAACAGAAGTTTCACCGTCATCTGGATAAAAAGAGATAACAACTTCCTACGTGTCTTTTCAGGAGGGAAGTCTTTCAGCTCTGTAAACACATCTGATGTGAAAACCATGCTATTGTCCTTGGATGCAACCCTTGGTGTAAAATATCGGATAAAAGACACCTGGAGTGCATGAAACAGCAATATCTTATTCTTGATGTGTAAAATTTATTTGAAAATTTCATGTTTGTAGTTTGTTTTTTAGAATATGTGTTGCAGAAAGGCCTGTCAAATGCAAATAAATTGCCCTCTTTGAACTGTTTGTTCGCCTCAAAGAAATCACTGAATATTTTCCAAGTCTGCCGCAGTCACTTGTTGTTCGCTCTCATCTCAGAGGAGACATCCACAACATTCCCTTTATGAAAATTACAAAAATCAGAGGTTACATCAAACACAACATGGCCGCTTGAATCTTCAAAGACTCAAAGACTCTACAACACAATCCCTTGAAGCAAGACAGTCTCTTCACAGAACCCACCAGTCACAGTCACTTATTCATGAACAAGTGCTGTGTTTGCCAAATTTCACTCTAAAAGAAACATTTCCTCTTCCCTTTGGATCTGAAAAATAGCCTCTGATTGGTTTATTTTTGGGCCATCATTTGTCACGATCCTCAGACTTAGTTGAGTGGTATTAACAGCTGTTTTTTCATCTTTGCTCAATTACAAGTGTGACTGCGAGTGGAGATGGGTTTTGATTATGACTGCTGATCTTACCTTATGTGCCATTTCCACTACCACAAAGTACTTTTTTACTGACACTGATTTCTTACACAGTTTCACGTTATGCAGCGGATATACAATCAGGCCACCCGTCAGTCTGCCGTATGTCAACTGCAGAAACTGAGACCTTTTCTTATCATATTACACAACCAGCTCAGACTTTTGCTTTTTTCTCAAAGAGACGAGCAAAATTTGAAAGGAAGAGGTTGATGTTGACAGCCTGCCATTTAACCCATGTAATCTGCAGGTTGACAATGATAGCAAAGCTTTGTTTTGTCTCTCAGTCTTGTTGTACATAATGTTCTTATAATAATCTCATACTGTCTAGACAAGACCTTTCCTAATTAACCGTGGATTCAACTGTTACACAATAACACCCACTCTGAAGTCAAGAAGCCTGCATGTGTGGGGCCGAACTAAGTCCTGAAGAATTTTATATTCACTGGGTGTACAGTCAGATCTGTTGAGATGGCAGCAATGCTAGAATCAGCACTCTCCACACAATGTCACTTCACCCTACCAGCATGCACAACTACTCACAGGACAGCCTGATCGCTGAATAGAGCAGTTTACAATCCTATAAAATTTCCCCTTGGAAACCTGATAGTGAATGCTGAGTCTGAGAAAATCACAGTGAACTCGGGTCCCAACCTGGAAGTCAGGACTCACCCTGGGGGTTACAAGATAAATCCCAGGGGTCAGATGATTTAGAAATATATCTCTACTACACAGAATTAGTATAGTGTAGTACATAGATCTGTTGATGGACCATCACTTTGGACCACCATGAAATTTAGTGCACACATCCGTACGCCACCCCGTAATCAGCGACTGTTAGCATGGTAAAATGCTAAAATAAGATGGCCAGCATCATCTATACATTAGCACGTTAGCATTGTTATTCTGAATATGTTAGCATGCTAATGTTAGCACGTGCCAAAGCCATATAACACACCAGTTCTAGGCAGGTATTTAGTACTCTGTGTTTTCAAAGTGAAAAAGAGACAAAATAAACTCCATACTAAATATGGTAAATTTTTGAGTGTGCTGTTGATGTGCACCTTTCTCCCACAATGCAGTTCACTAAGGAGAATGAGGAGCAGCTCAGAGCTGGACAAAAAGTAATATACTGGAAACATACTGAAAACAAATTTGTTAGATAAAACTTCCAGTAACACTGCAAAGTATAAGTCTGACTGACATCAAAAAAGTTTTTTCATGTCAATATAATTTGGTAGCATGTTTTGAGTCACAAACCAGAGGTTTGAGGAGGAGGCTTTTTCATTTTGTTCAATTCTTCACATCATATTTTTATGGTATGTAGTCTCATTTTACCCACATGTGGTTTGAACTGTGGCCCTACTTTAAAAAACACATCTGGTTGTCAGTAAACCAGGATACTCAGCTGCAAAGTTGCTTAGTTTGTCACAACATAAGACGCCTCCAGGAACTTTTAGCAGGGCCTCTGTAAGGACCCCTACAGTCCTATTTGACTCCGGAAATAGTAGTGTCTCTTCAGCCCACGGTCTGATATGGAAGCTCTGAGTAGACATGCAGAACTTGCACGTGACTGAGAGACAAACACTACGGAGGAGGCAGCAGCACAGGCTGTTTATACTGGGCTCAGGCCTTAAATCTGGAAAAGAGAGGCAGAGATACACGACAGACAGAGTGAAAGAGAGGGAGGCAGGACGATGAAGAGACACTCCAGCTGCCAAGCAGGACTCCACTTCTACTTTGTTGTTCCAAGACAGCAGGAAGAAGAAGAGGCGGATGAGGAGGAGGAGGAGAGAGAAAAAAAAGAGTTCATAACAGAGTCAAAACCTGAGCCAGGATTTCTTTATTACACAGAATATGTGGGTGGTTCAGGTCAGACCATCACTCTTTTTCCAGGTTCTGTTTAAAAGGGTTTTCCAGATCATGAGCATCTACACACAGCAGCCTTTTCTTTAGCATCTTATCTTAAATCTCGCTGGTTTATTAGCAGTAAACATGAGTTCTGACTCTTGCATCATCTCCACAGAGGAGCCGACTCGTATTTTTTTCCGACAGAAAGACGATAAAAACAACTAAGATGACCTTGATGACACAGCCCATTTGGCCTAAGCTTCACATTAACAGTCAGATTCATTCACCTACGTGCCCAATGTGTTTTTGGGGAAATTACATTTTTGTGTGGATTATGTTCACTTGCAATGTTTTTTCCCCAGTGTACGTACAACACAAAAGTTGTACAGAGGAGATCAGGCAGGGAATAAAACTTTGACACCTGACATCAGAGGTTCACATCCTACATCCCAAAGCGCTTTGGTCAATGCAACGGAAAGATCACGCTTTTCCTTTAATCTGGAGAGTTAACATGTCCTGTTGTGTCATGTCACTGTTTGTCACCGTGTGACTCTTAACTCTCAATATAAAAAACATTAATCATGCTAAATCATGCTAAGGCCCACAGTGAATATTTTATGACATTGAGGATACATTCATTAAAAATATTTCTTCATCAGAATAATCAAAAAAAAAAAAAAAAAACATACGGCAGCACCAAATTTCTTTTAAAATGTCTAATGTAAATTAGCAGTACATAAACTGTTTTTAGGCAACATGGTTGATTCATTTGTAAAAACAGGTTGCTGGATGAACAGCTGAGAGCTGAAATCTGAACAAACGCTGCATCAATACTGAGTCAATACCCAATTATTTTAGAATTTGCTTTAACTTGCTTGAAATCAGGGGTCAAAAATCAGCCACATACTGCAACGTCAATCCCACTTAAAGGACTCGAATCAATATTAGAACAATGTGACAATGTGAAAGGATTCGCTCATAGTGGTGAACCAACAGAAAGACACAGTTACTGACTGGCTGGTGAACAGAATGGAGCATTCAGCAGCTAAAGAGTCAGATATTTCCTTCAGGAGTCGGTAGAGACTAAAAACAGAGCTAAAAGAGAGAGAGTACTGCATTTACATTTGCCCAGTGACCAGAAATGTAACTCATGGGGAATAATAATGGTAATATTGCTCTGCATCTGCTGGATGTGTAAATAAGCAACTATTTGCTAAGAAGTTAAGCATACGTCAAGTTGTGTTCACATCTTGTTTTTGCTGCCCTAGTTCTCAGTTACTGTACCACCAAAGTACAGAGACAAGGCTGCCCTCAACAAAAGTAGGTGCTTAGTCAAAGTTTTTTTTGCAAAAGAATGACTTCATTATGAGTGCATGGAGGTTTTAAAATTAAAAAATGTTCTTGTTAATAAATGTTTCTTTGCCAGGAGGTTTTTAAGTGGGAGGAAAGCCCATTCATTATTTCATTAAAAATTACATGAACTTCTTCACTTCTGCAGCCAGCTAACAGGAGAACGCAGGAGGAAACTCTGAGGTGAAACAGATATGAAAATAGCGACCAGGCAGACACGATGTGGCTGGACAGAATGCATGATCAGTATCTTGCACTTCCTCTGTACAACTGCGTAAAAAAATTTGAAGTGTTTTTCCGTGTAATAAACGCTGTTATCTGCGGTAACTAAAAACTATTAGTTGGTTTCCTCTTCCTTTAAGCTATCAGAGAGAGAAGAGAGAGTGAGAAGTGCTGGAAATCCAGTGTTTTACCATGAAACTAAGCACATGTATGGCCTCCTGACAGCTTGAAGGCATGTATGAAAACCACAGATATCCTGGGAGATTCAGCAGTTGAGAGCTGTTGGTGTTTTCAATATCACTGACTGACATCTCCCTGAGGGAAAAACAATAATTACTCATTATTGCTCCAGTTTATGTATCGACTGAGTCCATTTATGAGGAGATTGATGATGGAGCGTTTGCATCATGTTCCTCTGGCCACATTACATTATCAAGAGACAACAACAAACATATTTTAAAAGAAAAGCTTTTTTCAAGGTTAGCTGTAGTGCGTGTACGAGCTGATGATGACAGAAATTCGACATGACAGAGGTCAACAAAGAGATTAAATACATGTGTGAAGGAACTTGTGTCAGAGAGCTGCTGCAAATCACTCACCTTCTCATAAACCCTCGGGGGGCACTTTATGTGTGTGCGTTTTTGTGTGTGTGTGTTACAGTGGTCATGACCCACTCAAAGCCACACCGGATTATCAATCATACCCGATCATCATCTGTGGGAGCACTGACATTGATGCATCGCGAGTTATGTGTTGTGGGTGTGAGAATGTGGACAGGGAGAGAAAGTGTGTGTGTGTGTGTGTTTGTGTGTGTGTGTTTATAGCACTATGGGGTTGGTGAAAGCACCTCAAGTACAGCCATGTGTCGAGTGACCATTGTGCCTGTGGAAAGACCCAGGGTTATCGATGCCCTTGTGGACTATCCTGGATCCTGCCACCCATTCAATTTATATTTCACAGTCTTTACTAAAGCAACAATAGCCATCCTATGTCTGAAAACAATTGCTCAATTCAAGGGTCAGGGCAGAGGAAAAGAGCTTAAAGATGCGGAGCGTGGAGCAGAAAATCTTGGTGACACACCATACCATAAATCACAAGACAGACTGTGTCAGGAATAGAAAAAGACAGGGGAAGGCATCTCTCTTTTTCCGCTCTGCTTTTTTTCAGGGCTGCCTCTTTTGTCATGGTTGAATACTGTTTATACAGTATGCACAGAATATACACACACACACATATATGTGTATGTGTGTGTGTGTGTATTATGTGTTTTCCAGCACTCCACAGTAGGGAAGTGACAGCGAGTGGCCCGAGCCCCTGACCTATAATCCACTAACTGTCATCCATATCCCTCCCCACTTGATCTCCTCCATTTGTCTATGCATGGAGAGGGCACGCAGCCCACACTAATCCTCTGTATGAGCATGCATGTCCACCATATAAAGAGATGCACACACTCACAGTCACGTGTGCACATCTACACACATTTCTATATACACACACACACACACGCCTCCACAAGTGAAATAGTGGAAGTGGAGAAGCATGAGGTATACACAGCTGGGCTGAGCCTTGCACCACTAACCTACTTAAAGCATCTGACTCTACACACTGTGCGACTGCAGCATCCGCTTCCCTATCAGTCTCTTTGAATCTGTGCCACTGCTGCATGTCTCCATCTCCATCTCTCTCTCCTCAACATATACAAACTGACTCACTGTCCCAGCATGCCATCACAAGCACACACATATACACACACTGACAGTTTGCTGAAGAACCTGTGTGTCACATGGTCATCCTGCTGTGCTCTTTGTAGCACGTCTCAGTGACAAACAGAGCACCGCTGCCATTCTGAGTAGCACAGAGCCTATGACAGGGAACGTGGAGGGAAAGACTACATGACTGCAACAACCTCAGCCTTCTTCAGCGGTGCAGTCACAGCTCATCCTCTCTCCCTATGAAAGAAGAATGAATTTTGCATGATGCAGCAGCATCTTACGGAAAAAAGGGAGTGGGGGTAGCTGGTGGAAACATGCACATTTAGCAAAAAAAAAAAAAGAAGTGTTATAGCAAAGACTGAGGATGTGCTGTAGTGGTTTACTGACACATTGACCCCCTGAGTGAGTCACTGAGTGTTACAAATCCCTTCTTAAAAGCTGGGTTGGCATTGGAGTGGCAGTGCCACAAGCCCCAGGGGGGGAGACAAGAGCGCTGTAAGAGGCTGGAGGCATGGCCAGATGCTCTATGCACACACACATACATACACACACACACACACACACACACACACACACACACACACACACAGGAACAAGACAGAACAGAGATGTCCAAGAGTAGAATGGATGGCTAGAGTAATCGTTTTGTAGGCCCGAGAATGTAACCATAAAAGACACCATGGGATGTACCATTCCATGATGCATCTAAGGAACACTGAGGAGGTGACAAGAACAATACCTGACCAAAATTTTGATGTAAAACTAGTGTGAAGCTCATCTAGGGAAGGAGTAATGATTTGATATTGCTTAGAAAATTGACTCAGTATGTACTAAGGCTGCAACTAAGAGCTATTCTCAATCAATCTGCCCATCATTACTAAATTAATCATTTAGTCCACATAAGAGCAATAAATGTGGGAAAATGCCCATTACAACCGCCTAGAGCGCAAGGTGATCATATCAAATGTCTTATTTTGTCCAACCAACAGTCTAAAACCCAAAGATATTCCATTTATTACAATGTAAGACAAGGAAAAACAGCAAAGTGTTTGTTGATTCTATCAAGTGACTAATCAACTAATTGACTTAATTGTTACAGCTCTAATATATACACAGCCTTTCTGAAAATATCTAAAGCAAAAGGCTAAGTTCAATCAACAGAGCTGGTGGGTGCAAAAGAGGATGGAAAGTATGAAGCATCACATCACTTTACTGTCATCTTGTCAGTTCAGCAAAGGCAAATGGATCAGTGGTTTCTGTAAAAATCAGATGGAGATTTGCAGGGTGATAACAGCTGGTTGAACTTTTCAGTATCTACTGAAAAACTGTAATCTGTGCATCTGTGTTAAAAATCTGAGTTCTGGGAGAGAAAACTACAGGCAGCTGGAGACTGTGTTGTGTTTTTGTAGTGTGAAGCACTGGATGTACTGGCAGTCAGAGGGGGATACACCTTTTTCCTGCATCTTCAGCAGGTCAAACAATCTTTGTGCACTTACATAATTGTTCCAACCCTCCCTTTTCCTGTCCACTCTGCTCGGCCTTCTCTTCCCTTTCCGACAGACCTGAACTCCCCCGCCTCCACACACACACACACACACACACACACACACTTTAATGGCAGCCATGAACCCAGACTGCCACAAAGGCCCAAGTGGAGCAGGACGTTCTCTGCCCAAAATTCACTTCAGCACATGGCCTCAGACTCCTGGGACCTTTAGCACGCTCTGATTTTTCTTTTCCAAAGAGGAGAAAAATAGCTCGATTTGCCTCACATCTCCCCTCCACAAGCCCCTTGATGGTCTTTAATGCTACAAAGACAGATCCCAATCTGTGACCCTGTTGAGCAGTAGACCTGCACAGCGCTGTCTGTTAGACGAGGAGGAAACTGGATACTTTCTTGAAAAGCTCCTGCATGTGTGCTTTTTCTCCTCTGCTCCAGACAAAAATTAAGTCTTGCCATCAGCGTCGCAGCCACTTATAAAACTACTTCAAACTCTTATTTTTTTAAGGCTGAAAAAACAGAACGGAGGTCTGAGAGGATTTGCACACATGACTCATGTTCACTTGAAACTTAGCTCTTATTGATGCAAGTAGATCATGTACAGAAGCAATCCAAAGCCAGAAAGTTGACTTCCATATGGGTCAGCCTAGAGTAATGTGTGTTGAGTCCACCTTAAACCACTGAGGGGATGTCATGAGTAAATGTAATGCGCTATCTGATATTCTTGGAGGCCAAACTCAACAAGGGCCCTCTGTGTTCACTGACCTTTTAGTCAAAGATGAAACATGCACACAGACTTCAGTCTATACAGTTAACATCAAGCCACATACAGAAGCCAGAAGTCTCCTCTATCTCCACATCGGCCCCTCAAAGCAGTCACTGAGCCGTGGTGAGGCCAGACTGCCTGTGTGTGACCACCAGCGTGTGAGAGCAGTGAGAGTGCACAGCAGTCACAACAGAGGAAACACACGCTCTTTAACAGGGATGAGTCACACTGGTGGGAACAAAACAGTCTGAGAGATTTTGGTTTTAATATACCATCATGTTAAAAGGCAGAAAAAAAAAAATACAAACCACAATAAACACACACACACACACACACACACGGTTTGTGTGGCTAATTTTACACTGAGTTTGGTACTACATAATGCTGTTGGCCAAAACACCGACTCAAAATGTTGAACTATTCCTTTAAAAAGTACCCTGAAAATAGTACAAATGAAAATTGTTATGATAAGTCTATTAGTTAAGTCGACACAGAAAAAAATCTGTGAGAAATTAACACAAAGGACACTTTAACAAATGTCCATACACTAAAGCTAGAACAGCAGCCTATACACTGGAGTACTCATGCTAACCTACCTAACTGACCCTGTTATTGCCAGTGCCTGATGAATTATACACCAGACTTTTTGTGGGGAGATAACTTATACAGAAATCTCTACTCATACTCTTCAGAGTTCTGGGTTTATATCGCACTACCCCTCTGCTGGCCCCTGACATCCTGCAAGGCCCCCAGGCTCTTCACTGTCACACAGACTGCATACAGGCCCCTGCCTCCTGCCCAAGCCTCCTCAGGCTTGAAGTAAACATCCACAACCTACCGGTTTCCTGAGAGTCACTATTTTCTCTAGATATGTGCAGTGCAGGTGAACCAGGTGACCCCTCTCAAAAAAAAGTCAAGTCAGAATAGGAAAGTATTCAGTCTGGATACCACTAAGAGGTGTGTACTATTAAAGCATGATTTGTTCCTACGCTCCCTGACGCTCCTCTCCCAGCCACTTGACAGCGTGTGGGCTGCGGGAGAAAGACAGCAGCTGCAAATCTACTCCAAAGACAAAAAACACAGATCTCAAACATAGCAGGAAGCTGCTGGCGCTGTCCTGCGGCCGGCAGATGAATGGCGTGGAGATCTCAAAGCCCAACGCGTCGTGTGTTTCTCTCCTTCGCCTGAGCTGTGCTGCAGTGTGCCGTGAACCCCACAGACCACACACTCACACGCCGAAACTGCCAAGTTTAAATGGCTGGTTTTCACAGTGTGTAAATAGAGCAGTCTGTAGCCAAACTCGCCAGCCGTCACAAGGCGTGCTGTGAAGACGGTGTCTAGCATAAATGTTCTGATTCATACCATATGGGCATCACTCTTGCAGTCTCCATTGAACACAGTGTATACAGTTCGCTGACTAGAAAAGAAAAAAATGACACTCTACCCCAAAGCAGAGGGATCAGAGATACTGTAGGTGTACATCTGATGGAGTGTCAGAGTCAGTCATGCAGAACGAGAATGTGTTACAGTAAGCTACGCTCCGTCTGCTCAGTCAGACAGGCCTCACTGTAGCGAAGCTTTGTGGGCTCTTGTTGGCCCATTGTCCACTGAGCGACTATTGTGGCAGAAGGCATTGTATTGTTGACCGTCATGCGTGTCAGATGGATTACTATGGACCCGTTTTCTCTAAGCCTTTTACTGTACGGCCAAATGTGCAAAGGCAAGTCCCTACATTCCTGGATCGAAGCTGCAGAAAAGTAACTGATAAGGGGAAAAGTACAATATAGAAAATTAAGAAAGAAAATCCATCTCTTAAACAAGACAAAGATGCTAAGGCCAAGCTGGAATCTCTCAGAGGCTGTGCTTCAACACAGAGGTGCATTGGGCTAAATTGCTAAAGTCAGCATGCTAACCTACTCACAATGATAATGCTAGCAAGCTGATATTCAGCAGCCATGATGCCATGTTAGTTAGCAGATTGTTGATAATTAGCATCCAAAAACAAAGTGCAAGTTCAAGTTGATGGGACTGTCATTATCTTTGCAGGTCATAAACCATAGAACTAATTTGAATAAACTGAAATTTTGACTTGATGGCAACACTACATGGAACACCAAAATTATTATAATTAATACAGAGGGACATCTGTGCAAGATTTTGTCACAATCCATTCCATATTTTTTTTTTTGGACATTTCAAAATAAACCCTACGGTGGTGCTACAGGAACAGTCTGGTGATCACCAAAGACACTAGGCTTCTTCCTCTGGGGACCATGAATGTCTGTGCAGAGAGAGTTAATTATGACAGAACAGAAGGACTCCTGTAATACACTGGAGAATTGATTCAGTAAGAATATCTGGTCCACTGCCACTCTCCCTCTGTGTGTTTCACTGGCGACGCTCCATACCTTTTTGGCCATTTTCCAACTTCGGTCTGGCACTTCACCCCCCACCCCCCACCCCCCTTTCACACACACACACACACACACACACACACACACACATCTCCTGTCTCAGTCTCTCATTCCCTCTCAGACATCTTGCAATTGCTGCTACTACAACTGTGTCTCACTCTCACTCTTTCTCTTTGTGGTCACACGTTCTTTCCATCCTCACACCTTTCTCGCTGTCTGTGCTCCCCCCAGACGCCTCACTATTTCATTCTGCCCGCCACTTTCTGTCCTCCCTCTCACTCGACTTGTGACTTGGCAAAGTGTGTGTGTGACTATGTGTGTACCTTTGTGAGGAATGACTGTCAGATATTGAACCAACTTGCCACCTGTCCACCACATCACGCTGACTAGATTCATGCCTGTAATCCTGATCAGCACAATCACTCATCCTCTAGTTTGATTTGCTACCCCCTGCACAACTCTGCTGTGGGCTTGTGTGCGTATGTGTGTGTAGGTGCTAACTTGTTAAAAAGCAGCAATTTGAAGACAATGTTCACAAACTAAAACTAAACAAAAAAATAACAAGATAACAAGAACTCTGCAGCCTTTCTTTCCTGCCGCATACAGGACACTATTTATTGCAGATGAGAAGACAGACTGTAGCATAAAACACACACACACTCACACCTGCTCACATGCACACACACACATACACACTATTCTAGGTCATGATCCATCCATCCATCTATCGTCACTGCAAACAGCGCCATAAGGGAAAATTGGAGAAATTTAATTTGTGCGTCTATCAGGACGTAGCTATGAATGTACGTGAGTCAAAGTGTGTATGTGTGTGTAAATGCTCCCGGCTGTTGTCAGCTATCCCTGGTTGGCATCACAGCACCATATGTCTGTCTGTGGGGCTGTGCTGACGTGTGCCACCGCTGGAGGCCGGACCGGCCGCGCACACAGTACAATGACAGCTTTATGCCTGCATGCCATGAATGCAGTGCTCCAGCAAATGGTCACATCCTGCTGGGCTCTGCAAGCAGCAAACATGTGGAACTGGATACCGCTGACTTGTAGAGGTGAGACAAGAGCAGTGATGGATTTCTCACCTGCCGGGCTAAAAACCTTGACAAACTTTTAAGTGTGTGTTGTTAATTAAGAGGCCTTGCTGAATTTGCTGGTCCAGGGGCAGCGCCAGAGGGTGCCCCAGGCCCCAGGCCCTTGGGCCTATCAGAGTCAGACAGAGACAGGTAGTTGGCTTGTTAGTATCATGGGTATACAGGCTCAGGGGAACCTGGCCTAGAACCTTTGTATAAAGTTGCTGCTGCCATTTCTTGTTAGAAAGTCAAACAACCTCACAGAGACACGAATCACTGAATAAAACTTCTCATTTCACAAATGTTCCCCTGTGCTTTAAAACTGTTCCCAAGTCTGACCTCCCCATTCAAAAGTTTCTGTTTCTTATCTAAGAGGTGGATGCAGTCCGCAGGGTAGTAGTGTGGCGAAGTCATGCAGTGATGCATCCGTGCCAACACATTCTAAAAACAAGCTCAGCTATTGTCATGAGTCAATAAATAAATCCGTGTCTCGTGGCTACGCTTGGTTGACTTTGAGAGGACCTGCTGGGCCGGAGTGACACCAGCCCAACTGCTGACAAAAGGCTCAGATAAACGCGAGTCTCCTGGCTACAGCTCTAATACGACACTGATGCCCTGTCAGTCACGCGTGCTTATCCATTCAAGCCTGATAACCTTGTTGAGTCTTAATCATCGTGTAGGTCGGTCTTAAAACACATGCAGCTGCAAGTCATTTACCTGCTCTTAATACAACATGAGTGAGTGGAGGGGGGGTCCCTGGTTTCTTAGGAGGTAACTTCATGTCAGTGACAGACAACGCTTGATGTGGGGGAGATGACTGTGTCTGTGGGCAGATTAGATCAGTGGTTTGGCACAAACTAAGTGCATGTCAAGTCTAAAATGACTTAAATTAAAGGCCAAGTCAGTATACATAAAATGATTATTATTATCATCATATATAATATAATTATTAATAGACTGAGAAACACTCAGCAGCAGGCTACAGAGGCACATGTCTCCTGACAGTTAATGAAATAGCTACAAATCAGCTGTATGAATTGCACTGACTGAATCCTACCTTGGTTGTCCTCGTCCATGTCTGCAGCCGATAAATCAAAATCCCTTCCAAAAAAAAAAGAAAGAAAGAAAGAAAGAAAAGAAAAGAAAAAAAATTGTCACAGAAACTTCCGTCGGGCGACAAAAGGTTTTATTTACGGCAAATGCGCGCAAGCCTAATTTCCAGGGCGCATTTCGTACACAGGTTGTCTCACTGGCAGCGTCTTCTTTTTAGGAAATGTTGTGGCCATTTACGCCTCACAGTCGCGAGGCAGCGCTCCGGTTCCCCTCAGTCAGTCAGTGAGCGGTGTGTGTCTGTGGTGGCGGCAGCAGCAGCAGCAGCGGCGGTGTCTTTTTGCCCACTGTGGCCGGGTGTGTTATCGTTATCCCTCCAAATACGCCTTCACTCCACCAGTGTCGGGAGAGTAGTTGACATGGCTGCGTCAAGTTGGCCGACACACAAACCGGAACGGCCCGAGATGTAAGGTGATTTTGTCTAAAAAAAATAAAATAAAAGAGTCGCGTTCACGTTGACGTTGTCCGTCAAGCGGTTGCTTTTATTTTGGAAGTAAAAACAGGAAGTGTCGGCTCGTATCTGTGTCCGCTTGACACTAGTTGTTAATCCCATCCCAGCTCCGCTTCACAGCTCGTGCAGCGCGTCAGCATTCATCACTGCTCAGCCCTCACGTGACTCCAGGCAATAGTGACATTACACCCAACAAATGTATCTATAGTATTAGGAGTATTGATTGTCCGATATAGTTGAATTTTGCTGAGGCATTTGTTTCTACCCATCAAGAATTCACTGCTGTTGGTTGTTTGTAGTTGTATTTTATTAATTGTTGGAAAATACCAAATAAACTTTACCAGCATGTTCATTTTATGCTACTTTACACTTTTACTCCACTAGCCTAAATTTCAGAAGCAAACATTGTACTTTTTTTATTTTACCACATTTATTTGACAGCTATGGCTGCACATAACTTTACAGATTCAGATTATTAAAACAAATATAACATACAATTTACACAACAATTTACACAGCCAATACTTCTGCACTTTTACTTCAGTAAAACCTTGAATGCATATTGAGTAAATATTGTGAGTACCTTTACCCACCACCGTTTCCACATGCAAAACATATTTAAATGTTTAAACTTATAGGGTTGTATACCCTCGCTGCTTTAATGCACAGTTCATCCATCCTGCACCATAAAGTGACCTATTATTGACAGGTGTAGAAGTTAAAAGTCAAAGCTCTCCATTCAATTTTTTGAGAAAAAGTACAGGAATGTGATTAGAAAATTACTATTATTCACTGTAAATTCACTCATTATGCAAAATGGCTCCTCTCAGATTGTTCACTACACAATATTTATATCCCTTTATTGTCATTAATAATGCAATGTAAGCAGTATTTTAATGTTGTAGTTAGTTAAGGTAGAGCTAATTTAAACTACTTCTTGTTCCTGTAGATAGATTCACGATATAATAATGTGCAATGACCTATTAGATGATTTGTGTACAAAGTCTTAACCTAGAAAGTAACTATGTAGCTGTGAAATAAATGTAGCCAAGTAAAAAGTAAGTGTTTGAGTCTGAAATGTAGAGGGGTAGAATAAAAATAAGCAGTAGCAGAAAATGAAAATACTAAAAAGGACTGTTCTTATACCGAAGAACAGAATCCCCACAGACATTGTAACTATCTCCCCCCAGGTGTGTTTCAGTGTTTCAGTGGTGCAGTCTACTGTCTTGGTCCAGTGATGAGCTCTCCCCCATGTAGGAAAACAAAGCTTCAAAGAGCAGGGATGGCATTAAACATGCAGTGCATTTTAAAGGACAGATAGAAAGGTTTGTGAAGAGTGCTGTGCGCAAGAGCAGCAAAAATGATTTATGGAATTAATTTAAGTGAGCCTCACAGTTGCACAAAGTGCTGTGGAGCAACATGTTGCATCGATATATTGTACTCTGCAGTGATCCGACCAGCAAACAATCCAAAATATTAAAGATTAATTTCAGAAGAGACTGTAAGGGCTTGGAGACTCTTACATAAGCCAGGAAAACCACCAGGTTAGGAAATAGTGGAACAGAGAACACACATACACACACAGAGAGAAAGAGAGAGAGCTTTGCAAGCCTTGTTTCTACAACACACGTGGTTTCAATTATAGCATTCCTGCCTCCGCAGAGAAGGAGGGGGTCTCACTTCCTGTGTGCATTACTCCAATGGTCAAACACGAACAGATGTTTTAATGTATTCATTGATTTGTTTATTCATAGGTGTCTCTTTTGGACTGATGTTTCACTCTCAGTCCTTTCCTCTAAACAAAGTGAAATCCTCCAGACATAACACAAATATTTTTCGTTCAAGTAGAAGTGAAAGCAAATGACTTGTCTCCTTTTTCATGGATAATCAAACTTGCTTCGACTGAAATGTCACTTGAAATCTATATTATCATTTTCACTTTCGTGGCTCTCCTTGAATTTGCTCTACCATCTACCAAATTCACATCAGCAGGGCCACAAAGATTACACAATCCAGTGAACCCACTCGATCCGGCACAATCCAGTCTGGTTCGGTCTGGTGCCGAATGACGAGAGAAGAGAGAGAAACTGGAGACCCTGCAGTTACACCTGGGTAAACGTGGTGCTCACACTGCCCTAAGGTGGGCGGGGGGGTTGGGGGGTGGGTGTGAATGTATCAGGCGGGATATTTGGGCACATGCATCCAGACAGTGTTTATTTTCTCTACGCTCTGGCAATGAGCGCAGGCTGTGACGACCTAACCATGTGTTTTAAAGGAAACTTAATTCCGGGAGACGTGTGGCACTTAGTGAAAACAAAGAAAAAAGTCCTCAGAGCTTGGTTAGTTTCAAAATGATGGTGGCTATGAAAGAGAAAGCAGAGTAATGAGGAATGTTTAATGAGAGGGAATCTGGGTGAAGCCCCTGCAGTTAGGGTCCATGAAAGTCTTTTTCACATCGGTCCCACTAGTTATGAGGTTTTACATACTAGATGGATTGATGCAAAGTAGTTAGCACACAGAGCAAGCCCTGATTTGAATATTCTCTGTGCTACAATTGGAAAATAGGTCATATGCCTTATGGTTGTGATAGCACCCGGAATATGGTTGGACAAATAAAGTGTTACTGTCCATTTATGTCAGTGCTGGACCTGATCAAGCAGAGCATCCTCTCTGAGAGTCAGAGTACGTTCCATTAAAAGCAATTAGATTCCTGAGTCTGACTCTTGGCACACACACACACACACACACACACACACACACACACACACGCTACGCTCTATTCCACATAAATGTCACGTTAATGTGTTTATGAGTCATAAGAGGAACCTCTGAGTGTGGCCCAGTTATTGTCAGTGATGAGAGTGAATGTGAGCTTGCAGACACAGATTTTAGAGCTTTAAAATCAACAAATGATCAATTAGATTCCGTTGTTTTAGACTAAAAACCAACACAGAAATGAATCCTTTGACCTCCAAACCACAGAGCAAAGACCTCAAATTCGTCTAAAAATAAAAGTCAGTGGCTTGAAGTGGACATGTGCGGGCTGTTCGGGGCTGTCTGACTCCCTGTCTCTTGCGCCGCTGAGGGTGCATACCCCCAGGGAGGCGCACGTCTGGCAGATTAGGCCTGACCATCATGGGAAACGTCTGTGGTACTCCTGACCGACTTCACGTGACCTGATTGAGCAGTCATACCACTTCATACGCTCCAGTCACCGCAGCAATGCCCAGAGGGCGATCACCTCCGACTGCCCCACCCCTACCCCCCACCTCGCCCCAGCTCATAATTACACATACACAGACAGGCAACCCCCCCCAAACCTCTGTTTATCTTTCCCAAAAACCACTCCCTCTATAATGCAATCAAGTGGAATCACATTACATAGCTTTAAACCCCCTTCAAATATCTGAATCCTTCTTTTCTTTATAAATATCAAACAGATTTGAGGAGCCAGTGAGGAGCGCTCCTGTGTTTAAAGTTAGGGAGGAAATTGTGGTTTGAACTTTATAAATTGCAGGAGCTTTGCAGAGGTTATTAAGTTGAGGCATTGAAGCAACGGTGCAGTGAATTCCACCGTATGAATACTTTGATTAAACCATTTTTGCTCCCGTTTGTGAGAAACATTATGCTGATTGGGACGTGAGCACCACTTTGGTCCACACTCAAATATCTCAGCAGCTACTGAATGGATTGCCATGAAAATCTGTACAGATGATCATTGCCCCCAGATGTTAAATCCTCATGAGTTTGGTGATTTTTCGTCTAGCGCCATCATCAGGTTAAAATTTCTATTTGGTTTGTGGCTAAATACCACAAAACTGATGCAGTAAGTTTCACATAAGTTCAGTAATACTTTTAGATTTTAGACACATGCTGATTAGGAGGTCATCTTTTTTTCCACTGATGCTGCTCTAATCTTTGTCCAATGTGTCCTCAAACCCTGAATTAGACTGTTCCAAACCAGTGGATGTGACATGGTTTCACACCTCCTTCCTGTTGTGGAGGTCGAGGAGGTTAATCTTTGGGTGATGGCATGCGTGTGTGTGTGTGTGTGTGTGACAAAGGTCACAGGAAGCAGAGTGCGGTGCAGGATTTCCTCCTTCCTCCACTTTGGTTTAATAGCCAACTCTGCATCTCCACCACTTCTTTCCTGCCACCACCTGATCGAAGGGGAAAGTTGAGTTGATTTTCTGGACCCAAGGACGCATATGAGTAGGGTCTTTATATGGAGTCTGGAGTTTGCTGAGCACAAAGGCAGCAGTGTATGCCTGAGCACTCGAACGTAAAGCTGTGTGTGTGTGTGTGTGTGTGTGTGTGTGTGTGTGTGTGTGTGTGTATGCGTGTGTCCCCCCCTACATCTAAGGTACAATCCTGGGGTTACATAACAAGCCGTAAAGGTTATTCCTCTTGACAATGTCACTACTGAGCAAATAGTTCATTCTCAGCCTTTACAGAAGGTTTACCATCTCTTTTCCTCAGTTATGAAATGAAAAAACACACTAAATGAAGCCCAGGTCATTTTAGTGATTATCAATGGAGAGATTATGTGACCAGGATACAGTATAACAGCACATAGAAGAGTGAAACAGGGGGGTGCAACATGCAGGATCAAACAATAACATGAGATAAAAGCATGAAGCATATAGCTGAACTATGATCCTTTAATACTTATCTGTATAATATATAAAAATAAGCTGTTAAGTCAGATGCAGCTGACAGTTTACACAGAAAAACTGAATGTATCACTATTTTTAATATGATGCTGCTGATGCTGAAGAAAATAATGCATATATTATAATATATAATATTTACTCCTTTTTCCATATTCCAGCACAGGACCTATTACAGACAGTTGATTTTTTATTTTTTTTTCCAATTACTAGAAGATATTAAGCAAATAAGTCAAACAGAGCAATTGTTTTTACTGATTTTGGCTGCTCTTTATAATCTAAAACTGCACTCATCCAAGAAATGAATGCAGGAATGTACAAAATTCCAAAGCAAACAAAAGTTCACATTATGAAAATAGAAAAATGTCACATTAACACCTCTTAAAATAGGCACATATTTGAATGCTCTTTTGCTTGTCTGACCTATTTCAGTCCCCACGATATTACTACAGCAAATATAACACCACAAATCTACCATCCTCCTCCTCCTCCTCCTCCTCCACATTTCCCTCTCTCCCTTTGGCTTCCTCCTCTTCTCCTCCCCCCATTCATTTGATTCAGTTTTGAGGTCAGCTCGGAGCTCATCTCAGCACCTGATCTTATCCCTTTTAACGCTTTTGCATATGCTTCTCGTCCCCGGTCAACAGCATTTCAAACTGAAGTTGTAACCCAGGTCTATTTAAATAACCACAAAGAGGACGTTATACGCAGTAATGCTCTCGCCTGCCAGAACACTTCCACCAAAACCGCAAACTGGAGGTTTAAAGACTAATGCATCAAAGCTAAAATCATGTGGATTAATATTTGATTACTTTTAGCATTAGTAATCCATTCTCTATGCATGGGTGAAATATCCATGCTGGCTGTTAAGTGAATTAACAATCGTGATTTGACACGAGGCGTTTCTTTACAATAAACTGTGTCACATTTAATCACTAAAGCAGTGGGTTTGTACTTGTTCTTCATTTGGGTGTCTTTTATGTTTAGAAAAATGCAGGGTCATTCTGAGCAGCTGATTCCAAACAAGTCGTGACATTTAGTTTAACTACAACTCACAAGGCCCCGTTTCCTGTTTGCTTGTCAAGCACAAGGTTGACGGCAGACGCATAAACAGTTTGGATTTTTAACATGAAGTGTAACTGAGCTGTAATCTAAAGGTTAAAGTATGTAGCGTGGATAATTGCATTATGACTGGTGGTTCACCTTAACAGGGAAAATAAAACTTCAAATAAAATACTGATGCAAACCAAAGATAGAATGGCCAAAATAAATATGAGTAGATTTGTTGCAAAGGACACTGTGGACTCTTGAAATGAAGTGTAGTTCAAGACTTTCTGACTAGAACTTTCTCCAAAGTGTCATCTTGTATAGATGTACATTTTTCTGTGTGTTTGGTATCGTATTGTCCTAGAATCTATATGATATACTGTCTGTTCCCTGGCAGTAAACTTGACAGTAAAAGATCTTATGGAGGCCCACTTCCACCAATGTGGTAAGATCCTATAAGTGATTATGAGACACCTTCCGGAAATAATGACTTCTGAGTGTCTAATCATTATTTTGAGAGTTTCTCATTGTAATGATTTACATTACCTTTTTGTTTGTTTGTTTTATTTTCATCACATTGGCAGAAATGGGCCTCCGTGTGATCTTCTCATATTTATAGTTTATCATTGTTGGGAAATCTGCTCATTATATTCATATTAAGCAAACAGACATGAGATGATGATGGCATGATGATCACACCTGACTTTTAACAATAAACCACATTTCTCAAAATGTCAAACTATCCCTTTAAGACACAGAAAGAGGAAGAAATTGACCCCAAAAAGCAATTAAAAGCACCACTTCAGTTAATTTAAATCTTGACCGAACAAATATAACCTGCTACTGAGTCTCTCAGCTTACACATGGAATACAAATGACATTAAATACATAAGAGCTCATCTATATTTGGACACTGTGGCAAAAAAGACTATTCAGCTTACAAATCGTGTAATTAAACATGGGTAAAGGTAGTCTATATGGTGAAATTCCGAATCAAAAGATGACAAATCTCAGGATCCCACACAGATAAATTGTTTAAAGTTCATGAATAATGTGTATGGAACTGGGTTGTACATTAAATATACTGCATTGCAGCTTTAATTGAATCCCTGCCATTTCCATTTGCAGTATTATCACTCTTTCACATGTGAGCTGCTGCAGATGCCAAAGGCTAAAACTCTATAATCTTTACTCCACAACCCCTTTTTTTCTCAGGGTACAAATGGTGGTTGGCAAAAACAGGGTAAAGATAACCCGACTTATCTCTCATCTATAGATCTCTCTCCCACTCTCTGCCAGTCCTCTATGATAACCTTATTAAAATATTTTCCTCTGGCAAATCCCTGAGAAATAAATCCTCTTTTTTCCACAGAAGGTGGGGCGGGCAGGAGGGTTTGTCTGTCACACGGAGAAATACAGTTGCCTAGGCAACCCCTCATGGTTTTACACTGCAGCCTGGCATCAGAGTGACTGGTTAGGATAAGTTTGCTGGGGACATTTTGAGCTGAGTGAGGGTGTCAGCAGTTTGAAAATCTATTTAAAAGAAGTGCACATTCAAGGGAAGTGCCAAATAGGTCTGCTGCTGGCCAGAACTCACTCCCTATAAACACAGAATGGATCACAGAGGATTTTTTAATTGATGTAGATCAGAGAAACACACTTTATAGTGTAAGCTAAATTTATGTTCTCCCTCCAGACTCATAAATGACACATTTTGTAAAAGTTAACTTAAACAATAAACCACTGTGTTGGAGTAAAACTGATAAATCCTGACAAATGAAACAACAGAATCAGTTGTACTGCATTTCAAATGTTTGCTTTCACTGGTAGATGTAGTTCTTGTTGTACTATAGCGTCATGACCTGTGTAATTCTCCCCTGTGTCGTCCAGTGTCCTCCTCAAAGAGGCTGACAGCTGATGATGTGTGTTTCCAATAGATAAGACAGGTGATCCAGTGCTGTGATAGGCTGCTCCCCCCATGTGGATGCATCTGGTACTACAACACAAAATACCTAAAATAAAACAAAGCAAACAAAGACATAAACTGACAATACACGCTGCTATACATATTTTCTTTTTATGTATGAGTAAATGAAAAAAGACACACACAAAAACACATTTATATAACTTTTTGTATTTAATAACCAAATTGTTTTTCATTTTGACATGAATTTTCCTCGCCTCGTTAAAATCAAATCACAGCACAGAAAACAAAATGAGGTGGTGTGTGTGTTTCAGTGTTGCTCAGCAGAGAGCAGCATAAACCTACTAACACTTCTCTTTTTAGAGATAGAGAAACATTGCACTGAATGAAAAACAATCAACTGTCCAATCACTGCTTGGGAGTGGAAACATGAGTGAAGTCTGTCCTGATCTGTTTTCATTAAGGCATCTTCTACTGTCTCTCTCTGTCTGGGTTGACTTAATCTAATATTAGTCAGGTTTGCTGTGTGGCAGAAGTGAAATGCTTCAGTCCACACACCGACTGATGGATTTTACATTTTACTGTTTATTGAAATTACTACAACAGTGGTTCAGTGGCTGTGCCCAGTAAATGTAAA
The DNA here is from genome assembly GCF_001640805.2 of Lates calcarifer. Classification (NCBI taxonomy): domain Eukaryota; kingdom Metazoa; phylum Chordata; class Actinopteri; family Centropomidae; genus Lates; species Lates calcarifer. The sequence goes on along the minus strand of NC_066843.1, from coordinate 11,025,977 downwards.
TGTAGCAGGCAAAGCACCAAAATTCAATGAAATAAGAGAGTGATAGTTCACACACTTTGTTTAGATTTACATAAACTGAAACCTTGAAGCTTGTAAAATGGATTTGATAGAAGAATTTCCTGAATGATGTGGACAGACGCAACTCATGTTAAGTGAAATAAGAATAGCTCTCTTAAAACTGACTTTCAAACAATATCTTATTCATTTGATTTTGAGTACGTCCAGATAAAGCACTTTTGGAAATGTGATGAGTAAGAATTTAGGAATTTGTGTTTGTAATTATTCCCTCAACACTTCAGGTGTTTCTTTCACTTCTGCTCTCCAGAATTGACTTGGAAACCAGTAGAGTATGTGTTTGTTCATGTGTGCATATTACAACTAAAACATCAGGGTTAAAGAATAGCTATTTGTATGGGACTGGGGGAAAAAACATATAATTTAAGAGGCAAATTAAAGAAAATCTGGAAACCACTGAACCATGTATAAGAAACTCTGATGTGGGGAAAGTTGTCATGCATAAAGAACTGGGTCATGTTTAAATAAAAGTATAATGAGAGATGAAAAATATGCTTTTTATTCATTCATATTTTAATGTGGGTCTCCAGTACTACTTTTTGTGTAATTATTTGTATTTATGTTGTTATCTTTACTCTCATAAGTGCTTTTAGTATGACTTTATGTTTACCCCTGTATCTCTGTAAATACTACATTTGTTGTTATCGTTAACTAGTTGCCAAAACAAGATTCTGGCCATAAAATGTATACAGTTTAATTTGGATACATATAGTACATTTATTTTATTTTAGTTTCTCTTTTGTTTCTCCACTATTTCGCTTTTTCAATGTAATTTCTGTACTGGACACATGACCAGTGATGAAAAAAGAGAAGAAAAGGGAAGTGGGAGTGAGGGCATTTTTCCTCATTTTGCTGCTGTTTACATGTTGTTTGAGGATATAATTTGTGATGGAAATTGCATTAATGTAGAGTGGGAAAGTGAACAGATATTTTCACAACAAAAGGCTGAGAATGGTGATTTCATTCATTTATTACTTTTCAAATTCAACCATCCCTCTCCTCAATTCTGTGACTTCAAAATCCCCAAACACACATTTATCACAGAGATAAACACTCTGGACAAATGCAGCTACAAAAATAGTTTTGAAGGTAACATTGTTCACTGATGTAACCTTCCCAGTGCCACTGATATGCAGAAACACAACAGTGAGAATGACAACCTGTGGGTACAAACACAAAGAGGACATGCAGTGATTCCTGATTCGAGACCGCATTGACTGACAGGCTGCAAATTCCCAGAAGAACAGTTGTGGTAGCTGTTGTGTTAACCTACAGCAAACCTCTGTTGAAAGACCATGTACCGCTTATACAGCTAACCTCAATTAAGTGCCACAGGGGGCGAAAAACATGCTTGTTTGTGTCATGCTGTGTAGATATTTACTTTTTAAATTAAAGTGAAATGGCTCCAGTTTTTTACTGTGAGATGTTTACACTGAGCGCCTAATAAACATACATGTCAGACGATTAAGGGAAGCTACAAAGTCCCACAGCAACGATCATCTGTTTTTGTGTTCAACTCCACACCGCAGTCCTTCAACATCCAGAGAAAAGGCAGTGTCAAAATCCACCCTTCACCCGACACAGGACGAGCGGCTCCTGAATCTCAGGTGGCGAGATGAAAAGGTGATCGTGAAGCATCGGTTCCCTCCACCCTCCACCACCGTATCACTGCACAAGTGTGCTCGTTTTTTGCAGACATCACCACTGTCCTTCCACTGCAAAAGGCACTGACGAGAGCCGACTGCAACAGCCAGCCACGTCATATTGTTGCATTGACACACCAGTTTGCAGAATTAAATTTCCTCTCTATGCGTCGACGTGCAGCATCGGCCACTTCTTTGTTCAAAGAGGACTGAAACATGGCAGTGCTCACTATTTGTCCAAATGCAGGCATTGAAGATTGATCAGTGGATTTCAATGTGTACCTGTAAAAGAGATTAGGAGGCTGTCAGGCAACGAAGAAAGAAACTTTAAAGGGTCACACAGTTGCCACATTATTTGGCTTTAGGTTCATTTTGGAGGCTGTAGTTTCTGATGCTGCTGAATTGGAAATTCATTTAGATCCAGAAAGGATCAGTTGGTATCTAAGTGGGGACAATGATTAAACTGAAGAGTAAAAATATGTGTCAGTTGCTGAAAGAAGTTCAGCTAGTCTTTAAAAGTCATTTAGTCATAAAAAGTAATTTAAGTGTTGAATCGATGATCAAAAAAGTTCATTTTTTAAAACAAAAATGCAAAGAAATAAGCTGGTTCCAGCCTCTAAAATGTGAAGATTTTCATCTTTAGTTTGCTTGTGTGATAATAAATTAAAATCTGTGATACTTATGAAATCAGAAACGCCAGATAAGGGTTAAGGTAATTTAGAAACTGTTACCATTATGTAGTTTGTCCACCAAAGAGCACTGGTAAGTTGATTTTTACTCTATAATATAATCTGCTAAATGTGTGTCTATCTGTAACACACACAAAAAAAATCTAAGGTATGCCTGTCAATATTGCTATTTTATATTTTGAGTTTATGTTTTAAAAAATAAAATATGGTAGTTAGTTGCAGCTAATAGGAACACCTGCCAATTACTACTACTGCTACAAACTGCAGCCACCAAAATGACCATACATTTGAGTCATACAGTTTTTTTTTTCTTTTTTTAAGAAAAACTGAGCTTTGTAACCTTCATGGAGGAAGGATTTACTTCCTGTTCTATAAGACTACATTAGTTTCAGCTAAGTGTATCTAATAAACTGGCAGCAGCTTTTAAATTGAGTTAAAGTTCATCTACTGTCTTTCTACAGAGGGCGAATATTTAGAAACATCTCGTTCATTCAACCTCCAGACAACATATGTTTACATTGGCATGGAAGTTAAAGGGCCTTTCCTTCCATCAGCTGTTGGCTTATTGACACTAACGAGCTCGTAACCTGGAAACTTGACTGCTATAGCTGGTGTCTTTTGACTAAAGAAGGGTAAAGTATTAAAGTGAAATGAATAATTACCTGTAATCTGACATTAAACATCATCGAGGCGACGAGGTAGATATAGGGGAATCTGATTCGCAGTCGCCATGCGAGATCAAAAAATATCAACAAAGTCCTCGTCAAGCCTTTGGAAAACACTCCGTAGGACCGACCAGCGGAGCCCGAAAACCGGAGCACTAAATAAGTCAGACCCGCCATAAAGGCGAAGTGTGCCCCGGCGGTGTGTACGGTGACAGCTAGACAGGCGAGCAGGCGAAGAATGTGGTGACTGATGTATGACAGTTCACATCTCTATCGTTGTCTGACTCCGAGCTCCATTTTTTTCTCACATTGGCTGGTAGTGTTGGCAGAGCTGCTCCACCCCGACAGCTCCCCCACCGATCCCTGTTTTGGTCACCGGGAGGACAGATGACGGTGCGACACACGGAAGTTGAAAATATAGATTTTATGCCCCGACGTAGGACTGTCAGGCAGACTGACTCAGTACAAGTTCTTACTCATGCACCGTTTATACAAACAAACAAAACCTAAAGTTAAAATAAACAAAATACTTCATCGTGTGTGTGTTTTATTTAACTTATTTTTCTTAGTTCAAAAGCCATGTTTTTTTCTAATTGTGATGCCACATACAATGATGCCATTGCAAATGGCGTTCAATAAAACAAAACAAACAAACAAACCAAGGAATTAAAACTTTTTTCCATCTCATTGCCTTTCGGGCTGCTACTAATATTTTACCGTGTGGAAAAACCAGTACACTCTCAATGCAGTCACCAAGTTGCTGGTCAGCTTGTTGGTGACCAGCATAGAGTGTGTTTTGGAATATTTTTTTGCAGGACTTGCTGGTGACCAGCCTATATGCATGTTTTGCTGTTTTAAGCTGGCATTTGTGCTGCTTTGTTTTTTTTTTTTTTTTGTTTGTTTGTTTGTTTGTTTCGGCCAGTGACTTGTAAGTTTAAGATGGTATTTGTGCTGGCTTTGCTGGTGAGGACAGGTACACAGCCTGTAAAGCAGAGTTCAGGGACTACACACTACAATTTCAAAGTCCATAGTAATCAAGAGGATTGTTGAGCTGACGTCAGTTCCTCACTCTGTGTCACAGCCTAACTCGTCCGCCTTGTTCTTTATTTCTATTATTCGTTTTAACTAGCAGAGTAAAAATGCTCCATTAAAACGAATAACCTCCCAGTATATTTTTTCATATTACATTTTCTGACTTTAGAGAAAACAGGTGGATTGCCACCTGCCTATTTTGAGGAAATCTTGCTGGGCGTATCATCCCCAGTGCACCGGATGCAGCATCTGGTGGTGGCAGTGTCTAGCTTCATTTTTTTTTCCTCAGGGGTGGTGGCCGCTGTTTTGCTTCACAGCTTCCCGATCAGCCCACGAAAGCATGGGAATGTCGAGAGGGGATTTCTGACTAAACTTGTGTTAAAGTGTTAGATAAGTTACTGTAAGTATCCCACAAGCTCTTCCACACCTCAGGAGCTCTGTCGTGAAACCAAAGGCCCTTAAAGAGACGTTGTTGGGACGTTTCACCAGCGAGCAATCCCCGGACAAAGGAAACGAGACGTGCGAGCTAACGTTAGCTGGCTCCCGGGGCTAACTTAGCATTCCTCTAGCTGCGGCGCAATGCAGGCCATAAAGTGTGTCGTTGTCGGAGACGGGTGAGTTAACTTAACCGAGCTGACTATTAGTTTGGGCCTCCCACCTAGTGTTTTAACTCAAATGGCGAAGTGGGATATTAGCTGAAACCATTGTCACCAGACTAGCTAACGTTAAAGCCTTTTGCTTCAAATTTTTTAGACGGGTAAAGTTAGCCACCAAGCTTTAACTTTACCTGTTTATGTTACGTGGATATTATAATTTACCCATAAATCACTCTTGATCATGTTCAGTTTATCTGATACAGCTAACTATTGCATTTCAAAATAGCTAGTATGTAAGTGGCTGGCTAATCTTTCACTTAAGTTATCCCGGTTACATTGTTTTCCCTCACACTTGGGTGAGTCAGACATTACTGGGCAATTCACCTATCCCTCTAAACCAGGGTTTAAGTTTGGCAATAGTCACTTACCAATTGAGAAATATTAAGAGTTGAGCTCCTGGTTTATGTCCGTCATTTCACTGGTGTAAGCTGCACTGTAATGTTGCAAACACAGCGTGTTTTCAGCTTGTTAAAAGTTAAAATCAATTCTGAAGACTTTTTCTGCTATAGCTTAGATCGTTAAGGGATCATTTTAAAATGACCAAGACTGACTTTTTGATGTGTAACAATGAGTGGGAGGTAAACATACTCATAACTTACTGGCCAGGGTGTGGTGGATACCACAGCAGCAGAGTCATTGATGGCCCTGTGACTGTGTTTGGTTAATTATTTTCGATTTTATTTTGACCAAGAGGAAACTCTCAGTCGATACGGTTCATGTTTAATGGTACAACACTTAAGTTTCATATTTGGCGAAAACGCTTCCTCTAGTGATCTTGTATGCATGTCTTGCAGAAAACAAACCCAGTCTGCATTATGTTAAGCCAAAGTAAGGAAGACTAGGGGTCATTTAGCAGTGTCTATGTGTCTTGGATGCTCAAATAGAGCTGAGACAATTGGTTAATTAGTTGATTAATTTATTGAGGCAAAAAGTCATTTTGCAAGCAAACTACCAAAAGTTCACTGGTTGCTCAAATACGAATATTTGCTGGTTTCTTAGTATTGTAGATTTTGATTCTTGAATTGTTTGTTTCTACAAAGCAAGGCATCTGGACATGTCAACTTTGGCTAGGGAATGATTTATGATGGGATTTTGTTGTTGACCAAATGTTGACTTGGTCATGATGTACTACATAAGATTCAAGCCCAGGTGTAGAAAAGAGGAAATCCTAACAAATCATGTCCAGAATGGCTTTTTGCATCCCTGTTGTTTTTGGGGTGAAATCAGAAAAAACTAAACAAGTCATTTTCCCCTCTCTTTCTCTGCCTCCAGAGCTGTGGGTAAGACATGCCTGCTCATCAGCTACACCACCAATGCCTTTCCTGGAGAATACATCCCCACAGTGTGAGTATCTGAGACTGCAACCCAGCGAGAATGATTTATTTATTTATGTCAGGCTGGGAGCCGATCATCACAAGCGGTCCATCGTTTGTCTCCACCCTTGTTTCCTGTATAGTCACTGCATGATTAAGGTGGCATCTTACTTATCAGTTGCTTTTTTTAGATGGAAATTTGGTTGCCTGCCGGACAGGTTATAATCACTGCTGTGGACTGCAATTACGATTCAGGGAAATGGATGTTGCAGGAGGTTACAAGCAAAACCTGCATCCTATCTGATTCTGGACCAGCTGTGTTGATCTGTATCTGTCGGGTTAGTCTGAATGAACTGGCTCGGCAGGCTGTTAATAAACAACATTTTGGGTTTGGCAGAGCCAGATCTAAGTAGGCGATGATTCATTTTCCAGAGAGAGCCCAAGAGGCACAGCAGATCAATTAAAAACTTGTTTTCCACCATAACACTTATGTGTCACCTTTTATCAGTTTACATTAAGTGCGATGTGTTTGGCTTATTCTCACTTATCATCACTTCTATCAGGTTTGACAACTACTCCTGCCAATGTTATGGTGGACGGGAAGCCTGTGAACCTGGGCCTTTGGGATACAGCAGGACAAGAAGATTATGACAGACTCCGCCCACTTTCCTACCCACAGACGGTACAATATAAAAAAACTGTTTGACAATACTGTATTATATTTCACATTATTATTTTCTCTGACATGTGGTATGCCCCTTGAAATATATTTCGATGCCAGTGGTTCCCTTACGTAATCCATTTGGAAAGTTTGTGTGCTTAGAATGAATAAGGAAGTTAGAGGGAAAGAAAAACACCACACCTTTGTGCGACATGTACACAGGGAGATTCTTTTTTTCTGCTGTTCTCAACAGGAAGTAATTGTTAAGGACTCTGATTGCATTGTGTTCTTTTTCTTACCAGGATGTGTTTCTCATCTGCTTTTCACTTGTGAGTCCTGCCTCGTTTGAAAACGTCCGTGCCAAGGTGAGTTGATGCAGTGCCTGTATGGGATAGAGTGGAGGCATTATATTTTTGTCCATGTTTAAGCAGAAATCTGTTATGTTCTTGTCTTTAATTAGTATTCACTGCATCTATCTGCCTGGTGGAAAAAACTGCACATTTCCTTGTCTGCTGTTGAGACATACTGATCAGATTTTGTGGGTGAAACTGGTCTGGTTGGTCGATGCCACTGCCAACATACACTCACCATCACTACACCTGGAGATTTAAGGAGGCCATCTTAAGGCATAAGTCAGGGTATCAGGTACCACAAAGGGTGACTGTCTTTTAGCTTGAGGGATTGAAATGAAATAATGCAGTCAGCATGTCTACAGAGTCCTTACATGATTAGCAGAAACACAGTGCTCACACAGTGACACAATGGCCACTTTGCTCTTCATGAAAACTGTTACATAAGAACCATTGGTACCCATGTGTCCACACTATGTCTAAAACAGGGCTTTTAACTGCAAATATAAGCCATTCACAGCTACATATTAGATGCATTAGTGATGTTTTCATTACTGACAGCAACTGGTTCAGAGTAGCCAGCCTCTTAGGCTGCATTCAGATCAACTTGAGGCCTTCATGAAAAAACATAAATCTCTCATTCACTTGAGTGGACTCGGTCCTTTAAGCAGCAGGGTTGCAGTGTCATCCAGCGAGGCCCTGCGACCAATCGAATACATTGTTAGTGCGAATTCCTGGTTGATTACTTTGTAATGTGAACACCATATTTCTGCTGTTTACCTTGTGATCGTCACAAGGAAAGATAAAATAGTTTCCACCGTGGTAATTTTCCAGAATTTCCAAAAATCCTGTCTGTAATCATTATTAACCACCGTGCAGTGCTTTGGTGTCTTTAAAGCATTTTGTACACATTAATCTGTTACTAGACCTCCTGAATTGTATTTCATTGTCTTGTCGGTACCATAAAGAACTCATCCCCACTAAAGTGACCCCCTGTGCTGTTAGAATGCAGGGAGGTTTTTGGTGTGAATCCCTGGTCATTCTTCACTGCAGCTCAGTGTGACATGAAACAACTTTGTGCATATGAAACCTTTATAGAATCAATAAGATGACTGCAGATGAGGGATATGCCAGCTGAGCAGTATCTGCACACTGTCCATTAGCTCCCAATAAATTATAAATAAACATTACAGTCAGATTCAGCAGACCGGTTTCAGTTCCTGGTGTCATTATCTGTGGTTTTTGTCTATGGATTTGACTGCAGAAAAAGCTGCTCTCTAAACCGTTTTGAAACGGCAGCAATTATTTATTTTCCATGCTCACTTCAGACTAGAATATGTTGTAAACACTGACCATATTTAACGATATTTAAAAGTACATATAATAACCTACAAACTTATTTTTAACCATTTACTTTGAGAATTTTATCCTTGTATGATTCAGTGATTAAATGTCTCCATTAGAATCAACTCTATCTGAGTAAGTGGGATTAAAAAAATACAGTTATCAGAGCCAGCTGGTAATCACCTCTAATGACACCAGTTTTCCGGCATCAATACTGTTAAGCTGTTGTGAAGCCAGGAAACTCAGAGAGAGCCAGACTAAAGCTTAAATTGCTATGTGTCACTGGTCCTTTGTCACTTGACGACATTTTCACAATCACAACCTCAAACATTATGACAAACCTTTACTGTGCAGAACATTCTGGTTTGTAGCTTTAAAGCAGCTATAATCATTATTTTGATTTAAAAAACAACAAAAAACAAAAAAAACACTGGATCACATGAATACCCGCAAGAAATTAAAATCGGACTCTGCAGCTTTCGGTTTCTGGCCCCACAACTTTACCGTTTTGGTTCACTATCATAGTGTTGTCTTTGTCCTCAGCTCTTTACGGTGAAAAGGCTCCGATAAACCCACCTTACACTACCTGCTCAGCACCAAACACCAGACAGACACAGTTAGCGACTAGTTGGTGAATATATTGGAGTATTTCACAGCTAAAGAGCTAGATGTCTCCATCAGGAGTTGATAGAGTTGTTAATGTTGCTTTATATCTGCTGGATGTGTGAAGAGGCAACTGTTAGTTTATTAGTTTACTATAAGTTTAACAGATCAGCTTTAAAGGTGATAATGCTAATGTCAGTGTTTTGTTTACAGTTTGCTGTGCTGCATCTTAAGTGGCCAAAAAAATCAGCTATTGGTACAAATGTATCGGTTTGCTCTCTACCAACCCTGTTCTTGTGTTCCATTCACCAGTTTGATATCAGTGCATCTGTAGCTAAGTTAAATACAATGAGCTGATAACACAGGTTTGAAAAGTTACACCCCTAACTTCTCAGTGTTGTGGTTTCTGTGCAGTGGTACCCTGAGGTGAGACACCATTGTCCCAACACTCCTATCATCTTGGTGGGCACCAAGCTGGATCTGAGAGATGACAAGGACACCATGGAGAAACTGAAGGAGAAGAAACTCTCCCCGATTACCTATCCCCAAGGACTGGCAATGGCCAAAGAGATTGGTAGCAACACTTACCAGCTTAACCAGCTTTAAGTTTTCTCGTGTTTTTTGCTGAAATATTAAAAGTGGATTTTTCTGCATTGTTCAGGTTCCGTCAAGTACCTGGAGTGCTCTGCTCTGACTCAGCGTGGCCTTAAAACTGTGTTTGACGAGGCCATCCGGGCCGTCCTCTGCCCTCCACCTGTCAAGAAGAAGGGGAAGAAGTGCACTCTCCTCTAAGACTTCCTCCACTTGAACCGGTTACTGGGGAACATGACCGCTAAGTGGTGAGGGGTGGCTAAAGACACAGGAGAAACACACCAGTATACACACAAAAACAATGTACTCCAGTTTCTTTCCTTCCATAAGTGTAGCTACAGCAGTTATACCAACCGTTTCCATGACAAATTTGACATAGGGTCAGATTTAGGAGGAGGGGTTGGATGATCATAGACCCTAGTTCTTTCCTAACAACGTATACTGTATAGACAAGACTATGAAATTATGAAATTCTTGAGGCCTTCTGAAATGGATTGGATGTTTTGTAAAAACCGTGGAATGTTTTCAATTTGTTCTTCCACTGGCTGTCCACCTTTTTTTGTTTACAGTCTTGGTTGTTTGTTTTGAGTGGAAGAAATATTGCCAAATACATTCTGCACACATACTGTATTTTAGCTGAAACGAAAAACCTTTGTTCTATTGTCTCAACACCTTAAAACCTTCAAAATACAGCTGACAGTTTGCTGTTGTGTGCTGCTGTTTTGTTCAGCTGCATGACCAATGGCATATTATTAATTCCAGTTTCATTTTTGCGAGAGCAGTCGTGTGTCACCGCGCCATCAACAAGGAACTTGAAGTAACCATCTGTGAAGTTCTTTTTGCCTCAAGTTACTGTTCGTGTACCATAATTTCTTTACCAGTAGTTAGTTTTCAGTCCTAGCACATGATTCATGGTGATTCATTCTCGTGGATCGACTGACGCCTGAGACGTGCTGAAAATTCAGACTGGGGAAAGGTCTGCTGACACCAACAGTGCTATTAATCCCTGCAAAAAATCTAAATGATCCAGTATTTTATGTGTTTGGCTCCAATTGGACCTGTCAAGTTTATGGTATTTTTCTTTCCTCTTTGCAATGTTTCCCTAGAAATGTCTCAACGGTATAGCTGCCCAGGAGTGCGAAACTGAAAACTTAAATTAGATATTGGATTAGAACTGTTTAGGTGTTTTGGTGACGGGGATCAAGAGCACCTTTAATGCTCTGTGGGCATTTATCAGAAACCTTTTGTGCAGCACATTTGATTTTTAATAGCATCACTACTGGCTAAGCAATGTCACTAAGAAGAGCATTTATGCCTGCTAATAACAGTAACAAAGCTACTGTCGGTTATGGTGTAGTATACAGTGTACTCATTTTTGTTATAATCATGTGATTGACTATTTTGTATCTTTCTTCACAGAAGTTACACTTCACTCACTGTATTGTAAAACTAACACTATGAATATCCTTTGTTTATTACCTCTACAGTTAACGCTACCTTAATCTCCCTACAAGCCTAGCTTTTTGTAATTAATGCTGATAGCATGTATGTGCAACATATACTGAAAACTAAGATTAGAATTGCTACAGTTATATTTTTTGCCTATTTACAAAATGTATTTGAACTACTAGATCAGGGGTTAAGTACATGTTGCTCATCTGTATTGTATTCAGACATCAAGCTGTGCTTTAATTCAAGCCAATGTTGTGACTCTTTAGTTTTATGGATAAAAGCTATTGTCACTTTTTGAAAAAGCCAATAAATTCCAGGAAAACAGACTGTTCTGGCTCTTTGTCAGGCAACACAACCTCAGTTTTCCTTTGATACAACACTGGTAACACCAACACAACACTAGAGTTGCAACAATTTGTCAATTAATCAGAAAATCTATCAGCAACTATTTTGATAATCAAATAATTGTTTTTTTTTGTTCATCCAACATTTGTGTGTCAAACGTGAAAATAAATGGAATATCTGGATTTTGGATTGTTGATTGGATAAAACAATACATTTATAGATGTTCTCTCGTAAAGAAATAACTATAATGGGCCTTATCGTTATTTTTTAGACATGTTAAAGACAAAATGATTAATCGTGACAATAATCAGCAGTTCAGTTGATAGTGGAAGTAATCGTTAGTTGCAGCTATATACGTGTAGGTTTGTTTTCTGCCTTTTCATTTGTGTGGGTAAAAATTATCAATGCCACAGCCTTCCTCAGTAACTATCACTGTGACTGGACACTGAATGACTTGGAAGAAAATCATATTAGACATATTAAGCCACAGAAATAGTTTATAATGTTCAGTTTTTACTGACACTGTCAGAGAGATATTCGTATTAGATATTATGTATTATTGATGTAGTTTGCAGTGTCGTTGAATTGGACCACAATTTTACCCACCTGTATACAGTATGATGCAGTACATCACAACACTACTGCAGACTACAACCTCAGTAATGACCAGAGTTGAATTAACACATCTCTGACAAATAAATCTTACTAATTGCAGAATTGGTGGCAGATCTGTTGCATTGGATTACAACCGATTAGATGAGGTGTACCTAAATTAGACGAGTAAAAGTAAAATGTGTTTATGGACAACTGACCATCTGAAAAGAATTTAACTATTTTACAAAAATTAGGCAGGTCTGAGGCTCTGATTGTGCTACTTTCTAATCAGAAGAACCTGGCAACACAGGTTACAGATCTGAACAGTAAGTAAAAGTTCAAATTTTATTAAAGTGGTTTTAATGGTGTGCACACGAGTCATTAAAGCAAAGAAGCATTTCAAATCATTTAATTTGAAGATAAATCAAAACTTGACACGGTCATGTCAACATAAATTGACAGTTTATAAACCCACAAGGTTTTATATTACATTTGGCACAGAATCTAAATCTGAAACCTTAAATGAATTCACCTGCAGTCCTTATATGAACACTTTTCACAAGCTTTGTTCAACTTAAATATCTTCAGTCACTCACTGACCTCAACCAAACACTGATGTCTGTGTTGTTGCGGTGCATCAGGAATCAACAAATCGTAACAATGTCCCAGAAGTTGTAGGTATGCTAGAAAGAAAACAAAGTTTATTTAGTAAATTAAGATGTAACAACAGTGTAAGATTCCTCGAGAAAACAGGAGTTAAAAAATGCTGATGGAAACTTGTTTTTGAAGGTTTGGACAGGAACCACAAACACATATTTTAACACCTGAGAGCCAGCGTATAGGCTGAGAGTTGTCCAAACATGTAAAAGAAAACCCCTCAATTACTGAACTGGGAGGATCATAAAGCAAGAGAGCAGCTGCATGAAGTACCTGCTAAACTCTGACCCACATTAAAAACCTTTCATTAAACACCTTTCAGAATCATTAGCATCCAGCCTGTACAGAAACAAATATTACCTCTCTACCAGCTCTGCGCCAACAATGTCATGGATGTGGTATTTCATGTGGAATTTGACTTGTGTGGTTGTTCGTCGCTCCTCCAGCTCTGCCTTTAAGACTTCGCTATATTTGGACTTCTTCACCATGCCGAGCACAGCTTTACGACCTGACAGGGAAAAGCAGTGAGATGGTTAGAAACAAACAGTCCTCCAATTAGCGAGGCACCGTCAAAAAATCTTGTAAATGTGTCATGTGACTTCATTGAGGTAAAGTATTGCTGACACTTTCCTCAGACACCCACCCTGTATAAAGTACTTAGTGAATTTGCCAGAGTTGGGAATGGAGAGCCACCAGCTGCCCGCGTCCCTCACAGTCAGAACCCCTGACTTCACGAGCTGCCTAGGTGGTGAGAAAATAAAGAATGTGCTGATCTTTGAGAATGGCTGAGACAAGTCTGAGGTGTCAAACATATGTATTTTCATGCTACGAGAAAAAACTAAAAAGGCTATTGACACGTGTGTAACTTTATTCCTATTTCTAAAATGTTAAGCCTAAAAGATTTGATGTCTTTGGAAAATACACAATTGGGGTCACCACTAGAATTTTAAATGAGTTTCAAATAGTTTGAATAAACTTCAGCATTGCAACATGCTTGAGACAGATGAGGATCTTTTCATACGTTATCTCCGAGTCTGTGAAGAGGAACTCTCTGGAGCATTCGGTCTTTGCTGAAGCTCAGATCTGTGCAAGAGGGGGTCAACACTTTCTCCAAGAACTTCTCCACTGTCGCTCGTGTCACTTTGCCCTCTTCTCCCGCCAGCACTTTGGCTCTGTAGTCCGATGCGAAGACCAGCCCGAAAGCTTCTGCGTCAAACCCCAGCTGGAACATCAGCAGCTCTGCTTGTTCTCGTAGTTTATTCTGTGAACCACAAAGATTACAGTGTGGTGGATTTTCACATTTAGACTGAAAACATATGCCTCCTCTCTGACACTTAAAAAAGCCATCTTACCACTTCCTTATCCACCAAGGTCTTGTCATTGTGTATGCTGTAGAGTTGGTGCTTGAGCACAATTTGTGGCAAGGTGTCATTGAAGAGCTTTCTGGGGAACAGTGTCATGAGGTACTCCAGTGTGGATCTGATGTCAGTTGGCCCTTTGAGATGAGGGCATGAACGGGAGGTGAATTAAGGATGTAATGCTTAAATGAGATATGAAATTGCAGTCCCCCCTACTTGGCAGCCACACTTACCATCTCCGACACTGACGGCTCCAAAATTCTCTGTGCCGTTTCTTCTTTTCTTCACCTTGAAAGTGTCTGAAATCAGAGCCCGTTTCCTGTTCATACCTTGGGGGAGAAATGATGGGGGAGAAATCACGACCTGCAGAGTGAATCAGCTGATTACACAGACAGCTGTTCTTTTCATGGCAACACTGACCAAAGTAATATCCACAGAACCCATGTTTATCTGGGTTATTAAAATAAATAGTTACACGATACATTACATCCTCATGCCACGGCAACTTTTGCTGAATAAAACAGAAAACAAAACAGTAAAATTCAAATTAACGCGAATAACAGACACTTTGCGATTCGTAAAGTATTGTGTTTTCTAATCAAGACGAATAAGAGTCGTGGCCAAATTTACCTTTAAAATACTCGCTAGTTTATGTTTCTGACGCAAAATATAGGGTTTGGAATAAACACAGACTCCCATATTGAAATGGGGAGGCGCATTTTGATAGAATAAGCAGTTCGGCAGGACCTACCGGCTAAGTCACTTTTTGTCTTTCTTGTTAGCCAAGCTAACGCAGCTAACTGCTAAGTACCGCTACTTCGTCCGTACACCGAACACACAGGTAGACATCTGTCCGGTCAAACTTGTAGAATTACGTACCTGATAGCTATTAATAGCAATAATACTGGTATTCACATAGCTTTGGTCCCATTCAACGCCACACACTGTTCACAGCTCCAACGGACAACTTAAGAGTCTCCCTCTCGCTGTTTTTGCAGGAAGTGTCACGGCTGCCACCGGGCGGACTGGGTGTGAAACTGCACCCGGAAACAGCGTTGAGTTTGGTGTTAGCCGATGATGCTAGTTAGCCATTTAGCTAGTGAAACAAACACACCCAAAGTACTCTTTCTCTCACTCGCTGCCACCTGTCCTTTTTGTGTTCATCAGAAAAGATGCTGCAAAATATCATAGTCGTTTTTACACGAAGTCTTATTTATAATTGTGACTGACAATTGTGACTTGGCATTGAGAGAAACTTAACGTAAGCTTAGCTGCTTCATGCTGACGAAGGTAGGTTTTCATTTATTTACTGGTGATATAGTTTTTAAAAAATGGAACTATTCATTAACAGACAAAATTCATGCACCTAAAGGTAACGTGGCATTTATGTGTGTTTACATAATGCAGACACCCACTTGTACACAGCATGCAAAGCAAACATCTACATATTTACATTATACATGTGTTTGCGTTCACATACACACAAAATAGACACATTACGAAGTGATGGGTTTAATTGCGGTGCATTTAAAGTTAAATAAGATCAATTGTATCGACCCTATGCAGGAAAGCAGCAAGAGGGATTATATTCATAATACACTAAATAAGTAACCTGAAAAGCAAGAGTACAACGAACACAAAGAGCATCCACTATATATACAATAGGAAACCAAAAATTGCTTTTCATTGCTCTTCTCCCCATTAGGTGGCAATGGACCGCCACAGATCCCACAATCCCAACTCCAGCTACCACAACCATCAGTCAGCGTACAAAAGAGAAAGAGATGACAATGGAAGAAATCACTGGGAGAATAAACGCTTCAGACCAAACCACCCCCACCAACAGCATCAGTCTGGGTCAACTCCTGGGCAAATCTCACCAAGGTCTCAGGGTCTGAGCACCAGAAAGGAGCTTTATGAAAGAGACTTTCCTGTGTACAAACAGCCTGTTGAAGTGGGATGTTTTTCCCTTGACTCTGAGCGCAGATTCTTCAACGACAGCAGGCAAATGAGATACTATGTGGAGCCTGACAGAAATCCTAATTTTGATCTGAGGGATGGATACAAGGACCGCTTTATAAAGAGAGACGACAGCGTGAAGGAGAAGCTGGACCACATCCTGCGGTGGATCGTAGCCAATAGATCAAAACTGAACTCAAGGGTGACCCCAGCCTCCTCTTGGTAAGTGTACAGACAGATGGTTGTGATCTATTGTCTCATTTCCAACTGACTCTAACCACACCTGTGTGACATGTATTCTCTGACCAACCGCTGCCCTTCCCAGTGCTTTGGATGTCGACTTCGTGACATGGCGGGGTCACCTCACCAAGCTGCTGACCACTCCCTATGAGACGCGGGAGGGCTGGCTGCTGGCGGTTACAAGGTTCAGAGGCACGCTTTACATCAGTGAAGTGGAAACAGAAGCTGCTCACAGGGAACGAGAGAACCGCACCGAGAGGCACGAAGAGATGATGTACTGGGGCTACAAGTTTGAGCAATACACATGTGCAGGTATATAAGTTTATATGAGCCCATTTCTTCCAAGAAATGTTCTTAATCAAAAAAAAGTACTCAAGTATCACTCCTGTATTTCAAAATTATTAGATATGGAGTTATTGTTTTACTATCCCATTTTGGGATAGGTAGACGAAATTAGAAATGTTAAATAAGTAAAAAAATATATTTTTTTAAGTCAAAGTTTGAGTCAGCGAGTCAAAATATGTGTATTAAGTTGTACTATTAATTTACTGTTAAAATAATTTTCAAAAAAAATTTTTTTTTCTTAGCACAAATGGGCTTCTATATATATCTCAGTCTGTCCCATATGACACACAAACACAAATCTCATGAGGTGATAAGTAGGCGCTTAAACGATAACACTTCACCTTTATCCATTCCTGTAGATAACATCCACAGTTTACCTGACCCAGGCGGAGTGGTTAACACTAACGAGGCCTTCTGCACCGTGGTGCAGACTCGGTTGGCAGATCACAGACTCCTGTTCTCCGGTGAGGTGGACTGTCGGGACAAAGACCCCAACGCTCCAGCTCCTCCTGCCTGCTACGTCGAGCTGAAGACCTCTGCAGAGATCTGCACCCCCAAACAACGTAGCAACCTCCACAGGTGATGATGAGACAGTAAAACATCACTTTTTTAAAAATGTTGTGTTTGTTTGTTGGATATTTGATTCACCTTCACTTGGCTGTTTTATAGTCATTTTTTTGTCATTGTTGGGGTCCTTAGGTTCAAACTGCTGAAGTGGTGGGCCCAGTCTTTCCTCCCCGGAGTCCCTCGTGTTGTAGCAGGTTTCCGGGATCATGAAGGAGTTGTTGTTTCTACGGAGACTTTTCACATTTCAAAGATTTCACATCTCATCAAGGTACAGTGTAACTGAATGAAAAGTTAATCTAAGCATAGAGAAATTTATTTTTGATCTATTTTAGCCATGCCTGCAGCGTGGCTCTGGGGATGGCAATGTAATTTTTTTTCATCTGTCACTCCATCACTTTGGTCCAGAGTGAAATATGTCAACAATTAATTGATTGTCTTGAATTTTTTTTTAGTTTCGAGCACCACTGAGCCTTCACAAACCCACTAGCATGAAGAAAACGACAAAAGATATAAGATCGCAGGACTGATGATGTTGTTGTCTTTATTTTCTCCTCACAGAATGAATACAACTGCTGGAAGCCAACAGTCTGTATGAACTTTTGCTGTGATTTCTTGTCCTTTGTGAAGCATGTGGCTACTGAAGACAATCCGAGGTGAGTTACAATAGTTCAGACAATGCTGTGCACTTTTTCAAATATAAGTCAATTGTTAAACAGTTTATTTTTGCACTCTGTGCTGTGTATTGAATGTTATCATTTCCCCTCCAGTGTGGTGTACCTGTTCTCCTGGGAGCCTCACAGAGACGTGACCTACTCCATCCACAGAGACTCCCACTATTCATTCCTGCCACACTGGTACGTCGAGGAGATAACCAGTGGTCAAGACTCACAGCATCACTCCTGATTTACAACATCTGGTCCACTAGGACTGTTGATATACTGTATGTGACCTCCAATGGAGGGTTCTTTACCAAAATATTTTGGTAGTTGATGTGAGGAAATCTTAACTTGTGCTCTTTGCACACTGTTACTGATCACTACTCCATGATCCTCTGGAGGGATTTTTATTTGTTCATCATCTTAAACTGAACCATTTTTTTTCATGTGGCATGTAGTGATTTTTAAATAAAACAGTAATTACAGTAAACTACAGTCATATATACAGTTTCTCAAACTTTATTATTCCCCTGGTTATGACAATAATTTAAATCCCCCAAAAACAGTTTTATGTAAATTTAAACAAAATTAGAAAAGAATGTTTAAAAATTGCAATGTAAATAAATGAAGATGACTTCAAGTAAGTATTGCATCAGCAGTTACAAAAATAGTTTCATGTAAACTGTTAAGACAAAACATTGCAGCGATGTCAAGTTCATTCAGAGATAGAAAACAAGATATCACTGGAAAAAAAGCACTAAAAACATTTCTGAAGAAGACCGTAATTAATATCTGTGGTGTAGTCTGGTAACGGTTGTTCGAATGTGTCACTGGCTTTGCTGTTGTTGACATTCAACAGATTTGGGTTCCTTCTCCGCACATGACTAACCACTTCCAGACAGCAGGTGCATGAGTCAGCAAAGAGGTCTGAAACCAGTTAATAATATCATACATGACTGCAACTAGGCTACACCACCTGTACTCATCTATACAATGAACAGTCAAAAGGCTGCGATCTCCTAAATGTGATGTTACAGAGCAGTGTCGAGGGCAACGCCTCTTGTGCAGCATCAGTTTAACAGCAACAACAGCAATGAATCAACCGGTAAAATGGTTTTGAGGTGAAACACAGCAGAAAACATCCATTTACCAAATAGGAAGAGCACAAATAGTGTAAATTACTGCAAGCCCTGACTCCCCCTACTAACAGAGACAGATAACGGAAGACACCTGTGGGACTAAATGTTCTTACTGACCGATATAGTCATGAAGGCTGACTCAGTGCATCATGGTTTGTGTAAATCATCAACAGTCATCACAGCACTTACATCAATTCATAGTACAGTTTTTTGTGATATGATGTAGAGGCACTTACTGCAGTATTTTCACACATGTAAAATTTACTCTCAAACTTTCAGTGTAGGGTTAAGTACTCGTTCCTATTTATATTAAATTCACCTTAACTTAATATATTAGAATTGTTAAAACCAAAACCTTTCAAAGCTGGAAAAGTAGGTGCAGATTTAACACACAATTCCATAATTTTACCATTTTTGTTAATAATGCTCATTTGTGTGTAATAATGACGTCTTCTGCATCATATGGTGGGAATTTCATGAGATTTACATCTTAAAGAACATCACACTTGGTTAATTTCACAGTCATAAGACAGGAGTGTGTGAGGAATGGTACAGTGGTTTAAATCAAAGCAACATATTATTGGTCTCATCATTTGCAGCAAACCTATGATGTTACAGAAGCAGTTTTTTGGCAGAAAAATGTGTATTTGCTTTTCTTGCCGAGATTTCAACGAGGCTAGCCCAGCTCTGTCAAAAGGTTAGAAATAATCCACCTACAAGCTCCTCTACAGTTTATCAAATCACATATTACTGGTTGGTAGCCCAGCCGTGGTGGAAGCTTCATATTAAGTGCAGACACAGGTACGGCATCAACCTTCTCCGTCTAACTCTCGGCAAGAAAGCAAATAAGCATATTTCCCCTAATGTCGAGCTTTCCCTTTACAAAATAGTGTGATGCCCCCCCCCCAATAGTTTTAAAATCTCAGCTGACAGTTTTTTTTAAATTTCATGGTGAGATGATATTTCAATTATAAGCCAGTGAATCTCTCTGGAAAGTAATGACATTGGTCTTTATGTGTAAATGAAAGCAGGCCTGTAAGATCACCATATCAAGAGAGATTCACTTGTGCTGATAATCAAGGTCAATCTGCACAGGTGGAGCAAGTTAAAGGTAAAAAAAAAAAAGAGAGAGGGTATCATACATATTACCTCTTCATGGTTTGGGCAAGTGTGGAAATCTGTAGGCCTAAAGGCACCAATCCCATCTCTTATTACATTTTATGTGACTGATATCATTTCTGGCATTAACAGAACCTACTGATGACAAGTGTATTAATGCTGTATTGGAGTAGGTGTGTGTTCACTGCTTCAGCTTCTTGTTCAGACCCATGACTTTGAAGGTGGCTGCAGTGATCTTCTCGTACACGACAAACATGAGGGCAGCTGTCAGCACTGTCTGCAGCAGCTTGGCCTCCAGGCCTTTGTACAAACCGAGAACACCATTCCTCCTGTAATAAAGAGGACAAATGTGTATGAGTGACTGTCTATTGTAATATCCTCACTGGGTTTTTCTCACCGTGTCAGTGAATGTGTGTGTGGTTTTGTTTGTAGCTGCACTCACTTGATTCTGTCCATGAGCAGGGAGAAGATGTTTGAGAGGCTTCCAATCACACCACCCTTGCCGTCACCTCTGTACTGACCGAACTGATGAGAAAACATACAGCAGGTTGTCTTATTTCACTGAGATTTAATTTATTTTACCTAATCTGAATTAGGTATCAGATTAGGTATCAGATCAGATTACTTCACAAAAGTGAACTTTGATATAAGATGGTATTTACCCTCAGGATGGCCTGAACTGTCTGAAGAGGATATGTCGCAGTGGTAGCAATGGCCTTGGCAATGGCTCCAATGAGAAAGATCTCTGCTGAGGATATCTGTGGCAGGAGACAAAGATTTAATTCACTCATAACAAGTAGACTGTGACTATTTGATTGATGAAAGTTACCCAATAAAAAACGATATTGAAACATGAAATGGGCTTTCACGAAGAAAACTGACGTTTTACACAAACCAGCACCATCAAATTTGACTGACTTGTCATGTGACATTTTTTGATTTTTCACTCTGTTGTTCTCTCCAACTTTCTTTAAGTGAGATCCTCCTTGATCATAGCCTTTGTGGCAAGGAAGAATGTTCTGCAGATGAGGCTGATCTACTTTGGTAATGTACCACTCAACACAACAACATCTCTTCTGTGTGCTCTCACCTTCCTCCCTCCCTTGCCTGCCTTCCTCTTCATGGCCTCATAAAACATGAACTGTACAGCCGGGTTGAGGACGAGGATGAGAGAGGGCAGGGTGCCGTTCCACAGAGTTCCCACGCCCTCATTGGCTATGATCTGTGAGAAAGCATCTGACGGGGGAAATCCAAACACAGCAGGGTTTAAAAACTGCACAGTGACAGAATAAACATGTCTGAACTGTTAAATTATAGTACAGATATATATATATATATATATATATATGTCACACACCAAATATGCCCTTATAATGGGTCTGCTGGAGGTCTTCGTTTCTGAACTTTACCCCCTGCAGCTTCAGGCGAGTGTTGACCACCCACATGGGAGTGGTCAGGACCACATTCACCACCCCTGCATGAACAACAGATAGTTAGCCTTCTTCAGTCATTTTTAAAGCTACCCTGTGGAGTTTCTGACCTCTACTAGCACTATGGAAATGTTTTTTGGGGGGGGCATGGTCCCCATTTTGTGACACAATTCCTACCAATGGTTTTACATTATTCCACTGATCGTGTACCCATGGCAGTAAAAGCAGTTACTAAGTAAATGGATGTACACACTTAGTTTTTTCTGTTTCTTATCATTGTAAGCTCAACATCTCTGAGTTTTAACTAAAAAATAATTGACAGACTTATCGCTAACGGACATTATTGTTAGTTGCAGCCCTAGTGTAACCAACAATAGTTTAAGATGCTTTTAAAAAATTGTCTTTACAAATGTGTATGAGGAATAAATGCATTCATCTTTTCTTAGCCTCAGGGATACATACAATGAATTTTTGTGAGAAAAACTGAATCCAAACATAACTTGTCTGTTTATAGGAAGTATAAGTTCACAGGGCAGCTTTAAATACTTCAGTCAACAAACCGGCCATCAAGTCATTAATGAATATTAATTTTAGTGTACGTGTGTTTACCTGCTACAACCCCCATGAGCAGGTCCTTGCCAGGTCTGGACTTTCCTGGACCAGAAGCCATCAGCTTCTTCAAGGAGTTGAAGGTGTAGAAGTAGACAAAGTTGGAGCAGCAGAGGCTGGAGATGACTGGGAACCAACCTCTGTACAGGGACTGACTGGGAGAAGAGGTGGAGAGTCAGTTGAACAGTGAGTGTTCGGTCATGGGGCCACATCATAGGCCTAAACAATGAGTGAGCCGGTTTAGATTATTTTCATTATTGATTAATCTGCTGATTATTTTCTTGACTAAACCTTTGGTCTGTAATAATGTCAGACAACAGAGAAGCAGGAAAGAGAATCTTTGATTCAAAAATGACTTAAATTGTTGCACCTGTTGATAAAGTAATTGGTAAGTTGACTGTTTCAGCTCTAGCTTAGATAGATTTTACTCACTGTAATTGTCTGCTGCAATTACTTTACAATCTACTTTACTCAGCTGTTCAAATCAGCTCAAGATGACTGGATTATAAGGATTGTTATGGTGTAACTTGTGTGTCACATAACTATACTTACAGGCCTTCTTCCTTTGCTATCTCAGCCAAGATGACGGGGGTGGATTTAGACTTTCGTTTCTCATCCACTGTTAAACAAGGTGAGAAAAAGTGGCACAAGTCAGTGAACGAGTTGTCTGAACTGTGTGAATGTTAAACTTGGATGAATAATCCTGGTGATGGCCTCAGAGTTATCTCAGCTGGAGAAACTATGAGTAAGAAGGAGGTTTTGGAGGGTGTTTACCAGACAGGGAGGGTCTCAAGAGAGTGGGAAATAAGTAAGTTATGTAAATAAATTTACTTAATCTAAGATCTAAGAGCTCAACATTAACAGATAAGAAAACAGAAACAGAAATCGATATTGACCAAACTAGAGATATTTAGTTTGCTGTCATTAAACTACTAAGGAAACCTGAAAATATTCATGTTTGAACCCAGAGAATTTTGATGTATTTTCCTTTAAAAAAAGTTTCTCAAATGTTGATCAACTGTCTAATCACCTCAGCTCTACACAATGTATACATAAATCTAAATTTAAAAAAATGCACATAGGCCAGGTGTAGACAGGTAATTGTTGAGCTGTTTTCTAAAAGTGTCCATGAGTAGGACTCATAAAGACAATATCTTGGTATCTCTGCTTGATCGTCTTTGACCAGCTACTCCTTTACATTTCTGGTCTGCTGAGTTACTCCATAATGAAGTAAACTATCACACTTAACTCATTCAACCTTGTTTTGAGTTGCTGCTATCAGGTAACCTCTGTCCAAGATGATAAGACCTCCTCCAACTCACCCTGCAGTCTGCTTTTGGCCGTGTCAAGAGGAAAGAAGACGGTCATAGCCGTCACACTCCCCTAAAAGACAAACCATTATAATGTTACTGGCAGTGACAACTAGAAATACCAAACAACGTGACAAAAGGCTCAGTGACTGCCTTAAACTGCTAAGACCAGGCTCAGCCGCACGCTTCATACAAAATAATGACACTTTTATCTCTACTTACCATTGCACCTGCCACAGCATGAACCAGTGTCTCGTAAGACAGCAGGCCGACAGCCGAGCCACCGTTGTCCGACATCTCTGTATCCACTCCCGGTCACAACACACAGACACGCGGGCGCGCTCTAGACGCCGGAAAGTAACCGCGGAGCGACCCGAGGAGAGCTAGTCGGTGGTCGGTCCGGTTTTTCCAGCTGTGGAAATCGTTGGGGAGTTAAGTAAATTTTAACAGCTACAACCCCATGTTGTTTGCAAGACCAGAGGCAGCCAGGAAGAGAGAGCGGTGTAAGGGGAAAAACTGCAGAGCAATGTTTCCTCCCAGTCTCCATTCATTGGTGGAGCCGGGTTGATTCTTCTTCGGCTGTAACTTTTGGACTCTTCTTCCTCTATTAGTGTTTAACAAGCCACAAAGACGCACTACAACCGCCTGCTGGAGTGGAGGGTGGAGCAGGGTTTAAAAATAACAGAAATAACTTTAAAAAAAAAAAAAAAATCTTGGATTTTGTAAACATAAAGTTATGTACATACAAATCTCTGTATAGTGTATATATAAAATTGTTAATAATAAAATACCACACTATGTGCATAACAAAAGTTTTCACTGACATCTTTTTTTAACCAGTGGTGAAAAATAACTAAGTACATTTAATGAAGTACTATATACATATATAAGTACAATTTTGAGGTATTTATATATAGTATTTCAATTATAGCTTATTTCTGCTTCTACTAAATTTAAAATTAGCAGCTGTTTTGATAGGTGATTAACTTTCAACATTTTTTTGTTTCTGACTCTCAAATCTGTTTTTCCTCGTCTTAAATTGTAGAACAGTAAATCATATAGAGGTTTTCGGACTGTTTTTAGAACAGAACAAAATATCTGAAGACATCACTATGAGTAATTGTGATGGGCATCTGTCACATTTGACAAACCAAATACTACAATCTTGATTCATTAGCTGTTCTTTTTGTATGTAAATTCTCAGTCTGTAAAGTAATTAGTGGTAAAATAAATGTAAGTGGAGTAGAAAGTGCAATATTTCCCTCTGAAGTATAGTGGAGTAAAAGTACTATAAAGTAACAAAAATTTTGTCAAAAGTTTACCTTAATATACTTGAGTAAATGTGCTTTTGTGAATCTCACGTTTCATAATTAAGCTGTGTCTTCTGAGGTAATGCTGCAGCTGACGACAGTGGAATGGACTTTGCTTTTGTTTTATGGCTCTGAGCTGCTGATATGTTGACGCCCAGTGATCACTTTGTTTGCTCGGGTCTGCTGTCGCCTCAGTCTGTGCATCTGACGGGTGGATTTGGTTGAACCTTTTCTGCTCCTTTAAGAAATGTCTAGGTACCACAAAGCAGCGATTGATGGCAATTTGGACCTGCTGAAGGAGGCCACAAGGAAAGACCTGAACACTAAGGATGAAGATGGCATGACTCCCACCTTACTGGCTGCTTTCCATGGACGTATTGATGCTCTTCAGCTCATATGCAGCAGAGAGTAAGCATGATACACTCCTCGCTATTATCTGTGTTTCATCTCACGTAGCCTACCCAGAGACTCAAATAACCTGTGGCCATAGCAAGTTATTTCTTCTTTCTTTCATCTTCCTGTTTTGATGTTCTAAATTAAGTATGTCAGATATTTTTGGCCATATTGTTACACTGAGACATGCAAATATAAACATTTCAAACTAATTTCTATTGTAATATTTCTTGTATAATTCCTTAAAAATAAACCAAATTATGATTGGCAGAAGAACCATAAATAGTGTTCACTGAGCAAAGGTTAACATTATCATACAGTGAATTTTATGGTTGGATATTAGTAGGTTAAATGCTCTTTTTTATACTGAACATCAGTTGTTAGACTTCAACTGGGTTTAACAACACATGCTGGTGTTCACGTTATCCACTACACCCTAATGAGCTAAAACTTAATTCCCCTCTTTAAAACTAGTCTCTCCCATGAGGCGGGCCAAATGTTTAATCAGCCAAAGCCATCCTGTGAAACAAAAGAGGCCTTTATCCATCCCCACCACCCCCACCTCCATCCCTCATTCAATACAACAAAAGACAGGCTAAAATCTAGCACAACATTCTTACTGAGAAATGAGGTTCAGAAAAGATAATGCACATCTCAGCTACGTGGCCAGAATTAACTGAAACATTTCCGCTTTGGTCATTACCAGTATGAGCTGGGATTTATGGCAACGACTTGCAGTTTTATAGCAATCAAGCCTTTTATGGCTGTGGCAATGAGGCACAGCACAGGAGGACTTTACATCTTAATAGTTTACCAATTATCTTGAACTGCATTTAGTATTATCTTGTTATATGTTGTAAGTATGTTGGACTTTTCTTGCCATACATTTAAAGGAATGGTTCGACATTTTGAGAAAGTATTTACCTTGCCAAGAGTTAGATGAGAAGATTGATACCACTCTCATGACTATAAACATGCAGCAGGAGCTGGAAGCTGGTTAGCTTAGCTTAGCATAAAGAAACAGCTAGCCTCTCTCTGCCTGAAACTAACAAAATCCAACTACCAGCAGAGGTGCTGGTAGTTGGATGTTTTAACTTTTGGACAGAGGCAGACTAGCCATTTCCCTGTTTCCAGTGTTTATTTTAAGCTAAGCTAACTGATTGCTGGATCCAGTTTCATATTTACCATGTACACGTAAGAGTGGTCAAGATCTTCATCTCACCTTTCAGCAAGAAAGAGAAACAGGTTCTTTCTCAAAATGTTGAACTATAACCAGCAAATGGAGCCACAACTTAACTAACAAAAACAAGGGATAAAGTTTTGGTAGCCATTATTTGACATGATAAGTTGACCGAGTGAAGAATTTTGTACATTTTGTACATCAACTACAGATACTCCCTTTTAAATGTAAATCTTTTTATGAAATATATATATTTATCAAAATCCAGACATTAAAACTGATATTAGAAAAAGCTTTGGGACTTACACATTTTTGAGCTGACTAGAGATTAAATCAACAGGCGATTGAGAGTGGCAAAACAAAGATGAAAAAAGTTGCAGACTGTTACTTTAAATCAAATGTCTCTTTTGTGCCATACAGAGGGGACCCAAACAAGTGTGACATCTGGGGAAACACACCATTGCACCATGCTGCAGCTAATGGCCACATGCACATCCTCAGCTTTCTGGTCAACTTCGGTGCCAACCTTTTCGCACTGGACAATGACTTCCACACAGCTATGGACGTTGCCGCCTCTCGTGACCAAATGGAATGTGTGCGCTTCTTAGATGCTGCTGCATCGCAGCAGACCAACCAAAATCCCAAGAAGGTCGCCAATCTAAAGAAGGAGGCTATCAAGGAAGCAGAAAAACATGTGAAACTCTGTGAGAAGGTGAAGAAGAAACACCAGAAAGAGATGGATAAAATACACCGCGGGGCAAGCAACACTAGGTCTGTTTCGGAGGCCAGCATGGCACTTAACAGTGGTACCATTACTGGTGTCAATGAGCAGTTCTCCAAGATTATTGCTCCTAATAAATCCGGCTCTCTTACAGCCAGGGTTAAAGGCACCCTCCAGGGGAAGCTTGGGAAGAAAGATAAAGGCACGCTGCAGAGTTCAGGAAGAGATGGGAACGTTATTTTCCTCAAGCAGGAAAATAGAACATCTGAGAAGCCAGAGTTTCTGGATGTCTTCAACGAGCAGGATGAAAACATGATAGAAGACAGAATGGGAGGGTATGACGATTATGATGACAATGATGAGCCAGGCCAAATAAAACAGTCCATCTTCAACAGGCCTGGTCTTGGTGGTCTGATTTTCATGGATAAGATGGGGCGGGAGCCAGAGGATGTTCCCAGTGGGAACATTGAAAACCTTGGCTACCTCATTCAAAACAAGCTGTTTGAGGCAGAGGATGATGTTGATGGCTTTGGGGGGACTGACGACAGCGACGTACCCTGGGATCAGGAAGATCTGGGCCTGGATGATAATGAAGATGAGGAAACCTCTCCTTTGGATACTTTCTTGTCTGCCATCTCTTTGCCAGAGTTTGCCCATGCATTCAACAGAGAACACCTGGACCTGGAGGCGCTCATGCTGTGCTCTGATGAAGACCTGAAAGGCATTCGCATCCAGCTCGGACCCAGGAAGAAGATCCTGGAGGCTGCTGCTCGCAGAAAGAGCGCACTGGAGAATCCTGGCATCATGACGGACAGCTGCTTGTGATTCAATAAAATGATATGATATGATTGAGCAAACTCTCTCTCCAAAAACATTACTCTTCTTTAAAGTGATCAAACTTACATAGTACTTTATCAGAGAAGGAAGAACATTGTGCACTGCTCCATTTATACACTGTTATCCATATAATAACCAATTACAAACTGCATGACAGGAGAGTCAGGACCTACAGTATCAATGAGAGGAAAATTGTTGTATTATATTATGTTAAGGCAAAATAAAAAAGAAAAATCACAGATACCTGATTTTAAATTTCTATCACCATATAGACAAAAAAAGATGTTTTAATGTAGAATTGATGATTGTTTCTGTCCATTAGGTAATGGGTGATTTGTTTGTGGTGTCTTTTTTTTTCTGATAATTATTTTAAAATATTAACATACAACATAATTGTCAAATAAATTTTTTTTTTGTAAAAAAGTGCAAAATAATGTCTCAAACACTCTGTTATGCACATATGTGTGTCCACTTATTGATCAATCGTGATTGTTTTTCTCAGGGGTTTGTTCACCAGATGGCCAGAGACATGACTATCTCCTGGATGTGTAAATAGGCAGTTAATGTTAATTAGTAATAGTAAATTAATAGTATACTGTTAGTGTAGGACGTTTCTGGTCACTCAGTGCATTTGTTTTTAGACTATTCTGTGATGTGGGGGGGGACACACTAACACCAGCATTCACAGAAAAGAATTAAACATCTTTATTAGAACCCAGCAATTTAAATTCACTAAAATGCATGACGCACACTACATTACAAAAATATACTCAACATGTTACATGTAGTAGAGACAATCATTCAAAACTTACAAAGTTTAATTACAAAAACACTGCTCACATATAGACATCTTTTTCACAGGTAACCTTTGAAAATATTCACAATTCGATTCTTTGGCTCACAGAGCATCTTTTGATAGATCGAAATGTTTACTTTCAGTTTTTAAAAATGTCATTCTCACAGCTAGCCACGCCCCAATAAATACATCACATAATAATGATACAAAAATACACTATGTTGGCTGGAGTAATCTTCACAGATTTGAGGTGCTCCGACATAAAAACAACACCCTTAACATGTTCACATCATACAGAGAGCGAGTTCATACTGCTGACTGAGTTGTCCATCACAGTTACTTCAGATCACCTGTCTCGACATTTCCTTTAATGCCGCGCCAAAGGAGGGATCCAAGTGAGTGAGACTGGTTCCATGATTTTAAAAGAATAAAAAGAAAACAAAACAAAAAACCCCCTACTTTTCGCCACCAGTAACAGCTCAAACAGAGCTGTGCCAAACCCAGGCAACACTTCTCAGTTTGCTGGTCTCCGCAGCTCTGAGCTTTGTAGTGCGTTGTCCCTGGACAGGATGCAAATGATAACCAGGAATGGTTCCTCCATGATGTCCTGCTTCAGTTGTCATTTGGCGTCCCGGGACAGCTGCTCATGTGGATGTCCTTCCTCAGCTGTAGAGACACACAGCTGAGCCAGCTGCGACTGGTGGGCATCTCGCCAACTATCTCCCACGTGTCCGTCTCGTCACAGTACCTCTCGATAGTGTCATGATATCTGATAAAACGATCACAATTAAACTGTTGCAAATTCAACAACTGTTTCAAACAATAGTAATGTCTAAAAACTCAAGCCCAGATAGTTCCCGGGACATCAAGAAGTTCTAGCTGTGAAGCAGAGCATTTCTGGGGGCACAGGAACAAAATATTTCGTTCCTACTTTTGAAATGCAGGCAAGTTTCTAAAAAGGTAATCCTGGGAAAAAAAAGGATTAGAAGCCTATTGCATGTAAAAGCAACTTTTCTCAATAGCCCCTCACCTGTCCCAGCCTTCTTCTCCTCCCAGGACGTAGATCTTTCCATCCACCACAGCAGCACCGGGCCGGTAGCGTCGTTCTTTCATGGGAGCGCACATAGTCCACTGGTTGGTCTTGGGATTGTAGCACTCTACCTTATCCGTGTTCTCTGTCGATGCGTGCCATCCGCCTGGAAGAGGGAAAGAGAGACTCAGCGACAGAAAAGGCTATGTGTTTATTAGTGAGCACTGTGAATCTAGAAAAGGTTCAGGGCTGAAAATGTGTAATACCTATAACATAGATCCTTCCTTTCAGCGTGCAGGCTGCTGAACCAGAGCGAGCGATCTGCATCGGGGCAACCTCAGTCCATACTGCGGTTTTAGGGTTGTACACCTGGGCAAGGTCCGTGCCGTCACCGTCCTCTAGAACTGCGCCGCCTGCCAGGAAACAGAAAGTGGATATGTAAAAAAAACAAAACAAAAAAACCCCATGTCTAATGTGTATAGTTTGCGTTTAATACCAGTAACGTAGAGCAGTCCGTCCAGGGCCACCACAGCAGGACTCGTGACGGCCATCTTGACAGACTCTGTGAACTGCCAGGAGTTGGTGTGGGGGTTGTAGCACTCCACAGAGTCCAGGCGAGACCGTCCCTCCCACCCTCCCACTGCATACACGAAGCCATCCAGCATCACCAGGCCTGAGAGGAGAGTAGAATGAGGGAAATTAATAAAGTGATAAATGATCACAACATTTTACAGAAATATGAGTCAACTGTGTGAACTTACTACTCCTGAATCTGTATCAGCCAGAACAGCCAGCACTTAAAAAAATAATAATAATGGAGAATGCTTGTAGGACAAACAAAGATGTCCAGGCCCTCATTAGTATTTGGGGCGAGGAGGCCATTCAGAGGGAGCTGGCATCAGCATTTTGTTTTCCTCAGTATGTGGCTACGACACACAGCTAAATAGTGCGAGGAGAAATTAAAGAGATGAAACAACAAATAGAAAAAAATTGGGATTACAAAGTGTGCAGTGCAGCCAGTGAAAAACTACCAAGACGAGAGCCTGACGATAAGCTGTCGTATAAAGTCTTTTGTGGCTCCAGATGTAGCTGGGCAAAGTCGGATCAACTGTATTAGGGAATGTGACCTGAGTCAGCTTCAGTTGGGGCTGAAGACTACAAAGATTTGTAACTGAAAACAAGAAAATCAAAGCTGAAGTGCATGAATTGTGGGACAAGAGCAAGAGCTACAGTTGTGACAAAGCTGAATAAATGTATGGCAAAGTAAACTGGACTTTATTAAATGTCCTGATGCGGCAGCCTTACCTAACTCCGATCGAGCTACATTCATGGGGGCCATCTCCATCCAGGAGTCAAAGCAGGGGTCGTAGCGCCACATCTCCCTGCTGGCTGAACCGTCAGGAAACTCCCCTCCCGCCAAATACAGAGTCGAGTCTACACAGGGACAGGCGGAGGGACGGAGAAGTGTCATGAGCACCGCATCCGAGCTTAATTGCTCATTTGAGAGGAGACTCAATATGGAGTCATTTATAAGTGAGCAGGAACAGACAGTGTATCCTCACCCGACACGACCAGCCCGTGTTTGCTCACGGCGAAGGGCAGGCAGGCCAGGTTCTTCCACTGATTCGTCACAGGATCGAAGCTCTCGACGCTGCGCAGCACCACCTTGTCGTCCTCCCCGCCAACTGTCACTATCACTTCAGCTGTCCCTGTTACCACGGCAACAGTGGGAGAGGAGAGGAACAGAGAGGAGTGAGCACAGTCATGCCCATGCAGGGCATGTTTACTTGACTATGAGTCCAAAACCCAAAGATATGTAGTTTAATATAATAAAAGACCAAGAAAGTCAGCAAACATTTACATTAAAGAAGCTTTAACCAGTGAATTTTGGGCAATTTTCCTTTAAAAAAAAAAAAAAATACTTAAATGATTAATTTATCATCAAAATAGTACCCCATAATAATGAGTTTAAATTTTAACTTTAAATTTTATAAACAAAATATGACTAAAAAGAGGTGTCAATAAATATTTTATGTATTACAGAGACACCAAGATACAAACATTTAAACTAGGAAATGCACAAGATTTAAATAGATGGACAGCCTCTACACATGATGAAGATGCCTGTGACATTTGGCTCTTCTTGTTCTGAACGTGCAGGTGTGAAGTACGTTTACCAGTGGACCGGCGAGGCCTTGCTCTGGGGCAGTAGAGCTCTCCGCGGCGGTCCTTCAGCAGCAGGTAGTCCTTGGCCTCGGAGATGAGCCTCT
Source organism: Lates calcarifer (assembly GCF_001640805.2). Taxonomy (NCBI): domain Eukaryota; kingdom Metazoa; phylum Chordata; class Actinopteri; family Centropomidae; genus Lates; species Lates calcarifer. The sequence continues at coordinate 10,994,038 of NC_066843.1, read as the reverse complement.
GGCAAGCCTGGTTCTCCTTCACCACGTCCAGAGCCTCGATCACATCGTGGAGGTAGTAGGGGCTGATGAGAGGCAGGCGGATGTGCTCGAGGACCTTTGAGGAATGAACGAGGGGGGGGTGAGTAACTTAGACAGCTCATCTATATTGCAGCTACTGCACCTCTGATGTGATGTAACTTTTATCCAAAAGGAGAATTTTAAACTCACAACTCATCCTAGTAGAGCAAATTGGTGTCATTTGTTGTTGGAAAGCCAAAGGTACAGATGTCCTAATAACATCTGTATGATCCTGATCCTCTAATATAGAGTATCTGCTGATAGAGAGTCTACTCTGATATTATTCTCATAATCTGTCAGCAGCAGTGTCTGACAGCGGTGGCACGTAATCCTTGATTTATAGACGTCTTAAAGACTAACAGCTGCTGAGTAGAGGGCTCTTACATTGTACATCCACAACAAAAGCAGATGAGGTAGATAGATTCAAGAGAATCTGACCTTTTCAAAGCTCTGTTTGCGCGAGGGGCATTTATTCAACCACAACATGGAGGCCTCAAACACCATCTCCTCTTTGGACACATTGAGATGGTCACTGGCGAGGATTTCTGTCAGTTTGTCCACACACAGAGACAGGAACTCCTCCTGGGTGGGGGGTGGGGGATGTGGGGGGGTAAAATTAGAGGAATAAGAAGAGGATTTAATTAATAAAGTGTAACTGACAACTTACTCAACCTGTTTTCTAAACACACACACAGTATCCATGGAAGTTAATCACTCATAGGCCTTGGTTTGGCTGCTGACAGGCAGATAGATTATCTCTGTTAAACCCCTTTCACACATGAAACTCACAACACTGACAGGCTCAGTTATCCTGTTTAGGTACCAGTGGATTGTTTTTAAACATTGGTTCTAACATCTCTTCATTCATTCAAATGTCTGACTGAGCTGACTTTACACTGAGCAGCTCCTCTGGTGCAGTCAGGTGTGTGGTCCTTGGCAAAGTGTGATGGGTCCATGCTGACAAAGACTTTTAATATAAAACGGTTTTGGTGGTTGCAGCTTCTCAGGTGTAAGAATCTGAAGCTTTTCAGTGAAATAACTTTAGGCTTTGGACTGTCAATCGGACCAAACAAGCCATCTGAACACATCACTTTGGAAATTAGAGCAGGGACTTGAAACTATTTTGACATTTTATAGAAAATCAATAAAATTAATAATGAAGAAAACTATCAACAGATTAGTCTGGTCCATTTATGCTGTGATATCTCTCTGTAATGGTTGTGGCTGTGTTAGCTCCAGGGTTTCCTTGAGGAAACTTGTATCCCATCTCAAGATTTGCTTATTTTTAAGACAGTGGACACACAAATGAAACAGCACTGTTGTCTGAATCAGCACCCTTGCTCTTTGAATCAGGGAAGACGACCTAAACTTCTATAAGCACTGTGGAAAACCCAGGCTCATTATGGAAAACGTTCATGTATTTAACTAAAATATAAATCTTAATGCAATACAAATGTTACTACGCCATGAAATAAGAGTTTATCCACCTCTGTTTGGTAGTCTCTGATATTACATTGGGACCCTGCTGCAACCACGTCAGACTACAATGATGATATATGGCTCCGTCGGCCTCTCACCTGCTGACAGACACTGGTGAAGTGCTCAAGGATGTAGTCCATGCTGCGTTTCTCCAGCACCTTACAGGAATGGGCCTCAGCGAAGCAGTGAATCCCCACACAGTTCATCTCGTCCATCTGACGCTCCATGAAGCGACAACAGGCCTCTCTGACGGCCATCACGTCCAGCAGGTTGGCTGCTGCCAGCAGAGCCTGGAAGAAATTCAACATGTGTTCAGCTCACATCTTAGCTTAAGGAAGAAAAAGAGAGGGAGAGGGTGGATACTTTACCTGCACATTTGCTTTAGAGATGTAGACCTCTGATGTGTAGGCGTAGCTCACCAGCATGCCAATCATCTGAGGCTCAACTCCATTGATGGCAACCCGCTCTTGTTTGGACTCTATCAGGTCAGTGGAGAACATTGCCTGAGGAGACAGCAGATGAACATGAGCTTGGACTCCTTGTGCCTGCCACTTACACAACTGCGAGGAAAGCCGCGTTTACCTGGAAGTAAGAGCTGAAAGAGGCCAGCACGATGCGGTGACAGGGGAACTCCTGTCCTCCACAGCACAGAGTCACATCACAGAAGGCGTTGTTGAGCCGCAGGCTGTTGAGGCCCTGCAGGACAGTGCTGGGGTGCCTGGCCTCCACGAACAGGTAGTCCTCGCTGCTCAGGGGGGTCGGAGGAGCGGGGGTCGCGGTGCTGGCGTCCTTCTGCACCTGGAAGGTGACGTCGACTATTTCAGCCATGTCTCACTTTTGCTAGGCAAGCCTGGGAATCAAAACAGAAGACAGTTAGGACAGTTTGGCGACTGACTTTCACGCCGGACAACGATCTGAACACTACCTGGTCATGTAATCCTCTGTAAATAATCTCTGACAAGATCTAATTTAAAGATGAAATTGGAAAAAGGCGCAGGAGAAGCAACAAGGCGAAGAGAGAGAGAGACAGTCTGAGATTGTCTATTAGCTCACTAATGAGGCTTAGCACAGATGGAGCGGTTTGGCGGCGCAAACGAGCCGTTTTCTACCGAGTCAGACTCATCAGTCGTTTCAGGCGGGAACATGCGATGCACAAACAGGTGAGCTTAAACACTCGGCGGCTGTAACGGAGAAACGTGTTACCTGTTAGACATAATCGTGACTACTACAGTGCAATCACTCTCTCCCACATACACACACTTAAGCGTCAGACGTTAATGAGCTGCGGCCACCGGAAGCCCCTCCCACCACCGCAGCACAGGTCAAGATAGATCACCCCCTATAGTTCCTGCTTCGCTTTAGTTCTTATTAGGGCCCGAGCAACGAGTTGCGTGGGCCCAACGGGGCCATGCAACGAGTTGCAAGGACCCTCTTGTTTTCGTTCGGTTTATTATTATTATTATTATTATTATTTTTTTTCTTCTTTTTCCGCCTCTTTGATCGCCTTTTTGAAGGCCTTAACATGCGTCAAAACTCCTGAAAATTTGCAGACGCGTCAGGCACGGCGAAAAATTTAAGAATTTAGGGGTCTTGAGCATGGGTGTGGCAAAATGGCCTCGGTAGCGCCACCTACATTTTTAAACGGAACAGCCCCTCAAGCCCGTTGCGCCTAAAAATCTGAAAATCTGCACACATATGTAACATCCCATGACGCACCAAAAAGTCTCTTGGAGCCATATTCTAAACCCAACAGAAAGTATTTTTATTTTGACCGGAAGGTGAAAAAATTGTGTGTTTTTGGCCATTTCCAGGGGTCGCTTGAACGCGAACTAGTCCTAGACGCATTATCCGATTGACTTCAAAATTTGATAATTTGTTCTTAAGACATAGACGAAGTTAAATTGCAAAAGTTTCGGACTTTTCATTGAAGGGCGTGGAAGTTATGGCCCCTCAAAGTTCGATTACTCGCAACGAAACAGGAAGTTGCTTTATATTTGCTATATTTCGGCCATACTTTGTCCAAACTGCATCAAACTTTACAGGATTGTTAATGGTACCTATCTGCACACATCCATATGTCAATATTCATACAATTGTTGTAGCGCCACCTATTTATAGCAGGAAATGACATATTTTATAGTGTGATGTCCAGTTTCTAGACGGGTGACCAGATTCACTTCAAATGTTGTCAGCCCCTCCTTGAGGATTTTTTGGAAGACTGGCTCCGAAAATTGTGAGTTTTGGTCGAAGCGTGTGCCGGTTCTGGCCCGTCAAAGTTCAGAAACCCAACTTCCTGTTTGAAACCTCAGATTTTGGGGTAACTTCCTGTTGCGACTCTCTACTTTATCCTATAGATGGAGCCATTGTATTACTCTTTGATGGGTTTTTGGAAGGGGGTCTCTGTGTGTGTGTGTGTGTGTGTGTGTGTGTGTTTGTGTTTGTGTTTGAGGGGGGAGGGGAAGAGGAGTTGATTGAGTCTGTGAGAAGCTGCCACAGAGAGGTTACAGTCAGGAGAGCCAAGAGCTGCTTTACACGCGGTATAAAAACTTCAGTTAAGATTTGAGCTGTCACTTGAGAAAGCATCATGCCAAAAACTAAGGAAATCACTGTAGACTTGAAGAATTGTCGATGCTCAGGAAGCAGGAGAAGGATATACAAAGTTATAACAGCATTTCCAAGCGTCAAGAACTCAAATGAGAAACGTCACCGAGAAATTCAAGGAGAGCCACACTGTGCAGAACAAGCCTGGCAGAGGTAGGAAGCCAAAGATTTCAATGACCCTGGAAAGAAAACCAGTGAGAGACCTGTCTAAAGAACCCATAAACGCTGCCAAGACACTAGTGAATGACTTAGTTAAGTCTGAAATTGTAGCCTCAAAGAAGATTAGATGAATTCATGTAATCTTACCATATGTCTCCCCTTGACCAAAGCTGAGCGTGGATTGATGCTGTCTTTACAGTTTGGTTTTGATCAGTTAGGAAATTTCACACGGGGTCAGCTGATTTTTTCGTCTTACTCAGTGTACGGCGACAGGAAAAGTTCACTAGGTCCTCCAGCGTCGAGGTGAACCAGCTGAATATAAGCCACTCAAGTTGACGACAAGTGCATTGAAAAGTAAAAGCTGCTGGCCTTTACCTTTTCTTTGTCAAAGCGCCTGTTTGGCCAGTAGTTAGTAAAGTAATATTTTCAGCGTTGTCCACAGTCTCATGACATGTTTAACAGGAAGCACAGCACGCTGGTTAAGCTCATGGCAAACTGTTACTAACAGCTAAAATGAAAGCTTGTCTGTATGTAGTCTAACTGGTTAGTTTGTCACTAATCTCCAAATTTTGCAAATTGCTATAAACTTCACTCTCTTAAACCAGTAACAGTCTGAGCTGGACTGATAGGGGTCTGTATGGATAAAGATAAAATCCTAATGATACCCATCCCTACAGCTGGTTAGTGGCTTCGCCCTGACTTTAGGCAGATGAGATATTCACTGTTCAAATAACTTCATTATAAGCCTTGTTTAAGCATAAATGATTTATATATGCACCCAATAACAGAACTTAAAAAAATGCTTTTGCTCAAAGCTCAAAGCTTGTAAACTCAAGTTAAAACTGAGTTTTATCTCCTTTTGGGAGGGGGTATTTCTCTGTGTGTTTGTGTGTGTGTGTGTGGGTGTGTTTGTGTTTGTGTTTGAGGGGGAGGGGAAGAGGAGTTGATTGAGTCTGTGAGAAGCTGCCACAGAGAGGTTACAGTCAAGAGAGCCAAGAGCTGTCACAGATGATGAGCTCTGAAAAATATTATCACAGAAAATAATTAGCGTAAAAGCTTTTATTTAAAATTTTAACATCTGGGAAGTGTGAACTGTTACGCCAGCGTGTGCCCTGCGACCTGCGTTGACCCCGCGGTTGCCGGGGTCCCGCGGTCGCCGCTCCCCCGACGGGCGCCGGGTGCGAGGGCCCGTTCAACGCTGCTCGCAGCTTTAATTTTATTTTATTTTATTCAGTAAATAACAGCAACATAGAGAGACAAGGTGGCTGAAACAGAAATAACACACATAACAGACTGGGAGAATGTCAGATAAAAAAAATGTATTCAATTTGCAATCTATCTCTAATACTAAGAAACATGGTTGGACGTATGTTTTTATATAAGCGCACTGAAATCACAGAGGAAAAACAATTTGGGAAGCCTTATCTCGAAATTTCGGAATTATGAACAAATATCTCATTATTGTTAGTTACAAGATCCTGATCTTGTGATTATAAGTGTTAAAGTGGTAATCGGTAATCGCTATTTGGTTTAAGACTCAGGGAGACATCACTGAGTAATATGGATGGCATCATTGTCAGAAGAGTTTTTTGTCTGATATGGATATGCATATGACTATAAGCTTAAATGTAAATATAATTAGGTGGAATTTCTTTCAAATAAAGCATTTTCGAAAATGTTTCCTTAAGCATTAAACATCTTGACGTTTGTGGACAAATATAAACTTTTAGAAGAAGAAACAGGAAGTTTAATGTTGTTTTTGATTCAGTGAGTTACACTGTGGGCTGCAACTTGAGCCCTATTGTTTTAGACTATATTTATTGACATTTGGTAAAATTAAGTACGCCGAATTGGCTATCAACACTTCCTTTTTGCTGTGCACCATTGGATTTACTGACAACTAGGAATGAATTTCTTTGATACTGACAATATCTTAAAAACCAGATGAATCTCAGGCAAGTTCTGAAGCGTTCCAATTTCTGTTCAATTAGTCTATATTATCTTGTAGTTATTAGATAGTTTTAATTATAGCATAGATAGTAAGTCATGATTATGAATGTTTTTCTTTGTGAATGCATTGAAAAAAAGGACCCCTTGCTGCAGCTGAAACAGCTCATCTTGCAATCCTAAATCACCGTCATCTTTGCTCGGCTGCACGGTGCGGTGGATTGTGGGTGAGACGTCAGCCCGCCGCCATAACTGTCTTTCTCTACCGGCTGAAGGAGAGAGTCTAGAGCCATGAGAGGAATCCGGTCTCTGAACAGTCTCCCCGTGAGTCCTGGGATTTTTCTGTTCGGTCTGAGCTGTGTCACTGACGGGACCTAAACTCTGCTCGTTGTGGTTCTCCCACAGTTAGAAAATAAACCCGCTTCTACCCGTAGTTAGCGCGGTGGCTAGTTAGCTTGCTAGGTGGCTAGCTAATGCGGGTTTTACAAGTGTAAGGCTAGCTCGCATTGGTTTTACAGCCGAGTTAAGTAACACCATCTCCCTCATTCACATGACCTGAAAGTCAGATAAAATGTGGGCTTTAAATTCAGTGAGATAGCCTGCTCCTCGGGCTTAGCTTAGCCGCTTGTCGTAGCGTCTTGAGTTTCTGCTGAAGGTCATCTACGAACTCGTGTATCTCAAATTCCTCAACCCAGATGTCTTGAACAGCACTCCTGTTTAGGTCATAATTCGGTGACTGCCTGACATTTTACCGACACACGGTAACTCCAGGGTTTGTTGATAGGACACATGCAGTGTGGTTGTGGCCTCAGTGTACTAAATTTGCACGGGTCATTTCAGGTCGCCCACCCCACCTCACTTTAAGATAGGCTGTCAGTGTCTGAACTTTGCCCTGCACTAGATGTAAATGAACATATAGGGCATAAAGACTAAGTCAAAGAATTGCTTAATCTTATTTTGGGTTATTTGCAAGTGAAATTGTCAAACAGCGTTTACCTTAGAGACGCTTAGAAAGTTGTCAGCTGTCGGACAGTATTTCAAGTCGTCGCTTTTGGCATGTGCCTTTGTTTAACTGACGTTTTACTGACAAAATGATTATTACTCAGTAATGATACATAGTCAGTAAATTAAACAACAAACAATCCAAATAATAGATAGTTGTAGCATTAGTTCACATGCCTTTAGTTTTTGGTTCAAGAGTAGGGCTACATCCAACTATTGTTGTCATTGTTGATTAATCTGTTGTTTATTTTCTCAATTAATTGTTTGATCTATAAAATGTCAGGGGATAGTAAAAAATGTCCATCCTAGTTTCTCAGAGTCTTAGGCAACATCTTCAGATGTCCTGTTTTGTCCGACCAATAGGCCAAACCCCAGATATATTCAGTTTAATATGATACAAAACAGAGAAAAGCAGTCAATCTTTATATTTACAGGAATGCACTGTCTACCAGAGACCTCTTGTCTGCAGTTGTATTGTCTGCAGTTGTTCCCAGGTCTATCAAACAGTCATTTCCTTTTCCTTATTTTATCCGAATCATCTTCAGAGGTTGGAATAGGTCCATTTATCCAGTAATATGTAAGTAAAATCAAGGATAAAAGAAACATAATGTAAACAAATGGGATTTTGTGTAACAAAACAAACACAATTTAGTGCTCTCCCGTTCCTGCTGATCATCTGGTCGAATGGAAACCACTGATCTAGACATCACTCAAGCATGCATTTACTGATTAGGCAGTTGACAGGAGTCATGAAACATCAGAGGTCTTGTTAATCTTTGTGGGGTTAAGATCTGTCCAGTTAAATGTCAGCCTGCTTATGAGGAGCACTCACACTCAAGCTTGTGAGTATAAGCATATACTTCTCCAACTGGCTATTTAATTAAAGCCTAATGTTAACACCACTTGAAGCTGTACCACTTTCTTATAGACTGTTGGATTGTTAGGGTTAAGTCAAGGATACTTGAAGTAGCTCAGCACTGTCTTGTTCTTTATGTCCATTACCCACAAAGAGAATGCTCTCAGAGGAAAAGTTGCTAAAGAAGTCATTGTCTTAAATCTGGTGTCACCTCTTCCCGTAGAAACGTTGCTATGCTGCCACCAGGAGGAGTGAAGCTCTGACTGAACCTCTCGCAGGCCTGAAACCCTCCACAGCTGCAGCTCCCCCTCAAAATGTCCAGGTAGGTGCTGCTCTTATCTACACATGAATACTTGTTCTAGGCTGTGATATAGAATCAACAAAGTTTAATCAGTAAAATGCAGCAGTTTGATTGTAAGTTTTCAATAACATATTTCCTTCCTGCTTCAGGTGTCCAAGCTCCCAAACGGACTGGTGATAGCATCACTGGAGAACTACTCCCCCTTGTCCAGCGTGGGTGTGTTTGTGAAAGCTGGGAGTCGCTATGAGACTCTGGAAAACCAGGGTGTCTCTCATGTGCTACGTCTGGCAGCAAACCTGGTAACTTGTGAATCTCTTGATTAAAGTGTAATACCTTCAGGAAGGAGTTATGTTCAGTCAGCTTTATGGTTCCTCACACTGTATTAAAGATGGCCCCTGACAAACTAGATAAAGTTACCACATTTAATTTACTGAATAATTAAGAACACAGGTTCAGTATACTGAATTTTTTGAAGCAGCGTCTCAGCCCATCATCCTGCCAGTTTACATTTCTTACATACAGTTTTTTTTTTTCTTTTGTAGACTACCAAGGGTGCATCTGCCTTTAAACTCTGTCGCAGTGTGGAAGCACTGGGGGGCAGCCTGAGGTCAGTGAGGATACTCTCTGCACATGCTCGTACCCTGTTTATCCCACTATAAATAAATAGGAGAATACCAGTGTAACCATAGCTGAACCAACTGCCTTTTGTTTACCTACAGTGTGACATCATCGCGTGAGACAATGGTCTACACTGCAGACTGTTTGAGAGATCATGCGTAAGTGCTCCCATCTTCATATCATCAAGTTATTTTAACTTTTTTATGTGCGTTTTAGTAAAAATCCTCTACGGTTGTGATGATGCCACAGTATGTCTTTACCACTGTTGTATCTTTGTGTCCAGAGAGTCATTATTGGAGTTTTTGGTCAACGTGACTTCAGCACAGGAGTTTCGACCGTGGGAGGTAGACGACCTGACGTCCAGGGTGAAGATTGACAGGGCTCTTGCTCAGCAGTGTCCTCAGATAGGTCGGTATCAGGAGCAACTGTTCAGCTCCCAAACTTCCTGTATTTTCATTGTGGAAATCATGTCATGCAGAAATCGAGCAACGCTAAACCTATCTGACAAGCACGGGAAATGAATCTCTTGTTTGTTTGTGCTCCCAAATAAATAAAGCAGTAAACTATGAGCTGATGGTAACTGCAGAGCAGGCTGTTGATTCTCAGTGAGATCGGCTTGTTGCATTTAGTTAGTTAATGTTCGATGTTCAAATTAACAATAATGCCTAATGGAGATTTTAAAATGTCATTCAGCTCAGTCCCTTGTACCTCATTTAGAATTTGGGTCTCTTTTCCATTTCCTGCTGTAGGTGTAATCGAAAAGTTGCATGAAGCAGCGTACAAAGGCGCCCTGTCCAACTCTCTGTACTGCCCTGACTACATGGTTGGTCGTATCTCCCCTAAACAGGTATGCATCTTTGTTTTGTTCTTCTCTTAAATAAATAGTTAATTGTACGGTCTTGAAGGGAACTCTGCAACATTTCTAAGTCATTCTCTGGCTTCTCTGGGAGAATGATTGTAACTTAGTGATGTTAGCAAGTAATTTAAGATCAAGACCATTATTTGCTAGATTGTGCGTAGTTCTTACACACCTCTCCTCCTCCTCCTTATCCTTCTCTTGTAGCTGCAGTCATTTGTTGAAGAAAATTTCACCACTGGCAGAATGGCTCTTGTAGGACTAGGTGAGTGTCTCCTGGTGCTAACTAGTTTGGCTGTATCGCTTCATTGTTGTAGTTTTCCTTTCATACCAGGCTTGACGGGGCTCCATTTTACTAACACCTGGCTCTCTGACGTCATTATCACTCTTGTTGAAGTGAATAAATTTTTTGCTTACACTGAAATGATCTGTTAAATTTGGCCTCTGCACAAAGACACAGATGTAAGTCAGTGCTGGTGTATGTGAAGAGGAGACCGGCAGTGTTACGTGCAGATTTTTGTGTATGTGATAACAAGTAACAAGTGTTGGCATGCCTGAATGACGATGCGTCACACTAATATGGCAGCTTCTATCTTGGGAATGTGTAGTATTTTTCCACTTGTTCCACTTCAGTTGCATGTTAATGTTGGTACTCTTTGATTTATGCGTCTAGGTGTGAAGCACTCCGTCCTGAGGCAGGTGGGCGAGGGGCTCCTGAGTGTCCGCAGCGGGGTGGGAGCTCCTGTGGCTAAAGCTGTGTACCGTGGAGGTAAAAACTGGTGTTTAAAAGTGGTAGAACACTCCTTTACGATTCACTGCTGCATTACTGTCATGACGGTGTTATGTGTGTGTAGGTGAGCTGCGAGATCAGAACAGTGACGACCTGGTCCATGCACTGATCGCCAACGAGGGAGGTGTGACAGGAAGTGCAGAGGCTAATGCCTTCAGCGTGCTGCAGAGGGTCCTGGGAGCTGGTCCACATGTAAAGAGGGGCTCCAACATCACCAGCAAACTGAGTCAGGGCATTGCCAAAGCTACCACACAGCCCTTTGATGTAAGTTAAAAAAAAAAGAGTTCAAACTTTTATTTGGTATTCGTTTTTTTACTCTGGATTACTGTATAGTTCTAAATGCAGAGTTTTGTTGTCTAACCGTGTTGCTGCTGTCTTTAGGCCACAGCCTTCAATGCCTCATACTCTGACTCTGGCCTGTTTGGCGTCTACACCATTGCTCAAGCTGACTCTGCAGGAGAGGTGACTGCCAAACTCACTCCTTCCAAAACAAATGTAACAGCATTTAAAGTGTGCAAAGACACCAGAATCTGCATTTCACTGAACTTGTGCCTGTTTCCATCTCCTGTGCAGGTGATCAAAGCTGCCATTGCTCAAGTGAGAGGCGTGGCTGAGGGAAATGTGTCAGAGGCTGACATCACCAGAGCAAAGTGAGTCCACTGGGAAGAAGCAGTTTTATGCCAGGTGTTATTGGTTCAGTTTTCACCGAGCTGCTGCACTGAAAAACACTTCAGAAAAATATGTTCTGTTTGCACAGGAACCAGGTGAAGGCAGAGTACCTGATGTCACTAGAGAGCTCTGAGAGCCTGATGGAGGAGATTGGTGCTCAGGCTCTGACAACTGCAGCGTACCAGCCCCCTGACACTGTTCTCCAGAATATAGATGCTGTCACCCAGGACGATGTGATCAAGGTGAGTGCTTTCACTGTAGAGATGATGATGGGACAATTTTTCATCATTAACTTCTGACGTCAGAGCAATTTATTATGATGATCGTGGTGTACATGTGGTTTCCTGAGTGCATATAAAGGTGTGTTTGTGAACAATGGGGCTGCAACCTTTTCAAAAAAGTCACGTTCAAACCGATGACCACTAACATGTAGCTGTAATATAAAATAAGTTACACAACTGACATTTGATTCATTTGCACGAGTTGATTAAGAGGGCAAAAGGACATTTAATAGATCAGGCTGATAGTACATTTTACAAAGGGCACCTGCTGAAATACATGGCAGACTTGGAATTGGTCAGATCAATAAAGATCAAATAATCATTTCTTGTCACATCAGTATTTCAAATATTGACTAACAAGTGACACTCCAAAAATAAATGCAGAGATAATTAAGGACATAAATATAGGAAGACTTACATACAGAAATGCAAAGTTATTGATTTATGCCTGCAAATGTATTTACTTATTTAATTGTATGTTCAAGGTAGCTAAAGATATTGTCATTTGTGATACTGTATTCACTGACTGATAATTCTCATCCAAAAAACTCAGCGAACTACAGAATGACCTCTCTCTCTGTCTTTTACAGGCTGCGAAAAAATTTGTAAATGGCAAGAAAACCATGGCAGCTAGTGGACACCTTGCTAATACACCATTTGTGGACGAAGTATGAAAATAAAGCATAAGGACCGTTGATTTTAACTTGGGCATGCTGTGCCTGGCTGCTTAAAAAGGAAAGAGGACCTCAAAGCCACAGCCTCCTGCAACAATTCATTTGATGTCACCAATCATTTGTAGTCTGCCTTGCAGTTATGTGTAAGCTCTAACATGGAGCCTGGAGAATCCTAATGCAATTCTTCTTTGGAGTTTTGTGTCAATTTAACTGTATATCTATGTAAATTAAAGTTATGACAGTACAGCTGTACAACTGGTTGTTTGCTTGAATTTGTATCTTGGAATGAATTTGGAGTTACTGGAGGTTGTAGTGTTGTGACAGAGGGTGGTCCTCCCCAGCCAGCAATCTTTTTTAGCATTTACAGTATTGTTCCACTCATCAACCAATAGGGGGACACATAAGCACAAACATGACTTAGCAGGGTGGTCTTGCAGGATTGAAAGTTTCCTTAAATGCATCAGTACTAGGATGTAAATATGAATTAAGCAAGACCATGGTGTAAAAGTACTCCATCACAAGTAAAAGTGCATTATGATGATGCTTAAGTAGTAAAACAAAAGTATCATCAGCTGAATCTAACATTATTGTATTTTACAGTGTTGGATTATGATTGTTACTGATGCAGAATTGCACTGAAAGAGAGTACTAAGGTAAATATGCTTTGAAATGATTAGGTAACGATGATTAGATAATGATGACTAATTTCACATCTAGGTCGATCAGTCATTAAATATGAATATGCTTCATGTGAGTGCAATCTAATGTTAAAATATCTTCAAATTAGATTTTGGCACATGCAAACAATGCAGGACCCACCTTAATTTCCATTTTACTTTCATGGTGCAATATACTAAATTCACAATTAATCAGTTTATCAAATCGAACAACTTGTGTCCTGTTATTATCATCACTTAACGGGGTGTTGTAATGGTAGAAATAAGTGCAAGATTGTGGTCGTGTGGTTCCCTATGGTTTCATTACACACACACAGGTGTGGCTTTAACGGTGCACTCCTGTAGAATTTAAATGTGCTACTATACTATCTCAACATCAGTAACTCTGAGGTGCCAAACACAACGCAACAACAACTTTCCACAAAACACAGCATTTAAGAAAACATTTCATTTTTTTCAGACACCTAACAACATTTCACAAAACATTCTTTTTTGTTGTTGTTTTTTATGAATAGTTTCTAAATTGATAGATTTTCTGGTTTGTCATGTTTTCCAAACATTTTTATTTTTTATGTTGTTGTTGTGTTTTGCACCTCGGGGCTCCAATAATCACTGACCCCTCCAGTTATTTGCCTCAAACAGGACGCCTCAGGACCGCATGACCCCCATTTTTTTTTTTTTTTTTTTACCATAATATCGCGAGGGCAGAAACGGCACCCCCGCCCCTCCCTCCCCCTCGAACGTGAAGACACTGAGCTGTGTGTGTGTGTGTGTATATATATGTGTGTGTGTGTGTGTGAACGACGCTGCGTGGGGGTGTTCGCCTGATGTCATTTGGCAGAAAGGGAGGCTGAGCTAACGGTGGGCATACGGCTGGAAAGCATAACAATAACGTTACCGTCTCACCGTCCACACTGGGACCCGTACCGTCCCTTTTGGATTGAGATACGCAGCGTGAAAAACAGACTCCTATCCCCTCACCGTGGTGCGAAGAAGAGGAAAAAGAAGAGAAGAAGGAGGAGGTGAAGCTGGCTGGCTAACGGACTGAAAAGTACCAGATGCTATTCCAGCGGAGAAGCAGGACGAATAAGCGAGAGACGGTGATGGGTTCTCGTTTTCCTGACGGGTAACGTTAGACCTTCGCTTAAAAAACACGGATACCGTGAAGTGAGGGGGACTTGCTTTGCTTCTTCTGCACCTTCGTTTGTGTGACATTGTGTCTGAAATGCTAGCGCAGTCGCGGTCTCGGCCGTCGAGCAGCTTCTGGGCCGCAGCTCGGCACACCGAGCCCGAATCTGGGAAGTAGCTAAGCTAGCTCTCTGCTAGCCGCAGCTGTACCCGATGCTGCTGCTGCTGCGGCGGCTGCTGCTGCTAAACAGATCCGAAAGACAACACAAGCGGTTCAGAGACTCGGCGCTGAACGAGATATTGTTTAACCTTACTGGACTACAACGGGCGTTTGAGATGTGATGCTTTTGTGCGTCGTATTTGAGCCTATTGTAGCTGGAGGCTCTCGCTTGCTTGAGGAGAAGGAGCTAACGTTGCTGCAAAATGCACAGCGGAACCACAACAGCGGGCTCCTGCTGAAGGGGGCGAGGTTAGACTGATAACAGCCCACCCTGTGTCTCTCAACACTCGGGGTCACATTTGGACAACGACCGCCACATTTCCCCCCGTTCCCTCGGTCATTCATCGCTTCATCAGCTGGCGATATGGATAAACTAACGATCATTTCAGGGTGCCTGTTCCTGGCAGCAGATATCTTTGCAATAGCCAGCATTGCAAACCCAGACTGGATCAACACTGGTGAATCAGCAGGTAAATGAAGCAGGCCACAACTGCCATTCACAACCACTGTTTTGTTTTGTTTTTTAGCAGGATTTCTTGCCTCTGTCCAATAAGCACTCTCCCCACAAAGCAGCAGATAATCTCCACAACAAAGATGTGTCCCATTGTGTGTGGAGGGTTTCATCTGCAGCAGCATCTTTTGTCCTCCGTGGCAGCGTGTTCTGTGCGTGTTTATGTTGCTTCTTATTGATGCCCAGCCCACAATATCAAGATCTGTCATACAGTTTCATAATTGAAATTGACTGGCACAATGGTTCTCTGTTGCTTCTAGGGCTGCAGCTAATGATTGATTTATGACTTTAGATGCACGGTTTAGTCTTTAAAATGTCAGAAAACTGTGATAAAATGCCGAATACAATTTCTCAGAACCCAAAGCGATGTCCTCATATTGCTAGATTTGTCCAATCAGCTTTCCAGAACAGAGAAAAGTAATAATTGATATTTTGTCTGATAACATTCCTGTATCAGTAAGTTGATTAATTGATTGTGGGGAATCGCAATTACCTGTTTCAGGTAACTGAAATAAGTAATCAAACCAAAACACCAACCACTCCCAGCAGCTCCTTACATGTGAGGTTTTGCTGTTTTTCTTTGTTGTATGTCACTGTAAACTAAATATCTTTTAATACAGCAAGCAATGTGAAGATTTCATTGGGACATTTTAACATTATCATCAGACATTTCATGAACCAAAATATGAATCTAAAGAATTATCACTTATCAAGAATAATTGATAGGAGATTGATAGCTGCCACCTACTTTCTGTTATCTGTCTAGCTGATGAAGGGACTTATCATGTCAGCATAAAAGATAGTGGTGGTCCTGTTTTTGTGCTGGTAACTTGACATTTGAAGTCAGCTCCATGTGATCTCTCTGATGTGCTATCACATGAGGATCCAAAACTAAAAGGTGTTTATTTATGGAAGTCCCTGCTGATTTTGGACAGGAGTGCATGCTGTTGGTCCTCTGTTTTATTTGTGTCAGCCCTGAAAACACATTCGGGCTATTGATAGACAGCTGCTCTTCTTTGTTCCCTCTGCAGGATGACAGCTTAGTAACTGGGTCAGGGAGGGTTCATCATCCACCAATACACATCCAGACTGTATTAGCTCAACAGAACAAGCAATCTGCCCAAAAGTAATAATATAATGCAAATGAAATGAGGGCATTGTCTACAATACACGGCACATGGCTGTGTTGTAAGGCATGAATTGATCTTTAGTTTTATTAGACAATTGGAGACGTGGTTCTGGACATGATTGCTTAGGTAATCTAAAATTAGCGTGTTACAGCGACTAATGAAGTGCCCGGTAACTGCCCGCTGAGATCCACAGTTCTGTACCTGCATGAACAGAAAGTTGAACCCTTGCTATATTTAAACTGCAGTGTTGCGGTGAGTGTGGGTGTTGTACAGCGACCAGCTTCCACCCCGCTCCATCTCTGTTCTCACTTTTCCTCACAGGTCAGGATAGTTTTATGAGACGTGAATATGACAGACCAACGACATACAGGACATCACTCTTTTTTCTCTCATCATTTTGAGAATGTGCCAGCCACTGTTTTGGAATATATAACAGTAAACTAATTTAGGCTTTTAAGCCAGGTGTCAGTGTTATTTGTTCTAGAAAGGCAGTTAGTTGTCTTGTGAAGTAAATTTTCTGGGCAAATTTTCACCTTGGACAGTATGTTACTGTTTCTGCCTATTTTGGCACGGCATAATTAGCACAGTAGTTTTGTAACCGCTTCTCCAGATTATTGAGGCGGTGGGAAAATAAATGCAGATATGTTTTTATTTAAATGATACTCTGGCATTGTTATTGTCAGCATTATGTGCAGTTTAAATGCCAAATGCATTTGTGTCAGACCAGTAAAGGATAATTGATCAACTAACATTTTTAGAAAAAACAATTACTTAAAATCAATTTCTGGCATTTATGAATTGATTCAGAGTCATAGAAAGAATGACAATTCTTAGGTAGATCAAATTTCCCACTCCTAGTAAGTGTTTATTAATGAATTTATCAGGAACTATAACTCCTCCTGTGGTCACCCATAAGTGGAGACAGATGTATAAACATACGAATAACAACTGTGTTGAACTACATTAAAGTGTGTTAAACCATTTATTAAATGTTTATATAGTGATTATGAATGGTTTTTTTTTCAGTTTTCTCTTTTTCAGAGCTTTCATGTTATTATACCATTTTGTGTCTTTTATATGTAGTCAAATAACATAAAAAAACTTCACTTGACATATGTACCCATTAGCAGAGAGTGTGCTTCAAACACAGGTAGTCAAAACAACATGTCTTGAAAATAGACATGAAATTTCAGTGGATAAATTGTTGTTTTTTGCAGACTGGGCATTACAATTGGACGATGTTTGCTCTCACATCATATCACAGTATTTGACAACCATTTTTTCATGTTTCTTAGTTTCAGTTTGTGACCTTGGCTTTCCTTTGTCAGTGCAGCTTGTCTGTTTTTGGCTTAACCTTTTTTTTTTTTTTTTACTTTTAAGGTGGTTTAGGCATACAGTTTACAATTTCTCTTTAGAACTCTGTTATATTGTCTAGTTAATTTAGACACTTGCACATCAAAATGCTGATTGTTGGGCCTCTATTACAGCTGCTTAATGGGATTCAACCTAATAAGAGCCACATCTCTTGCAGTGTTTGTAATTGTGATCAAATTATATCAGAGTTAAACTATTTACCCCGAGCTGATTACATTACTTTGTCTGCCCCATCCACAGACTAGTGTACTGTTTGAAGTTATTATGAAGTAAGAGCCCCTGATGACTCCCCACATTGTATTATCTCCAATCAGCTGACCTCTGGTTCCCAGCTTTGTTGTGTTCTTATTAGAGGGACTGGTGCTCGACAACCTGCCCTTGTAGGAGCACAGCGTGTCGTCTTTGTACTCAGAGCGTGGAGAAATAGACATGTTCCCCAGGGCAGTTAGCATCCATAAAAGCTGACTTTGCTAAAGGAGTGTGTGTCTTTTTGGCCCCTGATTTAGTCAAGTGATTTGATCAAAGCTTCTTTGTGAACTAATCAAGAATAAGTAAACAAACCATGTAGTTATTCTGTACTGATGACTGCTGTTTCTTGTTATTGTCAGTGTTGATATGGAATGAATGGAAGCAATCCTTTAGGTTGAGGTTTGAGACACTAAAAACCAAACTCCTGTAGATACCACACACTTGAGTAAGGAACAGTGGCACTAATGTCACTCAGAGCTAAAGACTGAATGAGGATCCTTGACATCTTCCTCACTTTAGTGTGATTTCCACAGACAGTAACAGCTCAAGTTGATTTCCTGTGCTGAGCTTCAAGACAAAGTCATTGTTGCAGCAGTGTCAGACAGAAACTGTGATTTTTGGCAGCTCTGCAGATGACAGCCCCTCTTGCAGATACTTGTTACCACAGTTGATGCCATTCTCTAGAGCCTGAATAACCTCTGATACACTCTGTATGCGCGCACACACACACACACACACACACACACACACACACACACACACACACACACATACACACACACATACACATAAAGGCTAAATCACATCCAGGTACAGGCTGGTTTTCATCACGCTCCTGCATCCAAGGCCAGTGAATGTGACAGAGTTTTATATGTAGCATCTTTCTATGGATGTTTTCTATAAAACCTGCAAACTTAGAATCAAATTCTTTTACAAAATCACTTCTGGACAAATGATTCTCCACCACCAAGATCGTTTAACCTTCCTGTCTTTACTGTTGTGCCCATGTCACAAGTCAATTAACCTAACCGATGTCAACAGTATCAGGTGGATTTGATTCAGGTAGAAATCATTCTCTGTTTTAGAATGAAGTACTAACACCTACCACTCAAACATAGCACTACCCTGAGAATACTGCTGAGTGTTTTATTACTTGCAGTGAGCTACTGAATGAAGCAGAAATAAAAGACTGCTGCTGATGGAGCTCACAAAGTGATAGTCGTGACAGGAAGAGGCTACACTGTTTCTCTTTTCATACAGGTGGTTTCTTAAGAGATTACACATATATATTTTAAAAATTTCTATTACCTTCATTTTCATTACCTTCACTTTCATCATCTTATTATCACTGATTGTAAATAATCTCAACATGACACATATTTTCCCTCACAATGGAGGCGTCATGACCCAGAGTGCATGCTGATTAGTATGGCTGTCCCATAGCAGTCCATCAGTCCACAGACTTGGTAATAATGTAGTGTTTATAGATAATCCACTCAGTATTAAGGAGCTGCATCAGTTCCAATATGTTGCTACAGGTGCTGTCAGTGCAAGAGTTTGACTGTTGGATACACTCTACATGCTAGTTATGGGTAATCACTTTAGTCCGTATTGATCAAAAACCTGACTCATTGAAAAGTGGTCATATTACAGTTTATAAGAAATGATAAAAACATGCATGAAAACCCTTGAAAAAACATTTCTTAAAATTACAGTAAATAATTGCTGAGACTGGGAACTGCTACTGTTGTTATAGCCTGAGCCTGACAATATATAAAATAGATGAAATAGGAGAATAATGAATTGTGTTATTTTAGGTATCCCTTTTCAAAGCACAAGGACACACTGTGTCATTGATACAAAGCAACTGAAACCAGGCCCAGGCCAAATGATCCAGTTGCAGAGCTGCAGATCCAGCAGTTATGACTTCAGTCCAGCTTGTGCCGCCAACAGGCAAGGGCGAAAACCACAACACCAGGTTCAGAACTAAAATTGTACAGGCCATCTACAGGCTAGGCAAAATTAGTTTGGACATGTTTAACCTGCAGTAAATGTGTTCTAATTAAAGCAGAAACTCACACACAGAAAACGTAAAGTTTAAAAAAGAAAAAACAGCAGCTGACGCTCATTGCCTGCATGTGGCACAATTTTTTAATTGCTGCAGGTATTTTGACTATAGATAAAGACGTTTGTTCAGAACTGACCTGACAATAACTGAACGGCTCCATCTTGTGTTTTATCTGCAGCCTGCTAAATAAGAACAAGCAAGTTGTCAGCTGGTTCCCAGATTTGCTTCACATACATTTAAATATACATCTCTTGTTGGCTGCTTGTGTGTTTCTGGTGTCAACACAGTATTTGAACATTAGATTTATTTATTAGAATTATCTGTGGTAAATAGATACACCTAAGTTGAAGGAATGGAAGCCATCAAAAACACATTATGCCTGTCATTATTTAACGGTATTCCGGGAATGCTGAGAGCTACATTTGATCATTTCGTTTTGGTTAATAATGCTGCAGATTTTCATTAGCATCATTCATCAACACTTAGTTCACTATAAAGAGGAAGCTGGCTGTGGACAATGTGACCGTAAACAGACTTTCTTGTAAAATAATCTGGTAGCATTTGGCCATAAAATGTAGTAGTTTCCTGTTTCTTTGCAAAGTCATGTTCACCATACTTTGTTCGTGGCACAGTAAGGATGAGGAACTTTGGGTTTGCTAATGTTTAATATTGGACATATGTTCAGTTTGTATTTATACTAGCTATGACCATTTGTTGTAAGTTTTCAAAGAGATGTTGACTCTGTTTATAGCCACTTTGGATCACAGGTGAGTGGAGGTTGTTTTCTGAAACATTGCTGTTTGTACTTCATTATGGGCTTGTCCTCCATGTTTTGCATGCAAGTTTGGACCGTACACAGTTGCACTCCAGTGCCCCTACAGTGTAAGTGGGCGCTGCAAAAGCCTCTAGCAACAGCGGCGGCGGCGGCAGCAGCAGCGGCAGAAGAAGAAGCAGCTGTTGGCTGCTGTATAGCTTGCCTACTTGCCGCCCACCAAAGTTCAGAGGCCTGTTTGACTCATCCCTCCAGAGCTCACAAACAGCAGCACCCCCTATGCTCCGCTAATGACAGCATCACCATGCTGAAGATGAGCAGACACGGCACTCATTTCCTCTCATTTGGACCAAGACGTGGTGAGAAGAGTATTTTGATCATAGTGAGTGCAGAGCTGACTGCAGGGTAACAGCATGATGGTGGTGTGAAAGTGAGCTGGATCTAAAATGGAGAATTTGCCTGTTTTTGCTTGTAAATGAGAGACAGCAGGACCATGCAGGACTTGTTTGTAAACTAAACATAATGCATTCTGGTGGTTTCTGTTTTGTGGGTACGGAAATACCTCCTCTGTCTCCAACTTACTTTAGTTGAAGCCTGTATGGCTGATAAGCTCAAGCACTGTTTCCTTGTTTAGGTGTGATCCAGCTGGTTCCAGTTGACTCACACATCAGAGTTCACCTTTGTTCAGTTTTGACTATACGGATGTGTTCAGCTGAGCAAAAGATATAATACACTGATGCACCATGTTTGGAAATGAAGGTCATTATTCCGGTGATGTGCTCTCACCTTGTTAGGTGCAGTATCTCTCTACCAGACTGCAAACTGCAGCCCTGCTCTCACAGACAGTTGTGGTCTCTCTGCTCAGTATTTATTTATTACCCACAACTAAATCGTGACATGGCATCCCTATTTAGTGCTGAGTGATGCACACCTTCCTCGAACAGAGGGCTAATGTGACCTTACCTGTATACAGCAGCTACGAGCCATTCAAGGTGCTCCCCTCACATCCCACTCTGACCTTTCCCCATCCTCCTGCTAGAGGATCTAGATGAGGCATCCTATGTTTGTTTGTACTTTTTCAATTTCTGTTGGCGCTTAAAGAAACATCATTTTGGAAAATAGGCTTATAGGCCAGCACTGTTATATCTGTCTGTTAAATACAAGTTGCAGCTGGTTAGCTTAGCTTAGTACAAAGACTGGAGTAGTCCACAACACAACCCTCTATTAAACAATGAATTGTCATTTTTACAATTCATTTTTTGTTTGGATTAAATAAATACATATACTTAATTGGTGAGCATCAGAGACAGTGATAGTCAGAGCTGTTTCCCTCTGTCCCCCTGCTCAGCTAAGTTAGCTGGCTGCCTGACAGATATGAGTGGTATTAATCTTTTCTCCTCCAAAATTAAATAAATATACTTCCCAAAATGTTGAACTAATCCTTTAATTTATTGTTCTCGAGACCTTGCCCAAGTTTGTAGGGCTCTGTGCAAGTTAAGGCTGTCATCTCACATGTTATCTCCAATGTTAGAATGAGAAATATGGATCATAAACACACTGCTGTTTGACTCAGACTTTGACTAGAACTGTTTCTGTGTGCCTGCTTGTTGAGTTGTTTACCTGTATCCATGTGCCATAGCGTGCCTGCCTGCTGTAGGCCAGGAATTCCACAGAGAGCTAGTGAAACAGCAGGAGGCCAGAGGATCCAGGGGAAATGGTCATAAAACTGGTGCCATTAGCCACAGCTATCAAACCTTTGCCTAATGTTCTCCTGTTCTCAGCACCAGTCCCCGTTCTCTTTACCTCACTCACCTTCTGTTCTTTAATTTGTTCAAGGTTACTCTGTAACGTTGGGTTGACTGCAGAAACGGGCTGTTGAGTAAGCCTTTGAGCCATTCAGGTGCCATTTTTGTCATGAGCCGTGACCTCCATTTTTTTCTTTTCGTTTTTGTTGCATAACTGTTCTGCACAGCAAGAGCCAAATTGTCACAGATGATAAGGTAAATCTAAAGACAGAAAAACATCCTTTTTAGGTGTTCCTTGTCTATAATAAAACATGTTTGCTCAAACAGCAGTATGTTTGTGTGTGGGGTCTAAAAGGTTTGTTTTTATGCCTGTAACAGGAAATGTGAAACCCTCAGGTCTGCAACTCCATGTGTAGCTTACCTTTAACATCTACAGACTCCCAAGGCGTTTCTTTTGAATCTCTGGCATTGTTTGTGTGGGTTGGGAAGGGCTGACTGGTTGGTTGTTACTGTAAAAGAAGTGCTTTCACTGGGTGTTATAAAAGGGACAGGATTTCCTCTGGACAGCCTGCTCAGCCCACCACGCCCCCGGGGCCGAACACTTTTCTCACACGAGCTTGGCTTTTCTGTTTCAAGTGGTTTAGACTCGGTGGGGTTGTTAACGACATCATATATTCATTGCGCAAATATAAAAAGGTTATAACAGAAGGATTCTAAAATGTCTGGGTGCGGGTACCAGACAGACCAACTTAACACGCTCAACCTTTTGAAATTCCGGCTTGCATACTTGTCTCATGCACACGTCCGCCCACCTGCTGAGCCACTGTTGAACTTTTATGATGTCGCCCACACAGCCTTGCCTTTTAGTGAATGGGTTATTTTGTGGTCAGTGGAATGAGTGTTTACCACTTGTTAATTTTTCTTTTTCTTTTTTCAAATTATGCCTCAAACATTTAGAGGGAATTATGTCTTCGTATTTTTCTGAGAAGACATTAAAAGAGATGCGGTCGTGGTCATGTTCCAGGGTAAGAACACATTAATTCTACCTTCGTGTTTTTTGCTTTTCGCATGTCATTTCACACCACGTTGTTTCTGTACGGACTAACCATGGATGTATCCATGGGACTAACTAAAATGGCATTAAATCACATGCTAAAAGCTTAAAATGTGTAGACATGACAGAAAAAGTGTCCTCGAGGATTCATTGTTTGTTTAGATTTGTGTCACAATACGCAGGTTCACACCAATGAATGACCTCCTATTACCATGTCTCTAGGTACCGTGGTCGAGGCGACTGACGTACCTCCATTAAACCCTCAGTTTTGAACGAGCCTAGCCATGTACTATATCCAGGAGGGTTGATTCAATTACAACATCAGTGGTTTTGAAGGTTTATCAAACACCGGAGCGCTGTACAGCAAGTTGGCGTCCTTTGCCATTAGCTTGCAAAGGAGACAAACTGGATTTCACAACTGCGGGACAATATCACAGTGATAATTCTGTAACCCCCATTGTCACATTTGGCAGCTAAACCAGCCAAATGATGTTGCATTGCTTCCCAGCAAAACCTGTGCTTCTTTGCAGGAGCCTTTGTACCAGCTCATAGCCTCTCTGAAATGGACGAGGGGTTATGTTTATTCATGTGGTGTTGTTGTCTGTCTCAACATAGCCTAACGGTGTCCCATTACTTGTCGACATATGGAAAGTGTCGAAGCATGGGGTGTAGGACAGCTATCTGCCCTCCACAAAACCCCTCTCCAGATCATCCAAGTGTACACTAATGAAACAAACCTATCCCATGCAGTCTGTTGTTTACAGTCCGCTTTTATTTGCGAGAGACCTGTGATCAGCAGAGTCCTAAGTGATGCAACGCTGTTCTGCTTACTCAGGTAGAAATTCCCCTTGAGGACGTGCTCTAATTGAATGGCTTCCCTCCAGAGTGGCTGCACCACTGAAGCATATTCCTGCTCTGAGTACTGGCCTTCACATTCAGGGTAGAGCTCTGCTCATGACTCAGAGCGAGGCACGAATCCATTTATCTTAACAGTGATGGATAGGTACAGAAGAACATTAAGTCATGTCATGTTTTGTGAAAGCAGATGTGCAAACCTAATCATTTAAAGATCCTAGACAGAACACTTGGAGGACAGAGGATGGTAGAAGGCAATTTTAAAAGAGTTGGTGGTTATTGTTGAGTATGGAAGACAGATAATTGAGCCTTTAAAGCTGTTTCAAATTTATCTGATATCACTGCAAGTTTGTGTCTGCATTGAGTGTCCTACCTGCGTGGGATAGATTCAGTAATTGGCAGGATTGATTTTGTCCTCACCTTCTCTTCTTGAGAGTGGAAGTGCAAGAAAAAAATGTTGGCCACCGACGTAATTGGGCCCACCAGCTCCTCACAAGCACTGAATTGGTGACAAATTAAAGGAGCCTCTCAATCTTTTTTCATTCCTCCTCCTTCACTTGTTCCTCTTTCACTTTGCAGAAGATGAGCTGCTACTCTTTGGTCTTCCCTCCCTGGACCATGTCATTGATTGAAGCACTAATTCACCACGGCTTTACTGTTTGTCCTCAGAATGAGACCATTAATCATTTTTGCCTAGATTGTTTTTTTTCCACTTGCAATTTTTCTCCATCCTCCTCCACACTCTCAAAGATGTATTCTGTGAGCCCTGTAAGCTCTTTTAGGAGTAATTACCTTGAACTTTCTGTGGTCTGATCTCTGTTTTGCCACTTGATCTGCGTGTGCTCTTATCCTATTACAGCTAACATGTAAAAACAAAAACGTAAATTATGTAAGTAATTCTGTGAGTGTTGGACAGTTTCCTCATAAAAATGTAGGGGAGATAAAAGGCCTAATGTGTGTGTGTTTAAAATATCCAAATTATCTGGAGTGCAAAAAAAGGTTGCGACCTCCTGTTATATAGCAACCCCATTACTCAGAGTTTTTGTGTGCTTGAGTGATGAATTTAAACAAAGTTATGAATTAAAATTAACGTGGAAACCTCATCAAAATTCGTCCTCTCTCTGCAGGTGCCCTTACAGTTGGTCTAGTCCGGCAATGTCAGACCATCCACGGGCGAGACAGGACCTGTATCCCACCACGGCTGCCCCCAGAGTGGGTCACCACGCTTTTCTTCATCATCATGGGCATCATCTCCCTCACAGTCACCTGTGGACTGCTGGTGGCATCGCACTGGCGCCGAGAAGCCACCAAATACGCCCGCTGGATTGCCTTCACTGGCAGTAAGTGAAACGAGACAAATGGCACTGAATGAAAGGGTTTTGTTTTACTAGACTCGGCGTCAGCACATTTCCCCTGGAGCGTTCTCACTTTCTTCTCTGTCTCACTGCATCTGTCATGACATAACCTTTAGAAAATCACCTTTCCTACATTAGTATATTCATGCATATAGACTCTTTAAGGCAGGGACTGATAAAAGCAGAAGAGATGAGGTTGAATCAGTATGAAAAATTGGTTCTAGCCCAGATGATGTGTGTGTGACGTCAAAAACATCTGAGGCTATGCACAGGACATCAGTGTGTTTGTGTTTCTGAGAGTGTCATGAGGAACTGTGTGTGGGGGTGTGTGTGTGTTTGGTTGCGTTTGCACATTTATGAGTGTTTTTTTTTCCTGTGTGCTTGACGACTCCTTGCTCCCTGAAGCTGATTTATTGTGTAATGCAGCTCGTCTGGTACCCGAGTGGGTGGCTTATGTGCCACAGCATTTATCTAGTGTTGTCTCTCCCTCTTTGCCTTAAACATCACTGCTCGCTCTCCTTTTTTCCCCCCAAATATGATTTCTGTATAGATGCACTCCCAGTACTTGATAATAACTCAGCATCCATCTCATGCACTGTGGCTGGACTGGTTTCATAAGGCTGTGTGGGAGGGTGGAGTTTGATTGGTTAGTTAACAGAATAGACGGCCTTCGAGCACACACGTACAGATGGAGCAGTGGCATGTGAAGCCACAATGCTCTGTACTGTTTTATTGTTTGAAAGCTGAGTGCATTTTTCGTGACACTGTGACTCCTTTGTTCTGCAGATGGAAAAGTAGCCCATGGATTTGAACAAGCACCCAAGTTGTACTTTGTTTTTGTTTTTTTTGCCTGCCAGATCAAATGCAGACTCGTAATTAGGTTCTGTAACTCTTCTTAATCACTTGCAAATACCTGATGAATCACCACTTTACAGAGTCCTAAACCCCCCTACAAACTGTCGGTCCGGTAAGCTCAAATCTGTGTCACAAGCTAAATTAGAAAGGCATTGAGTCATTGTTTAACGATCACACTCAAAGGAAAAGTAAGGAGGTTGCCATGGCAACTGTGAGCAATTGTCACCCTTGTCCCCCTGCTAAGCTTCTGTTGGCCATATTAGACAAGAGGTATATTATTAGTACAGATTTTTTTTCTTTCAAACTGGTTTAAAGCATGATCATGATTATCTCTGTAAATAAGGAAATACAGCTACAGAGGGGAAAGACTTGTGACAGATACCTGGAAAGTATCCAGGCCTCTTCACTTTTTATGTATTTAATTTTTTTGATTTTATTTTAAATTGAAAAAATGCCATTTTTGCTCATCAGTTGATACTCACTCACCCTAATGACAAAGTGAAAACATGATGAAATTTTGGCGAATTTAGTCAAATATATTCAGACCTTTTGCTCTGTCATTCCAAACTGCGGTCAGATGCATCCTCTTTGCTTTAATTATCCTTGAGATGTGTCTAGAACTTGACTGGAGTCCCATAATTCACACTGCATGTCAGGACAAAATTCAGAAAGTCCCTGTAGACCTCTGTGATAAAACTGTGGCGAGGCACAGATCAGGGCATGCTTATAAAACCATTTCTAAAGCTTTGAGTGTTCCCAGGAGCACAGTGGCCTCAATGATTGTGAAATGGAAAAAGTCTGGGACCAGGAGTTGACTGTCTCATGAAACTGAGTAAACGGGCTAGAAGGGCCTTGGTCAGGGAACCCAACAGTCTCTCTAACAGAGCTTCAGAAGTCCTCTGCAGGGATGGGAGAGGGACTACCATCTGAGCACCACTGCATTAATAAGGCCTTTAAGGTAAGGCTGCTAGGCAGAAGATAGCTAGATAGTCTGAGTAAAAAGCAGTTGAGCAGAACTCCAGACACTATGTCCAGAACACCAGGTACACCTAGCACCATCCCTGCAATGAAGCATTGTGGTGACTGCATCATGCTATAGGGGAACATCTCAGTGGGAGGGACAGGGAGTCTGGTCAGAATTGAGGGAAATACAGAGAGATCCCAGAAGAAAACCTGTTCCAGAACGCACATGACGTGAGGCTGGTGCAGCGGTTCATCTTTTAGCACAACAGTGACCTGAAGCATACAGCCAAGACAATGCTGTGGCATAGTGGCTTTGGGACAAGTCTCTTACAGTCCTTGAGTGGTCAGCTGAAGCCCAGACTTCAAACCAACAGAACATCTGTGGAGAGACCTGACAATGGCAGTTCACAGACACTTCACATCCAAGCTGACAGAGCTTCAGAGTGGCCAAAGTGGCCTAATCAAGGTGTGCAAAGCTTGTTGAGACTTATTCAAGAAGACTCAAAGCTGTAATTGTTGCCGAGGGGGCTTCTACAAAGTACTGAATAATGGGTGTGAATACTTGAGTAAATAAGAAATTTCAGTTTCTAAAAGTTTCCAGAAGCAGAAGTTTTGACTTTGTCATTATGGGTTATTGAGCGTAGGGGGGGGGTGGCCTTTTCACTTTTTTTCTGCTTAAGGATTCCATTAACTGACACTTCAGTGACTTACTCCTCTTGTATCTCAAGAGCTTATTTCAAGTGGAAGAGAGGGATGAAAAGGCAAAAAAAAAGTGACCACACTGAGGCCCCCCCCCCCCCGGATGTTGCTGAACTTAAGCTGTGATGGCAAACACCTCTTTGCTGCGCAAGGGGAGAGGTTAAGTGAGGGCGGGGGGGGGCTTAAGAGTTGAGTCAAGAAGATGAGCTGAGTGAATAATCATGTGGGTCATGTGAGGTGGATGCCAATGTAAAGACACAAATGGAACAGGAGGGAGGAAGAATAAAGTGAAGCTGGTAGTGAGGAGATGAGGGGGGTGGTTCATTCGGGGCAAACAGGTGATGAGGGTTGAGAGGAGGTGGGCAGTCTGTAGTGTAAGTGGCTCCAGGCCACCGGCACCTGAATGGACAGCTTTGTATGACCAACACAGGCCTGTCTCTGTGTCTTAGTATACACACACCCGCAGTGTTTCCCCAAGGTGTGACGGTCAACTGTGGGGGTGGGGTGCGAGTGAAGTAATAAATAAAATACATTACATACATTAACAATACATTAACAGTACCTGCACAGAATAAATGCGGTAATTATTCCACTGGAGTTTGCTGACCTTCTATGCATTCATTTAGTCTAAAATGCCTCTGTAACGTCACCTGTTTGCCTGCTCGTCGCT
The DNA here is from genome assembly GCF_001640805.2 of Lates calcarifer. Classification (NCBI taxonomy): domain Eukaryota; kingdom Metazoa; phylum Chordata; class Actinopteri; family Centropomidae; genus Lates; species Lates calcarifer. The sequence continues at coordinate 10,965,423 of NC_066843.1, read as the reverse complement.
AAACTACACTACATGTGTTATATCAGCTCTGTTTCTCAACTTTATTCATCAGTTTAAAATTTCATAGTGAATTTTTGTTATTTTAATTCTGTGGTGTGGTAAACCTGTGGCAGTACACAACAGATGGCTCTATGTAGGAGACGCTGCACCAGCTGCAGGCACCGGTACAAAGGCACAATACACCCATCAGCCACAACATTAAACTGGTAACTGGTTTTAATGTTGGGGCTGATTGGTGAATATCTTCTCAAAGTTGATTGAAGAGAATTATATTGATGCTGGTAGAGTTAAACAGTAGAAATTAGAATTAGCAATTTAAATGACACACGAGTAGCTATGAGTTATGAGTTTATCGGCTAGGATTTTGTGGTTTCAGCAGCAGCAGGTGAGCAAGACACCGTGTGTCATCAGTTTAAGCACTTAAGACAAGCAGTGGACCATGACTGTTACCTCAATAAACTCACTGGTGAAGCTTACAAGAATAATGCTGAGTTACAGATTTCTGGCTCTACCTTAGCTGATCTTTCACCGCATTCTTTTAAAAATTATAATGAATTATACCCACTGATAGATAAACACACAGCCGAGCAATTAGCAGTCAAAAAGACAAAAAGGAATATTAGTTGGTGTCTCATCCTTATGATGCAGGTTTAGGAGACAATGTTTATTCATGCTTGCTTGACAGGAGACATTAGAGCCAGACTAAGCACAACATACTTCAGATTGGCTGATGAAGAACTGTGTCTGAACGTGGTGCCATTCTCATTTTATACAGTATGTAATAGTGTCAGACAGGGCAGGGATTTTGTTACTCAAAAATTACATTGGGCAGAGCAGCAGAACAGCAGTCTAACAGAAACATCTAACAGGACCATAACACTGTAAAATCAATTTACTAGTTTAATTGATATAAAAATTCTGTAAAGCACTTCAAATTGCTGGATTAACCAAAACAAATATCTTATCGTATATATATTTTATCATATCGTTTCACAATTTCTCACCATGATATAAGATTTCATTGATATCTCCCATCTCTTGTGAAATATTTCAGCTGCAAGACAGAGAAAAAATGTCTTTTATGCCCACTATCCAGGTTGCTGTGCTACTGCAGACTCTTTTAGCTGAATGACACCACTCTAGTTAACAAAACTTCAAAAGGGGAAAAAATCAGTGAGATTTTTGAGACCAGGAAAAGTCATCCCTCAGGTACTGCACAGCTCTGCAAACTGGCAAGATAGACTGAAAAATGAAAGCTAAAAATAGCCCCGTGAGCTGTCACCAAATGTATTACACGCAGTTGAGGTAAATCAACGGAGCCTCAGATAATTTAAAAGAGCTGTCATACTTTGTGTTAGAGTACTTTAGAGTAATTCTGTGTAAAACTAAGGTAGTTGGCATTTAGAGTTTATGTAGCATGACAGGTCATGGTGCTGCTTTATGAATACATTTTCCCCATCCACATTTCCCCTGCTGCAGACAAGCAGTCCAAATAACCGTAATGCCGGTCTAAAGCAGAATAAATAGCGACTGTGCTCTTTAATAAAAAAACAAGCTATTTTTAATTAGAATTGAAGCTACTCCACAAATTCAGCACATCATTGATCTGCGATTCACAAAAGTCTGTCTGTCTGCTGTGAAACGTCACTGACTGTTACATAAGTGGACTCAGAGCTGAACTAAAGCCTTCAGAAATAACATCTACAAAGGAAAGAGAAGAACAGAGAGCCATATTAATTAGTGACCGCTTTGTTATCCAATCACAGACTTCATAATGACCTCACCCCTGACCTCTGATTTGCTCTGCAGCTGTGAACAAACGTGACACACGCTGAGCACAACATCACAACATGCTCACAGTTTTTTTTTTTGGAGGGGTGTCTACTATCTGCAATGATACTCAGCATGTGGTCAGCACACTGAGCTAATTGATCCCACTGGGTTTGATGCTGATTTCAGAGCTCACCAATCAGGGTGTTTACATGCACACAGGAAACCAGGTTGCATGCACTGTTGTGAGGTGAATGTGTATGTATGCGACACACATCCTTGCATACCTTTTTTAACCACACGTCACCTTTGATAGACATCTGTCAGCTCTAGCAGCTAACATGATACATGTTCCAGTGAGGAACAGCAAATAGTTGGAGTCATAATGCACAAAATTAGCTCCACAGGTGGAGAGAAATTACCATTGAGTGTCTGCAAATACCAACTGAGAGCAGGGGCTAAACTTACAGCACAATATTATTATGCTGTTTGCTGCTGCACAAGTTAAAAGCACCTGTCCACTCATTCTGGCTATAATATTTGAACTATTACTACTTAAAATCCTGCTCTTTCCTCAAAATATACCAAACACTAGATAAATATCTATGTTTTACATATATGCAGATACTCATATTAGGATTGCCTGCAGAGTAAACAGGCAGAGCGTCACTCGTGAGAAACTGTGTCAGTACAGGATTTAATCAGTATTATTGATCAGCTGCACAGGATCATGAAAAGAGAGACTCTCCACGCCTGCTTAAATTTTTTCTCTGGAAAGATATAAGCATACCAACGTGACACATTTTCCATCCGAATCCATCAGTCTGCTCTTCCATCAGCTGTCACCAATTCCCCAACTGAAACTAAAACAGACGTCAAACAGAAAGGCTTAGCAATATTCTTTTATCGGCATTAAACACACAGTAATAGTGTGAGCTGCCTGACCTTAAAACCGGCGTTTATTACTGCAGTTTCACTATGAAACCATCCTTAGCCTTTATAAAGTCCAGAGCTGTGACCAGTTCACTGGAGCTAGCAACTAATTCTGCTCTCTAAGCTAAAAGGTAGGTTTCTTTCTTAAGATAATGAACATTTTCCAATCATTACCTTTGTGATTTGTGCATTTTTAGACAAAAAAACCCAACTACTTTTTATATTGATCCCCCCCTTAAGCTCTCATTCCTTTTTGGTCATTTTCTGCCCTGCACCTGTGCATGCATCTCACTGTTGATGTTGCTCAGAAACCCGTCAAGCTCAAGCTCAAAACTCGTTTCCGTACCACTGCTTTAACCTGTGGTGTGAGGTCACAATTAGTCATTTCTTTGTCTTAAAGGGCTACATGCAAAAAGGTTGGGAACCGATGCAGTAGCAGGTTCATAATAATTGTCCTTGGTTCACTGTGTCTAGCTAACTTTGTGTTAAGTGTCATGTCATGTAAACACATAGTAATCCTGTCTGTTTGAGATGCATTTTAATCAGTAGAGTGAGACAAAAAAATAATAACAAAACAATCATCTTGGGGTGCCACACATGATGTTCATTATTATGTATAGGAGACAATTAAATTTGCTATTGACTGTAGAGAGTTACATCTGCGACTCTGTTAGCAGACCTTAATGTCAGATGTTGGGTTTCCCCAATTTCTGTTTTCAGCTGCCATTATGATTACAAACTGGATGTTGAGAAGTCTTACAAAATTAAAGTATCCACAACAATTTGTGGCCCAGCTTTTTTCTTTTTTTAAATTCCTCTAATGAGGACATACTTGTAAAATGAGCAATGAGTCTGTCATTTCTTCAGTCTGCACAAAGCCAGATTTTGGTTTGGCTGAACCACTCAGATTTGTTGCTTGGACTCCTGCTGCTGTACATTTGTCAGAATAATGTGTAATCTATCACATGTAACCTATTTTTAAATGAGCTGTTGAGACATTAAAGTTACATAAATGCCATTTAACAGAACAGTCTGTCACAGTACGTTGGACTGAGGGTCTCTCTATCTCCCTCTCATCTTCCTAAAAACATGAGGCAGAGTCACGCTGATCTCGATGCATGCCATGAGTCTGCTTTGTGTAATTGCTCCTTCAAAGCCATTTGAAAAGCACTATTGTATCTCGCTAATGAAGTTGCTAAAATTGAATTCAATTTGAGCAGCCTATGCTTCCTGCTCAAGTTGAGTGAGTTCCTGCTTAATTTTTTGCGTGTTGTGTGGAGAACAAAGGCTGAGGTCAGACTTTTTTGTGTCATGTGTCACATTTTTTGGTAACTCTTTCTTTTAAGTCCCCCTTTTAGCATTTATAAGCTCTACACAAACATTTGAGTCCTGGTATAATGTAGTTATAAGTAGATATAAAGACATTTTAACACCAGTCTCCACTTGTGGGTGCCCAGAGGAGGTTTTATGTCTTCTTACGCCTAGATTATAGAGTATTGCAAACCATTTTTAAATATACTGATTATAAAGGCTAAATAAAGGGGACTTCAAGTGTTGGCTGTTTTTTATTTTGTTCTCTAACCTTAACAAAAGTTTGGCCTTTAAGTCCATGTGATGTGGTTTACATATAGGATTTAAACAGATCAAGAGAGTAAATTTGTCCGTACAGAATCATCTTTATGTGTAAACAGTAAATTGACATTTTCTCTCTCACTCCTTCCCTCCAGTGATCTTGTTCTGCATGGCGGCGCTCATCTTCCCCATAGGCTTCTATATCAACGAGGTGGGAGGCCAGCCGTACAAGCTGCCCAACAACACGGTGGTCGGCTCCTCGTACGTGCTGTTCGTCCTCTCCATCTTCTTCACCATAGTGGGACTGCTGTTTGCAGGCAAAGTTTGCCTCCCGGGCTGAGGACTCGCCCGTGCCCGCCTCTGGACTGACACAAGAGGCTCTGAAAATTTTATGGGATAAACAAAAACACACAATGACTGAAAAATCAAAAACCAACAAACTCTGGCCAGAAGCCTGAAACAGGGAAGTCTCTGCTTATGTGTCAAGGGACCGCAGCACCATGGAGTACCTAACTACTAAAAGATGAAAACGAATAAATGAACAAAACACTAAACGGGGGGGACATGGGCACAAAGGGGTGGAGGAGTGTGAGAGAGGGCAGCTGAGGCTGTCGCAGCACCCTGCCACTGTTGATTTAAAATATGGCCGTCTCTCTGTTGTTGCTCTGTCGGAAAGGGTGCTTAATGTGCTGTTGTCATGGCAACCGCAGCCACAATGCTGGCGCACATTTCTTGAGGACCACTACACCCACTCCTCGACTTGACTCCCGCCTGCCCGCCCCGCCGCCCTTAGCACACATCTGCACCATCACGACCGCTCCTGTTGCTATTTTTGGCTTCTCTTACCTATTTCAGTTGTGTGTTTTTCTGTTGTTGTACATTTTGTGTTCTTTTTTTTCTCTTTTCCACCCCCCCCCCCCAGCCTTTCCACTGAAGTAGTTTGAGTGTAATTGAGGTTCACTGAAGTAAACCCTTGAGGGATATTGGGGGTGAGGGTCAGAGGGGGGTTCTGCCAGCTTGGCTTTAGAGCAGGGTTTATTCTCGCCTGTCACATCACACGGCCCCAGGTGTGTGGTTGAGGGAGAGCAGCTGTGATCCCAGCTGTCTGGGCCAACATGTGGGCTGCTGTGGACGAGAGGATGGTGCAGGTGTGCCGCCTCTTTGTCTCCAACCTGCTCCAGCTCAGGAGCAGGTAGCAGCGGGGGAGGGAGGAGGGAGGAGGGAGGGGGGTGACCTCTGTGGGGCAACAGAACGGGAGGTCAGTTACCATAAAGGAGAATGCCACTCAATGTAAGACCTTGCATAATGTTATTTATATGGACAGCAATAAAGTATCAATGGATGTAGACAGCTGTGTTGCTAAGCTAAAACCATGACATTGATGCACATCTTTTGCCAATAACTATATAAAGACTGTGAATTTAGAGAATAATCATCTGAACATAAACACACCTCTTGTATTTGTAGTGATAACCTTAATCCTGTTAAGTACAGCCACAAGCACAGTGACCTTCAAAGTATTTTTCAAAGATGTATATCACTGTGGTATTACGTTTTTGAAGGGTTAAGATGAACTCATTCAGTATATCGCTTATTACAGCCGACAGTATTGACTCTTATAAATAGAAGATGAATCAATACAGTGTAAAAATAACATATGTGAATGCTGAAAAATTGATGGTATTCTCCTTTAATGTTGGACAGGAAAGAAGCGAGCCAGGAGCATTTTTTTGTCTTGTTTTGTACAACAGTGAAGGCACTGGGACTGCAGGTCAGGTCCATGCATGGGGCTGTGCCTCAGTGTGCTGCTCTCGATGCCTGTGAAGGTAACACACACACACACACACACATTTAAACAGGTAACCACTACACTGTGTGTACAGTGTAGATCCACACATTAGGACTGCAGCTGACTGAGTTTCTTTATCATTTAGTCTGCAGATAATTTTCTTGGGTAATTGTTTAATAGTTAAAATGCCTGTTAAAATTTCCCACAGCCCAAGCTGATCTTTGCACATAGGTTGTTGTATCTGACCAAGAGTACAAAAATCCTCAAATCCTCACAATTGAGAAGCTGGAACCAGAAATTGATTAATTATTTTGCTTAAAAACTGTCTAAAATTATCAATGAATTATCACAATTGTTCCAAATGTGTTTATGTTCTAGATTAATCGCTCTATTGTACGTTTTTAGAGCCCGAGGTAATGTCTTTAAATTCCGTTTCTTCCAGTTTCTAACTTTCTAAGACCAGTTTCTAACTTTTACAACACACCTTTAAAAAACAAATCTTTTCACAAATTTACTCAAATTTACATATTATAACAGCCATCATTTTAGAGTACTGTCAGGTAAAAATATGTTTATACCAGAGCTTTTCAAAGTCTCTGTTGGATGTAAACAGGAAGTATAATGCTGCCATGTTTACATTGTTGCGCCATGATGAGTTTGCTGATTCAGCTATTATAAGTCCATGTTTGCATTGTACCCATGGATGTACAGACAACTATCACTGGATTACTTTGATACTGAACACCCCACACATAACATCTGCAGTTGAATTCTGTATTCATTCAGCCTCATTTTTCCAACTCATTATTCAGAACACAGAGCACTCAAATCTCCTCCATCTCTGAAATTAGTTTATCCATAAATATTCAAAATCAGTTGACCTTAACCCAGCCATCCCTCAGCCAAGTCAGCCTCTGTTGTCACAAGTAGAGCTGCAACTTTTTACTATCATTTAATCTGCTGCTTATTTTTATTTTATTATTAATAATAAAGCAATTAATTGTTTTGTCTATAAAATAGTGAAAAATGCTTGTTATAACTTCCAGTAGCCCAATTTAATATGTTAAGATATTTTACTTTGTTCAACCATGAGAAACCCAAAAATACTCAGTTTATTATCATGTACAACATGACATGCAGACATGCATCAAATTCTCACTTTAAAGAAGAATTTTTGCTTTAAAAACGACTAAAACAATTATTCAGTTCTCTAAATAGAGCACTGATCAATTTTCTGCCCATTGATTAATCAGTTAACTGCTCCAGTCACAGACCAGGTCATAACCCAAACATTTACAATTTTAGTATCATGTAAGAGACAGAGAAAAGCAACAAGTCAGTCAGTGTAAATTGACACTTCCGCTTTAAAAAATTAATTATCAAAATAGTTGACAAATCTTACTTTGATTGACTAATTGTTTCAGCTCACCCACATATACAAACAGTAAATCTCACATCTAGGCTCATAGTATACATGTTTACACTCTCCTGAAAAGTGTGTGCGTCTGTGTGTGTTGAATCAGTCACAGTGCTCAGTCGCTAAGTCTTAGGCTTTTGTTTTTGTATTTCTGTTTCCTGCTCAGCTTTTCTTAACTCTCGGTCTGATGATGATGTATACTGCTAAACTATACACTCTGCAGTGCCCTGTCTTGGGTGGTTCAGTATTGTGCCATGACCTGTTTTTGTTTAATAATGTACAGACACAAAAGGCAGGATTTCTGTATTAGGAAGCACTGTGCATTCAACAGTATAGGTAACAGAAATAGAAGCACCACAAATGTATAAAAAAAAGAGAACTTCTTACCTCATTGTTTTTGTTTCTGCTATTATTTTCTAATGGTGGCAATGTGTGCCCTCTAATTTGTCTCTTGCCTTGATCGGATGTCTACACATAAAGCCTATGATCATAGGAAATTATTTATCACTGAATAAAAAGAGAAAAAATGGGTGTGCGTGACTCTGACACAGTCTGAATGGTTTGTTGTGCTTTTAAAGGGGATGTGACGTATCTAACCAGCAACTGAGATGATAAACAAAACACAGCAGATAATTTAATCAAGACATATTCTCCTTTAGGCATTAACCTTTGAAATCTGCATGCTACTTCTGTGGCCCAAAAGTCCCTCTGCTCCTACTTCATTAAGTCTGAAAAAACAGACATGAACTCACTGTGATCCAAGGGCAGCCACCAAGGATGCGTCAGTGAAGACCTGTCTGTGTTTTCAGAATACATCTGTTAAAAGCTCGACAGCTCTTTGTTGAGAGGAAACGCTCCCGTGCTCCAGTATCGATAAGCAATTGAGGTAGAATTTGCCTATGGATGTTTTTTAACATTGTCAACTCATCACTCAGTGACCTAGAATTCTATTTTCAGACTGCCGTCAGTGTAACTAATTAATTCAGTCATTTTACAGTTAACATTTTCCTTTAGAATAATGCCTTATGCTCTGTTTCAGAGACAACTGACCGCATGCATCACTCCCATCACCAGAGGTTTCAGACTCTCCCCACAAGTGAAACTTTGTGAGCTAAAAACCTGCTCAGAGGACATGCAGTGGTTGCACCCTTCACGTTGACCTTGCTAGATTGCCAAAGCGATTTGGTTTGTTATTGGGAAAAAAAAACCCAACATCATCTATTGTAACATTGCTTGTGGCAGCCTCTGGCATTGGTTTTCATTGCTGCTGAAGCAAACCTTGACCTTCAAATGGTCAATTTTCAGGAATTTAAACAGGTGTCCTTACTTTCCAACAAAGTTGTAAGTGGCTTTTTTAAGGAATAGTTCAACAGTTTGGGAAATGCACTCACTCATTTCCTTGCTAAGCCTTAAATGAGATAATCATAAGGGCTTAATTTTATGTCATTTATAATAGCTTTTGTAGATTTATTTTTTAAATATCTGTTTCACACCAACAGTTGTGATGTATGTGACTCCTAATAGGTTTTAAATGCTGGAAGAAAATTTGATTGGTTTGTGTTAATTTTCAAATGCAGCCACTTTAATTACCATTTAATGGACAAGACAAGGTGGTAACAAAATCTATACTTTTCATCATGAGGAACAACTAGTCAGACACATAACGCCCTGTAAAAGTCCAACTTGTAATTTTTACACTTAGTTTGTTGTTTATGTTATATAACATGTTAAATAGTGAGTTTTAAAGCATGGCAGTCATCATTACTGAGCACCGTTCAAAACGCAGGATTCCTAGAAAACAGTTCTCACATGTTACCCGAGTAAGCGCAGAGATCCGAGGACTCCGTTCACTTCCCAGAATAAATCCACCACAAAACCGTTCTTTTTTTAAAAATTCATGTTTGTCATGCATTCAGTTGGATGAGTCAGTCTCATTTATTTGTCATTTTCTCACTGTCGGTGTGCCGCTGAAGATAAGACAGCACTGCTCCCCTCGGGACTGCACCTCCATTAGCCTCTCAATGACCTGCAGCGTGGAGTTGAGCATGACTGCTGTTTTCCATTTGGGATTTTGGAAGGTCACAGTGTTTCTGCTCGACGGATCACATCCGTCCAACCGGCCCGCTGCTCTCTGAATATTTGATCTTAGCTGGCACACAAAGGCTACATACAGTTTGACTTGCATTATGTTATTCTGCCACTCAATACGCAGGCGCAGACGGTGCACCAACGAACAGGCTCCTCTTACCATGTTCTTAAGTACCGTGTTCTTCGCAACTCACGTGCCTCGAAGAAGGTCCCACCCGCCCAAACATGAGGAGGACAGTGTACTTCAGGTCAGGCCCTGATTCATTCTCTGGCTAGCTGTCGGGAATTGTTGATTTTGCTCATTTGCAAATCAGTATGCAATGCACCTGCCTGTGGGAGCTGTTTCAGACTTAGAGTTCGCCTCGCAGTCGGGTCAGATCAGGGTGGGATCACAAAACAATTGATGCAGAATTTCACCTGTTACCAGGCCGAGAAACCTTCACTGCACCACTGATGACTATCTGTCTAAACAAAGCGCATTCAGAGAGAAAACCACACTAAGCAACGCAGGCTTAAAAATGCCCGGCTGTACTTTGACCGGCTGCATTAGCTCAAAGCACTGCTTTGAGCTAAATGCTAATGTCAGCGTGCTAATAGGCTAACAACGACAATGCTAACATGCAGGTGTGTACCAGGTATAATGTTAAACACGTTCACCATCTTCGTTTTTGTTGCTAACATTTGCTAATTAGCTCTAAACACAAGCAACAGCTAAACCGCTAAAGATGACATGAGTAGTTTTACAGGTATATGGTCATAAACCAAAGAAACCAAGTTAACATTTTGAAATGATGATGGAGCTAGATGAAAAGGTTCACAGGTGATCAGTGTTATTGCGAAAATATCTTGTGGGGAACATGAATGTGCGTACCAAACTTCATGGCAATCCTTCTGGTAGTCCTGAACTTCTTTTGCATGAAGTTTTACCTGTTCAGGCCTCTGAAAAATGTTCTTAGCTCTAATGGTATAATCTGAAAAGAGAAAATCATTCTTGTACCTGAATTTCTCACACACTCAAATTTCAGCTTTTTGAATAGGGCATTCAAGTAGATACGGCTCAAGAGTGTGTGTGTGTGTATGTGTGTGCGTGTGTGTGCGTGTGCATACAGTGAAGTGAACCATACTGAAGGGATGAGTGATAAAGATAGCCAGGAGGACTCACAGATGAGACTGCTAGACTTGATTTATTCAGGCCGGCGGATGCTTAATAGAGAGTTATTGGAGGACAGATCAACACTGACAGATCCCAGAACAGTGTCCTCAGTCCAGATGGAGGTGAGACGTTACTCTGGCCCAAACTGTTCCGCTATAACTTATCAACCAGAAAAATCCATGTGCCTACAGCTTTGCCTTCAGAGGAAAAGTAGATGATTAGCTGTACCTTAGCTTTAACTTTTACAATATAAATGTTCAATATTTTTATTGAAGCTTGAGTGATACTCACTGGATGGTAATAAACTGGAAAAAGAAGTGGCTCAGGGTAGATTTTAAATTACTATACAGGCCTCAGTTCACATTAATAAATAAAATTTTATGAGAATTGCTCAACTAGTCAGGAGTAGCCGTTGGCACTGTGGCACATAATGACAGATTGTTGGATTACGGCTGACATGATTAACTGACTTGTCCTGTGAAAATGTTACACTTACTGCTGGGACTTCCAGTATGTTTAATTGGACATCATCAAGCAATGATCTCTTTCTAATTTTGCGGAAATGTCTCATTCAACAAGAGTTCACCATCTGCTCAACCGAAGCCTGTACTGGTGTTTCAGAGCAGATTGAAACCATATCTCTTTCACATCTAATGTAGTTTTATTAGGCATAAAACACAGTCCTTGAGTAGTGAGGGACTTTTGCTCTAGTTTGTTCTTTTTTCATTCCTCAGGAGGAAATTTAAGAGATGCACTGGGCCACTGGTTTTACTTACACAACAGAGGAATGAAAAACTGCCCTGAGCAATGTTTTTTTTTTTTTTTGGTTTGTTTTTTTTTTTTTTGGTTTTTCGTTTGGCATTTCCAGTCAAGGTCTTGAAAACTGTAAATCATTAGAAACTGATTTACCTAAATAAATGAAAAAGGCTGTTATCAACTGTATGTTCTCATTTTCTTCTTCACGTCTTCACGTCAACTGATCCCTGAACTGAAGACAGACGATAATACCTTTATAATCAATACCTGATAGAAAAGTTTCTTTATCATCTATCTGATAAACAATGTGATGCAGTGTGTGCAGATTTCACTCCTGCTCACCGCTGTGCATGCTGAACGGTGTTGGTGAAAGTAGCGGTGGGAAAATTCTCAGCGGATATGTTGGAGCAGCATCTACTCCTATATTTTATATGCCACATTTGCAAATATGTGTACAGTGCTCTCTCTCCATGAACGTTGTGTGAACAGTGCGTCGTCCTTCTGCCTGCCAAGATAGATTATAGTGTCAGCACATTGCCAGGCGCACTTAGATGGAAATATGGCAGCCATCTGTTCATGAGTGGCTGCTCCAACTCTGTGTGCTCCACCTGAGGAGAAGCTCGACCATGATCTATCTATCTATCTATCTATCTATCTATCTATCTATTATCTATCTATCTATCTATCTATCGCCAATACCAGTTGGTCTTTTTCATAGAAGATATTTGTCACAGCAGGAAAAGCGTAGATAATAAAATCAGTGATGGCTGAACTCAATTAAATGCATCTTTAATGTTATATTTAACACCTGTGCTTTTCTCACTATGATAAATCAAATTGTCTGCTATGAAAAGGGCCTATATATAAGTAAAAGTGCAGTTTACACACTGTGTTGTCAATGTGATGTGAAACACGCAGGTCTGAGGCCCCTGAGATGCTTTTTCAGTGCTATCTTTATTTATCTGCCTTCTGTATTGATCAGTCAGTAGGTGGGAGATGGAGGCCCAGTGGAGGATACAGTGATGTTTCCTTCCAGACGGATGTCTGTCTGCTGCTCGTCAGCATCCATCAGGCAGTGGACCTGCTGCTGAGGCAAGGAAAAAAACAACAGAAACAGGAAAGAGGAAAGTGCAGGGTAAGGAGCTGCGTCACTGTGAATGACCACAGTGTTAAAAGAAAAGTAAAATCTTGGAATTCTGAACATATGCATATGCAGAGCTTTTCACTTCGCATTAGTTTTCAGTGACTTAACTAACTTATTCCATACTCTTTTTAAAATCTTCATTTTAAAGCTGCACCAGTGCATATTTTTTAATTTAAAATGGATCACATAACTGTAATATGAACATGAAAGGGTCGAGTCATAATGATGAATCACTACAATTACCCAACACTGCAGCTCATTAGCTCTGCAGAGCATTTTATCACTGTTCAGCTTGTTGTTTTGGTTTTAGGGGTCACTGCTTTGCTGTTTTGATTCACTCTCACGGCTCTTATTAACTTGTTTCCAGCTACAGTAGCCAGCATGTTTTCAGCCAAAAAAAGCTCTAAGCACTCACTAAAACTCATCAAACAACAGACAGAGACGGTTGGTGAGTAGCTCCAAATTGGAGCTGATGGGAGTGAATATTGGACTTAGATTCATCAGGTGGCCAATAACACAACTCCAAATAACTGACAATGTTATTCCATTACTTCAGAATGTTAAACAGGGGAATGCTAACATCATAGCAACAACTGACACTTGTTGCACTGCCCCCAAGTGGCCAAAAAAGAATTATTGCTGCTTTAATTTAAAATTTCCAGTCTTGGTCTGTAGCTTTAGTGTTACACCTCTCTCTCTCTCTCTCTCTCTCTCTCCTCTCTCTCTCTCTCTCTCTCTCTCTCTCTCTCTCCATGTTGCTGTCATGTTCGGGACACTCACAGGTCGACAGCTGGACTTTGTGCTGTCACTGTGTATTGCGGACGATAACAGGAGGCAGCACAAATAAACACAAACACATGTTACCACCACACGATCGACGCTGGAATGCGAAGGACATCTGCTGTCACTTAGGTGTACCCGAGTATACGAACAGATGCTGCTGAATGCACACGCACACAGACACACTCATGTATGTCTGCTGTCATATGGAGCTAACACAGCTGCCACAGTTCTTGCAGAGTGCACCTGTGACTGGTTGTGTTTGTTGCTTTCTGACATTACATCCTGACTATTTACAGCATAACTGAGCTGTAACAAGACAGACAGAGATGACTCAACCAGCAGAACTACTGAATCTGTTGTCTAATCTATTATAAAGCATTTGCAGAGGAAATGTTTGATAAAATATTGTCAGGAAGGTAAACGTCTGACCAAAGCTCAGTTACCAGTTATTTATAGGTTATCAGTAGGTATAATGTCAAAGGTCAAAAGGTCATCCTCTCCAGATACTTAGCTGATTCTATGCTGCCAGCTGATCACTTGGGTTTTTCAGCAGATTGCATAAGAAAATGTTTTTTTTTCCTCTCCATTATTAGCATACTGAATCTGCCAAGCTGTTACATAGTTTTCTTGGTTTGTGTCCATGCCAGAAGAACAGTCTCATGAAAACAGGAAAATGAATCGCGAAGCAAAAAGCTCATAATGTTACATGATATTTTGAGTGGTGGTACTTTTGACAAAGCCAGGAAAAAAACCTACAATATGACACTGGACATAAGTCAGACTTTACGTTATAGTACAATCTAATACTGAATGTTTATATTGAGAAGGAATGTGATGATATTTTTGGCTGTGATCTCAGCTGCTACGTGTCACTGCAGCAACAAGGGACCTGGTGTCCCCGAAGCCTTAAAGCAACTGAACGTGAAGACATCAGTGCTTCACGTATCTGCCCGGAATTAATGGTTGGAAGATGCTTTCTACACACTGATATATAGCAGTGTCATTTACAGTATGACGTACAAAGATACATTTATTGCTCAGGTCATACATTCAGATCATCAGCTAAAAAGTCTAAGCTAGGTAAGCTAGGAGCTGCTAGCAGAGAGTTATTTAATCTCCAAAATAAAGAGTTCCATCTCCCCTCAGAGCTCAAAAAGCCTGCTGAGGACTTTTCCATTGGAAAGTAACCGGACTTCACTATGGTACAGCAGCTGGTGTCGGCTGTGGATTCCCGCCATCCGAGGTTTGAGTCTGAAGCCATACTCCAGGTGCTGTTCATAATATTTACTGCTTTTGGCCCTTTTTTCCCCCCAACTTTTGATTCTTAAGTGTCATCATCTCTGGCATCTCACAGTCCCACTTATTAGTCTCCGTCGTCCAGGCTGCGCCAGTGAAGTAATGTGTGGGGTCAGGAGTTAGTTTCAGGAGTCAGTGTGTTTTTATCTAGCTGCCTAAGGGTGGTGCCATTGTTCAAGTATGTTAGGCACTCATTACAAAAAAAGGAGAAAAATCTATATTTTGTTTTCGTATTAACTTATTCAATCACTCTTATTGTGACTTGCTGAGCAGATACACTACTGTTAAGTCAAGACTAGAATCTCCCAAAACCATTTATCTGTCAGTACGCTCTCTAAATATTTTGTGTGGGCAGTGTGGGAGATAACCCCTCTAGAATAAACACGTCCTCCTCTTAGTCTGTTACTTTTTTCTTTTTATCCACCACTTAACCTTTACTCCAGATGAGTCCAATCAGATAAATCTCTGCCAAAGCCCACTAGACCTCCCTCAGTCATCGTGCCCCTGATACTACTGCTGACACAAATCCCTTCAAGTGTGTTTGCCCCCGGTGAAAGCGGCCGTTATTCATCAGACTACCTTGTGGTATCCTGAAGAGCTGCTCAGTCACTTCATTCGGAGTTCTCCCCCGTGGACGTCGATGTGTTTGGTATGTTGTTGTAGCAGTAAGAGCTGGAGGAGAGGCTGCAGGCGCTGCAGTCTCACGGCCCACAGACCAAGCCCCGCTGACCACTGTTTATTTCTGCTGGGCCCCACCGTTTATTTTCATGAGGGTATTAATGTGTATTTTGATATGCCTCTTGTGTTATTTTAGATGAGTCATTGGGGAATGCGTGGGTACATGTGAGAACAGTCTGTGCCTGCGCGAGGTCGACGAGACGCATACATGATGGAGAGGACTGTGTGTGCGCGCGTGTGTGTGTGTGTGTATTTTTTGCTCAGAAACACACACTGGTATGATAATGAAGGCTTCTGTATCCTGCTG
This sequence comes from Lates calcarifer, assembly GCF_001640805.2. Lineage (NCBI taxonomy): Eukaryota > Metazoa > Chordata > Actinopteri > Centropomidae > Lates > Lates calcarifer. Next base: position 10,949,737 of record NC_066843.1, on the reverse strand, counting down.
AGCAGAGAAGCTTGTTTCTTTATCTGAAGTCAACAACGCTACTAAGAGGAGACGAGAATAGACTATGCGAAAGGGAAAGTCTGTGTGCTGAAATTCAGAAAATTTGAGCATTGTAAGCATTACATAATAGTTCAAATAAAAATTCTGCTTTGTTTTCTGTATTGTCATGTCAGTGCGAAATAACATGGACAGTAGATTTGTCTGTAGCCTGACTGTCCTCTCTTTGTCCCCCAGACTCCCAACAGTCTCAGGCTGGGATCTGGCCAGGGGAGTTCCTGGGGGAAGGGTGACCTCTTTCAGGCCCTGACGAGAGGCCTCGAGCTGGCGCGCTGTCATCATGCTCAGTCATCATGCTGAAAAACCCCAAAGACTCGAAGAGCTGGAGATGACGCAGCATTTCCATGTATTCTGACTACCTGCAGATGTGTCTTGGCAGTGAAATTTTAAGAACACTTAATGGAAGAAGACTTAGAAAGGTGGTTGTGTTTTGTTTGTTGCTGTCTCCCCGTTTCCAGTCTTTATGCTAAGCTAGGCTAATCACCTCCTGATTTTTGTTCCATACGTGTGGCATAGACATTAAAATTACATTAAACTGAGTTAAATTGATTAAAATAATTAGTCAGATTAAAGTTAACTCAAATGTGGTGCTAGAGTCAGGGCGTCACCAGTCAGTAAGATTAATCCTCTAGACACCATTAATAACTGCACATTTCATGGTAATCCATCTAAAAATTGCTGAGATATTTCATTCTGGACCATCATTGCCTTCCCTACAGCCATGCCGCTAGCATAGCTATAAACAAATAGAAATATAAATAGACATGCTCATCCTCACTCTTCTTTCACACTTCCTCTCCCTCCTTCACCTTTCCTCTAATTATTCTCTCCTCTTTTGCCCTCAGCAGCACTCCTCACACAGTCGCTGACTGTAGACTGGTGGATGCTGGGACTGCAGCAGCTGGATAGGCCTCTGTGTTACAAACAATAACTGCTGAATACACAAAGAAAATATTGCTTTTTTATACCAGTGGATATGAAAGATTAATGTGGTCCTAGTTTGAATAGAGCAGAGTGAAAAGACTCCTGTCACGTCTCCTTGGGTTCACTTTATACTGGAGAGAAGCTCAAACAAAAGCTTTGAGTTGTTGTTGTGTTTTATTGTCTATGTGTGTGTGGTAGATAACAGTAGAGATGCCAGTGTGTTATGGAGCGAGATCAGAGCTGAGACAGACTGATGGTCTCTGTCAGGGACGACTGGAGGACGCTGCAGACATTGTGATGATACGAGGGGTGACTGTAATCTTTTTCGTCCTCTCCTTGTCTTTCTCTCTTACTCACTTGCAGTTGCAAAGAATGTGCACACGCACCTTTTTAAAGCTTTGTTTAATATGGAATCTTATTTTCAGCTGTAAGAAAATGGTGCTGTTCAGTGCTGTCCTCTCCCTGTCCTTCGCTTCAAGCCATCAGGTGCATCAGGACAGCTGCTCGGCTGACTGGGCTCCCAAGCAGTGGATTGAGAGGTAACTTGCCAGATATTGATTGCCTGCGAGCCTCTGACCTTAACGGGAGCAGGCTCAGAGTAAAGCTGTTTGTCAAATTCTGCTACAATATTATCTGTACTGCTATTCAGCCTGCTGTTGGGTTTTTGTAAAATATTGACTTGGGGTGATTAAGAGAGCAAAGTATCCTGACAAAACATCATGCTGAATGCCAGGAGGAAGCTGAAATAATAAACAGTGGCTAAAGTTAAACAAGCCTTGTTGGTTTTGGAGAATAAATTACATTTATTCACCTAATAAATGTTCTAATCTTCCTGCCATTCATATTCCCTGTGAATGAGCTATTAGGACAAGGTTTTTTCCCCTTCAATCAAGTCCTAACAAAACACTCTGCCCACAGTATACCAGCAGGAGATATTCACCCCTCCCTTCTTACATTATCTGTCCTTGAAGCAGCAGTACCGCCATCATCTTTGTCCCAAGCCTCCAATTTCATCCTCTAAGGAATTATGTGCTTGTCTGTCACTTACTCAATTTCTTTCTTCTTTATCTCTGACAGAGACACAAAGCGAGCTGATAGGTTCCAAAAATTCATACTGCCATACTGCCATTATTTTGGACATTTTATCAGCCACTGGTGAATTTTAGAAGAAGTAGTCAACTTACTAATTACCAGACTTTTCTGTTCTGTAAGTACATTTTTAGTGTATTGTGTGTCTTACACATTTCTACGAATAGCATATATGTTCCACAGATTTGTGAGGGATATGGATTTGGTCAAAAGGAGTTTATCAGACTGAAAAAAGAAACATTTTGTGAGCATTGTCTATGACACAAGCAAACTGCATAACTGCAACATCCCTGGTTGCAAGTCCAGTTGGGCATTTCCCTGCATGTCATGCCCCTCTCCCTCTCCCATAGGTTTCCTGTTTTCCCTCTACTACTCTACTGTCTAATAAAAGCAAGCTACAAAGATAATTGATAAGTAATTGAAAGAGAAGAAAGGGAGAATCACTTCAAACAGTTATTAGAACTGAACTCAATCATAAAGAGTTGACTCTCAGTGGGATCAGCAACATTCTCACATCGCACTTTGTAACATTTACTGACATATTTGTCAATATACTGTTTTTTTTTAGGACTGAAGAATATAGTATATATATAATTTATGAAATATAATTTATTTCATGACTATATAAGAATCATAATCAAATATACTGTATTTATTGTGTATTCAGTATACTTTTACACAATGAGTAAGGTCTTGATAACAGTGATAATAGCGACAGTAATTTTTAATGAAAGACACTGTGGAGTTGCATTATGGGAAATGGATCCAGTGTTTTTGGAGCTTGACTGATACCAGAGACTAAGTCAGGATACCTCAGCCTCTGTTGCTTTAATTTTAACCACCTTTTCAAACTCACTTTGTTTGAGTTCCCCAACTTTATGGAAGTGTAATACTCTACTATCACTGGAATACCGCTTTAACTCAAGGTCCACTTACAAAACATTGGGCACTTTCAACCAAATCTTCAACAGTGAATAAAGTTTGTTCAGCTGTTGTGGAGATTCTGCGAGATTCAGTCAAAGCTCCAGAAAAAATGAGTAAATTGACCTTGAGTTAAGATTATTTTGTTAATATACTACTTCAGTTGGTCAAGAATGAACTAATTAAATTAAATACAGCAGAATTAGAAACCCACATTACCCACAGTGCAACTCGACTGCAGATAATTCAGTTTGAGATTCTGGTGTGTTATACTAAATCTGTTATATACCATGGTATACTGTATCTGAAAAACATAAAAGGTGTTCTTACTGCGTACTGATTACACTCTCAGAATATTTTTGTGAGATTTCTGGCTGGGTGCCCGTCATCCACTGTCAAGAGTTTGGCTGCTGACTGATTGTAATTTCCTTCATTGTGTTTAAGGTTGAGTGAAGGTCACTGAGGGAACACTTCCTCCCTTCTCTGTACGTCCCCTCTCTCCTGTCTCATTTCTGCAGTGGTGACAGACCTTACGCTGCACTTTTTTCTCTGTCTATTTATTAAATTTGTAGGTCAGACAAGGGAGCAGAGCACCAAGGCTTTTGTGGAAATATTTTAATTAATTTTAATCATTAAATCAATGCACCTGTATCAATACATCCCCCTCACCTTCTCCTTTGGGAAAATTATAGTCACTACTGACATTTTTATTTACTGCAAGTCATAGTCCCTCTTTCTCTGCCTCAGCTACCCTATTTTTACACCTACTGTATGAGTACTCTTGTGTCTCCTTAGCTGTGTGTGTGTGTGTGTGTGTGTGTGTGTGTGTGTGGTGTGTGTGTGTGTGTGTGTGTGTGTTGTTAGTAGAGCAGGTTGTGGGTGAGCAGTAGGAACAGTTAATGAGCAAGGTAAATGTAGATAAAACCACATTTTCTACCACATCAGCCTCTGGTGCTGGAATGCTAATTGAAACAGAGTAACAGTGATTTTTCTTGTTTCTGTTTTCTAGCCATGCTAGCGGCATGGCTCGAGGTTTGTTCGTCCATTGGCAGGTCCCCCACTTTGCTCCAGACTGCAAATATATTAGCAGCTTTTGAATGGATTGCCGTGAAATTTGGTACAGACATTCATGGTGCCTGGAGGATGAATTCTAATGATTTTAGTGTAGTGATCCTTTGACTTTTTCTTTAGTGCCACCATGAGTTTGACATCTGTTGGGTTTTGTGTGAAATGTGAAATGTCTCTTCACAGTTGGATGGATTGCCACATTTCAGATAAAAGAGTATTTATTGATTATTAAAATCTGAATACTTCTTCATCCACTTCTGTTTTCTTAAAGTTCAAACACTGTTCAACACGCGTTGATAAATAAAATTATTCCGCTGCCTCGCCTCGCGTCTCCTCTCACTGTGTAGCTCCTTTTCTCTCAGTGTCCCACTTCATCACACAAGTGATTTGGAGAGGTTATACACAAAGTCAAGCTAATTGATTTAGCTTAAAATCCTCTCAGTGCACTGGCTCGTCAGGCTGCCTTTTTTTTTTCCTGACTGTGACCTCAGAGCTCCTCCTTTCTAAAATGAGCATGAAATGAGATGACTAATCCACTTCAATTAATTAGTCATTTAAAAAAAGGAAAAAAAAAACATACCTGCCTATATCTCTTTTTTTTTTTTGGCAATAACTTTCACTGAGAGGCGTTAAGAGCTGGGATGTTGGGTAATTGCTCTGTTTTGTAACCCAGCGAGTTTAAACACACTGAACAAGTATTATATTCTTTGATGTTATAATTAAATGGCATGCATCATAGCAGTGTGACACTGGGCGTTAGACCATTTATTTGTAAAGTGTAACGGTAATTTGTCACGTTTTCTTGGTAGTCCCTCTTCTTTTAAAGAAAGCCTTTTACGTTTGTCTTTGGTATCTATTTGGTATTTTAGTTGTCACTCACATGCTGCTGCAGTGTACATTACTCTGCACTCTTTTCTCTCCTTCTGACAGGTTGGATTCCAACATGACACTGTGTGGAAAAAAATAAAAGATGGCTCCTTTACCTCAGAAAACCTTCCACCCACCTGAGACTGAGGCCCTGTCATTTGCCGTACGTGTAGGTTCCCCGCATGCAAAGTGTTTTTTCATGGGTTTTGTCTGTTTGTGACAGCTCTCCATTGCAGTTTTTTCCACCCCGCCATATTTCCACAAGAGCTCCTTCAACTGCTCTCAGCTGTCAGATTCCTGCCTCATACACTTCCTCCGCTAAATTCATCACTCTGACTATTTTCAACTCATCTGCCATGAATCCCAGCTGGAGGTTTGTCAGTGTATGTTTGTGTCTCCGCCTTATTTTCATGTGCACAGGAACATCATTTCCTTATGAAGGTGGATTTCATGTCCCACAAGTGAATGTGTCATTTTCAGGCTTTGTCCATTTGACTCATGTCAGCAGGTAGAAGCCAGTGGGAGCACAACCTCTGTTCTCTCTATATTGTCTATATTTCTGTTTAAATCATCCAGAACATGAGCAAACAGGGCTTCTCTATCTTCACCAGACAATCAGAAGCCACTGACTTTGGATCAGATCTTCACCTTATCAAGGTATGCTGACTTTAAGCCAGTTGGCTGACATAGTCATAATGGACTGTAAGACCTTTAAAGGCAACGTGCAGTGTTTTGGGGGCTTGTTGTGTATTTAAGTGCAGTTGTCTGGTGCCCCCTGCTGCTTGAAACAGTCCACAGTTGAACACTGTTGGTGGTTTCTGTGGGAATATAATGATTTTTATTTCAGCCTACCAGTCAGCTGGGATGAGCAGTGTTTCTTTTTTATCAACAAATACTTTTAGCTTTACATTTCGCCTGTGTCTGTGTGTATCAGGAAAGACAGAACTGTACTTAGTTATATCAAAACAAGTTTCGTACTTATCTTGTAATGTATTGGACATTGCAAAATCACTTGTACAAACACATCTACGACTCAGACTGAGAAACCACAGGAACTTTCAGTGAGGACGTTAAATCCAGAGCTCTTCTAACTCAAATCAAATCACAAAAGCCCTCAAACAAAGGCATATCATCTGATTTAATGCTTTATGTTGTCAATTGCACATTTCCCATCCTCAGTACCTCTCTTTGTGTCTTTTATCATTGCAGCAGCTCAGGTTGCCCTCCACTCTCCACTGGGACGTTGGCGAATCACGGACGAGCTGCCCAACCTATTTCCAGTCCTCTCAACGACATTCACCTCAGGGGAGGGCCTCGCCGACAGGGGAGGTCTGCCTTTACCACAGCACTCCTTCCCCTCCCTACTGCAGCAGGTCAGACAAGGTGACGGCTCCCTGCTGAAAGTGATTCATGGCTGTGCCAGGCAGCATTTAATGAGAGAGTAACTCAAGCCTTTTATCACACCGACTGCCCTGAAATAACTAATGAGCAGCAGAGGAAAGATGGTGGCGGTGGGTTAAGACTGATCTGGTTAGTGTTCACGTCATAATGGTGGTTAAATGTGTTTGTTGTTATTTGCTGTTTTAGCGAAGTAGTATACGGATTGTATGTGTACGAGCAGATCAATCAATCGTGACATGTTGGGCATTTCACACTGTGTTCAACTATCAACCAGGAATAATAAACACACTAAAAATCACTGTCACTGTCATTCACTGACCCGTTATGGGGTCAATATAAGATAAGATAAGATAAGATAATCCTTTATTAGTCCCACAATGGGGAAATTTACATTGTTGCAGCAGCATAAGTGATTGAAAAGATGAAAAGGACATAAATACGACTAAAGGCAAGATAAAAACAAGATAAGGCTATAAAAATATACACAACAGTATAAATATGAGAATGTAATAAAAAATATTAACAGAAGAGCAATAATCACAGGACTTTATACATAGAGACAGAAAATGAACTAAATACAGATATTGCACACTTGAAAATGGAATTGCACATAATGATATGACTGATAGCAGCTGTTTTAGATTAATTAAAGTGCAGAAAAAAACCTAGTGAAAATGGTCCATGTGTGTATGTGGTGTACTAGGAGCAGTGCTGGTGTAGAGTCTGACAGCAGCAGGAAGGAAGGACCTGCGATACTTCTCCTTCACACACTTTGGGTGAAGCAGCCTATCGCTGAAGGAGCTGCTCAGTGCTGTCAGACTGTCCTGCATGGGGTGGAGCTCGTTGTCCATCAGGGATGATAGATTTGCTATCATCCTCCTCTCACCCACCACCTCCACAGGGTCGAGGGGGCACCCCAGGACAGAGTTGGCTTTCTTGATCAGCTTGTCCAGTCTCTTCCTGTCCGCTGTCGAGATGCTGCTGCTCCAGCAGACCACTCCATAGAAGATGGCTGATGCCATAACAGTGTCATAAATATATCACATACACAGTACTGGATTAACCTGACCTCATACCAGTGGGTGACAGGGTGTGACATCCACTTCTGTCAATTACATGAGTGGAGAGTAAGTACAATATTCCCCTTTAAAATTTGGTGAAACAGAAGTATAAAAGTGGAGATGGAAGTACTTACGTAAATTACAAGTACCAATAAATAAAGGTGTTTTCCACCACTGGTGACTTGAACCTTAAAGTGATACACACATATCGGTTTGTCTTTCACTGTGTGTGTGTTTGGGTGGAGCCACAATATGCAGACAGAAACTGAGAGGGTTGCTCCACCTTCATGTGTCATAGAAAGCAGTGCCTCCCTCCAACCTTGTTTGCTCGTAGCGCCTGAAGGGATTTAATGTCTGTCTGCTGTCATTCATTCATTCAGATTACAGAAGCTACAGTAAAGTATCAGACATAAGATGAAAGTCAAAGATGAATTTATTATACTCAGAGTGAGTTAATATGATATTTCTATAAGTCATGCAGATTGTCCATTCATTTACAGGAAGAAAAACATAAAAATGGTGCAAAGTCCGAGACATTTCTGCTGTTTTCCAGCCATCATGAGATGATTGTGTTGCTAGTCATTTGACAACCTTCTGAGATTCATTAACACTGATATACAACAATACTTCTGCTGCATTATTTTTTCTTTCTGTGGTGATTGTGACAAAGATACAGGATGCTAAATTGGCAGAATGCCCCTTTAGTTCTTATGATGTTACACAAACGCTGGAGACGCTTGGAGAATCACAGTTACATCAACTTTGCTGATGACACAACATCGTTGATCGGTGTAATCAGGAGTCTGTGTCTGATTTAAGCTACGTGACATTATGTAAGGAAATTGGCGATGGTTAAGCCACCCTGGCAGATCTGTCTCAGTTTTGGGCTTCTTTAATTTATTTTCAGAACATTGTGTATACTAAGTGAATGGCTTTCCCTTCAAGCTAGCAAATTTGTAACCAAAAGTGATGAGAGGAACAATATGTCTGCTGAAAATACAAAAAGAGACACAAGGTTCTATAAAAACAGCAGCACTGCCAGAGCTGCTGTTTAAACAAAACAAGGTAAATATAATCTGATATCTCAATTAAATCAAAACATCATGTACTTTCCTGTTAAAAGAGGAAAGTACATTTACAAAAGTGCAGTTTTATTGCAGTTTACCTCCAAATTGCTTTTATACTCAGGCGCTCAGTCATTTGGCAGCTGCTTAAGACTCCCCCCACTCTTTAATTATGTGCAGTACATTTAAGTGTCAGCTCAGGTTTGGCAGTCTGTCTGCTGTCTGCTAAATAAAACATGAAGCGTCTATTTCTGTCTTCTCCAAAAAGACTGTGCTCAGGAAGTGAGTGCTGCTGCTGCTGCTGTTGCTGTTGTTTACCTGGCCTGTTGTCATGTCATAGATACATCCATTACATCGTTTGATGCCTGAGCTTTGATTAATGATCATGTTTTCTTCCACAAAAGACATGTAGACACGTTGTCTATGTGTTAATTTAGAAAGAAACATTCTTAAACAAATATTGCAGTGTTATGGAGCCCAAGTTATTGAATGATTGCAGTGGGATATTGGTTGAATGAATGGCTGCAGGCAGCCATTCACAGACTGAGATTCTTACCATTATTTCATCTGCTTGATACTTAATAACCTTTCCTAATTTTATAACAGCTCATGAACATGATTTTGACCTGAAGCTGACTGTACTTCTCAGGCAGGGCTACCCTCCAGAATCCTGAACATGTCTATTTGGACTGTTATTGGAGTTTTAAAGTTTGGGTGCTCTCACAGTAAAAGTGAGGATAACATGCTACATGTGTCTGTGAAAGACTTTGCCAATTAATGAAAAAATAAGGGTCAGTGGCTTTATTGATGGTTAACAAATAATTTACTAATGCTTTAAAAATCTGTTGGTCTTCACAGTCTTTCTAAACCATTGATTGAATGAACTTTTGGTTTGCCAGGTTGTTGAAAATCCATTTGCTTTGATGGATCATTTGACCTTCTGGAAAAAGTTTGTAGAGGATCTGGACCAAATTTGATTTACAGTGCAGACTGGAATGAAATCCTTCATTAGGAACTTATTAACATTTCTAACTTCAGACTTGATTAGAAACTTATTAGAAAGTGAGAAATCCATGAGCGTTATTTATTGATTTGTTCACCAGGGACAGTGCAAATTAATCAACACTGCAGTTTGCCAGTGAGGAAGCTAAGAAGCTAATTTTCATTAGCAGTCCCTGGTCATGACAAATGAATGTCTAATGCAGTCTGTACAGTGCTTCAACAAGTATTACAATACAATAGAGTTTGATACAAGGGATATAAATATGCGTAAATATGTCACATTGTATGGAGATAAAAACAGTGAAAGCAAAGGCTGAGGGATGAGTTCGTGAGATTATAGTCTCTTAACTCAGTAAGTAAACCGTTGGGTTTATTCGTTATTTCGTCTACCTAACTGGATGTTAAAAAAAAATAAAATAAAATAAAAAAAATAAAAACCAAGGGGGCGCTTTGGCTCTCAAAAGGGAGCTGCGTGCTGCATCCAGACATTACGGTAGGAGCGCCCTCAGGTAAAAATACAGGTGATTGACAGGTGAGAGAGGTGACGCATCGGGAGGGACCACGAGCGACAGGGGAAGATATAGACTGGATTATTTCACGAGCCCGCCGACACAGGTATGGATGTGAGAGGTCGAGAGGAATATTAAGGTAAGTCAATTGATATCAGCGTTAATTAAAGTATCAGGAAAGTACATGGGCACGTGAAAGCGATTAAATCCTCATCGTTTATTCATCGCTGTGACTGTTTCAGCTCATTCGTTACGAAGAAAAGTGTAGAGATCCTGGGTGGATATGACATGTACAGAGGTCATAAATTGTAAAGAGCTGATGACAACCAGATAAACTTGTTTGGAAAACTGTTCAACTTTTTTTTTCTTGGAAAATGTAATTCACAGTCCACCCATAGTCAGTGATGCATAATACTGATTCAAAGCTCTTCATGAGGATGTGGTGATATGTAAGTTGTATGCAAATGTTGATCACAATCATGTTGCTTTCATAAAGTCTCATTTTAAGACATTTGTAGAAATACTTTATGGTGTCTTGTAGGTTTATTGTACAACCACAGTTGATGTACAATGTTACAAAATACTGTTATTCAGTCGTTTAAAATACATACAAGTGAAACAGTGAGTTCTGGCATTCTGACATTTTCACTTTCAACTCTGCTCCTCTTTTAACAAGCAGTGCTCAGTCATTATAAACTCAGTCTGTGCAGCCAAACATCGTTCAAATCCACAGAACCTTGTCTTAAGTAACAATGAAAGTGACAAAGATTCTAAGTATATTAAATATGTTGGCTAAAGTTGGATGAAATGTGAATATAATGAAACAAAATACATCTGATGGAATGGTACAACCACCAAAAGTCCTCACTCAGTGTAAACATCAGATCCTGTATCTTCAGTAAAGAGCTGGAACAAGCTGGTACAGAATATAGATTATTTGGCACAGTCAGAAAATGTGAGATTATTCTTTATAGGTCAGACTTTAATGAATAACCAGTATCTCCCCTCCTTCAACCCATCAGGATGTCTATGGAGCTGTGTGGTCCCAACATGAGTGCGAGTGGAGGCTCTCTGTGCCAGGTGAAGCAGCTTCCCTGCCACAGCGTCCCCCTTTGTCGCCTGCAGGCCAGTGGGCACCATGCGCACAACCACCCCCTCCTCACCCACCAGCCGTGGGTCAACCACCCGGCCCCAGCCGTCGTCTCCAGCCCGGCTGTGGCCGTCCGACACAGGGTGAACGGGGCCACAGCGGCCGGCTGCAGCAGCCCGGAGTGCCCGGCCTCCAGGCCGGGCGAGGAGGCGGCACTGGCCCGGGGCGTCTCCGCAGGGAAGGTGGTGGTGACGGGAGGCGGGGGGTACTTTGGCTTCAGGCTGGGGAGAGAACTGGCCCGTCAGGGGATGTCTGTGATCCTTCTGGACAAGAACAAACCTCCCTGTGATGTCCCTGATGGAGCGGTCTTCTATCAGGTATGGGACAGTGGAGAGGGACCTGACTATGTCCTGGTGTGTCCCTGTAAATCTCCTCTATGAAACAGAGTGGAAAAATAGAAATGTAGCACTCTGCTTCATGTTTTTCCCTGCATTTCACCCAAAAACTGTGCCCCGAACTATACACTTTAGCACCAGGCAATACTCCTCCAGTCTAACTGTACAGGACACTTAACAGTGGCAATGATTATGCAGTTGTACAGTTGTGATTGTTTCATTTTTTCTGGCAGTGACACTGTCCCTTCACTGGTAAGATTTGTTTATTTTACACACAGACACGTCAGGCTGCTCACTACATGGTGACAAAGAGCCACACAATTATACAGAACTTGACAGGTGCAATCACTTTCACATAGGTTGTGAAAAGTCATAGAATCTAACCAAAAAAAGGCCATTTAATTAATTAACCTGTCAAGATTTAATGTATTTTATAAATCTCATGTAAATCTCAGTTTTCTGATCTTGTTTTGGTTGTATATGTCGTAACATACTCATTTTTAACAGCATGATTTTCTTTATATTACTTAAGCAGAGGTAATTAGTAACCTATTAGCCTACTCTCCTCCTTACATTAATTTTCTTTTATTTAATATTTACCTTTGCAAATAAATAAAACTTCAACTGTAAATTTCATCACTGCAGACTCACTTTAAATGTTAAAATATAATATTTTTTTCTCTTAGTTTTTAATGTCTGCCTTTTTGCAGTGAAAACTGGTGCAACCCTGCTCTCAGCAGCACAATATGTTTCACTCTTAGTTTTGGTTTGGGATATGAGTAACAGCAAATGCGCAGCACAATACTTAACACTGCTCCGCACAGACTTGAAAATCAACTCTAGTGTTTCCTTGCGTCAGCGAGCGTCGGTGTGTCTCTCTGGTTAGTCTGCGTGCTGGCTGGAAACAGACACAGGTGAGTGATCCGCCTCAGAGCGCCAGCTGCTGACTGGGTCAGAGAGGGTGGAGACATGATTCAGGTTTCACCTGCAGGCCTCATGGCACACTTACCTTAATTATAACTGTCCGTTCATGTGATGCGATATAGAGTTATTGACTTGTGTGTGTCACTTGCAAAGGTCCCAACCTGTCTACTGCTGATGCTGTGCTGAGAATACACAATAACTGTCCTACTGGTGTTAATAACAAAACATACTAACTGTTAAAATCAATACTTAACTACTCTTTTCTTGCTTTTGGTCTTCTCTTATGGGTGGGAAAAATTAAGACAAATGTCCAGAGTTGTTATTAACTAATGGAAGGTAATGCTCCTTCTGTTTCTTACAGAGTGACATTCGCGACTACACCTCCCTCTATAAAGTATGTGAAGGGGTCGACTGTATATTCCACACAGCGTCCTATGGCATGTCCGGGCCAGAACAGGTGACTTCCCCTCATGTCTTCTCTAGCAGCGTCTCACCACTTTATCATTAAAGCAGAAATCAGAGCAACAAAGACTCTAAAAGTGAGGATTTTCATGGAATGATAAAGTCCTGCAAGTTCTGAACTGTAGAAAAATAATTTGCTTAAATTAATTGACAGAACAAGTTTGAATAGAACCAGAACACACTGTGAAAAGTGAAGATTTAAAAAAGAAATGCTAATCTTTTTAAAAGAGCTTTGTAATTAAACAACAACCAGTGTTCTTACGTCTTAACATTTTTTTAAAATAAGGATCAAAATTGATGCAGCAGAACCAGAGATATTGTCTTTTTTATTCCACATTATTCCATTATTGCACAAATAGGTGAAAATAAGAAATGTATTATCTGCAATATAAGAAAGGGTGGTGAAATTTCTTTGTCTTTGTCTCCAGCTGAGGAAAGAGCAGGTGGAGTCGGTCAACGTTGGAGGGACTAATAATGTTATAAACGGTAAGAATACATGCAACGATTGTCATTCTCAACAGCAAATATTTCACATGCACTGTGATAAATCAAATGTAATGATTTCTGAACTTCAAATATATGTAATAAAGTTACTCTAATTTCTCTTTATTACACTTTTTCTACTACACCTCAGCCAGAAAACAGTGACTTACAGTTTGGAAAATATCCACTTGATTTATTAAACGCAGATTACTGAAGCCTTACTCCAGCCTCACGTGAACTTTGCAATACATTTCTGTACAGAACAAGAGTTGAAGCACATTAAAAGTTAATTTTTAATGTGCCCCCACACTTCTGAATATCTTTGTTTTACAATTACTCACTGGGAATTTGTGTGATCACTTCTTCTGTCTTTCAGTTTGTAAGGAGAGGAGCATTCCCCGGCTGGTGTACACCAGTACCATCAACGTGGTGTTTGCTGGGAAACCAATTGAGGATGGAGATGAGGCTTCAGTGCCGTATGTTCCCGCCGATGTGGTAAGTGAAAGGAACGGGATCAACTGTGTTAGATTTTTACCTATAAATTACTCTAAATGTTGCTTCCACTAATTTAGCACCAAAGGTTGGGATGAACTGTATGTTTCTTTCTGTTCCAGCACATTGACCACTACTCCAGAACTAAAGCGATTGCAGAGCAGATGGTTCTCTCAGCCAACGGATGCTCCCTGAAAGGTGTGAAACCATCAGTGTGTGTGCAATGATGGCATAATCACAGGATTACATGAAAAAGGGTGCAATCAGAGGAGATTGCAACCCTGTCTTTTGGTTTCTGTGTAAAAAAACGTGTTGTTTGCATTTGTTTGAAATTGCGACAGGGAGAGAATGAGGCAATGGTAGCCATGGAAACTCAGTGTGCAATCCAATACAGCAGTGACACCAGCTTAAATTTAGAGCTGGAAAAAAACAGTACCAAACAGCACAACAGTCACGTGAAATGTCTCGAACACACACACACCCACATTAGCAATCCTCTAATGCATTATAATGGGTTTTATGTTTGACTGTGTGCTTTACATTAACAGGTGTGAAGCCTCTCGTTCCCTCCTCCAGTGTAACCTTACACCCCATCACTCCACCTTATACATTCAGTTAAGCTTAGAGCAAGGAGATATCTCGTTATATACAGCAGGTCAAAGTTCACGTATCTGCAACAGGAGGACGTGGTGTATGTTTTTTTTTCCACTGTCTGAAAGGATGACAGCCATGGATGGTACGAAGACACCTCAGCAGTGGCGGAAAGTAACATAAACTACATGTATCGAGTATTCTGCTTAAGTACAAAACTTAAGGTAGCTGTACTTCATTTGATTTTATACTGCACACTATACTGCTCTGCAATATGTCAACGGGAAATATTGTGCTTTTTTACTCCACTAGATCCATTTGTTTTGATGATAAGCATATAAAACACAATGCACCTTAGTAACCCCACACAAAACAGCAGTTGGAGCCCCTTGTAACAAATTTTAGATGTGACTGAGTGTTAGTTGCATTTAAATACAAAGAGCCCATAGAGCTACAATTATCCAATATAAAAAATGTATAATAATAATGTAATATATCATGATATACAGTGTCACTCACAGAGGCTATAGAACAGGTGTACTACAAAAGTTATATAGAATAAAAACGTTTACTTTTAATACTTTTTAATAATATTTAGCTGATAGTACTTCTGTACTTTGACCTAAGTAGATGTTTGAATGCAGGTCTGTCACTTGTGATTGTGTATTTTTACATTGCAGTATAGGTACTTTTACCTAAGGAAAAGATCTGAGGACTTGTTCAACCTCTGCATCTCAGTGGTGAATTAGTAGTATATGGAACATGTGAAGAAGCTTTCATATTAGTAGTTACACATTTATGTATATGATACACACTGGTACGCTGATACTGGCCGTTCATAAATATATATGTTAAGTGAAGGTTTGTATTCTGTTATGTGAAGGTGGAGAACTGCTGCGGACCTGCGTCCTGCGACCCTGTGGCATCTATGGACCAGAGGAGAGGAGGCATCTTCACAGAGTGATGGTGAGGGACTAACACATACAAAAAACCTATATATAGTCTTATGATAAAGATGAATTCATTTTGCATTGGCACTGGAAGAAATACACATCTTGTCTGAAGCCTCACTGGACAGAACATGGTTCGGCCTGAAGTGTTTACATTATTGATGGAGCTCTCCAGGCATCCAGTTACAACCGCTTTTTCTTCCAGTCTTTCCTCTACGAGGCAGCAGTTCTGGGTTTACTGTCGGCCGACTGAGCTGACTTTTAATATTTTAATGTTTTATTATCTAGTTGGTACCGTTAAAAAATGTCTAAATCTGATATGTTTAAACACAATTTGCTCAAAAACGACAAATTGTTCATACTTCATCACAATCATTAGCATACCATAGGTTTTGATATCTACAGGGCCATTTATTTAATTTATAGAACACTATAAATAAACAGGTAGTTAGATAATGTTTCACCATTTACAAACACAAATACAACAGAAAAATGTGAGAAAAAAAGTAAATAAAAAAATGTGAAGTGATTTACAGTTAGTTTCCTCTGAGTTACATTACTGTAAATTTTTAACTTGATGGATGTTGTAGAAAGGATAACATGAATTATGTTGTTTTTCACATTAAAACAGTGACTGGTCAGGGGCCAGTTTTAATCTAACTTTTACAAAAGATGATGGCAAGGTGGGAAAATGTTCCCTGTCACAGATTAACTTAAATTGAGAAACACACATGATCATCTCAACACAAAACAAAATAAGAAAATCAAACTGTTCACTTTTTCACTTTGTCTCTCAGGTGAACGTGGAACGTCGGTTGTTCAGTTTCAGGTTCGGGGACCCCCAGGCCAGGATGAACTGGGTGCACGTAGACAACTTGGTGCTGGCTCACACGCTGGCAGCTGAGGCTCTCACACTGAAGAGGAGCTGTGTTGCTGTGAGTCACACCGTCCACCACAGGACAAACACCCACAGATTCATGTGATCAAACTACTTTGAACTACAAAACCCACACAGAATAAATCAGGCATAATAAATTATTCCTAAATCTTTTGGTATTTAGCTTATCAGTAACCACTTCATGACTTGAAAATTGGCTCTATTTAACTGAAGGCCCCCACATAAAATGAGTAGTGGTTGAATTTATGATCATTTTCATAGTTTAAAATAAGGTATTATCCAGTGTTTCATTTCTAACATATTCATCTCTGTTCTTTTGCAGGGTGGACAGGCCTACTTTATTAATGATGGAGTTTCAGTTAATCTGTTTGAGTGGCTGACACCTTTGGTAAGTTGATGGATATCTAGTGACAATCTGTGTTTTCTTTATTGTTTGCAAATCCAGTGGGGACACCAGAACCAACAATTCATTGATTCTACTAAAAAGTGTTGCCTGTAGCTAATTAGTTCATTATCATGAATGTGGGCACTGTAGTTTAACACATAAGCCACCCTGCAGCTGGAAATACTCAACAGAGCACCAAATGTATATTAATCCGCAGCTGAAAGTAGCCTGCATCAAAAGCACTAATCTTACCATTTTTGCCAACAACTGCCTGCTGCACCAAGCTGTTTTAAGAATCAAACTCTATGTTTGTGACTTGTTTTTAAAGACTTACATCCTCAGTCAGAATGAATGGGCTCAGTGCTACAGACAGCGTATAGAAGTTGGGAGTATTGTTTGTTGTCTTACATTGGATTTGTTGAGAATAAGAAAAAACATGGTAATGCAACCCTTTTCCTATAAAATTTCAAGGATATTTACAGTTCAACTGAGGTGCATTTAGTCAGAGTAAAATTTACTTCCTTTTGTTTTGTATTGCATTTCACAGTTTGAAAAGCTGGGCTACAGCAGACCGTTGATAAGTCTGCCCGTTTCACTGGTCTATTCAGCAGGTAGCGCATCTCCTCCTCAGATTTGTAGTTCTTGTAGATATCACTTACACCATACTTGTTTAAATTTGATGGGTTGTTTCTACCACTAACTCTGTGTGTGTTTATCCTCCACTTCAAGCCATCCTGGTGGAATATTTGCACATAGTTCTGCGACCGGTCATAAACGTGCCTCTCCTTTTTACCAGAAGTGAGGTAATGATGTTTCCTCCTGTCTGTCTCTTTAAAGCTTTTTTTTTGCCTCTCAGCGTTTAAAGGGATTGTGGAGAATCTGCCTTTTCTGCTCCTGAGCTTTTGTTTTTGAGTCAGTTTTTAAAAGCTCCGATCATAGTGTTTGATACTTGTGGTGAAAAAAGTAAAAAAGCAAAAATTTAAAGATTTTATAAATCAGGAAGCTCTTTTAGTTGTCCAACCTGAATGAACTTGAATGAAGATACATTATAGATCATGAAATGCGACTGTGCTGTTGAAAGTTACACACTGTGGAGCTCTGTCTGAACATATGCATGCATGCCTAAATGAAAGTTTTTGTCTTGTGTGATGGGAGATTAAGTTACCTGCTCACTAATGAGCAGATTCTTGTTTAAGTCTCCTCCACAACAGTGAAGACAGACTTCATTAGGACGGGTATTTTCCGATCAACCCCCTCTGCTCTCCCCCTCCCATGTCTGATGCTATCTCTGGTGCATGAATTATGGAAATTCAAAGTGAATGAATGAAGAAATATTGGCAGATAATGAAATCTCAAAGTTCTCATAGTCACTGGAAACCCTTTTATAGTATTTGCTGGTCTGTAGTGCTTTTAAAAGACACATTAATTATACTGTATCAGGCTGAGGGCCTTTACGATGCATCTCAAGGAGCCTCCGTCACCGCCTGTAAGGTCCTCATGAATGTGTGATGAGGCAGAAACCAAAGCTGAGCGCCATGGGCCTGCACCTGGAGCTCATTCTGTCAGACAGCTGCTGGCCGGGGGATCGATGATTGTCCTGTGAATAAAACATAAACTGCTGTGGGTCAGAACAGGAAGTTCAAGAAGTTTACAGGAAGTGACCTCAGTACAGTGGCTGTTGCCATGGTGAGCGGAGTCAGGCACCCTCTCGGCTGGGCTCAAATGATCCTGCCAACTCTCAGGTTAAACCATTGCATGACATGCAGAGGACATTCTTCCCCTCGTACATTAATTCCAGCTCTGCATATGCATGGAGGAGGACGCAGTTTCAAATATCAAATCAGCTGAGGCGTAAACACTGCAGAGCTGCTCAGCTCTCTGTTGTCTTTAAGTATGCAGTAAGGTTCAAGGACAAGTCTGGTGATAGTCTATGTTATTCATATTACAAACAAATCCCAAAACAAGCTCAAAAACAACACAGAATTGATCCTACAAATCTGTACAGTTTGGGTATCCACAGCCATATACTGTGCATATCTCACTCTGTTGTGCTGTAAAACTTCTTTTTTTTGCACAAAACCTGTTACAAACACACAAATGAACCAACCAAATAATGTTGCACTGTGTGACATTTATTTCATTACCATAAACACTTTATCTTTCTGTCCTGCTATTGGAAATAATCATAAATAATCACAAATGTGTATTAATCCACAGCTGAAAATAGTCCCAAACAAATGTACTATTTACTCCTGTTTGAGTAACATTTGCTAGAAAATACAGTGTCCAGCTGCTTTATTTATTAGTTTAGCTAGCATAGCAGGCTAATTTTCATTTGCCCCTGGCCACATGGTAAATATGCATCCTAACATCAGGAACATAACAAAGTAGACAAACTTTTTTAAATATCACGTTTTTGATGCCAATTTGTTTCATGTGAGGGAAAACAACAGCTACCACAGGTAGATATAAATATGAAGTCAGGATGATTGTCAGGTCAGACAAGATGAGCAGGACTCAGCAGTATGTGGATCAATATCCAGCAGCTATGTATGAGTCATGCAGGAGAGCGCTGAAGATTTTTTGTAGAAGGCGTGTGCTGATTGAAGCAGTTACATCATAAGAAGAACTGTCTCATGCAGGAGGTTGAAAGGCTCCAAAGAGCTCTTCTTGTCTCGCCAGTATCTGTTTGAGATCCGTTATCACTTTGTGTACTTCACACATGGATACCTTATCCCTGGGCAGTAAGAAGATGTAGTAACCCGAGGCATTCATCAGTCACAGGCTGAAGAATGTAAAACCAAGTTTGCCAAACTGAGGTTAATCTGAACCATTAGCCTGGCAGGATAACCTTTAATTTGCTCTTTTGGCCTGGACCTCTCTACATCAGCTGAAGGAGCTACTAGAGATGATTTCTGTGAAATAATAAATGCCTCATCTTTCACTGCAGGTGAGGAACATTGCAGTAAGCCACACTTTCAAGATCAACAAAGCTCAACGAGAGCTAGGTTACTGTCCAAAACCCTACAGCCTGGCGGACTCTGTGGACCACTACCTGAAGTCCCAACAGCCTCGCTCCACCTCACCTCTTTTCAACCTCTCCTGGACCTCCCAGCTGCCCCGGCACCTCGTTCTCTTGCTGCTAATGGGTCTCAGTCTGGTGCTACTAATGCTATCCTGCATACTCGGTCAGAACTAACCATTTTCACCGTGCTGGATGGATAGCTGCACTATAAGCTGCCTCAGACATTGTAATTTTAAATAAGACACTTCACTTGCTTATTAGGAAATTAATTGTTTTGCCCATAAAGTGATGGTGTGGATGCAGGTGACAGATGCAATAAAATATGCCTCAAATTAAGTTTTCAGAATTTACGTACATTACTAACGTAATTTCCTTATATTTAAACACATGTACGCTCTCCCTTTCAACTTTTTGATGTTGGTGTATGTGTGTCTGATTTCAAAATGATGAAACTACCAGGCTGCTGAAGAGTACTAAACCTGAGTTGTGTTGTTGCTATGATTTGATTAAAAGGAAAAAAATATCTAACTTTGAATTACAAATGTTTAAATTTTATTTGATTGTATTTAAAGCATGCTATCAGTTTATTTGAGAAAGATTTGTTGAGATTTATTTAGAGTTTAATTAGTATTAATTTTGTACTCTTTTAGAAATAAAACCATTAACAATAAATGCCACTGACTATTTTATATGAACAATAAGCAAACTCATATACTAGTCATACTCATCTATACTCAGGATTATTTTAATTAGAAAAAAATAATACTTTTTAGTTGAAAATCTGTGTTAGGCAAGGCAACATGGCATGTTTGAGTACTGGTTGGTGTTTTTGTGCACATGCAGGCTTCCACAAGGGGGAGCACTTGCACCGCCAATGATTTTCCCCGCGTTGTGTAGTGACGTGTACCAGCTAAGTGGGCAACACCGACACATGTGAGTAATGTTTTCATGTATCTGCGTCGAGGCGTAAAGTCTACTGACTTTGTGTAATTGTGCTGAGACAGATCCGCAAAAGTAAACATTACTGGCAGCGGTGGGATTCGAACCCACGCCATCGAAATGACTGGAGCCTAAATCCAGCGCCTTAGACCACTCGGCCACGCTACCGTCGTATCTAGGCGATATAATTTAATGATATATAGATAAGCAGGTCTGATCATTTTTCTGATCATCTGTATTTTAAAATGTTCTGATTTATCGTCTTTTCTGCTCGTGGTGTGTTCGTGTAATTATCGACTATGCATTGAAACCGATACGTGACACTAGCGTCACCGTCGGTAATAACGTCCCGTGACGCAATAACCAGTGGACTTCATATTGGTGTGAACAGAAAAACATTAATGTGAAAATACGTACCTTAACTGTGGCTTTCAATTAAACATGTATTTGGGTTTCATTGTGATTTTACTCAGGCAAAACAGAAAGATGTCAAATAATACACTACAAATAAATGCCCTGCATTTAAAAGTGACTTTAGTAACTGCGCATGTAAGAGAACACACATACAAATCACTGGCTGAACAGCAGAGAGAGAGAGAGAGAGAGAGGAATGTGTGGAGGATTTGCCCTGAGTTGGAGTCAATTAGACACAGTTTCCATTTGTGACAGTGGCATTTCTCTCACCACCCCCTCCACTCTGTCACCAGCTCTTGGTTTCATTCAGTGACTGTACACAGTCATTGGTTTTATTTGGGTGACAAAGTGCCATAGTAGTATTTACTACACAACCGATATTACTGCATTGTTACATTTGTCAGATCTGTGACCAGACAAACACTGTCAGATATCCCTTATTAACACTCTCTGGTAAAGCACCATTGATGAAGGGTTTATGAGCTGGAATTACTTGGGTCATTAATGGTTAATACATTGCATTATTAATGCTCTATGGAAAAGTTTTGAGTCATTAATAAGAACAACTTCTGGGGCGCCAAGTTGTCCTCCTCCAGTATGAAACTGAAACAATGGAAACTTTTATAGAGAAGTAATTACACACTTGACTATGAATAAAATCAAAAATGTGGTTTGTTTTCATGACATTGTTTCCACCTGTCACATGGGACAATGTAACAAATTTGAAAACTAATCTATGCTTCTGTGAATTCAGTTTCCCTGTTTACTGTGTTAATTCATTTTAACTCAGACCTCTGCTGTTTGATGCCTTTGTAAGATTTCTGTTTGCATGCTTTACAGTCTTGACAAGACCTGTCGAGCCGGGTATGCAATCCTCTTGTTTGGAGGTTTAATGGATTTGGGGCTAATTGAGAGCAGGGTGGGGAAAATCTCAGTTATATAAAACCTAATTATGAAAAGAGACAAAGCCCCATTAATTCTTTGAAGGGCCACAGAGTACACGTGGGAGGCCTTGAGGAACGAGGACACCTCTGAGTTCTGTAGGAGAGAAAATACTTTCACTACTGTTGTGTGTTTTGATTTGACTGTTCTCAACACATCTACAACACACTGCAGCATAAAGATAGCCATTACATTTTTTCCATCTGATGAAATTTTATGATAAGGCCCATGAGGGGAGGACAAGTTGAAACATCTCAGCGCACAGCAACTTTGTAGTGACGCCTACTGTAGTGTTGTTGTTATAGACATTGGACTCAACAGGCTCCTGCATTAATGTTTTTACTAGTTAGTCACAAGCAAAGACATGTCTTCACGGAGAACACCTGTAATCATACAGAGATGTTTTCTGTATACAGTCCACTTCACAGCTTCAAAAAAAGGTATTGCTAAATGCCCTCAGCATTGTTCATTAAGCATCTTCTCTTTCATGAGATCTGCAGTTTGATTGCGGACAGGGTCAGTGGTATGATATTTGTCAATTTAAATTCAACCAATAACAGCTGAGCCCCTGGATAGTTTTGATTTTGCCTACATATGGCTGAGAGGTCCCATCATATTTTCAAAAACTGAAATGGTTACAAGAATAAACGGTTGTTGAAGTTTCTTTGTTGCTTATGCTGACCCGATGAACACAATTTATTTCCATATCAAGACAAGTGAATGTCCCAGCCAGAGGAAATACAACGAGAATTTGAGGCAAAGGAAGTTGTTTATAAACAAGGGAACATTTCTTTTGTGCTTTCCATTTACCTCTCTATTATATTTTTTTCAATCACCTGTGTCAGACAGAATATTTACAACCATAGAAAAAGCACCACAGTGTGCATATAATTTCAATTCCAGTCACTCTCAGCTGACTAATCTGCTCTAAGTATTTAGAAATAAAGAAAATAAATAACATTGTAATCTTCTAGACTTCTTTCCAAAAAAATAAAAAATAAATAAAACAAACTGTGATTCAATTATAAACAAGTGCAGGGCTGTTATGTGTACTACTGGCATGAAGACACTTATCAGAGCCTAAGCTGTGCACGGACATGAAAACACAAAGCAGAGTATTACAAACAGTATTCCAGTGTCCACTGAAATCTCTCTGGTGACATACCAATGACCCTCAACTGGTGAACCAACTATTGCCAACTTACAAAAACCAACTCACACTAGCTGTTAAGCTAATTATCATAAACTCATGAGTCTTTAGTTATTACACAGCTACAGTTTTTCATCCTATTACAACATTCCAACATTTCTGTTTGCATAAGTCATATATAACTGCTATGTCTCCAACTTTTATCAACACACAAACAATATTCCATGTGTGTGTTTCTCTCCCAAGCACCAAACGATCATGTGGTTAACATTAAATAAACACGGAATACTGTTGTTGTTGGACATAATACTTGCAGATTTGGAGGTCAAGCTACATACCGAAATATTATTTTTTTATTAATAAAGGATCTGTTAGAACATATTAATCTAATTATAAATATCTCCCTACACAATATTTCTTTACAATATAGTTTTCTGCATATTTGTTGTTGTACTTTGGAATGCATCTTTATGTCAAATCATATAGCTGCTTTGTATAACAAGGTTTATAACACTTCATTTTTGATAAGGACGGAATAAAAGGAACAGTGCTGACTGACAAAAGTAAAGGTGTGTCAACATGACAGGAGATAAGAGGATTGCAGCGTGTCTAAGACGCACAAGGACTGAGTGTGTTTATTGCATCTGCACCCTCTGGATATTTCTATGGCAGAGCTACCTCCTTCGTCAAAAACTTTCACAGACACAAACGAGTGCAAGCTCCAGGTCCCAGAGTTATGAATAATACAATCATTAACCAGAGGTCTGGAAGTCACTGTCCCTGGCTGGACGTCTGTTTTCGCTGAGGTCCTCTTTGGTCTTTTGGATGCAGGTGAAGATCTCCTTGAAGAGAGCCTTGTACTCTGGCTGCTGGCCGTCTTCCAGAACCGCTGGCAGGTCGGGCAGAGCGGCCGAGCTGGACAGGCGGCGGCGGGTCCGGACGCTTGCAAAGGGACTAGTGGATGTCTGGACGGCTTTATGGCTGAGTCCGTCTGTCGCCTGCTGGCATCGCTGCAGCAGCTCGTCATATTTCACCTAGACAACACACACGTATCTTAGGGAAGTGCTTTCATTTTCTGTTAAATGCTGTGTACCTCTTAAACTCCTGGTAAAGTGGAGCATACTCTAGAGAACTCTGAGCAAAACAAACTCTCTGACAATGAAAAAATTCTCATGCATAAATCTATGAATACACCACCTGCAGGGCACTGTACTGTGCATCCACCTCATTGAGCAGAGAGATGCCCCTCTGTTTCACCGCCTCTGCTCGCCTTATACACAGCTGCTCGTGACCGCGGCGAATCTCGTCTGGGTTTGTCGCTTTCAAAATGCTGTCGCTGTTAGACCTCTGTCGACTGTATCTTCTCTGCTCGTCGTCATTTTCTGCCTTCTCCTCTGTGTCGCTCTGCCCGGGGCTGGGCTTTTCCTCTGAGGCGAAGAATACCGTGTCAGGCAACAGCAGCTGGTCTGGTCTCCTGACACTGGTGGGAGTGGAGGGGACACAGAAAACCTTTAAGTTCAATGTCATAAAAACAGGGCCGAGGTAATTAAAATTCAATTTGAATTTGGTCACATACATAATTCAGTCCTAACCTTTTGGCACAGTCGGCGCGCCACAGAAGCCGCAGCTGCTCAACCTCGGCCTCCAGCTCTTTCTGCCTGGCCCAGCAGCCGGCCAGCAGGGACAGCCGCTGCTCCAGGCCTCTGTTCTCGCTGGCTGTCAACTCACACTCCCGCTCTGCAGCCTCTCTGCGGCTCCGCTCGGCAGCTATCTGGGCCTGAAGGGTCTGGATGGAGTGCTGGAGGGCCGCGTTCTCCTCCTCCGGGTCTTGGCGTCTGTCTCGGTCACAGAAAGAGCCCCGAGGTGACCAGAGTCCGTCCACGCTCGGACTGTCCTGGGCTTGGTACCTGAGCCAGGACAGAAACTGTCAACAAAATACATGAGAGAAATCACTTTCAGAAAAATAAATAATCTTTAAATCACACTGGGATCACTATACAATCAATAGATTTATTGTAAAGTATCAGGTCTCTGTCAAAGGAAACTAAAAGTGATTGACATGGTTAATGCAACAATTTAAAGTGCTTCACTGTGTCTCCCCACTACTGAAACCTATGCTTTTGGGTGCTGTCATGATACATTTTCTCTACAGGATCACAGGTGGATTTAACACATCGAATACATGGCACGTCAGCAAGCTACAGCAACAGTGGCGTGCATGTCTTAGTGTGCTGCTGACAAAAGGGATTAATTTCTTCCCCCTTTGGATTATGTCTTAAGAAGTCTGGTCTTAAGGTGTCCAGTCAGCATCAAGGGGCTGAGACACCGGCGCAATGAGGGTAAGAGAAGGTCTTATTATTCAGATGCTCTTGACTACCCTTCACTTCTTCGGTCTAATATAGAAGGAAGACAAATGTCTAACCACAATGCCCCTGATGTAAGCAGAAACAAAACTGGACTGAATCGACTACCACGCAATTTCCTCTCTGAAAAAAGTTCAGCTGTCACATCCTGTAGTGTGAGTAATACCACACACGCCTGCAGTACCTGTCCTGGTGTAGGTCATACAGCTCTTTGAGACAGGACACGCTCTGCGCTCCGAGGCTACGTCGCTGCTCCGCCAGCTCTCTTTTGTTTCTCTCTTCCTGAGCAGCCTTGAGCTTGTCCACCTGGGTCTGTAGGTCCTCCATGTGGGTCTGAAGCCCATCAATGATCTCTGTTAGACTGTACACGACAGGACAGAAAACCAATTATTATCTTCCTATATTTACACTTTATAACTAACTGACTGGGTCAATTGATAGACTGACCTGTGGATCTTCTGCTGGGCCAGGCGATTGTCCTGCACTAGTCTCCGGTTGCCTTGCTCAAGATCCCTGGCGGTCATGTCTAGCTGTTCGTACACTTTGGCATGCTGGTCGTTCATCTGACGCAGCAGGTCCACCTGCTTGGTCAGGTACTGGTGTACAAGAGAGGGATGTGACAAAGATTTAGCTTGATTTGTTTGTGGCATTTTCTGTGGCATTTGCTGTGTTTGTTGGATTATCCAGTTCATTTCAAAATCAGGCAAAAATGTCAAACATTCTCTTGATTCTTTTTCTTGATGCAAAGAAAATGTTGCTATCAGGAGGCAGCACCAACCCACACCTACGGCTATCTAAAATCTTTAAAACCACCCACAGAAAAGGAAGAGAGGATGTTGTGTTTAACACACATATGCATTTGGTTTTATACACCACACTGATGCATTTTATTACCAAACACACAAAGGCTTCCTAGTAAGAACCTTGAAAAGGAAGGGGATGATAGCGCGAGTCTGTGGGTTATATTTGAATGGCATTTGACTTTTAATTGTAGTTATATATACTGAGTCCATGACATCGACTAAATTACTTCTCTCCGGGAAAGATCAATACAACCATTCGTCTAATGCTTCTATAACTGTGCTCAAACAGAAGCTCAGCCCTGTATCACATTAACATGCTCAGGTGTATGCACAGCTCTGTGACAGTCATTAATGAAGTGAGTAAGACCAGCAGCGGATGCAGCTACGAGGATAAGTGTCAGAGAGGCGTATGGAGATTACCATATCAACCTCAATAAATCCCAAAGCCACGGGTTGTCTCACTGCTGTAAACAAATTAAGACTCTTATCGTTGCTGACCTGCTGGGTGCCGTGTCCTCGAACTCAAATAGATCAGCACTGTCCACGTATGCTAAAATTAAATGTCTGGACACTGGAATATAAGGCCTAATTGTGTTCATTTATAGGCCCTACCTGACAACACACATGTAAACCAAGAACTGTGCCCTACTGTTGAAAAACTGACTTAACATATTTCCTCAGATCCAAGAGTTTGGTAATCTATTAATTTAGGGATTCTAAGTTTGATCAGTTCACATGTAAATCAAATTATTTTTCTGTATTTTTGTTCTATTGAGCCTGTTAATTAGTTAAAGTTGCACCCTGACAATAAGACTCGAACCTTAATTAAGATTTACGTTGCCAAGTAAAAAGGTAGAAGGTGGCAAATAAGCTGATGAAAGTTTTCCTTTAATTACACAAATCCTGCCAACAAGATGCAGCCTGCCAAAGGCTCACTAGGTCAGACTAGTGAGGATTAGCTTTTACTCCATCCTATTTAAAGTTTAGAGAAATTCACAATGACTCTTCCCTTCCAGTGAAAGAGCTTTTCAGATCCCTGAACACGGATTTTTCTCAATGAGCTGCAGACTCCTGCATATAAAACTCCATACATGCAGCAACAACATGTATCCACAGACCAGACTGTGAGGCGGAGGATATACTGTTGATAAAATCACGTTTTGCTCCGCTCACATGCTGCCACATTAGTTCCCTCCTAACATTTATCACCTCTATCTCCTGCAGCTGCTCCTGGTTGGTGGAGTACATCTGCTGGAGGGCCTGCTCCAGATCATGGTTCCTGTCGAGGAGGGTTTTTCCCAGCTCCGCTGCCAAATGGAGATCTGTCAAAACACGGGGGGGGGGGGGTAAACACAAGATTCGAGACGGTTTCCATGCCCAAACACAGGCAACTGATAGAAGTAGGTGTACGTAATGAGTATAAACAGATATTCAGTAGTGCAGCTCTCACACGCACAAACACACAACTCATTGTCTCACACTATTAGTATTTGGCACTGGTGAATAACAGAGGAATCTAAAGCATGCCTTGGGATCTCCTTGTGACCCTTTCCCCTACTAAATTCTCTTAAGTTCTGGATCTTGTCCAGTCCAGTAGTGTTGACTGAAGTGAAGAAAAACACATCTAATGTGGTACTTCTAACAAGTGCAGTTGATAAACATGTTTCAAGCAATTAGTAGTGCACGCCCAGGGATTTTTAACTCAAACGTAACTTGGAAGTGGAGGGGAGGATGCTGCACAAACTATTATCCACTCTGAAAAATACCTCACATCCCTTCCTAAAATCTACTTGCCAAACAGCAGAGTATTTCCAGTTTTACTCGACTCCACTGAGGAATGCTACAGGAAGTCGTTCCTGCCTGCTGCCATCACTCTGTACGACCAGTCACTTCAGCGTCAGGACAGCAGCTGTCAGGGCGGTTTATAAAGTGATCCATCTACTGTAGATATCTCTCTGAAGTCCGTCTTTGTGCTCTTGTCGGCAGCAAAAACAATTTATGAACAGCAAATTTAACAGAAAACAATCAACACGAGACTAGTGACTGCCTCAGGAAATCCTGGCTACACAGAGCTCTCAGGATGTCTCAGGCTTTACCCCATGACTAGAGTGATTCTGTTTAACAAAAGAAGACTACAGACTTCAGTCTTATTTCATGTGAGCAGCAGTGGAGAGTAAGTACACTTACTCAAGCACTAAGCTCAAATACAGTTCAGAGTTACTTATATTTCTACATTTATTTGACAGCTGTTGTCACTAGTTACAATATAAAAAACAATATAAATTTGTATAGCAGAACTTTGTTTTTCTTCTTTCCTATTTTTTTACTTCTTTCCATGTAATAATATTGATAATAACTTTTATATAACACATTTCAAAGACAAGGAAAAGGAAATTTACAAAGTGCTTCACAATAAAAACAGATAATGCAAGTTAATAAGATCTAAAATATTAGATATAACAATAGAACATAATTTAAATAGTTACAAACACCATCAGTTAAGAAAAAAAGCCATGTGAGTTTGCCTGCCTCAGATTGTCATTTGTTGTGTCATGTCATCAGTGCAGTAGATTACCTCAATAAAACCCATATGGTCACACACTGACAAGTAACTACAATACTCCTTTAAAGCCAGTCTCATAACACAACTGATGCTCAGATGTCACTGTTTTCATTCCTTTACAGCTGTCTCTGGAGTAATTACATATCAGCCCTCACAGTGAGACACAAGTCTAGGGTGCGACCACACAACCGGGCAGCTCTTACCGTGTTCAAGGTCCTGCGGGTCGTACCAGGACTCTCCATTCTTGTCAAACTCTCCCTCCAAAATCACGTCTGTCAACATTTTACAGGCGCGGGAGCGAGCGAGGACTCCACCTGACAGAAACCTGACACACAGGTGTGTGTTAGTTTAGCAGCTCGAAGCCGTCCGCCGCCGTGTGTGGAGGAGAGTAAACTGCATCCTCCCGGCGTGAGAGAGGCGTTAAGACTGTTGTCTCTACAGCAACGTGGCAAATGTCTAGTACACGACAACATCCGGTAAGTGGCAGATACAAGATTTTTTTTAATTAACCGTCAAAACGCCCTCACTTTCAACCGGCATAACTTTTGTCAGCATTTGCCAATCAGCTCAATAAACACGAAGAACTTTTAAATATATATTTAGTTGTTTTCATTCTCTTAACTTCCTTACCAGACATTTCTTTATCGGCGAATCACAAAGCAGCAGACGGAACCGAAGAGTGTCTCAGGCCAATCAGATGTTTGCTTGTTGTCTCTAAGCCCCGCCCCTCCAGGCAGATACAGAAATCGAGTTTGCCAAGGTTTTGGTTCGGTCTACCGAAATTTTTCTTTGATGCGACGGTGTTAACGTTTAGTCTGTTCGACAGGAAGTAACATCGTGACACGAGAACATCCATGAAAATGGTGGAACCAAAACAGAGACATTACATGGAATATTGATCAAATGCACTGTTTTTGCTGATAGCAGTAATTATCAGCGATGCTAAACAACAACAGCGTGAAGTAGGTATTGTTAAGGAACAACATTTCCTCGCTCGGTCGTGAAGTCAGCCTGCACTGCAATGGCCGTGGAGGAGAAACCTGCCTCAGGAGTCCGCTTCGGAAGACTGAATGTAGTCCGACACCTTATCAACTTTGGGGTCAATCCTGCAGCTCTGGCTTATGCCATGACCACGCTGGGGTCTGCTATGATAAACAATATATTCAGCTTCTACTATGTCAAACTCTTTCTCAATAAATACAAGATATCAGAGGGAGCTTTCCACCAATCACAAGTGAGTACATTCTCCTGATATATCGCTGTCTTTTGTATGCAAATGTATAACAGTTTCTGACAGACACTGGTGTAGTCAAGACTTAAAGTGAAATTCAGAGAGCCTGGCTTCTCCTCCTTGGAAAAAGGCTGATCAGTTGAGGCGTGTCTTCACAATGCTTATTTCAGCTGTCTAAAACCTAAACCTAACCTTCTCAGCTTACAGTTGAGCAAATCAGACAAAAGCAGAAAATCCTCAAACTTCAGAAGCAGAAACAAGCAAATGATTGACATTTTTGCATGATAAATGTAAATAATCAGTTATCAAACCAGTCACTGATGCTGATTAACCAAGCGACTGGTCATTTTCACAATATTTGAAACATACTTTTTGAGGAATAACCGTATGAACTTCCTCTCCACAGGTGGTGTACATGGTGTGGAATGCAGTCAATGACCCTCTCTTCGGCTACCTGCAGGATAACTCCAGAGTGCCCTGCTGCTCTCAGCGACGTCTCTCCATCCTGTACGGTGCTCCACTTTACTCTCTGGCCTTTCTCATAGCCTGGTTCCCATGGCGCTCCTACGCTCCGGGTGACTGGTTGAGTGGCTTACATCTGATGGTGGCGCTGTGTGCTTTTGATGGCATGCTGACATTTGTGCTGCTGGCACAGTGTGCGTTGTTTGCGGAGATTTCCGGCCACCATCAGAGCCGACTGAGACTTATAAAGTACAGCCAGGTGAGGACTTTGTTTGCCAGATGCTGCCTCCATTTCTTCTTTGTGCACCTCCTTTTTAACACAGTACGACTTGTCAACCTCCTCACATCCTCTCTCTTTAATTTCCCAGGTGGCCTCTCTCATTAGCTCCACCAGCGTCCTCTTCTGTGGTGTGATTTCCAGAAACATGGAGGACTTCACGGCCTTCCAAGCCTTCACAGTGCTCATTGCTATCCTGAGCTGTGGCTGCATGCTCTACACAGGCCTCCACAGCGAGAGTCGCTTTGATAACAAAGGCTCTGAATCTGATATGCAGGGATGTATTGACCAGACCTGCCAACAGACAGACTCTTCCTTCTCCATGTTAAGAACATTGACATGGCAAATCCTGACCAACAGGGACTTTCAGCTATTCGTGCTCATGAACTTCTGCCAGGTTTTCATGTTGGCTTTCTTCAATAACTTTACCATGATATTTGCTGAGCACCTGATTCCCCCAGATGTGCTTCCATCTCTGGCCAAGAGCATCATGTACGGAGCGGGATTCATGTGTCCACAGGTATTGTCCTCCCTCTAGTTTTTAAAATAAACAGATAAATGGGAGCTTTGGTACTGCTGCATAATGAGCTGACAAACACTTTAATTAGCTTTTTCCTCCCATTACCTCAAAGGACCATATTGACAGTTTTGCATGGTTAAGTCTATCAAAAATGCATGTTTTTCACTCACATTACTTCTGAATTTTTTCAAAACCTGTCATATATTATCAGGGCATTTGCCTATACTTTGGTATAGTACTTTTTAGCAGCCTCCTCTTACTCTCCGTGTTCTTCCTGATTCCTGATCTCCATCGCAGCTGTTAGTATTGAGCTGTCAGAATCTGCTGCATGGTCTCGGCTACTACAGGATCATCCTCTTCGCCTTCTACCTGGAGGCTGGGATGGCAGCTATCATGCTAGCACTTGGTCCGCAGCATTACTACATCCTGGCATTTTTCCTCACCGTTAACATGTAAGAGGTTAAACTGCTTCTGACTTTCTTCCATTTCACAAAATAACCACTCAGTAGTACCAGTCCAGTTTGTTTGAATCATACCTACACCATCACCTTTATCGTCTATGCAGGGTCTTTATTCAAGCAACCTTCAGTCTTTTTGGTTTGCCTTTGGCCGACATCATTGACACGGACCTGCAGAAGTACAAGCGCAGGTAAAAAAAAAAAAAAATTATCAGCACACTGCAGCACATGTGAATATATATTTTTAACTTGCTTACAATAAAAAAAAATCATTTCACTTGAAATTATGTTTTATTGTGGTATATAACCCCCTCTCCCCTACAGTTCCCCTCTCTCCTCCATGGTGTTTGGGACGAATGCTCTGTTCACCAAGCCAGCTCAGTCTCTGGCCCCAATGATAGTGCTCAGCATCCTCAACCAGTTTGGTTATGAACAGCTGAAGGAAGCAGGAACTGATTCAGATCCAAGGTACAGATACTTTCTTGCTTCTTCTTGAAGTAAAGGTCCAAACTTGAGCCAAAAAAGTTCAGTCCAGCTAAAACTGATGTTGGAATAGGGCTGATGGGACGACTGTAGTGTCTGTTAACATTTCAAATTAGTGAACTGTTCCCCTTTAAAGACACATTTCCTAATTCTGTCCTGCTGTATATAATAATATTATATCAAGTAATCCTTTAGATTTAACCTGAAGACAAATATTATTGTATTATTATCAGGATCCAGGTTTTGATGGTAACCTCTGGATCTGAATGTTTAACCTATTAATTATAAACCATCTGTAATTTGTATAACCTGAACAGTTTTCCAAAGCATTCATATTCAGTTTGATGCAAGACAGTCTAAGATGCCAGAGTTTACTGCTCATACATATATGACAGAACTTACACACAGACTTTGACGCAACAACAGTCTCCTTTTTCCCATCAAGTGTATCTTCGACTAAATACACGTCAATGATTAAAAGAAGGCCCTCTAACAGCCTTTTATTTCAAAGTTCACTGGTAATATAATTTCATAAATTCAGAGCAACTGCTGTGGAGCCATTTGCTTTGTAGTTAGATATTTGACCTGCAGTATATGGTGGACACTGACTTAAAAACACAATAAACAACAGACATGTTTTTTTTTAATTATTATTATTATTTTTCTTTTTTTTACGATTTTTAAACATATTATCTCTTTTTTTATCTCAAGCAATCTGCCTAATGTGCTCAGTTTTAGACTTTCACTGTTTTCTTCTTCATTCTTTCCACTGTGACAGTAATGTTAGAAACATCCATAACACACACAGTTTATTTATTTATTAAATTTCAAATAACTGTCATGGCAGTGTCACAAGGTGATGACTACATTAGTGCAGTTATAAATTAATTTAAACATACAAACACTTTGTGTCCATTAACAAAAATCCTCTTCTTTGCAGCGCCTTGAAGAGCCTCCATAGCGTGATGTTCTACCTGGTGTGTGTGGTAGCCAATGTGTGTCGCTGCAGTGCAAGTCCTGGCTTGGAGGCCGTTTTCCATCCGCGACAGTCACACAGTCGACACAAAGTACATTGACAGCTAACTGCAGTGTTTTCAACATTCAGAGGAAGCTGGCTAGCATCTCTTTAGCTGGGATTGGGGAAAATTCTTCATTACTGAGTGAGAGATTATGTTGAAAGTAACTTGAAAATTACTGTATATTTAAATTAATGTTTTGGGCATTACTGCCCTCTCTGAGAGAGAGACGATGACATGCAGCGAAGAGCCCAGACCGGTTTCAAACCTGGTCCACTGCGATAAGGTAAGCCTTAACACATCATATGCACTTAACCAGGTTAGCTACCTGTGTGCCCCAAAATGACTGTATATTTGAGTTTATGAATATATACAGTATACTGCAAAGTACATGTCACTATCAGCCACAACATTAAAACCAGTTATATATACAGACAGAAAGGTGACAAATTAAAGGAAAAACCAATATTAAGTGTCTGTGTAAGGCGTTGGCCACCAGAACAACTTCAGTGCACCATGGCATTGGTTCAAGTCTCAGGACTCTACTGGAGTAATAGAGCACCGTTCCTCCAAAAGATATTCCCTCATTTGGTGTTTTGATGATGGTGGAGGAGAGCGCTCGCTAACATTTTGGTCCAAATTCTCCCATAGGTGTTAAACTGGGTTGAGATCTGGCGACTGTGAAAGACATAGCATATATCCATTCAGTAACATGCACTGTCATCCTGTTTCTCCACTCACCTTTCAGGGTTTTCCTTTGATTTGTCAGTCATCTGTCTATTTAACAACACAACATTAAAACCATTAACTGGATTTTGTGGCTGATTGGTGTGAATGTCAAACTTTTAAGTGAAAATGTAAATGTAAATGTCTGGCATGGAGAGAAACAATAATAGAAAGAGAGAGATAATAATCTATGCAAAGAGGACACTTCCTCATTCCTTCCTTCCATTACCTCCAAAGACAGTTTCCCTACTGTTATGGCATAAAGGAGGGATTTGGCATATTGATGATCATTAGTTGGATCTGAAAGTTTTTTCGATTCCTAGTATACTATATACTATATATTATATACCAATTCCTACTATTGTATATGAAAAGCCACTAATGAGTCTTTCATTAATTTCTTTATGTTCTACAACTGTCTCATCCTCAAACACTGGATAGCTGGACCAAACACACCAGGGACCATGATACTTAATGTCAGTCTGGGAGTCCTTTACCTTGACAAAATCCAGTCTTGTGGTCTTTTCACTTGTGATAAATGTAAGACACTTTGTCTAGTCACTGACCTCTGCAGGTAATTTGCTGGAACATGCTGTATGATGGCTGCGCTCTGCAATAAAAGGGACCAATTCCTTGACAGACGGGCAAAAAAATACTGCTTTGTGCTTAAAAGAGGAATTGTGCTTGATTCAACATTAAAACTGAAAGTAAATCTAAAAGTTGCTACAGAAATTGTCCTAAATCACTCAACTGAAACAGAAGTGATAAATGCTGACAATGGAAATTAGGAGCAGTGGTGTTCCATTAAATGACAGCTGACTAAAATAAACTTTATGCCTGTATGGCATACACTGCCTGTTTGCAGTGAAAGGTCGTAGCTCTTAAACCAAGCCTGGTCAGGGAGGGGAACCTATAGACTGACTACTGACTACCTCCTATGTAGCCACATGGTTAAAGGACTTGTAAAATGTAAAGTACGTCAGTTTGATTTTTCAAACTGTCATTTTGTAGTACATGCACAACAAGACATTAAAAGCACTCCATTTACACAATTATCCCAAGGTTGTAGAGCTATATACTGTTATATCCCAACAGTATATAGCTCTAGAGCTATATACTGTTGGGAGATGTGGAGCACGGACTCAAATGTCATTTGCAAGCATTGCTTATATGCAGGTTGCAAATTCTTGTCACAAATGAGTGTCACTTGCAAATTTCAAGTCCTGCACGGCTCCGGCATGCTCATGTTTGGTTTGCAAGTATCATTATTTAAGTATAACATGACAGGTTCACCTGAAACAAAGTGAAAAAACTGCCACTAACATGACAGTATACCATCATCTTTGCTGTAAACATGAGCAAAATTACACGTTGTAGCTTTAACGCCAGCGTTGCTCCAGAGTGCAGTGTTGCAGCTTGATGCTCCGACATGCATTTACACCTGTGTTTCAGATGTTTAGTTTACAAGAGAGTTTAATGAAGGAGAAAAGGACGAAAGGGAAAAATTCACACAGACTTTGGGTTCGGGCGAATAGTAAAAACGTCAGTCATCTCTGCTAGAGGTTCATATCACAGCTTTTTATTTGGCCAAAAAAAGAAGTGGATGTACATATAAACATTCACCTTGACCTTTTTAGTAATAAACCCACTAAATTCTGTTAACTGGATGGATCTGGATTCTTTCTTTGGGCATTTGCAATGAACGACAAAAGATGAAAGTCACTGAACAGAATGTGTCGGCATGATGCCTCAAAAACATATCAGAATGTTAAATATTGCCGTACTGTGAATTTCTCATAAGTTGACAGGTAAGAACCACTCCAACACCAAAAATAAATATACCTTTTCCTTTCTAATTTAACCTGGTGTCTTATAAGCTGTATTAAATATACAGCTACCTTTTAATGTGCCTTTTTGTCTTTACATGAACTTTCTATGGTCAAATTACATGTTGAACCTTTTGTTTTGCTTTTGCTTAAATTTCTACACAACTAGAACCTGAATTATGATATTATATTTTTACATGTTTGCAAAATTGCTATTTCATTATGTGTTGTGAATTTTTTCAAGATAGTTATTAAATCATCTTGGTGTTAAGTGATATGATTTCTACTCCAGCACATTTGCTCCTCTGTGTATCCTGAAAATGTGCTACTTTGTACTCTCTGTTCCTGAATGTACCATTCACACAGTTTTTCTATCAAGGGGCTTATTAATCTAAATGTATGGAAGACATTCTGCATTAAAATCACATGTGGCTCAGCTGCATTTCTGAATTGAATTGTTTTTTTTTTTTCTGTAAACACTGACCTGGTTTCAAAAAGCAATAGTTGAATATGTTCCAGTATTCATTACAATCAATAGGCAGAACTACACATGCCATAAGAGTAAGTCTATCACTGCTGAAAACTGAAAAACTGGCGTAAAGGAACAGTGACTCAGCACCTTTGATGTGGCATTTATATATTTATATCTATACTTCATGAGAAAAGGTGAGCAATACAAGTGCGCAACTGACTTGCGTCCTCTGCTGATATGTTCATTCCCTCAGTCGCATGAGTGTCCTCCTGTCAGGTGTTTCACAGCTTTGGAGTTTTCTCTCAGTTGGGAAAATGGAGGTCTGACTCTGTTGTTCAATGTCCTTGACCGACACTTAGATGTTTTGATAGATGCCATCAGTTGAGCTGTTGAATTCATCATTTGCAGCCTGCAACGAAATTATGGTAAAATAGCAAATTTTCACGAGTGGGAAAGTACACAAGCCATGCAGAAGTTTCATGCTTACCTAATCTGTCTCTTGACTAAATCTAACCATAACATGCTGCAACAAGATTTACCTCAACACGAGAATTGTCTCTGTCCACTGTTTGTTTGCTCTTCTTGAAGCTCCTTCTGTTGTTCATTTCCTGCAGCACATCACGGAATTGTGTTTTTCTAGTTGAGTAATTCTGTTTGGAAAGATGAGAGGAAATTTATCACATACTATTACATACACATTTTGGAAGTTTGTCTCTCTGCCTTTAAATTCAAAGAAAGGCAAGTGTACAACTGCTCTGTCATCTGAAGTGTTGAAAGAGCCTTTTCTGGCCATGACTTAACAATGGCCATGGTTCCAGTTCCTCTTTTCATTTCTGTTGGCTTTTCCCCATTTAGTAAACAGGTCACATATTGGACACAAATTAAAACAGAAAAATTGTACACTTATCTACAACCTTGTCAGTTTTGCACATCCTCCTGCAGAAGCTCGTATTGCAGCCATACTAGAACAAAGAGGAGGAGGTTATTTTCACATCAGTACACTGTATGCCGTCAATTTTCACCCATTTGTGTGAGTTTGAAATTAATATGTGGAATATGTTGAAGTAATGTACCTTCTTTAAAATGATAAGTGTCATTACTGCTATGCTGTAGATGACCAAGAGGACAAATGATAACCACAGAAGAATGTGCCTTGCCATCGTTTTAACTGCTCCTGAAAACAAAAGACAAGTTGTCTGCATCCAAACGCCTTTAAAATATTTTTTTTCATCTAAAAAAGACTCTTACCTCTCACAGTCAGACTTGTCCCTGTCCCTACATGTGGTTTCCCGCTTTCTGATTCTCCAGACGATGCCGCAGCACAGTGGTAGACCCCACTGTCATTAGTATTAAGTGATTTGATGTGTAAAGATCCTTGCTCCAGACTGTATTTGTCCTTATTCCCATTCACGTTGAGATGATGATGGGAGGTCTCTTTGAAAACAAACCACTCAAAATGAAATCCTGTGATTGAGCATTTTGAGCTGGCATTACAAGGCAGAAGAACATCTTGCCCTGTTTTTCGCCACATCTCCTTCTCTGGCTGTGTTATGCAGCTGTCTGCGAGTAGAAAAAGAGACATTTAATAGATGTCAAATTTACTGTTTTACTAGTTTCAAAATAACCACTGATCTATTGCTGAACAGGAGCTGTGATGCTTAATTTGCACTGCTGATGTGGAACAATGAGAATTTAAAAACTTTATTCCTTACATAAATAAAGTACATAATGCTAGCACAGATGTAGGAAAAGACATTTTACCTGTTACTGGCAGGTGGGTGAGCAGGAGAGAAAACCAAAACAACCGGTCCATGTCTGTAGCTTGACAGATTGTGAATGATCTCATGATTCCTTGCATGATGTTATCTAAATGGCTGACAACATGGGAAGTGGGTATACTGCACTTCCCCTTCCTCCCCTTATTTTTCCTGTGTTGTGTAGCTGAATGGTAATACTATGGGTTTTTGTAAATACAAGGCATTTCAGTTGTATTTATGGTGAGATGACATAATAATAATTCATGGCATTAAGTGCATGTAGAGTTAGTGCTTAAGATTGAACTCTTACAGATGAGGGTAGTGTCAGAGTTTTATAAGATTACGTGTCACTGTGAACAGGAAACTACAAGTGGCTCTGTCAGTCTGTTTTGACCTAATATGAACGTACATTTCTGAAAATGTAGGTACCAGTGTGTAGTTATCTCGGTGTGTAGGCAGTGCAATCTAAGAAAGGAGGAAGATGTGCGATACGTGTTTGTTCATGAAAGGGAAATAGGAAATGGAATAAGACTGTCAGGAAATCTATTGTATTGAAAATCTGTTTTGGATAAGTTTGCCACTGCCGCATTAACCCGCTAGGGGGCAAAAATGAGCTGCTGGGCTGGGCCCCTATACAACTACGACCACCCCCTTTTCTGCTTGATGCACAGTATTCCTCTTCTGAAATATTGCATGGCCCCAGGTTTGCTGAGTTGTAATTTGAATAAACAGTAATGAATTAATGATGCACCATGTACTCACAGTATCAGCCAGAATGATTACATGTAGGTTTTGACACAGGGGCTCATCTTGAAGGACAGTGCCTTAAGATGGGATAAACAAATTAGTATCCACCTTATTACATTGGCTGTGCTTCAGTAGCACATATTCCTATACTATATCACAATATACACACAGTGAGTCTGGAATTGGTTGTTGAATGTTGCTTACATTTTAATACATGACTAATAATGATCTAAAGATAAAATATATAATAGTTTATCAGTTATGGTCATTATTCCGTGTTAAGTGCCTTTACTTGTGATACTTTAAACTCACATAATTCTATATGGTACTTTTACTTATGTTAATTAAAAATATGAAGTCAGCGGTCCCACCCAGTCCATTCTCATGCACACAGGGCTCAGGTTTTCAGTCCTTTTTGGTTCAGATCGTGGTAGGCGGGTCATCTCATGCCGTCAATCAGATCTGAGTCCAATCCAAATCACTCCGTGCGCTTTCCCACGCCCCCTTCCACGTCGACCTGCACCCTCGCCATATTTTCAATCGTGTTGAGATCCGCAGCCTGGTTTGCCACCAAGTTGAACCGGAGAAGCTCTCACACAAGGCAGCATAAAGCCTGAAAAGGTTCTCTTTACGAGCAAAAAGGCACGCCTGCGTTAGCTTCCTAGCTGTGTCCGTCAGTTCCTCCTGCAACCATGAACGTCTTCAGACTGACAGGGGACCTCTCTCATCTGGCTGCTATCATCATCCTGCTGCTCAAAATATGGAAAAGCAGGTCGTGTGCAGGTGAGCCCTGGCTTCATTTTCAAGTACATACACTACAATACGGTGCTCCTAATGTTTCTAATTAACTTTGCCTTTCATTCATTGCTGAAATGGTCGTTTTTAGCCTTGTCCCTTATCACCCAGCAAGCTCCAGGGTAGCTAGCCACATGCTAACGTCTCCCCACTCATTCATTTGAGCCAGTGGCTAAAAGCGTTAGCAGTCAATGGCCAACTGCCGATAACAAATATAAACTGCTGTCTGCTCCTCCGTCACTTCTACTCAAACATTCACTGCAAACATATGATAAATACTGAAGTCAACGGGAACAAAATGTAAATGTAGCACAGCAGTAGCTATCTTAATGGGAGTTTGCAGTATTAGCTAAATTGCGTGTTGAGGGAGCGCGTAGCCAGTTAGGTTTCTACAGCTTAACAGAGATGAATGGGCAAAATAATGAAAGATTTTATTAGAAATGTTTTACTTGCTTCAGTGTCTCCATACATAGCCCATCCATTCGCTCCTGCTCTGTTAACTTGAGGTTTGGTGCTCGATTTTTTTGGTCTGGCTTCTGACGTGGCGTTCTAGAACGGGCTACGGAAGTAGCTAACCTACTAAAATTGTTTGTATTACTCTCGGTTTATTTATTTATTTTTGTAACCATGCTTAATTTTCTTTTAGCTCTTAAAAGCATGTGTTGTGTATTTTTAGTAAGCCACACCTTAAATCACCATAGGTCACAGTGATTTCTCTGGTGCAGTCAGGACTCAGTGATGGATCCTACTTGGGTTTATGAGAAGTGCAGTTATTGGACACAAAACTGCAAGGGTTGAGAGTCAAAGTTAACAGGTCATGTTGGACAACAGATAACCAATGGTTATGTTTATGTATCATTCAGGTTATCCTGTAGTGATGGTTTAGTTATGGTAAAAGGTTAAATTGTTATGCTGCAAAATTCTGTTCAAACCAAATTTGTATGCAGCAAAATCACCAACAGGCTTTACAGTCTGTACATATATGATACCTTCTATGATCCTCAATTAGTGAGGATGGGATGCCCCTCTTCCCAACAGCAGAACAAGAGACATCAAGTAACTTTAAAAATGTTAGGACTGGGACCTCAAAACCTCCTAACTACCTGTATCTGAGCTATACATAGAGCTACACGACTAAACTCAACAATGCCATTCACACACAGGTATACTCATAACAGACAGGATGATGCAGGCAATTATAAACCACACATGATGGAGGATGGCAGGGGGTACGAGCCTGTCCCAGCATGCATTGGGCGAGAGGTGAAGGTATGCCTTGGACATACCTGGCCTCTTACTGATTGCTGTAAGAGGTGCTGTTTGTGTGTGATGAGGTTAGAAATGCAAAGAGACTCAAAGACAGACCTGTATGTATTGTCCTCTCCTAATGCCCTGTCATGTCTGATGTAGTGTGTAAGTTAACGGATTATAATCCACACACATAAAATTGACATTTTTGCTTGCAAAAGGAAGAAAATTACTGTTATTGGCATCAGAGAGACATTCACCATTTTTCCAGCAGATGTCACTGTTCAACAAGGAAAAGTATTATGAGCAATGCTTTATTCAGACTATTAGTGAAGCCTTTCTCTAGTTACTCATGGCTTTGGATTACTTTAACCTAAATGGTAAATGTGTTTGATATTTTCTGTGAAAGGTATCTCTGGAAAGAGCCAAATCCTGTTTGCTATTGTGTTCACCACGCGCTACTTGGATCTGCTCACCTCTTTCATCTCCCTCTATAACACATGCATGAAGGTAAGACACCAGTCACACCTTAGCCCTGACCAGTGTCTCACAGTATTTCTCCCACTACCATGAGTGATATGCGGTGTTGTTTATCAGGTGATCTACATCGGCTGTTCGTATGCCACAGTCTACCTGATCTACATGAAATTCAGGGCCACCTACGATGGCAACCATGACAGTTTCAGGGTGGAGTTCCTGGTTGTTCCTGTTGGAGGTCTCGCTGTTCTCATCAACCACGACTTCTCTTTCCTAGAGGTGAGTTCAAGCTCTTGTGTTGCTATCAAACTAGGAACTAAACATTATGTGAACACATTGTCCCTTCGTAAACATGAAATTAATTGCATTCTTGCACATTTAAATTCTTCTGTCATTAGATCCTTTGGACATTCTCCATCTACCTGGAGTCGGTGGCCATCCTGCCTCAGCTCTTCATGATCAGCAAGACCGGCGAGGCGGAGACGATCACCACCCACTACCTGTTCTGCCTGGGCCTGTATCGAGCTCTCTATCTCTTCAACTGGATCTGGCGTTACTACTTTGAGGGCTTCTTTGACATGATCGCCATTGTGGCTGGTGTGGTCCAGACTGTCCTCTACTGTGACTTCTTCTACCTTTATGTCACCAAAGGTGGGTTCTCTTCTGGTATCATCCAATATTCAAGCACCAAATTAGACAGATAAAACTATGTGCACTAAGAGGTTTATTATCACACAATATATGGGAAATATAATACTGACCTTTTTTTTTTTGTTTTCTTATTCGGCTATAGTAAAAAGCCTGAAAAGTGGGATTACAAAATGCTCATTCATCCCATCCACTCTTGCCCTGAAGCAATCCCTTCTTAGAGGAACCTTGATGTAAGAGATGAGGGACAAAATTTACAGCCCTTGTTCCCTGAAAAACCTCATTCTGAAGTTCATCTGAAGCTAATATGTGGCTCCAGCAGTATGAGTTTACTAAATGAAGTGAGTATTTTCCAAAGTTATGGTCTTTTTAGTACAAAATTCCCTCTTTGTGTTACTGTCCCTTCACAGTCATTAAGCAGGGAATCGCAGTCCCAGGAAACACACAAAGGGAATTTTGTGCAAAGTATACTGTAAATTTGGAAATATGCACTTGAATTGGCTAACAGCTGACCGCTGAAGCCTCATATAAGCTTTGACTGAACTGAAGAATCAGTTTCTCTCACAGAACCGGGAAGGTGGATTTTGTTCCTGATTTCTTACAGTTGCATTAGGAAAAAAGTTGGTTGTGAGTGAAGTCACAACAGTTCAAGACCTTTCCTTCTCTAATGACACTCTCCTCAATCACACTAGTGCAGTTTAAAGGAAAACACTTAGGTCTATCTGTAAAACGACCCAGGCTGTAGGCTTCAGATGAGGTAGAAATGCAAACAGGAATGTGCAGAGGGGACTTTTTTAGTCTTGTTTAATTGCTGAAAAGTGTTATTGGCTTACAACCACAGGAGGTTAATTCTGAACAGTTAACAATTAATTAGTGCCTCTTTAAAGGCAAAGGCAAGGAAAATGGAAGCTCTGGTACTTTGGTTCCCACCTGATGACCTGTCATAACTTTTTCCGTCACCCCTCAGTGTTGAAAGGCAAGAAGCTGAGTCTGCCGGCGTAAAACGTAGAGGAGGAGACGGCGACTCCCAGCAGACTCAGGGGGGTGTGGAGATGACATCTTGGAATCTCGTGACCTTTAGCAAAGGATGCCTGAGACAGAGAGCCAACTAATGGGGAAAAACACTAGTCTTCTTGATGGTTGCTGATGGAACTGGTAAATGCCAACAAACACCAGAGCTGAACAAAGATCATCCCAGATCAACCTTTGGATTTCTGTGTTCAGCATCTTGCCTTAAACTTCTTTTCATCGCTGTTCAAATAGGAGAAAAGGCTCTTTTTTTCTTGTTTTTTTTTTTATTTTTAATTTTTTACATGTGAGGTGTATACGCTTATTTTTTTCTTATTATTTTTATAATGTCACAAATAGGGTCGACTCTGAGAAGTACCTTGTTTGACTTGGTAATGAAATGCACAAATGTACAGTCTTATTAAAGCGTGAGATAAAGAATAATGTATCTGAGTGCCTGATGAGGATTATGTCCATTTTCTCAGAGTATTTTTTTTTTTTTTACTTAAGACTTTTTTTTGCCACAATAATTGTATGCATATGCTTTAACACATGTACCCTATCTTGGAAACATTTAAAGAGGCCATCACACGTATCAGTTTTATAAAAACATTGCTTTCTAAAATTGCTTAAGACAACATTTTAAAAAGATTTTTCTCTCTTCTAACAATCAGAACTTTTTTGTAAGTAGAACTTATTAGTTTAAGAGGTAACCCATAAAATACTTAAATGCCAGCAGTCTTTTTGTCGTAGGTGTCAGTATTTTCAAATGTGGGTACCTCATTTGCAATTAAACTTTTAATGTGGTCTGTTCAGCTTACTGTACTGAAGAAGCTAAAATGCATCAATTGTTCTACAGCTTTAATATAGATTTCATACAATCTTAGAACTATGCTACATCACATTTTGGATGTAGATACAGCACAAACTTAGTTTCTGTCATTATCGCAAACGCATGAACACCTTCCCACAGTCAGTTATCACAAGGTTGAAGTCGCTGACGTCAGAGTAAAGCAATAATGAATGACTGAACAATGATTACACTTAAATGCCGGGATGAGAAGTGTTGATATTGACAGATATTGGACACGA
Source organism: Lates calcarifer (assembly GCF_001640805.2). Taxonomy (NCBI): domain Eukaryota; kingdom Metazoa; phylum Chordata; class Actinopteri; family Centropomidae; genus Lates; species Lates calcarifer. Next base: position 10,905,662 of record NC_066843.1, on the reverse strand, counting down.
GAATCCTCCAGCACTTTGACTGGTTGTTACATTTCAGTTGTTTACTGAAGGTCTAGATTGTGAACAATTCAACACATCTGGAATTATGCTGCTCAGTAATTGAGTAGAGGTTGACATGGTGTTCAGTGGGTGCATTTCTATTCAATTTAAAGGCCTCTTGTTAACTTTTTCAAATTTGCCATTCCTAAAGGGTAATTTCAACTTTTTATGTCTTTTTTTTGCATGATATCACCTCCATTAAAGGTTTTATGAGAATCAACCTCCAATGTCCCTGTGTGATTATTGAAATAATGCAAGCTCTTATGAGTGCGATGGGAATCTTGTGAGCAGATGGAGGAAGTTTTCAGGAAACCTCAGATGTCTTAAGCAGAAGTATTTATTGATGCATGATGCATCAAGGAGAAAAGAAATAACACCATAAAGTGTGCAAGGCCATTTTATTCTGAAGGATCCCTTCCTGGTGGCTGCTTTTAACCCTATAATTACATCATGCTACTGCATGTACAAATAGGGTTATTAATCATGGAATCACATCACATCTATACACGTGTGATGTCTCTATTGGGTACCTGTTTCTAACCAAAAAATCATGTTTACCTAGGTCACATGTATTCCCTGACACTTCTGTCCTACTTCAGAGAAGATGTGTGTAAATCCTGACCCTGAGTGGTGTTATGGCTATTTCACAGGGGACTGCAACCTTGGTTGCTATGGTAAAGAAGGCTATTTTCACACTGATCTGCTGAAGGTGGAAAGTTTCTCTGTGTTCACCTTAAATCTCAAGTATCTAAAATGGCAGGGAAGGAGTAGACGTTCTACTAATTTATGATAAGTTTAACCCTTGAAAACACTGGACACAAATTATTATTCAGGGCATTTTTATTCTACAGTCTTCAAGGTTCCCTTCAGATGTTTTAAGTTTTCAGCATTTCCAAACATTCACAATACTCAACAACATGTCAGAGTAGCAACATGTACATTTAATAAAATTAAGTGCACACATTCCTTTGCATATACAAAAAGACCCACTCAAATATGTTTTAGTTTTGAGGGAATCTTCTCCATCTCTTTTTTTGGACAGAAGACCAGATCAAATGTTCATTATGATGAGCTTTTATTCAAAGCTGTATTTCAAATGCGAAATAGTGCACTCTTTTACAGGTAACAGCAAACATAGACATGTAACACATGTAACACATGTAGTGCATTTTCATTTCCTTTAAGGGTGTGAACATCAAATATTTGCAAACATACATAACATACAAAGGCATTTTCAGACCAAAAACCATGATAAATAATGGGAGTAGCAGGTCAATATTTTCCTCTTTTTCACTCATACTTGAAAGGAGCTGCCATTTCAAGATGTGCAGTTAGAATATGTACAGATTAGACTAATAACAAGTCCTCTGTATTTAGCTAATTAGGTGGCCCTTGGCTGTTGTAGACACTATATAACTATTGCACTTTATATAAAGAGAACAACACTTTCTTTATTTTAGAAAAATATTCAGTAACAATATTCAGGCTTTACACATACAGTAACCATCACAGAGTCTTTGTGCTTAGAAAATCTTTTACAAAAGCAGATCCCAGACTCCAGCAGTCATACTTTCAGGCATCTGTGAATCCTAACCATCAAGCTTTAGTGTTCTGATTTAAGGCTCCTATATTATACACAAAGATGAAAGCTGAGAGAAGAGGAAGAGAGCTACTGCATTTCCTTCATGTTTGAAGTTTCACACTCACTCTCCTTCCCCCGGACTTTCCCTTGCTGGTTGGAATAGAGGAAAAGAGAAGAAAATAATAAGAATTTCTTAACATTTGATAACTCACAGTCACAGTATGTAATATGAATGTGTGCACATTAGGCATGGGCTGGTAACCAGTTTCAAGGTATACTGCAGTTTGAAAAAGTCAAGGTTCCAAAACCACTAATATTTTCTGTCGTACTGTTCCTACATTAAAATGACTCGGGTTTTTTTCTTACAGAAAAGATTTCAAGATTTCATTTACTTATGTCCTGAGATTGTTGAGCTGCAGCTGCAGGTTTAGGCTCACTTAAGAAAGAGACTGCACAAGTATTTTTTTTTTTAACTTATTACAGAGAAATATTCAGTTATTTATGTTCTGAGCTTGTTGAGCTGCAGGTTTAGACTAAAGGGACTGCATTTATTTATTTAATTTTAATCAACTTTATTATTTTAACTTAACATACATGTTTACTAATGTTCCAAATATTCTGTGTTGTTTAAAAACAAAATAGATTGTGTTCAATATAAAAAAAAGTTGTTTTTTCTTACCAGACATTTCAAAATAACTCATTTCAGAGCTGTAATCACAGTTCCAAAACCGTGATATTTTTGCTAAAGGTTATCATATCATCAGAATCTCAAACCAGCCTATGCTTAGTGTACATTTCTTATCACTTCAGAGGAGATTATGTCCGGACATTACATATACAATAAGTAGAAATCAGTTTATAGTACATTACCTTTGTCAGTCGTGGGGAATAGTGGTTGAGGATGTTGGAGATGGTGATATAAAAAGCATTAAGGATGCAAGAAACTATGAGGGAGAAGAAGGCGAGGCCGGAGAGCACACACAGCAGAGTCAACCCTCCCACAAACAAAAGGAAGGCTGAAAGAGACAGTGACAAAGAACAGGTTTGTGACTGTGACAGTTATCACAGAACCCCACAATGCAGAGGATAATTCTGGCATGAGCACACCTACCCTCAAAGAAAACAAAAGCTACTACCGACATAATAATGGTAACAAGGGCAAAGGTCAGGAAGAGTCCAATAGGCAGTGCAGCCATTACGCTGAACAGCAACACGGTGAGAGCCAAGAAGGGATGGCTGCTGAGGTACTGCCCGATTCTTGTATTCATCATCAGTGCTACCTGGTAAAGACAACTCTCATTTAGCTGGGAGAAAACACACAGAGAAAAACTTGGTAGACTTTAAACAGATGCAGGTGATTCAATTCTGGGTTACCTTTGGGTCATCATGAAGGCGGATTAACAGGGTGGTCCATCTTTCCCGCAGCTGCTGAAAGTCAGTCACACTGCTGTTGCGCTGCATTTCCACACCGTACCTCACTGTGAGTAAAACATGAGTAAAACTGGGTCAGTCTGACTGGTAAAATGCAACCACTGAAATACTGGTTAAGAGTTAATCCAGCAACACTGATTTACAGATAGATTGTGCAGATATTCATCTATATTTTAACCAAAAAAAGTTGGCACACAGAATGGATTCACTTGAGCCTCAGTGACTGTAACAGAAAACAAGCTTAGTTCACTGGTCTACAGCTGCCCTGGATCTCACTCACTGCCAGATAACACTTTAATAGTACTTTTCTGAAATAACATGACAAAGTTTAGATGACAAGTACAAACCTGAACAGGGAAGTAAACCTGGTTTAATTCTCTGCGAAAGACTGCTCACACCTTATGAAACTGTGTCCTGTAAGTTGTCTTAAACACTCAAACAGCAGCAGCAACACACCCTTTTTAAACACTCACCTCCTTCTTCTGTCTCTTCCTCCTCCTTCTTCCTCTTTTGGATTCCTAGAAGAGAGACTCTCAAAGGCTTGTTGATATTATTACTGCCATCTACTGTTTACCAGAGATGTTGCAGCATGGCAGTGCTTATGTGTGAATATGTGAATTTTGTAAATTACTCGGAAAAATTAAATCCACATTTCAGAAAATATCTGATTTCACCCTCATTAATGTTTGCAAAACCAATATGTCGCAGTGCTGTGTCCTGTGTTGTTCACAAAACCTATGTAGCTGTCATCCCACCACTTTCCTTGTGATGAGAAAGAGAAGAAGAAATGGTTTCAGTTTTCAAGTTTCAAGTTTTGATTTTTACATGAATAAAGGCCGGGGCCGGCTCCACGCAGGGACAAGAAAGGACAGTGCCCCCCGATTTAAAAGTGCCCCCTAATTTAAAAGTCATAGCAGTAAATATCCAACACTCACTGTCACTCATGGATGTATTATTAGAGGCATTACAGGCGCCGTATCCAGTTCTTATAATACATCCTTGTTGGATGTATTGTAAGAGCAATTCGATGCAGTTGCTAGGCGGAACCAGAGTCGGGCGCTCTTTCTGCCGTTGTTGGTTTGCGTGTGTCGTCATCGGTCATGACCTTCTGTGGGCGCCGCAGACGCAGAGAGGCGCAGAAATGGTGAAGTCGGATAACAGATTTAAACCACCGTTTGAATCGTTGCTTCGGTTTGTTAGTACTATGTGAGAAGTTAATCACCAAATAAAAGTTAATTACCAAAGAAGCGTGGATGCTCAAACAAGCTTTGGAGCTGCTTTTTTGTCGAACGCGTGTGAAGCTGGACAATACACCTGCGACGCCAAGGTAAGGCTAAGGAGCTAACTGGCTAGCGGCTAGCGTTAGCATTTGCGTTAGCGGCGAGCGTTAGCATTAGCCTTCTGTTTTTCAATCGTTTTTATCGCGTGGGTAAGAGTGTGTTTGTGTTTTCGTGACTGAGGCGTCCCTGACATGAGTTGTGGGTACCTTATGGAGGTAAGGTAACTGGTTAGTCTGAGCAAGTACTAGGCGACAGTCACAAGGAAGAACTTTCTTTTAGGAGGCAGAAACCTTGAGCAGAACCAGGCTCAATAGCTAATGATTTTCCCAAATATTTGTTGTTGTTGGTGGTTTTTCAGGTGATGACAGTCAAGTGTTCATTTTCGGAAACCGCTTTCTAATGTTTGTTAAATGTTATGGTTTGCCTGCAATGTTGAATATTTATCTGTGTTTTCATGGTTAAACTGTTGGTCAGGAATAGGTAGTAGTGTATTGATCATTTTCCTTTGAATGTTTCTCTTTGATTTCCTCCAGATGTCAGCCCTTTCATCCACGACATCTTCCATGATGTCATCTTCCTTTTAAAGACATTGTCCACGAACGCAGAGACATTGTCCGCGATCAGAGTGTCTTCGTACATTGAAGAAGTTCTTTGAGACCAGGACTGAGGCCTCCAGGTAATTCACAGCTTTACATAAACTGCCCAACACAGAGCACTGACATTGTTTATGTTCAGTGTTAACCGTTATTGTTGAGGATCAGTCAAAGTGGGATTGAAAAATATCTTAACTTCAGTTTGATTGTACATGATCAGAAATTATTATTATTATGTCTATGTGAGAGGGAGATTTGAAAAAATATCTTTACAGTTTATAATGACCAGTTCTACACATAGTTACGTAAAAGTTTTCATATAAGTTGCTGTTAAGACCTTGTTGTTGGTTCTTCAGGAGGTGATGACAGTCAAATGTTCATTTTATGAAACAGCCCTCTAATGTTTGTTAAATGTTGTGGTTCAGCTGTAATGTTGAATATTTCTCTGTGTTTTTATGGTGAAACTGTTGATGAGGAATAGGTAGTAGTGTATTGATCATTTTCCTTTGAATGTTTCTCTGTGATTTCCTCCAGGTGTCACCACTTCGTCCACGACATCGTCCACGATCACAGAGACATGGTCCACGATCGGAGAGACATTGTTGAGGATGAGGGAGACATCGTCCTCGATCAGAGACATTGTCCACGATCGCAGAGACCTTGTCAAAGATGAGAGAGACGTCGTCCATGATCAGAGACATTGTCCCATGCTTCGTAGAGACCTTGCGATAGAATCGGCGGAGACGGGGGTCACCGATTTGACGGCATTGCCCGCGATCATGGAGACATTGTCGAAGATCACAGAGACGCCGTCTATGATCTCAGAGACATCGTCCACGATCGCAAAGACATTGGCCATGATCACAGAGACTTTGTCCATAATCTCAGAGACATTGTCCGCGATCACAGAGACGTAGTCCACGATCATAGAGCGTCTTCGTACAATGAAGAAGGTCTTTGAGACCAGGACAAAGGCCTCCAGGTAATTCACAAACACCTTTACATCAACTGTCCAACACAGAGCACTGACATTGTTTATGTTCAGTATTCAGTGTATCAGAAAAGTGTAATAATAGAGGTAGTCTGTGGTATAAAGATAATGTAAAAAATAATTTGCATTAATAGAAGTAATGTAAAAGTAGTTAGAAATATCAGAAGTAAGATGTAATAGTTAAAGTAATCTCTTACTACATGTAGCAGTAAAAGTTATCTGTAAATTTAGAAGTGATATGGAATAAGAAATGTAACATGTAATGGTAAAAGTACTCTAAAATTAGAGGTAACAGTAAAAGTAATCTGTATTTAAAAAATTTCACATTAAGATGTCAAAAGTGTTAACAGTTATTGGTAAGGATCAGTCAAAGTGGGATTGAAAAATAACTTCAGTTTGATTGTACATGATCAGAAATTCTTAATTATGTCTATGTGCTAGGAACATTAGACTACACTGTACAAAACAATATCAAGTCTACAAATAAAATACTGGAGTGAGTTGTTCATTAGTGTGTTATTTTAATTCCTGGTCAGAGGGAGATTTGAAAAACTATCTTTACAGTTTATAACGACCAGTTCTACACATAGTTACGTAAAAGTTTTCACATAAGTTGCTGTTAAGGCCTTTGTAAATTTGGTTGTTATTCATTAAATGGACAAAATGGACTTAACTGGTAGTGTTTATTATTGTTGTGCAGTTCACAGTAACATACGACTGCTTCAGTGATTAGTTGATAGACACACTATTAATAATCATTTTACTTTTTCCTAAATATTTGTTGTTGTTGGTTCTTCAGGAGGTGAAGACAGTCAAATGTTCATTTTCTGAAACAGCCTCTAATGTTTGTTAAATGTTGTGGTTCCGCTGTAATGTTGAATATTTCTCTGTGTTTTCATGGTGAAACTGTTGATGAGGAATAGGTAGTAGTATATTGATCATTTTTCTTTGAATATTTCTCTGTGATTTCCTCCAGGTGTCACCACTTCGTCCACGACATCGTTCACGATCGCAGAGACATGGTCCACGATTGGAGAGACATTGTTGAGGATGAGGGAGACATCGTCCTCGATCAGAGACATTGTCCACGATCGCAGAGACCTTGTCAAAGATGAGAGAGACGTTGTCCATGATCAGAGACATTGTCCCATGCTTCGTAGAGACCTTGCGATAGAATCGGCGGAGACGGGGGTCACCGATTTGACGGCATTGCCCGCGATCATGGAGACATTGTCGATGATCACAGAGACGCCGTCTATGATCTCAGAGACATCGTCCACGATCGCAAAGACATTGGCCATGATCACAGAGACTTTGTCCATAATCTCAGAGACATTGTCCGCGATCACAGAGACATTGTCCGCGATCACAGAGACGTAGTCCACGATCATAGAGCGTCTTCGTACAATGAAGAAGGTCTTTGAGACCAGGACAAAGGCCTCCAGGTAATTCACAAACACCTTTACATCAACTGTCCAACACAGAGCACTGACATTGTTTATGTTCAGTATTCACTGTATCAGAAAAGTGTAATAATAGAAGTAATCTGTGGTATAAAAATAATGTAAAAAATAATTTGCATTAATAGAAGTAATGTAAAAGTAGTTAGAAATATCAGAAGTAAAATGTAATAGTTAAAGTAATCTCTTACTACATGTAGCAGTAAAAGTTATCTGTAAATTTAGAAGTGATATGGAATAAGAAATGTAACATGTAATGGTAAAAGTACTCTAAAATTAGAGGTAACAGTAAAAGTAATCTGTATTTAAAAAATTTCACATTAAGATGTCAAAAGTGTTAACAGTTATTGGTAAGGATCAGTCAAAGTGGGATTCAAAAATAACTTCAGTTTGATTGTACATGATCAGAAATTCTTAATTATGTCTATGTGCTAGGAACATTAGACTACACTGTACAAAACAATATCAAGTCTACAAATAAAATACTGGAGTGAGTTGTTCATTAGTGTGTTTATTTTAATTCCTGGTCAGAGGGAGATTTGAAAAACTATCTTTACAGTTTATAACGACCAGTTCTACACATAGTTACGTAAAAGTTTTCACATAAGTTGCTGTTAAGGCCTTTGTAAATTTGGTTGTTATTCATTAAATGGACAAAATGGACTTAACTGGTAGTGTTTATTATTGTTGTGCAGTTCACAGTAACATACGACTGCTTCAGTGATTAGTTGATAGACACACTATTAATAATCATTTTACTTTTTCCTAAATATTTGTTGTTGTTGGTTCTTCAGGAGGTGAAGACAGTCAAATGTTCATTTTCTGAAACAGCCTCTAATGTTTGTTAAATGTTGTGGTTCCGCTGTAATGTTGAATATTTCTCTGTGTTTTCATGGTGAAACTGTTGATGAGGAATAGGTAGTAGTATATTGATCATTTTTCTTTGAATATTTCTCTGTGATTTCCTCCAGGTGTCACCACTTCGTCCACGACATCGTCCACGATCGCAGAGACATGGTCCACGATTGGAGAGACATTGTTGAGGATGAGGGAGACATCGTCCTCGATCAGAGACATTGTCCACGATCGCAGAGACCTTGTCAAAGATGAGAGAGACGTTGTCCATGATCAGAGACATTGTCCCATGCTTCGTAGAGACCTTGCGATAGAATCGGCGGAGACGGGGGTCACCGATTTGACGGCATTGCCCGCGATCATGGAGACTTTGTCGATGATCACAGAGACGCCGTCTATGATCTCAGAGACATCGTCCACGATCGCAAAGACATTGGCCATGATCACAGAGACTTTGTCCATAATCTCAGAGACATTGTCCGCGATCACAGAGACGTAGTCCACGATCATAGAGCGTCTTCGTACAATGAAGAAGGTCTTTGAGACCAGGACAAAGGCCTCCAGGTAATTCACAAACACCTTTACATCAACTGTCCAACACAGAGCACTGACATTGTTTATGTTCAGTATTCACTGTATCAGAAAAGTGTAATAATAGAAGTAATCTGTGGTATAAAAATAATGTAAAAAATAATTTGCATTAATAGAAGTAATGTAAAAGTAGTTAGAAATATCAGAAGTAAAATGTAATAGTTAAGTAATCTCTTACTACATGTAGCAGTAAAAGTTATCTGTAAATTTAGAAGTAATATGGAATAAGAAATGTAACATGTAATGGTAAAAGTACTCTAAAATTAGAGGTAACAGTAAAAGTAATCTGTATTTAAAAAATTTCACATTAAGATGTCAAAAGTGTTAACAGTTATTGGTAAGGATCAGTCAAAGTGGGATTGAAAAATATCTTAACTTCAGTTTGATTGTACATGATCAGAAATTCTTAATTATGTCTATGTGCTAGGAACATTAGACTACACTGTACAAAACAATATCAAGTCTACAAATAAAATACTGGAGTGAGTTGTTCATTAGTGTGTTTATTTTAATTCCTGGTCAGAGGGAGATTTGAAAAACTATCTTTACAGTTTATAACGACCAGTTCTACACATAGTTACGTAAAAGTTTTCACATAAGTTGCTGTTAAGGCCTTTGTAAATTTGGTTGTTATTCATTAAATGGACAAAATGGACTTAACTGGTAGTGTTTATTATTGTTGTGCAGATCACAGTAACATACGACTGCTTCAGTGATTAGTTGATAGACACACTATTAATAATCATTTGACTTTTTCCTAAATATTTGTTGTTGTTGGTTCTTCAGGAGGTGAAAACAGTCAAATGTTCATTTTCTGAAACAGCCTCTAATGTTTGTTAAATGTTGTGGTTCAGCTGTAATGTTGAATATTTCTCTGTGTTTTCATGGTGAAACTGTTGATGAGGAGTAGGTAGTAGTATATTGACCATTTTTCTTCGAATATTTCTCTGTGATTTCCTCCAGGTGTCACCACTTTGTCCACGACATCGTTCACGATCGCAGAGACATGGTCCATGATCGGAGAGACATTGTCCATAATCTCAGAGACATTGTCCGCGATCACAGAGACGTAGTCCACGATCACAGAGTGTCTTCGTACAATGAAGAAGTTCTTTGAGACCAGGACAAAGGCCTCCAGGTAATTCACAACGGACATAAAAAATGTCAAAAAGTCATGGTTTAGTAAGGTATCTAAAATGTCATAAAACAGTCATTGTATGGTAAAACATAAAAATGTCATATACATATACTGAGCAATTAACATGTCTTAGTATGACGTGGGATAATAGTATCTTAATATAGTAAGGCATTAAATATTGAAGTATAGTAATACGTCAAAAGATGCCATAGATGTCAAAATGTTATACTATTGTAAGGTGTCAGGAAGATTCAAAAAAGGTCAAAGTAAATTAAGGCATAAACACACGTCATAGTATTGTATGGTCTCAAAAAATGTCATAGCATAGTATGGTGTCAAAAACGGTCAAAAAAATGTCATATGGTGTCAAAAACCATCAAAAAAAATATAGTTAGGCATCAAAAATGGTCAAAAAAATGTCATAGTATAGTGAGGGGTCCAAAACCACCAAAAAATGTCATAGTATAGTAAGGGGTCCAAAAACACCAAAAAATGTCAATATGGTAAGGTATGAAAAATGGTCAAAAAATGTCATTGTATAGTATGGCATCAAAAACCATCAAAAAAAATGCAGTTAGGCATGAAAAATGGTCAAAAAATGTCATAGTATAGTAAGGGGTCCAAAACCACCAAAAAATGTCATAGTAGAGTAAGGCATGAAAAATGGTCAAAAATGTCAAATAAAATGTCATAGTATAGAGTAAGGCATGAAAAATGGTCAAAAAATGTCATAGTATAGTAAGGCATGAAAAATGGTCAAAAAATGTCATAGTATAGTAAGGCATGAAAAATGGTCAAAAAATGTCATAGTATAGTAAGGCATGAAAAATGGTCAAAAAATGTCATAGTAGAGTAAGGCATGAAAAATGGTCAAAAAATGTCATAGTATAGTAAGGGTCCAAAAACCACCAAAAAATGTCATAGTATAGTAAGGGTCCAAAACCACCAAAAAATGTCATAGTATAGTAAGGCATGAAAAATGGTCAAAAAATGTCATAGTATAGTAAGGTCAAAAATCAAAAAATGTCATAGTAGAGTAAGGGTCCAAAACCACCAAAAAATGTCATAGTATAGTAAGGCATGAAAAATGGTCAAAAAATGTCATATTATAGTAAGGGGTCCAAAACCACCAAAAAATGTCATAGTATAGTAAGGCATGAAAAATGGTCAAAAAATGTCATAGTATAGTAAGGGGTCCAAAACCACCAAAAAATGTCATAGTAAGTAAGGCATGAAAAATGGTCAAAAAATGTCATAGTATAGTAAGGGGTCCAAAACCACCAAAAAATGTCATAGTATAGTAAGGCATGAAAAATGGTCAAAAAATGTCATAGTATAGTAAGGGGTCCATGAAAACATCCAAAAAATGTCATAGTATAGTAAGGGTCCAAAACCACCAAAAAATGTCATAGTATAGTAAGGGCATGAAAAATGGTCAAAAAAATGTCATAGTATAGTAAGGGTCCAAAACCACCAAAAAATGTCATAGTATAGTAAAGGTCAAAAAAATGCAAAAAATGGTCAAAAAAATGTCATAGTATAGTAAGGCATGAAAAATGGTCAAAAAATGTCATAGTATAGTAAGGGGTCCAAAACCATCTCAAAAAAATGTCATAGTATAGTAAGGCATGAAAAATGGTCAAAAAATGTCATAGTATAGTAAGGCATGAAAAATGGTCAAAAAATGTCATAGTATAGTAAGGCATGAAAAATGGTCAAAAAATGTCATAGTAGAGTAAGGCATGAAAAATGGTCAAAAAATGTCATAGTATAGTAAGGGGTCCAAAACCACCAAAAAATGTCATAGTATAGTAAGGGTCCAAAACCACCAAAAAATGTCATAGTATAGTAAGGCATGAAAAATGGTCAAAAAATGTCATAATATAGTAAGGGGTCCAAAACCACCAAAAAATGTCATAGTATAGTAAGCATAAAAAATGGTAAAAAAATGTCATAGTATAGTAAGGGGTCCAAAACCACCAAAAAATGTCATAGTATAGTAGGCATGAAAAATGGTCAAAAAATGTCATAGTATAGTAAGGGTCCAAAACCACCAAAAAATGTCATAGTATAGTAAGGGCATGAAAAATGGTCAAAAAATGTCATAGTATAGTAAGGGGTCCAAAACCACCAAAAAATGTCATAGTATAGTAAGGCATGAAAAATGGTCAAAAAATGTCATAGTATAGTAAGGGGTCCAAAACCACCAAAAAATGTCATAGTATAGTAAGGCATGAAAAATGGTCACAAAAAATGTCATAGTATAGTAAGGGGTCCAAAACCACCAAAAAATGTCATAGTATAGTAAGGCATGAAAAATGGTCAAAAAATGTCATAGTATAGTAAGGGTCCAAAAAATGTCAAAAAAATGTCATAAGTATAGTAAGGCATGAAAAATGGTCAAAAAATGTCATAGTAGAGTAAGGCATGAAAAATGGTCAAAAAATGTCATAGTATAGTAAGGCATGAAAAATGGTCAAAAAATGTCATAGTATAGTAAGAGGGTCCAAAACCACCAAAAAAAATGTCATAGTATAGTAAGGGGTCCAAAAACCACCAAAAAATGTCATAGTATAGTAAGGCATGAAAAAATGGTCAAAAATGTCATAGTATAGTAAGGCCATGAAAAATGGTCACCAAAAAATGTCATAGTATAGTAAGGGGTCCAAAACCACCAAAAAATGTCATAGTAAGGCATGAAAAATGGTCAAAAAATGTCATAGTATAGTAAGGGCATGAAAACCAAAAAATGTCATAGTAAGTAAGCAAAAACAAAAAAATGTCATAGTATAGTAAGGCAGAAAAATGGTCAAAAAATGTCATAGTATAGTAAATGTGTCCAAAAAAATGTCATAGTATAGTAAGGGCATGAAAAATGCGTCAAAAAAATGTCATAGTATAGTAAGGCATGAAAAATGTCAAAAAATGTCATAGTATAGTAAGGCATGAAAAAATGGTCCAAAAAATGTCATAGTAGTGGGTCAAAAACCAACCAAAAAAATGTCATAGTATAGTAAGGGTCAAAAACCACCAAAAATGTCATAGTATAGTAAGGCATGAAAAATGTCATAGTAAGTAAGCGAAAACAAAAAATGTCATAATATATAGATAAAAATGGTCAAAAATGCATAGAAAAATGGTCAAAAAAATGTCATAGTATAGTAAGGGTCCAAAACCACCAAAAAATGTCATAGTATAGTAAGCATGAAAAATGGTCAAAAAATGTCATAGTATAGTAAGGTCCAAAACCAAACCAAAAAATGTCATAGTATAGTAAGGGTCCAAAACCACCAAAAAATGTCATAATAGTAAGGCATGAAAAATGGTCAAAAAATGTCATAGTATAAGTAAGGGCATGAAAAATGGTCAAAAAATGTCATAGTATAGTAAGGCATGAAATGTCAAAAAATGTCATAGTATAGTAAGGGGTCAAAACCACCAAAAAATGTCATATATAGTAAAGCAAAAAACAAAAAATGTCATAGTATAGTAAGGCATGAAAAATGGTCAAAAAATGTCATAGTATAGTAAGGGTCAAAACCAATGTCAAAAAAATGTCATAGTATAGTAAGGGTCCAAAACCACCAAAAAAATGTCATAGTATAAGAAGTCATAGTATAGTAAGGCATGAAAAATGGTCAAAAAATGTCATAGTATAGTAAGTAAA